>NC_060120.1:599810496-601240496 GCF_021461395.2 Schistocerca americana | reverse complement strand
TACCTCAAACGTACTTTAAATATCATGATCCCATACCAAATACATCATTCAAAGCTCTCATAGTATCACAATGGTTCTGAAAAAATATGAACAATTCACAAAATACAGACGAAATACAATTTCATAAGTGTGAAGTTATCCAACTGTGTAACTGCTAAACATCTGTCACTGACGTAGTAAACATTGTTTGTTTCTCTGTTTAAATAATCAGATAGCTGTGTATTTTATGTGTTAGAGAAATATGGTACCGATGTGTGAAGTTGTATAAGCAAATACCATATTAGCTAGGGCTCCTTGTGCTTGCCAAACACATGGTACACAAAGTAAGCATGTACCCCCCTGAGGATTAATGTAATTATACCCTCAGGTGTTACAGATTACAGCAATGGAATGAAAAGTATCACGGAAAACCTTTGTATCATTGTACTTCAAATATCTTTAAAAATAAATGAGTTAAGTACAAAATTAATCACTCAAATACGTGTACTGTAGCGCTAAACTGTGTGTCTTGTTGTAAGATAATCTCTGTGGAAGTGTCGTAGTTATCGTCCTCCAAAAGCTAAGTTCTGCAGAAGCCAATGTACTTACCTCATGATAAACAAAAATGAAATGCTTTGCGTGTAGATACCTTAGTTATTATGCTTATTGCCGTGATGATGAAAGTACTGTGCTCTATCGTATTGTTGTACTACGGAAAAGGCAGTCTCATTGTAGCTATACCACAAAAGTTACTACTGAAACATGTTTTACTTTCCAGAATAATACAGAAAAACTGTGCAGATATAAAACAGAAACACTGCAAAAGCAACATTATATATTGTCACTCATTAGTAGTGTCGTGATAAAATCGTGTAGCTGTCACATAAACTATCCACTGTATCATCTGGTATCTCACTGAAAGTACTTTAAATCCATAATGTATTTTCAAGTAAACCAAAATGTTGCATTAAAATCTCATTAGCAGTACTGGTAAATGTTCTAAGTATGTGAGCCTTATAGTCGTTACATAATCGTGCAACTAACAAGCAAGAATGTACACACACAGTAACAAAAATGGTTCAAATGGCTCTGAGCACTATGAGACTTAACATCTATGGTCATCAGTCCCCTAGAACTTAGAACTACTTAAACCTAACTAACCTATAGACATCACACAACACCCAGCCATCACGAGGCAGAGAAAATCCCTGACCCCGCCGGGAATCGAATCCGAGAACCCGGGCGTGGGAAGCGAGAATGCTGCCGCACGACCACGAGATGCGGGCACACACAGTAACACTATGTAGTCTGTTCATTATAACAATGCATTCGTAATTTCTGTTTAAATAAGTTCTCTTGGTTCTTGACTGGATATTTAACTTCAAACATTGTTGCATGTTAACAGATTCTAAGTCTGACAAAGCATACTAGTAATGTAAAGCGAAAAATTTTGTAGCAAAAATTAAGTTAAAAAAAACAGATTATCTCTCAATAAACAGTTTTACATGTGAAAAGTGGTGCAATCCTTTACCCTTCCTAGTACACAGAGTTTCAACTTGAACACAATTATCATGCGGTATACGTCGGTAAGGAATACTGATATTTTTCTCAAGGTTAGCGTTTATGTTATTTTTCCCTGAGCCAGCGGGCGCACGTGGCTGCCTGTGGTGTGAGTCATTGTCTGTTTCTTTGTTGGTGCGCGTCATTACTGGGATTAGGAGACCTAACTTCTACAAATTCACCTTGTCGAGAGTGCCCAGCTCTGTTTGAATCCTGCCAGTTCTGATGCAATTCAGCTCTGTAGTTACGATCATATCGTCTGTCGTCATGTCGGTAGATTCCATAGTTTCTTTCTTGTAGGTCACGTGGTGGAGAATTTCTCCTGGAATCGTAACTGCGCGCTGGGCCGTTGCGTCTAAAGTTATTCTGTTTCCCTTGATAATAATTATTTTGTTTCCCAAATTGTCTGTTTCTCTGATTGTCTCTGTGATAGTCACTAGCGCGGAGAGGTGATCTTTCCCTGTAATTATTACTACTCTACCAATGGTTGTCATACAGGTGGTGTCTGTTTTGGTCGCGATTTGTGTTGTGAGAATAGCCTTGTCATGTCCCGTTATTATTTCTTTCATCGTGGAATTGCTATGGATGTGACCTGTAATTGTTGTGTTCCTGTTTTCGCGTTCCGCGATTGTCAGTGTCAATTTCTAATTCTTGTAAGAGTCCCTGAAAAGCTTCAATGTCGTCTTTGCAACGTCCTGCCAAAATAATATGTCGTAAATGTTCAGGTAATTTGATTAAGCAAATGTGGATGAGTTCTGAGGGGCTGTAAGGGTTTGGCAGGTACTGATTCTTGTGCAACATGTCTTCGCAATATTTCACAAGACTGGAAAATCAGATTGTTCGAAACGTTTCATCATTATGATGCTATGTTTTACTCGGTCTTGTGTAGCTTGAGACCAATATGCTGAGAGGAAGGCATGGTAAAATTCTCCTTCACTGTGACAATCATGAATGACCGATCGCATTCTTACAGCTGGTTCATTCTCTAAATAGCCACACATAAATTCTAATCTGTGCTCTAATGAACAGTTGGGAGGAAAACAATGAGAGAATTGATGGAGCCACGCTTGTGGATGAATGTCGCTGCCAGAATTCTTAAATGTGTAGTAATGAACAGCTTATAGTCAAAATCATCATGTCGGCGAGTCGCATATCGGTCATTGTTACGTCGTTTCGGCGGTTCCATTTCAAAATTCGGTGCACCTTGCCAATTTCTTTCATAATTTCCGAAATGCGCTGTGTTATTATTTTGTGGCTGTTCCGTATTTCTATGTCCCTCTTCTCGTATTGGGGCGCGAGTGGCCTCTGAAATACGTAATTCTTGTATTACCTGTGTCAGCTGATCTTGTACTTCCCGGATTTCTCTTTGGTGTTGCGTATTAATTTGATTCTGATTTTGTTTGAATTTCCTAATTTGTTCGCACTCTTCTGTGTCATTAAAAACTACCGGTTTTGTGTCATTCAGATTATCATTTACCTTCGTAGATAAATTATTTAGCTGATCCGAAAGTTCAACTATTTTCTCTGATAATGAACTAATTTCCTCCATGTATCTTTCTGAATCAATTTTCAGAGTATCTACTGTGTCCTACTGTGTGCAGTTGCGAAATACTTGGTGCAAATCTACATGCATGCCACAACTGTTTTACTGTACAAGAATGAAAAAGTACAACTACAAAGGAGATTCTCTCTACAATTACGAGCTAGCAATAAACAAAAGCTACACTAATTACACAAACTACAAGAAAAAATCTGAAGATTTCAGTGAGGTATCCTCGGCTAAGGGTCGACATATGAAACGTCCCCTGAGAACAACTAAACATGACTGTGCTTAAACTGACACACAATATTTTTTAGCGCAACGCAATCTGACTTTCAAAAATCCCTACAAAAGAATGGTCCTGACTAACATTAACCTATACCTTTCACAAATCACTTACCTCACCAAAAATCTTCGTTACTCAAACTATTGCAATACAGCGAGCGCCACTACCGCCAGCTAAATAAAAGATTCAAACTACTGAAGGCACTAACTACTAATAGGCGTAGTTAGCAAATGAAAGATTTTGATAGAGAACAAACAATGTATTTACCTCAATAGTGTTGAAAAATCATAATATACATACAGTTCATGACATCCAGTCTTACAAATTTCAAAATTCCGTCATTTCTCTCACCACATCCACCACTGCTGGCGGCTCACCTCCAACTGCACAGCGCTACGCGCTGTTAACATCCAGCTGCCCAACACTACAATGGCAAACAACAATGCAAACTAGCCACAGACTGCACACAGCACAGCCAATGATTTTCATACAGAGCGCTACGTAACGTTGCCAATAAGAAAACATAAACAGCCTAGTTACAGTGTCATCCTAACGCATTACGTTCCTCCACGCCATACCGTAAATGCTCAGTATTACTGTTCGTTTTTGGAGCATCACCTGCGACCAGCTTTGCGAAAGAAGCGGCGACACTTTCTACGCATCCCACCCATCATTTTACACGACAATGGGCGGACGCATACAGCGCAAGCTGTGGCTGCTCTGTTCGGTCGATGGGGCTGGGAAGTACTGTACCATCCACCATACTCCCTGGACTTAGGTCCTTGTGCCATTGATTTGATTCCGAAGATGAAGGAACCACTTCGTGGCATTCGCTTCAGAACTGTTCCAGAGATTCGACAGGCAGTAGACCGCTCCATTCGCACCATCAACAGAACAGGCTCTGCTAGAGGTATACTACGCCTTCCACATCGCTGGCAACGGGTTCTGCACAACGCTGGTGAGTACTTTGAAGGACAGTAACAGGTGCAAACATGTAACTCTTTTGTATCGGTTGTGAATAAATAGTTGCCACTATTTAAGTTCCAACCCTTGTGTGTGGATATATAGAGCAAAGAGGATTCATTACCTGACACGTACAGTGCCTTATTTTTTAATGGGGACCTCAGATCACGCTTCTTGTTTACGACACGCTTTCCAGGCGAGTCTAAAACAGATGATAGTATTAGAAAGGAATTTTTAAGACGATTTTCCTCAAAAATGTATCTCTTACGACTGACCAAGATGCGAGCAATATCGCTGCTCTTCGTGGATATTCTAGACTGAACTGTTCCTATCACACGCTGAACACAGCGCTAACAAATGCGTTTAATGTGCCGTATATGTCATCCAATGTCCCACAACTTCATTTTGTTCCGATGCAATGAAGTAACTTGTGACGTTTGCAAAGCAAAGTGGCCTTGTTCATGGCCTAGAGAGAACACTGCAGCAGTCGAACGATACTCGCTGGAACACTCGGCTGACCATGCTTTAATCGGTCAATCGGCAGTATTCGGTATTTTGTAAAAAGCCCTCTGAGAAATGAAAAACAGAGAGACTATAAGGATTGACATCACGTTGATGGACGAACTGATTCCGGTTCTAACGGTATGTACGCTGTTGTGTTCTTATGTTAAACTGGTATCCATTAGCACGTACAATATTTGAGGAATTGTAAAGCAGTGATTTTTCTCACATCCCTTCAAGGAGACCACAAAAGAGGCACGAGAAACAGGAACGGAAAAATCACTTCACTGCACCTCCTGTTGCCATGGACGATGAAACTCCTGAAACCCTTAAGTAAAGAACCTCATGACAGAGAAGCCTCTGAAAAGATATCGCGAATCCGTCTGAAAAATTATCTAGAGGAAAAGGCGCCTCGAGCAAGCTACTTTCTTGTGGGTACCATTTCGCCTTCTGAATATGATGTCTGAATTCCAGATGTGTGAAGATACGGGAGAGGTAAAGCATACAATTAGTATCTACTTCATCAATAATTTAGAGTGGCCATTCCCGAAAGGACGCTCCCTCGTCCTCAAATGTTGGAAAATAATTCAAATATTTTTAAGAACGGAACAATTTTTTTCGGTGTTTCTTTTACATTTTGATGTTTTGCCAAGCAATATATTAAGTCTTTGTCTTACCACCATGAACAAAAGCATAGAAGTTTGCTTTCTGGGCAGATATTGAAGACAACCCACTTAGATACGTACTTAAACCAAAATTGTAAACTGGTCGAAAATGAAGCTTATGATTGGAATGAAAACCGAGAAATGTTTCCGACTCTCCAGAATATAGCCAGAAAAAAAAATGTCTGTACAGTCATCCAGCTACGCATCAGAGAGAAATTTTAGTTTCATTCTAAGTACACGACGATAACTTCTGGACCAGGACAATGTTGATGTCTTCTCTTTCTTCACAGCAACTCCAATATCAGAGTACTTGAAGGAAGGAATATGTTGTAAATGTTTTTCACACCACGTTTTGTTTTCTCTCTAAATCGATTGTCGATTATTGTAACTATTTGTTTTGTAGCTTTCAATTGTGCAAAGTGTTCCCAAATTAGAGTTCATTTATTGCAGCCGAATAAAGTAATCTCCTTCTTAGTGAATTATTATTGCACTATACACATTAAGTTGGCAGTTTTTTCGCGCCCCAAGCCATCAAGTTTTGATGTTAATGCAGAGACAATCGTTTAATATAAAAAGCTCAATATAAATAATCCGTTGTCATGAAATAGTACTGTAGACTCGGCCTAATGACATACTTTAGCACGAAACAAAAATGTTTTTTCATGGCAATGATCCGCTCCGCATTAAAATGAGATGTTCAGTACATACTTTATGCAGTCGGACAACACTCAGAAGTTTTGTTCTTGCATTTGTTTGTTTGTTAGATCGAACAGAATAAATAATGCTAGTTTTGGGCTTTGGGTACCGTCAGTATCAGTAAATTTCATTATACTAGTCAGTCAGCTTTCGAATTCGGTTCTGGACGTGTCAAAATCTAATTTACGTGTCTAATGGCTGACAAATTTATGCGAATACAACCCTCATTTTGCTTAAAATCGAGATATTCAAAGAGTAAAGAAATATATAAGTAACTGCATGTGTACATTTTAGCAGCAAAAAGCATTTCAAAAAATTACTTCTAATGTATTGTCGAGCATTTATGCACAGCGTACAGTGAATTTCTTTTAACAAAGAAAAATCTTTTGGCCCAATCAGTTTCGTGTTAAACGGTTTTCGCGGTATGTAGGGAAATCCCTCTCAGTGTAGGGAAATCCCTCACTGAGCGGTGGTAACGGCACGCCTAGAATGGTACAGGCTGGTACGCAGTACGGGATGTATATCTGATTAAAGCCCGTCCAGTACGGTGGGCTGTGGCGGGCTGAGCGGCTGTGTCAAGCCGATCGTGGTGGCCAAGCGGTTCTAGGCGCTTCAGTCCGGAACCGCGCGACTGCTGCGGTCGCAGTTTCGAATCCTGTCTCGGGCATGGATGTGTGTGATGTACTTAGGTTAGTTAGGTTTAAGCAGTTCTAGGGGACTGATGACCTCAGATATTGAGTCCCATAGTGCTCAGAGCCATTTGAGCAATTTTTTGAGCTGCGTCAAGTTAGGAGGTGAGCCCAAGGGCTGGACCGGACAAGTCGGTGGGCCGTCAGTATTGCGCGGAGGTTCGCCCTGCAGGACTCCGATTAAAGGCATGTGCGATGTAAGAATTATATTTGTTTCTAATTGTTTTTCTTTGTTTTTGCTACCCAAGCGGCAGTAACGTATCAAGAGTCATGAATGATCGTAAAATTATAAGGGGCCTTGAGTAAGTAATGCAATACAATTTTTCTTTGCCAATTTCGGTTGAAAAAATGCGGAATTTGCTGTGGGACGTCATGAATCTTTCCACTTCATCCCTTATAGTTTCATGAAAGTTTGATTGACAGCGGTGCTATATGTAGCCTTCAAAATGGCATCTGTAACGGAAGTGCGTTCCGAGCAGAGAGCTGTCATTGAGTTTCTTTCGCGGGAAAACAGAGCGTCGCAGATATTCATCTCCGCAGGATGTCTGCTGAGATATGCCAGTGAACTTAAGCACGGTGAGTCGTTGGGAGAGGCATCTATCATTATCGCAACAAGGATGCGCAAGCCAGCCCGATAACCCGCGTACCGGCCAACTGCACACAGCTGTGCTACCCTCAGGAAATTGAAACAACGACTTCAGCGTGTTCGTTGCACAAAAATGCAAACGAACTTCTCATTGTCAATGACAACGCAAGGCCTCACAGAAGTCTACGCACCCGAGAGGAACTCACAGAACTTCTTTGTACCGTTCTTTCTCATCCACCCTACAGCCCAGATCTCGCATCTTCCGACTTGTTTGGCCCAATGGAGGATGCACTTTGCGGGATGGGAGATGGAAGAGGTTACGGATGCAGCACGACGTTGGCTACGACCTCGACCAGTACATCGGTACCATGCGGGCACACAGGTATCCCAATAAGGTGGCTCAAGGCCGTCGCTTTGAACGAAGACTATGGTGAAAAATAGGATTTTGTAGCAAGAAGAATTGGGAATAATATGGTGTATTGGAATCCTGAACAACACTACCCTGCTTTCATAAAAAAGTGTTGCATTACTTATTGAAAGCTCCTCGTAAGTGTAAACAGAGCAAAAACTCCAGAATGAAATCACAGAAATTGTAAAATTTGCCCGGAAAAAATGCCGGAATTTAAAAAAAAAATTTCATCCATAAGAAGCAAATACATCCACCTTCATTTAGAAAAAAGAATTGATAAGCTATTTGACCTTTTGTTCTGCTTTGTAGTCATTAGGATGCCCATAAACTAAACTAAACTAAACTCCGTCCGAACAGGCCTTGGAAGACCCAGAGGTACGGACTGGCCACCGCGTCATCCTCAGTCACAGACGTCACAGGATGCGGGTATTAGGATGCACATTTCCAAAAATACAACGTTGGTCATGTTATTCTGTCTGATATGAGGTCCTGTTGGTTAAAGATAGAAGTATGATTCAAACTTTTTGGTAGGACACAGCTTACATCACAGTTAAAATGTATACCTTATACAATGATTATCAATCATAACTGTATAACGATCAGCAGAACGAGAAACATATGAGAAGCAAGAAAGAAGCTAGCAACGGAAATAAATTAAATACAGATCTAATAAATCATAAATCTAACTTAATCAGCTTCATCTCGTTTGAAGTGGGTTGGATCTAAATTTTTATAGACAAACTTATTTCTCTTCATTTGGTTTCTATGACATACGAGATGTGGTCAAAAAGTAACGGGAAGTTTTATTTTTCTTCGAGAATCTTTGTTTATTCATCAACATCAACTTTGTCCCCCTCAAAGTAATCCTCCTGACAATACACTTGTGCCAGCGCCTTTCCAATCATGGAAGCACCTCTGGAACTCAATTTTCGTTTGGTGATAAGGTCCTTCAGCGATTCTGTTTTTATCTCGCCAACTGTGGCAAAATGAAATCGTTTCATGGTTCTCGTCAGTGTCGGGAATAGAAAGCAGCTGCAGGGGGGGCATGTCCGTCGAATATGGTAGCTGAAGCAACATAATGGTTTTGTTTCTTTTTCCAAAAAATCACGAACAAACATTGCGATGTGAGAGGGGGCATTATCGCGATGCAATTTGGAAGAGTACTTTTGCTACAGTTCTGGTTGTTTTCTTCGGACTGCTTCGTGCAAACTTTGCATACCTCCCAGGTAGGATTCCTTACTGACTGCACAACTATAAGGCAGGAACTCATGATGCACTACCCCATTGTAATCGAAGACAAGGTGAGAAGAATCTTCACAAGTGACATAACTTGTCTAATTTTTTTCGACGCTGGCTCTTCAGGCAGTTTCCATTTGTACGATTGAGACTTGATTTCGACTCTTACCCGTCTACCCAGTTTTCGTCACCAGTTATAACCTTCTTCAGTTCTTGATCGTTGTCAACTTCATTCAGAAATTTCTGAGCGATATCTAAGCGACGTCCTTTATGGTCGAAATTCAACAATTTCGGAACAAACGGGGTTGCTGCACGTTTCATGCCAAAAACATCCAAAAAATATTGCTTGGCATGAGCCAAAGGATATGCCGACATCATCAGAAACCTTTTTGATGGTGATTCGGTGATTTTCCAGATCTATTTTCTTTAATTCTTCCACATAGTCGTCAGTAATTGATGTGCTAGGGCGGCCATGGTGGTTATCGTCTTCAAAGTTTTCTCGATTATCTTTGAAATGTTTATACCACTTGTAAACTCTTGTGATAAAGCAGATTCGCAAAAGCCACAGTCTACAATTCAAATGTGGTGCTGAACTTTATTCCATTTTTCAAACAAAATTTTATGTAAATTCTTTGAACCATCTTTTTTGAAAGTAAAAATTGGTCGAGATCACAAAAGCACGTATAACCTTTCCGACTATCAACTATAAATTAATTATTCACAATAGCTGAAAATAAAAACATACATCAAGAACATGTGTACCAACAAGATAAAATTTTTTTCCATAATCGGATGTATAAAGCCCGTGAAATTGAAAAATTCCGTTACTTTTTGATCACACCTCGTTATGTTGCTTTGTGTTCTTGTTACGATGGGTAAGCACTTTTCTTGTCACGTATTAATTTTACTAGCTTTACAATGATATACTATATTTTCCAACACACGAATAATTTATTTTATTTATTCGATATACTTCGTATTCAAAAGACGTATATATTGTAGGTTCTGAGGTTTGTGGTTCTGATGTAGCAGCAATCAGGGAATTGATTTCTTGTGTCCAGAACCATATTAATAGCTTTTGATGTTTTGTTATCAGGCCTGTGTGGCGGCATTTTTCCGTTCAGCGATAGTTGTGAGGCTTCTTTGGTACATAAAATAATAGCAATCTGTCTCCTCCTCTAAACTTGTGGCTCATCTGAAATCAAGTCAGAATTCCTCCAGCACATCAAAGCATCCCATGTTCCTCAATACAATCTCAAATTTTATTCAAGTGTCTTTCATTTCATCAAAATTCTTCAGTTTCTTTTTATCATCATTTGAAAATTATTATTTCAACAGTCAACTTGAAACCATAGCAGCCAGACTTATTTAGTAAACAAAACGGAATACAAGAATGACTACAGTTTGGCCATCTTAACATTGATTCACGCATTGATTTCAACTAGACCACTACTATGTGTGACCTCATAAATTAGTTTGTGTTTATCCATGGTAATATGGTTATACAGCCTTGATGCAAGTAAAGCCCTCTACGGTGAACGACATAGGTTGTCGTTTCTACGTATAACTTTTCTTTTACAAATATGTTAGAACTGTGACAGTTGGACTACCTGTTCTAAGAATGTTGCAAATAAGGCACTTCACTGTAGAGCATCGTTCTTGTACTAAAACTTGAAGACATGGTATATAAGTATATCTTTGATAGAGATCTTTGGCTCGCCTTCGATGGTGCTCTTTTCATTTAAGAATCTTTAAGGGAACCGGTATCTTTCAGGAAAGAAAGAAATTCAGTAGGAATTGGCTGTGGCCTTTAGTACGGGGTGAACCTTGGCATTTGCCCAAACTGAGAATGGGAAACCACAGAAAACTGTTTTCAAGATTGCTGACGGACGAATTCGAACCACCTACCCCCAAATACATCCAGATACATGGATTGCTAGCTCTGTGCCTCAACGCGCAAAGCCACTCTAGTCGGTGGAAAATTTGGAAGAAAACTAGTTGTTGTACATTGTTTCAAAATAAAATACGTCACAACAAAAGACAGAATTCTGATATGGTACGTTTTTCCTTTAATTGTGTTTGTGTGGTAATTTGACAGTCCATGAATGCATGCATAATTTAAGATTTAATTGTGCATGGAATTCCTGGCTTCAGGTATTATATGAATGCATGCATGTTTTAAGATGTAATTGTGCATGGAATACATGGTTTCAATGATAATAATAATGAGCGTATGGCATTGGTGGCCGGGAGACCCCTCGCGGGTGGTTCGGCCTCCGCTCCACTAGTTCTTCAACCCCACTACGGCTACTTGCGAGTGAATGGGGATTAAATGAGGATGAAAGACACACAACACCCAGTCATCTCGAGGCAGAGAAAATCCCTGACCCCGCCGGGAATCGAACCCGGGACCCCGTGCGCGGGAAGCCAGAACGCTACCGCAAAACCACGAGCCGCGGACATGGTTTCAATTATTATGGTATTATAAAAGCGTAAACAGATTTTGACCGAAGGAGGAGGGCAGGGGGTGGGGGGAGCGCAGGGCGCAGTCGGCTCGGATGAATTGAAGCAGACCACTGAAAAAATCTTGAAGAAACGAACGACCTGTGGAATGTACTACCATCATACACTCCTTCCTTTCTCCACAAACCCCTCCCCATCATACCGTATCCCAACTAGTTTTCATAACTGAGTACCGCCCAGGTGACCAGCCTGGCGGTATTTTGGCATTTGGCCTATTAATGACAGAATTTGAGAAGTTGTTTTAACGAAATGAGGAGCATCGTTTCAAAAAAATGGTTCAAATGGCTCTGAGCACTATGGGACTCAACTGCTGAGGTCATTAGTCCCCTAGAACTTAGAACTAGTTAAACCTAACTAACCCAAGGACATCACACACATCCATGCTCGAGGCAGGATTCGAACCTGCGACCGTAGCGGTCTCGCGGTTCCAGACTGCAGCGCCAGAAACGCGCGGCCACTTCGGCCGGCAGCATCGTTTCAAAACGTATTAAATGTAGCCGAGGCCAAAGTATAGTTTAATGAGTTTTTACCTCAGTTGTACGCTCTTTAACCCTGTTGAGTCAGATCGGGTCATTTCGTATTCTTTCCCATAGTAATGTAGTGTTCAAAAACATGAATCGAGTCAAATCGTATTATGTACATCGCAGCCGACGGTTCAAAACGAACTATGTCCACAGCACGTTTCTCAGCCTGCGTTACTAACCCTCTCTCTTGCTTGCTGTTTCCACCGTTTTCATCTTACAGCTCACAGTGTGGTGTTGGTTACATAACTGTGCACTTTCAATCAACGTGGAGGGGTATTGAGCCGTGGGAGAGCAATCGAAGGGAAGCTGAATGAGAATTAGCTCTGCGGAAACTAAAAGACAGCGTGAAAACAAAGCTCAGTAAGCAATAACACCTGATACATTTCACAAATGATCATTTTTAGTGAAATTTGTAATGTCTGTGCATTAATGTATTATTCGTGTGGGAAAGATTGCATGAAACCATGTTTTTATACTTTGATTGAACTTTACTATCAATACTTACGAGCTGAGGAGGCGTATCTCGTTTTATATACTTCAACCGGAGCCACATTTAAGTGATTTTAGCCATATTGTAATCACAAAGGCAGATTCGAGTGTGGAAGCAACCCGGTATTCCACCTGCCGAAAGCAAAAAATAAAGTTTACAGCGTACGGTGAAAAGTGGAACAAGATCGCAGACTCAAGTCACATGATGAAGAACTGGAAAGCATTAAACAGGTACGCGCAATCGAAATTCCATTCATAAACCGAATTACCTGAAACTATCGTCGACCTATCGATAACGCTATCGGCTATCATCCATCCATACTTTAAGTAAGACCAGCTACTACTGTACATTGTTGGCCTTCCTTGAGCTCAGCTGAAACTGGATGTCGATAAACTGTCGAAAATAAGATTTGGAGACAACTGGAAAGCAGTTGATAGACTGCAGTCTTATGTTTAGCCATTAAACATCGATGTGACATCAGCTGAAACTAGTAGGCCGACTCATGAACTGATGGCTGAGATTGTTTGCAAGAGGAAGAAGGACGAATTGCAACACTGTAACACATCGATCTACCGTCAAAAATATGTTAACAACTTTGCTTTCTTACATGATTGACTGTGTCCAACAATAAAATCAATAAAAAATCTGAAATAAGGGTTATGTGAAAACACGATTCGATCAAAACGTATTTTTTAATTAAATTGGTTCACATTAAGAGCAATTTAAACGGTAATAAAGCGCATTCATGCAATGGGGAATGATTTCGATCACGAATGATTCTGGAACATAATCGAAATGCTGAAGGCCCTGCAATCGAGAATTTTTACATATTTCATATGGTTAAGAAGGGAAAGGTTTATTGCTTCCTGTAAAATTATGATGTGTGCACTTAATAAATTTGAAAACGTGCTCCTCAAATTCAATCATCGCCGCTTGGGCGATATTTCAGTTGATCAACGCGATTTTTTAGTGACACAGGCACTATATTGAATTTAATGACATTTGTAATGATGTTTATCGCTCCGCTGCCTTGTGAAATAGTGAAATATTCCAACCCCAAAGTTCTCCAAATAACGACTCCAGTGCTAATATTAAATCGTTATGGATATGTAATTAGGCAATTATAGTAGTGCGTATATATTTTTAACTTACCATAACGCTAGTGGGCGAATGAAAATCGGTTTTCCTCTTCTTTCTTGTTACAAACTTATCCGTGATTAGAAACTATCACAACAGCACTCAGCAGCGCTTACTTTAAATTCAACTCCAAGTAAGAAATGAACTGGTAGAAAAAAAAAACCCACACACACAGATGAGCTCAAGGAAGGCCAACAATTAACAGCTGTAGCTGGTCTTGCCTGAAGTATGGATGGATGATAGGCGATAGCGCTATCGATATGTCGACGATAGTTTAAATCTATGGCGTATCCATTTTTCGTGGTATCACTGAAAACGTCCTTGGTATAGTATACGACATGTTTCTAGAAAAGATCTTCTGTTCTGCTATTTACTAATCATTTCTTCTCCTAAAAAGAAACATTAATCTGGACCAAATGTAGAAGAGGATCGTGACTAAAGTCTACAAAGCGACTTTCCAGACGTCTCAGGAACCTTAGAAGACCTAAAGAATGGCAAATGTGATATCTCCTCTTTCTTATTGATGCAATTTATAGCACCGCATAGACTCCAGAAGAACGTTTCACAAAATAATATAAATGTTAGAATTCATTGGAAGTCTTATTGAATAATGTAGCTTATTAGCCGCTTGGTTCCGCGTATGACAGTATTGTGACTGTAAGTGTTAGAGCTTGGTTTTACGAGTACTTTAGTCTTTCCTTCCATCTGCAAATAATGAAAATGTGTTTACATTCAGTCACACTGTCGAGAATCGTCGACGAGATTCGCGTCCGTATAGCAGAAATGCCATAAATGAGAGTTTACATAGCATATGGACGAAAAATTAGACAAAATTACGTTTTATTGAGGTGAGGATGCGAGTCTGTTTTCGCAATGCAGTAAGACAGTGGCTCCGACAAGTGCTGCCATCGTGCGGTACCGGCGCGCACTTCTAGCCTCTTCGCGGAGATCGGGCCCTATTGTGGCAGCGTATAGCGCATCTGCGCGCGTGTGCGAGCTGCCCAGAATCGGAATTCGCGTGCAGTGTATCCCAGATTTCAGCGACACGGGCGCTGCAGGAGAGCAGCTTACGGCACTCCGGGGGCGCTCCGCCAGCAGGGCGGAATAATGCGAGTGAACGCTCCGTCGCTGCGGCAGATTCCGATCTGGTGCGAACAACTCGTCGAACGGAGCGAAGCGGGAGCGCCGACAAGGAGCTCAGAGTCGGCGAATATTCAATATCGCGCAGCTACGCCGACCGCTCGCGCGCAGGTCGCACTGCCTTTATGGGCGTCGGAGACACGGCTTTCAAATTATCGTCTCGACGCGAAGCGCACAAAGCACTTCCTCGAGCGTTTCTTTTGGAACCGCGACACCGGCGGTGTACAAAATCAAATTCTACTGATATTCAAAACGTGCGCTGTAGAGTGGGTAAGTGTGATACATGATGAAACAGCATTACACGGAACGTACCTGCTTGATAGAACACACGACTAAACAGATCTTTCTCGGGCTGTGTGATCAACAGCAATTTCGAATGAGAACAGCAATGGAACTTCCCATTCTTATGGGTATTGAAAGCCTACGACAGTAAAAACAATGGGTTTGTTTGTTACACAATCACGTTTGCCACTGACAGTCACAATCTTTTGTTTATTTTCAGCACAACACAGAAAAAAATGTAAAGAAAAATCGTTCGACTTCATAAAGTGTGCCACCCCCCCCCCCCCCCAAATGTATAAATTCTTTTTGACTGTAAGGCTGATATTTATTCACATACGAAAAAATTTCAAAATTCAAAATAATATGAACAAAGTAAAACAAAACAGCCATTTATCGAAAGTGGTCGAACTGTTGGTCCAGAGCAGCTGAAACGCTAAGTGAGGGAATCCAACATGTTTCTTGATGTGTTGGTAAATGTGCCAACACCTTGTAGATAGATGCGGCCTAAATGCACGCTATCTAACGCAGACGGGCGTGAATTCTGGAACAGGATAAGTAGTGAATTCTCATAAGAAAAGTATGCAGCTCCTCGAATACTTATCTTTTATTCTTTGATGTGAATTACAGCATTCTTGATGAGACATTTCATACGATAACTATCAAACTATGTAAGGCTAATGGCGCCTTGCTAGGTCGTAGCCATGGACTTAGCTGAAGGCTATTCTAACTGTCTCTCGGCAAATGAGAGAAAGGCTTCGTCAGTGTAGTCGCTAGCAAAGTCGTCGTACAACTGGGGCGAGTGCTATCCCGTATCTCGAGACCTGCCTTGTGGTGGCGCTCGGTCTGCGATCACACAGTGGCGACACGCGGGTCCGACATGTACTAAATGGACCGCGGCCGATTTAAGCTACCACGCAGCAAGTGTGGTGTCTGGCGGTGACACCACATTTCTAATCGTTGCAATTGGTATTTTTCCACATTTCGCTGTCAGTGGCTACTTTCAACTCGTTGACTGTAGCTGGTCTTGTGCTATAAACATTGTGCTTCACATGCCCCCATAGAAAAAATCCATAGGTAGTGAGCGTGGCGAGTACCACATACTGAATCTTCATCGTATCCGTCCGGCCGGTAGGTTTTCGCCGAGGTAGGACCTTACGTTGCGATAGTAGTGGGGAGATCTCCATCCATCTGCGGATACCTTTATCCTACCCGAAACATCTCTTCGATGCGTGATGTGGCCACCAATCATTGTATGCTCAGAAAAGAAAGGTCCCATCAAACCAAATGCTGATAAACCACACCATACTGTTACTCCTAGTTCTCATATGTTCCACTGTCACGTAAACATTCTCACCAGAGCAGTAGGTACAATTGTGACGATTAATTGAACCATTTACCTTCAAAGTGGCCTCATCACTCCAAACAACCTTGTATGGGAATGGCTTGTCTTGTGCACATCTTGCTGGATACCACTCACAAAATTTATTTCTCCAGTCATGATCGTCCTCATTCAGAGCGTGGAGTAATTTAGGAATAAAATTTTTCCATTGGACACGCTTCAGAAGACGATGGATGCTCATTTTTGAGACTCCTGGCTCACGAACCACTAGCAGTCACTTTCAGCTCAGATTTTCTGGGATATTCCTGAAACCTTTCGATTCTTCTCTGTCTCTTGTGGAGCCGGTGGATGATCGCGGTCTTCCGACATGATTCTTGTAGGCATTCTGGACAGTTCCTTCTTCCTCAAACTTATCTCTTAGACGATTAATTGAGAGTTGCACTGGTGCATCTCGTTGAAACTTCATCCTGAACTGTATTTGCACTTCACTTACGTTCTCAGTCTCCCAGTAGAACTTCAGAATGAAGTTTCTTCGCTCAAGATTCAGCCAGCCTTGAGCCATTTTTTAAGCAGCCACACCTGAAAAAGGAAAACAAAAATATTGTAGTTACGAGCTACCTGAAAAAGGACAAAAGTATTGTAGTTGCGAGCTGTAAAAAGAGTATGTATGTATTGGGACACCCATTACACTTGGTGTATCAAAATTAACAGTGGAAACTTACCTCAGGTGAAAGTATTCGATAGTGGAAACAAAAACGTCCTGGTAAACATACGTTGCAAATGAGCAGTTTGCTAGATATTTGCGATTGCGAATGCTGGTCATCATTAGGCGCCACCACCTAGTTAGCACAGATGTATTTGAAGTGTAAACTTTTCGGTGAAGTACCCATCTAACTGAACCCAAATTTCACCCAAGAGCTTCATTAAGTAGAAATATAATACTACTTGAGGCTCCGCGTCCGACCATCCTGATTAAGGTTTTCCGTAATTTTCCTAAATCGCTCCGGGCAAATGCCGGGACGGTTCCTCTGAAAGGGCACGGCCGACTTCCTTCCCCGTCCTTCCCTAAACCAATGAGACCGATGACCTCGCTGTTTGGTCTCTTCCCCCAAACAACCCAACCCAACTATTTGAGCACCCTACATGTCACAATGTACTGTACACTCACACTTTTTAAGGCAAATGTTCCACGTCTCGTCCTCGTAGTTGGATGTAACACTGCAATCGAGTCTGCGTCGAGCCAGGAATTCTGTGACCCATCCTCGTATCACGTCATAAATCTTGACAAGACTGTCCAGTTCGCTGCAGTTCTTCAACTTTATCAACAGGAGTTGTGTACGTTTCACTTTCGAGATAACCCCCCAGACAGAAAAATCCAAAGGATTGAGATCACGTGATATTAAGAGGCCAACGTACAGGCTTTGCTTGACCAATCTATCTGGGAACATATTTATGCGTCTCATTTCCTACCTTACCAGCAAAATCAGCCAGTGCCGCGTCATGCAAGTACCGTATTCCCCATTCCCTTAGCCATGGATGGAATTTGATCCCAAGCAAATGGGCTCTTAATCGAAAACCATACTGTACATTTCAACAGTGTTTCGTCACATCTACATCTACATCTACATTGATACTCCGCAAGCCACCCAACGGTGTGTGGCGGAGGGCACTTTACGTGCCACTGTCATTACCTCCCTTTCCTGTTCCAGTCGCGTATGGTTCGCGGGAAGAACGACTGTCTGAAAGCCTCCGTGCGCGCTCTAATCTCTCTAATTTTACATTCGTGATCTCCTCGGGAGGTATAAGTAGGGGGAAGCAATATATTCGATACCTCATCCAGAAACGCACCCTCTCGAAACCTGGACAGCAAGCTACACCGCGATGCAGAGCGCCTCTCTTGCAGAGTCTGCCACTTGAGTTTATTAAACATCTCCGTAACGCTATCACGGTTACCAAATAACCCGGTGACGAAACGCGCCGCTCTTCTTTGGATCTTTTCTATCTCCTCCGTCAACCCGACCTGGTACGGATCCCACACTGATGAGCAATACTCAAGTAAATGATTAAAACGAGACACCTCGAATAGTCGAAAGCATGTATAATGTAGACTGACAATCCCAAGAAAAGCGCTTGGAAAGAAAGACACATTTCAACAATGGATATACACTTGTAAGTAGGCTGTTCAGGTTTTTATATTGGTAACGCCACGTAGCGCTCTGTATGAAAATCACTGGCTGTGCTGTGTGCAGTCTGTGGCTGGTTTGCATTGTTGTTGGCTATTGTGGTGTTGGGCAGCTGGATGTTAACAGCGCGTAGCGTTGCGCAGTTGGAGGTGAGCCGCCAGCAGTGGTGGATGTGGGGAGAGAGATGGCGGAGTTTTGAAATTTGTAAGACTGGATGTCATTAACTGCTATGTATATTATGATTTTTCAACACTATTAAGGTAAACACTTTGTTTGTTCTCTATTAAAATCTTTCATTTGCTAACTATGCCATTCAGTAGTTAGTGCCTTCCGCAGTTTGAATCTTTTATTTAGCTGGCAGTAGTGGTGCTCGCTGTATTGCAATAGTTCGAGTAACGAAGATTTTGTAGGGTAAGTGATTTGTGAAAGGTATAGGTTAATGTTAGTCAGGGCCATTCTTTTGTAGGGATTTTTGAAAATCAGATTGCGTTGCGCTAAAAAATATTGTGCGTCAGTTTAAGCACAGTCATGTATAATTGTTCAAAGGGGACGTTTCACACTATGTGATCAAAAGTAACCGGACACCCCCCAAAACATACGTTTTTCATATTAGGTGCATTGTGCTGCCACCTACTGCAAGGTACTCCATATCAGCGACCTCAGTAGTCATTAGACATCGTGAGAGCAGAATGGGGCGCTCCGCGGAACTCACGGACTTCGAAGGCGACGTTTCATATGTCGACCCTTAGCCGAGGATACCTCACTGAAATCTTCAGATTTTTTCTTGTAGTTTGTGTAATTAGTGTAGCTTTTGTTTATTGCTAGCTCGTAATTGTAGAGAGAATCTCCTTTGTAGTTGTAGTTTTTCATTGTTGTACAGTAAAACAGTTGTGGCATGCATGTAGATTTGCACCAAGTATTTCGCAGCTGCACTAGCAATTAACGAGATATTATTTTCAGTGCTATGTTAATATGTTTTCTTATTTTGCTCTTCAAATTGTGCTTTTCTGTGTTGTCGTGTGAAATGTTGTGACAATAATGGCGTGTGAAAAATGTAATACTAGGCTCCAAAGTAAACTGAGAAATGACAGTGAAGACGAAAGCAGTGTGTTAGCGCCACCGTGTAATAAATTAACTAATGTTCGAACTAGTAATTTGGTAATTGTGCATAGGGAAATGGAGCGGGCGGCAAATAATGGCGTAGACAGTGAAACAATTAGTGAATAGGGAAGCATTATCGATCGATCGGTCGGCAACAGCTTGCCTCAGGAATCCGAAATGACAGGACACAATCTCGCAAATACTGTAGATTCAGGTTTTGGATCCTCACCGTTTTCTCAAATAAGTCAAGACGCATTTTCTGCTTGTCAAAATGTGAATGTTGCCGGTGCAAATTCACTGCCGAAAAGCACTGAGGAACATGTTTCAGACACCAGTGCATTGTTGTTACAATTAATACAACAAATGGGACAAACACAGCAAAAGCTTCAAAAGTTACACACAGTGGAACAAAATCTTCAAAATTTAGACACAACGGAATAACACCAGAGACAAACACAGCAACAGTTAGACGCAATGGAACAAAATTTTCACACCACGCATGAACAAACACGTGAAGATTTAACTACTGAGTTACATAAAATCGAATCGAAATGTCAAAAAGTCTTTAATGACGTAAAAACACAAATTTGTGAGCATTTCCAACCAATTTTTTCGCGTCATGAAAATGCATTACAGAATCATGAAGCAGCCATAAAAGAACTGCAAACTATTGTTCATGAAAATCATGAGACCTTGCAAGCTAAAATTGACTCAGTCGCATCTACCGATTCGGTTATGCAACTTGCAAAAACTCAGGAAAACTTAAAGGACACAGTAGATACTCTGAAAACTGGTTCAGAAAGACACATGGAGGAAATTAGTTCATTATCAGAGAAAGTAGCTGAACTTTCGGATCAGCTAAATAATTTATCTACGAAGGTAGATGATAATCTGAATGACACAAAACCGGTAGTCTTTAATGACACAGAAGAGTGCGTACAAATTAGGAAATTCAAACAAAATCAGAATCAAATTAATACGCAACACCAAAGAGAAATCCGGGAAGTACAAGATCAGCTGACAGAGGTAATACAAGAATTACGTATTTCAGAGGCCACTCGCGCTCCAATACGGGAAGAGGGACATAGAAATACGGAACAGCCACAAAATAATAGCTCAGGGCACTTCGGAAATTATGAAAGAAATTGGCAAGGTACACCGAATTTTGAGATGGAACCGCCGAAACTACGTAACAATGACCGACATGCGGCTCGCCGACATGATGATTTTGGCTATAAGCTGCTCATTACTACACGTAAATTCAAAACATTTAAGAATTCTGGCAACGAAATTCATCCACAAGCATGGCTCCATCAATTCTCTCATTGTTTTCCTCCCAACTGGTCATTAAAGCACAGATTAGAATTTATGTGTGGCTATTTAGAGAATGAACCAGCTGTAAGAATGCGATCGGTCATTCACGATTGTCACAGTGAAGGAGAATTTTACCATGCCTTCCTCTCAGCGTATTGGTCTCAAGCTACACGAGACTGAGTAAAACATAGCATCATGATGATGAAACACTTTGAACAATCTGAATTTTCCAGTCTTGCCAAATATTTTGAAGACATGTTGCATAAGAATCAATATCTTTCAAACGCATACAGCCCTTCAGAACTCATCCGCATTTGTTTAATGAAATTGCCTGAACATTTAAGAAATATTATTTTGGCAGGACGTTGCAGAGACGACATTGAAGCTTTTCAGGGACTCTTACAAGAATTAAAAATTGACATAGACAGTCGCGGGATGCGAAAACAGGAAAACAATCACTACAGGTCACATCCGTCACAATTCCGTGACGACAGAAACAATAACTGGACACAACAAGTCTATTCTTACAACGCAAATCGTGACCAAAACAGACACCACCCATATGACAACCACTGGCAGAGTAATAATAGTTACAGAGAAAGATCGCATTTCCGTAGTAATGAATATGACAGAGATTACCATAGAAACAGACAATATGGGAACAAAAACAATTATTATCAAGGGAGACAGAATAGCTTCAGACGCAACAGTTCAGCGCGCAGTTACGATTCCGGGAGAAATTCTCCACCACATGACCGACAAACAAGAAACTATGCAAACTATCGACAAAACGACAGACCTGAATTCCATCAGAACTGGCGATCTTCAAACAGGGCATGGCCTTCTCGTCAAGGTGAATTTGTAGAAGTTAGGTCTCCTAATCCCAATAACGACGCGCGCCAACAAAGAGACAGACAATGACTCGCACCGCAGGCAGCCGCGTGCGCCGGATGGCTCAGAGAAAAATAACATAGACGCTAACCTTGAGAAAAATATTAGTATTCTTTACCAACGTATACCGCATGGTAACTGCATTCAAGTTGAAACTCTGAGTACTATGAAGAGTAAAGGATTGCACCACATTTCACATGTAAAACCGTTTATTGAGAGATAATCTGCTTTTTAACTTAGTCTTTGCTATAAAATTTTTCACTTCACGTTACTAGTATGCTTTGTCACACATAGAAACTGTTAACATGCAACAATGATTTAAAGTTAACTATCCAGTCAAGAAACTGGGCAACTTATTTAGATGAGTATTACAAATCCATTGTTGTAGTGAACAGACGACGCAGTGATGTTATTTGTACATTCTTGCTTGTTAGTTGCACGATCACGTAACGACTATAAGGCTCACATACTTAGAACATATACCGGCACTGCTAATGAGATTTTCATGCAACATTTTGGTTTACTTGGAAAGACATTCTTTATTTGAAGTACTTTCTGTGGGATTAAAGATGACTTAGCACTTGGTTTCTTTGACAGCTACACAATTATATCAGAGTGCTACTAATGTGTGACACAATTTACATTGTTGCTTTTGTGCTGTATCTGCTTTATATCTGCACAGTTTTTCTGAATTCTTCTGGAAAGTAAAACATGTTTAATAGTAGCTTTGTGGTATAGTTACAATAAGACAGCCTTTTTTTTTGTAGCACAACAATATGTTACAGTGTAGTACTTTCTTGATCACGGTACTGTACGTAATAACTACGATATCTATACGCAAAGCATTCCACTTTTGTTTATCATGAGGTAAGTGCATTAACTTCTGCAGAACTTAGCTTTCGGAGGACGATAACTACGACACTTCCACAAATATTATCTTACAACAAGACGCACAGTTTAGCGCTACAGTACACGTATTTGAGTGATTGATTTTGTACTTAAAACATTTATTTTTAATGATATTTGAAGTACAATGATACAAAAGTTTTCCGTGATACATTTCATTCCATTGCTGTAATCTGTAACACCTGAGGGTATTATTCATTAATCCTCGGGGGGGGGGGGGGGGGGGGACACATTTACTTTGTGTACCATGTGTTTGGCAAGCACAAGGAGCCCTAGCTAATATGGTATTTGCTTATACAACTTTACACATCGGTACCATATTTCTCTAACACACAAATTACACAGCTATCTGATCATTTAACTGAGAGATAAACATTTTTTTTTACTACATCAGTGACACATGTTTACGCAATTACACAGTTGGGTAACTTCACACTTATGAAATTGTATTTCGTCTGTATTTTGTGAATTGTTCATATTTTTTCAGAACCATTGTGATACTATGAGAGCTTTGAATGAAGTATTTGGTAAGGGAGCATGATTTTTAAAGTACGTTTGAGGTAGATGACACTATTGAAATGAGCAGAGAATTTTTTTAGGTTTTGACATTATTGCAGAAAGCTACGCCTTTTTTGAGATTTGGCTGAGGTTTTATGGTGTTATGATGACGATGTGTATTACACTGTTGCGGTATGTTTATGATCAACAAGCTGATGCTATATGAGGAATTTGATTATGCTACGTATTTATTATGATGAAATATTGAAGAAGTGTCGATGAATATGTATATGTGTAATAAGGTAAGGAATAATGAGTAGTGGTTATGGACTCTGACTTGTGAAAAAGTATGTTGGAAACCAAGAATCGTACTTTAAGAGTTATGAAATGTGTCTAAATGCATGAATGTATCACAATGCCGATGAATATTTTTTGGACACTGTTATATTTATAGGATTTTGTTTCTACAGATTAGCAACGCAAATTCTCGAACTGTGAAATTTTTATATGAGACTGTCACAGTAGTGCAAACTGGTGTCATATATATTTCGGTAAGAAAGCCAAGTGACCTTGACGTAATGCGTCTTGAGTGGGCAGCTGTGTCAGACGCCTGGAGAAAAACCCATTAGTGTGTACCTTTTCAGAGGCACAGGTAAAAAAAAAGTGGGAGGCCATTATCCTCGCTATTGACATTCCTTTGTAGAAAGCATCGCAAATACGACACCCTCAAACTTGAAAACATGATTACACTGTAGAGTTCTTAATTTATGATATTTACTGAAATGAAATGATGAGAAACATTTCATGTCTATTGTCTTGCTAGTTGAAAGATTGTTTACTGCATTATGAAATGCCATTTGGCTAGTGAATGACGTTTCACGCCTTGCTTTGACTATTTTGTTTAATATCTAGTTACTAGCTGCACTGCAGCATTGGTTAAAATAAAATTTTATAGATGTACTAATATAAATATTTTATGCCTTCAGATCCAGTAAAAAATAACTTTATGATGGATGTTCTCCAAAAAAATGAGGGAGCACAAAAAGACATTTCCACTTTACAGGAATTGCATACATAATTTTTGTCAGTGACTTGGTAACTTGTCTGCTAGAGCAAGTTACAGCGATGCATCACTCTAGTGTTGAGATGTGACATAGGTATTAGACATGGCCATCTTTACTGTAATATTTTTTCTGCTTGAGCTTTTTCATGATTAGATATAAGTTATTGCATTTGCTGCTGCTGTTTGCCAGGCATAGTGTTATTAAATTTCACTTTGTATTACGCTGTTAATCTAGTTTTACTACTGATTTATTTTTCTTGTTTGCTGCGCATCGCCTTATATTAGTTGTAATATTGCATTTGCTTTGCTAATTTATGCTGTTTGCTTTGCCATTTGTATTTTTCATCATTGCTGTTTGTGTTAATTGTTTTGTGCTGCTGCATTGCTTCGTTCCTTAGTTTAGCATCTGAGCTCAGTAGATTTAAGTTAGCTTAAGATGGGGTAGGCCACATAAGAGAACAAGTTGCGATGCACTGGAAGAAATGCATTGAGAAGCTATAAGAAAATGGTTTGGCCAAAAAAGTATTTTGAAAGAGGATATGAACCAAAAAAGTAGGGTTTAGGGACAACAGGTTTAGGTAGGATTTTCTTGGAAATAAATGATGAGGTAAGATAATGGAAAATAAATAATGAGGTAAGAAATGTGTGAACATATAAATACAGAAAGCATGCTTGGATAGACCTTTTTTGGTGGAAACAAATGTTGAAATAAGAGGAAAGATATATGGAATGAAGTTTTGGGGTAGACTGCAGTACCAAATGTCACACTGAAAACAAACCCTGTCCTGTGTTTTTGTGTTATTACACTATGTGAATTTGTGTTTTTCCTGTCTTAATGTGTTTAGCTAATAAGAGTTATGTTGTAGAATTTTTCTGATAAAATGTTATTTTCTTTGTAAAGACGTTTAGACATTATTTATTCTTTTCTGTTTTAATGCTCATGTGTAAAGTTGATGTTTCAAAAGTTATTCTGATCTTTTATGTATTTACTTAAGTCATAATTCCTGTAACACTGATGTATATGTTAGTTCAATTCTTTTGTAAAGCCTGTATTACCACAAATGTTATATGTATTGTTATGTTCTTTAATGATATATTTTGTACCTTTGTTATTGTATTCTCATGTTATAAAATTGTAATTGACACCAGTTCATCAAATTAAGTAACTTGTAAGCATTCATTTCACTACACATATTTCTGTTGGTAATAGTATATGCACAATATGTGAAAAAAGAGGACTGTTAGTGTTTGGACGCGTGTTGATAATTCAGCAAGGGACTGGTTAACAGCATTGTTGGTTCTAACGTCAACTCCAAAAACTTTGTGAGTGCACAAGTGGTGGTTTATGGACTTGCTATATTCTCCGCAAAGCTCTTCGATGGTGATTGTGCACCTGCACAGTCGCAACAGATGGCTGCTGGCCATCTCTACAAGGACTACAGTGGGTCTACACCTTTGATGATCCATCAATACCATTATTTCTACAAGGGCTGCAGTGGATCTGCACCTTTGGTGGCCCACCAATACCATACTCTCTATCAAGACTATTGTGGTTCTGCTCTGTGATGACCTACCTACCAATATTCTTCAAAACGTCGAATGACTCTATCACAGCACCGGCCTACATTGATGTTTTAAGCACCTTCTTGCTTCCTACTGTTGTAGAGCAATCATTCGATACGATTGAGCACCTATTCGAAATGCACGGCCTGTGGCGGCGTCGTTACACGACATCAACGTCACTGTAATGGACTGGCGTGCACAGAGTTCTGACCTGAACCCATAGGACACTTTTGAGATGTTTTGGAACGCCGACTTGGTGCCAGGCCTCACCGACCGACATCGATACCTGTGCTCAGTGCAGCACTCCGTAAAGAATGGGCTGCCATTCCCCAAGAAACCTTCCAGCACCTGATTGAACGTATGCCTGCGAGAGTGGAAGCTGTCATCAAGGGTAAGGGTGGGCCACCACCATAGTGAATTCTGGTATTACCGATGGAGGGCGCCACGAACTTGTAAGCCATTTTCAGCCAGGTGTCCGGATACTTTTGATCACATAGTGTACTCTGAGGGGACAAAAGTCATGGGACACCTTTTAGTATCGTGTGCGACTTCCTTTTGCCTGACATATTGCAGCAAGTCGACATGGCGTGGAATCTGAGGAGTGGTGGCTTATCGTACTGTATCGATATCTATATGCTCTTATCTTTGCTCTAAGATGTTGCCCAGCACGCGCAGCTCCCTCCGACGTGGCCTTGAGGACGGCTTGCTGGGCCCGCGAGAGCAGTTTGACAGTATGATGGCGAGAGGATCAGTGAAGCAACCTAGCGGAAAGGAGGCCTTTTGCCCCAGCCATCTATGTCTGTGTCGTAGTTAACTGGGAAGGATACGCAGGGGTCATGCTAGCCTGTGTTTGACTTGCTTTACCGAGGAACCTCAGGAGTGGATTATGGAAAACGTGCTAGCTGTCAGAGGCGTGTTTACCGGAATTTCTGGATGCGCTGCTTCTGTTTATTGGTACTAAACTCTATGCCTCCATGGAATTTGGAGGCTGAGTTGTATGAGCACGAATTTCTGTGTTAAAAAGTATGTCAGATATTTTAATTAGAGCTTTGTGTACTGCATCTTCTTGGAAGTTTGATCTGTGATTTTTAAGTGTCCTTGGCGTCTTTAATTTGGAAAATTGTTGTGAAGTTCGTTGGCAGTGTAGTATTTACGTGTGTTTAAGTGCTTCTACATGCCTGTTATTAATTCTCGTCTTTCTTGAGGCAAATAACTATCAGCTGATGTTAGTTCTGGTGCACAATACTGGTCGATGTTTAATATTATCACCGACTGTCTATTCCTGGTGTGAAATTGGACTTTTGTATTGCCGCGAAGGTTATCAGGGTTAGTGGTAAGAGCCGTGTGACTTATGTTTAATCTGAACATTTTAGATAACGCTGTGCTCAATTTCTAGTTGTCGTTTAGCAGAACATTAACAGTCTTTCTGGACTTGCCTCTACTGTGTCCTGTTCATAGAGGCTAAATATACTGCTTATTTTGCTTCATGTCATGTATATTGTGTGCTTATTATATTTAAGTAATTTATATGGAAATTTCAGTTTGTTTTAGGACACACTGTCCGGTCTGAGTTTGGCCTGGACTGTGTACGTGTCCAGGAACTGTACAACTTAAGGCAACTGGCTCGGGGTTCAATCATTTGTTCCAGCAGAATTTGACGTAACTATTTAATTCTGAAATTTTTTTTAAGCCAACTGTAAGTGGTGCCTCAAATTTTCTGCTAATTTCTTGAAGACTGTTAAATTTCGAGTATCGCTCCGTAAGAAATAGCGTTAACTACTGGTATAGTGATCATTATTTACTATACTCTTGGCTGTGACTTGAGCTTGTACTTACTGGCATTTATTTGTGCTGCAGGGAATTCTGTTAAGACGGCTTGTGCTCTGGCGTCGGTGCTGTTTACCAAACCTTGTCAGGCCCACCCGTTCTGGGCCCCGTCGACTTACCCAGCCGCCTGTTTTTGCGAACCTACGTACAAACGCAGGACAGCGAACGCTCGCGCTGTCAGTTTTATGCAATGTTGTTTCTTCCAAGCGCAACCGTAGCCTTTAATACAGCTGTTTCAAATTAAGCTGAAATCTTAGAGCAATTTTCATTCATTCAATTTGTTATTTAAAAGAGGCTTCCTTTTTATAACTTTACTGCTTCTTTAAGTTATTTAAACATTTTACTACTGCTTGAAATCTCAACGATCATTCTTATTTATTGTAAATTTTAATTATTTGAATATTATTGTGGAACACAGTAAGCCTTGCGAGGTTTTAAATCTTTTGTTCTCTTTCTTGGTCACTTTGTGTTTTAGTATAAGTATTTTTTGGTGTGGCGTATTGTGTGACCGGTTCAGTTTTATTAATTTTTTTTATTGGTGTCTTCTGCTCATTAAGTTCTGATAATTCTTATAGCTGTTTAAATCTGGCTTGAAGTTTGTTTCGTTAGTCCTTTATCTTATGGTCTGGCCAACAGTGGTTGCGTGCGAGTTATGACTGATATTTTCTGCCACCACTGATTTAATTAAATTCTTAATTGAGTGCACTTTAATTCAGTCTGTGCAAAATAAATTTGATTGTTTTACCAGTGGATGAAATGTGCCAAAGCTCCATTGGTCTAGCCCTTCCTCGTTTTCCTTCCTGGCCAAATTAAGAGGCCGTGTTTTCGCATTTCAGACTCAATAAGTCGCTGGAAGTTCCCTGCAGAAATATTGAACCATGTTGCTTCTTTTCCTTCTTTTTCATTTTTGAGTGATCAGTTTTGATTTAATGCGGCCCGCCACGAATTCCTCTCCTGTGCTAACCTTTTCGTCTCAGAGTAACAATTGCAACCGATGTCGTAAATTATTTGCTGGATATATCCAGATCGCTGTCTCCCTCTACAATTTTTATCCTCGACAGCTCCCTGTAGTACAACAGATGTTCTACCATCCCGTCTCTTATTCTTGTCAGTGTTTTCCATTTGTTCCTTTCTTCGCCGATTCTGCGGAATACCTCCTCATTCCTTACCTTATCAATCCAACTACTTTCCAAGATTCTTTTGTAGCATCACATCTGAAACACTTCGAGCCTCTTCGTTTCCTGTTTTCCCACAGTCCATGTCTCACTACGACTAAATGCTGTGCTCCAAACGTACAGTATCATAAATTTCTTCTTCAAATTAAGGCCCATGACTAGCAGACTTCTCTTGCTCAGGAATGCTCTTTTTGCTAGTGCTTTTTATGGCTTCGTTCATCATAGGTTATTTTGTTGACTACCTTAATTTCATTTACTTCGTGATCTCCAATTATGATAAGTTGCTCGAAGACTTTTGTCTTTCTTCGATTCACTCTCAATCCATATTCCTATCATTCGCCACGAAAAGACATCCTACCCATTCCTTTATCCCTTATGCGGCAAGTGCAGTTTCCTGATGCACATGTTGCAACCCATTTGTTCCTCCACGATAGGCTTACATTTCAAACACCAGAAAACAATTTGTACTTTTGCAGTGCTTTTATTAGCTGACGTCAGCATCATTACGACGACCGAGAGGAGGGGAAGAAATTTTTGGTGGTTATTTGACGTTTAGTAAAACGCTTATAATATAGTATATCATCCGATTTTAACACTTTCAAAACTGAGACGTTTACCTAATGAAAGCTCTTTCATATGCTCAACTCGAAATGCAATAAAAACATGTTGTGCGTTTCACGCGCAAAATTTACAAATTTTAATTGACTATAAGGCGACGAGTTGACATCATAACTACTAAATATGTGTTTAACACAAACAGTGAACAGTTAATTACATAAATATGAGGACTATCTCGTAAATTTACCACAAAATACACAGAAAAACGTTAATTCTACTGAAATAGAATGTTCCTGTGTGTCTGTGCGCATAGTTAAATTGTAATTTGTAATTGAATCCCATGCACACTAATCGTGCCATTGTCGGTATTTTGTGTTATTAACCTTTCTAATTCTTCGTTATCAGACGTGGTAGTGTCAGAGTTGTGTAATGGGTACCTGTTATAACTCGACTTGAACCGAACGTGCGGCACAGTAGCAAGAAAGCGAACTCGTATTCGGAAAGAGTTTTCAATCATAGTATACCGCACTAAAAACCATGCCCAGCAGATGGAAGATAGCACAGGTCACACCAGTCAACAAGAAAGTTAGCGGAAGTGGTCCACAAAATCACCGTCCAATATTCGGACTCTTATCTATTACACAAAAGCAGAATATACCCTGAGCTCGAACTTGTGCTTTGAATTCAGTAATCTCCTCCATGCCAACCAGTATGGCTTCCGAAAACATTAGTCATGCGGAACCCAACTCCAATTTTCCTCGCATGACATCCTAAAAGCAATGGGTCAAGGAAATCAGACGGATGCAGTTTTTCTAGACTTTGTAACACTATTTGTATCAGTGTGGACAAAGGTTTAGTAACGAAATTACGAATGTATGGATATAAAATGAAATTCGTTACCGGACTGAATAGTTCTTGGCTGGCAGGGCGCAACACTTTATCTTGTGCAGATAACTTCAGGTGCGTCCGAGAGAAGTGTTCTAGGAAATTGACTGTTCAGGCTGTGCACTTATGGTATGACAGAGAATATTAATAGTAATCTCAGACTTTTCGCTAATAATACAGTCGTTGTTACTGAAGAACCGTCTGGAAAAAAGCTGCACAAACGATCAGTAGGATCCTGCTAAGATTCTCCTCTATCTTTTCCTGATCATAGTTAGTGCTCCGCCTCCAATTGCATTTTCGTTGATGTCTTTGTAAGTCACCTGAAATCCGATAACGGTGATATTATTTCCCCGATCACAGAAACTGCTCTTTCAATGATCATTTAAAATGGCATAATCTCTCCAATATGCACAAAATTTAAATATCGTTCATGAACAATGTAGAGTTGATATAGGAAAGAAATCCTTAAAGTGAAGAAAATAGCATTTGTTATATTAATCATAATGAATTAATCCTCGGACTGTTAGAACAAAGTTCTGACTGTCAAGTTAAGCCTCATTTCCATTCGAACTACACTTTCTGGAGTCTTTTTAGTGTGAACGTAACATTCATGAAATGAAGGTCGCAAAATATTCATTTGTGGGCGTCGCAGCCCTTAAATATTACCATTGAACAAGTACCTTTGGGCAAATGCACTGACCTGACGAAAGGTGATTTCTTCCTATCCTTTTGCATTCCAGGAAATTCAGACCATAATTTTTTTGTCGGCTCCTACCCGCTGCTATGATTCGATTCTGGAGTGAAGTAGTACACCTCTATCTCTCCCTCAGTAATAAATGCACACTCAAAAGCATTCGCATTCTTTTGAAAACGTAAAAACAGTACTGAGAATTTCGTTTCGTATTTACTTTTGTTGTGTATTCAATGAATACGGTGTGTATCCCTCATTTGTGTTTCTTGTTTCTTGTAGTTAAATTTCTCAAGTCAAACGTGTCTTATTCGTTATTGTTATATATCTACAAGATCAGGTAATCCATGAACCATTAAGAGTGGATTGCATCGCCTTCAGAGAAGCACGACCACGTTTAATTTTAGTCATGCGTTTCTTACCTGCTAAAAATTAAAGAGCTGACCCCTGATAATCCACATCAAATTTTGATGAATTTCCGTTGGCGATAAACCGTTCACGACAAATACTTTTGTGAAGGTTTGTTATTCAAATTTACCAGTTTGAACAAAACACACACGGTATGACTACCCTAAAATTCCGCAGGGAGAGAACAATCGAGACAGAACACTTGAATTACGTTGTTGTGTATGTACCAAAGTAGCGAGAATAAAACTGCTTTGATAGTGACAGTACCTTTGTGCAAGTCTGGATCTATACATCTTTCTTACACTGCATTATCTACGGCTCGGCCATTAGATGTCGTGTGGAATTAATGAATAAAAAAGCTGACACAATAAGCAAATTCCAGCTTTCCTTCGGAAAATTACTCTGTCATTGGATTAAGCTTCATTCTCCAGCTACTGACGTATAAAAAAAAGGTCCCTGTTTCTCGCTCTCAAAACCGTGCTACTTCTAGAAATGATGCATAGCAAGCTGTTCTGTCTGTGGAGTTATTTCAGATTCTGTTTTTGTATTATACCATATTTCGAACACAGCTTTCTTATTAGATCTAGGTAACTTCTGGTCTTTGCTTGCAACTCATAACTCACTATCGATTCTTAGCAAAGTCCCTTAACCATTTTCTTTTCCAATAACTGTACACTTTTGTTGGTGAAAACTGCTGCACACGGAAGGAAACTAGCCAGTGGAATAACATTTGTTATAAAATTTATTCACAACATAGAGTATACTTCAACGTTACCCCTGCACTGTATAAGAATTGTGGATTTTGGAAACTAATTGTTGGATTACAGTAAGAATCGTTTCTACACTGTGCGGAAAAAAAGTAAAGATAATCTAGGAAATGAGGCTGATAGGTATCAGCACTGTTATTCGTTCATACGGACCATTTTCTGAGCAAGCAGAATGCAAGAGTGTTTAGTTCTCGGCGTGGACAGTGAATGTGGAGTATAAGGTAGGCAGTGACATTCCAGTATTCACGGAACACCGACCGGCACAGAAATGGGTGTTAACCTGCATAGAGAGTACCCATAAAACGGAATACAATGGGCTAACAAGGCTAAAGAGAGCACAACCAACCGGACATGCATCTGCTGACGGTACATCGCAGGGCCTGGACGGAAATCTACATCTACAGTTGCATTCCCTAAGCCGCCATACGCGGCGTCAGAAGATGTACATGACTTACTCCCCCCCCGGGGACGAAGGAAGGAAGATTAGCGTGTAACCTCCCGTATAAAGTGAAATAGCTAGAGACGAAGCGCAATCTCGGACAAGTGTGGTGAACGAAATCGACCCACTCCTTTTCAAGGAAACCATCCTAGCATTTGTCTTAACTGATTCAGGGGAACTACGGAAAACCTAAATCTGGACGCGAATGTGAGTTCAGGGCTTTAACCATTATGCCACCTTGTTCGGTCGTTCTCGTATAGAACACGGAAAGAAACATTATCTGTACTAATCTATACACCTCTAATTACCCTAATTTTACTGTAAAAGTCCTTAGAAAAGATAAAAACTGTAGATTGTCCCCTGGAACGTAGGCAATCTGGATTCTGGAAGATGAACTCTCTGTGGATGGATGACGTCTTTCTTGGAGCGAGTCCCTTTGGAGTTTGTTGAGCATTTGTGATACGCACTCATGATGACCAGCAACTACCGCCAAAGTGCGCCCTGTTATTTTTCGAACTTTCTCTGTCTTCTGTTGGTCCAACATGTTGAGAGCCCCAGACCAATGGAGAGTATCCGCGACTTTGCAGCAGAAGGGTTTTGTGAGCGTCTTTCTTTATCGGTGAATGATAGTTATCTGCGATATTTCGCCGGACATATTCGTTCCTCAAGGATGGGTTCATTCGGTTGTTTTACATTAAATCGCCCCAAATAGGTACTTCAGGACCCTGGCTGTCGTGACTGATTCCAAAGATTGATCACGGACGGTGCACTAAAACAAAACAGGGTATTTTTGTCTATTTAGGCATTATATTGCGATTATTTTCGTTCAGAGTGAGTTCACAGTCCCTCCATCAGGCCCTGATCGCCTTCAAGCATTCCTAAATTTCGTACCGACTTGCTTATGACGTGACAAATGTGTACAGGAATGGGTAATTTGCGAACAGCTGCAGACAGGTAGACCATTGTTCGTCGGGCTGTTTTATATCGAGTAGTAATGGTCCTCTCACACTTCAGTGAGGTCCGCCTAACACTCTTTTCTCTCGGGACAATCTTTTCCACTTAAGAGTGATATGCCGGCGTCTTTTTCCTAGCAGGTTACGCTGCAAAGTTTCCTAGTATTTGATATAAACAATTCAATGTGACGTCACAATCAACATGCTAGGCTTCCCTGAACTGTAATTCTTCGCATCTAAGCTATAATTTTTAAGCTGCGAAACGGTTTCACGGGGAGATGAGCTTGTAATTAGATTTAGTCTTTCACAAACTTAGGTATAACTTTCTACCGGATAAAGTTGTTTTGTTTACAGGGGTAAAATTTTGACTTTCATATGACGAATAAATGTTCATAATTGTGCCCATTAATTTCGATTCCTTCCCCTCAAATAATAACAAAAGCAAAAGTTACGTGAGATTCATTTCCCGAATCAAACTTTACGAGCCGAAATAAATGTCATTAAAAGACATGTTTTTAATATAAGACAAATACCGTAGACAGCAACGATGATTACGCAGCCGGCCGGTGTGGCCGTGCGGTTCTAGGCGCTTCAGTCTGGGACCGCGTGACCGCTACGGTCGCAGGTTCGAATCCTGCCCCGGGCATGGATGTGTGTGATCTCCTTAGGTTAGTTAGGTATAATTAGTTCTAAGTTCTAGGCGACTGATGACTTCAGATGTTAAGTCGCATAGTGCTTAGACCCATTTGAACCATTTTTCGATGATTACGCTGTAGGTTACAATTACAGCAGAGAAGCCAATCATAAACAAATTGTTAAGGGAAACTGCAGTAAAATCACTTGTACATATTCGTGTTAGCATTTCCAGACCACTCTCATACTCAAGACAAGTATAAAACATATGTCTTGCGTCACGCTTCGGCCTGCTAAAACCCACCATACCTGTATCTACTCAGGAGAATAATACCGTAAGAACAATATCGCAAAGCAGCTCGGTGACTAGGTACTATGCACAAGACCACGAATCCCGTATGCAAGGAGACATATTGAGTACGTTGACACTGCAGAAGATGCCACCCAGCTCATTTGAAAGTCAGAGTTGTAGCACATTCTAAGAGAAAAAAGCACTGTGGAGGAATTACTTGCATGGGACGGAAATATGTACATGTATTGTAAATGGACAGACAAATAAATGATTACAATTTCAAAAAATTGGATGATTTATTCAAGAGAAAGAACTTCACAAATTGAGTGAATCAATAAGATATTGGTCCACCTCTGGCCCCTCCACGAGCAGTTATTCGGCTTGGCATTGGCTGACAGAGCTGCTGGTTGTCCTGAGGGGTATCGTGCCAAATTCTGTCCGACTAGAGCGTTAGATCCTCAAAATCCCAAGATGGTTGGAGGGCCCTGCCCATAATGCTCCAAAAGTTCTCAATTAGGGGAAGGTCTGTCGATCTTGATGGCTAAAGTAGGGTTTGGCAGACATGAAGACAAGCAGTAGAAACTCTCGCTGTGTGTGGTGTGCATTATCTTGCTGAAAGTTAGGCCCCGGATGGCTTGCCATGAAGAGCGACAAACCGGGGCATAGAATGTCGTCGATGTACTGCTGTGCTGTAAGGGGGCCACTCAATTGTGCTCACATGGAGTACACATAGCAAACGGATTCTGGTGCTTTATATATTTATTGTATGTGAAGTTAAAAACTCAAATACAAATCTGTAAAACTCTAAAAAATTATCGAGAAAATCGACTGTGAAGTTTTCTGAGCTTCTTGTGAGTTTTTTTTATCGGCTGCGTGGCTGCGTCGTGCAATGTAACAAGGGTGACCGAGGTTTGATTCTTAGCTGGTTTAGATTTTTTTTTAAAAAATGCCCGTTTTATGAGCATTTCTGTGAGCCATAAAATACATGAGGATGAAAAAAATTATTTTGTAATTCAAACAAAATCTTCTAACAATCTTTTGTAAACGATTAGCAATTAAGAATATGTATATTCAATAAAAACTGGATTTTTGTGTGTAATATGTGATTAGAAATAAGAAAATGTGCATTTTCGTAAAAAATACAATTAGATGTTTGTTAATTTGCACATATTTGAAGAATTTTGTATTTGAATGATGCAGATATTCAACCAACGTAAATAAAAAAACGAAAAATGTATTGACCGAAGCGAGACGCGGACCAACGATTACCACTCTCCATCGTTGCTGTTTTTTTCCCGTTCTTATGTATTTTACGCTTTAAGTAAAATCTCTTACAGCACGCACCTTCGTTTAAAAAATTGCATCAGTTTTGAATCGAACCCACAACCCTCTTGTAGGTGGCGAGGAATCCACCACAGAGCCACGCTGCCTGTCGCGAAAAATGGATATTACTCTGGAATGGGAAAGATGATTTTCTCGAATATTTTAGTGATTTTAGTGTTACACTGGACTTGGGTGACTGATGTTTGAATTCTGAACTTCATCTTATATAATAAATGTGAAAGTTTGTGTGTGTGTGTGTGTGTGTGTGTGTGTGTGTGTGTGTGTGTGAGAGAGAGAGAGAGAGAGAGAGAGAGAGAGAGAGAGAGAGAGAGAGAGTTTGTACATTCGTTACTCCTTCACGCTGAAACGGCTGGACGGATCTGGATTAAATTAGGAATGGATTGGTGTAGTCCACGACGGGTGAATACCAATAGTTTTTTCATCAAATATTAGAGATTGAGAGGATGTAGTGACTTGCAACAAACTTTATACACAATATCAAAGCTTAACGAAACTTTTTCTCACTCAGAACTTCCACAGAATGATGAAGGGAAAAAAGTTGATAGCTAACAGTTTCGTTGTTTATGTAGAAAACTGCCGCATGAAGCAGAAAGTTTTAATTTATTATTTCTTTACTACTTCCTGTATACGCGAAACATTTTGCAGACAGTTTTCACATATAACAATGGATGTACCTGCAAAATTATATCATTGTACTGCATATAGTTCATGAGATACGACGTAATAAACATTGAGCCACGTGAAAATGAAACTGCAGGGCGAAATTCGGTAGACATACACTTGAAATGTGTACAATAACGTGCTAAATAGTTGTGAAATGTATTTGACATGTGTGTACGTGGACAAATACACATTTAAAAATATCATCGTCAGCCCCTCGAATGATTTCAAATATATTTTGTACACATATTAGTTACGATCTGAAAAAAAAAACTCTGGGGCGGGGGTGGGCTAATAATCACCAGCCTTCTGTTGGGGAGGGGGTTATAATGTGGAGAGGGAAGAGGAAGGGGATAACAGACAGAGAGAGGGGGAAGGAGAAGGTGGGATCATAAGAGAGTGTAATAAATACATACCTGGGCATTTTTTACAAATAACTGTTTGGGTACGGGTAGCACTGTAGGGTACAGCTAGTGTACCATAAATATTAAAAGTTCCAAAAATCCGAATGCTATGTGGTTTGCTTATCAATACGTTCAATGCCGCAGTCAACGTAAGCAGCTACCCGATGTTGCCGCCATTAGCTGCAGGCCGCTGCCTCAGCTGAGTCTGCGAGTTCTCAACTTGACGCCTTCGCAACGTCGGGCCACCCGCTGGGTGACTACCATCTGCTGACGGCCACCTTCGTGGTGGGCTGTGGATCCAAGTCCAGGCCAGCCACCGATGTCCGAGAGGACACTCTGTCGCTGCTCGTCGGTAGATATACGCTGTTGCTGTCCATAGCCTAGTGCGGGCAGGTTCCAATGCCAACAGCCATGTCGTAGAGCGCGTTTTGATCCGGCCTGCCACTGAACATGCCGAGCGGAGCAACGGGGCCCGGCATGCTGCGTGCCACTGAGCAGCGCCTGCCGTCGCTGTGCTGAGAGCACCGTCTTGCTAGCAGCCGCCATCGCCCCAGTGCAGATACCGCGAGCCGTTCTCCTGGCGGCTTGTTGCTATCCCCTGCACGCTTTGCCGACGGTGGCCGCATAATTCACGGAGTCCATCAGCCGTATTTCCATTGTAATTGCTAACGAATAAAAGACTTATTCGACTAGAAATGTTCCCGAGACCAACACCTGACACCACACCACTGCAGTAATGCCCTGGGACGTGAAATGCACTGCATACTGACATATCACAGCCAGCTTCAGCTGCCACCATTGAGGTCGTACACCCTGACCTAAACAAATAACAGAACTATGCCTCCAAAACCATGATTGTGCCCCGGTGTACATCTTTGCAAAATGAAATGACTTTATACTGTTTTAATCGCCTGTATTAACGAAATTAGTCCATTGCAATTGTACAACAGGGCAAGGGCCTTGCCCCAATGGTAACACCAGTTCCCATCAGATCATCGAAGTTAAGCGCTGTTGGGCTCCGGTCACGCAAACTGACAGCGATTGCTAGAATGGTGTGCTGACCACATGCGCCTCCTTGCCCAGGAGAAGACGAATGTGTGGCGGTCATCCATGCGAGCCATTCGCAGGGAATCAGTTGTCCTTTGTCGGCTCCGCATTGGCCATACCCGGATGACGCACAGCTATTTACTGCGCCGTGAGGACCCGCCTCTATGTCGCTGTGGGTCGGCTTTGACGATGGTCCACATCTTGTTGGCCTGTCCCCTTTTAACTGTACTCTGGCAGACGTTTGCGCTGCCTGATATGCGCTCTGCCCTTTTAACAGATGACACTGCCATGGGCGGCCGGCGTGGCCGAGCGGTTCTAGGCGCTACAGCCTGGAACCGCGCGACCGCAATGGTCGCAGGTTCGAATCCTGCCTCGGGCATGGATGTGTGTGATGTCCTTAGGTTAGTTAGGTTTAAGTACTTCTACGTTCTAGGGGGCTGATGACCTCAGCAGTTAAGTCCCATAGTGCTCAGAGCCATTTGAACCATTTGAACACTGCCATGGAAGGCTTAGTTTTGCGTTTTATTCGGGCAGGGGGCTTTTATCACTTGATTTAAGTGTTCGAAATTTTTTTGTGTTGAGTCTGGCCTTTGGCCTACGATTTTCGACTTTTTTTTATTTTTTAGTGCGTTTCTTGGCGGTTGGCTTTTCCTTTTTTGTCTCTATGGTCGGCCAACCACTGTCACACACTGTGTGATTTTAATTCCTTTTGTCTGGTCTCTGTCTGAGTCTGTCTTGTCCTGTGTCGTCTCTTGTCATCTCCATTGTTCGTTTTTAATCTTTGTGGGTGTTTGAAGTTTTTGGAAAAAGGGACCGATGGCCCTAGCAGTCTGGTTGCTTCAATCCCACAAACTAACCAACCTCCTTGACCACATCCAGTGACGCCTGTTGGCTGAAGACGATATGGCAGTCGGTCGGTACCGTTTTGGAAACGGATGAAAATCGGATGAGGCCAAGTAGGGTGTGGAGGATGATGAGTGACAATGAACGCAAGGAGTCGGATGCTTGCAGATGTCACAGCATTCGTGTGTGGTGTGGCATTGTCATGCTGAAGGAGAGGGTGCTCTATGTGTGGATGAACTCTTCGAATTCGAAACTCGACTACAGCACTCACACAGCGACATAGCTATGTTGCACACCGCCCTGTTACACACTACAGTTCGGAGCCCTCTAGCGTCAGAGGGCTGCAAATATGTAGACACGAAGAATAAAAATATAGATTGTTAATAACATTTGTTTTATTCAAAAAAGCTTTAAGAATTATGACATAAAAATCCGAAGCATTACTTTCCAGCATGATGTACTTGTTTTCAAGTGAAGGGAGCACAGGATGTTACACACCCAACGGAAATTAATTTAATCACAGTGTATTCACCTTTGTTGCGATTTGGTGGTGGCTACATAGGTATTCCATCTCGAACGAAATAAGAACCTTCTCGCACCTTGGTTAATTAGCGTGGCACCATTGCGTTGTCTTAGTAGGCAACCAACGCATTAGACCACCACTTCGACATGGGTTCTACATCGACTAAATAATAGCAGACAGGTCTGACACATCTAGCAGCTCCACACGCTTTCCGCTACACGTACCCTTCTGCGTTAATAACACTCGCAATCAACTTATTTCACAGCCTATTTGCTTGGAAGTTAACGGATATTACTTATACTTTTTTAGCAAATTTTTTGTTCCCAAGGGCATCCGTCTCTACTTTATTGCCAAATGACGATGGCACCGTCTTGGGTAAAATAATCCGGAGGTAGAATAGTCTCCCAGTTGGATCTCTCGGCGTGGACTGCTCAAAAGGATGTAGTTATCGCGAAAAACAAGATTGGCATTCTATGGATCGGAGCGTTGGACGTTAGATCGCGTAATCGGGTATGTAAGTTAAGCGATTTTAAAAGCGAAATTGGTAGGCTGAAGTCAGATATAGTGGGAATTAGTGAAGTGCGGTGGCTGCAAGAACAGGACTTCTGGTCAGTTGAGTACAAGGTTGTCAACACAAAATCAGATAGAGATAATGCAGGAGTAGAATTAATAATGAGTACGGGTAAGCTACTACACTGGTGTCCAAAAGTAAAGCAACAAACGGAAATTTTGCAAAGTTGCGTATATTTTGCTACAAAACATTATACACAGGTGATAGTAAAGCGGAAACAATGTAAAGAATACAGAACTCAGAAAACGGCAACATGCATTACGGTAGACAAAAATGTTCTTCCTTTTTTTTCAACTTAACGGATTTGCCCCCACATTATGACAACTGGATAATGTTCACAGTCTGGGGTGTGACAATCTCTGGCAGCAATACAGGCATGACAACGACGGGGCATTCTGTGAATGGTGTCATCAATCTGATGTTGAGGCAATAAGACCCATTCCTCCTGCAGAGCTGCTCGCAAGTCTTGGAGCGTGGTTAGTGGAAGCTGGCGTGATGCAACCGGTCTCCCCGTGCATCCCAGGCATGCTCTGTGGGATTCAAATCGGGTGAGCGAGCAGGCCGCACCATGGGTGCAATACCTTCCGTTTCCAAGAAACATCAACCACCTGCGCTCTACGAGGTCGAGCATTATCGTCCACTAATACGAAGTCTGGCACACAGCACCTCGCAACAACCGCACATGAGGTCCCAATATCTCGTCACAATACCCGATAGCAGTTAAATAGCAGTTAAACCTTGCCGGCTCACCCGTACAATTTCGTGAAGAGGTGTTCGTGTGGTTAACATGATCCCTGCCCACACGAGGATCCTCCTCGATATCGGTCTCTTTCCAGAAATCGAGTTCCACATTCCCCCCAGATGCGAATCCACCGAGAATCACTCTACGGGCCAAATCGGACTCATCTGTGAAAAGAACATTGGTCCACTGTCCGATCACCAGCGTGGAATGTTGACGACTCCACTCTAGACGTTTCCTTCTGTGAAGACATGTCAGTGGTACGCATTCAGCAGGTCTCCGACAGTAAAGGCTACTGTGCCAAAGCCTTCTGTACACCGTTTTCCTCGATACTACACGTCCAGTGTATGCTGCGTGGTCATATGCCAGTTGACGTGGATTACTAAGCCGGTACCGTCGTGACCTTACTACCAAATAACGGTCCTCTCTTTCTGATGTCACAAATGGTCGGCCTTGTCCTGGTCTTCGGGATACAGTTTCAGTCTCTATAAACTGTTGCCACATCCAAGAGACAACAGAACGATTAACATTAAGCCATCGGCGACATCAGTTTCCTACGGTCCTGCTTCCATTCTTCCTATGGCCTTCCACCGCAGAGAGTCTGGTAGGCGTGTTCTCTATGCTATACTGCACTGTCTGTGACCTCGTACACAGCAGTTGTGGATGAGGGGCTACCCGGCAAACATTACCCTGTTTGATAGATGCCCTGACGTCATTTTTGCGTGGTTTTCCGTTGACCGGAATGCCACCTACCGTGCAGAACACGATCCTACGGACATCTGTTGAGATTTCGTATGGTTATATTGTGACTTAGACACAGAACGGGGAAATAGCGGTCTGTTGCTTTAATTTTGGTCACCAGTGTATGAAAAGCACAATGAACGCACTGTAGTAGCCAAGATAGACACGAAGTCAACACCCACCACAGCACTACAGGTCTATGTGCCAACTAGCTCCCAACAAATTGAAAGAATGTATGATGGGATAAAGCGACATATTCAGATAGTCAGAGGAGATGAAATTTGATTGTGGTTGGTGACTGGAATTCGGTAGTCAGAAAAAGAAGAGAAGGAAAAATGGTAGAAGAACATTAACAGAGGGAAAGGAATGAAAGAGGGAGCCACCAGGTAGAATTTTGCCAGAACATAATTTAATCATGGCTAACACTTGGTTACAGAATCAGCAAAAAAGGCTGTATACATGGAAGAGTCCTGGGGACACTGCAAGGTTTCACCTTTATTATGTGATGGTAAACAGAGATTTCGAAACCAGATTATAAACTGTACATGTCCAGGACCAGATGTGCACTCTGACCTTACTTGATTGGTTATGAACACTAGACTAAAACTGTAGCAATTACAAAATGGTCGAAAATTAAGAAGTGGACACCTGCATGAACTGAAGGAAGTAGAGGTTGTGGAACATTTCAAAGGGAGTATTAGACAACTTTGGACTTAAGGAGGGGAAAGGAATACAACGGGAGAGAGAAGAAATAGAAAAGGCAGCAGAGGATCGCATAGATGAAAGAACAACGGCAGAAGAAATCATTGGACAACTCAAAAGATATTGAATTTAACTGGTGAAAGGAGAAAATGTAAAAGTGCACCAAATGAAGTAGACAGAGGAAATATAAACTTTTAAAAATGAGATGACAATAAGTGCAAAAAGGCTAAGCAATAAAGGCTAGAGTACAATCACGCGGCTGTAGATACATGCGTAACTAGGGAAAAGATAGATGAGGCCTATACGAGAATTAAAATGACCTACGGAGAAAAGAGAATCACATGTATGAATATCAAGAGCTCAGATGGAAAACCAGTACTAAACAAAGAAGGGAATGCTGGAAGACGTATCGTGTATGTAAGGGGCAGTAAAATGAAACGATACAAATGGAAAAAAAGGAAGTTACTGTTTACTCTTTTAAAAGTAATCGCCATAGCTATTAATATATTTATTCCAGTATGACGCAAGTCGATCAATGCCTTCACGCAAAACGGTCTGCGGTTGTCTCCGGAACCATGATATACCCAGGGGTACATCTTTTTGTGCGAAGCAAATCGACGGCCGCGAATTTCTTCAGAACTCCATAAATACGGAAATCGCATGACGAGAAATATCGAAACTGTATGGAGGACGTGTAGACGAAATCACAGAGAAAGTCACAATGACCTTTTTCTTTGACTGCAAGGGCCTATTGCTAATTGACTTTATGGAACACGGCGCCACAATTAACGCACAGCTGTGTAGTTTACACTACTGGCCATTAAAATTGCTACACCAAGAATAAATGCAGATGATAAACGGGTATTCATTGGACAAATTGGACAAATATACTATACTAGAACTGACATGTGATTACATTATCATGCAGCTTGGGTACATAGATCCAGAGGATCGAGACGTGCGTTCCATATTAATCACGGGTAACGAAGGATCAAGAGATAAATTACCTTCAGTAGTACCACAGCTTACCCTATGAAGGACTATCGTATTTCGTGAGAATGCTGTGGCGTAGCATCCTTATGACTTAGGGGCAATGACAGACCTGTGGTCGACGTGCAAACAACGAAACATACCTACATTCTACTGGTCAACCCACATATTAACAAACCAGTGGAATCTATTAAATCTCACCAATATTATTATTGAAAAGTGTGTAGTTTTCATACGTGTATGGACACAAATAACTACACACTACTGGCCATTAAAATTGCTACACCAAGAATAAATGCATTGGACAAATATACTATACTAGAATTGACATGTGATTACATTATCATGCAGTTTGGGTGCATAGATCCTGAGGAATCAGTACCCAGAACAACCACCTCTGGCCGTAATAACGGCCTTGATACGCCTGGGCATTGAGTCAAACAGAGCGTGGATAGTGTGTACAGGTACAGCTGCCCATGCAGCTTCAGCACTATACCACAGTTCATCAAGAGTAGTGACTGGCGTATTGTGACGAGCCAGTTGCTCGGCCACCACTGAGCAGACGTTTTCAATTGGTGAGAGATCTGGAGAATGTGCTGGCCAGGGCAGCGGTCGAACATTTTCTGTATCCAGAAAGGCCCGTACAGGACCTGCAACATGCGGTCATGCATTATTCTGCTGAATGTAGGGTTTCGCAGGGATCGAATGAAGGGTAGAGCCACGGGTCGTAACACATATGAAACATAACGTCCACTGTTCAAAGTGCCGTCAATGCGAACAAGAGGTGACCGAGACGTGTAACCAATGGCATCCCATACCATCACGCCGGGTGATACGCCAGTATGGCGATGACGAATACACGCTGCCAATGTGCGTTCAGCACGATGTCGCCAAACACGGATGCGACCATCATGATGCTGTAAACAGAACCTGGATTCATCCGAAAAAATGACTTTTTGCTATTCGTGCACCCAGGTTCGTCGTTGAGTACACCATCGCAGGCGCTCCTGCCTGTGATGCAGCGTCAAGGGTAACCGCAGCCATGGTCTCCGAGCTGATAGTCCACGCTGCTGCAAACTTCGTCGAACTATTCGTGTAGATGATTGTTGTCTTGGAAACGTCCCCATCTGTTGACTCAGGGATCGAGACGTGGCTGCACGATCCGTTACAGCCATGCGGATAAGATGCCTGTCATCTCAACTGCTAGTGATACGAGGCCGTAGGGATCCAGCACGGCGTTCCGTATTACCCTCCTGAACCCACTGATTCCATATTCTGCTAACAATCATTGGATCTCGATCAACGCGAGCAGCAATGTCGCGATACGATAAACCGCAATCGCGATAGGCTACAATCTGACCTTTATCAAAGTCGGAAACGTGATGGTACGCATTTCTCCTCCTTACACGAGGCATCACAACAACGTTTCACCAGGCAACGCCGGTCAACTGCTGTTTATGTGTGAGAAATCGGTTGGAAACGTTCCTCATGTCAGCAAGTTGTAGGTGTCGCCACAGGCGCCAACCTTGTGTGAATGCTCTGAAAAGCTAACTTGCATATCACAGCATCTTCTTCCTGTCGGTTAAATTTCGCGTCTGTAGCACGTCATCTTCGTGGTGTAGCGTTTTTAATGGCCAGTAGTGTAAGAAAACAAGTGTAAATCGATATAAGTTTCAAAACGTTATCATTAATAATCAACATGTAGTCTTTCGCTTGTTATTAAATTGAGTGAAAGACTCTAACATAAAATGGGTGACATGAGAATTTATGTCTCTCACTCTGGTTTCTTTTGTCTCTCTTTCCCGTGAACTGTGCCCAAATGGAGGAGGAGAGAACTTAAACGTAATGTTTTGCCTGTTCCCTTTTTTCTTTTTTTTAAATTTCCGATTTAGCATTGAAGTGACGTAAAATCTGCACCAATATAAGCACATATAGTACAACAGAGCTAAAAAAAAATGGCTCTGAGCACTATGGGACTTAACATCTATGGTCATCAGTCGCCTAGAACTTAGAACTACTTAAACCTAACTAACCTAAGGACAGCACACAACACCCAGTCATCACGAGGCAGAGAAATTCCCTGACCCTGCCGGGAATCGAACCCGGGAACCCGGGCGTGGGATGCGAGAACGCTACCGCCCGACCACGAGCTGCGGAAAAAAACAGAGCTAAAGCCCGCCCGGTTAGTCGCGCCGTGTAACGCGATCCTTCCCGAGCCGGAAAGCGTGCCGGCCCCCGGTACGAATCAGCCCGGCGGATTAGTGTCGAGGTCCGGTGTGCGGGACAGCCTGTGGATGGTTTTTAAGGCGGTTTTCCATCTGCCTCGGCAAATGCGGGCTGGTTCCCCTTATTCCACCTCAGTTACACTATGTCGGGATTGCTACGCAAACACTGTCTCCACGTACGCGTACAACATAACACCATAATTACTCTACCACCTAATCGGGGTTACACTCGTCTGGTATGAGACGTTCCCGGGGGGAGGGGGGGGGGGGTCCACTGGGGGCCGAACCGCACAATAACCCTGGATTTGGTGTGGGGCAATGGTGAGGTGGGTGGACTGCTGTGGCCTGTTGTGGAGTTGTGAACCACTGAGGGCTACGGCGGGGCGAAGTCTCTCCGTCTTTTCTAGGTCCCCCGGTTCCACACACAATACAAAATACGCAATAGAGCTTGTCAAAATTAATTTCAGGTAATCATTGTATAAGAACAATTTCTAATAAGACCAACTAGCAAAACCGTTTCTTTATTCCATAACGTGTGGAGCTATATAAAAAATTAACTTGACACACCCCTGATGTGATTGATTGCATGAAGTGTAAGCTGTTTGAGCCATAACTTGAAGCGTTTATGGAGGCGACGTAGCATTATTTTTCCTAAGTTATGTTTGAATGGCAGCCTGTGGTAAAGCAAGGACAATGAATTCATGAGTGTATTCTGTCGAATATTTCCTTTCTTATTTAGTAATGAATCAACGAAATCTTTTTCTTGTAATCATAGAAAGCATTTCTATTCACAATGAAGCTTATGCAGTTTTGTTAAACGTTTACGCTATATCGCAGCAAACACGTAAAGAAACTGACCTTCAAGCGTCTTTGCCCGCATCTCGTGGTCGTGCGGTAGCGTTCTCGCTTCCCACGCCCGGGATCCCGGGTTCGATTCCCGGCGGGGTCAGGGATTTTCTTTGCCTCGTGATGGCTGGGTGTTGTGCGCTGTCCTTAGGTTGGTTAGGTTTAAGTAGTTCTAAGTTCTAGGGGACTGATGACCATAGATGTTAAGTCCCATAGTGCTCAGAGCCCTTTGAACCATTTTTCAAGCGTCTTTTGTTTGCATTCGTACCTTTCGTCTTTGTGAGCTCTTCGAGATAGGACGTAAATTGTGCAACACATAATTTGCTGGTCAATAATTATGTCATTAACTACAAACATTATGTTCATTATTCTCAGTTATGTACCTTCCTTATAACCTTGTCATGAAAGCATTTTTATCGTTTTTTTTAAAAAAAATTTAGGGGCTAAATGAGAGGAGTAGAAAGCGGATTGTTCGATGATGAAAGGCCGAACACTATTCGTGTCCTTAAGTTCTCTTTTAATTTTAATTTGTCGATCATTTCTTTTCCTTATGTAATTGGTTTCGATTGATGGTCATGCATTATCGAACAATGCCTTAATTGCGAATTTAGACTTTCTCGGGAAAATCTCGATGATGAAATCTTCTCGGGTTATCAGCCGAGTCAAGGCGTCGTCTGCGATTACGTTTCAACAACTTTCCTACTTGTCATCTTCAGGCGAAGTGTCGGGTTCTCTGATGCTGACGCTCCAATGGCGAGCTTTTCTTGCTCGACATGTTAAGCAGTGTAAGGATAAATTACTGTTCGTGCTGTTCCTGTGGGCAAGAAAAGAGAAACCTTACCTGTACGAATTGTGCTTGCGTAATGCGGTGATGAGATCCTGTGTCTTCTGCGAGAAAATTATTCTCGCAACAGGTCAGGCTAACGCGTGTTTTACCTGAGGTTGGCTGGTGGCCACTTTACGGACTAACCGGTGGTGGGATTGTCCCGTCTTCTAGTAGAAGGATCTTGCGATGATCCTAGATCCGTCCTGCAAGAGCGGAATGCCTGTGTACTCGTGGAACAGACGAGTGGAGTATTCCATCGGAAGACGTAGAGCGGTCTTCAGAGCTCGCTTCCGGATCCTTGGATCCTTTATAGCGTTGCTATGAGCCATATTCCAGCCTTTCCCCATGCCACAGGGTGCGTATTCTACCACTGGTCGGACCAGTGTTAGGTAAAGCGTGTGCCGTGTTGCGGTGGCAGTGTCAATTGTGGGTTCGGCCGGGGGTATAGAGGGCGAACGCGCCCCATGGCTCTGCATCTGGCATGTCGGACATGTGGCGCCCAGGAGAATCTTTGGTGTGGCGTGACACCTAGGTATTTTATTGATTGGCGACTCCATGGAGTGCTGTGTGCACAACGACCATGTATGTTAAATTAAAAGGAAGGTCAGCGTTGTCCGTAATATTGATGGTTTATTGATAGCAAAATAGATTTTCAGTCACATAGTGATCATCTTCAGTGCTGGAAGTTAAAAATTTCAGTTAATTGTTAAGTCTTCACGTGACACACGCCACTTAGAGGGCGTTCCAGGACCCTGTCAAACCGAGGTCTGCTGTATGGGTGAATGTAAACAGCGGCTTCAGTTATTGTGATGGTTTCTCAGTTTTAGTTACTGATATTAACTTGATACCAGTGCCTATGAGTATAATTTGTACACCGCAGGTATGTTCTTTCCAACAGTTGGTTTATACTTAGGTGTATTTGTGGTTTTTGTTTTTTATTCACTGATGCTATGTGAAATTTTTAACTTCCAGCACTGAAGATGATCACTATGAGATTGAAAATCGATTTTGCTATCAAGAAACCATCAATATTACGGCCAACGCTGACCTTCCTTTTAATTTTAACGTGGGTATTTCGCCATCTTGCTCCATAGGATAGGTGCTTTTAGGATTTCGACGGGCTGGAGATCTGGCAGCAGTATTATTCGGGTGAAGATCACTGCCAGGCTCTTCGCTGCGTTAAATTTCAGCCGCCGTTTCATTGTCTATGAACCCAGAGTGTCGCACCCGAGTTGGCGACGGCATTGCATCGTGTGTGCTTTCGTACTGTGGATATAAAGCGCTGTGACCTCGTCGTAGAGCGCCAATTTGACGCGCGCCACTCGCGGTGTGTCGGCAATGTACAGTGAGTACAGCAAGGGGCCGAGCACCGACCCCTGTGGCACCCCGGCACGTTTTTGTCGGTCTGTGGAAGTGCCATCGTCTGCCCTGACATGGATGGTTCGCTCTGCTAGGTAGGATCTGGGGACGACGTGGGATGTCGGTATCCCGAGTACAAAGAGTTTGTACACGAGACCGTTGTGCCAATCGAAGGCTCCGGACATACCGAAAACACTGCTCCAAGGTATTCTCTTGTTTACAGTGCTCTCGTCGCCGGCTCTACCAGTCTCAGAAGATGGTGAGATATGGAACTGTTCGTATGGAATAACACCCTCCTGAGTGAAATGGTGCCTATTCGCGTACAGCCTCTCAAAAACAGCTCTGAGCTGTGATCAACAGAGGAACTTTAACCCTCGGTACTTAGACTTTTTCACTGCGAGTGTTGAACATTCAGACGGTTAACTTGACGCCGACATTATACCCAGTTTGTCTGTCTCTAAGATCCGACATGGTAGCAGATCAAGACAGTACCAGAGACGTGCCACTAGTGCACATTAAAAGAGAACTTCAGTGCATTACACGTCAGTCAGAAAATGTTTTGCAGAAAATAGGTCCATGTTACTCTGATCATTCTGTGAAGCTCTATAAGGCTGTTTGTTGTAGCTGCTGTCGCCTGCAAAAAAGTAACGTCCTTAGATAATCGTTTGGAAATGCAGGAAGATTTGGACAAAATTTCTTCATGATATAATGAATGATAGATTTCTGTGAACGAGGATAAATACGGGATAACGCCTACAGCAAAGAGAAAGAACTCTAATATCAGTGGCATCCACCTCGAGCTCGTCACATTGTATAATTATTTAGGAGCAATATTAAGAACCGATATGTACTGAGACGATCATCTAAATCAATATTAGGGAGGGAGAATGGATGAATTAAATTGTTGGAAGAGTTCTGGGAAAGTGCAGCGCATCTGTAATGAAAATTCCTCACAAGACGCTGGGGTGGCCAAGCTTAGAGTATTGTTTCAGTGTATGGAGTCCTTCTCAAGAAGGCATGACAACAGATGCTGAACGAACTCAGAGACGCGATGATAGAGAAAGGGTAGCCAAATGAAAGTGTATCGTATGTTTCTCGAGGATCCATATTGGGCATATTAAGGGAACTTGTGGTCGAGGAAGACTGTACCAGCATTCTATTGCTTGTGGAGGATTAATGAAAGTAAGATAAGACCGATTAAGGCTCAATCAGAGACATGCATAAGCAATTTTTCCCTCGCTCAGTACTCCAATGGAATAGGACCGAAAGTCATTTATATTGGTACAAAGTACCCTCCATCATGCACGCCACAATGGAATGCGGAGTGTACAGTTAGACGTTGATTTTATTAGTTGTTTCTAGGAAAGAGGCGAAAGGGGGTAGGCGCAAGCGAGAGTAGCTGAAGCGACATTCTGCTCCACTCTTTCGAAAAAATAACGATGGAATACGATATTAGCTGCTCTTTGTGAGTTTGTAAGGAAATATGATGCTCCAACATGTATTAACCTCTGCGCTTTGCCCACAGAACATGCATATCTACATAGTACGCTTTATCTGCGAGTCGTGGAGTATCAGTTTGACAGTGGACAGTAAATTTGCTTCCTACTGTTACTTCTCGCTCGCTTGTGTTCAAGAAACGGAAGGGAATGAAAGAGACAGAGAGAGGCGGAGGGAGAGAGAAGGAGAAAAACGGAGAGAGAGAGAGAGAGAGAGAGAGAGAGAGAGAGAGAGAGAGAGAGACAGGAAGAAAGGAGAAACGGAACTTCCTTTCCCACCAAGAGTAATAATTCTGCTTCCACTTGGTGCCGACGAGGAGGGGCGGACGACAAGGAGAGAGAAAGAGGCGTGAAATATTAATTTAACTTTCGGATACCACACGAGAACTTTAATATAAGGAACGCCTTTCAGATGCTTTATAAAACTTTCCAAAGGCAATGAGAGAGAAAGCGGTGGAACTAGCAGACAGAAAGCGAAAATTCTGAACTAAGTCTTACTTTTTCTCTTGTGGTCTACAAGTGAAATTTTTCACTCCTTCGCCGGCGGCAAAGCGTCCTGCAGTAGCAGCACTGTCTGCCCGCCGCAACTTCTCCAATACTGGTGTGTCTGTTTGTCCTCTGCAGAGAACCTGACTTCCTAAGAGCGACAATTGCACAGCGGGGAGAATTTAAATGCAGCTAAGTTGCAGCTAGTGCATTTCGTAAGGGAAAAATCTGTAGCTTACCATTTTCCTTTAGACACAAACGGCTGCCACAGTTGAAACCTGCGGCTAGTAGCGCCTTACCTTTCTACCTCGGCCATCTCCACTTTTTAAAAAATTATATGCAACACTCATATCAACTAAAAGTCTACTGGAAGTATCCACCACTAGAAGTTAAATGTAGGCATCTGGAATTACTGAACGTTTGTAGGAATACGGCGTCGTGCAAACTGTAAGTAAAAAAGGGAATAGACACGAATGTCAAAAGAAACGGTAGAATAAGTTTACTGAACTTGATATACGAAATATATGAAAACCTAGCGACAAGAAGGTTAATGAAAGTCTCCACCAGAAAACCAATAAAGATTTATGTTGCAGCCGTTGATAATAAATGAAGGAATTACAATGCTGCATGACTAAAGTGATTGTAAATCAGGAAATGAACAGAGCTGTCCATTGTCACAAGTGCTGTTTAAGACGAGGGCGTGATGAAAAGTAATGCCTCCGAACTTTTTATGTGTAAACTCTTAAAGCTTTTTAAATAAAACAGTTATTAAGGGCCGGCCGAAGTGCCCGTGCGGTTAAAGGCGCTGCAGTCTAGAACCGCAAGACCGCTACGGTCGCAGGTTCGAATCCTGCCTCGGGAATGGATGTTTGTGATGTCTTTAGGTTAGTTAGGTTTAACTAGTTCTAAGTTCTAGGGGACTAATGACCTCAGCAGTTGAGTCCCATAGTGCTCAGAGCCATTTGATTTTTGAGTTATTAAGGCTCCTCATGTCTACATATTTGCAGCCCTCTGGCGCTAGAGGTTTCCGAATTGTGTAACGTGGTGATGTGTAATGTAATTATGTCAGTGTGCGAGAAACAGAGAGCGGTAATAGAATTTCGAATCTGAAGACGTCGTTCACACACGGCGCACTCTCTCCTTCAGTGTGGTAGTGCCAGACTACACATAAGCACTGCGACAAACGCCCGGTTTAACTGGCACTACAGAACAGCTATTTTGAATTGTGGAAAGGGGCCAAAATAAGGGGCTGTCATTTACACTCGAATATACAACTTTTTTATTTGATCAAACATTACAAGAGCCCCAAATTTTTTTTTTTAAACACACAGCTTTAATCTTTGGGACTTAATTTAAAAACGGCTGAAGGCCAATAACTTAAAACGCTAGCATAATCATAAATTTAAAATGCAAAGCCTTATCTTAAAACAGTTCTTTAGTTAGGCTGAAGGCCCAAAGAATCAGACACCGCAAGAGCAAACAAGTTAAATTCAAATCGGCTCAAGGCTTGACGCTTAAAACTCAAAAACATTATTTTTTTTTAAATACCAAAGGCCTTGCGTGAAACAGTTCTTTAATTTAGGCCGAAAGCCTTAAGAGCAAAACAACTCAAATTCATTTTCGGCTGAAGGCCCAACACCTAAAATTCAACAACATTAATACCTTTAAAATGCCAAAGGTGTTACGTGAAACAGTTCTTTAAATTAGGCTGAAAGCCTAAGGAATCTTACGCCTTAAGGGCAAAGAAACCTTAATTTAAAAAAAAAATCGGCTAGAAGCCATACAAATACAAACAACAAGAACAAATGAAAAAGGCAGTACACCCAAGGGCGCTCAGATGTTCGAGGGTCGGCCTGGCATTCAAACACTGGCGCTCGCTTGGGTGAGACAGGCAGTCAGGCCAACTATTCACGATCCGACGACAACCCAACCGACCGACAGTCGACGGACCCACCGACAAGATAACTTCCACTTCACCCGACCAGCACACAACAGGGAGTTCAACGGAACAATGTAGAAGCTGTTTGCACCCCCGACCAATCAAACTACAAACCATGCTCGAGAGCAAGAACACAATGAGGAAACTACACTGCCTAAAATTTACGTCAACGGCCAGGGCAGGTAACCAGAACGTTAACGGCCACAAGGCAGAAGATTCCGCTGGTGCATTTAAATTAAAATAACCAAATACAGTGAAACTCCACCGGAGGGTGGCTAGAATTTTCCAACTTGAAAACCACGTTGTTGCCCGCGGAAATATCCCAACAGCCGACAACGAACTCCAAACGACACAATATGAACAGTCTTGATTTACTGGTAGATTCAATCAAAACTCAATTTTCGCGTCTAGGGTCGGTGAGCCACGGACCTCGCAGCAATGAGAACAGCCCCACACACTCCGACACTGCGGACCTCGCAGCAATGGGAACAGCCCCACACACTCCGACACTGCGTAGAGACCGCCAGCGGCCCCGGCAAAACTACGTTCTGCGGAGAATTCCTCGCTGCTTCACGCCACCATGTCAAAGATAGTCCAAGGTGCGAATATCGATACACACCGCTGCTGCCACCGCGGAAGGAGAGGATAACAGCATAATCGCGATAAACGCGGGAGTCTAAACACATGATCGCAACGAAGGTTTAATGCAGCGCAAAGCATGAGCCAGCCACGCCTCAATCTGCAACATTTCAGCGGCTTGTGTTCACTGTCACCAGTCATCTTACACACAGTCTGCATTTGGCCCTATCCGATATTCACCTGTTTCCACAGTGATGAAGTGGTGCAAGGAGAGGTGAGATTGTGGTTCTGTCAGCAAAGTCAAACATTCTCATTTCCATGACCAGGATGACTATGTTGAGAAATAAATATGTAGATACGAAGACTAAATATGAATCTTAATGACATTAGTTTTATTTTAAAAAAACTGTGAGTCTGCACATAAAAAGTTTGGAGACATTACTTTTCAGCGAACTCTTATACAAGAGTAATGTTAAAAACCTTAAAAATTTAGCTATGATTCCATTTTATTTGCTGCTAATTGTGGATATTCTTCCGGATACTGAGAATCACAAAGCTATCTGTAAACGCGACCACAAAGGAATAGTAAATGATAATTTTTTAAAAAGTGAACAGTGTAATCTTAAATACCCTTTTATTTGCAGATAGCTTAAGGATTTTCAATATCCAGAAGAATATCTATAGTTTTAGATATTCTTCTGGATATTGACGCCGCAGCTGAGTGGCACTGTGCTGGCCATAGGCAAGATATGAGGAGTGTCGAAAGGGTTGCTTGTATCAATGTCGCTCCCGCCCCCCCCCCCCCTCCTTATGCACATGCCACAGGAGGGAGTGGAAAAGGAGGGATGAGACCACATAAACGCAGTTTTCTGGTTAGGATCGTGTTCAAATATTGTCGAATGGATTTGAATGGTCCCTAGTGGTTCCATGCTGTATACCAAAGGAAAAAATTGTGCTCATATGACACGATAAGAGCTGAGATAATGTTCAATGGTACTGCAGCTGGCAATGTCTTTGAGTCGTCTGGAGTGTGTTACTGTTGTTAAAGGTCAAAAACGTCGTCCATTACAGTTTGCACTGCTGGAGTGGTTTCATTCACGCCCTTTACGACACCTTCTGAGCCCTTTTCGTGTCGATTCTGAGCGACGGTATGTCGGAAATATTTCAACGCTGATCGTCGCGTTTATAACCTCTGTCGCAGAGGCTGCAAGAGAATGGATGAGATGTAGGTAAGGAGTGTGGAGACCTTCTCGTGTGTGAGATGTCCGCGGTGGCGTTGAGCAGCATTGTGGTGAAATTTGGTGCCAATGCAACATCAGTAACACACCTTATACCTCCCACGAACCTCTGGGCCCTGGCCTTCTTTGTATGTGATGAATCCTTGTTGTGTGAAGTGCTGCCAAGTCCGAGGGTGCAGGATGCCATGCGCTTGCACCATTACAGAGGAAGTTTTCATTCACCTTTGAACCAAATTCCGAATTTATGCGTCACAATGGAAGAAAATAATGGCATTTCAATGACATGACTCTTTAATTTTGTCGCACAGTTTCTTATCGGATCCTTGTATTGACCCCAAGACTCCCCTCCAGATGTAACCAAAAACTTTAGAGAAAATGTGAATTAACGGGTATTAAATTTTCCAATCACACTATCATCACTGGAGCAGACTTTAATCATTCAACATTCATTTATGAAAATTATAGTTTCGTAAGTGCTGCATGTGACAAGATGTCCTACGAATAAACAATAGACGCGTTCTCTGAGAAATACCTTCTATGTTGATGTCCTCTTTGAGGCAGTTGAAACATAAATGATTACGAAAATACGAAGGGCAACTAAAACAAGTAAGAGGAATTATATACACAGTATGCAGTAGCGTCGTATCTCAATAAGGAATTCGAAACATTTATCTATGTAGAACATCATGTAGAAGAACTGTGGTTCAGGTTTGGAAGAATAGCTGCCATCCACTTGATCACAGTGTTTGGTGGGTCGAGTCGTCCATAAACAGCCATTTCCAATCTGTACCAGGCATGTTCGATAGGGTTCATATCTGGAGAACATGTTGGCCACTCTAGTCGAGCGATGTCGTTATGCTGAAGGAAGTCATTCACAAGATGAGCTCGATGGGGGCGCGAATTGTCGTCCATGAAGACGAATGCCTCGCCCATACGCCGCCGATATGGTTGCACTATCGGTCGGAGGATGGCATTCAGGTGTAGTACAGCCTTTGCGGTGCCTTCCATGACCACCAGCGGCGTACGTCGGCCCCACATAATGCTTTGCTGAATTTATCTGCTTTTAGTACATTCTGAAGTGTATTGTTTCTTCTGTATGCCACATGTTTTCCTTCTTTTGTCATAATGTTTCCTATACTGTGGGTTTTCTTGTCAAATGCCAGTGTGTGCCATGTTTTCTGTTGTTTGTGGTTTCTTCTACTTTTGTACTTGGTGTGTTTTGTACCGTACGACCATTAATGGTGTGCTGTTCTGTAATATTGTTGCGTGGTTATCACGTCAGTAGTGTTTTTATTTTTTGGCTCAATTTGTCTTCTGTTCTTATTTTGTAATCATTTTTGGGGGCCATCTGTTCGATTATATTTAGTTCTTGTGTGTAGCTATCTTCATCCATTGGAATTCTGTTCAGTCTGTATATGAAGCCTGTGAGGCTGACTTGTTCATGTGCTGTGGGATGCTTAGATCTGTTTTGTACTGTTGTTGTGGTTTTCTGTATGTGAGAACACATGTTGATGGTTTATGGTTTCTGTTGTGATGTCTAGGAAATGTATGTCTTATGTGTTGTGGTTTCAAGCGTGAATAGTATGGGCAGTTTTGATGTCTCAGTGTAACAGTAGAATTTAGAAATATGTTTCATCTGCTAGCAAATTATGTGATCAGCATAACGGTGCGAATGATTTACTTTAAGATGGTTAGGTTTCTTATCTGTTTCTGTGGAGTGTTTGGTTAGAGTCACTTTTTAGCCTGTTATGAACTTCAGTGTTTTGTTCGTATAAGCTGTTTCATACATGCTGAACGAAGTTTTTTCATTGTCTGCTTTTTTGATAATTGCATGGTGTGCCTTCAGTTTGTTATATATAGCTTCGACTGTTTTAGCCTCTGAATGTAACTGTCTAGTATTCCACCAATGAAACTAAGTCTGCCCATTACTTTACCTATTATTGAACTTATGTTATTGTTCCATGTCATATCCCTATACATTTCTACACGCAGGTATTTATATGATTTGACTGGTTGCAATTGTGACTTATCAACAGTGTAATCATAGAGTACTACTTTTTTTGTAAAACACACTGTTTTACATTTATTAACGCTTAAAGTGACTTTCCCAACTTTGCACGACTTTGAAATCTTATCAGATCTGCCTGAATAGTTATCCAGCTATTTTCAAAGGTGCCTCATTACAGATAACTGCATCATCTGCAAAAAGTCTAAGGTGCTTATCAACATATTGCCCTGGGATACACCTAAAGTTTACATCTGTCGACGATTGTGCATCCACAATGACAAATGCTCAACCCAGTTATTAATTTTACTTGGTACCCCACACATTTTGTAATAAGTCTAGGTGTGGTACTCTCAAATGCTTCTTGGAAAACCAAGAAATACTGCATCCATTTAACTGCCTTGATCCATGGTTTTCAGAATGTCATGTGAGAAAAGTGCAAGTTGAATTCCACATGATCAATGCTTTTGGAACCTACTGATGAGCCAAAACGTTGTGACCACATGCTTAGCAGCTAGCTTGTCCGTCTTTGGAACGAAATACATCACTGATTCTGCATATTGGGGATCTGACAGTTTGCTGGTAGGTTCGTGGAGGTATATGGCATTAAATGTCTACGCCCAGGTCATGTAATTCATGTAAATAACTTGCCGCTGATTTATGTACGGATCAAACCCATAACGTTGTATTACTGTTAGTTACTTGCGTCTTGAGTGAAGTGTAATTTCCTGGTGAAGTTTAGTCCATAATGTCGAATTATTGTTAGGTACTTGCACTGGGCGTGAAGTGTAATCTACTGGCGAGTTTACTGCGTGATACCAAGATCTTTGGACCCAATTTTGAATGCCCTGAGGCAGACATCATACAAGGCTTTTGGTTCAGACAGAAAGAAATTGTCAGCAACCCTGAATGTGGCACAAAGTTTCACTTCAAGCACTAGCACCCCAAAGTCCCATTCCAAAACAGGATCGACATCTTGCCTTCTCTGTGACACGAAGTCAGAACATATCTGGAGGACAACGTCCCACCAAATTTAACACTTTCAGGAGACTTTCCTTGATTAATAGGCGAATGGCGCAACTGGAAATTGTAATGTCGTTTTATTTTCCGCCTTCGACGTAGTTATGAATCGATCAATAATTTTTGGTATCAACAATGAAAACTACAACCCAAAGATGGAGGCCAAGAAGAAATATAAATTATCTGATCGAAAGTAATCGGAAACCTATTAGTGGACAATAATACGTAATGTGTTCACCCTTCTCCTTTATGACGCCTTGAACTCTGCTGCGAACAGTTTCAATGAGGAATGGCAGCACTTTTTTTCTCAAGAGGCGAATCCAGAGAAAGTGACATGGATCTGGAGCGAATTCGGCGTTTTAACTTATGCCATAGGTGTTCCACTAGGTTCAGGTCGAGATTCTGGGCAGGTCAGTCCCTCTCAGGAATGTTATTGTACACAGAACATTGATTCAAAGGTACTGCTTTATGACAGGGTACATTGGCATGCTGATGTAAGTAATCGTCGCCTCCAAAGACTTTCTCTACTGTACGCAGTATACAGTGCTGTAAAATGTGTTCGTATTCTTCCGTATTTAGCGTTTTCTTAAGCGCAATACGAATACCACATCCTAACCACGGAAAACACCCTCGTACCATAGCACCACCACCTCCGAATTTCGCTGTTGGCACTACACATGATGACAGGTAACGTCCTTTAGGCATTCGCCAATCACAAATCCTTCCGTCGGATAGCTACAGGGTGTAACGTGATTCATCAATCCAAATCGCTCTTGTCCAGTCATCCATTGTCCAGTAGAGTCACTCTTTACGCCACCTGAAGCGCCGCTTAGCACTGACTATGGAGAGATGTTGCTTGGTTGATCTGGGGAACGAGATCAAACAGTGAGATCATCTTTCCCATCGGATTAGGAAACGATGGTGAAGGAAGTCGGCCGTGCCTTTTCAGAGGATGAAGTGATGTAGGAAAATCGCGGAAAACCTAAATCAGGATGGCCAGACGAGGATTTGAACCGTCGTCCTCCCGAATGCGAGTCCAGTGTGCTAACAACTGCTCCACCTCGCTCGGTTGACTACAGAAATGTATGGCTTGTGAGGGGCTGCCCTATCGTTGTACCTCAGTCCTTTTTAACGCCGTGCACACAGTCACTGTGCTAGATGGGTTGCTGGTAGTACTTGGGAATTCATGAGTGATTTCTTCTCTTATTTCATGCAGTTTCTGCAACCACCCTCCCAAATTCTCGATGGCCCGCGTCCGTCAGTACGTGAGATGTGCCTGGTCTTGTTTCAGCTGTCATTGTTCTTTTTTTTCCTTTATTGTTATTTCACTCCACATAAGGGGGCAGGCTGGCAGCGCACAATACGCCGCTCTTCGGTCAAGAGAGTTACGTAGAACATAAGCACATGAGAAAAGAATACATAAACAAGAATATTAAAGATGGGTGAATAAACGATAACAAAAACAGATGGGTATAAAAGGTAGATTAAAAAAAAGAAAAAACATGGATGAGAGCCACGCACACATGCGGAGAATGAGCACTGTAGACCAAAGCAAAAACAAGGAAGCACCACAGCCGGAACGCAAATGAGAGACACTGGCGACATTGTTGGTGGCGATGTAACGCAGCACTGCACATGGCACTGGAGAAACACTGACACCACAACAAAAACGTTAAATATCACTGCACCGAAGGGGGCGACCTACCGCCTTGTAAAGGGTAGGGGGGGGGGGGGGGAAGAAAAGGGAGGGGAGAGAGGAGGGGGAAACCAGGAGGGGGAGGAGGGGGGCGGTGGAGGGGAGAAGGAGTTGTTGTTCCATGGCACTTCCATTTTATAATCACATTACTAACAGTCGACTTCGGCAGCTTTAGGAGGGTTGACATACATCCGATGAATCTGTTGCTCAGGTGACATCCAATGGGTAGCTATTCCTTGTTCGAAGCCAGTCAGCTCTCCTTACCGACCAATTTTCCTGTTAATGCTTCTCTATTGATAAAACACAAAATATATTCCACCTTATCCTAAACTGAGGTGACATCTTGTGGTCAGTTCCGAATTACACAGGGGACTCCAAATATTTTTGATCAGATAGTGGTTCTGATACGTCATTGAAACCGATAAGACGCCATTAGCAGTAATTTAATAGGCGGTTACTAAAAACCATCATTACATAAACACTTAGGGATATGATAGCATGTATATGTATATATGTGTATGTATTTAGTAGTAGTTATTAATATCCAGTTGCATTGCTGCCAAGAGAAATTAATTATAATCAAAGGTAACCACTGAGATCTATTCAGTGTCTCCTGTGCTTCATTAATCCATATTGACATTTTTGTTTCCAGACCTCTGTCCTCGACAGTGTAAAATTGTCTATAATAGTTCTTGTTCCAAACCCGAGTGTGAAACGCTACAACGTCATAAAAGAATAAACAGTGTTCCGAAGTGTTCTCAAACTTTCCCATAACGCGGATTCCCTGATTATTCGGAAAGTGAACTGCGGACTTCATTGCAATGCCATCTGAAATTTCACATGGTATCAAAATAATATGCTAATTAGAATTGCCACTGACAGGAAAAAGATGAAGGGAAACACTGCAATCATTAAAGTAAGATACATGATTGTTGCCTAGTGAACGAAATTTCAATTGGAAATACAGCAACTTAAAGTCATAGAGTTAACAGTGTAGTAATACACTAACAGTACAGTAATACGAAAAATACGGTATAGTACAGTAACTGAAAATCAGTATGTTTCTTTTTTTAAGGGAATCCACTTGGTAAACAGTGTTCTCAAATGTGGAGTCACTAAAGTGAGGAATGAAATTATTTGTGAAACTTCCTGGCAGATTAAAACTGTGTGCCCGACCGAGACTCGAACTCGAGACCTTTGCCTTTCACGGGCAAGTGCTCTACCATCTGAGCTACCGAAGCACGACTCACGCCCGGTACTCACAGCTTTACTTCTGCCAGTATCTCGTCTCCTACCTTCCAAACTTTACAGAAGCTCTCCTGCGAACCTTGCAGAACTAGCGCTCCTGAAAGAAAGGATATTGCGGAGACATGGCTTAGCCACATCCTGGGGGTTGTTCCCAGAATGAGATTTTCACTCTGCAGCGGAGTGTGCGCTGATATGAAACTTCCTGGCAGATTAAAACTGTGTGCCCGACCGAGACTCGAACTTGGGACCTTTGCCTTTCGCGGGCAAGTGCTCTACCATCTGAGCTACCGAAGCACGACTCACGCCCGGTTTCACAGCTTTACTTCTGCCAGTATCTCGTCTCCTACCTTCCAAACTTTACAGAAGCTCTCCTGCGAACCTTGCAGCCCCCAGGCTGTGGCTAAGCCATGTCTCCGCAATATCCTTTCTTTCAGGAGTGCTAGTTCTGCAAGGTTCGCAGGAGAGCTTCTGTAAAGTTTGGAAGGTAGGAGACGAGATACTGGCAGAAGTAAAGCTGTGAGTATCGGGCGTGAGTCGTGCTTCGGTAGCTCAGATGGTAGAGCACTTGCCCGTGAAAGGCAAAGGTCCCGAGTTCGAGTCACGGTCGGGCACACAGTTTTAATCTGCCAGGAAGTTTCATACCAGCGCACACTGCGCTGCAGAGTGAAAATCTCATTCTGGAAATTATTTGTGTTTTTCCATAATACCATTGAAATCTGGATAAGTCTTGTCACCATGAATCTTAGGTCCGATTACACAGTAAGACTGTTTCACCTTCAAATTTTAATACTGCAAAGGACACAAAAGGTCAGATGACGTAGACCTGAGTGGTAGGGAAAGGCATCAAATGTTGCAATGCCTTTCTAGACAACTCTTCTTACTCACAGCCGGCACACAACCAAAATTTACATTTTCTTTGAAAACCTTTTTCCGTTAAGTATCACAGGATAGTTCCAATAGCTGTTTTTGTCCTGTATCAAGGAGATTTATAACTTGTACGTCATGGATTTCTATAGTAGTGAAAGGATTTTCAGTCTAGCAATTACCAGATTGTGGGACGGAAATAGTCTCGAAAACTTGCAATTAATGCTCCTAAGTGTCCTACAACTGTTTTGTGCACTTCAGGAGAGTTTTTCAACTGAAGAATCAATGAAATCCTTGACCAATGGAAATGATGAATAGTTATTGTTTTTTACTCGTGCTGCCCACAGCTGTAGTTTCTTAATTGTAGCTTCAGCTTTAACTCTCAACCTGAATGGTATTAACATTTTTTTCCTTGCAGGCCTAAGTTAAATTCGTTGAGAAACGAGAAAATACCCACCAAATAGGGCGCTTTTCATAATCAGTCAAAACTACACAATTTTTCGCTTGAAGAAGGACTTTGCTTGTCTAAAAGAAACAAGCGCACTTCATCTTGTAGATCAAATAAACGCATTTAGTACGTAAGAGAAGTTGAGTGTATTCACTGCCAATTTCTTTACATACAACTGTGAAAAGAAGGGAATTTAGAGAACGTCATTTAATGAAATTAACAAGTTTTGTAACTTCATCCACAACACATTTCAAATCCTCAGGCATTTTTCTCTCTCTGCTAAAACTTCTTTCTGTATGAAACATAGAGTACACTTTACTTCAGATGCTAAAGGTTTTACTGAAGCCATTACAAAGGTAGGTATAATTTCTAAATGGTTTCTTTTTAGTAACTGAAAAAGTTCTTTTTGCATAACAGCTATGACTTCTATTTTACTACAACACATTTCAATTTTTAAGCGTCGCGGACCCGTGTCTAGGTCCTGTGGAAATATTGTTGTGGAGAACAGAATGAAAAGAACCATATAATAAGTCTAAAAGAGAATAAGGAATATTATAAAATCCTCTCCCAAATAATTCCAGTTGGGAGCCACGTGGACACCGCTTTCTGCTTGGCGACGTTTGTCTGAAAAGGACTTACCCCATAAGTAGGGACCGAGATATTAAAAACAAGTACTGTCTCAGGAGTTGCAGTTTCCTGGCAAAACTGTGTCACGAGCTCAGAATAGTTAGTCGGTGTGCCAGCATTCCGGTTGTGTATACCCCTTCTCGGTAAGGCAAACACAAGCTCGCTGGATGTAATTGGGCAGAAGCATCCAGTATTATTCGCAGGTTTGGTGGATGTATCGGAAGCCCCATTTTATGTCATAGAAACATCCTTCTCACAAGAATGCCCCAGCCACCTGACTGAACAGTACCCGATGCCGCTGTTCATTTATCCTGCCGTTGGCACGTACCAACGTGCATCTACATCTGCATCTATACTCTGGAAACCACTGTAAAGTGCATAGCAGAGGGTAGTCCCATTGTACCACTTATTGGGGCTTCTTCCTTTTAATTCACGTATCGTACGCGGGAAGAATGATTGTTTAAACGCCTTTGTGGGTGCTGTAATTAGTCTAATCTTGTCTTCACGATCCCCCATGGAAGCGATACGTAGGTGCTTGTAGTATATTCCTAGATTCATCACTTATAGTTGGTTCTAAAATCTTTCTAAGACAATAGTTTGTGCCTATCTTCAAGCGTCAGCCAATTAACTTCTTCCAGCATCCTTGTGATACTCTTCCATGAGTTGAACAAAGCTGAGACCATTCGTGCTGCCCTTCTTCGTAACCGATCTGTATCCCCTGTGAGTCGTATTTATGGCCCCAGACATCTGAGCAATATTTTAGGATGGCTACATGAGAGTTTTATATGGTGTCTCCTTTGTAGACTGGTTGCATTTTCCTTCTGTTCTACCAATAAACGACAGGCTGCTGCCTGATTTACCCACGACTGAGCCTAAGTCGTCGTTCCACTTCATAACAGCAAAACCTGTTACAATGAAGTGCTTATACGAGTCCACTGACTACAACTGTGGCTAACCGATGTTATAGTCATTGAATAGTATGATTTTCATTCCGTGCGCAATTTTATATTTCTGAACATCCGATGCAAGTTTCCAGTCTTTGCAGCACTTTGAAATCTTATCAAGATATGACTGAATATTTATGCAGCTTCCTTCAGACATTACTGCATGAAAGATAACTGTATCATCTACAAAAAGTTTGCGCTTATTATTAATATTTTTTGCTAGGTCATTAATATACAGCATGAATAGAAAGAGCTCCAACGCGTTCCTTGGGCCACACTCGAAGTTATCTTTACATCTGTCGATGTCTCTCCATTCAACATAATTTACTGCGTCCTCCCTAACAAAAAATCCTGAATCCAGTCACAAATTTCGCTTGATACCCCATACTTTTCAACAATCGAGGAATACTGCATTAACCTGACTGACTTCGTTCGAGGATTTCAGTATGTCACATGAGAAAAGTGCGAGTTGGGTTTCACATGATGAATGTTACAGGAATGCATGCGGGTTCAGGTCATTCTATTCGAGCTACTTTATTAAGTTTGAGAACGGAATATGTTCTAAGATTCTACAAAAAATACTGAAAGGTAGTTTTGTGGATGACATCTGCTACACACCCGTGCTTTCTTCTACTACTGGGCACGACTTTTTTGTTCGGGAGATCTACGGCAGATTATAGTTAAAAGACGCCCTAACTCAGCCGAAATTCAGTACAGGATCTGACAGGGATTCCATCGGGCCCTGAAGTTTTGAGTTTTGTAAGTTTCAGCTGTTTCTCAACACCATTGACACTAATTAAATTGGTGCTTTACTTTTTACTTTTCCCTTGTAAAAGAACATTTGTAAACGGAGTAGAGTATTCTTTGCTACCCTAAATTTCAGTTCCTGCCTCGGCCGTGAGTGAATGGACACCAACTTTGGTGTCACTATGCGACCAAAATTTTTGGAGGTTTTGTGAAAGATCTCCCGACTATACGGTGTTACAATACTCATTGAAGGCTTGACGCATTGCTTCCTTGACAAGCAAAGACGTTTTATCAACATCTCTTCATTTATAGGCCTTTTTTGTTTTACACCTCTTATGCAGTAGTCTCTGTTTCTATATAAGTTAGTTTACGTGATGTAAACCCATGGAGCGTCTCTCCCATCATGAATCGTTCTACTGGGAACATATCTATCCTACGCATGGTCAGCGATTCTTTTGTATTTGAACAGTAGCTCCTCTACACGCTCTTGCCCTGAGCTAAGAGTTTCAAGTTCCTCGTTTAGATATGACACTACTGCATTTTTAGCTAGGTTACTGAATATATAAATATTTCTACATATTTTACATGCAGTTTGTAATCATTGTTGCTAAATATGCCTTATGGTCACTGATACCAGTTTCATAGTGGACATTCTCAAAGAAGTCACGGCTATTTGCTGCCATTTGATCTAATATAGTTCCATCCAGAGTGAGCTTCGGAACCATATGTTCTAGGCAGTTTTCAGAGAAGGCATTTAGCATTGTTTGACAGAATGTCTTGTCATGTCCACTGCTAACAAAACTGTAATCATACATACCGGCTGCTGGATGATGAAAGTCTTCCGATGATTAGGCCTACAGCACCACTGGGCAGTCTGTGTGGTAGTGAACTGAGGTTTTCTCTAAAGTTTTCGGTTGGATCAGGAGGTGAGTCTGGTGGCCCATAGAGGGATCCAGTCATAGTTTTCTGCCCAGCCCTGATACTGAACTTCTCCAAAACATCTAGCATGGATCTTAAACTTCTATCTCAGTAAATTTGAGTTTCTTGCCCACTCCGACGTATATGTCACCTCCATGTCCCATTAGCCTATCCTTTCGATATAAATTTCCTTCAAAACTCTCACTGTTGTCAGCTTCGGCTTTTAACAAGTTGTCTGTACCTAGTACTTTTTGGGAGCGCTTCGAGCTCTAGCACTTTGTTGCAAATGATTCGGCAGTTAACCACTAAGGTTTTAATACTCTCGTCTGTTGGGACATTTCTTTGTGTCTTACACCGATACTTTCGGGTCTCCTACAGCTATCATTATCTAGATGGGATGGAAGGTCGCCTAATCTAAAAACCCTTGTATGCTCCCCACATAGTCATCTACATGGGAAGATGCCTGTAATGTTTAGTGCACAACTGACCTATTTAGAGAGATTCTGCAGTTTTCAACCCTATAGCATAAGTCCAGGAACTCGCAGCTTAGCCTGTCACAGAACCTTCGCAGTATCTTGTTCAGGTGTTCCACTCGACACAAGTGTGGACAATGCTGCGGATTGAGCTTCGCCGAAATTCTGACAGCAAGACTGGTATTCTCAACCTTCTCTGCCAGACGCTGGAATGATCCAAGTATGATCTCAGAGCCCAGGCAACAGTCACCATTGTTCCTAAGGTGCGTCACAGTCTGCAGTTGGATACACCCTGTAGCCTCGATGGCTGCGAAAATACCTTTTCAACATGTTTAATGAGGCGTCCAGGCATGCACACTCATTGCGCTTGGTGCTCGTTCCCATCCGCTGCCGCCACATCACTAAGGGGTACCATTGGTCACTGGACATTGGAACTCGCACTTGTTAATAGACTCCTCCAAACCTTTAGTATTTACCTCCATCTGACATGAGACTCAGCACGTTTCCCAACAGGTGATGTGACTCTCACTGACTCAACGTCGGTTTCACTGGAAGACAGCATCTCGAACTTGGGATATGGGTGTAACTTCCTGAGTTCTCCCTGGTCCCTCTCTCCCCAATAACGAACTTCTAGACCTATGACAGACACACCACTCAGTCAAGTGAACAAGTGGTCAGACATCATGTATTTCCTGCAGAAGAGACAGACACACAAGAGAGGATAGTACGTCAGGTACTTTTAATATCTCTGGTACGTGAATCCTGGTAGTCCTCCCAAAACACCCATAATCTGCTGCTTCCAATCGCTAGACAGTAGTCAGGGCGATTTCCAGCTACCACGAACCTTCAGTCGAGGTGACTTTTTTCCGTGAGGGTGCGATGACGGTATTATTACAGTCCTCACTAATCTCTGTGTCTTGTGGTATACAGGGATCAAAGGAACTTTTGAGTTTGTGATTCCTACAGAGAGCAGCTGATAGTGGATGGTACAACGACTCCGAGTAATTTGCTGCACTTCGTTCCATCTGTTCGCTATTATAATCCTCACAGTCGTCATCGACGCCTGTCTCATTACATCGTCGGTCGAAGCAGTTAAATTTGGGTGGTTTTGTTTACCGCTAAACCGAGTTGTAAGCAGTCTTCACATGGTTCCACCTGAAAAGTCTGATGTCTGGAAGATTTTGGATGAGGAATGTTCTACAGGGTGTCTTAGGAAGTAATGATGTAGCAATGAGGTAAGGCACTGGTAAAGCGCATGCTGACCATCTTGCGCCAGCCATTACTAGGTCTGACAACTAGAGCTGGGCAAACGATACTCGCGTTCTACCGAGCTCGAGATTTGCCGATACGTCGCAGCGTTTGGTACAGAACGAGCCACAACAACAAGTTATGGCTCTGTATAAATTTCACAATTAGTGAAACAATGGAGGAAACAGCATCAAATCCTACCACTATATGAACTCCCGTTGTGTTTGAACAAATTTGTAATACGGGTTCCCATACAGTACATATGCATATAAACCTTTATGCCGATTTTTAAGTAAAGGTAACAGACAAAGACGAAAATGTTCTCCTCCAAAAAATATTGCTTGACTGAAAACAGTATAATAGATTATTTGACTATGAGAGGCGCTACAAAAATGGTTCAAATGGCTCTAAGCACTTTGGGACTTAACATCTGAGGTCATCAGTCCCCTAGACTTAGAACTACTTAAACCTACTAACCTAAGGACATCATACACATCCATACCCAAGGCAGGATTCGAATCTGCGACCGTAGCACCAGCGCGGTTCCGGACTAATGCGCCTAGAACCGCTCGGCCACAGCGGCCGGCTGTGAGAGGCGGAATTGATTTAGCAAGTAGGTTGTAAATGAGCAGTTCAGTCCCTGTTCACATGTTTGAATAACAGATGAAAACTTTATTAGATTTTAATCAGCTTAAAAACAAGACGGCAGAACGCAGGCGAAACAATTAAGACTACTGATCAAGAATTAAATGTCAAACAGACGAAATTTATCCTTATAAAGTGATTGCAGTTTGTTTTGCGCAAATAAATTACAGCGGAATGACCCATCATGATTGTAGTCTTTTATTTATCAGATGCCGTTGTTACGAGTGACCTGCAGCCTAGAAGATATTTCAGTCTATGTTTCACAGCTATTTTTATTGTTAAAATCCATAGCACATTAAAACACTAAGCCATGCTGTTCTGATAGTACCCACAAAAGTCACTAGATCGCAGGCCGATCAAAAGATCGAACAGCACCCTAGATTTCCCAAATTGTGACGTAAACTATTCAAGCACTACTCTACTGACAAATTCCAAGTCACGTGACACGGTGAACTAGTCCACAAGCCATGACGACAGGTGTGCCACCCTCTCTAATTTAACTCATAATCACATAATCTCTTACACATTTAGTTGTAAATATTCCAGAACATTTATAAAGGATGAAAGATTTCCGTCACTAAGACACTAAAATTTATTGATTGCATTTTGCGTCAACATTGGCTTAAATATAGGTGAGTGTTGGTTTGTATTGTTTTGGGGAAGGAGACCAGACAGCGAGGTCATCGGTCTCATCGGATTAGGGAAGAACGGGGAAGGAAGTCGGCCGTGCCCTTTCAAAGGCACCATCCCGGCATTTGCCTGGAGTGATTTAGGGAAATCACGGAAAACCTAAGTCATGATGGCCGGACGCGGGATTGAACCGTCGCCCTCCCGACTGCGAGTCCACTGTGCTAGCCACTGCGCCACCTCGCTCGGTAAATATAGGTGAATTATGTGAATTATGCAGTAATATATAACTTCTGTTCACCTGGTCTATGACATTAAATGTCTGGTGGAAATATGCTGAATTATGGAACGGTCTGGAAATTTTATTCTTCGCACCACCTGCTATTTTAGTTTAGAAACTTGCAGTGTAGAGTGTAAAATAATACCATAAATACGTTCTGTCTTCAAAAGTAAATATTTTATACTGTTTTGTTTACTCATCTCTAAAAAGGAAGCATATCTGTGAACGAAAAGTGAATTATGGTGACAGCTTACCATAACAATAACCTGTGAAGCTCAGCCTCGATCGTCTTGTAGACTGCTGTTTAAAGAGTTAAAACATATATGCAGTACCGCAGTGGGTAATTTTCCGATATGATTTTTTTTTGTTAATAGACCACTAGAGTTCAAAAGGAATTACTACAATGCTATACGAATAAAATTACTTGCATTGCTATTAATTAATACTGGCTTTACCTCAGTAAAGGACTAATAATGTCATAAACAAAAAAAACCTTATGATTTAAACGCCTGAGAGAAAGGAAAGCTAAATTCTGAAGAAAACTCGAAAAGCTCTTGTTGTCCGAATCCTTGTATTACTCAGAATACTTCTTAAACAGAGACTTATTTAGTGCAAAAGTGTTGTATACTTACTTGTGTTATTGAAATAAATACACTTTTCTGTTATGTGAACTCATCTTTAATACGATCTACTACCATATACTGGTTATCTACCTCGAGTCACATTCCACGTCCTGGTATCAGACGGAAGAACGTGCTAATAGTTGATTTTGGATATCTCCGACCCTACTGTATTCAATGATGCATTCTCTGTGTAAAGAAAATAATCAAGATCAAGTTATCCCTCTCTTATTCTTGCTGAAAATGAGTTCGGTATCACCGATGAATAGAAATGCTGCTGGCAACATAGCCGCTCTCCATAATGTCTAAAACTGGCTTGATCCGTGAGAAGCCAACTGGATTTGACCAGCGTTGGGCAATTTGGACTACTCTGAATAGTATCGTAAAGGCCCACGGAGGAAATTGTATGAGAATGCCCCGTACGTGCCTACAAATGTCGCTTAAAAAGATTTCCTGCCGGCGACAAGTAAAGTAATAAACTATATAGAAGATCTTCATATTTGCTGTAGCTATGCTGGAAAGTTGTGTTGACGTGCTGACATAAAGTGGATTACTAATATTTGTATATATATATATATATATATATATATATATATATATATATAGTTATTCTTGTGATTCAACCACTCTTAATGCATGTCATACGATAAATAAACGATCTTTATATGATCAGCATGTAGCCATATTTGAATGTGAACGAAGGTAATATTCTGGAAACAAACTCATTTCATATCACACGGCAAAGTGACACTTGGAACATGTAACTAACTAGCGAACCAAATATGTAAGTTGATGTGTTCCTTCCTTATCAGACTGATTTTCAATGTAACTTGGCTGTCATAGATGTAACTAATTAATTTACGTCAAACAAAGGTGAGCTGACTCTTCTCGATAAAAAGCTGATTAAACAAAGCCTCCAAACTGATTTACACAAAACACGGAAGTTTGTGGAATTTTTATAGCGTCATGCTTCTTAATCGTCTTTGTTTAATCCTTTGGTCATGCGTAACCACATTTTTTAAATATCTGATGACGTGCATTGCAAGTTTCAACAGTACAGCCAATTCTTCTACTAGTCTGGAGTTCTTCAGTCTCTGACCGAATCACATAATCAAGGACAGTGTTTCCGAGGTCAGACAGAGCAGTTCTCGTAGCACCGTCGTAATGCCGCGCCGACCCTGAAGAGGGGAAGCCGGCCGGACGTGGAGCGGTGAGTTTGTTTTCCGCTCGGCACTCTCCTGCGCCGCCGCCGGGTGCTTCGCTCTCACCCTCAGCCGCCATTCCCTTTGCGCAGAGACGGCCACTCTGAGACGGAGCGGGCTTCCTGCGAGAGCGGAATCGCTAATGCTGCGCCTCGGCCGACCTGCTCCAGAGAACCAATTTCCTTTGTGACAGTTGGCAGCGCCGGCTGCACCGGTCAGCGGGCGGCTCCCCTCCCTCCCCCCCACGGGGCACTCTCTTCGGAACCAATAAACAAGCGGCACTCGCTGCAGGGCTTCCCCTCCGAGCCGCGCCGTCTTCTTTCCCGTGAGGAGGATGGGGAGAGCGCTCTCCGCCGGCGTGCACTGCCCGCACCATGAGTTGCGCCCCTTTGGACGACTGCGTGTCTCCAGGCTGGAGGAGGCGAACGGAAAATTTCATATGTGAGCTATGTAATTGCACTATGGGAAAATCCAAACGGTTCAAATTGATATTCCAGTGACAGACGTATTGCACCACAGTGACCTTGCAGGAATTACTTGCATGAGCTTAATATTGACAGTATTATTTTATATATTAATAGTCGCCTGGACTATACAAAAAAAAAAAAAAAAAATCTTCGAAGGTCAGTAAATCGGCATGGTCACTACCATGTAATACACCACAATAGTATTGGTCTGCCATAGTAATAAGCGTCTTGGCCTACAGCTTTTTTAACAAACTCCCAGAGAGTGTCCATACACTGTTTATGAAACAATCAAGAATAAGAAGGGAAAAGGATTATAAATAAAGAATATTATACAATGACAGAATTTCAAGAGAGTGCACAATAGAACCTGCATTTATTATGTTAGGTTGTTTAGAATAATACGTTGCGCATTGTACAATATGTAACGTGAAACAAGCCAGTAAGTAATGTGTAAAGTTTAATATTCAGACATTATATTTTATTTAATTACAGCTGCATGTATATTTTGCTGAGACAGACTGAATGGAAATTCTCAAAAGTGGATGAATCTGTTCTTTTCTTGTTACATTGTTGGAGCACTGTGGCTCAATAAAGACATGTTACCTAAATTAAATAGTTCCTTACTAAGTATTCTGACTGGATTTGATAAATCTATGTTATTATTATAACTGTATAAGACCAACCAATGGTGTGTGTGTGTGGGGGGGGGGGGGAGGCATGTGGCTAGGGCTTCTTATCAGGTAGACCGTTCCACCTGGTGCAAGTCTGTTTAGTTGGCACACTTCGGCGACTTGCATGTTGATGAGTATGAAATGATGATGAAGACAACACAACATCTGGTCGCCGAGTGGAGGAAATCTGTGGCCAGGGTGGGAATCAAACCCAGCCCCTCACGTGGCACTCTGACGTGCTGGCCACTCAGCTATGGAGGCGGACAGACCAATCAACTGACAAATAAAGTAAGAAAATTACGGAAGAAGTATGCCTGACATATCCTTAGAATGTGACAAAATAAAACACCTACAGCCGTTCTTATGATTTTATTTTATTTTGTTACAACTAGTTTCAACGCTTCAATGGCTCATCTTCAGGCCTGTATGCATAAAACAATAACTATAGCTCTATCAAGTTATCAATCAAGTTACATAGTAATAGATTAAAACAGAATGAGAAACAATTGCAAGACTCTACAAGTGAATTTACACCTAACATTTGATAGAACGAACAGATACAACTATTGTCACATATCTAAAATATACCATCACGAATTTCCACTCAGTACACTGTGCAACTATATTATCTATTAAAAACTTCTTTAAATAACTATTCATGATTTTTATTGGACAGTAGGATATACATTATCTGCACAACCCTGAAACAACCTACTTAAGACAAAATAACTGTGAAAGGTGATAATTGGAAGGAAACAATACCTCACAAACAAGTAAAAAGAAGGAACATAACCTATGTGTCGTGTTAAAGTATAAAATGCTTCGTTGTTCACAGAAGAGGGGCTTACACTATGACATATCTATAAAATTAACGTCCAAGACGTGGTATAAACCGAATGTTTGACCCACTTCAGATTATAACATATGTAGGACGTATGAAAGATGTCCACAAGGGAACTGTTTATGATGCAAACATTCATATGCGAATGCATCATATATCGTGTACTGCCATGAAACACACACAGGGACACTAACTAGCGCGCAAGGATGCAGTGTATCATGAAGGATGACTCAACTATATATATATATATATGAAAAAACCAGAAAAGCTTACTGAGTAGCACGCCGCTCAAGAAGTACTCGTGTTTTAAACGTAAGTGATCGCGAAGAAATAATTGAAATCTAAAATAATATATAGTTATGAATAAATGCATTGTAATCAGTACACACTTAGGTCTTTCGATGGCATTGAAACCAAAAGCAATTACATGGCAGCAATTCTTTTTTATCGAAAATTTCGTCATTCAAATCGTGTCAGAGTCAAGCAACATTATTAATAGACCAGTGTGGAGGCCACACACTATGCTCATAATTACAACGTAAGTAACTGCAATTTTTCTGTTAGACTTAAACTGTTAACTTGTGACAGCAATCTGTAAGTTGGCAATACATACACTGTTACAACCAAAACAATGGCAATGTCACGAGTCATATGTAGTGGAACTTAGGTAATGTAATGCAAATCTGTGCGAAATAGAAGACAGGTACATAGCCAATAAATGTGTCATATATGACTAAAGTAATTGCATGTTACAGAAAGCAACATTTAACATACACATTTCTACTACCAAACTCGTAACTAGAGGCTAGTGGCAGCAACGTCCATGTCAGTTTCCTGACCGGCAACCATTCGAAACGTACTCATATGTATGAAACCCAAGTAAACACCCAAAAATACAACAAAATTTAAATTGTATATACTTTTCAGTAAATGTGTTGTAACCAATACACACCTTGGACTTGGAACTACATCAAAATTAAAAATCATATCTATGTAATCAAATTTCAAAAGAGCCATACTGGCCATACACATCGTCGCACAAACCAGTTTATCAATTGACCAGTGAGGAGCCCACACAACATGCCAATAACTGAATCGTAAGTAAACCCTTTACTTATGTTTGATGTGAGACTGTGACCATGTTACAGCAGTCTACGAGTTGACATTATATTCGCTATCACAACTGCAACACTAGGGATGCCAAGCCCTGTCCAGCAGAATCTGAGTAAATCATACACCTGAAATCATACGCCTGAGGGTCTACGGTGACTGGAGAACCCATTCTCTGTGCCTGCAAGTCGACTGAAAAAGAATATTTGACCTCTTCTTGTGGTTGCGACTCCTGCTCAAACTTCGTTGCTAATTCTAAACTCTGCTTCGAATTATGCGATTGCCAAGATAAGCTTCATTCAGTAGTCTGCGTTTCTTATCTTTTATCTAATGTAGACTCTCACTCCTTAAATTTAGCATTTTCTGCTGCAATTGTAGCCACAAGTGACACAACACATCCTTTGTCACACCAGTGCCAACATCTGGTCGCATAGCAATACTTGAACTTCATAGGGCGGAGTCTACAAGGGATGGATCTGAGGGCCGTGCGATGGTTTCCTCGTTGTCAGCTTGCTGTGACACAATGTCTTCGTCGACAGTGGTATCGGGGGCTGCATCGGCTGTGGTGTCAGTATCGGCTGCGGCAGTGGTATAGGCGCTTGGTTCGTAGCTGGGCAGGCTGGCGCCAGTAATACCGTCGGCAGACAGCACTTCGTCACCTGCCAGGGCATACTGCAGGTAGCGGGTTTGGACTACATCTACATCTACATCTATACTCCGCGAGCCACCTTACGGTGTGTGGCGGAGGGTACTTATTGTACCACTATCTGATCCCCCCTTCCCTGTTCCATTCACGAATTGTGCGTGGGAAGAACGACTGCTTGTAAGTCTCCGTATTTGCTCTAATTTCTCGGATCTTTTCGTTGTGATCATTACGCGAGATATATGTGGGCGGTAGTAATATGTTGCCCATCTCTTCCCGAAATGTGCTCTCTCGTAATTTCTATAATAAACCTCTCCGTATTGCGTAACGCCTTTCTTGAAGTGTCCGCCACTGGAGCTTGTTCAGCATCTCCGTAACGCTCTCGCGCTGACTAAATGTCCCCATGACGAATCGCGCTGCTTTTCGCTGGATCATGTCTATCTCTTCTATTAATCCAACCTGGTAAGGGTCCCATACTGATGAGCAATACTCAAGAATCGGACGAACAAGCGTTTTGTAAGCTACTTCTTTCGTCGATGAGTCACATTTTCTTAGAATTCTTCCTATGAATCTCAACCTGCGAAGGCGAAGGCGCCAGTTCCTGTGAAGTGAGTGTGGTAGACCGGCGCAACTCGTGGTGCGTCTGACCGGTCCCCTGCCTCGTCTACAGAACCAGCTGCTCCACTCTGTGAAAGGTCCCTCATGGTTGGGAAGTTCAAATAAACACTGAAAGAAAACGTACTCTTTCTGAGACTTTTGAACCGAGTATAGTGAACTGGTCACCACTTGCACTATGTGGTGAGTGGGTATTGGATAGCGCTCCCATCACCGCTACTGCGGTCAGCTACTGGAACCGAGTGAGCTTTCCTTAACTATGGCGGAAGGCACGCGACCGTGACTGCTTAGAGGATTTGGCAGTCGTGAAACCTAGTCGAATCCCGACTGCTAGAAAGTAAGATGAGATGATGAAAGATATTATGTCGTGGTTGTCATCATGTCAGTGGCGACAGTGGATAAAAACTGGAGATGTACTTCCTATCACTGTTTTCCTTTCGGACAAGAAGTTGCACACAACAGCCAAATCTTCTATCCCTGGACAACGAATTCTTTTCTTTGCAGGTGTTTAATCACCTAACTGACAGTTTAATTTAAAAAAAGCTACAATGGGATAGCTACAGATCAATGATAGCCAGTACATGCGATCACCTTTGAATGCATTGTAGAAAAAGACGCAGATGTGAGGTAGTCCTTTCGCAACGATTTATAGCCCACGCCTACAATTCTGAATGTATTGGTGAGCCCCTACATCGCTGCAGGACAAAGGATGTTGTACAAAGTGCATCAAAACACAGTGAAAACCAAGAGAGGGAATCCGGAAATTGAGAGCTGCCAACGATGACTTCCAAAATACGAACACAGAGGCAGGGGCTGAACGACAAAGCTTATAGCGCATTACAATCAACGGAATCACAAGGTTGGATAACTGCGGTGCAGGTGGTGTGATGGCATTGCAGCAACCAGCATGGTCATGCTGAGCCCATTGGACAGTTTCAATACTAGGCTGCTCCAGAGGTGATGGATGACAACGCTTGAATGTCGGAATGGCGGTACTTCTGCACTGCTACTGTCTGGGAAATGTAAGCATCCAGGATCAGTAACCGAACTGGCTGTCCATACTATTTCTAAACTGTGTAAGTAGGCCGACAGATATGGAGGCCATATACACAGCATATGCACAACGTACTAAACTAGTTAAGGACATCTCTTAAACAAAAACACACGTAGCGTGGCCAAGGTCAAAGTAATATATTATGAACGATAACGAAGTCAGAAACAGAACTACAGAATTTTACAGCATTCTTACTAAGGATGCCATTATATGTTGTTCTTTCCACTGTACTTTATAGATTTTGACATCCTGTAACCATGTGAGGTATTTTCCAGTTACGTCTAAGCTGGCGATACTAGCAAATTAAAAATGAAATGAAATAAAGTGGTTTAAATTAAAAAGGTCTCACAAAAGAACATTACTTCTTCCAAGAAATTTATTGTGGCTCTGGGCCCAAGCACGGAACATTAAACCAACCTCGATCGAAAACGAACTTGGCATCAATAACTTGTCTCCACTATGAATTTATGTCGTCTATATCAACATCCAAATCGCTCATTCGTGAAGTGCTACATGTTATCACACATCATTTTCAACATTTTTTTTATTCACCATGCCAAACAACATAGAGCACCCTGATGCACAACTTCACTAGAAAAAATATAAGCATTACAAATTTTAGACAACCATTCATTGGTGCTTCTTGAGTGGAAGGACTGGCCGATGATCCGCCGTTTCCTGGGGACCCCCGAGTGTTTTGTTTACAGCACTCGTCGGACAGGCTCCTTCCACGTCGCCCCTCGTTTTTATTAGGATAATTTACGTCACAAGCGTTGTGTGCGTCCGCAGTTAGCAAAACTGTTCCCATAGCCAACATGGCAGAGGGTGGAGGTAGTACCGTTGCTGCAGCCTTGGCCTGCGACAGTTCTCTTAAGGGAGAAATTAGTGTACATTCAAGATGGCATGGCTGCAACTTAAATTCAAACGTTATGGCCTGGAACTTTACAGATTTTCGTCATCTTGTGCAGTTTCTTAATTCATTAAATGGTAAAAGTGAAAATTAATTTGCCCCCTCCAGTCGACGATCCTCATGCAGGCAAGACATCGGCGGTTTCCGTTGTCTGGGGAAAACTGATGTTAGTACGTAAATTGATTGATTTATTTGTAGTTCTATGACTTTTTAATTAATGACCCATCCGCTGTGGGATTACTCTGCATTTTGCAGGCAACCTGAATATGTGATTGAAGTTACCAATTTAATTTTATTCAGCTCTCTTTCTTTGTGATACAGCCTTGCCTGGACAGCCCTTGTGCACGTGCCATGGGCGTTGTATTCCTTCTAAAATTCTCCGCATTATATGACCATACGAATAAATTACTTCTGATTCTTTCACGTAGCGTAGTTCACAATGCTTTACATTTTGATTGTGTGGTGTGGAAGTGGCAGATCTTCAGAAATGGGTTCCTCCTCAAACTGCAATACGGCTAAGGTCATCTAAAAGACTGAAAGATGAATATAGGCACACAAAAATATTATGACTGTAGAGATATGGATTTCCAATGTAACTGGTGCTAAAAAACAACGGAAACCTCTATGATCAAGAACACAAACCTTTTATGTGGTGGTAGCACTAGTTAATCGTACACACTGACTGTTCTTTCTGTTATTGCAATGGAGAAACGATCTGTAACAAGCTAAGCGACAAATTTCAGTTGCATCACTGTAGTTGACCAGATAATTAGATTATGTAAAATGGACAACGACTTTCGCTCCCAATGAGGGTGGATTGCTAGAGAGAGAATACTGGAAGTACGTCTTTGGCGTCTGCAAAGTGTTTGGCATAATGAGCGCAGCAGCGATCATGGCAATGTCGGCCAGAAAAGCAATAGAGCATCGTCAGCGATGAGGCAGATACTCCTTAGCTTAAGACTTAACATTACGACTTTTATGAAAGTTACTGATATTGATAAGTACTAAACACATTATCATTCCCAAACATGATTTATATGTATTGCAAGGATAATATGATGAGTGCTTGTGACGTCAGGTGCTGTATATGTGTTGCAATGGTGAGTATTGAATGAAAGGAAGGGAGATGGTAAATTTGAGTTCCTACACAGAAAGCATTTGTTCCCACTATTTCCAAAGTAACCACCTAGCATAGCATATGTAACACATCCACTCGACAGACATCCCACATTGCTGAATACTGTTCCAAATGGAACGTTACAGACAGGATCCGGATTTAGCTCAAGACTTTAGGGCACGCCTCATTATCAAGAACGATATGATATCACTTCTGTTCCCGTTACAGGTCATATTCCGTGACGATTATTTTTCTCCAAGAGGACTACTTCCGATTCTGCTCTTCTCCCCACTCACATACATAGGCCCTACACACCGAAGTACATGTACATATACAAGCTCAAAGGGAAACCAAACACACGTGTAATGTGGCAACAAACAGTTTATGTTGCAGTGAACACATGGTGTGTCGTCGGGCGATCACTCTGTTTTTAAAATAATTGAATGATTGAAGCGATCGTGGCTTTTCAGTTATTTTAAAAACAGTTTATGGCTCTACGTCTTTACTTCAAAGTAGTTGAAATTTACAAATGAAGAGATTTGTGATGAGATGTTTGTGACGTGAGTTACTAAAAAAGACTATGAGGTATATGGAAGGAGCCTCCGCGACGAATGCTGTAAATGAAACAGTAAGATGTCCCCGGGAAACAGTGAATCGCTGGCAAAGCCTTCCACTCCAGAAGCACCAATAAATAGTTGTCTAGGATTTGTGATGCTCATATTTTGATCTGGGTTAAGTTGTGCATCAGCGTGCCGTATGTTGTTTGCTTTTGACGTGATAAATTACAGAATGTTGGGGATGATGAGGGGTAACAGACAACACTTCGCAAATGAGCGTTCGGATGTTGATATAAGATGATATAAATTCATAATGGATAAAAATGGTTGATTTCAAGTTTATTTTCGATTGAGTTCGCTTGGTTTACTGTCCTGCTTATCTCAATAGTCTTTTTTACGCTTGCGTCAACTGCCGTAATAAATTTGTTGCGAGAAGCAATTTTATTTCGTGAGATTTTTTTATTTAAACTACCTCTACTTCATTTTATTTCTGATTTGCTGCAATCACCCTGCCGGATACTGACATGTGACATCACAGAAAAATACGTCATATGGTTACAGCATGTCATGATGCACACAGTAAAGTGGAAGGAACAATATGTAAAAGCGTCCTTAGCAAGATCGCAGCAAAATCAAACCGTTCTCTTCCTGATTTCGAAGACGTCTATGGTATATTATATCAACACGTTGACCATGCAACAAGTATTTTCGTTTCAACAGATGCGCTGGCGTAGTTTAAGGTGTTGAGTATGTTGGTACGGTGACAAAACCAACATATGTGCACCACTTCTGTCGTCCGACTTATGGAACTACACAGTTGTGAATGATGAACCCACTCAAACAATAGTTGTGTCGAATTCTTATTAAGAATGCTGTATCATATTACGAACTGCATTCGCACGTTGCGAATACAAGCTGACGCCGGCTGTATGTTTTATTCACATCGAATGAATTCGCAGTTGTGAATAAGGACTACCATCGGCTGTAGAAAGGAATGGTGATAATGAAAATTTGTGGCAGACCGGGACTCGAACCCTGATTTCCCGCTTATCGCGAGCGGCCGCCTTACCTTTTGTCTATCCGTGCAGGACTCGCTCCCAGACCCAAATTTTCATATGTCGTCAAACATGCGTCTACGGCCTGTACTCGAACATCCATAATGTATATTCCCGTACAGGTTAGACGTTGTAGTTGAAAGTCACTGCCCGGTGTCGGCAGATAAATACGATATTGCAGTACGATGCAGAGTTCCTCTCGACATGCATGCATACCCAAAGGAGCAGGCACTACGGCAACCACAGCCGTTACGGGACACACCAACACAGCCGTTTCGAAACACATCAAATATGATCTTTCGTAACGGATGTGGTCTCCGCAGTGCCTATTCCTATGGGTATGCATGCGTCTCGAAAGGAACTTTGCATCGTACTCAGAATAACACATTTTAGTGACACATGAAAATTTGTGTCAGACTGGGACCCGAACCCGGATTTTCCGCTTAATGCAAGCTTTGGCCTCAAGCATTTCTGCTATCCATGCACACTTCCAGGACCGAATCCATTTTGCAATATTTACAACAGATGTGAATCGTCAAACAGTGTCTCTTCCTTCAGACATAACCGCACGTCTGAGAGGCACTGTAAAATAACATACAGACACTGTATTAATACAGACGTTGCTTAAATCATTGGAATATGCGTGTCAACCACGTATAGGACGCTAGTGCGACCTTTTCTTGAGTACTGCTCGAGTGTTTGGGATCCGTACCAGGTCAGATTAAAGGCAGACATCAAAACAGTTCAGAGACGGGCTGCGAGATTTGTTCGAACAACACGCAGGTGTTACGAACATGCTTCGAGAATTCAAATGGGAATCCCTGGAGGTAAGGCGACATTCTTTTCGAGGAACACTACTGAGGAAATTTAGATAGCCGGAATTTGAAACCGACTGCAGAACGATTCTACTGCTTCTAACAATAAATTGCACGTGAGGACCACGAAGATAATATACGGGAAATTAGGGCTTATGCGGAGGCAAATAACCATTTTTCCGTCTAGCGGTTCTAGGCTCTCAGTCCGGAACCGCGCGACTGCTACGGTCGCAGGTTCGAATCCTGCCTTGGGCATGGATGTGTGTGATGTCCTTAGGTTAGTTAGGTTTAAGTAGTTCTAAGTTCTAGGGGACTGATGACCACAGATGTTAAGTCCCATAGTGTTCAGAGCCATTTGAACCATTTTCCTAGTGGAATAGGAAAGGAAATGGCTATTATGGTATAGGGTACCCCCTCCACACGCCTACGGTGAATTGCGAGGTATCCATGTACATGTAGATGTTAAGACGACCGGACACAATAAGCTGGAAATCCGGGTTCGAGTCCCGGTCAGGAACTACTTTTCGTCTACCATTGATGAAATATACAGCTGACGTCAGACCGTATTCGCAGTTTGCGAAATCATTTCGTAATATTTACAACAACTGTGAGTCGCCAAACAGCTTTAGTTACATCGGACATGCTTGCGTGTCTGAAAAGCATTGTACTGTAATAAAGGGACACCGTATAAAAACAGATATTGTGTAAATCATGACTCTATTATGTATTGTTCGTTCCACAGTGTTGTGTGGATTATGACATACTGTGATCGTGAAGCGTAGTTTTTGTATGATGTCGCTTGACAGCAGCAAAGGGGCGAAATTAGTCAGTTGCACATACAATGTAATAAACTGTTTGTTTCAAAGAAAAGCTGCTCCACGCAGAAAATTACTTTTATGAGGCTATATTGTAGTAATTATAGAGGGATATCGCTATTACCAGTATGTTCCAAAATTTGCTCAAATATTCTGCTAAGCAGGCTTACACTATATGCAGATGAAATCGTGGGGGTTACCAAGCCGGCTTTCGGAGGAACAGATCAGGTATAGACCAAATATTCACCCTGCGTCAAATTTTGGAAAAGAAATGGGAATAAAATAACCCAGTTCATAATTTTTTCATAGATTTGATTCAGTATTGCAATCAAAATTGTACAGAATTCTTTTGGAACTTGGAATACCAAAGAAGTATGTTAGACTTATAGAAGCGAGTTTGAAAAACACAAAAGATAGAGTACGCGTGTGGAAATTGGAGTCAGAAGAATTTGTAATAAGGAACCTACTTAAGTAGGGAGATGCCCTGTCTCCGCTACTTTTTAATTTAGTCCTAGAATATATTGTACGAATGGCAGCAGATAATTCAGAGGGTGTGGAGTTAAATGGAAATATTAAGATATTAGGGTATGCAGATGATCTAAACATCACTAGCGATAGGAAAGAATCTGTAACAGCAAATGCGAATGCGTTAATCAAGGCCAGTGAAGATGTAGGTCTAAGGATAAGTGAAGACAAAACCAAATACCTGGTTACTACTAGAATGCCAACAGCAGTAGATCAGGAAATGTTAAGAGTTGGAGACATGCAGTTTGAAAAAGTGAACACGTTTAAGTATCTAGGCGTGGACATCACTTCGAGAAATGAGATTGAATCCGAACTGAAGACGAGATTAAGGGCGGGAAATGCGTGCTACTTCTCACTGAATAGATTACTTTCATCACGGATATTGTCTAGGAATTTAAAGATTAGAATATACAAAACTATTATTCTACCAGTTATGTTGTGTGGGTGTGAGACTTGGTCTCTCACTGTGCAAAATGAAAAGCCGTTTCGAGTACTTGAAAACAAAATTTTGAGGAAAATTTTCGGACCAAAAGGGATGACTTTAGCGGAGAGTGGCGAAAACTGCATAACGAAGAGCTTCACGAACCCTATTCAACCCCTGACATAATCAGTATTATTAAGTCACGTAGGCTGCGATGGGCGGGTCACGTAGCTCGAATGGATGATTTAAGGAGCCTAGGTATTGCAGGTGACTGGAAGGAAATAGCCCAAGACAGGGACAGGTGGCGAAAATACGTTGCTGCGGTAATGGACTCTCGAGTCCGGTATGATCAGTGAGTTAGTTAGTTAGTTAGTTAGTTAGAGGCTATTTTAAACGAATTGGGTGGTTGTAGACTGCTAGGTGAACGCCCTACTGTTCTAAGCACAGGTGAAACGACTTTTTACAAAATGAGTGGTGAGGAAGGAGTGTGGTGCTGGGGGGGGGGGGGGGAGGGAGGGGGAGGAGGAGAGATATGTTACAAAGTATGGTTTCGGCAGAGGGCTATTCAGAACTGTAATGCCGTCACTGCGCTCAAGCTTTCATGTGGGTAGATGAGTGATTTTTGCGAGCAGTCGCTGCGCAGCCACACTGGTTTGCTCCGACCGCGGAGTCCAGTTTGACGTACGGCCTCCTGCCACGCAGATGTCGGCGTTCCCTCGGTCTGGCCCGGGAAGCGAGCCACGTGCGTTACGCAATTTCGCAACGAGCGCCGAGACTTAACGTAGTGAGCCGTGAAAATTGCGTTTGGCAGCAAGTTAATGAGCGACTGGGAAGCGAGCAGCATAGCGCGTGTCTCCCCGCTGTAAGCTCGTTACCGCCAAACTCTTTAGCCGAATTTTGCACCCCAGCCTCCCCGTCCCTCTGCTCCCCCACTCCCCGGTTTGGCCTCATCCACGAGCCTGTGAGGCACCACGGAGGGAGATTCATCTCTGTCAGGAGCGGCAGCATCTTTAAGGAGGAACGACTTTGCTTCCCCTGGCTTCATTCCTGCCTGTCAGGAGAGGGAATGTTTTATTGACGTTTGCTCTCGACCGTTGTTACCGTGTGAACGTTCAAGTTTTACACCCCGTCATCACCATAAACTCCAATGATCAGATTATGTTTCTGTTTACTTGCATCCACGGTAGTGGTGTATTTCAAAACGCATTTTCTGTGAGTAAATACATTTAACAAAAATCGAGGCAGGAAACACCGCTTCAAGGATTAGGCTGATTTGGCCTGTCCCGCATAAACTTTCCTCGCCTCATATTACACGCCGATTTCTTTGGAGTAGTGAAGAAATTATTATTATAATAGCTGTTTCCATACTATATACATTTTGTTTGTCATCATTTAGCTTACATACGAGTATGCAGTGTTTCATACCGGCAGTTTTATGGTAACTTGTTATTAATAAGTCAAGTATATGTGCTGAGCAGTTACTAAACGACTCTAGGTAAAATATTAATAGATATAATAATCCTTTCCTTTGTATGCCACTGAATATGCCGAAACAAATTACGATAATACATGTTTAGTAAAGAAAAAAAAATAAATCAACCGAAAGATACCAGTAAAAGTAATCCATATGTGCAAGATAAAAGCAGTGAATTATTTGTTTTGGAAATAGAAGCTCCACTGCTACGCGATGGCAGATTCCACTCCCATAGTTTGGCTGTATACGTGAATGAACGCTTGAGAACGAGGCGGCGACCCCCAAACGAGTCGTAAAGAAGATTACGAGAACAGCACCGACTTATCAACTGAGAAAGAATTGGCTTCAGTAAATGCTAAGATAGTTAATAAAAGATTGATTGTTATTTTAATGCCCATATCTCGGATAATCAACATGTCCTTATGAAGGGAAGGTAATGCGCAGAATGTATTTTTATACTTGTTCAGATAACTGAAACATTGGCAATGTACGACAGAAGTTATATGTAAATGGGTGGAAAATGATGGAGCACCAGATCACACACACTTTTTGCAGTTTCTTCGCTATATGTGAGTAGTAAGACAGTAATGCAGACTTTGAGGATCAGAATAGTTTATGCAAATATTGCCCACGAAGATCAACAAAGTAGTCCAGTTCCGGACATACAGTAACGTTTATGCTGACGATACTAAACAAAATTTCTGAAAGCAGTCAACATATTCTAGCCATTGACAACATAGTATTTAGAGTTTTGTTAGTTATTGATGGATGGATCACGACAAGCAACGATGAAGATAAGGTCTACAGAACAATATATAAAGTGCATAAATTAGTTTGCTGTCAGTTTACTTGAAAGACAAGCGAAATTAGTGAGATTCTGTTTACGGTATTTAACACTAAAACAGCCAAATTCGATATAGACGGATGAATTATTGAACAAATAAATGTCTTTATGAATCTAATGCATCACTTTAAGCATGCAAAGTCAGAAAATGCAGAAAAGTGGCTCCTTGGATTTCTGTGGTGCAATGTGGTAAACGTGGAAACGTCCCGTTAAAAAATAACTCTAGTTAAATCAAACAACAAATTAAATAACTGTTAGTGCTAGATTTCTAAGGGTGATGGATTAGGGTGAATTGAATTATTTGAAATGAGATCTGTCCATTACGAAACAGCATTATCAAACCATAATTACAAGAAAAACAGTGACATTAGACAAAAATCTGGAACAGAATACGTTGTAGACTTTACAAAGAAATACAGAATAATCTGGTGAGATCGATGCCATCAAATTACCGATGAGAAAAATCAATAAATCGAGGCTACAGTCTTACTCCAAAGAAATCGGCTTATGTCTGCAAAAACATGACCTATACTGTTCAAAATGGTTCAAATGGCTCTGAGCACTATGGGACTCAACTGCTGAGGTCATTAGTCCCCTAGAACTTAGAACTAGTTAAACCTAACTAACCTAAGGACATCTCAAACATGCATGCCCGAGGCAGGAGTCGAACCTGCGACCGTAGCGGTCTTGCGGTTCCAGACTGCAGCGCCTTTAACCGCACGGCCACTTCGGCCGGCCTGACCTCTACTGTCACTGCCACGTTGCGACAAGTTTCCAGGGCACGTCGGAGGCTTGGCGTTTACCTAACCACTCCCTTATTCTTATTGAAGTACACTGATGTGGCTCAAAATTCTGTGAGTAATTGGGGACACACATTGAGCCCTCTGCAGGCAATAGCGCCGGACTGGAATCACTAAAAGATTACGGACAGCTATTTCTTCTACGCTATTTCTCTACGCTTATTCCCTCCCTGTATTATGGCTTTCTAGCCAAATACCTATCCTTTCAGTAATAGTAAACAGAAACAGGGAAAGAAACGTTTGCCTAGCTTTTCTGTGGAGATTCAGGGTCTCATACTTCAAACTGAGCAAAACGACGGAAAAGCTATGTCCCCACTTCCTATTTTTAGGCTTGTGGAGTCGTAACACTGCACTTCCGTAGAGATTTTGCTAATCAGAATACTAAACTGTCACTTCATTTCATTCCTACAGGGTGCTTCATAACCTCGTCAGTTAACTGTGACAAACACTGGCGCGGACAGAGGATGATTTTATGTTACAGAATATATTCTTTCTAATACTACTTTTATGAATAGTGGTCGTGACTGGCAAGCATAGATAACGGTACACAGCTCACTGTAGCCGACTTATTTCGCTGTTATCATCATATTCTTCTTCTAAAGTCTATGCGACAACTCTTCTCTATTTTCTGCTGTTTTCTTCAATTCTTGATAATTTATGCGCTTCCTATTTTCAGTTAGATCCTTTGCTATTTCTTTCTTGACCCCCTGCGTTTTCTTCCCCTTATTTATTCCTTAAACATGACTCTTAAAAACCTATCGTGCCTAAATAAACGCCAAGAAAGTGTTGTTTTCACTTTTAGGATAGTTGCTATGAGGTCTCTCACCTCATTGATCTCCTTTCAGAACGTCTCCATTGATTTTATTCTCTGTCTAGGTTGGTCTTCTAAGCTTCCTACAAGGCTACATCACTTCTAAACCTTTTCTGTCTGTTGGCGTCAGTGACCAACTAACAGAGCCCTACAGAAGCACACTATTTTCTTTTCCGTTTAAACGATTTGTTCGTTTATTGAAAGCACGTTAGCTGTTAAATATTTTGTTCCTCTATCTTTCAAGTCTAAGTATCTCGAAGAGTTTCTTGCAGCTAATATTGTCAAATGTCTGTTCTAGTACAATAAAGTCTATGTAACTAACCCAATTTAATTCTATCGTTCTCTTTACCAAGCTCTTGAGTGCTATGTTGGCTTCTCTGTCGAACGTGAAAGTTGTGGCTGGATTGAGGACTTTTTGGTCGGGAGGACACAGCATGTTATCCTGGATGGAGAGTCATCGTAGAAGTGCCTTCGGGTATGCCCCGGGGAAGTATGTAGGGCCCCTTGCTGTTCAAGTTATATATTAGTGATGTTGCAGACAATATTAACAGTAAAATCGCGTTTTTTGCAGATGATGCAGTTATCTATAACGAAGTGTTGTCGGAGAGAAGTTGCATAAATATTCAGTAAGATCTTGATGAGATTTCAACGTGGTGCAGTTATTGGAAATTTGATGTAAATGTTCAGAAATACAAAATTTTGCACTTCACAAAACGAAAAAACGTAGTATCCTATGACTATAATATCAGTGAGTCACTGTTGGAATCGGCCAACTCATAAAAATACCTGGGTGTAGCACTTTGCAGAGATATGGAATGGAATGATCACGTAAGTTCAGTCATGGGTAATGTAGGTGGCAGACTTCGGTTTATTGGTAGAATGCTGTGGATGTGCAATCAATCTGCTACAGAGATTGCTTACAAATCAATCGGGCGACCGGTTCTGGAATATTGCTCAAGTGTGTGGGACCTGTACCAGATAAGACTAACAGTATACAGAGGAGGTCAGCACGAATAGTCACAGGTTTGTTTAATCCGTGAGAGGGAGTCACAGGGATACTGAAGGAACTGAACTGACAGATTCTTGAAGACACAAGTAAAATATCCTGAGAAAGTCCATTTACAAAGTTTCAAGAACTGGCTTTAAATGATTATTCTAGGATAACTAAAACTCCCTACGTATCGCTCACATGGGGACTGTAAGGATAAGATTAGAATAATTGCTGTACGCAGAGAGGTTTTCAATCAATCATTCTTTCCGCGCTCCATACGTGGACGGAACAGGAAGAAACCCTAATAACTGGTACAATGGGACGTATCTTCTGCCATGCTCCTCACGGTTGTTTCCAGAGTATAGATGTAGATGAAGATGTAGAAGTTTGGTCTTAAACCAAAGTGATCAGTTTTCAGTTATATTTGGCACTTTAATCTTGAACCGCGGATGTGAATATTTTTGCTGGTGAAATTATGCTTATCATTCTGACATTCTGTAATTAGAGGAGGTTGTTATAGCCTCTTTCTACAAAATCATTAGGACAGTAACGTTCTACCTGGAGCTCAGTTCAACTTTCCGGTGCTACTCGGCGCCACAGTCGTGGAAATTCAGAAATTCATGATAGTGGATGGCGGGATATTTAAAAATCAAAGATGGCGGACGATTAAAATTTAAATAATGGGAGGAAATAAAAAAATATCAGAAATGATGGCGATTGATATTTTAAAAATTGGCAGGAAATTAAAACAAAATCCCCATTACGCTAGTAAGAAATAACAGTGAAATAATAAAATGACGTGTAAAAATTATGTCAAGTTACATTATTTCTGGGTCAAACGTAATTATGTACACATACATGCCTCTGCATTTAGTTCAGGTGTGACTTGTACCCACCCCGTCACCGCCCTCCTCACCAGCCAATTACCTCAAAGCTTTAATAAAATCCCTCTCCAGCCAGTCAGAATGTAGCATTAAAATCATGTGTAAAAATGGCTCCAATCTGGACTGCTTTCCTTGAAGGTCAAAGAAAATTACGTATATTTACATATCTCTCTATTTAACCCGCGTTAAAAATTAAAAATGATTCAAATAATGGGGCCTAGTTCAAATAAATACATTTTTTGTTATGATCCACCAGTCTTTTGAGTGGTTTGATGCGGACGCCTCGAATCTCTCTACTGCGCCAGTCCCACCAACTCAGAGTAGCACTTGCAACCTACGTCCTCAATTATTTGCTGAATGTATTGTGGTCTCTGTCTTCCCTTACAGGTTTAATCTTCTAGAACAGTGAAAGTAGTATCCTGATGTTTTAACACGTATCCTATCATCCTGTCCCTTCCTGTTGTTATTGTTTTTCATATGTGCTTTACTTCGTCGACTCTGCGGAGGAACTCCTCACTCTTTTCCTTACTAGTCCAACTACTTTCAACATCCTTCTGTAACACTACACCTCAAACACTTCAAGTCTCTTCTGTTCCGGTTTTTCCACTGTCGATGATTCACTACCATACACTGCTGTAATCCAAACGTAGATTTTCAGAAACTTTTTCCTGAAATTAAGGGCTGTATTAGTCTACTTTTGATGCCCCCTTGCTTTGTCATGGGTTATTTTGCTTCCAAGGTAGCAGAATTCCATAACTTTGTCTATTTCGTGGTCATCAGTTTTGATGGTATGTCTCTCGCTGTTTTCTTTTCTACTGCTTCTCACTACGTTTATCTTTTTTCCAGTTTACTCTCAATTCATATTCTTTACTCATTACACTATTCATTCCATTCACAGTTCCTGTAATTGTTGTTCGCTTTCACTGAGGATAGGAATGTCATCAGAGAATCTTATCATTGATATCCTTTCACCTTGAATTTTAATCCTACCCTTGAACCTTACTTTTATTTCTGTCATTGTTTCTTCGATGCATAGATTGAACAGTAGGCGTGAAATTCTGCATCTCCCTCTTATGCGCCTTCTAATCCGAAAACTTCGTTCTTGGTCTTCCAGTGTTATTGTTCTCTAGGTTCTTGAACATATGGTATATCACCCGTCTTACCCTGTAGCATACCTGTATTTTTCTCTGAATTTCTAACATCTTACAACTCTTTACAGCGCTAAACGCTTTTTCTAGGTCGACAAATCCTATAAGCATGACTTGATTTTTCTTCTGTCTTCCTTCCCTTATCAAGCGCCACGTCAGTACTGCGTCTGTGGTGCCTTCACCTTCTCCAAAGCCAAACTGATCCTCATCTAACAGACACTTCCATTCGGTGAGATATTATTCTTACTAGCAGCTTGGACGCATGGGCTTTCAAGCTTAGTGTACAATAGTTTTCACACTTACCTGACCTTTCCCTGCAGAACTGTGTGGATATGACGTTTTCCTGAAAGTCATTGTTATAGATTCTACACATCAACGTGAATAGTCGTTTCGTTGCCATTTTCCTCAATGGTTTTAGAAATTCCGCTGGAATGTTTTTATCCCTATTGTCGTATTTGCTCTCAGGTATTCCACGGCTTTTTAAAATTCTGACTCTAATATTGGATCTGCTATGTCTTAGTTATTGACTCCAGTTTCTTCTTTTATTAAGTCATCGGACAAGTCATTCTCCTCATAGAGATTTTGGTGTAATCTTTCCACGTACCTGCTCTTCCCTCTGTTTCTAACCTAGGAATTCCAATTGTGCTTTCTTTTTCGATTTCTTCGCATTTTTGTCTGCACCCATTCCGCCTTGGCTGTTCTGCATTTCTTGTTTATTTCATTCCTAAGTGATTTATATTGCAGTATTCCTGTCTTTGCAAGAACATTTTTTGCTTCTTTCGTTGATCATGAAAGTATTTCTTTTGTTATCCAGGTTTTTTCGGACTTCCTTTTTTTTCTACCTGCGAAAAAAACTAGCTGGTACCGCCTGAAATTTGTTCCAGAACTAAAATAGTCTGTCTCCTCTTTCGTTCCTATTACCAAGCCGTATAATACCGTAACTTTTTCTTGTATTCCTTCCTCTACAACAGCATTTCAATCCAGCATGATTATTAAATTTTCATCTCCCTTTACATACAAATTACCTGTTCAATATCTTCATACACTTTCTGCATCTATTCATTTTCTGCTTGTGGTGTTGGCATGTATATCTGAACTATCGTTGTCAGCGTTGGTTTGTTGTCGAATCTGATGAGAACACCCCTGTGAATGAACTGGTCACAAAAGCACACCCTATGCCCTACTTATTCATAACGACTTCAACTCCTGGTGTAGCATTTTCTGCTGCTGTTGATATAGTCGTCTTATCAGTAATCCTTATCTCCTTTCCATTTCCCTTCATTAATCCACACAATATCTGGAATGAGCCTTAGCATTCCCCTTTTCAGATTTTCAAGCTCCCTTACCTCGTTCAAACTTCTGACATTCCACACCCCGACTCGTAGAAATTGACCCTTTCGTTAGTTGTTCAGTCTTTTTCTGAAGGTCACCTCCCCTCTGACAGCCCACTCTCAGAGATCCAAATGACGAAATGACCTGGAATCTTTAGCGAATAGTGAGATAATCATGATGCTTTTTGAGTTAGAAGCGACGTGACCTGTGGGTGCGTATTATGTATCTTTAATTCAGTGGTTTCCATTGCCTTCTGCATTATCATGCCGTAGAACATCGCAGAATCATCCCCCTTTTCGGGGCAGTTTCTCGCTCCAAGGGCAGAAGAATGACCTAAACCTCTGTCTGCTCCTCTGCTCTCATTGACACGGTCATTGTCAGAGCGAAGTCTTTGGCTTCCATTGCTGATGTAGTTAATTCAAAATTTAAGCAGTGTCTAGGTTCGAATCCAGGACACAAGACACTCTGATTATTAGTTAAAGATACTATCCCCCCTTTTTTTCCAGATCACGACTCGAACCCTGGATCTCCTGCTTACTAGGTACTTATGTTAACCAATTTTTTTTCACTCTATCACGTTATTTTTAAATTATTTTTTTTTTTTGGTGGAGGGGGGGGGGGGTGTGGGGGTGGACCCGTCTTCTTATGTAACTAAGTTTAATCTCCAAAAATAAAAGAAATGAAAGTAAGTTCGATCCCTACTTGGCACCGCCACTTTAACCCTGCGATAAAAAAAATTAACTATCCCTCTGCATGAGTTTCCCCTAACTATTCCCACAATTATTACAAGGCCATAGGTTCCACCGGTCTAGAATTTGTTTTTTAATTTATTTTTTTAATTACTTGTGTTTGGTAAGGAAATATGTGCAAATGAAAATTCTGCAAGACAGAATGTTACAATAAAACTGTGATTCAAAGCATAAACTAAAATAACTTTGTTCACTGCTTGCGCTGCTTCAGCTGGAAGAATATTTCTTCAAGAAATGGTGCAACTGGAGTTTTCTTTTCCGCTGTCACTGGCGTTTTCTGTTTCCAACAATGCCAGCTAAATTATCTTCAACAGACTCATGTTGAATTGCAAATGCCTGAACAAGGCAACGTTCCTTGAATCAGCCAGTATCTTTCGTTTCTCACTGCTTGCAATTCAGGTCGTTCTGTCCTCGATGTGGTACTGTGCAGTACGTTACGCTGAGCCTGGCACTCTCCAACTAGCGCGAAAAGGGGGTGGGGGTTTATAAAAACGGTGCATACATAATTTAGAAAGAGCGTGCGGTACCTTAATGTGCGTTCAAGAGCGTTGTGAGCGTTTTGCAGGTACTACCAGGAATCAAACTCCATTTTCTCCCCTTCGCCGAATATGTAGTCGCTTGTCATTCCCTTGAATCATGTTTGCGTATGGTTGGCGAGGGGAAAGGAATAGTCAACCTGAGAAAGAAGGGACCGAGGTTCAGTCAGGTCAGGTGTGACATGGACATGTTCATTGGTGTCTAGGAGGTGTCAGCCGGGTAAAGTGGGGAATCCGTTAATCCGATCGCGTGGAGCCGGTGTTTCGTAGCATATTTTTTTGTTGGTTACTCGATACCAAGTCGCGCGGACGGTGGCTGGCTCCAAGTGGTGGTGTATCGTTTCCACACTCGTAGCAAATTGGCAGTTGAGTACTTGGTTTCTACTACGTTACGCGGAACTGCCCGCAGAAGGGTGGTGTAAAGATCTTTCGTCTTCAGTGGCCGTGTTGTGGAGAAATCCGAGGCCACATAGCTGTATTCAAGAATAACTGTCGATACATGGGAGAGATGTGTACCAGCGTGCGCCAACAACACCAGTTGGACGTGACAGACCATCCTTATTTATAGATCACAAACCCGCTAGAATTAACCACTTAAAACAAGCATAATCTTACGACTAAAAGTTTATTACCATGGCTTTAATCAGTGACTTGGAAATTTTATTTTAAAAAAAAGGATGTCTGTGGCATTAGTTGAATATCATTCGATGCTGCCATTAGACAGTAAGAGGTGCTTTCTTTGTATTAAGAAACATCTGTTTTTCGTCGTCTGATTCTATCGAGAGAAAGTTGCAGACTAGCGAACAATTGGTTGATTAGTTTGATGAACTTTGTTCTCGAAAATGTGAAAACGTGCATTCAAGAAATCCAGAATGAGACTTTAACTCTGCGGCGGACTGTGCGCTGATATGAAACTTCCTAACAGATTAAAACTGTGTGCGGAACCGAGACTTGCACTCGGGACCTTTGCCTTTAGCGGGCAAGTTTTCTACCAACTGAACTACCCATGCACGACTGACGGCCCGTCCTCAGAGTTTTAATCTGCTAGGAAGTTTCATTCAAGAAATATTTAGGCTTCTTAAATCCAATCCTATTTCCTATCAGACCAGTACATATTCCACTTCTATATGCAGATTCAACAGCAGCCCATTTAAGTTCATCTAATTTAATACGTTTTGATACCGACTCACCCACTGGAATAGTATTATGTAATTATTCGACGAAGATCAGCCTACAGAGAACTTCCACTGCAGATGCTGTTGTCGCTTCTTGCAGGTTTTCCAGCTGAGGAGGATAAAGGTACCAGACTACATAGTCGTTCTGTTCAATCAGAAGAAGGCTACTCGATCACAGGTTCTGCTAAACTGAAGAGAAAAAAACATGTCTGATTTGCATTCATAGATATCACACATGTATATCATATGATAGACTGCATAAACAGAAACATTAGTAGGTGAAAGATCATTGGCTTACTTTCTTTTTCTTTTGCCACAAGCGTCGAATTTCTGACTGCTCTCTCACTCCAACGTTTTTGCAGAAACTCCACTGCTGCTTGAGATTCTGTAACAATGAATAAAAAACATCTCTGAGCTGCACTCATAAATATGAAACATATATAACGAATGATAACTGCATAAGCAGAAACGTTTTAAAAAGGAAAAAAGACTTACGTTCTTTTGCCACTCTAGTTTAATTTCTGGGCAACGACTTGCTCTCACTCCAAATTTTCACAGCTATCAAGATGCATCATAAATGCCTCTTATAGACGAAACTTCCTGCTGAGTCAGGAGGGATTTCTTGACTCGTGTGCTGGCTCAGAGCCTGTGCTAGCACATTCACGGAAGCTCTAGTTTCCCACCAAGCGTGTTACTAGAGGTAAGTCTGCCTCTTGCATCGATTTCTCTTAACCACCAGGAAACAGATAAGCGGACCTCACATCTCAGTGCTACGGTGTTTGTGGGTTTATGGCACTCAGCATACCACTTGTAAGCCAGTTACAGCCTCCAGCATCAAGAAGACCAGGCGTTCTGCATTAAATTTTAAAAATAATCGTCGTCAACTAGGTCAAACCACTTTTAAACCACCAATGTTTATTTTTGCTACATACAAACCACGTGAAATCCGACAAAACAAAGAATTCCACAATGTGGGGTTTAATGACACAACAGATTCTTAAAAAGTGTTTGAGCCGGGAGTTATCTTGGTGGGCGAGCATGCATGAACTGCATTCAGATTCCAATTCGGTTGTGTTCCATAGATCATCAGGAATTTCACGTCGCTGGCAGTACAGAAGGATGTCATTTTCCATGTTTTCTACTTCCGCTGTTCTCATTGACATGAGTTGGAGGATATGTAATGAGAAAATAGTTGAAACACTTAAAGGCTTCAACCGAAGATGCGTCCGCCCCCGGTAGCTGAGTGGTATTGTCGCCTTTAGCGTCGAGCGAGCAGGTTGTCGTTAACTTCAGCCTGTGCCGCAGCCCCGCTAGTGTCGAAGTTACTCAGTCTTGTTGCTGTATCGGCCGGAGTCACATCGTAGTTGCGTAGCGGAGTTTGTTGTCGTTTTCCTCTTGGCGGCGGCGTTTTCTGCCCGCGCCATAGTGTCTCTCGAGTCTCCTAAATCTGTTCCTCGTCGAGCTACTGTTCGTTTCAGTTTTGACAAGAGTACGCGTCGTGTTCAACCTGGCTCCTTAGAAATTCACGATTGGTTGGCTGATGTTATCCGTGTTACACTTGATGAGGTAGATACTGCTTACTCTGATTCTGATTTGTATGCATTCTTTGTCAAGTTTTATGATCCCGTTCAAGTAGAAAGACTTCTCTCCCCGGTTGGTTCTAAAGTGTTGTTTACACATCGCGATGGTTCCGTTACTCAAGTCCTCCTTGAAAATGCGGCACTTGAGTACTCCAGTTAGAATTTATAACCTTCCTCCTGAAGTGGACGTTTCATTTCTTAAAACAGCGTTGCTTCCGTTTGGAGTCATACGGCATATCCGATGAGAACGCTGGTCAACACAACATCGCCTCCAGTGTTATAGATGGTATCCGGACTGTGGACATGTGCGTTAAAATATTCCTTCCCACTTAACTATTTGTGGTTATCGAATCCATGTTACGTAAGCGAAACGAAAGCGGTCATCTCAGATCTGATTGCCCGCGCCGCGCCGTACTACTGTTCGTCGTCTTATCAAAAACGTCATCCTTTAACGTTAGCAGACATAGTAACTTTGCAGTCAGCTGTCAATCAGTTTCCATCTTTAAGCGCCTACTCCTCGCGTTACTGACGCTTACTAGTGCGGCCTCTGTTCACGAGGGGACGACGGCTCCTGCAGCACACGTCGAACGCCGGCGGACCGAGGATTTCGAGGACGCTCCACTCCAGTCTCGAAACTTCCTGGCAGATTAAAACTGTGTGCCCGACCGAGACTCGAACTCGGGACCTTTGCCTTTCGCGGGCAAGTGCTCTACCAACTGAGCTACCGAAGCACGACTCACGCCCGGTACTCACAGCTTTACTTCTGCCAGTACCTCGTCTCCTACCTTCCAAACTTTACAGAAGCTCTTCTGCGAACCTTGCAGAACTAGCACTCCTGAAAGAAAGGATACTGCGGAGACATGGCTTAGCCACAGCCTGGGGGATGTTTCCAGAATGAGATTTTCACTCTGCAGCGGAGTGTGCGCTGATGTGAAACTTCCTGGCAGATTAAAACTGTGTGCCCGACCGAGACTCGAACTCGGGACCTTTGCCTTTCGCGGGCAAGTGCTCTACCAACTGAGCTACCGAAGCACGACTCACGCCCCGCACTCACAGCTTTACTTCTGCCAGTACCTCGTCTCCTACCTTCCAAACTTTACAGAAGCTCTTCTGCGAACCTTGCAGAACTAGCACTCCTGAAAGAAAGGATACTGCGGAGACATGGCTTAGCCACAGCCTGGGGGATGTTTCCAGAATGAGATTTTCACTCTGCAGCGGAGTGTGCGCTGATGTGAAACTTCCTGGCAGATTAAAACTGTGTGCCCGACCGAGACTCGAACTCGGGACCTTTGCCTTTCGCGGGCAAGTGCTCTACCAACTGAACTACCGAAGTACGACTCACGCCCGGTACTCACAGCTTTACTTCTGCCAGTACCTCGTCTCCTACCTTCCAAACTTTACAGAAGCTCTTCTGCGAACCTTGCAGAACTAGCACTCCTGAAAGAAAGGATACTGCGGAGACATGGCTTAGCCACAGCCTGGGGGATGTTTCCAGAATGAGATTTTCACTCTGCAGCGGAGTGTGCGCTGATGTGAAACTTCCTGGCAGATTAAAACTGTGTGCCCGACCGAGACTCGAACTCGGGACCTTTGCCTTTCGCGGGCAAGTGCTCTACCAACTGAGCTACCGAAGCACGACTCACGCCCGGTACTCACAGCTTTACTTCTGCCAGTACCTCGTCTCCTACCTTCCAAACTTTACAGAAGCTCTTCTGCGAACCTTGCAGAACTAGCACTCCTGAAAGAAAGGATACTGCGGAGACATGGCTTAGCCACAGCCTGGGGGATGTTTCCAGAATGAGATTTTCACTCTGCAGCGGAGTGTGCGCTGATGTGAAACTTCCTGGCAGATTAAAACTGTGTGCCCGACCGAGACTCGAACTCGGGACCTTTGCCTTTCGCGTGCAAGTGCTCTACCAACTGAGCTACCGAAGCACGACTCACGCCCGGTACTCACAGCTTTACTTCTGCCAGTACCTCGTCTCCTACCTTCCAAACTTTACAGAAGCTCTTCTGCGAACCTTGCAGAACTAGCACTCCTGAAAGAAAGGATACTGCGGAGACACGGCTTAGCCACAGCCTGGGGGATGTTTCCAGAATGAGATTTTCACTCTGCAGCGGAGTGTGCGCTGATGTGAAACTTCCTGGCAGATTAAAACTGTGTGCCCGACCGAGACTCGAACTCGGGACCTTTGCCTTTCGCGGGCAATGAGATTTTCACTCTGCAGCGGAGTGTGCGCTGATGTGCCCGCGAAAGGCAAAGGTCCCGAGTTCGAGTCTCGGTCGGGCACACAGTTTTAATCTGCCAGGAAGTTTCACATCAGCGCACACTCCGCTGCAGAGTGAAAATCTCATTCTGGAAACATCCCCCAGGCTGTGGCTAAGCCATGTCTCCGCAGTATCCTTTCTTTCAGGAGTGCTAGTTCTGCAAGGTTCGCAGAAGAGCTTCTGTAAAGTTTGGAAGGTAGGAGACGAGGTACTGGCAGAAGTAAAGCTGTGAGTACCGGGCGTGAGTCGTGCTTCGGTAGCTCAGTTGGTAGAGCACTTGCCCGCGAAAGGCAAAGGTCCCGAGTTCGAGTCTCGTCGGGCACACAGTTTTAATCTGCCAGGAAGTTTCACATCAGCGCACACTCCGCTGCAGAGTGAAAATCTCATTCCACTCCAGTCTCATTCTTCTGACACGGCGTTGACAGAGGGTGCACCTTCTGGCGGTAATGCGTTGTCTACTGATGTTAATCGTGATTCCAGTATTACCAGAGAGGATGTAGCTGCTTCTGGTGATGTTGAAATGTGCGTTCAATCTGCGTCCCTCGCTTCACCCGTGTCGACGTGACGGTTCCCGGGGGTTCCGTTGTTCCCGCAGAGACGTCGCCTGCTGGCCAGCCTGTACAGTGTTCTGGTGCAGCACCACCCCTCCTCCACGCTGAGACGGTCGAGCAACAGGATTCTACGAGTTCTCTTCCTGATGTTCATGAGATGCCATCCGACACCGGCACTGCATTACCTGTCTCTTCTGTACCTGATGTTACTCTTGGTCGCTCTCAGTTGTGTTCCCCGATTTCTACATCTACGTCTACATTTATACACCGCAAGCCACCCAACGGTGTGTGGCGGAGGGCACTTTACGTGCCACTGTCATTACCTCCCTTTCCTGTTCCAGTCGCGTATGGTTCGCGGGAAGAACGACTGTCTGAAAGCCTCCGTGCGCGCTCTAATCTCTCTAATTTTACATTCGTGGTCTCCTCGGGAGGTATAAGTAGGGGGAAGCAATATATTCGATACCTCATCCAGAAACGCACCCTCTCGAAACCTGGCGAGCAAGCTACACCACGATGCAGAGCGCCTCTCTTGCAGAGTCTGCCACTTGGGTTTGTTAAACATTACTAAATAACCCTGTGACGAAACGCGACGCTCTTCTTTGGATCTTCTCTATCTCCTCCGTCAACCCGATCTGGTACGGATCCCATACTGATGAGCAATACTCAAGTATAGGTCGAACGAGTGTTTTGTAAGCCACCTCCTTTGTTGATAGACTACATTTTCTAAGGACTCTCCCAATGAATCTCAACCTGGTACCCGCCTTACCAACAATTAATTTTATATGATCATTCCACTTCAAATCGTTCCATACGCATACTCCCAGATATTTTACAGAAGTAACTGCTACCAGTGTTTGTTCCGCTATCATATAATCATACAATAAAGGATCCTTCTTTCTATGTATTCGCAGTACATTACATTTGTCTATGTTAAGGGTCAGTTACCACTCCCTGCACCAAGTGCCTATCCGCTGCAGATCTTCCTGCATTTCGCAGCAATTTTCTAATCCTGCAACTTCTCTGTGTACTACAGCATCATCCGCGGAAAGCCGCATGGAACTTCCGACACTATCTAATATGTCATTTATATATATTGTGCAGTGACGATGGCTCCTCTGTCAAATCGGAGCTTGACGTGTCCCCAACCCCTCCACATCAAGAGTGTATGTTTTCACGGAGTGGTGTGAAACAGCGTTTTCAACCTGTCTGTGCCGTGGCGCGTCGTAAAAAGAAAAGCAAGGATTGCTCGGCGTCAGGTGGGGAGGACTAGCATTATACCTTCTTTTCCCCGCCTCCGGACGTTGGGGAGAGACGGACGTGATAGTGCTTTTTCCTTAATGTTGTTTTATTGACCTTATATCTGTTAACGGATGCAGGCGTATACATTTCTAACCCTCAATGTTAATAGGATACGTTCCCAATTACGACTTGGTGCGTTACGCCAGTTTATTTACGATTCCCAAGCTGATGTCGTGTGTTTACAAGAGGTATTATTTGATGCGTTTTGTCTTCCTGGATATTCTAAGTGTTTCAATATCACGCCTGAAAATTTTACCGGAATGGCTTTGCTTTCTCGAGATGGAATCCCGCTAACTGACTTCGAAACGCTAGATGATGGTCGCGTTATAGGCTGTAGTTTTTATGGCCGCACCTTAACATTTCTTTACGCTCCGTCTGGATCCGGTCGTTCATCCGATCGCGCGCGGTTTTATAAAGAAGAAGTTGTTTATTTACTCCGACGGAACCCGCGCAAGGTTTTGTTAGGGAGCAATTTTAACTGCGTCTTACGCCGTGTTGATCAGAGCCCCATTGATACATTTTGTCGTGAACTTAATGATATGGTGGCGTCCTTGCATCTCCAGGATGCTTGGGTTTGCAGATATCCTACATTGGTGCGGTTTACGTTTTTTACAGCTACTTCAAGTAGTCGATTGGACCGCTTTTATTTATTTGCCCCCATATGTAGCCAGCTTCTATCGATGTAATTCCTGCCAGTTTCACTGATCACTGTGCTGTTTCAATGACTTTTAACCACCTCCAGCAGCGGGTCCACCTTTCGCGCCCTTTATGGAAGCTAAACACTCTGCATCTCACCGACCCCTCTCTGGAGGGCATCATCGCAGTCGTATGGCGGCGGATAACCCAGTCCCAGAAGCGTTATTCCTCACTTCTCGAATGGTGGGTTACCTTTGCTAAACCCCCGATTCGAAATACACTCATGCATTTTAGCGCTGAAAAAGCGGCTGAAATAAGGCGCACCAGGGAATTTTATTATGCAGTCCTTCGCGGTCTTTACGATAATGCTCGTGATGCCCCCTTGAGAGTCGTCGACGTCCACCGTGTGAAGGCAAAACTTCTCCAACTCAAACGTAGGCAAATGGATGGTGTCCGACTGCGTTCCCAGCCTCGTTCAATCGTACAGGATGAGTTGACCTCTGTCTATCATATTATCCTGCTTCACAAGCGATCTCAAAGGACTTGTCTTTCTACCATTCGTTCTCTAGATGGGCGTGAGTGGTCTTCCCAATCTGATATCATGCGTGAACTTTACCAGTACTATTCCGAGCTTTATGCTGAAGTGGATTCAGACGGTCCACCGTCTGTTGATTTCACCTCTCTCCTTCATCGTGTTGTTACACCAGCTCTCGAGGAAGAGTTTTTCTCTGTATTCCATCGGGATGATACACTTGATATTGTGTCTCGTTCTCCCTCCCATAAATCACCTCGCCCCGATGGCCTTCCCAAATAGGAGATACGGTAACTTCCAAGGTGAATGAAGTGTTCCACGGAGGCCTTCTCTCACCCAGCTTTAAGGTTGCTAAAATAGTCCTGATTCCCAAAGAGCCGGGACGTTTGCGTGTGGATCAGGTCCGCCCGATAACCCTCTTCAACTATGATTATAAAATAGTGGCGCGAGCGGCCAATAGCCGACTTCCGGTATTGTTGAGTACCATCATCGCGAACCATCAAAGTTGTCTTCCGGGTCGTACTCTGCGGACTCCCGTTGCTAAATGTCGAGATTTAATTTCGATTGATTCCAACATTCCCGTGCCAAGCGCTTTGCTTTTCATTGATTTTCACCAAGCTTTCGACCGCGTCAATCATGGATTCCTTATGCGAGTATTGACGACTGTTGGTTTTAACAATACTGCACGACGGCTGTTTAGCTCTCTAATCACCTGTATTCGGGCGTCCATTGACGTAAATGGCCGTCTTACTTCCCCCATCGCGGTGTGTCAGGGCGTCCTTCAAGGGAGTCCATTATCCATGTCGCTTTGCGTGCTGTTTCTGAAACCATTATTGCGAACTATAGCTGCTCGTTTGAGTGGCTGGTCGCTGCTGGGAGAAAGGTTTACCGTTCGTGCATATGCTGATGACGTTATGGTTTTTCTCCGTACCCATGATGATTTACCACTGATATACCAATGCCTTTATTCGTTTTACGGGAGCGCGGGTTAATGACCAGAAATGTCGTTTACTCAGTTTGCAAAGATTTGACGCTGTTGAATGGTCACCCGATATCGATCGTTGGGTGTTATAATTGACAGCTGTCTGCTTAAGATGGCTACGATAAACTGGAAGTCTGTCACGGATAAGATTCAGGATGCAATCATTGAACACGAGCGTCGCTCCCTCTCAATTCTTCATAAGGTTCGGGCCATGGAAACGTATGTGTTAAGTAAGGCTTATTTTATTGCACAAATCTTTCGACTTCCTGCGATGATGGCCCACAAGTTGCAAAGTTAAACTGGCAGCTTTATCTGGCACCACTCTGTATTTCGCATGCGTTATGGGGTCATGCCGCGCCCCCGTCTGCTAGGAGGTTTGGGCCTTCCTGACATTCGGGTTAAGGCTTCTGCCTTATTCATCCGTCGCTCCGTGTCAACGTGTCAACGCGCTCCCCAGTCACTTACAGCTCGCCTTTATGACTGTATCCGACCGGCGAGTTCAACACCTCCAGTAGATATTGGTAGAATTAGTTATAAATTACGGCACGTCACGGAATTTTTTCTTGAGGTCAGTTATTTAGGAGTAAATATCCTTTCCCAAGGGAATCTCTCCCTAAAAATGCTGTTAAGCCGCTGGCCAATGCCTCAAAGTATTCCCTCTGCAGGAGCCCTGTCGTCTGAAAGGAATTGGAAGATTGTTTGGTCTAATGTTAGCCTCCCGGTTTTACCGACGGAAGTGGCGTCCTCGTGGTACCAAGTTGTTCATGATATTGTACCTACCAACATGCGACTTTTTCGTACTACCCTCATTGTGACGGATCGCTGCAATCGTTGCCATGAAACTGATACATTATCTCATCGGTTGATCTCCTGTGGTCATGACCACTGGAGATGGCTTCGCCGACAATTGGCTTTTCTCCTCAGGTCGTCGGAGGCGGCTATCTCGGGGGAGATTCTCGTGCGTCCCGATTCAACCTTCTTTCCTCGATCGAAGAACAATACCGTTATGTGACTTGTTGGCCCTTATGTCCACTACTTGATGGTGAGTGGATATGAAGCAGATCCGTGTATCCGTGTGTCTTTTTCTACTATATGGCCACCGCACATGGGACGTGGCTCCGGATGACCCGTTAGCGTGAATTTTTTTCTAATATGTTGTATCTTGTTTTTCATCGCCAAGGCGTTTGATGAGTTGCCATGCCCCACTTTTTTATTTACCTTATTTTTTTTGGACAATTCTATGGATTTAGATGTTCCACGACGTAGAGATGACGTGGAAGAAAGAATGTGTGGGCACGTTAAAATTGACGCCCCATTCCTTCCTATAGGTTTTTCTGATTTCACCCTTTTATTCTTGTCGAAATTACTTCTTTTGTTTTATTTTAACTGATTGTCTTCAATAAGTGTTTCGAAAAAAAACGAGAATATTTTCGTTTTTTTGAAGGAATACACTGCCATTTGAGTGTATATTTCGGTGTGTTTCCTTTGTAAAAAAAAAAAAAAAAACGGAATCGGCAGCTTGATTGATAAATTATTGCATTTCATGGTTGGCTGGTTCATGTTGTTGTTGCTGTGGTCTTCAGTCCTGAGACTGGTTTGATGCAGCCCTCCATGCTACTCTATCCTGTGCAAGCTTCTTCATCTCCCAGTACCTACTGCAACCTACATCCTTCTGAATCTGCCTAGTGTATTCATGTCTTGCTCTCACTCTACGATTTTTACCCTCCACACTGCCCTCCGATACTAAATTGATGATCCCTTGATGCCTCAGAACATGTCCTACCAACAGTTCCCTTCTTCTAGTCAAGTTGTACCACAAACTTCTCCTCTCCCCAATCCTATTCAGTACTTGCTCATTAGTTATATGATCTACCCATCTAATCTTAGGCATTCTTCTGTAGCACCACATTTCGAAAGCTTCTATTCTCTTCTTGTCCAAACTACACTCCTGGAAATTGAAATAAGAACACCGTGAATTCATTGTCCCAGGAAGGAGAAACTTTATTGACACATTCCTGGGGTCAGATACATCACATGATCACACTGACAGAACCACAGGCGCATAGACACAGGCAACAGAGCATGCACAATGTCGGCACTAGTACAGTGTATATCCACCTTTCGCAGCAATGCAGGCTGCTATTCTCCCATGGAGACGATCGTAGAGATGCTGGATGTAGTCCTGTGGAACGGCTTGCCATGCCATTTCCACCTGGCGCCTCAGTTGGACCAGCGTTCGTGCTGGACGTGCAGACCGCGTGAGACGACGCTTCATCCAGTCCCAAACATGCTCAATGGGGGACAGATCCGGAGATCTTGCTGGCCAGGGTAGTTGACTTACACCTTCTAGAGCACGTTGGGTGGCACGGGATACATGCGGACGTGCATTGTCCTGTTGGAACAGGAAGTTCCCTTGCCGGTCTAGGAATGGTAGAACGATGGGTTCGATGACGGTTTGGATGTACCGTGCACTATTCAGTGTCCCCTCGACGATCACCAGTGGTGTACGGCCAGTGTAGGAGATCGCTCCCCACACCATGATGCCGGGTGTTGGCCCTGTGTGCCTCGGTCGTATGCAGTCCTGATTGTGGCGCTCACCTGCACGGCGCCAAACACGCATACGACCATCATTGGCACCAAGGCAGAAGCGACTCTCATCGCTGAAGACGACACGTCTCCATTCGTCCCTCCATTCACGCCTGACGCGACACCACTGGAGGCGGGCTGCACGATGTTGGGGCGTGAGCGGAAGACGGCCTAACGGTGTGCGGGACCGTAGCCCAGCTTCATGGAGACGGTTGCGAATGGTCCTCGCCGATACCCCAGGAGCAACAGTGTCCCTAATTTGCTGGGAAGTGGCGGTGCGGTCCCCTACGGCACTGCGTAGGATCCTACGGTCTTGGCGTGCATCCGTGCGTCGCTGCGGTCCGGTCCCAGGTCGACGGGCACGTGCACCTTCCGCCGACCACTGGCGACAACATCGATGTACTGTGGAGACCTCACGCCCCACGTGTTGAGCAATTCGGCGGTACGTCCATCCGGCCTCCCGCATGCCCACTATACGCCCTCGCTCAAAGTCCGTCAACTGCACATACGGTTCACGTCCACGCTGTCGCGGCATGCTACCAGTGTTAAAGACTGCGATGGAGCTCCGTATGCCACGGCAAACTGGCTGACACTGACGGCGGCGGTGCACAAATGCTGCGCAGCTAGCGCCATTCGACGGCCAACACCGCGGTTCCTGGTGTGTCCGCTGTGCCGTGCGTGTGATCATTGCTTGTACAGCCCTCTCGCAGTGTCCGGAGAAAGTATGGTGGGTCTGACACACCGGTGTCAATGTGTTCTTTTTTCCATTTCCAGAAGTGTATTTATCGTCCATGTTTCACTTCCACACATGGCTACACTCCATACAAATACTTTCAGAAACGACTTCCAGACACATCTATACTCGATGTTAACAAATTTCTCTTCTTAAGAAATGCTTTTCTTGCCATTGCCAGTCTACGTTTTGTATCCTCTCTACTTCGACCACCACAGTTATTTTCTTCCGCAAATAGCAAACCTCCTTTACTACTTTAAGTTTCTCATTTCCTAAATTAATTCCTTCAGCATCACCCGACTTATTTCGACTACATTCCATTATCCTTGTTTTGCTTGTGTTGATGTTCATCTTATACCCTCCTTTCACGACGCTGTCCATTCAGTTCAACTGCTCTTCCAAGTCCTTTGCTGTCTCTGACAGAATTACAATGTCATCGGCGAACCTCAAAGTTTTTATTTCTTCTCCACGGATTTTAATACCTACTCCGAATTTTTCTTTTGTTTCCTTCACTGTTTGCTCAATATAGAGATTGAATAGCATCGAGGAGAGGCTACAACCCTGTCTCACTTCCTTCCCAACCACTGCTTCCCTTTGATGTCCCTCGACTCTTATAACTGCCATCTGGTTTCTGTACAAATTGCAAATAGCCTTTCGCTCCCTGTATTTTACCCCTGCCACCTTCAGAATTTGAAAGAGAGTATTCCAGTCAACATTGTCAAATGCATTCTCTAAGTCTACAAGTGCTAGAAACGTAGGTTCCAGCATTTCTACGGAATCCAAACTGATCTTCCCCGAGGTCGGCTTCTACTAGTTTTTCCATTCGTCTGTAAAGAATTCGCGTTAGTATTTTGCAGCCGTGACTTATTAAACTGATAGTTCGGTAATTTTCACATCTGTCAACACCTGCTTTCTTTGGGATTGGAATTATTATATTCTTCTTGAAGTCTGAGGGTATTTCGCCTGTCTCATACATCTTGCTCACCAGACGGTAGAGTTTTGTCACGACTGGCTCTCCCAAGGCTGTCAGTAGTTCTAATGGAATGTTGTCTACTCCCGGGGCCTTGTTTCGACTCAGGTCCTTCAGTGCTCTTTCAAACTCTTCACGCAGTATCATATCTCCCAATTCATCTTCATCTACATTTTCTTCCATTTCCATAGTATTGTCCTCAAGTACATCGCCCTTGTATAGACCCTCTATATACTCCTTCCACCTTTCTGCTTTCCCTTCTTTGCTTAGATCTGGGTTTCCATCTGAGCTCTTGATATTCATACAAGTGGTTCTCTTTTCTCCAAAGGTCTCTTTAATTTTCCTGTAGGCAGTATTTATCTTACCCCTACTGAGATAAGCCTCTACATCCTTATATTTGTCCTCTAGCCATCCCTGCTTAGCCATTTTGCACTTCCTGTCGATCTCATTTTTGAGACGTTTGTATTCCTTTTTGCCTGCTTCATTTACTGCATTTTTATATTTTCTCCTTTCATCAATTAAATTCAATATTTCTTCTGTTACCCAAGGATTTCTACTACCCCCGTCTTTTTACCTACTTGATCCTCTGCTGCCTTTAATACTTCATCCCTCAAAGCTACGCATTCTTCTTCTACTGTATTTCTTTCCCCCATTCTTGTCAATTGCTCCCTTATGCTCTACCTGAATCTCTGTACAACCTCTGGTTTAGTCAGTTCAGTTTATCCAGGTCCCATCTCCTTAGATTCCCACCTTTTTGCAGTTTCTTCAGTTTTAATCTGCAGATTGTGGTCAGAGTCCACATCTGCCCCCGGAAATGTCTTACAATTTAAAACCTGGTTTCTAAATCTCTGTCTTACCATTATATAATCTATCTGAAACCTGTCAGTATCTCCCGGCTTCTTCCATGTATAAAACCTTCTTTTATGATTCTTGAACCAAGTGTTAGCTATGATTAAGTTGTGCTCTGTACAAAATTCTACCAGACGACTTCCTCTTTCATTTCTTAGCCCCAATCCATATTCAAGTACTACGTTTCCTTTTCTCCCTTTTCCTACTGACGAATTCCAGTCACCCATGACTATTAAATTTTCGTCTCCCTTCACTATCTGAATAATTTCTTTTATTTCATCATACATTTCTTCAATTTCTTCGTCATCTACAGAGCTAGTCGGCATATAAACTTGTACTACTGTGGTAGGCGTGGGCTTCGTATCTATCTTGGCCACAATAATGCGTCCAGTATGCTGTTTGTAGTAGCTTACCCGCATTCCTATTTTCCTATTCATTATTAAACCTACTCCTGCTTTACCCCTATTTGATTTTGTGTTTATAACCCTGTAGTCACCTGACCAGAAGTCTTGTTCCTCCTGCCACCGAACTTCACTAATTCCCACTATATCTAACTTTACCTATCCATTTTCATTTTTAAATTTTCTAACCTACCTGCCCGATTAAGGGATCTGACATTCCACGTTCCGATCCGTAGAACGCCCGTTTCCTTTCTCCTGATAATGACATCCTCTTGAGTAGTCCCCGCCCGGAGATTCGAATGGGGGACTATTTTACCTCCGGAATATTTTACCCAAGAGGACGCCATCATCATTTAACCATACAGTAAAGCTGCATGCCCTCGGGAAAAATTACGGCTGTAGTTTCCCCTTGCTTTCAGCCGTTCGCAGTACCAGCACAGCAAGGCCGTTTTGGTTAGTGTTACAAGGCCAGATCAGTCAATCATCCAGACTGTTGCCCCTGCAACTACTGAAAAGCCTGCTGCCCCTCTTCAGGAACCACACGTTTGTCTGGCCTCTCAACAGATACCCCTCCGCTGTGGTTGCACCTACGGTACGGCTATCTGTATCGCTGAGGCACGCAAGCCTCCCCACCAACGGCAAGGTCCATGGTTATTGGGGGGGGGGGGGGGGGGGAGGGGAGGGGAGGGGCTGGTTCATGAAAAAAGAAATAAAATAACCCTCACTGGTGCCAATATTATTTCTCTTTTTCACTTTATTAAAATTTTTGTCTGTGTCGTGGTATATATAAAAAAAAGTGGTCAGAGCGACAGAATGCCAATCCGAAGGTTCCATTTCCGGCTGGGTCGAAGATTTTCTTCGCTCAGGGACAGGGTGTTGTGTTTTCCTAACCATCATCATTTCATCCCCATCGACGCGCAAGTTGCCGAAGTGGCATTAAATTGAAAGACTTGCACCCGGCGAACGGTCTACCCGACGGGAGACCCTAGTCACACAACATTTTATTTACCGAAGATGTGTGAATAAGCACGAGCTTTCTATTGAAAATGAGAATGACGTTAACTTTCAAGACATGTGAGAATATTTACGTGATACGCTAATTAAAAATACATAATCGTTATTATAGGCATTCTAGCTGTAGTTACATGGCTAAGATTTTTTGTCAAGCAGCGTATGGGAGAGGCTGTTTGTATATTTTGTTCAAAAAATCTTCTTTATATCTAAAAACCTTGAAATGACGTAAATGAATCCAACAAAAGCATAAATACAAGTCTTTTAATTTGAAATAGTGAGAAGCGACAGCCAGTATTATATGATCTAAGTTTTTGACTAGGGCTAAGGAAAGCTGGAGCTGCGATTCAGTGCACTTTATACACAAATTTTGTGCCTACATATGAATTCAGACACATAAATTCTTCGCCATTTTCCATGTTTCTTCAAAACAAATAGTGTCATGCAAAACAACACAACGAAGTTTTGCATCATGGTTCTGACTATATAGTGTGCCGCTTAGTTACGTCTAACACCAACATTCATAAGATATGATCATGTTCTCTTCTGTTCCTTCGCTTGTGTGCTAGCGAATGGTGGATGACTGCATACTCGTTAGCTCAGGATGAATGCTTAGAGCTGTTACCTTCGATTCCATTGTTTGAAATACACGTTGCCAAAAATCTGATCTATTCGGAAATACAACCACGAACTTGCTACCAGTCTCCGTGTGTAGGAAGCGTTAATTTAAATTCTGATATCATCAAGAGAATACCCTTAAGTGTTTGTGGTTGGAAGGCATCGGCAATTTCATTATAACGGTGGGTTAAATAAATGAATCATAGAGTTTGATTAGTTAATTAGGTACCTCGACCAAATAACGCAACGTACACTTTTTTGCCTTCCAAGTACACAATGTGATGAAAAGTATCCAGCTGAAAATAACTTATACGTTCGTGCCGCCCTCCATTGGTAATACTGGAATCCAATATGGTGTTGGCCCACCCTTAGCCTTGATGACATCTTCCACTCTCGCAGGCATACGTTCAGTCAGGTGCTGGAAGGTTTCTTGAGGAATGCCAGCCCATCCTTCATGGAGTTCTGCACTGAGGAGAGGTATGGATGAGGTCGGTGAGGCCTGGCACGAAGTCGGTCATCCAAAACATCCCAAAGGTGTTCTATAGGATTCAGGTCAGGACTCTGCGCAGGCCAGTCCATTACAGGGATTTTACTGTCGTATACCCACTCCATCACATGCCGTGCATTATGAACAGGTGCTCGATCGTGTTGAGTGATGCAATCGCCATCCCCGAATTGCTCTTCAACAGTGGGAAGCAAGAAGGTGCTTAAAACATCGGTGTAAGCCTGTGCTGTGATAGTGCCGCGCAAAACAACAAGGGGCGCAAGCCCCCTCCATGAAAAACACGACCACACCATAAAACTACCACCTCCGAATTTTACAGTTGGCACTACACACACTGGCAAATGGCGTTCACAGGGCCATACCCACACCCTGCCATCTGATCGCCACATTGTGTACTGTGATTTGTCACTCCACACAACGTTTCTCAACTGTTCAATCGTCCATTGTTTACGCTTCTTACACCAAGCGAGGCGTGATTAGTCACTCCACACAACGTTTTTCCACTGTTCAATCGTTCAATGTTTACGCCCCTTACACCAAGCGAGGCGTCATTTGGCATTTACCGGCGTGATGTGTGGCTTATGAGCAGCCGCTCGACCATGGAATCCAAGTTTTCTCACCACCCGCCTAACTGTCATAGTACTTGCAGTGGATCCTGATGAAGTTCGGAGTTCCTGTGTGGTGGTGTGGATAGATGCCTGCCTATTACACAATACGACCCTCTTCAACAGTCGGCGGTCTCTGTCAGCCAACAGACGAGATCGATATGTACGCTTCCGTGCTGTACGTTTCCCTTCACGTTTCTACTTCACTATCACATCGGAAACAGTGGACCTTGGGATGTTTAGGAGTGTGGAAATCTCGTGTACAGACGTATGACACAAGTAAGACCCAATCACCCGACCACGTTCGAAGTCCGTGACTTCCGCGGTGCACCCCATTCTGCTCTCTCACGATGTCTAATAACTGCTGAGGTCGCTGATACAGAATAACTTGCAGCAGGTGGCAGCACAATACACCTAATATGAAAAAACGTACGTTTTTGGGGGTGTCCTGACACTGTTGATCACATAGTGTAATTTCGTGTAATCATAACAGGTAGCGCTAATGTGCTGTGTGAGTCTCTGTTGTGATGCCAAACAGGGACAGAAAAAGATGCTACAATTTCCCCATCACCCTTGATCTGAGCTTTTCACAAGCTGTTGTGTCTTGTGTCACTCAGGTGAGAGGCTGCTGTTATATCAAGTTAAGCATTATTGCTGGTTTTTGGCGCTGTATTAATTATAACTGTATAAAACTATATTTTTTCGTGATTCTTTGTGGTTCTTCGTTAATGTTGCAAACCTTAATTTATAATAATAGTTTGTAATTTTAGAGAAACGAATGTATGCTATTATGAAGTACATGGTAGCAGTTTAATGCTATTGTGGCGTGAATGTAGTAAATGAAGGAATGAGTGTGAAAAGAGCTTCATAAAATTCCTAGGTGGACTGTACGTGATCATATTCAGTCTGGATCACTTTCCAGGAAAGTTGGCCATAATCCTTACCCAGTAAGGAAGTGAAAGAAGAACTACGCTCTCTTATTTTTCGATTGAGTGAGATCGATATGCCAATAATTCCGAAAGTTTTGCGTGTGTCTGTTTTCAACTTCTGTCTACTTAACAGTTTATCATAACCTTTGGACGTGTCGAAATCATCTGCTGGCGGGAATTGGTGGAACTGTTTCTGCAACGTCAGCCGGAGGTAGCTAAAAGAAAAAGCCAGATAATGAACCCAGTTCGTGCAATAAAATTATATAAATTTATTGTGAGAGATTAGTTTTGAAAGCTTCAAGTATTTTAATCGAAAAAGACATAGTGATGTAGCCAGAGAGGAAATATAATATCGATGAGAAAGGATGGCGCGGTTCACTGTACATCATCACCAAACGGTTTTGGCAAGGAGAGGAGCTAGAAGAGTGCATGTAGTTGCACCGGAGCATGCTGAAAACGTTACAGTTGTTGCATGCGCCAATGTTCTCGGTAAATCAATCTCACCGATTGTAATTTTCAAGGGCCAATGTTTGAAAGGACATGCCTCCTGGAACTGAAGTGACGAGTGGAAAGGGTTCCATAACAACTACTTCATTCATCAGGTGGCTTGACCACTTTGCCTGATATAATGTAGCTGGAGAAATGGTGCTGATATCTGATAGAGCGTTATCCCATACGGATGCGATCGTCGTAGCCGCTGCAGATGAACATAAAATCATTCTGTACTGCCTTCCTAGCAATATAACACTTGAGCTGTAGCCAAAGGGTAAAGCAGTTTTCAAATCTTTCGAGACCTTCTGGGACGAAAAAGTTACATTATTCTTCGACAAGTCCAGTTACTTCAGGAAAAGTGACTTCGGAACAGTTTTCAGCACAGTATGGACAAGAGCTTTGAAGCCGAGTAGCATAATGAGTGGCTTCAGGGCCTCTGTGATCTGTTCAAGCCTAACGTCATTCCTGAAGAGGCATTTGTTCCATCAGCTGTGTAGCTGTATCTGAAGCAGCAGAACCAGCAACTTGGAATCAGACTACGCCTACAACAGAAGGTTCACATCCCACCAAGAGTGTCTGCCTCATTAGAAATAGCTTCAGTAAGTTCTCGCACAATGTAAACTCCCAATTGTAGTCGTTCTACCGACAATGGTAAGGAAGAAGTGGCCTTACAGTGGTAAGGAAGAAGTGACAGAAACATTCTGAACAACTGCACCTCCAAATCCATTTTCTGCTGTTCTCTCCACGCCAAAACGAAAACGCCCAAAGAGGATCGCACATAAACCGTTGAACTACAAAGGAACTTTAATTAAAGCCTCACTATTTAGTGACGTGGGAAAGAACCGTAAGAAGACCAGTTCTAAAGACATTCCTGTCACAAGTGATTCCCAACGCAGCACAAGCTCAGACACAAGCTGGATGTGTTTTCTGTGTGATGGAGATCGATTGGAGATCATGTCACTGTGTAAATTTTATGTCAGGTACTTGCATGATAAATGTGGGGGCATTAGAAAATGTACAAACCGTGCAACGTACAAGTGTCCTGAATGTGCTGGGTGATGACTCTGATGTATGAATATTCATATGCTATCTAAGCTCAAAATAGGTTGACACTGTGACATTTTAGTTGATTAATGATAATTATGAATGAAAATAACTACTTATTTTGTATTTAAAATACATGGCGTTAATTGGACTATGGAGTATTTTTCTAATTCGGAGTTTATCAACGTCCAGAAATCAGTATGAACAATATCTTTATGTTTTTAAATTCAAAAGAGATTGAAGAGCTATTTTCTTAATTTTGTGGTCCAATATGACTTACAAATAAAATTATAACATGTTATGTATTAAGCCGGCGTTAATTGGTCCCCGTACCTTGGTGTACCTATATAACCCATGAACAACAGTTAAAAATAAATATTTTTTTAGACGTTCACTTTATAATACAAAACAAAGAGCAAACCATTCAGAAAGACAAACTATGGTCGCCACCAGCGTGTTGATGGACAGTACTGGCTGAAGTAAAGTTCAGTTACCGCCAGCGCTAGCAATTTCATTCATCCATGGTCTTTTCAATTTATTAAAAAAACCGAGAACATGAACTAATTACACAACATAGCTATGAAAATAAGAAGAAGAAAATAATAATATCAGTATGGTCTCAAAGAAATGATTGAAATTATTCACCATTCCAAAGTCGATACATGAGTGGTGCGGTTTAAGTTTTCCCCCGAATTTATTAGTAATATGATTGGAAAAGACAAAAAAATGCAAACATTTGCGTGAAGGACATGTTATAGTAAGAAATTAGTGGAAGCTAAAGCATAAAAATGAAACCCTCCCTCCTCAAACAGCTGAAAGTCCTGTCGTTGACCGATCGCGTTGCAGTAGGGGATTACCGTCTCTGCAGTGAACCAGCCTGATGTCGCCGTACGCCCTGTTGTGGCCGCGGGATACAGTTTGTCTAAGTCCCCTGAACTGCTAAGTCGAACTACTAGCAGCTTAGTATGAGGCTGAACTCCAAATCAGCTTGACAAAGTCGCGGAGGTCCAGAGAGTGGCTCCCAGAGTGAAGTCTCCAATGAGTCGCCTCAGAACCAATCCTCGCTTCCCTTCAACCTCGATGTCTCCGCTCGGCGCTCAGGCCTAACTGTCCCTTCAATGAAGTGACAATTTGGCTAAAAGAAAGCCAATCAAAAACGCGCTTTCGCACCAGAGAAAAGCCCAAAACCACGTTCTCACGGTATGGCAAGTATTTTGATATTTCTAACAATTTTGGTGTTTTTTTACTTACGTTCCCAACTGAAACTGAAGTGCAAATTTTCTCAGGCGCATCTATGGCAATATATCAGCATTTTCATGTCCTGTCATGCAACAGGACGAAATGGTAGTGTCTGCAAGTGATCGCCCAGACCCCTTGTGACAGGTTAGGATTTTAAGAGGTTCTTGCCTTTCCATATTCCGAAACTTTCCCTTCTGTACTTTGCGAACAGGACGCTGAGGGCACCCACCCTTCTGTCCTAACGGAGCCCGAGATCAGTTTCACTGAGCCACTTTCTACTCACGCGGGAACAGCGAGCTCTGTTTCTGAATCAGCACCTGCCCCGTGGGTACGCTGTTCCTTCTCCAGAGTGTGAAGGTTCCCGTGAACTGAAGGCGAATCAGAACTGAGCTGAAATAAAAGAGCATTACTTCCCCTAACCACTCATTTAGTTAAGCGTGAAAATAATTTGATCAAAGAAAGCAAATACCGACTAAGCCGTAGTAGAGAATGAGCGTAATAGGCAAGACATATGCAAATCAAAATTTAAGCAGGAATAAAAATGTGAGAGGACCGACTGGCTTAGGCTGACGTCTCACAACGTCTCCCAAAATGTATGAAAACACTTCACGTAACTGCATTGTCTGAACACATATCGGAGGGTCAATGTCTTAAGATGGCTTTAAGGCGGACGTGTTATCTTATTGCCAGATGTTTCGAGCAACTATCAGTCAAGTGTTGCGTTTTCTAAGACGTCTATTGCATCGCCATAAAAAGTTGAAAACAATTTTTGACGCAAATGTTCTGGAGCGTACATGCGAGCTCTGCTGATCTGTTCGCACACCGTAGTACGAGATTCAACATGCGCACTGCAGAGACTTCCAGCTACCTCTCTCGGAAAGATACATTCTGGGATCATGTTCCTGGGAAAAAAACCTTTGAAACAACAACAAGACAGGATGCTTGCTGATTATTGCTTAGTTAAAACCAGCTTAGTTAAAATTGGTAATCACATTTTTGCTTGAAGAGTCAGCAGCGTGGCGTACCATAAAAGCTGTAGCCTTGCCCCAGTCGCTTAGTTGATAATGCTGCACTATCAAAGGCTCCAACACCACTGTCATCATCATATAAACCACTACATTCCCAAAAATGTAATTACAGAATGCACTACAGAATCTGTATAAATTATGCTTGTTGTAGAGCAAGAAAGCGTGCTCACTGCTGTGCTTTCTTTTTTTCCAGAACCAATTACGACATCTGACACACTGACCTGTTGCTCATGGTCTGACTTAAACATACCCATCAAGTCATGTTTGTTTCCTTTGCAATGTGCAGAAGTGCCAAAAATGTATGACAACGCATGATAACTTTGTGAAATGAAAATGTGATCCATAGATCGTCGTTCCTGGCAAGTTTGGATTGTATTTACACGCTATTCTGTGAGGTGCTTTCAGTTCGCTGAAAGCTTAGTGCTAATAAGTATGCTCATCGCAATGTATGGCGTCATATTTGACTATCAAGGCTTTAAGACCAGTAGTAATATCTTTGTGGTCAGAGAGGTTGCGTGTAGTACGTTGTCTGATAGACGTGTAGTGGACTCTGGGCACCGGGCTACACCGTATTATGAACTGGATATGGCTTCAGCTACATGATTAATGAGGAATCGCCTTGAGCATAAAATCGATTCAGCTAGTATGCTGTCCAGGCACTTAACACTTTACAGTCAACTGTACTTGATAAAGGTAAAAAAAAAAAAATACAGTGGGCGAGAAAGCTCTTGTTGACATGTGAGAGTTTCTATGTAGAAGAGAAGGGCTGCCCATCACTTCATGCTCTGTGGTTGATGACGGACGCTGGCAAAAATCATTTAATGATAGCACATGTCAGATTATTGTAATGATGGTCAAGCGACTGCTACATGAAACGGTTTCTTGAAAGTAGATAGTCTTGGGCATGTCGTACTTCATACGAACATCCCACCACCTCTTCAATGATGTCTGCTGCTCTTCAACACTTTGTTATGGACTTTCTACAACGACTTCTGCTGCTGTACACTTGTCATAGCATTTCACAGTGAGAATTCAGCAGATATGAATTTATGGAACTAGCGACTGCTCTGTATCAATGGGTGTTATTTGATGTGAAGTTTTTCATTTTGCAGCGACTGTTATTATAAAATTGTTTTCATAAAAAACTGAATAATGTCTATTATTTGTACAGCATGTGGCATTGTAACAGCTTACATTTTATATTACGGTAGTTCACATGTTGTGATTTTAATTGAACTCTAAGAGGATTTCATTACTGCATTGTTTCTCTTCTTCCTCTACGCCTTCTGTACAAGACACATCTGTGAATATTTCTCCACTGAGTATTATTCTCTCCATTAACCATCATTAAACACAGGAGGGAGTGGTACGCACCTTTTTCTTCTTTTTTTGTTTTGGGGGGGGGGGGCATTTGTTACAGGTTTTGGGGGCAATTTGTTACAATTTTGCTGACCATAATTCAGCACTGACCATATTTCTCCACTTCCCATCATTCCCTATTGACCTTAATTCTCCACTGGCCATAATTTTCCACTGATCGTTTAACCATATACCATTTACTGTTTACTGTTTACCAGTCACCAGTTTGACTCAAAACGGCCTTTAGAACTTCGAAATGATATAGAAATTTGTTGAGATAGCTTACAGAATCGGCAGATGTGTCATTTTGTAGCAAATAACCTCAAGTTTCATACAAAAGGGTCAAGGGTCAGATGTCGTTTTCCTTCGGTGTGACTGCCATTTGTGATGCGGCAGATATTCCACAGATAATCATTTTCTTCATACACTCTTCGCAGCAAATTGGATTAACTTGTGCAGTGGCAGCATGAATACGAATTTTCAGGTCGGCTAAATTGTTCGGTGGGAGGAGGAACACGCATACAGACTTTAATGAAACCCCAGAGAATGAAATCCAGTGATGTAAAGTCTGGGGAATGAGGAGGCCATGCGACTGGCCCTTCGTGGCCAATCTAGAGACCTGTAAGCGATTACCGACGAAACCTCGAACTTTCGTGAGGAAATGAGTTGGTGTACTGTCTTACTGGTAGTAAATCATTCCATCTCGATCATCTTCATCGATCTGTGAAAGTCAATTGTAGGCCTGTTTGGAGGTTCTTTAGCATATTATGTGCGAAATTTACGCCGAACAGTTGTTGCAGAGCTTGTTTCATGAAACCAAGACACACAGCTAGCACGCTCACCACCAGTGAAAGTAGCCATTTTAACTGTGCGCTACGCTGGCGCTCCTGCTGGCGGAATGGGGTACTGATGCACTACTTGAAGCTTGGGGTTGTTTGCTACAAAATGACTCATCTAACGATTCTATGTTATTTCAACAAATTTCTGTATCATTTTAAAGTTGTAAGTCCTTTCGACTCACCCTACATGTATTTGCAAAGTAATATACTTTACACATATATTTACATACTTCTGTATTTAATAAACATAATATTAAAATAATGTATAAAAATTGCACCAAGATGAAAGATATGCTTTATTTCTCTGCTATTTATGGATAACTGCATCCACACATGTCATCAAGATGGTGGCAAGCCCTGCCTCTCCTTATCAGTGACATCATGAAGCCACATACCCTTCCCCTGACCTCCATGGCCATCCCCCTGTTGCCAGCCGATCAGTCTAGCATTAAACCGAAACAGTCAACCAAAATCGAAGATGGCAGAACTAGCTCAGTTGCACTTTATGCTATACCATCCTCCCCCTTTTTCGTACAATTCACAGTGAAGATTAAATTATCTCAATAAATTTTCATATCGGCCCAAAGTTGTTAAACCCTTTTTGTCCCTTGCTGTATTTTTTTATTATATAATATATTTGCTTACCTCCTTAGTTAATCAGCATAATATTAAAATGATGGGCAAAAAAGCACCAAAGTAAATGATCTGTATTATATCTGTTGTATTTATGCAACTAATTGCATACACATGTTGAATAAAATGGTGTACCTAATTATGTACACACACACACACACACACACACACACACACACACACACACACACACACACGCCATATATATATATGCACCCCCCCATATATATATATATATATATATATATATATATATATATATATATCACGCAATATGCGTATGCAATTGTGCATAAATACCACAGAATAATGCATATGACTGATCTTGCTGCTATTTTGACATATAATTTTAATATTATGCTGATTAAATACAGACAAAAGTAAATATCTTTGGGTTCCACAGAAATAATGTAACTTGACACCATTATTACACTTGATTTTAACATTATGCCAGCGGTGTATATGGGTATGTACATCTACATCTACATCTACATGATTACTCTGCAATCCACATTTAAGTGCTTGGCAGAGGGTTTCATCGAACCACAATCATACTATCTCCCTACCATTTCAGTCCCGAACAGCGCGCGGGAAAAACGAACACCTAAACCTTTCTGTTCGAGCTCTGATTTCTCTTATTTTGTTTTGACGATCATTCCTACCTATGTAGGTTGGGCTCGATAAAATCTTTTCGCATTCGGAAGAGAAAGTTGGTGACTGAAATTTCTTAAATAGATCTCGCCGCGACGAGAAACGTCTTTGCTTTAATGACTTCCATCCTGCCGGCCGAAGTGGCCGTGCGGTTAAAGGCGCTGCAGTCTGGAAGCGCAAGACCGCTACGGTCGCAGGTTCGAATCCTGCCTCGGGCATGGATGTTTGTGATGTCCTTATGTTAGTTAGGTTTAACTAGTTCTAAGTTCTAGGGGACTAATGACCTCAGAAGTTGAGTCCCATAGTGCTCAGAGCCATTTGAGCCACTTCCATCCCAACTCGCGTATCATATCTGCCACACTCTCTCCCCTATTACGTGATAATACAAAACGAGCTCCCCTTTTTTGCGCGCTTTCGATGTCCTCCGTCAATCCCACCTGGTAAGGATCCCACACCGCGCAGCAATATTCTAACAGAGGACGAACGACTGTAGTGTAAGCTGTCTCTTTAGTGGACTTGTTGTATCTTCTAAGTGTCCTGCCAATGAAACGCAACCTTTGGCTCACCTTCCCCACAATATTGTGTTTGTGGTCTTTCCAACTGAAGTTGTTCGTAATTTTAACACCCAGGTACTTAGTCTTGTAAATATCTTTCAGAAATAATTTGAACTGACACCATTTTTAAGCTTCATTGTAATATTATTCCCGAGATATATAGGCGTACGTAATTGTGTTTCAGCAATAATGTAACTTGACCCCATTTTCATGCATCATTTTAATACTTTGTTGTGATTGGCTGGAGAGAAGGGTGCGGAAGGTGGAGCATAAATCATAACAGAGCTACTTCAGCCACCATGGTTTTTTTAAATTGATTGTATTCGTTTTATTTACTTATTGAAACTATGTTGTGACCGAATATCTCATTTTAACACTTGAGTGTCAGTGTCTATAAAATGGGGGAGGAGGGTTTGGCATAAACGACAATTGAGCTAATTCTAGTTAGATTGTGAATGACTGTTTGATTTTAATATTAGACTGACTGGCAGTAGGGGGATGGGCGTGGAGGTGCGGGGGATCACGTCACTGATAAGGAGGGGCAGGGCTTGCACCATCTTGATGACATCATGCCATCAAGGTCATTGCCCTTGCCCTTACAAGTAGGTAACGTGCACTAACACTTACGCTGGTGAAAGTCATTTATGTGCAGTGTGTCCTGGGATGCCTGTAGCATTCCTAATAAAATCATCTGGGAGATAACTGTAATCATAACAATGGTTTATAATTTGGGAAAGTTCATCTTAGAGGACTGGTTTCCTTGCGAGGGACGTCCAGACACTTCAGAACTTTTGGTGCACTTTTTGACGTCCTCGATAAACAGTCTTCATGGATGCTGTGATACAGAGGATTAAGTTTAGTAATGCACCATCAACCGCTTTGTGAGTTGTGGCACGGTCACAAAATGCTTTGGAGGTTACTACAGGAGCACGATCTCCACATGCGCTACTTTCAGAAAGTATAGGCACCGGGACTGCTCGATTACGTGACTCGTTTGGAATTTTTGATGTGGTTTCATTTTCGAAATGTTATTGGTACTGCCTCACACACAGGTTTTATTGATGGTACTGATTTTTGTTGTTTTTCTCACTGTAACTGACATGTCTCCCTAGATACACGATTTCACTCTACTCAGGCGAAAGACATTTCGTGGTGCGTACGTCACAGCGCGTGACGCTGCAGTTTTTTCGAGTGCCAGCAGCTGTCTGTGGTGGGGAGTGAATAACTGTTTCAGAAGAGTTAAATAACTCTTGATTGCGAGTTTAAATGCTTGCAGTTTCCTGATAACACACGACAATATTAAGGACTTTAGCGGATACCTTTTCAGTTAAATATTGATTTTTCGTGGGACCTGAGCCGATTCAGCGTTCGTGAAGTGTGAAGGACAAGCCGACTAATGTGACGTCACAAGTTCGTTGCAGGGCCCGTATATATCTCGTCGGCCCCGCTTTAAAGCAACACACTGTCTCCACCAAGGCCGGACGTAGTCTCCGAGCGGTTCTAGGCGCTTCAGTCCGGAACCGCCTGTTGCTACGGTCGCAGGATCGGATCCTGCCTCGGGCATGGATGTGTGTGATGTCCTTAGGTTAGTTAGGTTTAAGTAGTTCTAAGTCCAGGGGACTGATGACCTCAGATGTTAAGTGCTTAGACGCATTTGAACCATTTTCTCCATCAAGGATGTAATAAATATTATTGTGCGGTGTTTGAACGTATCGAATGTGATTCCAAATCATGACACTTTGTTGACATGAAGAAAAGCCTGATTTCTGGTTGAAATCTCGTTTACACCAAAGCGCTACTTCGAGCCCAACCATCTGCGTTAGTCGCTGTTTGCACACTTCTTACACCTTATGGTTTTGACGTAAGAAGTGCTCAGGAGTAAAATTAACGCTATGCCCTTGAAGGGTAGCCGTAAATAGCCGGACGATACTTAACTGTTTCAATAAACAGTTCTTCCAAGTGCCGTTTACATTTAGAAAATCCCCATAATGCACAAATAATTTTAAACGTGATCGTTTAATCAATTGGAGTAATAAATTCGTTAATTTAGTTCCTTTTTGTGAGCTTCGTGTCCCATTATAAGGTAAACTGGATTCACTTAACGGTTTGTTTACGAGGTTTGCCCAGTAAGTTCGATCAAAGAACCTGTAGTTAAATAGCAATGTGTGTTCAGAGCGCGTGCATGTGCATTCCGTAGAGAGCTATGGAGAAGCGATATGCACTGTTGGAAACACTAGTAGGCTTAAGCAGATTTGTATACTGGACTGAGTCGTTCGAGGTAATAAATTTGGTGTCGTTTCCCAATAAAGCAAGAAATACATATCGGGTTCTGCCACAAATAGTTGTGTGATAGTAGTCCGACGGACTAAAATTTTTCTATTATATTACTTAAACGTGTTCGTTTTTCCTTGAATAATATTCGTTGAAAAATTCATATACGAAGTGTTATACGACGCTTAAAATAACACTAAAAGTTCTTGGAGGTAAATCATCATTCTTCTTTGAGGTAATGTTGTATCGCTCATTAACGATTACCTACAGTATATGAGAACACGCTCTTCGTGACTTTCACAGCATCAATCAATGTATCACACAATGGGCTTGTTAAAAAACGAAAATTAAGAAATAAAGACAATGGTAAATTTCGCTTCTTAATCACTGGATGCTACTCCATATCAGTAGAGGATTGTCTGAATATAGTAATAGTATCCTCTGTTTCCAGAGAACGTAGATACCGTATGCGAGTGCTACGTTCTTTGAACACAGCAGCAACAAACAAAGAAATGTGATAAACGTCGACCTCAAAACACTATACCCTCTGGCTGCTGTATATTTCAGTTTAAACGACGAAATTCTTGTCACGATTTCACGTAAGTAGAGCTAATTGTACACACGAAGCCTTATCCCACCGGCATCACTCTTCTACTTACATTTCTTAGCGCTTGCCGTGTTTGAAGTCGCTCTTATAGTATGTAAGATTGTGATGCGCCTTCTACTAGCCAGTTAAATGAGATGAAGTCTGCTTTACGTGTCTTCGAATAGGTTTCAATCCCCAGACAGGAAGGCCCATTAGTTTGTGGTGCCTGAGGTGTACGGATTAAGTTTCACCACATTTTAACAAACTATACTGTATATCATGTCAAAAGGCGAGAAGTCAATATGTTATCAGACCTGCCGTCAGTGTTTAACGGACGACGTATTTTAAGATTTTTCGTTGTGTCTGACTTCTGCCCGAACTGTTGATCTGGAGATTTTAGTGTGTGTAGAGGATGCTAGTGACCAGTGTCATTTCCCGTCCTATATTCTTATTTTAATAGAACATCTTAATTTGCAGATTATTTTTAACAGTTTTCTGTTTTAAATGCTTGATGGAGACAGTGTGTATGCTACGATAAGGGCGGGGAGAGAGCAAATGTGGTCTTGACATGTCTAAATGTTGTATAATTCGAGCACGTTCGTGTCGTAAACATATAACCAAGGGCACTATGTCGAGTGCCCTGCACAAAATAACTACAACAATTCTGACAACATCACGACTCGTAAAATTAGAAAGAAATTCTTAATTAGAGTTAACAGATTTATTTTAATTGTGAGAATATTACAACTGTTCTTTCGTGTGTTGATCTGAGGAATACCCCATTTTCTTCGCTAAGAAGTGAAGTCCAACTAGAATTTTAGTTATTTTCTCACTTGAATTCGGAAGAATATACGGAATTTTTTTCATAAAGGACACGGTCAATTCATCCTTCTCTAATAGCCTTCTTTCGTTTGTAAAAAATAATTAGAACACCTCTTATGACATAACTGCAGTCAAGAGGTTAGCCGTAATGGACAGAAAATGTGCCTCGTAAAAATTAAATTTACTGCTCCTGTAATTTGTTATGATAAAACATCCGGTTCAAAGACTGGCTGCTGAATTTGGCAGCTAACTCATTTCCGTAACTGAGATCAATGATACACACTGTGCAGCGGCATTCGAGCCAAAAGTTGCTGATGTTTGCTCTGGAAGTTGAAAAAGTTTTATTTATGCTTTGTCTTCACTAGCATGATGCTATCAACGATAATGACATGAGAGGGTGGTGGTCCATCCGTTTGATGGAAGACTATTCTCTCTTTTGGTCATCGCCAACGCAAACACGTAACTATATTTTATTTATCTTCGTCAGTGTTCCACAATAAAACTATTACTCTTACTCGTAAAGGAATACTCTCCCACGTCGGAAAAGAAAGGTGTTTGTTCGTAAATTAAGTTCTAGTATTGCCACCACGCAGGCAGCAGGCTAGTCCGGACAAATGAAATGAAATGAGCGTGTGGCATTGTTGGCCGGGAGGCCCCATTCGGAGACGCCACATTGGGCGACTTGCGTGGCATTGATGAGGATGAAATCATGATGAGGACAACACAACACCCAGTCCACGAGCGGAGAAAATCCCCAACCCGGTCGGGAATCGAACCCGGGCCCGTTACGTAACCATCCAGCTAAGCAGGCGGACTCGCCCAGACAAACTCTGCATTACATTACACCGGACCTTTACACTATTATACCATACAGATAACCACAATGTAGAAACCAGTTATGAATAAACAACTGAAGTAGCACCTTACTGATCAATTCAAATGTTATTTTGCAAAAATAAAATCAAATAATTCCAACTTTGTCATTGGACACAGATAACGAAACGAACAGTTACTTTGAGAATCACTTTCATTTTGAAGAATAACGTTCTAAATAATAAAATGATTGAGAAATTCAATAGCCTAACGCCGTTACTACTGAGATGTACCGTATTTCCGTCCGTGCGCTTCAACTTTTCTTATGATATTAGAAATTGTCCGAAACGCTCCCACTTCACTCGCATCAGAAGTCACAACCGACGAGTTGTATCCCATAGTTAAATTTAGACGAAAAAAACTTCGATTATGTGGCTGAGGAAAAAAAAATTACGGTCATATGTCCCCCAGCGCCCCACGAGCCTACTTTTAACTAGGTACGCTTGTTCACTCACACTTTCTATGATTTCTGGATGAAACAAACGTGGATACAGGGATAGGTTCTGGTGGAGGGGAGGGAATATGGGGAGGAGGGGGGGAGGTGCAGAGCTGCTCGTTGTTTGTAACTGTCTCCCTCTCCCCCGTCCTTCAAATGTAATCAACAACCTGCCATCATCTTCACTTTTAGCGTGTCATGGTCCTACGATGGTAATAATAAAGTATATAACACAGAACTTTAACAGTGGTAATTTGGAAATAAAGTCCCATGCTTCTTGACAGGGTAGCATTCACCTCACGCTAGGTGAGGAGAGCTCTACGTCATAGTGACGTAACGCTACGTCATCATGGCGTAAATAAACCTAAATCGACTTCATGCGTACGTATATCGATCTTTGCAGTTGTACCACAGAGGTTGCACGGTAACGTGAAAGCTAAATGTAAATACACATGTACAAACGAAGTGACAGCAGTTGTGTGGTATGCTCATCCCAGTTGAATTACTTATTAAGCTGTAATCTCAACAGTTTTCGATGTTATTGTGTGTTTCTTGATGTAATGACTGCCTGAACGAAGGAACCAAAACAATAACAAAAGTCAAAAATAGCGTCTAGTCATTTTTAAAAAAATATCAGATTGATTGTGCATAAATCATAGAAACGTGAAATAGAGAGAAATTAGTGTTTCGCATTTTTATAAAAGCCAATGGATTGTACATAATTCTTCTTCTGGACAGAAACGTTAAACTGAGAAATTAATGTGGTTCCAAAGATAATTCCGAATGTTGCTGGAATTTTAATTCTGCCTTCATGCTGTAGATCAGCACAGACACTTTTGCTCTTCAGAAATAAGTTATTGCTGATGAATATGATGTACTGACCTGTTATAACACTTGTAATTATTTTTCTTCATATGTTGCATACTGTGAAAAAACAATGACATGCAAGTCACATTTACCAGAATTTTAAGCAACTGAAATCAGTGAGTGCTGTTGCCATTTTCAGCTACTTTTTGTATGACTCTTAGGCAATATGGAAATAGCTATAGTAATCATGCCAAACATCCCCAAAATTAATACCATGCCTATTGAGAGAATAAACAAACACAGTATTCCACCACTGCATATGAAACATCGCTTAGTGCTGCTAAAACTGTGGGCTGTTGTGGCTATTTTGTGAAGTAACTCACCCATTGTGACAGCCAGTGTTCCAACATCATTTGGCAACTACTAGGAGACTTACTTTTTTTATAGTTGATACTGCTTACATATTAAAATGTGAGTAACAATTATAGACGAAATATCATTGTTTTTTTACAGAATACAGCGTATAAAGAATGAAGACAAAATTAAAACTCCAGCAACATTCCGAATTATCTTTGGATCCACATTAATTTATCGGTTTAACGTTTCTGCCCAGAAGAATTATGTACAATCCATTGGCTTATATAAAAATATGAAACACTTTAATTTCTCCCTATTTCACGTGTCTGTCCACATGATTTATGCAGAATTAATCGGATTTTTTTAAATGACTACTCGTTTTTTTTTTACTTTCGTTGTGGTTATGGTTCCTTCGTTCAGATATTCGCTATATTCATGTAGCTGGCCGGAGTGGCCGTGCGGCTCTAGGCGCTACAGTCTGGAGCCGAGCGAACGCTACGGTCGCAGGCTCGAATCCTACCTCGGGCATGGATGTGTGTGATGTCCTTAGGTTAGTTAGGTTTAAGTAGTTCTGAGTTCTAGGGGACTGATGACGTCAGAAGTTAAGTCCCATAGTGCTCAGAGCCATTTGAACCATTTATATTCATGTAACACACAATAACATCCCACATTCTTGGGATTAGAGCTTAATAATTAATTATTTCACGTTTCTGTCGACACAATCATGCACGATTCATGAGATTTTTCAAAAATGACTACAAGCATTTTTTGGCTTTCGTTATATTCATGAAATACCCAATAACATCCAAAATTCTTTGGATTACAGCTTAATAATAATTCACGTTTCTTCCACATGATTTCTGGACGATTCATCGAATTTTAAAAAATGACTGCAAGCGTTTCTTTTTTTCTTTCGTTATGGTTCCTTCATTCAGACATTCATTATGTTCAAGAAATACACAACATCCAAAACTATTGGGATTCCAGCTTCATAAGTAATTCAACTGGGCTGAACATACCACATTTAACTTTCACGTTACCGTGCAACCTCTGTGATACAACTGCAAAGATGGACTAAGGTTCATTTACGTCACGATGACGTAGCGTTACGTCACTATGACGTAGGGCTCTCCTCAGCTAGCGTGAGATGAATGCTACCCTTCTTGACAGAGCGTAGGGGAACGATGCGGGAGACCCACACCGCCGTACTAGGCAAGGTCCTAAAGGAGGTGGTTCGCCGTTGCCTTCCCCCGAAGTCGTAATTTACCTTAAATAAAATCAAAGTGTGCAGTCTACATCATCAATATTTCACCTGACACGGAGTTTGTGATGTCTGCAGCGTACTGCTATGTGAGCTAGTAGTCTTCCAATCGCTTCCGCCTGTGTTCAGTCTTTTCCTTTCGGTCTTCTTTGCGTCACTCGACTTCCTGTGGTTTGCTGGTACTCCTGGGGATTCACAAACCTTGTGCGATTCCTTGTTGTCAGCAGTATATACTACATACACTTAGGTGAAGAAAGTCATGAGATAGCGATATGTACACACTCACAGATGGCAGTAGTTTCGTATACACAAGGTACAAAAGGACAGTGCATTGGCGGAGCTGTCATTTGTACTCATGTGATTGATGTGGAAAGGTTTCCGACGTGATTATGGTCGCACGACGGGAATTAACAGACTTTGTACGTGTAATGCTAGTTGGAGCTAGACACATGGAACATTCCATTTCAGAAATCGTTAGGGAATTCAATATTCCGAGTCCACAGTGTTAAGAGCGTGCCGAGAAAATCAAATTTCAGGCATTATGTCTCACCTCGGACAATGCAGTGGCCGTCGGCCTACACTTAACGACCGAGAATAGTTGCGTTTGCGTAGAGTTGTCAGTGCTAACAAACAATCAACATTGCGTGTAATAAAAGCAGAAATCAATGTGAGACGTAAGACGAACGTATCCGTTGGGACAGTGTGGATAAATGTGGCGTTAATTGGCTATGGCAGCAGACGGCCGACAGCAGTTCCTTTGCTAAAAGCACGACATCAACCGCAGCGCCTCTTCTGGGCTCGTGTCCATATCGGTTGGACCTTGGACGATTGGTAAACCGTAGCCTGGTCCGATGATTCCCGATTTCAGTTGGTAACAACTGATGGTAGGGAACGAGTGTGGTGCAGACTCCACGGAGCCATGGACCTAAGTTGTTAATGACACACTGTGCAAGCTGGTGGTGGCTCCATTATAGTGTGGGCTGTGTTTACATGGAATGGACTGGGTCCTCTAGTCGAACTGGATGATTGACCGGAAATGGTTATGTTTGTATGCGTGGAGACCATTGAGATCATTTGTTGCCACCCGTGGACTTCATGTACCCAAACAACGATGGAATTTTTATGGATGACAGTACGCCATGTCACTGGGCCATAATTGTTTGCACAATTAGAGCGAATGATTTGGCCACCCAGATTGCCCACCATGAATCCCATCGAACATAATCGAGAGGCCAGTTGGTGCACAAAATCCTGAACCGCCAACACTTTCGCAATTACGGACGGCTATAGAGGCAGCACGGGTCGGCATTTCTGCAGGTGACTTACAACGATTTGTTGAGTCCATGCAACGTTGAGCAGAGCAGAAGAGGTCTGACACGATGGTAGGATGTATCTAATGAGTTTTGTCAACTGAGTGTAGTCTACCAGTAAACTGAAGAGCGAACAGTGCTCGATGTGGGAACAGTGGCCTTTCCCATAGCAATTCTATCACTGCCGGAATGACACATATAGGGTAAGTTTCCCGTCAAGCAACCAATGCAGAGTTTGTCTCTTGCGTTAGTTGTATTAGTTTCTAGTTTCTAATTTCTTCGTTTCGTAAAAGTATTAACACTAATCTATAAGGCGCGCTGCAGAAGGGTCGGTACAACTTTCTGAAACGATCTTTATGCACTCTTTTTGACATAGTTGGGTAGGGATAGATGGGCATGATCGCTCTTCAGTTTACAGGGAAATTGTACTTCTGAATGTGCGCCTTTTCCTGCTTGGAATGTTCTCTGGGTAGGTCGAAGTGCCAGCTTGAACAGGTCCTCGCCAAAGCGTCTGGAATGTGTTCTGTGTAGAACGTGGTTCGTAATTTCTAGAATTCCCTGCCATTTTGGAGATTATCAGTTTTCATGCTGCATTATTCTGCGAGAAGTCAGAAATTTGGAAATTTCTATATGTCAAGATATAAACAGCTTTAGTAAATGTTTTTTTTGGGGGGCGGGAGAGGTGAATGACCAGACTGCTGTGGCAGCTATCGCGTGCAACAGTGCCGTTGCGCCGCTATGGAAGACGACGACCGCTCGCCGTGGTCGCTGCCACAGGACACATGCAACCACCAGGCGTGGCGCCCTGAGACGGAGTCGCGGGGGCAGCGAGAGGGCGAGTGGGCCCGGCTGACGGACGAGCAGTCCGACTGGTCGCTCGCCCAGCCGCTGCAAGCAGAGCCGGAGCTGTACAGTCGCCAAGACGTGTTCCGGATGCCCGAAGAGCATGACGAGTTCCAAGCCGACCCGTACCAGCTGCAGGTACTTCACACCTAGCCACGCGAAATATTGCTAATTTTCACAGTCCGCTGTGTTTTTCTGAAATCAGTTCTTGTCCCTCTTGTAAATATAGTCTGATAAATGGTTCAAATGGCTCTGAGCACTATGGGACTTAACATCCGAGGTCATCAGCCTCCTAGACTTAGAACTACTTAAACCTAACTAACCTAAGGACATTACACGTATCCATGCCCGAGGCAAGATTCGATCCTGCGACCGTAGCGGTCGCACGGTTCCAGACTGAAGCGCCTAGAACCGCTCGGCCACACCGGCCGGCTATAGTCTAATAGCTCTTGAATTTGCAAACATATATAATGGCTTCATGGTATCAGATCATTATTGTCTGTTTGCAAATTCGAGAGCTGACACTATCAGACCATTATAGCGTGTTTACAAAGCCAAGACTGGGTCAAGCGAATCCCCATTCTCTCTTCCGAGCTGTATCACAAGGAGCATCTATAGGCTATTTCACAAGGTTATACTGGACCTTCTACACAGTGCCTTTTACAAGCAAAACAGTTGCCATAAGTCTGTCTGTAAACTGAAGAACGAGCGGTGCTTCTGGTGGGACAAGTGCCCATCCCCAGAGGAGCACTACAGCTGCCGTCCACACAGGATAATGTCATCCTCACACAGAATGTGAAAACGTGTGTGGACGAGGACCTGATAACGTCAAAGCGTTGAATTCGGGACCCACGAGAAATATGGGCCCCGCAACTAACTTGTGACGTCACACTAGTCGCCTTGTCCGCCATACTTTGCCAACACTCAGCTCCGTGCAGGGCTCATGGGAAATCAGTGTCGATGAAAAGCTCTCCACTAAAATTCTTAATTTTTTCGTGTGCTGTTACATGCATTTAAATGCGCAGTTAAGGGTTATTTTACTCGTCTGAAATAGTTACTCACTCGCCGCTGGAGATGGCTGCTGGCACTCGTAAGATCTGCAGTAAGACAGGCCGCTGCCTGGTTTTATTGTGGGCTTCGATGAAGTCCCAGGTCCCACTTGACGCAAAGTGGGGAACGAAAAATCTGACATGTCAGATTTTGCGTTATAGAGAGGAACATAGTTAATAAGATGCAACATAGGTTTTATGTCACTTGGGAGACGCCATATTGTTTGGAGCCAAACCCATATTTTGTGTTTTTCATATTATAGGTTACGTAGTGCGAATAAAAGCTGTCTGAAGGTATAAGCAAATTGAGGCTCTTTCGAGGCTGTTACAGAGTGTGTATCGTATAACCAAGGCGCTACTGCCACATCGAAGCCGTATTGTCCTTGATAGTATCATGAAATAAAAAGAGAAATGTAGCAACTTCACATCTAACTGATTCCAGTTTTTATTCAACTTTTGTTTTCTGAAAAATTCTGGGTCTTCCTTATTAATTAAATAGTAGTGTTATATGCAGCGGTCGATGTTGCTTGTATAAGTAGTGTATCTTCTGCAATTCTTTTTGCGTGGGATATCGACTGGAGTATTTTGCCAATGGTCAAAAATTTTAAGTGACCGCCAGTGTATCAGAAAATAAACATAAGTTACCAACTGGAGTTTTCTGTTAATATGAAACTTTGTGCAAAATGTATAGATCCATGTCTTGGTTTTATGGACCGCCTCATGTTTGTATCTTGCCAGTAAACAGCTTTTTTAAATTACTGTAAGCACCTTCGATGAAAATCTTCTCTTCTGTTCGAATCCAAATCTTGAACCTATGTGATAAAGTATATTACTTAATTGTGATGGTAGCCACTACAAATTCGAGAATATGGATATTATGAATGCACAAACTGATATTCAGTTTAAAGCCAAGACTGAGGTGGAGTTACAGTTAAGGTACAGAATAACTTCTACCGTTGGGTATCTAAGGTCGTTGTAATGATTCTATAGTCAGTGACGACCCCGGAATCTTCTGCGTGATTTTCTCCACACTTCTGCGACAAATGCTAACAGAAGTAACACAGCTGTTTTATGCGTGTCCATTTCCATAAAGAAACTGTGTGATTTGCGCGCCAGATGGAGCCAAGAACTGCCGTTGGAGTGCGCAGCGGTCGCAAATCACGTTGAGGACTACGTTTCGTGAGATGTAGCACTTCGTTTCAGACCGTGCAGCAACCACAACTGACACCACATCTGGAGCGCTTCGCAGTGAAAAACACACCCCTTGCGAGAACGGCCTAAAGAAACAGTTTGCCTTCGAGCATTGCAGGGTACAATTCAGTTATTTACGTACATTCTGTTCGTGGTGTTTCTTGAATTAGTTATATAAGTTACTAATTTATGTGTTTTGCGTTATGTTCGCTCATTTAATGAACAAAAAAGTACATGCCCTCATTATGCTTTAAAAGACGCACTGCCGAAGTGTCGGAAAAAATTTGCGAAGCAGTCTGTACTTTTTTATTGTGACGCCGTTATGCAGAGAGTGTGAGGACTCGTTTGCTCCCTCTTCAGTTTACAGACAGACTATATGCTGTGCGCAGACACGCCTGAGGAGTGTTTATTTTGTTACTGAATGGTTTAACAGTATATGGAGTAAATAATTTTGTAATTAATATACCTAGCTCAAAAAATCCACACGAATGAAATCTCCGTAAATGGCCACACACTGCTCTGCACTGCTAAACAGGATACTGTTTCTTTGTGTTGCTGTACGGCCGTTGTAGCGTTCTTCCGAAAATACCTCACCCTTTAGTTGCGTAGCACTCACCAGTAATATGAAAACTTAAACAAAATAGTTTGAACTCAAAGCAAGTATAATGAATATCGTATTCATTCACAAATATTCACATTAACTTTTTTACTTGAATGTCCTGAGAGTAGATATTCATATCCAGTTTTTTACAAAGTTACTTACGGATTCATTTCGGTTAGGACTTTGTGTATCCATGCAGACGTTTACATCATAAGCACCATAATTCACAGCATCACCCAATAGTATATATGCTGTGAATTGCAGCATTCTATATCGACACAATTGAAGCTATACCACATGCAAACATTAACTTGTACATATCAAACGTGTGCTAATACGAGTAAAAATTTGTAATGGGGACCTGTTTTATGTGATAATTTTGTATTATGTGCTCTGAATTTGACTAATCTGTGTCATATCCCATACAACACATTTTGAAATATCGTTATGTTTTCTCTTTCTTCCACAATTTCTTAAAACCAGAGTACAGCATGATGACATATGATAGCAGTAGAGAAACGAAAACAATCCCACAGACATAGCGACAATGTCACAGTAAAGCGTGATACATAGGACGTTCACTGAAACGACGCAAAACATTAAAGACGTTGTATATCGATAACTATTAGCTTTTAGAGGCTAGTCTGTAAGCATTACCGTGTGGGAGAGCACGGTAGAGGTTTACAAACGTTTGGGCAGTTTTTCATTGCGTAATATTGTCGGCAGAAGCAAAGCCAGATACTCAAGTCATCCATATCGCTTCAAGTTACGGAACCTCTATTGTAATTCGATGTTGGTAGATTAAAACTGAAGAAACTGCAAAAAGGTAGGAATTTAAGGAGGTGCGACCTGGATAAAATGAAAGAACCAGAGGGTGTAAAGAGTTTCAGAGAGAACATTAGAGATCGATTGAAAAATACAGGGGAAAGAAATACAGTAGAAGAAGAATGGATAGCTTTGAGAGATGAAATAGTAAGGGCAGCAGAGGATCAAGTTGGCAAAAAGACGAGAGCTAGCATAAATCCTTGCGTAACAGAAGAGATATTGAATTTCACTGATGAAAGGAGAAAACAAAAAAAATTCAGTAAATGAAGCAGGTGAAAAGGTATACAAACGCCTCAAAAATGAGATCGACAGAAGAACAAAATGGCTAAGCAGGGATGTATAGAAGACAAATGTAAGGATGAAGAGGCGTATATCACTAGAGGTAAGATAGATACTGCTTACAGGAAAATTAAAGAGAACTTTGGAGAAAAGAGAACCACCTGTATGAGTATCAAGAGCTCAGACGGAAGATAAGTTCTAAGCAAAGAAGGGAAATCGGAAAGGTGGAAGAAGTATATAGACGGTATATAAAAGGGCGATGTACTTGAGGGCAATATTATGAAAATGGAAGAGGACATAGATGAAGATGAAGTGGGAGATGTGATACTGCGCGAAGAATTTGACAGAGCGCTGAAAGACCTAAGACGAAACAAGGCCCCTGGTATAGACAACATTCCATCAGAACTACTGATAGCCTTGGGAGAGCCAGGCATCACGAAACTCTACCATCTGGTGAGTAATATGTATGGAGACAGGCGAAATATCCTCAGACTTCAAGAAGAATACAGGGTGTACATAAAGTCTGGGAACACTTTGAATTATTTATTGCACAAGAACCGAACATTGTTTAGATATTATACATACGTCATTTTGAAGAGAAACCGTGAAAGTTTTTTTTTTTCGTTTATACCACGACAGTGTAGTTTGGTAATTTGCCGATAGTCAGCGCTTGTCGTAAACATGGCGAGTTCAGGTGCGGAGCGAGCTTTCTGTGTGCTGGAGTTCGACAAAAACAAGTGTGCTATAGGTGTTCAACGGATGTTTAGAACCAAGTATGGTAAGAAGCCATCAACAAGGAAGATCATTTACCACTGGCACAACAAATTCGTTACGACGGGTTGATTGTGCCCGGCAAAGAGAAGCGGACGTCCCAGTGTGAGTGAAGTTAATGTGGAGCACATACGACAGACATTCATAAGGAGTCCAAGAAATCGGTGCGTCGTGCATCCTGTGAACTCGAAATGGCTCCAGTGATAGTGTGGAAAGTTCTGCGACAGAAGCTGCATGTGAAACCATTGAAATTGGAGCTAGTGCAGAAGCTCAATGACGACGACAAAGACAAGTGTTTTGAGTTTCGTTCGCAGTTGCAAAAATTGAATGAGGGTGGAGATGGCATTGTTGATTGCTTAATTTTTAGCGTCGAAGCCACTTGTCACTCTAGTGGGAAAGTGAACAGGCATAATTGTCGAATCTGAGGTTCAAAGCATCCACACGAATGCACTGAATTTGAAAGTGATTCCCCAATGGTAAATGTTTTTTGTGTCTTGTCACATTGAAAAGAGTACGGGCCATTCTTCTTCGCCGAGAGCACTGTTACTGGATATTCCTACTTGGATATGTTGCAGCAATGGCTGATGCCTCAAATGCAATCGGACTCCCCGTTCATCTTTCAGCAGGATGGGGCTCCACCCCAATTTAATCGTGAAGTTCGTGGGTACCAGCAAAGGGAGCTGCCGTGCTACAGAAGGGAACAGCTGTTTCATGAAATGGCCTTCGTGATCACCATATCTAGAGCTCTGGGAGAGAATACGGGAAGCGACTGCCACAGTCGACGACGCCATGCTGGGACGGGTATGGCAAGAATTCGATTACCGTATTGACGTCTGCCGTGTCACTCATGGTTCGCATATCGAATGTTTGTAAAAAAACATTCAGAGTTTCTCTTCAAAATGCAGTATCTATTACATCTGTACAATGTTTAGTTCTTGAACGATAAATAATTTAAAGTGTTTCCGGACTTTATGTACACCCTGTATAATAATTCCAATCCCAAAGAAAGCAGGTGTCGACAGGTGTGAAAATTACCGAATAATAATTTAATAAGTGACTGTTGCAAAATACTAACACGGATTCTTCACAAACGGATGGAAGAACTGATAGAAGCTGATTTCAGGAAAGATCAATTTAGATTATGTAGAAATGCGAGACAATACTGACCCTACGACTTATCTTAGAAGACAGATTAAGGAAAGGCAAATCTACGTTTCTAGCATTTGTGGACTTGGAGAAAGCTTTTGACAGTGTTGACTGGAATACTCTCTTTCAAATTCTGAAGGTGGCAGGAGTAAAATACAGGGGGCGAAAGGCTATTTACAATTTTTACAGAAACCCGATGTTATAAGAGTCGAGGGACGTGAAAGGGAAGCAGTGGTTGGGAAGGGAGTGAGACGGGGTTGTAGCCTATCCCCGATGTTATTCAATTTGTATATTGAGCAAGCAGTAAAGGGAACAAAAGAAAAATTTGGAGTAGGAATTAAATCCATGGGGAAGAAATAAAAACTTTGACGTTTACGATGACGTTGCAATGATTTCAGAGACAGCAAAGGACCTGGAAGAACAATTGAACGGAATGGATAATGTCTTGAAAGGAGGATATAAGATGAACATCAACAACAGTGAAACGAGGATAATGGAATATAGTAGAAATACATCAGGTGATGCTGAGGGAATTAGATTAGGAAATGAGACACTTAAAGTAATAGATAAGGTTTGCTATTTGGGGAGCAAAATAACTGATGATGGTCGACGCAGAGAGGATATAATATGTGGACTAGCGATGGCAAGGGAAGCGTTTCTGAAGAAGAGAAATTTGTTAACACCGAATATAGAATTAAGTGTCAAGAAGTCTTGTCTGAAAGTATTTGGATGGTGCGTAGCCATGTATGGAAGTGAAATATGGAAGATAAATAGTCTAGACGAAAAGAGAATAGAAGCTTTCAAAATGTGGTGCTACAGAAGAATGCTGAAGATTGGATTGGTAGATCACGTAACTAATGGGGTGGTACTGAACAGAATTGGAGAGAAGAGGAATTTGTGGCACAACCTGACTAAAAGAAGGGATCGGTTGGTAGGATACATTCTGAGGCGTCAAGGGATCACCATTTTAGTACTGGAGGGTAGCGTGGAGGGTAAAAATCGTACAGAGAGACGAGAGACCAAAAGATGATTGCATTAAGCAGGTTCGGAAGGATGTAGGTTGCATTAGTTACTCGGAGATGGAGAGGCTAGCACAGGATAGAGTAGCATGGAGAGCTGCATCAAACCAGTCTCTGGACTGAAGACCGCAACAAAACAACAACATTGGTAGTCATGTTGAAACAAAGTTGGGCATCCATCTACACACCAGGACTGACGGGAAATTTCTCGTCACTCAGATCCAAGTGCTATCCTGAGTATTTATTTGTAAGTAATCTTTTATTCGCTGTCGATGTACCATTCGAAGAACATACACAAGACGACCTTCAAAGGCTTCTGGACAAAGTGCTGCATTCAAGTCCTTCTCCATTCATGTGAATGTAAAGAAGACTGTGGTTATGGGTAAGGACAGACAGATATGTCTGCCATAAGATTAGGAGAAGTGTCATGATGATCTCTCCATTGGCAAAAGATTCCGGAATAGTCCCCCATTCGGATCTCCGGGAGGGGACTGCCAAGGGGGAGGGTACCATGAGAAAAAGATTGAATAATCAACGAAAGGATAACGTTCTACGAGTCGGGGCGTGGAATGTCAGAAGCTTGAACGTGGTAGGGAAACTAGAAAATCTGAAAAGGGAAATGCAAAGGCTCAATCTAGATATAGTAGGGGTCAGTGAAGTGAAGTGGAAGGAAGACAAGGATATCTGGTCAGATGAGTATCGGGTAATATCAACAGCAGCAGAAGATGGTATAACAGGTGTAGGATTCGTTATGAATAGGAAGGTAGGGCAGAGGGTGTGTTACTGTGAACAGTTCAGTGACCGGGTTGTTCTAATCAGAATCGACAGCAGACCAACACCGGCAACGATAGTTCAGGTATACATGCCGACGTCGCAAGCTGAAGATGAACAGATAGAGAAAGTGTATGAGCATATTGAAAGGGTAGTGCAGTATGTAAAGGGGGACGAAAATCTAATAGTCATGGGCTACTGGAATGTAGTTGTAGGGGAAGGAGTAGAAGAAAAGGTTACAGGAGAATATGGGCTTGGGACAAGGAATGAAAGAAGAGAAAGACTAATTGAGTTCTGTAACAAGTTTCAGCTAGTAATAGCGAATACCCTGTTCAAGAATCACAAGAGGAGGAGGTATACTTGGAAAAGGCCGGGAGATACGGGAAGATTTCAATTAGATTACATCATGGTCAGACAGAGATTCCGAAATCAGATACTGGATTGTAAGGCGTACCCAGGAGCAGATATAGACTCAGATCACAATATAGTAGTGATAAAGAGTAGGCTGAAGTTCAAGACAGTAGTCAGGAAAAATCAATACAGAAAGAAGTGGGATACGGAAGTACTAAGGAATGACGAGATACGTTTGAAGTTCTCTAACGCTATAGATACAGCAATAAGGAATAGCGCAGTAGGCAGTACAGTTGAAGAGGAATGGACATCTCTAAAAAGGGCCATCACAGAAGTTGGGAAGGAAAACATAGGTACAAAGAAGGTAGCTGCGAAGAAACCATGGGTAACAGAAGAAATACTTCAGTTGATTGATGAAAGGAGGAAGTACAAACATGTTCCGGGAAAATCAGGAATACAGAAATACAAGTCGCTGAGGAATGAAATAACTAGGAAGTGCAGGGAAGCTAAGACGAAATGGCTGCAGGAAAAATGTGAAGACATCGAAAAAGATAAGATTGTCGGAAGGACAGACTCAGCACACAGGAAAGTCAAAACAACCTTTGGTGACATTAAAAGCAACGGTGGTAACATTAAGAGTGCAACGGGAATTCCACTGTTAAATGCAGAGGAGGGAGCGGATAGGTGGAAAGAATACATTGAAAGCCTCTATGAGGGTGAAGATTTGTCTGATGTGATAGAAGAAGAAACAGGAGTCGATTTAGAAGAGATAGGGGATCCAGTATTAGAATCGGAATTTAAAAGAGCTTTGGAGGACTTACGGTCAAATAAGGCAGAAGGGATAGATAACATTCCATCAGAATTTCTAAAATCATTGGGGGAAGTGGCAACAAAACGACTATTCACGTTGGTGTGTAGAATATATGAGTCTGGCGACATACCATCTGACTTTCGGAAAAGCATCATCCACACAATTCCAAAGACGGTAAGAGCTGATAAGTGCGAGAATTATCGCACAATCAGCTTAACAGCACATGCATCGAAGCTGCTTACAAGAATAATATACAGAAGAATGGAAAAGAAAATTGAGAATGCGCTAGGTGATGATCAGTTTGGCTTTAGGAAAAGTAAAGGGACGAGAGAGGCAATTCTGACGTTACGGCCAATAATGGAAGCAAGACTAAAGAAAAATCAGGACACTTTCATAGGATTTGTCGACCTGGAAAAAGCGTTCGACAATATAAAATGGTGCAAGCTGTTCGAGATTCTGAAAAAAGTAGGGGTAAGCTATAGGGAGAGACGGGTCATATACAAAATGTACAACAAAAAATGGTTCAAATGGCTCTGAGCACTATGGGACTCAACTGCTGAGGTCATTAGTCCCCTAGAACTTAGAACTAGTTAAACCTAACTAATCTAAAGACATCACAGACATCCATGCCCGAGGTAGGATTCGAACCTGCGACCGTAGCGGTCTTGCGGTTCCAGACTGCAGCGCCTTTAACCGCACGGCCACTTCGGCCGGCAATATGTACAACAACCAAGAGGGAATAATAAGAGTGGACGATCAAGAACGAAGTGCTCGTATTAAGAAGGGTGTAAGACAAGGCTGTAGCCTTTCGCCCCTACTCTTCAATCTGTACGTCGAGGAAGCAATGATGGAAATAAAAGAAAGGTTCAGGAGTGGAATTAAAATACAAGGTGAAAGGATATCAATGATACGATTCGCTGATGACATTGCTATCCTGGGTGGAAGTGAAGAAGAATTAAATGATCTGCTGAACGGAATGAACAGTCTAATGAGTACACAGTATGGTTTGAGAGTAAATCGGAGAAAGACGAAGGTAATGAGAAGTAGTAGAAATGAGAACAGCGAGAAACTTAACATCAGGATAGATGGTCACGAAGTCAATGAAGTTAAGGAATTCTGCTACCTAGGCAGTAAAATAACCAATGACGGACGGAGCAAGGAGGACATCAAAAGCAGACTCGCTATGGCAAAAAAGGCATTTCTGGCCGAGAGAAGTCTACTAATATCAAATACCGGCCTTAATTTGAGGAATAAATTTCTGAGGATGTACGTCTGGAGTACAGCATTGTATGGTAGTGAAACATGGACTGTGGGAAAACCGGAACAGAAGAGAATCGAAGCATTTGAGATGTGGTGCTATAGACGAATGTTGAAAATTAGGTGGGATGATAAGGTAAGGAATGAGGAGGTTCTACGCAGAATCGGAGAGGAAAGGAATATGTGGAAAACACTGATAAGGAGAAGGGACAGGATGATAGGACATCAGCTAAGGCATGAGGGAATGACTTCCATGCTACTAGAGGGAGCTGTAGAAGGCAAAAACTGTAGAGGAAGACAGAGATTGGAATACGTCAAGCAAATAATTGAGGACGTAGGTTGCAAGTGCTACTCTGAGATGAAGAGGTTAGCACAGGAAAGGAATTCGTGGCGGGCCGCATCAAACCAGTCAGTAGACTGATGACCTTGTTGAACGTACTCAACCAATTCTCCTAGGTCCTGGTGTCAGGAGATCTTTCTCTAGATGACGTAATAAATGCAGTGACTGGCAAAGCGACGAAAACTTTCGGGGAGCTCTGGACGAGAGTGTGGAACAACAAACACATTACAGTGACAATAAAAATGCTCCTCTATCAGATATGCATCCTGGGCATCCTCTTTGATGGTCGTGGGACCTGGACATCACACGCGAAAGAAGAAAATCACCCCAACACCTTTCACCTGCGGTGCTTAGGAAACATTCTAGGTGTATTGTGGAGCGACCACGTGACATATGAGACATTTCTGAATGCTGCGAATATACAGCTTATGACAGCCACTCTCAAGGAACGCCTCTTACGATATCTGGAACATTTACATCGTATAGACCACTCTCTTCTTCCACGATGCACACTACTTTGTGAGATGGCATATGGGAAGAGACCACTTGGAAGACCTGCTTTGCGCTTTGAAGATTGCGTCAAGTGCGATATGTACGTATCTAATACTGATTGCAAAAAATGAGAGAAGTTCGACGAAGAGCGCAGTAGATGGGGGGTACTCATCAAGCAAGGAAGCAAGTTTCACTACGGTGCCTGGCTTAACAACTTAGCTGTGAAACGGGGGTGTAGACAAGCTCCTGCGGCGAACCGCTCTTTTAGTGTGATACACCTTGCCCCTCATGTGATAGGCAAGTAGGTTGTTGCATTGGTCTCTTGAGTCACCAAAGAAAGTGTCTGCGAGATGCGACTAGAATCTTCCATTAAGAAGTTCAGGCCATTCATTGATTATTGTCACATATACACCTCTCCCGCTAGCGGTAGTACTCTTTCGGTTTGGTTCGCGGGAGATTATATTGTTTTATGGTAGTATTTTTCGGGTCGGATGCTATATTTTTGGAGTTGTAACGTTGTTGCCGTTTTCTTATTTTGTCTGACGAAGACGAGAGAGTCGTCTTTCGTTTTATGGAAGCCATAAAAAAGGATGCATTATTATTTACATTTGGAGGCGCTACTGCGCATTGTTATGAATTGTAATTTTATCACTGACTAAATGAGTGAGTTCGTAATAAAAATACTGTGTTCCGAATTCTTTGTTTGCATTTGTCGAATCTCACGCATATTTGTTGTTAAAAAATACACTCATGAATAATTTGCATTTGCTTGCAGCCGTTGCACAAACATAATCTGATTACGCTGTTTAAAAGTAAAAGGAAAGGAATATTACAGTATGAGAGACAGGGAAAGAAGATATACAGAGGTAAAGATAGATAAGCAGAGATATTATCATATGTACAATGAAATCACCTCTCACGCAATGTAGACTCTTCGTTTACCTGATTATACTGACTTTTAATGCATCTTTTGATCTAAATTTTCTTTCTGCATACATGCAATTTATCACTGTGTTTTTGTGAACAATCTTATTGTACCTGCTTCCCTAATACATTTACAAATAATAGAGCTTATCACACAAACCTCTGAAATACGGTATGGCACTATATAATTCTGAAATTGGGTGGTGGTAATTTTATATTGAAGGTACACTTCATCAAGAACCGTCTGTTGCCGTTTAAAAGACCTCAGTTCCTCAGGATCTTGCAGCAAGTCATGTCTGGGGTACCGGATACGCCAAATGGAGTCAGAAATGAGGCGCTTTGTGTTCTGTGGCGAATCGCGCAACAACGTCTTTATACTTCACCTATTGATGGAAGAGAATGCCATCTTGATTGTCCATTACTCACTTTCATTGTACTGAGTGCAAGAGGACCCGTGTGGCAAATTACGTTTTATTAATGCTTAGCAACATATTAAAAGAGCTCTACAATTATGTCTAAACTAGCAGTTACCCACAGCCGTACCCATAACACTAGTTGTCTTACAATGAGTGACGGTACGTAAACAAGCTACTGTTAGGTGCATTAACGTCTGCTGCCCTCACGTGTCTGCCTGTATGAGTAGGTGCAGTTCGTAATTTGTTCACCCCAAATGCTGCAGCTCATGATGTGGTGGCATGCACAGAGTCACTGTCGAGCGGCATGTGAGCACGGGCGTGGATAGAGCTCGTTTGCTATGTTGTTAAGCATTAATAGAACGTAATTTGCCACACAGTTCCTCTTGCGCTCAGTGTAATGAAAGTGAGTAATAGGAAATGATGGAAATGCCGTGTGGCTAGGGCCTCGCGTCGGGTAGACCGTTCGCCTGTCGCAAGTCTTTCGAGTTGACGCCACGTCGGTGACTTGCGTGTCGATGGGGATGAAATGATGATGATCAGGACAACACAACACCCAGTCTCTGAGCGGAGGAAATCTCCGACCCAGCCGGGAATGGAACCCGGGCCATTAGGTATGACACTCCGTCGCGCTGACCACTCAGCTACCAGGGGCAGACATAGGCAATCAAGATGGCATTCTGATCCGTCAATGCCGGCCGGTGTGACCGTGCCGTTCTAGGCACTACAGTCTGGTACCACGTGGCCACTACGGTCGGAGATTCGAATCCTGCCTCGGGCATGGATGTGTGCGCTGTCCTTAGGTTAGTTAGGTTTAAGTAGTTCTAAGTTCTAGGGGACTGATGACCACAGATGTTAAGTCCCATAGTGCTCAGAGCTATTTGACCATTTGTTCCGTCAATGGGTAAAGTATAAAGATGTTGTTGCGCTTTGCGTCACAGAACACAAGGCACCCCATTTCTTGGTCCATTGGGCGTGTCCCGTACTCCAGTCATGACGTGCTGCAAGATTCCGAGGAAGTGAGGTTTTGTAAACGGCAACAGTAGGTTCCTGAGGAGATGTACCTTCCGGATAAAATTACCACTAGCCAATTTCGGAATTATGTAGTGCCAAGGCGTATTTCAAAGTTTTATAGGGCAAGCTCCATTATTTGTAAATGTACTAGGAAAAAAGGCAGAATAAGACCGGTAACAAATATACAGCGATCAATTGCATCTATACAGAAAGAAAATCGACACCCAAAGACAAAGATGAGATTCTTTGAAAGAAGTCATGTTAATAAACTAAAAGTATTATTGGGACTGCAAAATTTATGACTCACAGGCTCTCATAACTTATAACCCAACAATCTATGATGCAGTAAAAGTCAATGTAGGCACGCAAACGAAGAGTCTAAATTGCCTGAGGCGTGATTTCATTGTACACGTGATAATATCTGTATGTATCTATCTTTACCTCTCTATACCTTCTTCCCTTATCTCTCATATTGTAACATTCCTTTCCTTTTCCATTTAAATGGGGTCATCAGATTATGTTTGCTTTGCTGCAGGAAAGTGCGATATCTTCAAGCAAATGCAAAATATTCATCAATACATTTTTCCACAACACAGAAATACATGAGATTTGATTGATGCATATAAAGAATCAGAAATACAGAATTTAGTGAGTGGTAAAGTTGCAGTAGCGCCTCGAAATATAAATAATAATGCGTCCCTCTCTAATGGCTTCTATAAAACGAAAAAACAACAAAATGATCCTGTAAGGGTTCTATTTTTACCGGCTGAGATACGGAATCCTAAAATTATTAAATATGTTTTATAATTTACACGTTGTACTCTATACAGCTACTTCATGGGCATGATTCCTAGGTGTGCACCTTATCAAGTTAAAATTTGTGTCAAGTACTAATCTCTACGGTCACATGGCGCCGTAAGAAACGTGAAACGTCTAAGCCACTGCAATCAAAAGATACTGGTATTATTGTCACACATTTTGACACTCACAAACCCACTCATCAATACCTACAGGTTACTTCGCATTGACCTGCAACCACGAAATTTCGCAAGAAGCAAGGTTTCACCGTAAGCGTAAAGGAAAGAATCCGAAAAAGTGTTAATTTGTAATTGAATTCAAATAAAAATATTTTTTGGTCGTTTGTTGTCGATTTGTCTGTCTGCCTTTTAAGACCCCTTCTTTTCAGGAATGGGCAGACGCATCATGTTGAAATTAATGTCATGTACTAAGACCCAAGTTCCCTTGGCGGTTGAAAAAGTTACGCTTTTAAGTCAATCCAATTAAAAGATACTATACGACCATTTATGTCACGTATTTTCATACTCATCAATTCAAAAACCTATAACGTACTTCCCACTGACTTAGAACCATTGAATTTGGCAAGTAACGAGTTTTAATAATAAAATAAAGGAACAAATCCGAAAAGTGTTAATTTGGAATTATACGACATGAAAAAATATTTTTTTGGTATTGTGTTAGCCGACTTTGAACTTAAAATTTAAACATTCTCTAAAGTCTTGGAATTCCTGGGACTGAGATCTCGCAGGTATCACTATCAATAATAGGAAAAAATTGTAGAGATTCTTGATTCCCTGGATGGATGAGCTATCTATACACATAAGTGACTATGTACGGAACTTTCTTAATGTGCTTTATGTTCACTGATACAAGAAAATATGTTTCATTTACCACTACATCAACTGTCAGGAAGTTTCATATCAGCGCACACTCCGCTGCAGAGTGAAAATCTCATTCTGGAAACATCCCCCAGGCTGTGGCTAAGCCATTTCAATGCAGAATCCTTTCTTCCAGGAGTGTTAGTTCTGCAAGGTTCGCAGAAGAGCTTCTGTGAAGTTTGGAAGGTAGGAGACGAGGTACTGGCAGAATTGAAGCTGTGAGGACGGGTCGTGAGTCGTGCTTGTGTAGCTCAGAAGGCAGAGCACTTGCCCGCGAAAGGCCAAGGTCCCAAGTTCGAGTCTCTGTCCGGCACACAGTTTTAATCTGTCAGGAAGTTTCATATCAGCGCACACTCCGCTGTAGAGTGAAAATCTCATTCTGGCACCGTTACATCGACTTTTTTTTATTTCTAAAGTATCATGTACTCTTAGTCGGGGTTCATCTATCTCCATAGCAAATTTCATCGGAACGAGTTCAGCGATGTAGTCGTAAAAACGTAAACACATAGTTGCTTTCGCATTTAATAATATTAGTGCAGACGCATGTTTTAAACGTGTTGAGGATTGTCTAAGGATTGTATTCATTACGTTGAATCGTACTACATAGAACATATCAACCAATAAAAGCATTTTCACAAATATGGCTAAGTTCGAAAGTCAAAGAGTAAATAGCTTTTTCAAAGAGTAAATATTTTTTTTTAATTCGGGTAACAATCTTCAAATCAGTAGATATCTTATATTAAACACTTTCTAAAATAGCCCGTGTACTTCCTCTTGGGGTTCAAACTATCTCCATACTATATTTAATTATTTCAGCGGTTTTGTCGTGAAAACATGAGACAGAGTTACTTTCGAACTTATAATATTAGTATAGCTAAAAATATCAGTATGGGTACACACCGACGTGAGGCACCCCTTTGCTCTGTGATATTTCTTGACAGCGTCCCCTAGTTTCAATTAACGAATGAATTCAGTACATGAGATCTTGGGAGCAATGCGTCAGAGGATGCGTTACTTAATTCCTCAACCTCTTCGATATTTGAGTGCACTGGAAGCTAATCGTTCCTCACTGCAAATACCTTTAACATGACCCAGCCTATACTATCTTACAGTTCTTCTTAGTCTGGAAATAAGACGCTACCCTGCTGGGTAGTAGGCCACATGGGAATTAGGGAACATGAGATAATAGTGTATGGTAGCCAAAGACGTCTCAACATTTCGTACTGTGGCGCACTGTATGCTCCAACAGCTTGCTGCGGTGTCGTTTTTGCAGTACGAGGGTATGCCTCACTGACAGCATGTCTGACTGGAAATAACAAAATAATAAGCTGCGAGGCCATCTACCTAGCTGTAATGTAATTCGTCGCAGGTAGTGAGGTCGATAGATGTAACATAACGCTAGCACTGTTCCAGAAAGGTCGCCGCTGTTTGACGATACGTTCATTCTCTGGCAAGTCGAACCATTATTATACCATTTTGAGGCGTACACCCGTCGGTGACCCACATTTAGATATAAAGTAATTAGCCTATTAATCAGAAGGTAGCTCACCGCTTATGTTTGGAACTTCTGCGCAGTACATTGATGATAAACCAACCAGCCATCCAATAAATAATTCCCATGTTCTATTTATACATACGAGTATTTACGTCTCTTTCTGCATTTATTCTTGCTTACTTAAATTTTTTTACGTGCATCGTAGGTGATGTCGCTTTCTTATTATGCGTCTGTATTTATTCATTATTGGTCGCTAATCATCACAGTGTCGTATTTCCTACACGAAAGCAAATACAAATACAGTTACTGATCAAAGACACAAATTGTGATGGAATGGGTCGAGGCATGGCTGTCTGTATCGCCAAGAGAGGAGTCCTTCAGCCTCACTGAACTCGAGCTCTGCGGCCTGTGTATTTCGGCTAGTCCTGTCTCTACTGTCAAATCCCTTTCATCTTTTATATTTCCCCATTCTCTAATTTCAATATACTAGCTAAAGCTTTGGCTATAACAGGCGCTTCTGTTTGGCAATTTGCCTGCCTCAGCCACATGATGCAAAGAGGAAAGTAAGAGTAGAAGATTCGCTTCTGAAAACAGGAGATTTTGTCTTCTTCATAATGTTCTCCTTTGTTGTTGTTGTGGTCTTCAGTCCTGAGACTGGTTTGATGCAGCTCTCCATGCTACTCTATCCTGTGCAAGCTCCTTCATCTCCCAGTACTTACTGCAACCTACATCCTTCTGAATCTGCTTAGTGTATTCATCTCTTGGTCTCCCTCTACGATTTTTACCCTCCACGCTGCCCTCCAATGCTAAATTTGTGATCCCTTGATGCCTCAGGACATGTCATACCAACCGATCCTTTCTTCTAGTCAAGTTGTGCCACAAACTTCTCTTCTCCCCAATTCTATTCAATACCTCTTCATTAGTTACGTGATCTACCCACCTAATCTTCAACATTCTTCTGTAGCACCACATTTCGAAAGCTTCTATTCTCTTCTTGTCCAAACTGTTTATTGTCCATGTTTCACTTCCATACATGGCTACACTCCATACAAATACTTTCAGAAACGACTTCCTGACACTTAAATCTATACTCGATGTTAGCAAATTTCTCTTTTTCAGAAACGCTTTCCTTGCCATTGCCAGTCTACATTTTGTATCCTCTCTACTTCGACCATCATCGGTTATTTTGCTCCCCAAATAGCAAAACTCCTTTACTACTTTAAGTGTCCCATTTCCTAATCTAATTCCCTCCGCATCACCCGACTTAATTTGACTACATTCCATTATCCTCGTTTTGCTTTTGTTGATGTTGATCTTATATCCTCCTTTCAAGACACCGTCCATTCCGTTCAACTGCTCTTCCAAGTCCTTTGCTGTCTCTGACAGAATTACAATGTCATCGGCGAATCTCAAAGTTTTTATTTCTTCTCGCTGGATTTTAATACCTACTCCAAATTTTTCTTTTGTTTCTTTTACTGCTTGCTCAATATACAGATTGAATGACATCGGGGAGAGGCTACAACCCTGTCTCACTCCCTTCCCAACCACTGCTTCCCTTTCACGCCCCTCGACTCTTATAACTGCCATCTGGTTTCTGTACAAATTGTAAACAGCCCTTCGCTCCCTATATTTTACCCCTGCCACCTTTAGAATTTGAAAGAGAGTATTCCAGTCAACATTGTCAAAAGCTTTCTCTAAGTCTACAAATGCTAGAAACATAGGCTTGCCTTTCCTTATTCTTTCTTCTAAGGTAAGTCGTAAGGTCAGTATTGCCTCACGTGTTCCAACATTTCTACGGAATCCAAACCGATCTTCCCCGAGGTCGGCTTCTACAAGTTTTTCCATTCGTCTGTAAATAATTCGCGTTAGTATTCTGCAGCTGTGACTTATTAAACTGATAGCTCGGTAATTTTCACATCTGTCAGCACCTGCTTTCTTTGGGATTGGAATTATTATATTCTTCTTGAAGTCTGAGGGTATTTCGCCTGTCTCGTACATCTTGCTCACCAGATGGTAGAGTTTTGTCAGGACTGGCTCTCACAAGGCCGTCAGTAGTTCTAATGGAATGTTGTCTACTCCCGGGGCCTTGTTTTGACTCAGGTATTTCAGTGCTCTGTCAAACTCTTCACGCATCTTATCTCCCATTTCATCTTCATCTACATCCTCTTCCATTTCCATAATATTGTCCTCAAGTACATCGCCCTTGTATAGACCCTCTATATACTCCTTCCACCTTTCTGCTTTCCCCTCTTTGCTTAGAACTGGGTTTCCATCTGAGCTCTTGATATTCATACAAGTGGCTCTCTTTTCTCCAAAGGTCTCTTTAATTTTCCTGTAGGCTGTATCTATCTTATCCCTAGTGAGATAATCCTCTACATCCTTACATTTGTCCTCTAACCATGCCTGCTTAGCCATTTTGCCTGCTTCATTTACTGCATTTTTATATTTTCTCCTTTCATCAATTAAATTCAATATTTTTTCTGTCACCCAAGGATTTCTACAAGCCCTCGTCTTTTTACCTACTTGATCCTCTGCTGCCTTCACTACCTCATCCCTCAGAGCTACCCATTCGTCTTCTACTGTATTTCTTTCCCCCATTCCTGTCAATTGTTTCCTTATGCTCTCTCTGAAACTCTGTACAACCTCTGGTTTAGTCAGTTTATCCAGGTCCCATCTCCTTAAATTCCCACATTTTTGCAATTTCCTCAGTTTTAATCTACAGTTCATAACCAATAGATTGTGGTCAGAGTCCACGTCTGCCCCTGGAAATGTCCTACAATTTAAAATCTGGTTCCTAAATCTTTGTCTTACCATTATATAATCTATCTGATACCTTTTAGTATCTCCAGGATTCTTCCATGTATACAACCTTCTTTTATGATTGTTGAACCAAGTGTTAGCTATAATTAAGTTATGCTCTGTGCAAAATTCTATCAGGCGGCTTCCTCTTTCATTCCTTACTCCCATTCCATATTCCCCTACTACATTTCCTTCTCTTCCTTTTCCTACTATCGAGTTCCAATCAACCATGGCTATTAAATTTTCGTCTTTCTTCACTATCTGAATACTTCCTTTTATCTCATCATACATTTCATCAGTCTGTTCGTCATCTGCGGAGTTAGTTGGCATATAAACTTGTGCTACTGTAGTAGGCATGGGCTTCGTGTCTATCTTGGCCACTGTAATACGTTCACTATGCTGTTTGTAGTAGCTTACCCGCACTCCTATTTTTTTATTCATTATTAAACCTACTCCTGCATTAACCCTATTATAGCGTGAGTAAAGTAATCACAGAACTCGATGCTTGTTGTTTCTAGAGATTTAATCTTTTCCCTCCAGTTCTAATATTACTTATGTACCGTTTCTCCCTTCCGTGCACCGGCAGGAACTGTGACCGATAACACTCTGCCATTTCAGCTGGCACAGTCAGCGCTAGAAGCAATAGGAGCAATATGACACAACTTGACTTGCATTCTAAAGCAACAGTAGCACGACAGTTTCCAAACAGGACAGCCATAGAGTAGGAATATCTATGGAGTGAGCACTGTGGTGCGCAGCAGACAGTTTGTGTCGCCAACATACATTATCTGATCAAAACTTTCCGAACACCTCTAAGTAATGCGGAATCGACCACTAGATGTCACGTGCGGCGTACCGCCTAGTATAAAAGGAGGCAGGGAGTATTGAGTTCTCAGTAGACAAGCTGTAACAGCAGAGTGGGTAGGTCAGAAGAAGCCAGTGACTTGAAACTTGGACTAGCCTTTGGATGTAACCTGAGTAACAGCTTCATCAGGAACATTTCAACCCTGCTAAAACTGGACCATTGACAGCACTTTGCAACCCACAAGAGATTACTTTCGCTGATTTCATGCAGCGTTTTACAAACATCTTCCGTAGAGCCAGATGGTCAATCTCCATTAGGAAGAAAACGAAGGAAGAACCACGGCTAAACCAAGACCAGGGGGAGCTCAATGTACTAACGGACCATCGGGCTCTGAGGACGATGTTTGTAAATATTCGCATGAAACCAGCGAAAGGAATCTCTGGTGAGTTCCAAAGTGCTCCCAATGGCCCATCTACCACGTTTGTAAGTGCGGCTACAATGATCGAACAGCTCTTCATAACCTACACATTCTGTGGTCGATGCTAAGCGACCCTTGATGTGGTGTGAAGAGCGACGCCCCGGACAGTAGGTGGCTGGAAACGAGTGATTTGGAACGATGAATCAAGCTGTATGGCGTCATAATGCGATGGAAAGGTTTGGGTTTGGGGAATGCCGGGAGAACTTTGGTTCAAATGGCTCTGGGCACTATGGGACCTAACTTCTGAGGTCATCAGTCCCGTAGAACTTAGAACTACTTAAACCTAACTGAACTAAGGACATCACACACATTCATGCCCGAGGCAGGATTAGAACCTACGACCGTAGTGGTCGCGCGGTTCCAGACCGAAGTGCCTAGAACCGCTCGGCCACACCAGCCAGCTCGGGAGAACTTTACCTGCCATCAAGTGTAGTGCCAACAGTCAAGCACAGGGGGAGTTTTTATGGTGTGAACCCCGTACTGGGTTTAAGAAAACGCTAAATCTGGAAGGATATGAACACATTTACATTATGTACTGTCTACAGTAGAGGAATAGTTCGGAGACGATGATTGAATACATCGGTGTGACAATGCACCCTGTCATAACCCAGCATCTGTGAGGCAAAGTTTGCGTGCAATAACATACCTTAAGTGGACCGACCTGACCTGAACCCGATGTATCGCCTTTGTGACGAGTTGAACATCGAATTCGCTCCAGACCGCAGCGTCCAACAACAATATCTTCTTTGGTTTCTGCTCCTCTGGAAGAACGGGATTTCATTCATCCACAGACATTCAGACACATCTTTAAAAGTGTCTCCGGCAGAGCTCAAGCCGTCATAAAGGCGAAGGGTGTATGTTAATGTCCACCAATAGGTGTCCGGACACTTTTGACTTGACAGTGTACATTGAATATAAAAGTCCCGTGACAATGGGGCGCGAGGTGTGTTAACATCTCTCTGCAGGTTTTGAGTTCCATCACATCGCTAGTACAGACAGATCCCGTTTCAAAGTACTGTGTGTTTAGTACACGCCTTTCTTGGTGTCTTAATAATCAGAATTTTGCGTCTTGAATGGATTTGGCTTAAAACCTCGAAGAGATAAATAGGATGTTTCACTCGTTTGTTCAAAAATGGTTCAAATGACTCTGAGCACTATGGAACTTAACATCTATGATCATCAGTCCCCTAGAACTTAGAACTACTTAAACCTAACTAACCTAAGGGCATCACACAACACCAGTCATCACGAGGCAGAGAAAATCCCTGACCCCGCCGGGAACACTCGTTTGTGATAAGTGTCACAGCACGTATATCGCTTTTTTGTTATAAGGAAACAAAGGATATCACATCTGTTTTTGCAGGATTTCCACTGCACTTGATCGTCCTGCATAGTCTTTGTTTTAGTAACGTACGCTGCGGTGGGCTTGCAAAATGGCTTCCTAGCACACCTAAGTGAAAGTGTCCCAAAAGCATCGAATTTGGAGCTATGGTATGCAGTGAAGTTTAATCTTCTTTCATTGTTATGGAAATTCAAATGTTAATCACACATACTCAGTCTTCCAGTCAAAGGTAGTAGTAACTACCACATCAACGGATTGAGTAGCGGTACACTCTCGCACTACAGAATTCATCTAACAGTTGTCTCGTAAATATGTGACCAAGTAGTTACAGAAATTGTCCCACCGGTATTAGCTGTTTATTACCGTATGTCGCGAAATTAATCTACACCCAAAGCGCTGAGGTTTCTTGATCTAGTGCCCGGCAGTTCGGTCAGAGATGGAGGCCATGTGTAAAAAAAAAAAAAAAAATAAAATAAAATAAAAAAAAATAAATAAATATATATATATATATATATATATATATATATATAAATATATATATATATTCAACTCTGAACTTGAAGGGATGTCACGTGACGTCCGCTCAGACCAAATGATGAGAACAGCAGCAAATATAATGAAGGAACAGAAGTGGCAAGGCGCGCCGGATACCGAAAGGTCGCGGGATCGAATCCCGTTCGAGCCACGTCAGGCAGATTGACTATAAATGACTCATCCGTTTTCAAATCTCTCTATTTTTCAAACTATTTTATGTACAGATGTTACTAATGCTTGCATAAAACCGTAAGATCACGACGTTTCAATTATTAACTCAACAAGTGATATATGGGTGCCCCTCTGGTCACATGACATACGTCGAAGCGTCAGTTAAGTACTTTCCATACATTATGCAGCAACATTTATGCAGCAACATCCTGTTAGCGGTGATCACAGCAGCATTGTTACGTTCTCTGAGCTGTTCCAATGTTCTCGTCAGTGAGAGTACGCAAACACGTTCCTTAATGTACCTCCAAAGAAAAACGCCACAAGGTGTTGGATCAGGTGACAGGGAGGGCCAAGGGAAGAGAGCATCATCTTCACCACCGCGATGCAGAAATCTGTCGTTTAGGTAGCGACGAACATCGATGCTCTAATGATGAGGTGCTACTTCTTATTGGAAGATAAAGTTCTCGGGAACAGCAGTCAGTTGTGGAAACAACCGCAACTGCTTCATATTAAGTAAAGAGGTACCCGTCACAGTCTTGGTTCAAATGGCTCTGAGCACTATGGGACTTAATATCTGAGGTCATCAGTCCCCTAGAACTTAGAACTACTTAAACCTAACTAACCTAAGGACAACACACACATCCATGCCCGAGGCAGGATTCGAACCTGCGACCGTAGCGGTCGCGCGGTTCCAGACTGAAGCGCCTAGAACCGCTCGGCCACACTCGCCGGCTGTCACAGTCTTTCTCAGAAGAAAATCGGCCTACACAGACTCGTCTGTGACACTGCACAAAAGACATTAACCAATTTCATGACGATGTTCAGTGCCCCACACAGTTTGCTTCGTCGCTGAATGTCAGCTTCAGTGCGAAATGTTCATCCTCAAGTGCTTCCAGCATTGCGATGCAAAATTGGAGACGCAAGCTATAATATTCCAGTTCCAATTGTTGCACGATCTGCACACAATATGGCTTGAAATGAAACCGCCGCCGCAAAATCTTCCACACTGTTTGATGCTGTATCAATGTTCGTGGCTTGCGCGGACCGTTTATTTTTTTGGACTGCGTACGAAACTTCGCCTCATCCATTCCACGGTTGCACCGGCACACTTAGTCAGTCGGTAGTTTCCTGTTTACAGAGACTACCAGTATCCCTTAATTGTCGATGCAAGCGCATAATGCTCTGTTTACTTGGCGGTCCGTTTCCGTAATTCCATCTGAACGCACGCTGCTCTGTTGAAACAGTGTGAAAATGTCTCACATGTTGCAACACGAAAAAACTCGATTGTCACGATTTTGTCAAGACACTTCATTCGTACCTCCAACTGGTGGGGACAATGTAAAGTCGCTGAGTTCTGCTCATGCATCAATCGTATTTGTACAAGTAATATTTTAGAAAGTACAGAATTTTGATACTAAATGAATCATTTTCAGTAGCTCTGTATTTCAGTCTGCTTCTAGACTAACCTTCATATCTCAGTAATGTGAAGATTCGCCAAGAACGGCACGAGCTTCTGATTCCATGTTAAACTGAAGATTCCCTTTCCCTGGTAATATTACTGTGGTAGGATATGAATACTCGAGTCGCCAAAGTGTAAGACTTGCTACAGGCCGTTGAATCACACTATATTATTATTATTTTGAATACAGCGCCTCTTGCTAGTATGGTGACTGTAATTAGACTTTATGGTACTTACCTATGAAAAGTAACGATTCCTCCTGTAGCGAATTTCTAATTGCATCCGTAGCAGCAACATTACATTACAAAATTATTCATGCCTTCACGGCCGCTTGTTGATATTTGCCTGTTGGCTTCTGTCTCGGGTAATTCAGTCGATGTCAAACGAACGTCGGCTGAAGAACACAAGATAAAGGTCAACTGCAAAATGTCAACATTCCACTACTTTAGACGTATTTCGTGGATACCACAGAGTTTGAGCTCGGGGATGTGTAACGAAATAAAGGATGTACATTTAATTTAAGTAAAAAACAATGAAATGACATTAAACTACTGTATGACAGTGCTTCTTCTAATTATACATTAAGCTAAAACGAACAGTTTAAGAGTTTATATGACCCTGCTCTTCAGTGGAGTAGTACGTTCTGCCCAATAGAAAGTCCTTTATTGTGAACGAAAACACAAAGGACACTGGTATAATATTCTACAGTATTTATCATTTATTTAACAAGTCGGTTTTCGGCTGTTATGTCATCATCATGTACAAAAATAAATATGCGTGGCTGCGAAATTTTTGTGGGATCAGAAATTTTAAAGTAGTGCATCTACAGAGTATCTGAGTTGATTACCAAAGATGATAATAGCTAATGTTTTATTTAGCTCTAAAATGAGAGGAATTCCTTAAGTCAAAATGCCGCGTAAAACTATTGAACTTAGCTACAATATGTGACACACTAAATAATGAACTATATAACAAATTACAACATTTGTTTTGGGTAGAAAATAAATTGAAAAATGAACAATGAAGTTTAGTGAGATGCTCCAATGGTAAGATTAGTTAGTTAGTGTTTAACGTCCCGTCGACAACGAGGTCATTAGAGCAATGGTAAGAGATACAAGTGCGATTAAGCTAGTGAAGCAAATGTGATTAGACAAAGTAAAATGTTTTAACAAGGCAAGTGGAATTATAGTGACTGAAATAAAGGAAAAAATGGGGCATCTGAGTAAGAGGGGTAATTTACAAGATGGTCTGGATGGGATTGTGGTAAGTGCTTGCAGTTAGAAGTGGCCAGTAAGGGAATGTGTCTGATCATTCAGTACTAAGCTTGGGTAAATGGACGCATATTTATTAATTTCCATTGTTGTAAGGTAGTTCATCTTCCTCCATTTATGGATATGATGTAAACCTTCATGTTGCACCTTGTAACTATGGCCTAAACCACTCTTTGCCGAGGCTGGATATTGGTTTAGTTATGTATATGATGTGTTGTGCTTATGGATAGGTACTACCACACAGCTTGAAATATTTCTCAAGCAGATAAATTATAAACAAAACAGTATTAAATTCATAATGCAGTCTGGAGGCAACTCCATAAATTCAGCGACATCAGTGACAGACATCAGTGATCACACCGATTCTTTCAAGATTTATTGGAATCCTACTGACACAGCCATTGTAATGCCTGCCAGTTCTTAGCATCTGGTACCCATAAACATGATGCTTTTCATTCCGTAATACATCAGCTTATATCTATCGCCATGAATGATAACATCTTTCAAACTGAATTAAATATAATCAGACACATCAAACAATGGCTACATTCCTACCTCGGTGGACTCCATAATGCATAAATAGCAGAAACAATGGATGTCCTCCCTTCTTTATCCTTTTCTCGACCAACCACATCAAGATCTCAATAAATGTTGCATGATTTCTTATTTAGGAAATGCCTCTCTAAATGTGGCTAAAAAGCTTAAATCCACTAGTGCAGAACAAAATTTTATGTGCAGAACAGTACAGAACAGTTTAGCCAAATAGTGAAGACAGAACTTCAGTTTTGGAAAATAAGAATACACAAAAGCACTTGTAAATGTCAGTCTGGTAGAGGTTGAAGGTACACAAAAGAAGTTGGAAACTTAGAAAAAGAGATTATACTTTTGCAGAGCACCTGCTTAAAGAAGGCCATAGTTACAAGTTGCAACCGGCCGGAGTGGCCGAGGAGTTCTAGGCACTACAGTCTGGAACCGCGCGGCCGTTACTGTCGCAGGTTCGAATCCTGCCTCGGGGATGGTTGTGGTCGATGTCCTTAGGTTAGTTAGGTTTAAGTAGTTCTAAGTTCAAGGAGACTCATGACCTCAGAAGTTAGCCAACTTTTTGAAACATACAAGGTGCAACAAGAACTCTTACATCACTTTCATAAAGGGAGGAATATGAACTACCTTAGAACAATGGAAATTAATAAACATATGTCCAGTTACCCAAACTTAGTACTGAATGATCAGCACAGTTTCCTCACTCGCCACTTCCAACTGCAGAAACTACTCACAATCCCATCTAAACCATCATGTAAATTACCCTTCGTATTAAGACGCCGTGTTTTCCTTTATTTCAGTTACTATATTCCACTTAGCTTCTTAAAAATTTTTACACTTTTATTCACATTTGCTTCACCTATCTGCTTAATCTCGCTTGAAAATCTTACCTGTTGGTAATATATGACCTGTTAAAATCGAGATTATTTTTTTCAACCGCTCCCTTGGAACACGCCACCAAAGTTCTTTGTTCAGTTTATTGTTGTAATTTGCTATATAGTTCATTATTCAGTGTGTCATACACTTTGGCTAAGTTCAACAATTTTACATCGCAATTTCACTAAAATAATTCCTATCATTTCAGTCTTCAATCAAACATTAATAAATGTCATCTTTGGAAGGCAACTGAGATATTCTGTCAGGGCACTAGTTTAAAATTCTTGGTTTCACAAAAATTTCACAGTCAAGACATATCTATCTTTATATCTCACGATGGCGCAATAGATGAAAGCCGTTTGTAAAATAAATAATTAATGTTGGAGAATATTACACCAGCGTCAAGTTCGTTTTATTCATAATATATGAAATATTCATAATATATAAAGTATTCATAATATATGAAATATAAAACAGTCAGTTTTAATGTGAAAGTTGTATAATTCACTTGTTCTTCGTGATTTTTGTTTTATCAGCATTAGGCCATGGTCCAAAGTGTACTTCTCTGTCTTCGACCATGGCCCAATAAATTTAAAACTAAAATCACTAAAGGAGTAAAAACTGACCGCGAAAGCCAGCACTGTATGATAAAACATTCTTCAATTCAGTCCTAAAATACAGTGAATTATCTTCATGAAATTTAAAGTGCTCTGTCAGGTTTCTGAACACATGTGTATAACATTATAATGTAAAATTAAAAACATCTTCAGCTGTCGATATTTTGAATGTAATTTCACTACGCCATTTTCGGGCCTCCTGACCGACGTGTAGGATGTCGAAATAGGGGCAGCATTAAGTGCCTGGAAGCCATAGACTTCTAGATTTAACAATGCGATCCCTTCATTCATCAACTGATGGTACTAATACTGGTGTCATGCTCACTTTTTTTACTATCTTTCATAGAAAGAGAAGTATTGGTGATGATAAAGGAAATTACGATTACGTAAATCGTGAAACAGTTGTCGAAATATCGAGTTCTTTGAAGAGGTATTTGCAGGATGTTCCTGAACTAACACCAGATATAATTCTTACAGCATACTTTTATGTTCTCAAAATACTATCCCAGTTACTTCAGTTTCCCAAGAAAATGATTCCTTAACTCATTACTGAATGCCAATATACAGAATAAAAGTGTTTCTTCATTTTTAAGTTGCCTATTGCTGTACTCACACATACTGCAAACATGCCTGAAACAAAGCACTTTAATAATCTTAGGCAGTCGGTTTTCTAGCTGAGATTATGATCTATTTGTATTTCCAAATCTTAACGTTTTCTACCTCTTGTGTTTCACTGTTTGAGAAACTTCTTTTATACAGGGTGTCCAGAAAAGGACTCCATGATTTCAAAATTAAATATCTCGAAAACAAAGATCGATAGAGGAATGCAGTAAACGGTATGTTTATTGTGAAAGCTGTAAGAAGTTTATACAGCAGTTTGAAATAATAGTTACAAATGCTGCTAACAGATGACGCTGTAATCGCCATACGTAATGCCTAGTATAAATAGTGATCCGAAGCCCAGAGCGATCAGTTCCACTATTGAAACGTGAAAGAAGGTTAGCGTACCGAAGGAAGAGATTAAAACCATGTACTCCATTGAACAACGCGTTTTTCTGGTGCTAGAGTACCACAGGTTAGAAGAAAGTCCTACGGCAACAAGGCGAAGTTTTCAAGCACGATTTAATGTTCCAAAAGGACCCGATGCGAAAACCATTCGTACGCTCTTCGCAAAATTTCAACGAACAGCCAGCGTAACTGATGATCTAGTGGGGCATGTTCGCTTCAAGCAAACCGCAGTTACGCCTGAAAATATCGCCACAGTTTCTGGCATTATTCAGCGAAATCGAATGTCATCCGTCCGTAGAATTGCATCTGAGACTGGTTGAAGCGTTCCAGCACGCAGAAAATACTGGGAAAGAGCCTACACATGTTTCCATTCAAAATTCAAACGCATCAGGCCATACCCGTACGAGCTGTGCAACAAAGGGTTGCCTTTGCTAATCAGATGCTCACAATGATTGATAGTGAAGGATTTGATGTTGGCTGCATCTGGTTTACAGATGAAGCACACTTACACCTGAATGGATACGTGAATAAGCAGAACTGGCGATTTTGGAGTTCCGAAAAGCCATATTGGTGTGAAGCGAAACCCCTGTATTCTCCTAAAGTTACTGTGTGGGCTGCAGTATGCAGCAGAGGCATTATTGCCCCTTTTTTCATTAGAGAAACGGTCACTGGTGCACGTTACGTTGCAATTTTGGAACAATTTGTCGCCACACAGCAAGCGTTAGAGGATCGACCCAGGTACTGAGTGGTTTATGCAAGATGGAGGCCGACCACATCGGACCGAACAAGTGTTTCGCTTTCTTCGGGAATCGAGTCATTGCTTTGGAATATCCCAAATTTACTGGTGCAGGCATGGATTGGCCTCCATATTCGCCGGATTTGACTCCCTGTGACTTTTTTTTTTGTGGGGCACAGTGAAAGACATGGTCTACCCGAAGCATCCCGCCACGCTGGACGAGCTTGAATCGGTGATCTCTGTGGCATGTGAATCCATTTCGGTCATTTCGGTTGAGACACTACGAAATGTGATGGCGAATTTCATTCTTCGTTTGCGCCACCTCTGTAGTGCCAGTGGTGAACATTTTGAAAACATTGTGATGTGATTGTTTGCAAAGATTGTTTTCATACGATTATTTCACTTATGTATGCTGATATGAGCTGTACAGCGTACAGCGCCATCTGTTAGCAGCTTTTGTAACTATTATTTCAAACTGCTGTATAAACTTCTTACAGCTTTCACAATAAACATACCGTTTACTGCATTCCTCTATCGATCTATGTTTTCGAGACATTTAATTTTGAAATCAGGGAGCCCTTTTCTGGACACCCTGTAGCTTGTGAAGTTTTTTCAGAAGCACTGAACCGTGTGGACTGAGTGTTGTCAAAATTCATTGATAACCCCCTTGCCTTGAACAACCTTTAAAGTTTTCAAATATTTCATTAGTTGCCTTTTGAGTAAAGGGTCTTGTATTATTTTTTATTCCCCTACTTGTATCACCTGCAAAAATTACAATATTTTCGTCTTCTGAAATTGGCAGTGGAAATATTATACATGTATATCAGAAAAATTGAACCTTCTGGTACTCCGTGTCTGATTGCTTCAAATTCCGAAAGCCTGTCATCAGGGAACAAAAATACAATGTTTTCTGTCATTCAGGTAAGATATAAATCATAAACCTATTGATCCTACTATTCTGCAATACTTGAGTTAGTATATCTTTTACATACATTTCAAAGACTTAGTTAAGTCACAAAATTTCACTAAAGGTCGTAATCTCTGATTTATTGATTCATCTGTCGAGTTAAATATAGCCTATTCAGTTGACAGGCCTTTCTGAAATCCAAACAGTTTGCAACTGAATGTGGTTGCCTGTATTAAATATGTATAAAGTCCATTACACATTATTGTCCCAAAAATTTTTGAAAATAATGGCAGTAAAAAGTTGGGCTGGTAACTCTATACTAGCATTCTGTGTAGTTCTTTTCGAAGTGGTTTGACAATAGTATGTTTGTCTCTCTGAGCAAGCACAGGTGTGAAACGATTCATTACACAAGTAACTCAATATATTACGAATTTCAATTGAACAACATTTCGTTATTTTATTACGGATTCCTTCATAACTTCTTGAACACTAATTTTTATGAGAGTTAATAACATTGAAAACTTTTCTTCACGATGTTGAATGAAGCTGAATTCGGTCGCACTTGTTTTGGAATGCTTTCCTTAGAAACTTTAAGCTATCTGCTAAGAAAAAGTCCAAATCTAAATTATCTGCTACTAACAGAAAAATGTATTAAAAGTTTCTGTCTTTAAAGAAATTTCTTCATTTCCTTGATTTGTGCTTCTTGTTCATTTTTTACTATCTTCCACGTAGTTTTTATCTTGTTGCTGGTTGAACTTATTTTTTTCTAGAAAGTACATACCTTTTACACTCTGAAGACTTTGTCTAGTATTTTAGAGTTTAAATTGCAACCTGTCCTTATCATTGCCTCTTGATGCCAAGTAAAATTTTCTGTTAGTGAGCCATTTGTTTCTAGGAAGTACGTACCTTTTGACGCTCTGAAGACTTTGTCTAGTATTTTAGAATTTAAATTGCAACCTGTCCTCATCTTGGCCTCTTGATGCCAAGTAAAATTTTCTGTTAGTTAGGCATGGAATTCTGATACCTCTTGTAGTCCAGGGTATATGTACATTTAGTGTTTTCACCAGTTAATTTCCTAGCAAAACAGTTTTTAAAGTACTCAATGATTATGTCACAGAATACATTATATTTTTGTTTACACCAGGAGTGTTGTGCACATCTTTCCAGTCTGTATTTCGCAAATTCTTCTTTAATTCCTCTTTTTCTTTCTCATTTATTACCCTTGCAGTTTTTCAGTTATTTTCATTTATGAGATGCAGTCAGATATTCAATTTCAGCAGTCACCATCGTGTTCTGAGAGGCCATTAACAACGGGAATCACACTATGACTCTGCAGTTTTGATGCATTACGCATTTATAAAAATGTTGTCAATAGTAGTGTTGTTGGTTCCCACAGCCTTTGTTGCAAATTGTATCATGGATGCTATATTATATGAAATAGCAAGGGAATCATGTACAATTCTTGAATAGATATGATTTACAAAATTAAAATTAAAATTTCCACTTAATATTATATCAATCTGCTTAGAAATTAAGTTGTTCCACATATAATTCAAAAATACCACATGGAGACCTATATATTGTGACTATTATTATTGACAAAATCTAAGGGTATCAATGTTTTTATATTTAGGCTATATCCCTTTCTCCATACCTGACCTGCAGGAACTGGATGGTAAGTGATATCCATCCATATTCTCTATCTATTAGCAAATAAAGGTCATAAACACACATTACACATTCATGATTTGCAGGTTGCAGTTCGTTTAAACAAGTCAGAACTCATTGATTTTATGTTTTCAAGCTTCTAATATTTTGATGCAGTAAGTTTATTTTGATTTCTCTTTATCTTAAAATCTTTTAATCTCAAAATTTTCCATTATATTTAGTCATATTAAAGCCGTCTGGAATCTTAGTTTATCAGCAAAAAGGGCTGACTTCACCACCAGTGACAGCAGGGATACACCCACAAGTGTCAGTGCCCCTTTTTAAAGATTCTACTATCAACCCAACAAATCTGCCTTTCCCATTTCCATTCAGATGTAGGCCATGCTTTGTAAAACCACACACCTGTCAATAGCATCAACAGAAGTCAAACCTATGTTTGATGCCACAACTAATAGAAGCAGCTGATCTGATTCCATCTTGATGGGCCTAGATGGAGTCAGAGCTGTTAAAATGGGGCCTATTAACGCCGGAAAATAGGGGAAAACTTAACAGTAGTACGGGTTGTTACTGAAGTTATCTCCCTCAGGTCCCTCAAGATGCTGCAGCCATGGTCAATCTACATCTACATGGATACTCTGCAAATCACATTTAAGTGCCTGGCAGAGGTTTCATCGAACCACCTTTACAATTCTCTATTATTCCAATCTCGTATAGCGCGCGGAGAGAATGAACACCTATATCTTTCCGGATGAGCTCTGATTTCCCTTCTTTTATCTTGGTGATCGTTTCTCCGTATGTAGGTCGGTGTCAACAAAATATTTCGGCATTCGGAGGAGAAAGTTGGTGATTGGAATTTCGTGAAAACGCAAAAAAAAACCGCAACGAGAAACGCCTTTCTTTTAATGATGTCCATTCGAAATCCTGTATCATTTCTGTGACACTCTCTTCCATATTTCGCGATAATACAAAACGTGCTGCCTTTGTTTGAACTTTTTCGATGTACTCCGTCAGTCCTATATGGTAAGAATCCCACACCGCGCAGCAGTATTCTAAAAGAGGACGAACAAGCGTAGTGTAGGTAGTCTTCTTAGTAGGTCTGTTACATTTTCTAAGTGTATTGCCAATAAAACGCAGTCTTTGCTTAGCCTTCCTCACAACATTTTCTATGTGTTCCTTCCAATTTAAGTTGTTCGTAATTGTAATACCTAGGTATTTAGTTGAATTTATGGCTTTTAGATTAGACCGATTTATCGTGTAACCGAAGTTTAACGAGTTCCTTTTAGCACTCATGTGGATTACCTCACATTTTTCGTCATTTAGGGTCAACTGCCACTTTTCGCACCATTCAGATATCTTTTCTAAATCGTTTTGCATTTTGATTTAGTCTTCTGATGACTTTATTAGTCGATAAACGACAGCGTCTTCTGCAAACAACCGAAGACGACTGCTCAGATTGTCTCCAAAATCGTTAATATAGATAAGAAACAGCAAAGGGCCTATAACACTATCTTGGGGAAAGCCAGAAATAACTTCTGTTTTACTCGATGACTTCCGTCAGTTACTACGAACTGTGATCTCCCTGACAGAAAATCACAAATCTAGTCACATAACTGAGACGATATTCTACAAGGACGCAATTTCACTACGAGTCGCTTGTGTGGTACAGTGTCAAAAGCCTTCCGGAAATCCAGAACTACGGAATCGATCTGAAATCCCTTGTCAGTAGCACTCAACACTTCATGTGAATAAAGAGCTAGTTGTGTTTCACAGGAACGATATTTTACAAACCCATGTTGACTGTGTGTCAATAGACCGTTTTCTTCGAGGTATTCATAACGTTCGAACACAATGTTCTAAAATCGTGCTGCATATCGACGTTAACGATATGGGCCTGTAATTTAGTGGATTACTCCTACTACCTTTCTTGAATATTGGTGTGACCTGTGCAACTTTCCAGTCTTTGGGTAAGGATCTTTCGTCGAGCGAACGGTTGTTTATGATTGATAAGTATGGCGCTAATGCATCAGCATACTCGGGAAGGAACCTAATTGGTATACAGTCTGGACCAGAAGACTTGCTTTTATTAAGTTATTTGAGTTGCTTCACTACTCCGAGGATATTTACTTCTACGTTACTCATGTTGGCAGCTGTTCTCGATTCGAATCCTGGAATATTTACTTCGTCTTCTTTTGTGAAGGCTTTTCGGAAGATTGTGTTTAGTAACTCTGCTTTGGCAGCACTGTCTTCGATAGTATCTCCATTGCTATCGCGCAGAGAAGCCATTGATTGTTTCTTGCCGCTAACATACTTCACATACGACCAGAATCTCTTTGGATTTTCTGCCAGGTTTCGAGATAAAGTTTCGTTGTGGAAACTGTTATAAGCATCTCACAGTGAAATCCGCGTTAAATTTCGATTTTCTGTAGAAGATCGCCAATCTTGGGGATTTTGCGTCTGTTTAAATTTGGCATATTTGTTTCGTTGTTTCTGCAACAGTGTTCTAACTCGTTTTGTGTACCAAGGAGGATCAGCTCTGTCGTTTGTTAATTTATTTGGTATAAATCTCCCAATTGCTGCCGATACTATTTCTTTGAATCGAAGCCACAGCTTGTCTACACTTATATTATTAATTTGGAATGAGTGGAGATTGTCTCTCAGGAAGGCGCCAAGTGAATTTTTATCTGCTTTTTTGAATAGGTATATTTTTCGCTTATTTTTCGAGGATTTGGGGATTACAATATTCAGTCTCGCTACGACAACCCTGTGTTCTCTAATCCCTGAATCGATTTTGATGCTCGTTATTAACTCAGGATTATTTGTTGCTAAGTGGTCAAGTGTGTTTTCATAACCATTTACTATTCGCGTGGGCTCATGAACTAACTGCTAGAAATAATTGTCAGAGAATGCGTTTAGCACAATTTCTGGTGATATTTTATGCGTACCTCCAGAATTAAACATGTATTTTTGCCAACATATCGAGGGAAAATTAAAGTCACCACCAACTATTATCGTATGAGTCGGATACATGTTTGAAATCAGACTTCTTTGAACCTTTCGGCAACTGTATCATCTGAATTGGGAGGTCGGTAAAAGGATCCAATTATTATTTTTTTCCGGTTGCCAACAATGACCTCTGCCCATATTAACTCACAGGAAGTATCTACTTCAATTTCGCGACAAGTTGAACTATCTCTGACAGCAACAAACACACCAGCGCCAACCGTGTTTAGCCTATCCTTACGGAAGACCTTTAGGTTCTTCGCAAAAATTTCGGCTGAGCTTATATCCGGCTTTAGACAGCTTTCAGTGCCTGTCAATACTGTTTCCTGCTTCACCCATGATTAAAAACATAACTTCCTTCTTTGCAGAATTATATCTTCTATCTCTTACCTAAGACTCGCATTTAATCCTAAAAATTTTTGACCTGGAATTCATTTCCTAGTTCTTCATGTAACAACTGGCCTACACCTCTTCCATGACTACTACCTAATATCAGGTCTATCCTCCTCTTTCTTACTTTGTCTGAAACTACAGGCTTCCTGTCGGAAGCATGCTATGCCTTGGCTATCCTACGTCTTCCCGAGAGTCTTTCTTTTCCAATGCAGATAGAAAGGCAGTTCAATTTTTTGTGCATGTGACAGAGCTATCACATACTGATATCCTCCTGTGGACCTTGTTTCCTGCTGCCACTTCCCACATGTCGTTACTGTTCTCCCTCCATAATATTTCCTGTTGTGTCCTAGAACTGTCAAGCTTTGCTTTAAGGGCCGTTATATTTTCCTCCTGTTGATCTATTTTTCTTTCTCGTTCCACAATTTTCCACTCCACTACGTTCCCCTCTTCAAGCCAACTTCCACAACAGCTGCACTGCAACCCAAAATAAACTTTCCTGTGATAGCTCAAACACTTCGAGTTTCTGTTTGTTTACAAATAAAGTGGAACCTGAGCCAACTAACAAAAGTATACTGTATATCCCTACAGTTATACACTTAAGTTGTATACTACGTTACGTGTACATCTACCGATTCACAAAACACATTAAACGCATTTATAAGAAAGTTTATCGATATCTGAACAACAAAAATTTAGGTCTAGAGACAAGTATACGCGACAAAAAAGTTAAGCAATATTTCGAAAAATACAAGACAAAAAGAAAGCTAAAATTACACAGGTAAACAAGACTGCGTTTTATTGGCAGGACACTTAGAATATGTAACACCTACTAAGGAGACTGCCTACACTATGCTTGTCCGTCCTCTTTTGAACTACTGCTGCGCGGTGTGGGATCCTTACCAGGTAGGACTGACGGAGTACATCGAAAAAGTTCAAAGAAAGGCAGCACGTTTTGTATTATCGCGAAATATGGGAGGGAGTGTCACAGAAATGATACAGGATCTGGGCTGGAAATCATTAAAAGAAAGGCGTTTGTAGTTGCGACGGAATCTTCTCACGAAATTCCAACCATCAACTTTCTCCTCCGAATGCGAAAATATTTTGTTGACACCGATCTACATAGGGCGGAAGGATCACCACGGTAAAATAAGGGAAATCAGAGCTCTTACGGAAAGATATAGGTGTTCATTCTTTCCACGCGCTATACGGGATTGGAATAAAAGAAAATTGTGAAGGCGGTTCGATGAACCCTCTGCCAGGCACATAAATGTGATTTGCAGAGTATCCATGTAGATGTAGATGTAGATGCTAATGTATGTACAAAAGACAAAGCACCTTTAAATACTGCACTTAATATAACGGACAGTGAGATGAAAACGAGTCAGATGGAAAAAAGTAAGTAAACTGTTTATTATGTCGAAAGCAATCGCCTTAACTGTTAATACATTTACCTAACTTTGAGACAAGACGGTCAGTGTCTCCATGGGAAAATGTTTGCCGTTGCCTACGGAACCCTGAGCGTACCCAGGCGTGCACCTCTTCGTCCGAAGCAAATATACGTCACGAATGTCTTTCTTCAGGGCTCCAAAAACATGGAAAATCGCATGGGAAGAGATTGGGGCTGAATGGAGGATGTGTAAAGATTTCGCAGCGAAACTTCTGCAGCGTCCTCGTAACAACATTGTCAACATGTGGATGGGCATTATTCCGTGACAGGATGAAGCCGTCTGTCGACATTCCTGGACGTCTGGACTTGATGGCTCGCTTTAGTTTTTGCAAAGTGTCCAGACATCGCTGTGTGTTAATTGTGCCACCGTGTTCTAGAATATCAATGAGCAGCGGTCCCCTGAAGTCAAAGAGAAAGATCGTTGACTTTCCCGGAGCTGGTGTGCATAGCGTTGGATTTTTTCGGTTGGGGTGAATCAGTATGCTACATTGTTGGGTCGGACGCTTGCTCTCTGGCTCAAATTGACACCATATTTCATTTTCCGCGACAATACGGGACAGGAAACAATATTCTTCCTCGTGATATCATTCCAGGTGCTGCAGTGATTCCGACATTCTGTTCAAATTCTGCTCCTCTATCAAGCTGTGGGGAATTCACTGCGCACAGCTTTTCCAGAACTTCAGATTTTTGTCATGATGGCGTGAGCGCTGCAGTGAGTGATGCCCAACATGAACCGAATGTCTTCCACAGTCCGCCGTCGATAACTTCTGACGGCAGCATGCACCGCAATAACAGAAAGGGGTGATGAGTCTGTTCTGGCCAACTGCTATCTTCCAACGTACCCGACCTTCTAGAAATCGTTTATTCGGCGAAAACACATGTGCGCGTGACGTTCTCTGTTCGCTTTACACGGCAGACATTCGGACATGAATTTCACTTCCCGACGCTCCCTCCGCAGTCAAAAACAGCGCTACACCTCGCTTTTCCTCGGATGCTACACACGACTTATTGACCTCAAGTGTCGTAGACAGATTGCACAATGCTGAACGTTCGCGCTATTTCTTCCTGATTCGCAATAGACTGCACTTCTACACACACGCCTACCTGCATTACCAACGTCCACCCCCTTCTCATTATACAGGGTCATTCGAAAAGGGCTTTACAACTTCGGAATAATATAGAAATTTATTTACATAACTTACAGAATCGGTAGGGGTATCATTTTGTGGCGAATAACCTCAAATTTCACATAGAAGTGTCAAGTGTCATTTTGGGTTCGACGTGATTTTCATTTGTGATGCGGCAATCAGTTTCTTCGTCGCAGCAAATACGGCATAACTTGTGCGACAGTAGCGCAGATTCGATTTTTCAGGTCTGCTGAATTGTTCGGTAGGCGAGGTACATACATCTTTAAGGAAATCCCCTATAAAGAAATCCAGTGGTGTCAAGTCTGAATAACGAGGTGGTCATGCGATTGGTTCGTCACGGCCAATTCACCAACCTGGGAAGCGATTATGGAGGAAACCTCGAACCTCCATGAGGAAATGAGGTGGTGCACCGTCTTGTTGGTAATAAACGATCCATTCGCGGTCATCTTCATCGATCTTTGAAATTAAAGAGTATCATGAAACCAAAACACACAGCGAGCACGCTGCGCACTAGTTGAAGGAGCCATTCTAATTGTGCTCTACGCTGGTGCTCCTGGTGGCGGAAGGGGTACTGATGCACTACGTGGATCAAACTTGAGGTTGTTTGCTACAAAATCACACATCAACCGATTCTGTAATGTTATCTCAATAAATTTATGTATCATTCCAAAGTTGGAAAGCCTATTTTCGCTCACCTGTCTCGTTTTCATTTGACTGCCCCTTAGACATACGAAAAATGGCATTATCACTGAAAGATACTACTGTTCATTTCGACACCTGTGCTGTTACCAACAAATAATTGTTCAGAAACAAGGCCAGCGCATGTAATATTAAAGACTCGGTCTTGGCGCAAATCGCAAACAATATCATCGTACCAACATCACGTGATTGTTTTTATTTGATGTTGGTCACGTGCGCGGTATGATAGCTCGCACAATACATATTCCTGCTTTATGGAGATAGCTGCAGACATGAATCCCAACTCACAGATTTTCTGGTGTCTATGTGGCTTGCCCGCAGGTTCCGCCTGACGGGCTGTACGACTGGCAGCCCGAATCACTGCGCGACCCGTCGTGCCCACAGCACGGCTACCAGCAGTACCCCGGGTTTGCCGGCTACCCCGGCTACCAGGACTCGCAAGGATACCAGACGGCGCTGAGCAGCCCGCTGTACGAGCACCAGCAAGACAGTGACATCTTCTCCGACAGCCAGCCCGCTTTCCCCACAGATGACGACGTAAGTGCTTGAGGTTTAACGAAGGCCAAAGTACTGATGATGATGCGAGGAGAAACTGCCACTAGTCATAAGCTATTATTTTCACACGTTTACTCTTACTTGAAACAGCTTTCAAGCTACTGCAGGATCATCGACAGGTGACTGCATTTAACAACGTTTATTTCGTGATCCACACACAGATCATCGCCAAAATTGTACCACTCCTGAAACAATTTAGAGGGACTCAAATATCAAATCAAATGGCTCTAAGCACTATGGGACTTAACATCTGAGGTCATCAGTCCCCTTGACTTAGAACTACTTAAACCTAACTAACCTAGGGACATCGCACATATCCATCCCCGAGGCAGGATTTGAACATGCGACCGTAGCAGCTGCGCGGTTCCGGTTTGAAGCCCCTAGAACCGCTCGGCCACAGCGACCGGCTACTAAAATATCCGCAAATAATTTTTATCAGAATTATTAATATTATTACTCAGCTTTTCTCGATCTGTTCGTTAACGGCGCAGTTTTGGGTGTTCATCCGAGTTGTTTAATTTTATGCAGAATATTTCAGCGACCGTCCCAGTCGTCTTCTTCGCGTTCTGCGATCATTGCTGTTTTAAGCAGTCGCTTTCTGAACCCCAAGCAAATGCGTACTATTCGCTGGTGTCGCGTCGCTATTTACAGCCCGGTACACCCTCTAATGCTCATTTATTTGTCAGAACCCTTACTTTTATTTTATGAAGGCAGGGATCCCAGACTGCGACTCTTTGGAAGAATCCTCGGGAAACGTAGTCCATCAACAATCTAAATAGCATACTAAACCCTCCTTCGACCAGTAATTGAATACTGCTCGTCAATATGGGACCAGTACTGGATAGAATCGACAGAGAAAATAGAGAAGATCGAAAGAAGAGCAGCGCGTTTCGTTATATGTTAATTTAGTAAGCATGAAAGCGTTACGAAAATCATTAGCCAAGTGCAGTGGCAGACGCTGCAAAAGAGGCGTTCTAATCACGGTGTGGTTTATTGTCAAAAGTTCTGAGATCGAATATTCCTAAAATGGTTCAAATGGCCCTGAGCACTATGGGACTTAACAGCTGACGTCATCAGTCCCCTAGAAATTAGAACTCCTTAAACCTAACTAACGTAAGGACATCACACACATTCATGCCCGAGGCAGGATTCGAACCTGCGACCGTAGCGATCGCGCGGATCCAGACTGAAGTGCCTAAATCCGCTCGGCCACATCGGCCGGCGCGAATATTCCTAGAAGAATCGACAAATATACTACTTCGTCCTACATATATCAGGCGGAAAGACTATGACCATGAAACGTGGAAGATTCTATCCGTCACGGGGCGTACCGGCAATTGTTCTTCCCACTAACAATTCGCGAATGGTACAGTAAAGGGGAGAAGTGACAGTGGTACACAAAAAGTAGCCTGTGTCACATACCGCAAGGTGGCTTGCGGAGTATTGATGATGTGGCCGGCGACATGTTAATAAACTGAGTGCCGGATCCCAAGTCTTGACCGAGCGAGGTGGCGCAGTGGTTAGCACACTGGACTCGCAATCGGGAGGACGACGGTTCAATCCCGTCTCCGGCCACCCTGATTTAGGTTTTCCGTGATTTTCCTAAATCGCTTCAGGCTAATGCCGGGATGGTTCCTTTGAAAGGGCACGGCCGATTTCCTTCCCCATCCTTCCCTCACCCGAGCTTGCGCTCCGTCTCTAATAACCTCGTTGTCGACGGGACATTAAACACTAATCTCCTCCTCCTCCTCCCAAGTCTTGTTTAAATTAAAACCGCTGCCCTTGTTTCTTAGGTTTTACCGATCTCTATTTCGATAGATGCCTTAATGAAATGAAATGCGACGAGACCAGTGCCGTGAAACAAATGCCAAGTTTCTGGCAAAGCTTAATTTCAGAAAACTATTATTATTTTGTGGCTGTGCGGAAGTTGTTGTGAGAAAAATTCTTAATGTACGGTTAATAGTTTCGGGCATGTCATCCAACATCTGTAAATAGTCATACTCGGCAATTATGAGTAACATGTACAAAGTTCTTGAGGGTATTTTTGTTCCGTTGCTACAACTACAATGAAATGCTTATTTATTCGACCAGATGCGTTTCGCTTTTTTAAAGTAAAGCAACGTCAGTGGTCTGTAATTAAAGACAATTACAACTTAAGTTTACAGACCATTAATGATGCTTTACTCGTACTTCAATAAAGCGAAACGCGTCTGTGAGAAAAACACGCATTTTCTTGTAGCTGCAACGACGGAGCAAAAGTACCCTTAGGAATTGTAATGCGACAACGGGCAGTATGTTCACACAAATGAAGAATTTAATGTATAAACTTATCTACTGTGTGTTATCAGTGCTCCTTGCAAATGGCACCAGGACAACTGATACACGACGTAGCATTTCCAACTGACCAAGTCTCCCATGCTCGCTTAAATGTCGTATCTCTCATGGGCGGCATTAAATGTACGTTGTTAAGGCACAAACGGTACAATTCCCTTCCCTTTAAAGACGTGCGATCTCGCCACTGTCCGTCATTCACTTTCGAGTAAAGACGAACTAGTCGGATCTGGAGCATTAAAGGACACACCAAAATCGGTGATCTCAGGTTACGCAAGAAATAGCAGTGGTACCACAACAGCATTCGTCGCAGACCCCTCAAAGCCACTCCAGCCCAGGGCAGAAATCTGAGTTAGTTAATTATATGTTACAATGATAATTCGAAAGATTTTTTTGTCGGAGTGGTGTGAAATGGATTGGTTTATAGGTTATTAGTTTTAGGATTAATGAAGATATTCTTTTGCAGTCCTATTCGTAAATCTACACTACAGTAATAGTTCTTTACAGAGTATAAGTTTTTAGATTCCGGTCGCGAAAACTGACAACGGCGGGTAAAGCGGCGTGCTGAGCACATGCCCCTCCATATCCGCATCCAGTGACGCCTAGCGGCTGAGAATGGCACGGTGGTCGGTCGGTACTATTGGGCGTTCCGAGGCCTATTCGGATGAAGTTGGATTTGGAGTTTTTAGATAACAGTTCGTCTATGGAAGAAGGAGTTGTCCAAAAGAAATAATTTTAGGTTAGATTTGCTGCCTGTCGGGCATTTTATGTTATTGAGCAAATGATCAAAAATTGTTAGTGATGCATATTGGGTTCCTTTCTGAGTCTGACAGCTTCAGTAATGGGTAATGGAGGTTATTTTTTCTTGTAGTGCAGTTGTTATCAGACGGTGACATGCGTACCACTGGTGCTACAGAAGGATATTTCAGGTGCTTCGCGTACAAGTCAACAAATCTTTTATCGACAATACCAGCGATAGTTCAGTGAAAAATGTCTCAAAAAAAAAAAAAACAACCCTGATTTGTGTGTCGATGGAAATAAAAAGAGATTACTCTTCACTTTTCAAACAAGGGATCAAATTTCTGATGCAGACTTCCAGTACTTAAATGTGTGAAAGTGGCTTTTCCGTGTTGTTGTAGATTAAAAATAAATACAAGAACAGATGTAGTGTTGAAGAAGACGTGAGAGTTACGGTGAGCTCATTCAAGGCAGACTTTGAAACTCTGATTAAAGACGCAGCAACATACTTCCAGCTGAAACGTGTAGATGTTCTTTCATCATAACCCAAATTTGAAAACTGACTAAGTGCTGATTTTCAAGTCTGATTCACCATCAAAGCTTGATTTCACTGTGAATCTTGTTGCTTTTGGCTGTTAATTCATTATATTCCAAGTTAAGTTTATGACTCTCTTGCACTACTGGTTTATATTATTTGTGATGTAAAAGTTGAATATACGTTTTAAATGTCATTCTTCTCTTACTTATTGATTGCTTGTATCAGAACCAGCTTAATTTCATTTCATATTATGTGCTATAAGTAAGTACGACATGTGAACGTGAACGACTCTGTAAAATAACCTTCCCGCGAAACGTTATTACTGTGCGTGTCTCTTTACTGCCAACATAGAAGCTGATCAGCACAACGCAATAACCATATGTATGTTGTCAGCACTGAGCATGATAACAGAATTCCCCCTCCCCCCCCCCCCCCACCACCCGTTCCGTTCATCACTTTTGCGGCAGTTGTCACTCAACCTTCCTCACCGTTCCATCGCCCCTCTTATAGTTAATTAAAAAGTGGATAATCTATAGTGGTGTGCCCAATTTTCTAAAAACGTCAAGCGGTACGCAGTGACAAAAGTCTGGGAACGACGGTTCTAGTGTTGTGTCGATCGTGGCGAAACCTGCTTGTAGCTGTCTCCGGACAGCAGCTAACCTCCCCCGCAGTCACTCTCAAGAAACAAAGTTCCTGCCCATTTTACACTGTGTACATTGTACTGTAACCGTAAAGGTAATGCTAATCGAAGCAGCTTGAGGACATCAGTGAGACCGCTATAAGAAGATTTCAAACTACACGTCTTTAGCCGTGTAGGCGACGCAGACTAACATCGCTTAAAATAATAGTGGTTACAGTCGCACAAAATGAGCGTTGCTGATTTTTAGGCGCTGATAACACTAAATAATCTTTCCATGCAAAGAAGAATGCAACCCATGGGTTAAGTCACGGGCATTGCCGCACTGCACACAGGTAGTCATATCTTTCTCATCAAATCACAGAGGCAAACTGTTGTATTATTATATAACTGAGCCAAGTTATTCACACACACAGACACACACACACACACATACACACACACTTGTGCGTTATTACGTAACTGAGCCAAACATTTCACACACACACACACACACACACACAACCACACACACACCCAGACGTGGGCACACACGGATGCATCTGGTGTCACAGAGTTAGTTCGTTATTTGTCATTCACTGGTAATTGCTACAACGGTGAAGAACTGTCTTTTATTCGATGTGTGGTATTCATTACCGCATAGTCTTCACATGAAGTGTGTAAGGACAATTTTCTATCTTCTAATATGATTAATTTTCAGATATTTCACAAGAAAACTGTGTGCATGAAAACCTCCAGTTCATGATACAGAAAAGGTATAATATGTTATTTGCGTGCTTTCACAATACAATTCAAAATACCTCCAGTTATTCTACTGTCGTACTTTTATTGATTTTATGATATAGAGCTCGTATGATCTTCTGGTTGTGTAGAATAACCTGGAATTAATCTCAGACACTGTTCTGTATATGGAAAAGAACCTGACTTCAATGTAGATTACAAATTAGAATGTAGGTACCGCAAAATTGGCTCCTTGAGTAGGTTCTCGAGTCGGTGGTAGGGAAGCATGTGCAGCCCTTAATAAGACCAGGCTTAGTAAAGGACTGTGGTGTTTGTACAGCCTGAAGGCAGCGGACAGTTTTACTGTGATCCTCAAACATCTACACTAATGAGTCAAAAAATTCTGACCACCTGTTTAACAGCGCGTTTTGTTCGCTATTGGGACGAAATACAAGAGAGATTCTGCGTGGCGTGAATTGACCAAGTCCTTGGAACTTTTCCAGAAGTATGTGACACCATATGTCTACGCACAGGCCACACAGCTCCCTTAAAATACGGGCTGGTGGTTTCTAGCCGCGGTGTTTGTTCTTCATAGCGTCTCAGAAGTGTTTCATAGGGTTCAGGTGACACGAGTTTGCTGGCAAAGTCGTGAACGCTCCTCAGATAACTGAAACACGAATCTAGCGTTCGTATTCGGACACTTATGCTGCTGGAAGATGCCATCGCCGTTGGGGAAAACATCAAGCATGAAGGAATATAGATAGCCAGAAATAATGTTCTCGCAGATCCCAGATGACATGGTGCCTTCGATTCGGTGGAAGCCGAGCTGAATGTCCCCCATAGCATAAGTCTGCCCCTAGCTGCATGTGTCCGTGGCAAGGTGCGTATTTCGAAAAGCCGTTCGCCTGGCTGACAGCGTAACCGGGTACGAGTATCAACGTAGTGTACCAGGCAACGTGTGTCACCCGACCAGGCGACACTTTTCTATTGATTCACGGTCCATTCTCCATGACCCTTTGGCTATTGCAGTCGTAAATGATGAGGTCGTTGAGTCAACATGAACCGGCCGGAGTGGCCGAGCGGTTAAAGGCGCTACAGTCTGGAACCGCACGACCGCTACGGTCGCAGGTTCGAATCCTGGCTCGGGCATGGATGTGTGTGATGTCCTTAGGTTAGTTAGGTTTAAGTAGTTCTAAGTTCTAGGGGACTTATGACCACAGCAGTTGAGTCTCATAGTGCTCAGAGCCATTTGAACCATTTTTTTTGAGTCAACATGGGAACACGTAGGGATCATGTGCCTCAGGTCCCACTGTTCAATGACGTATGCTGAACGCGTGCTCCGACCTGTGCCTACACCAGCATTGTATTCTGTCGTCAAATCTGCCACAGACCGCTGCCTATCTTGTTTTACAGAGCAATCAAGCCTCTGGACTCCACTTTCTATGAAAAGCGCACACATCCAAAACCTTCACACTTCGTGGCAAATTAAAGCTGTGTGTCGGACTGGGACTCGAACCCAGGACCTTTGCCTTTCGTGGACAAGTACTGTTGTCCGTGAAAAGCAAAGGTTTTGGCTTCGAGTCCTGGTCCGGCACACAGTTTTAATCTGCCATAAATATCCGTATCAGCGCACATTTCGCTGCAAAATGAACAATTCACTCTAGATCCAAATTCCTGTCACCGACCTGTAGTTTCGCCGTCCTTCAACTAGTTTCCACAGATGCTTACACCCAGGCGATCGGCGAACCTGTCCCGCCTTTTGCGAGATGCTCGTTTCTGGGCGCCGGGCGCTATATCATAGGCTCTTATGTCCGTGGATTTGCTCATTTTCTGTCCGTGTCGTTACTCGAATGATTCACCATTCCTCTTTGATCCACTTGTGAACTTTTCTTACCGCAACGGCACCAGACGACATTCCATCTCGCGGTGGGAAATGGCCACGATTTTTTGGCTTATCAATGTAAGAGCTTATTATTCATAGAAATGCAGTACTACAATGGAAATGTTGAAATATCGGGTTCATGGCAACATAGAAAATATCTTCCGCTTTCCATAAACTTAAATCAGAGGGATTTTCTCAATGAGCTTGTGTCTCTTAGTCACTGACAAACAAAGTATTGATGGTGCACATACATCATTCCTTTCAAGTTTAGGCTTCCTTGGTTAGACACTCCCTGAGAATTTAGAAATTATTAACATTTTGTAAATGTATTGCATTCTTCAGCTGTAAATGTAAGAGACAGTCAAATGAAAACGAGAAACATAGAAGAAAGTAAGCAAATTGTTTATTATTTTAGAAGCAATCGCCATAACTGATAATTCATTTGTTCCACTGTGTGACAAGATGGTCAGTGCCTTCATGGGAAAAGTTTGCGATTGCCTACGGAACCATGATCGTATCCATGCGTGCACCTCTTCGTCCAAAGCAGATCAATGGCTACAAATGTCTTTCAGGGCTCCAGACATATGAAAATCACATACGAAGAGATCGGTAATGAATGGAGGCTGAATAACGACTTCTAAGCGAAATTTCTGCGACATAATCAAAACAACAGACACGCCAGCTCCGAGAAAGTAATGATAACCTTTTTCTTTGACTGGAAAGGCCTTCTGCAAACTGACGTTTTGAAACACTGCCCCTGAATTAACTCACCGTGGTAGGTGGATACTCTGCAAAAATTAAAGCGCGCCATCAAGTGCAAAGTCCCAGGAATGTTGACGGACGGCATCATTCTGTTGAAGTATAACACACGCCTACATGTTGCCAAAGTTGTGTAGACTATGCTGCAGAAGTTACGCTAGGAAGCTGTCAAACATTCTCGATACCGTCCCGGTCTCTCCCCGTGCGATTTCCAAGTTTTTGAACCCCGAAGAAAAAGATTAGAGCTTCGGACGAAGAGATGCACGCCTGATTCCATAGGCAACCCAAACATTTTCCCATGAAGGCATTGACCGTCTACTCTCACAGTGGGATAGGTGTAATAAGAGTTATGTTAAGGTATTAACAGTTGTCGTCGCTTCAGGAAGGCCTCCTGTCCATGTTGCGTGAGAGGAGAAGGGTATGTGCCAGCACCTTGTCTCACCTTTTCTTCTCGCTTCATTCCGTGATAATGCAACGCAGTAGAAACATAATTACACAATGCACAAGTATTCCTCATGGCCATCAATGCAATTCAAAATGGCTCTGAGCACTATGCGACTTAACTTCTGAGGTCATCAGTCGCCTAGAACTTAGAACTAATTAAACCTTACTAATCTAAGGACATCACACACATCCATGCCCGAGGCAGGATTCGAACCTGCGACAGTAGCGGTCATGCGGTTCCAGACTGAAGCGCCTAGAACCGCACGACCACACCGGCCGGCTCATGCAATAAATTACACTCATGGTCATAAATTAAGGATAATACTGATAAATGGTGAAACAACGCTCTGGTGGGCGATTTGCGGGCTTAAATCACCTCGGAGTATGACCATGCAGTGCATTTGATCTGTAGTCGTCGCACGGTGGCGCTGGCAGCAGTCCACGTACGCAGAGGTGTTTTGATGCATGTCAGAGTACGGTGCAGCGAGTATGTGTGCAGGCGTTTTCAGGCGTGCTAATGGTGACTGTGTGTTGAAAATGGCTCAAAGAACACATACTGATGACGTTATGAGGGATAGCATACTAGGGCGACCGGAGGCTGGTCAAACACAGCAGGTCGTAACACGGGCCCTCCGTGTGCCACAAAGTGTGATCTCAATATTATGGCAACGATTCCAGCAAACAGTAAACTTCTCCAGGCGCTATAGTACGGGATGTCCACAGTGCACAACACCACAAGAAGACCGGTACCTGACCATCAGTGCCACAGAAAATCACAGAGTACTGCAGGTAGTCTTGCCTGGGACCTTACCGCAGCCACTGGAACAGTTGTCTCTAGGCACACAGTCTACAGACGACTGAACAGACAAGGCGTTTTCGCCCGGAGATCTGGAAGGTGAATTCCACTGACCCCTGGCCACGGGAGAGCCCGTAAAGCGTGGTGTCAAGAACACAGTGTATGGTCATTGGAACAGTGATCCCAGGTTATGTTCATGGACGAGTCCAGGTATAGTCTGAACAGTGATTCTCGCCGGGTTTTCATCTGGCATGAACCAGGAACCACATACCAACCCCTTAATGTCCTTAAAAGGGCCCTGTGTGGAGGTCATGGTTTGATGGTGTGGGTTGGGATTATGATTGGTGCACGTACACCCCTGCATGTCTTTGTCAGAGGAACTGCAACAGGTCAGGTGTATCGGGACATAATTTTGCACCAGTGTGTCCGCCTTTTCAGGGGTGCAGTGGGTCCCACCTTCCTCCTGATGGATGTTAACGCACGGCCCCACCGAGCTGCTACCGTGGAGGAGTACCTTGAAACAGCAGATATCAGGCGAATGGAGTGGCCTGCCTGTTCTCCAAACCTAAAGCCCATAGAGGGCGTCTGGGATGCTCTCGGTCGACGTATCGCTACACGACTTACAACCCCAACGACACTTCAGGTTCTGACAGGCACTGGTGCAAGAATGGGAGGCTATACCCCACGAGCTGCTCGACCACCTGATCCAGAGTATGCCAACCCGTTGTGGGGCCTGTGTACGTGTGCTTGGTGATCATATCCCATATTGATGTCGGGGTACATGCGCAGGAAACAGTGGCGTTTTGTAGCATAGGTGTTTCGGGACGGTTTTCTCAACTTATCACCAATACCGTGGACTTGTGTGTGTCGTGTGTGTTCCCTATGTGCCTATGCTATCAGCGCCAGTTTTGTGTAATGCCACGTTGTGTGGCACCACATTCTTCAATTATCCTTAATTTATGAGCATGAGTGTATATAAAAAGTCGCCGGCCTGTTTAACACACAGGTCTCGCATTCAGCTTGAGATCAGACTCCGGTTAGGTGACCCTAATTTCGGTTTCACGTTTTCCGTAATTCGAGTAAGGCGAATGGCTGGATGATTATTTCGAAAAGCACACAACCAATTATCTACCTCATACTTGACCCATCCGTCGTTGTCCTCAATTTTAAGTAAGTTTGTACTGTTTGTCGCTGCCTAACGTGGATACCTGCTTTGCTGAGGCCTGAAGTTCTCTCAGTTTAAATTATGTGGTCATCATGTGAAACTCAAATAGATAACGGCTGCAAGACTTAAAAAAATCAAGCGCAATTTAAGAACTACCTCCGTAAAGCCTTTACGTTTCCTAAAGCCAATCTGATTCTCAATTAACAGATTTTCAATTTTCCTTTCTATTATTTTGTATTTAGTTCTTTTCAGTAAGTTTGATACATGAGATGTTAAGCTGATTGTCTGGGTTTGTGTGGATGATGTTTTTTAATGCGAGTGACTGTATGTTTCCAGTCTCACAGATTCTGCAAACCAACTTGAACAGTTGTTAGGTTGCCACTTTTTCCACAAATTTAGGAATAATGAAGGAATGTTATTTATATCTTCCGCTTCGATTGCTCGCAGGTCTTCCAAAGCTCTATAAAACGCTAAATTCCAAATCGAGTCTCATTCCTTTCATTACGTCATCAGACAATTCATCCTCATCATAAATGCCTTCAACATAGGTACTATTTCTACCTATTCATTCTCTCCTCTGTGTTCATCAGTGGAATTCCACTCTTAATGTTGACTCCTTCGATTTTAGGTTCACCGAAGTTTGTTATGAATTTTTTATATACTTAATCTGTCCTTCAGGTAATCATTTCTTTTTCTGTTTCTTCACAGTTTTTCTGCAGTCATTTAGTTTTAACTTCAATACACTTCCTATTTATTTCATTCCTTAGTGACTTATATGAGTATTGTTGTATTCCTGTCGTTCACTGGAATTTTTTTACTTCCTTCTTTGATTGATCGATTAAAGTATTAGTCAGCTACCCAAGGCTTTGTCGTAATTACCTTCCTTGCACCTATATTCGTCTGTCCAACTGCTGTGCTTGCTATTTTTAGAAATGTCCATTCCTCTTCAACTGGACATTAACTGTGTATTCACTGTCCCAATATCTACAGCCTCAGAGAACTACAGATGCACTAATTACTTATCAGTGTTTCAGTATCCCTCTTCTTTCCAAACTGATACTTCCTAACGATTCTCTTAAACCTCAGCCTATTCTTCATCATTACTAAATTGAGATCTGAGTCTATATCGGTCCTCGGTTCACCCTTACAATCTTACAATCCGATGTGTAATTCCGGAATTGCGGAACGAAATCTACCTGGTATCTTCTCCTATTTCCACATCTTTTCCAGATATATCTTTTCCCCCTGCGAGTTTTGAGTCGTGTATTCGCTACTAGTAGGTGGAATTTATTGTAGAAGTCAATTAAACTCTCTCCGCTCCCATTTACATTACCAAGCCCATACCTTTTCGTATTTCTGTCTTCTATTCGTTCCCGTAACAGAGCGTTACAATCCGCCTTGAACATCATATTACCATTTCCCTTTATATACAGAGTCAGTCGTCAACGTGTTCATATACTCTCTATCTCTTCATCTTCTACTTGCGACGTAGGCATGTATATCTGAACAATGGTTGTTGACGTTGATTTGCTGTCGATTCTGATGAGACTAATCCTATCACTGTATTGTTCACAGTGACTCATTCTCAGCCCTACCTGCACAACAATGAAGAATCCTATTCCCGTTGTAGAATTTTCTGCTGCTGTTGCTATTGCCCTATGTTCATCTGACCTGGAATCCTTAACTTTTTTCTTTTTTACTTCACAGACCCCCAATGTATGTAGACTGAGCCTTTGCTTTGCGCTTATCAGATTTTCTAGCTTTCCTACAACATTCAGACTTCCGACATGTCACACTCTCGCTCGTATGATGTTACCCCTTCTTTCGTTACTCGTTTTCCCATGGGCATGGAATATCGTCTTAGTTATTAAACGAACCCCTCTTATCTTTGGTCATTGCTGATCTACTGCCTTTTGGAGCATTTTCCCACCCCAAGAGGAAGAGTGTGCCCTGAACTTAGAAGTAGCGATCCAAAAGTTTCCGTCTGACGGCATTTCTGCAATGAATATGCAACCCAGCACGACTACGGTGCGGGTATATAAGCACCGACATGTAGGAAAGAGGTCAGTGTAGTCTTCGAACAGAAAATATTTGACCATCCCTTCTACATCCCTTCCTCCGCCCTCCTTTTTTAGCAATGGCTGGCGTTTTGATCAGTATACAAAGGCGTTGACCACAAGGAACATTTTTATTTTTTAAATAGGACTAATAAAAATCCTAGTACTTTGCGGCAATCCACTGCGCCATTTTTAATTCTTTTTTAGAGCTACTCCTACAACACATTTTCGGTTTGTTTTATATTTTCTCCAGAGATGTTTGTCACTGAATGATGAAAGTGATGAAATTACTTTGGGCAACTAAATATTGAAAAACGCTAACTTCTCCTCGTGGAACAGAAATATCTTGGTGAAAATACACTATGTGGAAATTAACGACAAATCCGTAGCACGAGGGGCGAAATGAATGTAAATATGAAGTTCCGTAATGGTGATGGCAATAACAGAATGTGTATCATAAATAACAGCCCTTCTGGTTTACACTAGATAAATAAATAAGGAAAATTAATTTTGTGCTTGCCTTCAGCCCCAGATCGAATCCGCCTGGCGGCTTAACGACGGAGGTCGGTGTTCCGACCAACCTGGATGTGGTTTTTAGGCGGTTTTCCATATCCCACTAGGTGAATACCGGGCTGATCCCCACGTCCGGCCTCAGTTACACGGCTCGCAGACATCTGCACACATTCGCACTATTCCATGGAATACACTAGTCACAGACAGTTGGGGTACACTAATTCCGTCCCGGCCCTGCGTCATTGCGGGAAAATGGCACAAGCAAAAGAAAGAAAGAAAGAATTTCGTGCTTGCCTTATTAGTTTGGCTACCAATGTAAATCGATTAGTCTTGATTGGTGCCTTTTACGATGGCGTTATCTTGCATCCTTCTAGGTTTTGACTTTGTTTTTACTCTCCGCAAGTGGTCGAGATAGAAAGGACTGCCGAAGTACCTGCTCATTATTTTTTTACAGTTTTCTTACCAATCTTTCCATTTAAGTAATTATACAATGGGTGTTTGTAGATGCCTCCGGTTTGCTTCCTAAGGTTCCGGTCCAGAACAGATGTTCCAGGTATTCTTGTACAGTCACACTCCTGAATGTAATTGCATAAAACGTTAGCTTTCAAAGACCAATGTGACCCTTCCGTTATAGGATGAGAATGACGGTGAACACTTAAATTCTTGGAATTTTGAGATAGGCTTGAGAGATAACAGGAAAAACAATAGTCCGATTATATCGCTAAATGATAATGCATGCCAGATAGTAACAACCTGTACCTTGATTTCGTTTCTTAAGTGTGGACTGACCGTAAACAATTACTCCGGTTTGCTTTTATGTTCAAATTAAGGTGTACAGACGCACTCTCCATCCTCTTAAACCACGACCTGAAGTCTCTCATACAACCGTATTTTCTATTCGTCCACATGTAATCGGATACGCTGTTTGAATCTGGATGTATCAGTCTCTGTTAGCGTTCCTGCTCCAAAATTGTGAAAGTAGGCCTTGTTTGTTGGTGTGCCATTTCTAACACTTCTCTGTTTGTGTATAAGATGCAAGACAAAACAAGTTAAAAATTTACGACGAATGAAGAAGATTCTTAGTCGAGTGTATTCACGAACTCCTGTTTTCGTACTATACAGTAATACTAAAACGTACACTAATTCAATTTTCTGTCAGTACTTGGCAGAACGTGAAAGTAATACTAAACAGGAAAAAACGCTTCCTAATGTTCCGCAAAATTATATTTGTTTAGTCACGAACTGGCTTTCGGCTTTTCAGGCCATCTTAAAGTGACAACTGACTGTCGCAAACACAGATAAACATATAGTGGGCTGATACGGATATTATTTATACAAAAGAGCTCAGTGTTTACACAGGAAAACATTACAATAATTACATTAAGTAAAAAAGAGGTAAACTAAGTTTTATGTGGAGATACGTTTAACAAATGATGAGAAATAAGATGAATTTACAGTCTGAATCAAGTATTTGTAACGAGAACTTAATTAAACTAAGGGGTACACTGAAATTGAGTCTGGTCATTTAATACTAGGCTAGCATTCTGTGTCACATATTTGCGTATTTCCAGGAATCCCATCTTTCCACCTTAACAAAGATATTAGTACAAGAAAACACGTATTTAGCATTTATAGAAAAAAATAGCTGCTGATACAGTAATCCCAGCAAGATCCCAGCATCCACACAGCCACAGACATGGATTTTCCATGCAGTGGTGCATGGCCTTATAACTGCTCCATTATCGAAATCAGTCTTTCAAACAGAACTACAAACCGTTAAACAAATGCTTTCAGTAACTCAACTCAACTCTGATTGATAATATTCTACGAAAAAAGAAAGTGAATGAAATTACACTGTTTCCATACGCTGGTCAACAGCAATCATTCATTTTTTGCAATACCTGGTGCAAAACTGCATATAGCAGCAAGATTTCAGAAAACTTGCAAAAAATTTAAAGTCTCGCAACTACAGACTGGCATTGTATAATACCAATAACGTATCAAAATTTTCATTTAATAGTAAAGACTAACTGCAGTCCTTGGCACATAGTGGTGTAAATAAAACCATTTGCAAGCAGTGTGAAAAAGTGTGTATTGGTCAGCTAGGCAGAGCTGTGGCAATTAGGCTGCGTGAACATGGGAGGAAATGGAGATTAAGGAAGAAAGATTTGATCTTTGCTGATCATCTTTTAGCAGAAAAGCATTCGCATGACGTAGACTGCGAAGTTTTATATTCTGTCAAGGAAAGTAGAAAGATGACCCTACTGACAACACTCGAAATCTGCAAACGCATGACACAGAATTCCAGCTTATTATTAAATGATCAGATTCAATTTCTATTTTACCCTTTGTTAAACAAAGTTTTCAGACTGAAAATTCATTTTATTCCTCACCATTTGCTAAACGTATCTTCACATAAGACTTCGTTTACCCCTTCTTTACTTAATGTAATTACTGTAATTTTTTCCTTTGTAAACACTGTGTTTTTTTAACTTTTTGTATAAATAATATCTAGGTCAGTCCCACTACATGTTTACCATGTCTACGACAGTCAGCTGTCACCTGAAGATGGCCTGAAAAGCAGGTTCTTGATCAATTAAACATAATTTTGCAGAACATTAGGAGGTTTCTTTCACTTTTAATATTAATCTTAAAATTGGTTTTAGATCTAAATGCAATAGCAGCTCCATTCTGTTTACTGATTTGCCAGTCGTGTAGCTAATCTAGCATGCTGTATTTAAGTGAGATCTGTTAAGGCAAGTTCACCCTAGAAGAGATTGCTTCATATTTCTTCACAATTCTAAAGGTGCGAGGTAAACAGATACCACCTAGTATTGTGTGTATACTTGTAAATACTGCTCAAAGCCACGATATGCTGTGCCGTGTACTGTACAAGTGGTACCTATAGATCAGTGGCTGTCTTTGTCTTTGCAGAGCCTGAATATCTGCCCGCTGGGTTCGGGCATGTGCACCAGCCTGGAACATGGCTTCCCTACCGGCCCGCCCATTGAAGACGACGACGACGACCACCCGCCGGGATCTCAAGGCAACGAGTAGCTGGGCGAACTGAACGGCAGCGGACGGCATCCACCGCAACGCGTGTCCACACCACCCACTACTTCTGTGACCTAAAAAGATCTGTCTCGAATGCTCAGTTCTTATTAAAGCAATATCATCATCAGAAAATTAACACTTGTTATATACACTGAGAGGCCAAAAGTCTTGGGAAGACACTGGATGTGACGTCGGTTGCCGGCTGCTGCGGCCCATGCGGTGCATTTTCTCCATACGGTCACGGTGGGAATGGCTTCCTGACGCCCCACATTCCAACCGATCGCCGATTGACTGACTTTGAATATGCTTTTGATCGCCCCCTATGATTCTGCAGAGACAACGTAACTTCTGTTCGTCAAACACTTGTCACTGCCCCATGTGGTGGTTTACGCATGTGGAAACATAGTCTCTGCGACAGGACTGTCTAACTTCCGATATGTTATGACCCATGTGCCTTCCACCGATTGCCATCCCTCTTTTGAAGTCGGTTAACTTACGACCTCCTGCCGCTTTCATTACATATCTGCCTGTAACTGGCTGCAGTCGCGTCATACGCCATGTCTAGTGGCAACATTCGCTCGTCACACAAGGCACACCTTGTAATGAGACACCTTTCCCGTAGCTTTCTGGTACTCATTTAATAACATAACTTAAGGCCTTCCAAGGCGGTATGAAAAGTGCTTGGCATCGCCCACAGATCAAGTGATTTTTCTTCCCAGCATTACTAGTGTGCTGCCTGAAACAGTCACGTCGATTAAATATCCAGGCATAAGGTTGCAAGGCGATATGAAGTGGCACGAGCACGTGAGGGTGGTAGTAAGAAAGGCGAATGGTTGACTTCGGTTTATTCGGATAATTATAGGGAAATTTAGTTCATCTATAAACGACACCGCGTATAGAACACAAGTGCGACGCTTCTTGAGTACCGATCGAATGTTTGGGATCTTCACCAGGTCGGATTAAAGGAAGACATCGAAGCAATTCAAAGGTGGGATGCTTTATTTGTTACCGGTAGGTTCGGTCAACACACGAGTATTACGGAGATGCTTCGTGGACCCAATCGGGAATCCCTGGAGGGAAGACGGCGTTCTCTTCACGAAAAACTATTTACAAAATTTAGAAAACGGGCATTTTAAGCTAACTGCAGAACGATTCTACTGTCGCTAAAGTGCATTTCGCTATGGACCACGAATATAAGACAAGAGTGATTAGGCACTTACGAAGTGATACAGACAGTCGTTTTTACGTCACTTTGTTTGGAAGTGGAACAGGAAAGTAAACAACTAGCAGTAGTACAAGGTACCCTCTACCATGCGCGTTACCGTAGCTTTCGGAGTATGTATGTATGTGTGTGCAGAAGCTGGAACAAGTCTTAACAGGCGCTGAGAAGAAATTGCAAGTTACTACGTCCATTAAAAAAAAAAGTAAAATTCAGTCAGTTGCAAATATAGGAATATTATTTCGGTTTACAGGTTACAGCAGGTTAAATTGACGTCTTCAGATACTTAATATTCGTTCAGCAGATGTCAATGTCTTCAGCACCAAAGCATAATGCCATGACATGTCGAAAAATGGTGACATTGTATGTAATAATTATAAACACGGACTGATAATTTACAGTGAATGATTGCATTTATGTATATACTGAAATATATAACACACTTACTGAGAAAATTACAGCTATGAATGAAATTATTATTATGTCCATTAGTTGGCTGTACGCAACTGTCTAAGCACGGCTCCTGTGTGGGTTCCCAGAGATGGAGAAAATCCTGTGTCGCGTGGTAGTAAAAGTTTTCTGTAAGAGAAGGTCCATGCCAATCGAAATTCATTCGAGGTTTATAAATTTATTTTGCGACCATTCTTCGTCAGTCTTGACCCTGAAGAAATGAGCGTCCGAATATAAACGAGGCCGTGGAAGTGTCCAAGCTGAGAAAACTGCAACCACACCAGAAACCGTCGAAGTGCGGGATAGGCTCTTGGAAGATCGGCGTACGAAGATGTGTGAAATAAATTGTGAGGATTACAGGAAATTGAAAAGAAAGTGCCGGTTACATGTGGTGCAAAGAATAATTATACACGAGAAATCTTTTTGTTAGATAGATGCCTCGCCTGCTCATAACGGATTACAGACGAATCCGCCTGACAATTTCCGAAGAGTGTTTTTCTCCATGCCTGTGTGATAATGGACGCAACATGGATCATCATCACAGACCAGAATCAATCCAACAAGCGAAACCGTCGACAAAATCCGATTCTTAAAGTCCAAAGAAGTCGAAGAGAAAGTAATCAGCATGAGAGACCATGTCATCGGTGTGTTGGGATACGAATGCAATTTTGTTAATTGACTCCCTTCAGAAAGGAAAAAAAAGTAACATGCAGATATTAGTCTAACCTTATAGCCTATCTGGATGCAAAAAATTCGAGATACGAGACATAATTTGCACAAAGAAAGTAATCATGTTTCTTCAAGACAGTCCGCTTGCCTACAAAGGTGTCTTGGAAAAGGGAAAATTGAGGGATCTGCCCTATTCACCAGATCAGGCTCTATCTCATCCAAAACGGCCTTGCTGTGCTGGTACTGGGAACGGCTAAATGGAAGGGGAAACTACAGTCGTAATTTTTACCGAGGGCATGCAGCTCTACTGTATGGTTAAGTGATGATCGCATACTGTTGGATAAAATATTCCGGAGGTAAAATAGTCCCCTATTCGCATCTCCAGGTAGGGAGAAACAAAATTGGCGTTCTTCGGGTCGGAGTGTGTAAAATCAGGTGTCTTAATCAGGCATGTAGGTTAGAAAATTTAAAAACGAATGTGGGTACGTTAACGTTAGATATAGTGGCAACTAGTGAAGTTCGGTGGCAATAGGAACAGATGAATAGAGGGTTATACTCGTAAATACAAAATCAAATAGGGGAAGTGCAGGAGTACGTTTAATAATGAATGAAGAAATAGGAACGCGGATAAGCTACTATGAACAGCATAGTGGAGTGACGAATCACGGTACACAATGTGGCGATCCGATGGCAAGGTGTGGGTATGGTGAATGCCCGGTAAACGTCATCTACCATCGTGTGTAGTGCCAACAGTAAAATTCGGAGGCGATGGTGTTATGGTGTGGTCGTGTTTTTCATAGAGGGGGCTTGCACAATTTGTTGTTTTGCTTGGCACTAACACAGCACAGACCTACATTGATGTTTTAAGCACCTTCCTGCTTCCCACTGTTGAAGAGCAATTCGTGGATGGCGATTGCATCTTTCAACACGATCGAGCACCTGTTCATAATGCACGGCCTGCGACGGAGTGATTACACGACAATAACATTCCCGAACGGACTGGCCTGTACAGAGTACTGACCTGAATCCTATACAACACCATCGGGATGTTTTGGAACGCCGACTTCGCGCCAGGTCTCACCGACTAACATCGATATCTCTCCTTAGTGCAGTACTCCATGAACAATGGGCTGCCATTCCCCAAGAAAGCTTGTAGGACCTGATTGAACTTATGCCTGGGAGAGTGGAAGCTGTCATCAAGGCTAAGGGTGGATCAACACCATATTGAATTCCAGCGTTACCGATGGAGAGCGCCACGACTATTAAGCCAAGACTATGAAATTTTCGTCTCCCTTAGCTATCCGAACAATTTTTTTTATCTCATCACACATTTCTTGAATCTCTTCATAATCTGCGGAGATAGTTGGCATATAAATTTGTACTGCTGTGATGGGTGTGGGTTTCGTGTCTATCTTGGATGCATCACAGTAGTACAAATTTATATGGCAACTATCTCCGCAGATTATGAAGAGATTGAAGAAATATGTGATGAGATAAAAGAAATTATTCGGATAGCGAAGGGAGACGAAAATTTATAGTCATGGGAGGCTGGAAATCGATAGTAGGAAAGGGAACAGAATGAAAAGTAATGGATGAATATGGGTTGGGGGGAAGGAACAGAAGGAAACGTAATGGGTGAATATGGGCTGGAGGAATGGAATGGAAGAGGAAGCCGTCTGGTAGAATTTTGCACGGAGAATAATTTAATTATAGCTAATACTTGGTTTCAGAATCGTAAAAGAAGGTTTTATATGTGGAAGAGATATGTAGACGTGGGAAGGTTTCAGACAGTTTATTAATGGTAAGACAAAAATTACACCACCAAGATGGCGTATGTTTTCGAACACAAAGTGCGAGAGTTGGTTTTCTGTGTATAGAATTAGCTGCCTGCAGTCCAACGAACTTGCAGATGACATGATGTACGCTGAGAAAAGGGCAACAGAAAAAGTACAGAAATATGCAGCAAACAGTGACAATTCTTAAAAACATACCATAAAGTATAACAAATAAGATTTCAAGACCCCACTGACGGTGGCGATATTTCTCGCTGAAACTAATTTGGGGAATAAATAAGTAAACAAATAACAAAGTATTTTGCATCAAGGCGAACTCACAATTTCCATACTGTTGTTTTTTTAGGATATAAGATGAATATCAACAAACGCGTAACGAAGATAATGGAATGTAGTCGAATTAAATCAGGTTATGCTGAGAAAATTAGATGAGGAAGTGAGACACTTAAAGCAGTGGATGGGTTTTGCTGTTTGGGCAGCAGAATAACTGATGATGGTCAAAAATGTAGACTAGGAATGGCAAGAAAAGCATTTCTGAAGAAGAGAAATTTGTTAACATCGGATATAGATTTAAGTGTTAGGAGGTCTTTTCTGAAATGATCATCACGATAAAATAAGAGAAATCACGGCTCGCACGGAAAAATTTAAGTGCTCGCTTTTCCCGCGAGCCGTTCGAGAGGGGAACGGTAGAGAGACAGCATGAAGGTGGTTCATTGAACCCTCTGCCAGGCACTTTACTGTGAATAGCAAAGTAATCACATAGATGTAGATGTAGGTGTAGAAGGTGTTTGTCTGCAGTGTACCCTTGTTTGGAAGTGAAACACGGACGGTAAACAGTTTAGACAAGAAGAGAATAGAAGCTTTTGACATGTGTGCCTTAAAGGAATGAAGGAGACTAGTTTTACAGACCCTTTAACTAATGAGGAGGTACTGAACAGAATTAGGGTATGGAGGGTCAAGAAATTTGTGGAACAACTTGACTAAAAGAAGGAATCGGTTAATAGGACACAGTCTGAAACATCAAGGGTTACCAGTTGAGTATTGGAGGGAAGTGTGTGTGTGTGTGTGTGTGTATGTGGTAGAGGGTGGGGTTCAAAAATTGTAGAGGAAAGCCAATAGGCGAGTACAGTAAGCAGATCCAGAAGGATGTAGGTTGCAGTAGTTACTCGGAGATGAAGAGGCTTGCACAGAATAGAGTTGCATAGAGAGCTGCATTAAACCAATCTTTGGACTGAAGACCACAACAGCAAAAACTTTTCCAAAAACGCAGTCTCCCTTGCTGGTCTGTGTTTTTCGTCCACTAATGATTCGATTGCAGCTGTAGACGAGAAATTGGCAACACTCTACAGGAACACTACAGAGGTGGAACAGTGTCACTGGAAAGCCACTGCATGATGTGTGTTTATGTGAACAGATATAATGTAGACAAGAAAGATTTATCAAAATATAAATTCTCATTTTGACTTTCACTTTTCAGCTCACCTTTGTAACTTCTGTATCCGTAGAGACGGAATTGGGCATGGATTTCGAGTACGTACCATCAGGGAGTGTTGGCTTCTTTTTATACCATAAAATCACGAGTGACATGATAAGCAAGAGCATTAACCTTTCTAAAGGAAATAAAACGTGTTAAAATAATGGTTGGCACTGGTTAGAATCCGGAAAGAGAGATTACAAAACTTGAGTTTTTATTCTCTAAGCGTTTACTCGAAGGAAGTACACTTTATAAGTAACCACCATCACAACCATCTCCTGACACAGTAATTATCAGCAAATTGCAGTTCACTAGAACAAATCAATTTCGTTTAAACGTTATTGAGAAAAGTGCGTCTGCTGTGCTTGAAAACTACAGGCGAACTGGGTCAAACTATGGCTGAAACTAGAAGCCGATGTAGTAGGAAATTATCGGAATAAGCCGTTCTGAATGCACCTGTTTTTCTACCTATAGCATGAGCATAGTAATAGCAATTTAGATTAAAGTTGCTATGTTCCATTTCGTCAAGTGTCTGCACAGATGAATCACATTATTCAACAGAAAATAGCTCAATACAGCGCATGATCCATAGCAGGCGTGGAGTTTAGTATCAGTTCTCAGAGGCGTCATTTTCTGCGCTCTTAAAGTTATATGTAAGTATTAACAATAATTAAGAGATGTTATTGTAATAACCTTGTTATGCTGTTCGTGGTCGTCAGTTCTGTCGGGCTTGGCTAACACTTGGATGTTTGACTGTATGGATCTACTGAGCGCTTTTGGAAAGTGGGGTGCCCTCGGCCATTGAGAGGCCAATTAAAAAGCTACTGGACTGAGAAGTAGAGGTTCCGGCCAAGAAAGCTGGGAATGGCTGGGAGAGCGGTGTGCTGATCACATGACTCTCCATATCCGCATTCAGTGACGACTATTGGTCGAGAATGACACGGCGGTGGGTCGGTACCGTTTGGCCTTAAGGGGCTTGTTCGGAGAGAGTTTAAGTCCGTAGACTGATCGGATTCAGATCTCCACCCTAGTCTTTCCCGTGCAAATTCCTGCAACTCTACATAACTACTGCAACATACGTGCATCCACATCAGTATGTTTACTGTAGTCAAGTATTAGCCTCCCTCTACAGTTTTTACCCTCCACACTTTTCAGCAATACCAAGATGGTGATTCCTTGATGCCTCTTAATGTGTCCTGTGAACTGATTCCTTATTTTAGCGAGCGTATGACGTATATTTCTTTTCTCCCCAATTTTATTCAGTTCTTCTTCATTACTTATACGACCTACACATGTAACCTTCAGCATTCTCCTGTAACACCACATTACAGTGTCTTATATTTTTTTTTTTCTGAATTGTTCATCGACCAACTTTCTCTTCCGTACATGGCTACACGTCGGAAGAATACCTCCAATAAAGGCTTCAAAGTGTTGAAATTTATATTTGTCGTTAAAGAATTCTTGTTTTCCAAAAACGCTTTTGTTGCTAAATATCAGTCTAATTTCACGTTTTATTTAGTCAGCAATAGTTATTTTGCTATTATTTTTAATGCTTCGTTTCCTAACAATTCCCTTCGGTAATTGAAGTCTACCACGCTGTAATACTCTTTTGTTGATGTTAATCGTATAATCTTCTTTCAGGACTCTTTCCATTCTGTTCAACTGATGTCGCAGGATCTGACGGATTTATAACTTCATCGGTCTAAAATTAAAATTTAATTCATTTTCCCAATTTCTCCTTGCTCTACGTGTAGATAAAATAACATTGGGTATAGGCTACAATCTTGTCCCTCCCATGCCGTATTACTGCCTCCCTTTCACGTACTTGGACTCTTACAATCCCAAACTACTTCCAGCACGAGCTGTAAACAAACCTCCGGCCCCGTATTTTATCCCTGATAACTTCAGAATTTAAAAGAATCGAGTACTGAAAATATTGTTGAAAGTTCTTTTTCTTCAGTGTGGAGATGCTCTAAATGTGGGTTTGCCATTCTTCTATCTGTCTTCAAAGGTAAGTCACAGGGTCACTATTGTCTCGTGTATTACGACATTTCTCTGAAGGCCAAACTCATCCTTCCTAAGGTTGACTTCTAACGGTTGTTCCATTATTCTTTAAGTAACTCGCGTTGGTAGTTTGCTACCATGACTTGGTGGGTACCTCTCATACCTGTCAGCACTTGACTTCATAAATATCTCATATACCTTGTAATCCATATGGAACAGTTTTGTCTGTATGTCTCAAGTTATGAATAGTTCTGTGGGAACATCGTCTACTCCTGGTGCCTTGGCTTGACTTAGATCTTTTACTAAACTAATAAATTCTTCTCGTAGTATAGCATGCCAAACTCAGCTTCATTAATTTACTATTTCCTTTCCATATTACTGTCTTCAAGTTCCTTTCTTTAACACAGGTATCCTAACATCCATTTCACACTTGCTTTCGTTCTGGCTTCCCATCGAAGGTCTTTATGTTGATACTGCAGCTTCTTTCTTCCAAAGGTTTCTTTATTTTTCATATGTACGACGTTTATATTTGCTATAGAAATGCATGTTTCTGAACCTCTGCATTTATACACTTGTATTTCCTGCTTTGGGCCACCAGACACTTTTTGTCGATCTCATTCTTTACACGTATGTATTCCCTTTTGCCTACTTCATTTGCTGTATTTTTATATATTCTCATTGCATCAAAAGATTTAACGTGTTCTATGCTATCCAGATTGTCCTAGTGGCTCTTGTCTTTTTGCCTATCTGTTCCTCTACTGCCTTCACTAGTTAATCTTTCAAAACTACCCATTTTTATATAGTATTTTTTTCTGCTTATTCCAGTTAGTTGTTGCCTAGTGCATCCCTTGAAATTATGAACAATCTGTGGTTTTTTTAACGTATCCATGTCCCATCTTATTAATTTACTACCTTTCTGGAATTTCTTAAGTTTGAATCTGGATTTAATAACTAGTCAACTTCGGCCAGACCCCAGATATGACCCCGGAAACAATTTAAAATTTAAGACATGGTTTATAAAATCCCTGTCTTACCACTGTCCGGGGTGTATGAAACTTTCCAGTATCTCCACGTGCCTTCCACGTATAAATCATCCTGTAATGATTCTTCAGAGGAGTGTTAGTAGTGGTTACATAGTATTACGAAGTGGAATGGCAAATTACGAATACGGTTTGACGTCGGCTGCATATTTTATTAGTGACACATGAAAATCTGTGTCGGACTGGGACTCGAATCTCGATTTCTCACTTATTGCAAGCGGCCGCCTTAACCACCTCGGCTACCCGTGCATGTCGCCCGAACCAACCAAGAGCTCCACATGTCTTGTAGTGTATATCCCCTATGCTTGCACTTTGTGTCTCCCCGACAGGGAGAGACAAATTTGTATTATCGTTATTTTTTGAGGTCTTGCCCACTCGTCGCTAATAGTGTGCCTAAGGGATGGGGCGTTCTCGGAATACTATACAAAAATTCAAACAAATAAAGTTAGTACTTTTATTCCTAGAAAGCAAATTGACAATACCTAACTTTAGCTACAGCAAATGTCGCTAGCGAGTGGCGACATGAAAACAGTTAAGTTCTTGCTACACACAAAGTCCAAGTAATCACTTGATATGGATCACGACAATCTGATAGCGTAGCACTAATGTCCATTGCAGACGTGCCAATCTGAGCGGCCGAAGCTGGTGGGAACGGCAATTACACTATACGATCAGAAGTATCTGGACACCTAGCTGAAAAAGACTTACACGTTCGTGGCACCCTCAATCGGTAATACTGGAATTCAGCATGGTGTGGCCCCGCCCTTAGCCTTGATGACAGCTACAACTCCCGCAAGCATAAGTTCAATCAGGTTCTAAAGGTTTTCGTGGGGAATGGCAGCCCATTCTTCACGGAGTGATGCACTGAGGACAGGTATCGATGTCGGTCGGAGATGTCTGTCACGAAGTCGGTATTAAAAAATACAAAGGTGTTCTATATGATTCAGATGAGGACTCTATGCAGGCCGGTCCATTACAGGGATGTTCTACATCTACATCAATACTCCACAAGCCAACTGACGGTGTGTGGCGGAGGGTACCCTGAGTACCTCTATCAGTTCTCCTTTCTATTCCAGTCTCGTATTGTTCGAGGGAAGAAGGATTGTCGGTATGCTTCTGTGTGGGCTCTAATCTCTCTGATTTTATCCTCATGGTCTCTTCGCGAGATATACGTAGGAGGGAGCAATATACCGCTTGACTCTTCGGTGAAGGTATGTTCTCGAAACTTCAACAAAAGCCCGTACCGAGCTACTGAGCGTAACGCTTTCGCGATTACTAAATGATCCTGTAACGAAGCGCGCTGCTCTCCGTTGGATCTTCTCTATCTCTTCTATCAACCCTATCTGGTACGGATCCCACACTGCTGAGCAGTATTCAAGCAGTGGGCGAACAAGCGTACTGTAACCTACTTCCTTTGTTTTCGGATTGCATTTCCTTAGGATTCTTCCAATGAATCTCAGTCTGGCATCTGCTTTACCGACGATCAACTTTATATGATCATTCCATTTTAAATTACTCCTAATGCGTACTCCCAGATAATTTATGGAATTAACTGCTTCCAGTTGCTGACCTGCTATTTTGTAGCTAAATGATAAGGGATCTATCTTTCTATGTATTCGCAGCACATTACACTTGTCTACATTGAGATTCAATTGCCATTCCCTGCACCATGCGTCAATTCGCTGCAGATCCTCCTGCATTTCAGTACAATTTTCCATTGTTACAACCTCTCGATACACCACAGCATCATCTGCAAAAAGCCTCAGTGAACTTCCGATGTCATCCACAAGGTCGTTTATGTATATTGTGAGTAGCAACGGTCCTATGACACTCCCCTGCGGCACACCTGAAATCACCCTTACTTCGGGAGACGTCTCTCCATTGAGAATGACATGCTGCGTTCTGTTATCTAGGAACTCTTCAATCCAATCACACAATTGGTCTGATAGACCATATGCTCTTACTTTGTTCATTAATCTACTGTGGGGAACTGTATCAAACGCCTTGCGGAAGTCAAGAAACACGGCATCTACCTGTGAACCCGTGTCTATGGCCCTCTGAGTCTCGTGGACGAATAGCGCGAGCTGGGTTTCACACGACCGTCTCTTTCGAAACCCATGCTGATTCCTACGGAGTAGATTTCTAGTCTCCAGAAAAGACATTATACACGAACATAATACGTGTTCCAAAATTCTGCAACTGATCGACGTTAGAGATATAGGTATATAGTTCTGCGCATCTGTTCGACGTCCCTTCTTGAAAACGGGGTGACCTGTGCCCTTTTCCAATCATTTGGTACGCTACGCTTTTCTAGAGACCTACGGTACACCGCTGCAAGAAGGGGGGCAAGTTCCTTCGCGTACTCTGTGTAAAATCGAACTAGTATCCCATCAGGTCCAGCGGCCTTTCCTCTTTTGAGCGAATTTAATTGTTTCTCTATCCCTCTGCCGTCTATTTCGATATCTACCATTTTGTCATCTGTACGACAATCTAGAGAAGGAACTACAGTGTAGTCTTCCTCTGTGAAACAGCTTTGGAAAAACACATTTAGTATTTCGGCCTTTAGTCTGTCATCCTCTGTTTCAGTACCATTTTGGTCACAGAGTGTCTGGACATTTTGTTTTGATCCACCTACCGCTTTGACATAAGACCAAGTCAGTACATAGAACTTTACTTTCGAATTCATTGAAAGCCTCTCGCATAGCCCTCCTCACACTACATTTCGCTTCGCGTAATTTTTGTTTGTCTGCAAGGCATTGGCTATGTTTATATTTGCTATGAAGTTCCCTTTGCTTCCGCAGCAGTTTTCTAACTCGGTTGTTGTACCACGGTGGCTCTTTTCCATCTTATACGATCTTGCTTGGCACATACTCATGTAAGGCATATTGTACGATGGTTTTGAACTTTGTCCACTGATCCTCAACACTATCTGTACTTGAGACAAAACTTTTGTGTTGAGCCAACAGGTACTCTGAAATCTGCTTTTTGTCACTTTTTCTAAACAGAAAAATCTTCCTACCCTTTTTAATATTCCTATTTACGGCTGAAATCATCGATGCCGTAACCGCTTTATGATCGCTGATTCCCTGTTCTGCGTTAACTGTTTCAAATAGTTCGGGTCTGTTTGTCACCAGAAGGTCTAATATGTTATCGCCAAGAGTCGGTTCTCTGTTTAACTGCTCAAGGTAGTTTTCAGATAAAGCACTTTAAAAAATTTCACTGAATTCTTTGTCCCTGCCACCCGTTATGAATGTTTGAGTCTCCCAGTCTATATCCGGCAAATTAAAATCTCCACACAGAACTATAACATGGTGGGGAAATCTACTCGAAATATTTTCCAAATTATCCTTCAGGTGCTCAGCCACAACAGCTGCTGAGCCAGGGGGCCTATAGAGACATCCAATTACCAATGTTATTGTCGTGTAACTACTCTTCCACAGGCGGTGCATTATGAAGAGGTGCTCGATAGTGTTGAAAGATGCAATTGCCATCCCCGAATCACTCTTTACAATGAGAAGCAGGGAGGTGCTTAAAACATCAATGTAGGCGTGTGCTGTGATAGTGCCATGCAAAACAACAAGGCGTGGAAGCCCCCTCATGAAAAACACGATCACACCATAACGCCACCGCCTCCGTGTTTTACTGTTGGTACTACACACGCTGGTAGATAACGTTCACCGGGCATTCACCACACCCACACCCTGCCATCGGATCACCACACTGTGTACCGTGATTCGTCACTCCACGCAACGTTTTTCCACTGTCATCCAATGTTTACGCTCCTTACACCAAGCGAGGCGTGATTTGGCATTTACCGGCGTGATGCTTATGAGTAGCCGCTCGACCATGAAATCCAAGTTTCCTCATCTCCTGCCTAACTGTCATAGTACTTGCAGTGGATCCTGATGCAGTTTGGAATTCCTGAGTGATGGTCTGGATAAATGTCTGTCTATTACACATTACGACCCTCTTCAACGGTCGGCGGTCTCTGTCAGTCCACGGCCGAGGTCGGCCTGTATGTATTTGTGCTGTACGTGTCCCTTCACGTTTCCACTTCACTATCACATCGGAAACAGTGAACTAGGGATGTTTAGGAGTGTGGAAATCTCGCGTACAGACGTATGACACAAGTGACACCCAATCAGCTGTTTCCGATGCACCACTTCAGGTTTACTGTCACCTTTGGAGCTTCGCATTGACCATAAAACACAGAAATTGCATCGGGATTCAATACAACAGGCACCATGCCGACTGCTGTGCAGGGGAGTAACGCTTCATGCAACCTAAGATTCACGTCTTTCCTGGAGGGCCCCATTCTGCTCTCTCACGATGTCTAATGACTAGGTCGCTGATATGGAGTACCTTGCAGTAGGTGGCAGCACAATGCACCTAATATGAAAAACGTATGTTTTGGGGGTGTTCGGATACTTTCGATCACGTGCTGTATATTCACTTCTTCCAGGTGTCGCTCTTGGTGCGGCGAGGTCCAATTTCGCATACCACTGGCCGACGTTTACTCACCGCCTTCTCTGGTCTTAAGTACTGCATCTTCGTTCCGACGCTTGTGGTTATGCCGGAACATTTCAGCACCCCCCCCCTCCCCCCCCCCCCCCCAAAAGCCACGGACCGTCGTCGTGTATGGAGAGCGACCATGGCGGGGGATGCAGGAGTGTGGGCGCCTCGACGGGCCGGAAGCTGTGGCTGCAGGGGTCGCCAAGCTTGTGGCCGTAACCCGCCATTCGGCCTTCGCTCTGGCGGAAACCTTCCCCGGAAAGCAACCAGAAAGGCACGCGTCCACCTCCTGCTGCCATGAACCAGATGAAGAAGGCGGCGACTGCTGCGGTGTCGACGGTCCCAGTTCCATTGATTGGACTAGAGGAAACGGTGGAGGCGAAGGCGCAGTCTCCATGGGGTCGTCCCGAGGTGTCCTAATGACACACTCTGGCGGCTGCTGCGACCGCGCTGTCCTTCGACCCTGAATCCGGGGGAAGTGAAATTGATTTTGATGGCGGCACTGCAAACCATCTGGACCTGAAAGAAGATGCATGCAAGCGCCAAGTCGTCGGACGGTCTCAGCTCGCGCCCACCGCCAGCTGCCGCTAAAAACAGTGTAAAAGACAATATAATGCAGCGCGAAGTGATACTTGCGGTCTTCCCGCGGCGCCGAATGCTGAGGACGGTGGAGCAGGTGGAGCAGTGTGAGATGGTGGCGGCCGTGAAGCAATTCCGCCGGCGATGGTCCCTCTCGTGGGTGCGATCGATACGAGGCGAGAAACAGTTGCAATGATTGATCCCTGGTGTGTGTGGATCGAAATTTGGCCATCTGCTGCTTGAATGTTCTGACAAAACGTTCCGCTTCGCCGTTTGACTGTGGATGGAACGGTGCACTAGTTAGATGCTGCATGCCATTGCGTTCACAGAATGTTTCAAGTTCGTTTGACGTGAACCGATGTCCGTTGTCTGACACTATTACTTCAGGTAAATCGTCTAGGCAAAAAATCGATCACAACACCTGAATTGTGCTACTGGACGTTGTCGACTTCATTGGCACAGTAAAAGGAAACTTCCTATATGAGTCAACTAGAATTAACCAACGAGTGTTCCAGAAAGGTCACGCAAAATCTATGTGCACACGTTGCCATGGCGATTGCGACTTAGGCCAAGGAGAGAATTTTTGTGGCGGAGCGGACTGATTTTCCACACATGCGTGACACTGTGACGTCATCTGTTCTATTTGGGCGTCCATACCCTGCCAAGTACAGCGACGACGTGCTAACTGTTTCGTAGGAACAATCTGCGGTGTCCATGGTGAAGTAACTGCAACACTTCTTTTTGGAAAGCTTTAGGGATCAACACACGAGACTGTTCACTGTCAATATGAACAAGAATCACATCTTTCTGTACAGCGACGCTATGCCGACGTGCAAAGTATCGGCGCACTACAGAGGTCTTTATGCTATTCAATGAAAGAGGCCAGGATGTGTGAATGTACTGGAGCAAAATGTTCATATCTGGATCAGCTTCCGTGGCCTGTGTAATTTTCTTATAGTTCATCGAGAAAGACTGAAGCAAGTCAGAATCCTGAGCATTAATGTGACAACAAGATGCAGCAGAAGTTTCAAAGTCTGTATCAGGGCCAATCGGAAGACGCAAAAGTGCGTCCGCATTACCATGTTGAGCCGTCGGACGATACACAATCTCGAACTGATGTTGAGACAACAACAAAGCCCATTTGCAATTTTTGGGCAGTTCGTAGTGGAACAGGTTTCGTCAAATGAAACAAGGACTGCGAAGGCTTGTGATCCATAACTAAGTAGAAAATGGTTCAAATGGCTCTGAGCACTATGGGACTTCTGAGGTCATCAGTCCCCTAGAACTTAGAACTACTTAAACCTAACTAACCTAAGGACATCACACACATCCATGCCCGAGGCAGGATTCGAACCTGCGACCGTAGCGGTCGCGCGGCTCCAGACTGTAGCGCCTAGAACAGCTCGGCCCCTCCGGCCGGCTACTAAGTAGAAATTTCTACCATACAAATAGTGGTGGAATTTGATGACACCATACACAATAGCCAAAGCTTTCATTTCAATTTGTGTATAGTTACACTCAGCATCGATCACTGAGCAATGCATCTTCAAGTTTCTGAAAAGCTGCTTGGCACTCATCTGACCAAACAAAGGGTAGAGTCTTGCGACGCAAGCGATGCAATGGAGCCCCTATTTGCGCAGCATTCGGTATGAACCGAATATAATAGTTCTTTTTCCATAAAACTGACTGCAGTTCTGTGACATTGCATGGAACTGGCAAATCTCGTATGCCTAACGAATGCGACTGAAGAGGATGTACACTTTGTTTATGACATGACTAAGATACTGCAACTCAGGTTTAAAAAAGAATCACACTTGTCTAGTCTACAGTTTGGTCCTGCATCAGACAAAACACGAAACAAAGCACATAAATCAGCAATATGTTCTTCAGGTGTACGACTTGCTACTACAATATCGTCCAAATAGTTTGAACAGTTTGGCACTTGTGCAGCCGGCTGCTCCAAATAACGTTGAAAAAAGGCGGGTGCGGAAGCACTGCCAAAGGCAAATGCAAATATTTAAACAAGCCTAAATGAGTATTTACTACAAGCAAGTTTTGAGATTCTTCATCGAGCGATATTTTAGTATATGCGTCGCACAAATCAATTTTTGAAAAGTAGCGTCCAGCGCCTAATTTGTCCGTAAGATCGTCTGGGCGTAGCAATGGATAAGTATCAATCACAGTTTTTGGGTTGACTGTAGACTTAAAGTCAACACAGAGGCGAATGCGACCTGAAGGTTTGGGTAGCGGACTTGCCTACTGACTAGCTGATATGGGCGCAATAATTTCGCTGTCTTGCAGTTCTTTAAGTTCAGCAGCGACTTTGTCCCGTAATGCAATGGGAAAAGTTCTGGCTCGGCAAAATTTCGGCTGAGCATTGTCTTTCTGAGTAATATGTGCAACAAAATTGTTAGCTTTGCTTAAACCTTCAGAAAAGAGTTCCGGGAATTCTTTTAGTAAGCTAGCTACACTGGCTTTTGCATTGAATGCAGACACTGACGACACATTTCCCTGAATGTTAAAGCCAAACAAATCAATAGAATCAAGACCAAACATATTCTCACACGCGTTCGATATTATCACTGTAAAAGCCACCATTCGCATATGCGAGCGATATATGGGAGGCAAGTACATGTTCCGAGGACTGGAATGTCGTGTCCATTATAAGCCGTCAGTTGCGTGCTAGTTTTAGACAGGCGTGGGGAGCCTAGCAGATCATATGTTTGATGATTGAGCAATGTGACAGAGGCACCCATCACCAACTGAAATTTCACACGTTTCCAACAAATAAGTAAATGAAGTTGTATACATGGAAGAACCCTGGAGATACTACAAGGTTTCAGATAGATTATATAATGGTAAGACAGATATTTAGGAACCAGATTTTAAATTGTAAGACATTTCTAGGGGCAGATGTGGACTCTGACCACAATCTATTGATTATGAACTGTAGATCAAAACTGAAGAAATTGCAAAAAGGTAGGAGTTTAAGGAGATGGGACCTGGATAAACTGAAAGAAACAGAGGTTGTACAAAGTTCCAGGGAGAGCATAACGGAACAATTGACAGGAATGGGGGAAAGAAATACAGTAGAAGTAGAATGGGTAGTTTTGAGGGATGAAGTAGTGAAGGCAGCAGAGGATCAAGTAGGTAAAACGACGAGGGCTAGTAGAAATCCTTGGGTAACAGAAGAGATACTGAATTTAATTGATGAAAGGAGAAAATACAAAAATGCAGTAAGTGAAGCAAGCAAAAAGGAATACAAACCTCTCAAAATGAGATCGATAGGAAGTGTAAAATGGCTAAGCAGGGATGGCTAGAGGACAAATGTAAGGATGTAGAGCCTTATCTCACGAGGGGTAAGATAGATACTGCCTACAGAGAAATTAAAGAGACCTTTGGAGAAAAGAGAACCACTTGCATGATTATCAAAAGCTCAGATGGAAACCCAGTTCTAAGCAAAGAAGGGAAAGCAGAAAGGTGAAAGGAGTATATAGAGGGTCTATACAGGGGTGATGTTCTTGAGGACAATATTATGGAAATGGAAGAGGAGGTAGATGAAGATGAAATGGGAGATATGATACTGCGTGAAGAGTTTGACAGAACACTGAAAGACCTAAGTCGAAACAAGGCCCTGGGAGTAGACAACATTCCATTAGAATGAAATTTTCACTCTACAGCGGAGTGTGCGCTGATAGGAAACTTCCTGGCAGATTAAAACTGTGTGCCGGACCGAGACTCGAACTCGGGACCTTTGCCTTTCGGGGGCAAGTGCTCTACCAACTGAGTTACCCGTGCACGACTCACGCCCCGTCCTCACAGCTTTAATTCCACCAGTACCTCGTCTCCTACCTTCCAAACTTCACAAAAGCTCTCCTGTTAACCTTGCAGAACTAGCACTCCTGGAAGAAAGGAGTTCGAGTCTCGGTCCGGCACACAGTTTTAATCTGCCAGGAAGTTTCAACATTCCATTGGAACTACTGACAGCCTTGGGAGAGCCAGTCCTGACAAAACTCTACCATCTGGTGAGCAAGATGTATGAGGCAGGCAAAATCCCCTCAGACTTCAAGAAGAATGTAATAATTCCAATCCCAAAAGAAAGCAGGTGTTGACAGATGTGAAAATTACCGAACTATCAGTTTAATAAGTCACAACTGCAAAATACTAACGCGAATTCTTTACAGACGAAGGGAAAAACTGGTAGAAGCCGACCTCGAGGAAGATCAGTTTGGATTCCGTAGAAATGTTGGAACACGTGAGGCAATACTGACCCTACGTCTTATCTTAGAAGAAAGATTAAGGAAAGGCAAACCTACGTTTCTAGCATTTGTAGACTTAGAGAAAGGTTTTGACAATGTTGACTGGAATACTCTCTTTCAAATGCTGAAGGTGGCAGGGGTAAAATACAGGGAGCGAAGGGCTACTTATAATTTGTACAGAAACCAGATAGAAAGTTGTAAGAGGAGGAGGAGGAGATTAGTGTTTAACGTCCCGTCGACAACGAGGTCATTAGAGACGGAGCGCAAGCTTGGGTGAGGGAAGGATGGGGAAGGAAATCGGCCGTGCCGTTTCAAAGGAACCATCCCGGCATTTGCCTGAAGCGATTTAGGGAAATCACGGAAAACCTAAATCAGGATGGCCGGAGACGGGATAAAAGTTATAAGAGTCGAGGGACATGAAAGGGAAGCAGTGGTTGGGAAGGGAGTGAAACAGGGTTGTAGCCTCTCCCCGATGCTATTCAATCTGTATATTGAGCAAGCAGTAAAGGAAACAAAAGAAAAGTTCTACCACAAGTAGGTATTAAATGCCATGGAGAAGAAATTAAAACATTGAGGTTCGCCGATGACATTGTAATTCTGTCAGAGACAGCAAAGGACTTGGAAGAGCAGTTGAATGGAATGGACAGTGTCTTGAAAGGAGGGTATACGATGAACATCAACAAAAGCAAAACAAGGATAATGGAATGTAGTCGAAATAAGTCGGGTGATGTTGAGGGAATTAGATTAGGAAATGAGACACTTAAAGTAGTAAAGGAGTTTTGCTGTTTGGGGAGCAAAATAACTGATGATGGTCGAAGTAGAGAGGATATAAAATGTAGACTGGCAATGGCAAGGAAAGCGTTTCTGAAGAAGAGAAATTTGTTAACATGGAGTATAGATTTAAGTGTCAGGAAGACGTTTCTGAAAGTATTTGTATGGAGTGTAGCCATGTATGGAAGTGAAATATGGACGATAAATAGTTTAGACAAGAAGAGAATAGAAGCTTTCGAAATGTGGTGCTACAGAAGAATGTTGAAGATTAGATGGGTAGATCACATAACTAATGAGGAGGTATTGAATAGAATTGGGGTGAAGAGGAGTTTGTGGCAAAACTTGACCGTAAGAAGGGATCGGTTTGTAGGACATGTTCTGAGGCATCAAGGGATCACAAATTTAGTACTGGAGGGCAGCGTGGAGGGTAAAAATCGTAGAGGGAGACCGAGAGGTGAATACACTAAGCAGATTCAGAAGGATGTAGGCTGCAGTAGGTACTGGATGATGAAGAAGCTTGCACAGGATAGGGTAGCATGAAGAGCTGCATCAAACGAATCTCAGGAGTGAAGACAACAACAAGTAAATGACTAAAAAGTTTGTTTGACTGGCGTACCACTGTAGAAACTGCACGCTTGCTAGTTGCAGATTTTGAATATACTGCATTAATGACATGGCCGTTGTGACGAGTTTTGTGTGTGGGCTGAATTCCTATGTGTATTCCGTTGCAAACATATCGATTACACATGTCGTTTTCTACCACAAGCATAAGACTGAGGTTGTCGGGAGGGGCAGTCTTGGCATTTGTGCCGTGAATAACGCCTAGCACAAGACAATTCTGTTCGCCTGTGTAGCCACCTGTTTAGCGAACTGCATACGCGACGTGTTGAGCAGGGTGGCGGTTTACTGCGTCTGGAACTGAGATATATGCATTAGCTCTGTGTGGCATCTAACGCTTGCAGCTGCGGAGCCTGAGCAAAGGGCGGGGCAGGCGGGGTAGCCATATTGGAAGACACAAATGCAACAAATAGACTAAAATTAGGACAAAAGCAAATAAATGAATAAATGGTCTGCAACGCCAACCAAACTCTGCTTAGCAAAAACGATAAGAAACTGTTAAAGTAAAGCGAGCGTCCCTGCAAAGTAAGACAACAAAAATTAAGGCGGCAGAAAGAAAGAAAGAAAGAAAAAAAAGGTAGTAGCCGGCAATCACGTATTTTGTTTCTAACACCTCCTCGCCAGTTGTGGGGTCTTACCCACTCATCGCTAATAGGGTACCTAAGGGATGCAGTGTTCTCGGAATGCAATAGAACAATTCAAACAAATAACATTAGTAGTTTTATTTCTAGAAAGCAATTGACAATATTTTGAATACAGCAAATGTCACTAGCAAGAGGGGACACGGAAACAATGAAGTTCTTGCTATATACAAAGTTCAAGTACGCAATTGAGACGGATCATGACAGTCTGATAGCGTAGAACTAAAGTCCGTTGCAGACGGGGTCGATCTGAGCGGCCGAGGCTGGCAGAAGCGGCACTTAAGTTCACTTCCCCCAGGTGTCGCTGTTCGCGCAGCGCTGTTGAATTCTGCGTACCATTGACCAATGTTTTCCTCACCGCCTTCTCTGCGTCTTCGTTCCAGCGCTTGTCGTTCCGCCAGAATAATTTTAGCCCGCCGAGTCATGTATACTAACAATTTACACAATGTCTGTGTTTATACAGTTTATGTATGTTACATTACAATAATTCTACGCGGTGTAAAATTGTTCAAATGGCTCTGAGCACTATGGGATTTAACGTCTGAGATCATCAGTCCCCTATAACTTAGTTGATTTTGCTTTACTGCTTGTTAACGAACAGATCTCCCTTCCCTGCCGTTTTCTTTTCTTTTTTGAGTCGACAGTCTTCTGACTGGTCTGACGCAACCCACCACGAATTCCTCTCCTGTGCCAACCTCTTCATCTCAGGGTAGCACTTGCAACCTACGTCCTCAATTATTTGCTGGATGTATTCCAATCTCTGCCTTCCTCTACAGTTTTTACTCTCTACAATTCCCTCTAGCTCTATGGAAGTTATTCCTTCGAGTCTTAACAGACGCCCTATGATACTGTCACTTCTTCTTGTCATTGTTTTCCATGTATTCCTTTCCTCTCCGATTCTCCAGAGAACCTCCTCATTCCTTACACTATCAAACCGCCTAATTTTCAGCATTCTCAGATGTTTTGATTTTCTTCTTTTCCGGTTATCCCGCAGTCCCTGTTGCACTACCATACAATGCTGTGCTCCAAACGAACATTCTCATAAATTTCTTGTTCAAACGGAGGCCTACGTTTGATACTCTTAGGTTTCTCTTGGCTAGGAATGCCCTTTTTGGCAGTGCTAATTTGCTTTCGATGCCTTCCTTGCTCCGCCCATCTTTGGTTATTTTTCTGCCTAGGTAGCAGAATTCCTTAACTTGATCTACTCCGTGGTCACCAGTCCTGACTGATGTTAAGTTTCTCGCCGTTCTGATTTCAGCTACTTCTCATTACCTTCGTCTTTCTTCGATTTACTCTCAGTCCATATTCTGTACTCATTAGACTGTTTATTCCAATCAGCAAGTCCTTTAATTCTTCTTAACTTTCACTCAGGATATCAATGTCGTCAGCGAATGTTATCATTGATATCCTTTCACCTTGAGTTTTAAACCCATTCTTGAACCTTTCTTATATTTCCGTCATTGCTTCTTCGACGTGCTCACTAAACAACATGGGCGGAAGAGTACATCCTGTCTTACACCCTTTTTAATCCTCGAATTTCGTTCTTGGTCTTTCACTCTTACTTTCCCTTTTTGCTCTTGTACATATTGTATGTTACCGGTCTTTCCCTATAGCTTACCCCATTTTTCTCATAATTTCGAACATCTTGCACCGTTTGATATTGTCGAACGCTTTTTCCAAATCGAAAAATCCAATGAAGGTGTCATTCTTTGTCTGTAATCTTGTTTTCATTGTCAACTGCAACCTCAGAACTGCCTGCCTGATGCGTTTATATTTCCTGAAGTCAATCTCATCGTCATCTAACATATCCTCAGTGTTCTTTTCCATTCTGCTGTATATTATTCTTGTTGGAAACTTTGATGCATGAGCTGTTAAGCTTATTGTGGGATAATTCTCGCAATTGTCGGCTCTTTCAATCTTCGGAATTATGTGGACGACATTTTTCAGAAGGTCAGATGACATGTCGCCATACTCATATATTCTACACACCAACGTGAGTAGTTGTTTTTTTTTCACTTCCACCAGTGATTTTAGAAATTCTGGCGGAATGTTATTTGTATCTTCTGCGTTTTCGATCTTATGTCTTCTAAAGCCCTTTTAAATTTCCCTGATATCTGCGCCAAAACGAATTATATTCGTGATGGTTTGAGTACAGACGTGATCAGTTGACTTTAAGGCACATGTCTAGCTGTTTCATCGCCTTAGTCAACAAATTCGACAGTGGCCTTCCAAATACAAATACAGGATCCACTATTATCAATTCGTACCACAAGTTCTCATAGTTTCAATAGATACAGCATTAGCTTTAACAAGTTCAATACATCTTCGCATTTGTAAACTCCTGAAGCACATAAGTACTTTGTGATATGTATAAAACTTTGCATGGGAACGGAGGTCTATTTGTTGTTTTTTGAAGCTAACATAGGGAACGTAGCATCACAAACTATCAGCTGCAGAATCTGATGTTAATCTTCACGGACTTACGGTTGCATATTCATGGAGTCGCAAGTCAACAGGTGACTGAAAAGCAGCTTAAAGAGAAAAACATTTGTTTGACAATTTAAAACGACACTACAAGTGTGTTCACTAAACCCAAACAGGCTCAAAATCTTGTGCTTGACAAAACACTTCATTCGGGTGCACTGGGGACGCTGTACTACTATACTGTCACTCACTGGCACGTGTACTAGAGCAAGAGTTCGCAAGCAGTGGGTGGACTCATGGTGAACAATGTTCGCGAACCAAGTTTCTTGATGAAAATATTCGAGTGTGGAGAGAAAATATGCAAAATTCGATCTTTGCTATCGATCGTCTTTAGTGTAGACAACAGTGGTCTTTTGGGGGAAATGGTCGAGAGGGATTGTACACCACTGTTACAGCTACAGGTATCGGGAAATTGATTACATCAGCGTACGAGAGTGGTAAAGACAACGCGAATAAAATTTCGCTGCTGCAAAAACAAATATTTGCTTCTATACGTGAACTACATGAGCTCAGTTCATCAGAGTCAACAAAAATCGAATTTTGTACATCCAGTGATTTGTTAAGAATTCTGAAATTAGTTATTTAGTAAGTCAGTTACATGTTACACAGATCATTTGAATGATTCTTTTATCGAAACAACATGAAACGAGTCAGTTTGCAGTATACGAACGCATGATTAGTGTTAATATTAATGAACACATTATTATTTTTAGTCCTACCCATTCAACAACTTTTTTGTTTTTACTGGTCACCAGTTTTTAAACAAAAATTCGTCAATGGAGTAGAAGGAGTTGTCCATCAGGAGAGATGATTTTAAACTAGTTTCAAAACATTTTATTATTAAGACATTTTATGTTATTGGGGGAAATGATAAAAAAATTTTGTTCTTGGATATTCAAAAACTTTTTGATCCACTGAAAGCTTTAACAATGGGCAATAAATGTCTTTTTCCCTCTACTGTTATAGGTATAGACATCAATGTTCTTCTCAGATTGTGATGGATCTTTTACGATGAATTTCATTAGCGAATATATGTATTATAACGGTGCGGTTAAACTGCCTAGCTCCTTGAAGAGGTACCTACATGATGACCGTGGGTGAATACCACATATTATTCTAACTACTTTCTTTTGTGGAATCAATACTTTCTTGCTTAGTGATGAGTTACCCCATAAAATTATTCCGTAAGACGTTATCGAGTGGAAATATGCAAAATATGTCAGGTAGTTGAAACAGTTGTTTCCAAGACTAGCAACCACTCAAAGAGTAAAAGCAGCTGAATTTATATGTTTGAGAAGCTCAGTAACCTGCTTCTTCTACATCGTAAACAAATATCTCGACCATTCCACCCTATTTACCGACTCCTCCTTGTGTGCTTCATCGCTTGCTGGTATGACTTGTACAGAACTGAATATAATTTTTTTTTCAAATTTAGGGAAAGAGAATCACTTAATAATTGTTCCGAAAATAATTATTTAAGAACTCTTCTATTGCTTCCTGTCTCCTGGCATTTGTTGTAACACTAGTATCGACTGCGTAAAGTACCAATTTTGTTTGTTGGATGTTAAATGGAAAGTCATTCACATATATAAGGCATAGGAATGGACTCAAAATTGAACCCTGAAGGATTCCCTTTGTGATTTTCCTTTTTCCTCAATCACTAAAATGTTCTGCCTTTCCGAATCGAATTATTCAGCACAAACCCCTTTTGCATTCTGTTTAAAGAAGGGCAGCTCGTTTTGTACTGTCGCGAAATAAGGAAGAGAGAGCCACGGATATGATAAGCGAATTGATGTAGCAGTCACTGAAACAAAGGCGTTTTTCGTTGCCTCGGGACCTTCTATGAAATTTCAGTCACCAACTTTCTCCTCAGAGTGTGAAAATATCTTGTTGGCGCGCAACTACATCGGGAGAAATCAGAATTCGCATAGAAAGATTGAAGTGTTTGCTTTTCTCGCGCGCTGTTCGAGGGTGGAACGTTAGAGAAATTGCTTGAAGGTGGTATGATGAAACCTCTGCCAGGCAGTTAATTGTGAATTGCAGAGTAATCATATATTTGGAGATGTGGGCAGTGAAGAAGTTCGATATAGCTAACAGTGGTACTGCTTAGCAGAACCACAATTTCAAGAAGCGACGCGAGTGCAAAAAGAGAAGGTTTAAAGGTAAATGTAATCAATGAACATGGGCCTGACAGATCAGATTCACGGAACTGGTACCCTGGTTAAGTACTCTCCTGCAGCGAATAGCAGAGGTAATATTCCACTTCGGAATTTTCCACGTCTTCAAAGCATAGAATAAGATCATCTATCACGTTTTTCGACTCATGTTTTGATGTAAAAATTACTTTTATTTTTCTGTAAGCTATTACACTTGTCATGGTCTTGTACTGCTCTAATTTCTTTCAGTACTCTCTGTGTGTAACCTGGCTCTAACCTAAAAAATGTCCCCTTTGATTCCAGTAATCACAGGGGTTTTGTCTTGCGTGCTTGTGGCTCCTTTTACACTTTCTGCAACGTGCTCAGCTAACCTTCTCTTCCCTCTGCTCTTCAGGTGCAGGCCGTGATTGGTGTATGTCCTTTTCCCAATCGCAACAACAGGCTCGGTACAGATATATGAATTTTTTTCAGTCAAAAGCAATTCGCTCAGCTCTTCGATCACAACCGTAACAGCCGTGTTAACCATGGTTACGTCGCTGCAAAATCGAGACAAATCCCACAAGAGTGTGTGCTGTTGCTGTTCCTGTTTCCTCTAGGTCACGTTTCATCCATGCTATCTTCTAAGTTGCTAGTATCTCATCTTCGCCAACAATATCTCTGAACACTGCGTCTACATTCTCTGGTACCCGGCTAAGCTTGGTGCTAGGTTTCACGTTGCTTCTGACCTGGTATTTAATTTTCCTGTAGCAATTACCTACATCTCTCCCGTGACCCGTGACTGTTCCCTAGTAGCAAAGCTCTTTTTGTTTCCACAATGCTTGTGACCTGGTAGTCAATACCTAGCTTTTCATGCAGCGTTTGGCCTACATCTCTTCCGTGACTGCTCTCTAGTAGCAAGACTCGTTTCTTTCTATGTGACTTTTCTACCGACCTAGCCTTAAAGCCGTTCCAATGGGTCTGCTGCACCCTATTAAGCTCAAAGGCTGGTTGAGGCTCTTCTTCTACTTCAGGTAACAAGTCAAACTGGTTGCTAACAGGAATTTGACGTGATTTCTGAGGTTTTCTCCTTTTGCCGTCTCCTTCATTCAGCTCCCATTGTATGTTTCCCCCTTCAACCTATCTAATTCAAAATATACCATTTTTAATTCTGCCTGGAGTTCACAAATCTATCCTCCCTGTTCTATGATTTTCTTGTCTCTACTACATAATCTGCAACCCCCTGGAAGAGTCCCATCTGACACTTTCTTAGTTTCTCCTCTGCGTTCTCCCCAGTGAAACACCAAAACGCATTCTTGACACGTTTGTACCACACCAATTCACAAACGGCGCCGGTCGTAGTGGCCGAGCGGTTCTAGGCGCTTCAGTCCGGAGCCGCGCGACTGCTACGGTCGCAGGTTCGAATCCTGCCTCGGCCATGGATGTGTGTGATGTACTTAGGTTAGTTAGGTTTAAGTAGTTCTAAGTTCTAGGGGACTGATGACCTCAGATGTTAAGTCCCATAGTGCTCAGAGCCATTTGAACCAACGGCAACATCCACATTTGTCACCCATTACGCTACACTTAAAGCAAACTTTGCACTACAACACACTTGTATTACAATAAAGTAATAATCAATAAAAACTTATCTTTCGGTGATTTGTGCAGCTAACTTTCAGGTGTCAGGCAGACATAAAATAACACGATCGAAATTTGTTGAACATAAGTCATAGACGACAAGAAGTGAATGAAAGCTATAAAAGTACGATATTTCTAACAACACTCTTAAACCGTCGCTGTCAGGAGATTCGATAAAGCACTGTAATGGATCCAAAGCAACACGGAACGAGTAGACGGTGAGCAGAAGTTAACACTAGCTTGTGAACATACCACCTATTTTCACGTAAGATAGGTTTTGAATCGCGGAAGACACGAAACGATTGAAAGAGCACAATATTTGTAACAACAGTAGTAAACAGAAACAATCCGGATATTATGGAGAACACTACACTGTTTTTAAAAGAAATCTCGATGCTCAGCTACAGCTGTTGTTAACGTCTGAGCGCTTAAGTTCTCCGGCCGCTACGGTTACCAACTGCCACCTATTACTTGGTCACAGTACAAATAATGTCTCCATTGGACGATACTGCTTTTCACCAAGACATTTTGCTTTTTTAGATAAACAAGCGTGGAAAGTGATATGGCTGAAATCTGAAGTATAGGGTGGGAAGGGAACTATTTCGACGTCATTATCGTATACTTTTCCCGCCTTAGATGTGCATTGTCCTGATGTAAAACCATTTTATTGTTGACCATTGATTTTAGGCCCCACTGCTTCAGTTGACCACGAAAATGGAAAAATAACGATATGTAAAAAAAGTTGTTTTATTCTATCACTAATAATCACGTGAAACTGCAGTGGGTCAGGACGGCTTGCATGCTTATAGACTTCATCGCAGGTCGCAATAATGATGTATGATGTTTGGTGCGACAGCAGGTATGTAGAGCCGTCGTAAAGTTATGGAAGCAGTGAGAAAACAATAGTCTATTTATTCAATGCAAGCAGTACAGCAGTTGGGTTGGGTTGGGTTGTTTGGGGGAAGAGACCAAACTGCGAGGTCATCGGTCTCATCGCATTTGGGAAGGATGTCGGCCGTGCCCTTTCAAAGGAACCATCCCGGCATTTGCCTGGAGCGATTTAGGGAAATCACGGAAAACCTAAATCAGGATTGCCGCACGCGGGATTGAACCGTCGTCCTCCCGAATTACAGCAGTTGAAAAGACGCCGTTCTGCAGTCAGTGTCCACAGTTCTGCAGCTAGCGAAAACGGTGTCTGATAACAGTAGGCTGGGTGACCACATCGGGTCAACAACTCTCAAGAAGTATCTCTCGGTGCTGGCTATGAACGACGACAATACCGCATAGCCGAGGTGGTTGATACTGACGGTCGCTGGGCCCCACCCTGTTTTGACAGGAAATCATTTCTGAACATGTTGGCAACGGTAGTGATGTAGTGACAGGCTCGGATATGACCGTGACGGTCTGGTCCCTTGTACTGTTCTGTGTCAGCAGTGTTCCACTCCTTCCAGCAGCAGTGGGACTGGACGTGTGATAACTAGCCTCGCTGTAGCAATGGTGTGGAGGACTCCGTCACATCAATGCAACCTCTCTGCAATTTCTTGCATAAAAATGTGATGGCAGCTTTCCATTTGCCTGGCCACAGGTTACAGTCGGCAGGGTGAAAAGGGATGGCGCAATAACACTGTACGACCTTTATGTAAACAGTCACCATCCATATTGTAACCAATAAGAGCATATTCTCTCTCCACTGGTGCCATCACCAGACCATTGTTTTCACTGCACTTTTACTTCTCGAGTGTAGTAGACGATATACATTCTGTTGACAGTCACAGAATTATGACAGGAGTCTTTGTTTCAACACTTCGAAACTCAATTTACAATGGGTTTTTATCGAAAATTTTTCAGAGTGATTCACAGAATTTCGTTCAGGATATTATTTACTCACCAGCTGCTACACCTGCACTCGCATATCAATTGTTTTGTCATAATGAGTGACGGTGAGAAAGTAAGCTATTGTATGTACCATAATGTCAGCTGCTCTCGTGTCTTCTATGCATTGGGCTATTGAAGTAACTATACATTAGACGACGTATACATTATGAAACAAATTAAATAATTTTTAACATGATTTATGTCCACTGATGTAAAAAAAGAGTTTCCAGTCCCAACTTCACCCTCGTAGAGAATGATTTCTTTTTTCTTTTTCCCTTTTTTTAGTTTCTAAGGTAGAATAAGTTCTTTCCCAGGACTCACACAAAATTTCATCAAATCGGTTTAGCTCTTTAGTCATGAAACTGAAACTGACGGAGTTACTTTCGCATTCAACAATATGGGCTTGGAGGTATGGATTAAACACGTTAAGGATTGTACAAACATTGTATTGAATCATACTGCGTAGAACATGTCAACCAATAAAAGTATTTTGACAAGTATGATGAAGTTCAGAAATCAAAGAGAAAATAGCTTTGTTGAAGAGTAAATTTGTTTCCTTCATTCACATTATATTCAATACATCTGTCCTGAATTAAAATGAAAAAACTAACAGCGCCATCGTTTGGTTCCGTGGTGTACTGCGCCATGATGATCGTGTCACTGTGATAAACATCCAAACTACTAAGGTGAGCAGACGATTCTAGATAAAACTTTAACTTACGATATGTTTTCTTTCTGTATTCCGATTTTGATGAAATAAAGCCTAGATGTTGAACCAAGCTACACTCAAGCTACCTCTGAAAACTCCATGAAAATTCGTCTAATGGTTTTGGAGATTAGCGTGTTCAAACAGACAGACATGATGGTTTTACAGTCTTATTATTAGTACAGAGCTGATATACGAGACCTATTCGGAAAGTATGGCCCGACAGCTAGCGAAATGGAAACGAAAGTGAAAAATCAATGAAGCTCTGGACAGATGTGTTGGACAGTGTCTGTAGTACGCCTGACGGTCGTGTCACAGAGCTCTTTTCAGTTCTGAGTAGACAGCAAGCACATAAAGATGCCTAGAAAGATAGTGGCTCCAGTGAATTATTGGTGAACGCTGTATAGCTTGTTTCAACATATAGGCTTCATTTCATCAAAATTGGAATACAGAAAGAAAACATATCGTAATTTAAAGCCCCACATAACATACTTGTCATGCATTTCCTTCTTGATAACAGTTCTCCGCTGCACACTGCAGGGCAATGTGGATCGTTCTGCAGCATTTTCCATGGGAAGTGTTTCGTCATCCACCACACAGCCAGGACTTGGCTCCCTCTGACATTCATCTCCGCTCACGTGAATCGCTGGCTACGAATACAACATTTCGGCTCAGGCAGCGAACTGCAGACCATCGTAGAGAAAAGTGGACGAAAGCACAGGCGGCTGCCTTCCATGACTAAGGTATTGGGAAGTTAGTGCAACGCTTTGACAAATGTCTAAGTCAGATCGGCAGCTATGCAGGGAAGTAACTGGAAGTTGTAACTAACTGTTGCAAATGAACACTTTTGATTTTCACTGTGGTTTCCATTTTGAAAACGATTGGGCCTTACTTACCGAATAGCCCTAGTAGATTTGTATCAGAAATGTACCACCTTTTAATGTACCTTTTCTTTAGTGCCTTGTATCCTTGTAGAGAACACCAGACACTGGACTCATTAAACCAGCAAATCATCCTACGGCTACTTGCTTTCAATGGATTATGTGTTACTTTACTTTACCTTCTAAACCCCATGAGACAAGGGCTATCAGTCTACAAAGATATCTCCAGTCATGTGACTACTTCGGTTTCGAAATTCTGGCAGCTCGTTCGTTGGTGTCGCTAGAGGATTTTACCAACAAAGACAATAAAACATAAAATACCTAATGGAATAAAAGGACTGTACAACTACAGCAAAGAGAAAATATCAATAGAAATATAACTAAAAAACCCAGACAAGTGCGAGTAGGAATCGCACTCTGAGGGTAGCGCACGAATTTAGCTATGTATTTAGACAGTTCTCCCTTCCTGGAAATCGAGAATCTCTGCGATTTTTGCCTGTTATTGATATTGATACTGGCAAGACATCAGTCACGGGAGTTTCAAGACTTTCTAGAAGGTTTTAAATTCAAGTTTAACGTAGGGGAACAAATGGCAAATGAAATATTTATTGTATGATATAATTTTTTTCTTGATTTTTCCAATCCTGAGGGACAGAGGACTTAAGAGACGGACAGACAAACAGTCGAACAACAAAAGACAAAAGTATTTTTTCTTGTGATATGATTACAAGTAAACAATTTTTTTGATTTGTTCCTTTACTTTTATTGTGAAAGCTTGCTGCTTGCTAAATTTCATGGTTCTGGGTCAACGGGAAGTATCCTATAGATTTGGATGAGTTTGTGAGTATAAAAATACGTGACATTAATAACCGTATGTTGTCATTGCATTAACTTAGAACCCTGCTATTCAGTTCACTGCTACTACGTCCCTTCCTGAGCAAGAATTTCACAGTATTTTCCTCTCATCCACACTCGCCTACTACGGGTAAAACGGTTTAATACTTCATCTTTGCATTGGTCGCTGTCCAAACTTGCCCTCGTTCTTTTTTTCTCCGGCGCCTTCCATCTTTCAGCACGAACGCCCATATCTGCCAACTGCCGCTTCTCATCTCGCATCCAAGTTCGTCTCCGTAACGCCTTTGCTTCCTGATTCCACTTGACTACTCTAAAATCGCCTGATTGGCTGCCTTGTGTAATTGTTAACTAGCGTCATCTTGGATTCTTGTACGAGCTCTCCTTCTCTGCAAAGATCTGAATACAGTATCTTCCGGTCACTCCCTTGCAATTCCCTTGTTTGGTTTCTCCTCATAGTGGGAGGTTTGCAGTGGCGGTAAAATTCCGATCGATAATAAGCCTGTTTCTCCAGCTACCTGTCATGAGAGCTTCCAGGAGTCACTAAACCACTACACTAAGCCCTGTAGCTCATCTTGTCTGTGAATATCTGAGGACACTCTTATACCAGCAACCACATGCAGAAAGCTGCCAGACCATCTTGTTTCCATTTCCTGTCGATCCTTCCATCGACACCAACGCACCAGGTGCTTCATCTCACTTGTAGTAGAATTCAGGATTGGAACGTAAATAAACTCAAGAATCTTTACAGTGAATAACTTTTGCATTGAATTTGGTGCATAAGGTAGACGTTTCGTCGTTAGGCAATAACCAACTGCACTTATTTGTATTAAAGTGTCACACTAGTCACCTAGATTGCTGTTAACTAACAACTACGTGTTGTCTCTGTTTTAAAATATGATTGACAGATACTTATGAGATGTATCCACTCTGCCAGGTGTAGAACATTCTTCCACCTGTCATCAGCTGATCTGTCTTGCCCGTTTTGCGAATGATACATTAGCACTAATAGAAGATTGATCCCCATTAAATCCTATGTTTCTTCTGATTTGTACCTCTAGTAATGTTTCATGTACACGAAAAATGCCAAACACACTATGGTTCGAATTCTGCAATTAATGCAAAGTACTGTGATAACGGGCTGGGCGACATGGTTCACGGATTTGTATGACGGAGACTGCTGTCCAAGTGAGCCAACAGTTTGATGGAAATTAGGGACCTACTTTTTTTAAAATGTTTATGTTTTGGCCCAGCCGAAGAGAATATTCGCTGCTGGTGAGAAACCACTGGAAGCCAGTTCACCAGACCAGCGCGTTATGCTGGGCCTAGCAGACTTCCTATGGTAAAAATTGCTTATCGAGGGTATCAGACCTGGGCCATTGTGGATGCTGGAAGGATCACGTGTGCCTTTGGACGCGAGGGACTGGGGCTCGTGTCAGAAACGCTACTCTCTCTCGGCCGCCGGCTCCCGATCCGGCAACACGTCATACCCTGCGCCCCATGATCTGATACGAACTTCGTGTGTGAAGGCCTCTTCTAAACGTATGGGACCTTCCATGGTGCTCCATATGTATTCTCTTTATGGAAATAAACCCTTAATTGCCATGGTTCTCATTTCCAACGCAACTACTCTGGATGTCCAGTTCTATGCCCATCCACTCCGTTCGTTCTGTAAAATATCTTCCAGATTGGATCTCCTGTTGTAAAGTATTACGGTATTCAACCCAGCCTTGCTGTTATTTTCCAAATTCTCACTGTACTGCTTGTTTGAAATAGGAACCATCCCTCAACGTTTAGAGATTTCCTTGACACATATTCATGGGCGGAAAAACTGACTATAGCCGTTCCTGGGCATGTACTGCGTGGCTTGCTATTTCTGGCCGCTGACGTCAGCAAACTGCCATGGGCATGGTAGAACTGTACTATGAAAGACTTTGGATGTATGAAGAAAACCGGGATAGTACGCAATCTTTAGCATAAGGATGCCGCCCTCTTCGTGGGCAGTGGCCAGCTCTTTAATCAATGATCGTCTAATTCAAATCTCTTTCGCAACAAGGAACACTTTTTTCTGGTAGCGTAAATGAATATCTTTTTCACTTGACATCTCAGCGAAGCTGAGGAATATTTGCCGAAACACTCTTTAGAAATGACTTTAGGAGTCGATGGCAACTGTAATCGCTCTTTGTATTGTCGTATTATCTAAGTAACATATATTTCCAGCAGTGTTTTATAGGATTTCGTGTATTCCGCCGTCAGATGTGATTGCTGCAGTCAATTCTTAAGCCACTTTCATTTGTTACTCATGTTGAAACCTTCTCTAACAATTCAGTACTAGCGTTCATACTTAAAATGCGGTAGTCACTGGTTCTGTACGTAATATACCGAAATTAATAATCGATCATCTACTAGCACACCCTTCAGTGCAGAAATGCAGGGTTCTTCTGTTGCCTTCAAGCAATGACGAACTTCAGTACTTCGCATCGTAGCTTTTTCAAGATCTGAACGCCGAATCCTGTTATTTGTGGGAATAAATTCGACTGTGGCCAACGCCTTTAGCGCCCTCCAAAGGTCAAAGCGACTTATTCCACGACTTAAATCTAATTCTTTTTCAATTCTTTGGCACAATGCTTGCAGTCAGCCCTATATTTACAAGCGGCTGAAAACCATATTGGTTAGTATTGGTTACTGTTGCACAACTGAGGAGTCTGAGCTCAACTATAGCACCTCTGAGGCAAGAAAATGTATTGTATAAACATTAAGGACAAAGTAAAATGACATATTAAACATTCGAATACAAGTGATCAGTCACTGTTAAATGAGTTAAAAATACATGGAAGAATGCAACAACTCGATACAAAATACGGCAGTAAAGTTTGGCTGTAATTTCAGTGTTTTGTATGTGGGTTCATTCATGATTGGCTTGCCTGAATTAAACAATATTTTCATTTGCTCTGTCCTCGATTTGCGCCGCTCCAGCACGTTTCCACAGAGCTGACTGTACACTCGAAATACCTCCTCCATTTCTGTCACTTATTTCTCGATTTATGTAACACGCGGTATAAAACGCAATGCGTATATCATGAGGGCTTTCTGCGTCATTATTCTTTCCTTATAGGATACTCAACGAAATGGCGCAGTGCGCACATTAAAGAGAATTCAATGCGTCCTGCGGGAGTGGCAGTTAAAACAGCGGTGTACGCTATCCTAAGGGCTTTCGAATCAATTTGTTCGAACTCTATGATGGAACGCCTGTCTGCCAGATTGTTTCAGCATTAGGAAGAAAGACCGAGGCAGTCTATGAAGCCCTTGAGGAAAGAATTGCACTGGACGAGGTTCGGTAATAGCTTCTGAAGCTGTTGTTGCTGAGACCCGAATAGCGTCCCGTTTGAAGTGGACCTGTGTTATAATGGCGCTGTGGATACTACACAAATGGTTTGAATTTATCTTTGAGGAAGTTTCTTCTTTGATACTTAATATCCACGGTCAAATTTATGGTTGTTGTGTGCATTAGTAGAAGAGCAATACAAAACAAATTAGCACAAGAGTTGCCCTGTCTTTCTCTTTAGTGATCCACGATGCGCATGTAGCACAAGTGTTTTTAAATATTTGACTCTGTGATGATACTAAAGTAACAACTTGTTCTATTACTCCCCAAATGAGACACTTGCTGTGTTTTGCCGTTTAATGACACGAAGGAAGAATATTTTCCTAGGATTCTGGAAAATAGGTATTATCTCAAGGGACACCCAAAACAGAACAGAAGAGACCTTATCGTTACCATACGTCACAAGTTAAAACTGCTTGTCGGTTTCAAATCCAGATATCTGCTCCACGCGGATAGCGAGGTACCGATTTCAACATTCAGTCACGCTTCAGGTGTCGACTAAGAGGTTCTCCATACATCACAGCTTTAATTTGTCACATATAATCAGCACGGAGTTTATTTCGGAAATAGCATGTGACTTAGATTTCCAATTTTATGACCGCTGGCTGTTCCAGCACTTGACGCATTCGCGTCTCCTGTAGCTCTCCCTCTCTCCCCCTCTCTTACCATGCGTCACCGCGTTCTCTGATTGCTTTCGCAAAAATGGAATAATACTTCTTTCACTAATACGCTCCCTTTTTTTCTATTTGTGAACACACAGCGCTGCTTTGATGTATTTCCTTTTTTGTTTTCGTATGGGTGTACATCTGAATCCTCCTTTGTTCATTTACACTCCGAATCATACATTATTTACTTCTAGCCTGTGTACTACCTAGTAGCCATTGGGAATGTCAAATGTTCTTACATAGAGCGAAGTGGTGCATCTACATTTAGGCTTTCCGTGATTTATGTCAGTTTCTTAGAAAATTTCGAACGGTTCCTTCGAAAAGGACGGGACCGGTTTTGATACGCCCGCTAAGCCCGCAGGGCAGAAAAGGCGATTAGGATTGTGGAAAGGGCCAAATAAGGTGGTGGTCAGTTCCGCTTCAAAATTGTAATTTATTGTAATTTAATAACACATTTAAACCAAAACGGCACATAGCCGAACCTTTACAACTACGAGTTTCGAAACCCATTCTTTCACGGCTGAAGGCCTCCAAACAAGAAATCTTAAAAATCAACAAGATAAATTTCAAGTGACTGAAGACATGCAGTTAAAATTGCAAATAAAATAATTAAAATATATATGCATATATCACAGCTAGGCTGAAAGCCTCAAGGCAAAAGTGGGTAGAACAAACAAACAAGGTGCAATATCAACGGCTGAAGGCCACAATTAAATTTCAAAATATTTTACCATAATCTTTTAAGGCAGAAGGCCGCAATGTTTTCGCTTAAGGGGAAATTTTAAGAAAAAGGCTTTAAGAGGGTGAAGGTCCACAACTGATTTTCCAAAAATTCAAAAAATAGCTTAAACCTTTAAGTGTTAAGTGGCCGAAAGCACACTAAATGAAAAGGCAATGCAACGACAGTAACTAAATTTAAGAACAAGGTTTTAAGCAGGTGAAGGCCACAATTGATTTTCCAAAAATTCAAAATACATTAAAACTTTAAGTTTTAAGTGACAGCACACTAAAGGAAAAGACAACACAACAACAGTGACTTTCAGCAAAAAATCCAGTTGCCGGAATTCAAACTTACTTCTACTGACCGAAGGCCCTTGATTTACATAAACATTTTTTTTAAAGTATTGGCTATAACAGATTACCAAAGACCACTAAACACCCATGGAAAGGACAGTACCGACAATGGCACTCAGACGCCTCCAGGGATGGGGGGCGGGGGGGGGGGGGGGGGGGGGGGGAGGAGGGATTGGGCCTGCCCTCGAAACATTAACGTTCACTTAAGTGAGACAGGTGGTGGGCCCAACTACACTTGATCAGTCGGTAACCCAACCACGAGACAGTCACGGACCGACGGACCAACCGACTTGCTACCCACCAATCGGTACATGAACTCAAGAACCAAATGGTTACGGACGTGATTATCCACAATGAAATATGCATTAAGCTGTCAAAACTACACACCATGTTGGACAGTGACAACAGGTGAGGAAAGGACACAGCCCGAAATTACGTTAGTGGCCAGGGCAGGTAACTGGAACACTAACGGCCATAAGGCAGAAAATTCCGCTGGCACTCTTGAATTTTAAAATAAGGTAATATAGTTAACTCCACCAAAAAAGAACACTGCCTGAATTTACGTCAGTCGCCAGGGCAGATAACCAGAACACTAACGACCACAAGGCAGAAAATTCCGCTGGTGCACTTTAATTGTAGTGAACCAATGTAGTTAATTCCACCGCACTGCAGCTCTATTTCACCACTACAAACACTCCGTGTTGCTCACAGGAAAAGCTCCCCAACAGCGAACCACCGAAACGAACAACACAACATGAACGGACGGGGCTTGGATACTTAAGACACCTCTCAACCTTGACGTCCTGGGTCGATGAGCCACGAAGCTCGTAGCGACTGGACAGTTACACACACACACTCCGACTCTGCGCAGGTACTGCCAGCGGATCGAGCCGACGCGCCGCCCGGGGATGTCCTCCCTGGTCCGCACCAACCGACCGAATACCCTCAGAGTTCCGAAAGCATCTAAAATAGTCGTCAGTGGAAATAGCGCCAACTACACACACAACCTGACAAACACTTGCACGAAGACCTGAACTATACACAACAGTAACTAAGCATGCACGAAGACAAATCGGAAGTCGATGCACACACACACAGCCGACTCATGAACGATTGGCGAGCCAAAATGCGTCGTCCGGTAGAACGACCGATCGATAATCCACCAAAACCGTGACCCGGCTCAAGTGATGCTTGGCGACAATGGTCGGGCGAGCCATGTGGACGCAGACGTCACTGCTCCAACCCGACTGCCCTAGTGCCGCTTTGCAACTTCCCCACTGGCAGGCCCGGACTGGGCTCCAGACACGTTCCAACTGACTGGCAGCCTGAACTCGCGACCGGAACTGGCTTACGACAGACAACGCCCGGGAAGTAATAGCAGTGGAGCAAAGATACTACGAGAGGGGCTATATTGATATGCGCTGCTTGAGCCGCTCACAGCCAGGCAAAGCAGAAACTCATTGACTCCAGTAATTTAAATTAACGCAGTGACGTGGAAGTACGTTAAAAACAGGGTGTAAAATGCATGATGGCTGGAACATGAGCCATGCCCTGCTCAGGCTTATGTCGCTGACCTTGTCGAATCCTAGCTTGTGCCTCGTCCCTAATGATGTGGTTGTCGACCTGTATTAATCTCCCTTCCTTTATTCCATTGTCTCAGTAAGAATGCAGAGAGGCACCAAATTTGAAGGTGGAAAATGGCGGCAGCTCATTATTTTTAACATGTACACGTGTCTTGAACTGGCAGTATTCTTCCAGTTGTGGCATACGGTGATTCTTCGAGAGCCGATCCAACGATCCATTTCAGTACTATGTTCATTCCAGTTCTGCCTCAGTTTCCTATCATTTTCATTGTCAGTTTTTTAATGCTCTGTCGCTAGAGAGACCATTTGCTGCCAAGCAGTACTTACAGTCGAAGGTTGTATCCAGACATTCGTATGGACTGATTTACATGGGCCAACCTGAACTATGTAACCGGTCCTCTACCATCTTGAGTTACATTCTGTCGTGTGATGCAGCATGAAAAATATTTACGACAAGCGCCATTGAGAGAGGTAAATCGGCCAGCATAGTTTGTTGAAAACGGGCAATGTTACTGACTTTATTTATTTCTATTTTTGTCGTTCAAGCCTTGTGACTATACAAATATCAGATCAACTGTAATTTCAAACGCTGTATAAATAATTTTATAGTACAGTAGTAAAATAATAATATTCTGATGAAGCAGCAATGAATTATTAATGACTGCATGAGGGGAAGCCTTGGAATTGAATGAATGACACTTTTCTATGACAGGCAAAGGTGGTCAAGCCCGACGTAGTAGACAGTTGTTGTTGTTGTTGTGGTCTTCAGTCCTGAGACTGGTTTGATGCAGCTCTCCATGCTACTCTATCCTGTGCAAGCTTCTTCATCTCCCAGTACCTACTGCAACCTACATCCATCTGAATCTGCTTAGTGTATTCATCTCTTGGTCTCCCTCTACGATTTTTACCCTCCACGCTGCCCTCCAATGCTAAATTTGTGATCCCTCGATGCCTCAAAACATGTCCTACCAACCGATCCCTTCTCTAGTCAAGTTGTGCCACAAACTTCTCTTCTCCCCAATCCTATTCAATACCTCCTCATTAGTTATGTGATCTACCCACCTTATCATCAGCATTCTTCTGTAGCACCACATTTCGAAAGCTTCTATTCTCTTCTTGTCCATACTAGTTATCGTCCATGTTTCACTTCCATACATGGCTACACTCCATACAAATACTTTCAGAAACGACTTCCTGACACTTAAATCTATACTCGATGTTAACAAATTTCTCTTCTTCAGAAACGATTTCCTTGCCATTGCCAGTCTACATTTTATATCCTCTCTACTTCGACCATCATCAGTTATTTTACTCCCTAAATAGCAAAACTCCTTTACCACTTTAAGTGTCTCATTTAGTGTCTCATTTAGTAGACAGTAGCCAGTGAAATAGACTTTCAAATGTGTTAATCTTAGAAAAAGATTTTGTACTCATACTTTCGCTTTAAGATGTTTTTAAGGAAGAATGGTTTATGGACATTAATCCGACGGCTTTTATAACAAACATTTCCGTTGGTGAGACTAAACATAAGACTTGGCTGCTTATATTAGACACCAGTCATGGGTTTTGGTGAGATGGATCTCAGACATAGGAATAAAGCATGGCAGGAGGTACCGCAAGGTTCTGATGCGCCTACTGAGACGACAATGGCAGTCATCCATTGATGTACACCAGCATCTACTGGCTTGTGGAAGCTACACGTTCAGCGCATAGCAGCAGTTATGATGAAATACAGTAATGGACAAAAGTAGCAATCGTTCTGAGATAATTTACTGCATGGTAATACTACTATAGGTGCTAGAGTTATTTAGTACTGAAAAAGTAGGTTATCTGTCTAAGTGGTGTACCCATAGTAAAATTTAGCTCTGGCCTCAAGTCAGAGATTTCTTTAAAATAAAAGTAATTTATACATCTCTGTAATTCAGTCCATCAACTCGAACACACCACTTCTCAAGACAGCGTGTGTCATAAACCTTTAAGACCAAAATTTTACAGGCATTAGAGAACTGTGAACTGAGTATTTTTGAGTAGGGAATCAATGGTCGGAGACATATTTAAGGTGGCGCGACGTCTTGAATGTGCAGTATGTATGAGGCAAGTGTCTGTGAACAGGTTACCGTCCAGAGCGAATAAATGCCTGCCACACTGACATGATCAATGATACACAGTCATGTGCTATACGACCAAGGTGGACTTTACCGCAATATTACAATTCATGGTTGTGTAGGATAACGCACATTGCCGAATTGTCAGAGGATGTGTATGGTAAACAGCAGAAGGACCTTGGCACAGTTGGGAGCTCTCACTAATCGGCAAGCAAACAGATGCATGTGTTCGGACTGTGGTCAAACCTCTACTGAACATGGAAGAAGGGAAAGACAATTAGACTGTCTCTAGTGGTTGAACACGACAAAGATGATGGGCTTCACAATCTGTTGGATAATTGGTTATGGCTGATTATTCCACACCGCCTTACCGTAGCTCTGTCCATGTTTACGTGTTTACGTGTGTGTGTGTGTGTGTGTGTGTGTGTGTGTGTGTGCATGTGCGTGTGTGTTGTGTGGAGCAGGGGGGAGGGTGTGGGGGTGGGGGCTACAACGGCGGTAGCGTAGCTGGTGATGGGGTCTCCCAGGCTGACAATGGATCCACTGAGAACCAGCCGAAGAGTGTCTCACAACATTCCATCTTTCCTTCATTCGGACCTGATATTTCCTTCCCTTTGTTAGGCAGACAGAGCCTGAAACCCTAGGAAGGTGTCGTGCCTACCGGTTGGCAACCCAAAATGTTGACACAGAAACGAAACTGGCTACGGGAAAGAGCTGTGTTTATCACAACGTCGAATGTGCACGGTCTCGATACAAGTGAAAGAGAAGTATTCCAGACATTGTGGGGACTGAAGGTAGATGTGTGTATTCTGAGTGAAACAAATGTGAACTGGAAATAAAATGAAAACATAACAGATTTCATTGAGAATTACAGTACTGTGAAAAGGTGCAAGACTGAAGAGACGAATTTCAACAGCCATTCATAAGAAGCATAGAAGAGATATCAAATGCTGGAGGAAATCCATGAGAGTATTACGAATGCGGAAATACAAAATATTGCCATGAAATTAGCGCTGTTGGGGCTTATGAACCTACAAATAACATGACAGTAAAATCTAAGAAGAATTTTATGAAAAATTGTCAAGAATGCTAGAGAGCATAAGCGCCCACAACAAAAATAAATTAATAGGAGGTTTTGACGGAAAAAAGGATAGTGGAGTAACAGAATCATATGAGACGACATACTAAATGGAAATGGAGAAATGGTAGTTGATACAAGTGAATCATTGCCCTTGACGACTTTAAATGGTTTCTTTCCTCACAAGCAGACCCATGGAAGTAAATACATGGGACAGCCCTCCCAGAAACATCAGGACAGTAATAATTCCTATTATTTAAAATAAATACTCCATCATAAGAACAGGTGATATTAGAGTTTTCAGTGGTGCAAAACGTGCTTCGTAATACTTGTTAGGTGGGAAGATGGTAGTAATATCTGAGGAGGAAAGACAAATTAAAGACGCAAATATTCCCATGAGAACAGTAGATACTAGGAAATAAGATGTAGTACTGTAACCTCCCTACAAAAAAAATAAAAATATTATTTTTGGTTAATGATTCTAATTTTTATGTAACCTCACAAAAAGACTTAATTAATAATAATAATATGATTCTATTTTTTGTGTAACCTCTGAATAAAATTGGTTCCCATGTAATGTACCCACAAAATCCTTTTCTGATTTAATATAAGCTCGAAACAGAAAATTCCTAAACCTCGTAATGGAAAATAAATTCAGTAACCTGGTAAAATTTGGACGACAGCAGTGCTGCGTCATGGCCCTGTATGATCATTCTGAATAAAAAGCAAAAATTCTCACCTCGATAAAGTCGGCAACTATCTGCTCTTACAATAGCTCTTTTCCGGCACAGCTCTGTGCAAAGCTGCCCTATTCATTTGTTATTTATGAAAGGAAGCGAATGATTTTTCTTTTGCAACAATCGGAATGATCATGCATTGAAAAAAAATATCAAATTCTTTAAATTGAAATGAATGCTTGTTATTATTAGGACATTTTTAAAAGATATACATGGGAGTTTACATAATATTACTAGATATGCGCGAGGCTGTTTTTTTTACCTTATACAATAATACTCAGGCTCCGGCATCGCTGCAGCGCGACTGGCCCAGCCAACATGATACACCAGACAGGACTGACAAGCGCAGACAGGCGACTGCTCGCTAGCAACAACTTACTGCTACTGCTACACAGTTCGTACTGCAGTCAACACTGCTCTTCGGTCTCAGATTCTCTTATAGCTTACATATCGCAGGCAGCACATACCTCTTACAGTACTTTATCCAATTTCAGCAACTGTAAATATCTTTGTTGAAAAAATCAGGAAGTATTTGCTCAAAAGGAATTGTATTTCTTTACCAGTTTGAGGCACTTAGTGCGCTTTTGCAAAAGATTAGAATTATCGCCGATGAATAAAAAGCAAAGTGTACATGCATTTAATTTTGACTATGGCGCTATAATTGTAAACTGTGTTTGGGATTGAAATGTTGAAAGTTACTCACTTGGTGTTTGTATATTTTCGCCGACCAAAGCGTTTTGTGTAACGACAGTTAATTCTTATGTGATGGAATTCACATTTCAATAAGTAAAAATCTTATATTTGACCATCCCAGTTAATGAAAATGGGAAACATCGGAAAAATAATATTGCCAAGTTTGGCAACATTATTTTTCAGTCAATTACAATAAAACCAGCAATTACTTTCTTTCGTCCCGAAGTCCGATCGTCTTTTTGAACTTCAAGATTCACAGAGTATAAGTCAGTATTATGGTATCAGAGAATTGAACAAAACGAATTGACTATTTTGAAAAGGATAGTAAAGAAAAGCCTTGACATTTTCAGCAAACCTACATTTTTATTAAAGGCAGAATTCAGTAACAAAGTCCAAGATAATGTTGGTCACAGTTGTTACATTTATAGCTGCCACAACACAAGCGAAGTAATGTTTCACATGCCAAATGATAATTGAATTTATTAAACCACTAATAAGGAAAAAAGTAAAACCTCAGCTTCCGTGTGGCGACGATAAGTTTGGCTACCTCAGACGAGGACTGCGTATAAATAGGACATTCGTAAGTATGTAAATACTGTACATATTTTGTAAATTTGTGTTATGTAATCATCCATATATCTTACTTTTTATGTGTTCAACCCGAATGTGACCAAAAATCCAAACCATCTGAGAGAAGAAGGAAAAAAGAAAATTGCTAAACAAAATCAAGAAATAATCGGCATTAACGATCGTAACCTCTAAGGCAAGGAAACCCCTTTTCTTGAACAAGTCTTTGTGCCTCGAAGCTACGACAGACAAAGTCGATGATCGCAGCGTCATCATTTTATCAGTTTCTGAGCCTTATGGAAAAAACGCATATGAAGATATTTGTAGGATAAGATGGTGGATGTCAAGCACTACTTAGGCATTATGTCCGATCACCATCAGATTTTTTTTTTCCTTAAAAGTGTTATGTGTAGCAAAAGTTAATTCTTGGTTGATAGAATTCGCATTAGAATCAGTAAAAATTTTACATTTAACTATAAAATCCCAGTTAAGGAAAATGGGAGGGATCGGAAAAATGAACTCGAACATGGAAAATGCCTATGGACCGGGAGGGAATCAGACACTGAAGATCTGCTGATTCCTGATCACGAAATAGAAAGTACAAGTTTTGCCGTGACAGTGAATAAAAACGTATGGAAAAAGAGGAAATGGTTGAGTTGCATTCTTCCGTATCAGGTCAATTCGCTGACTGATACGAAGGTTTAGACAAGCTGCTAAAGTAAATTTCTTTACAACTGACGAGCGAGTAAACGGTATATATATGAATAAAAATTAAGCGTTTAGCTAATGAGCAAACAGCGCACAGGAACCAAAGTCTTGGACGAATTGCTAATGAGCAAACTCTTCACTTGAACGAAAATTTTGAGCGATTAGGCAATACGCAGATAGTGCACATAAAAGAGAATTCTGAACGTTTGGCTTGTGTGCAATCCGCTCAGCTCACTAAACTAAGTTCAAATCTTGAAACAGTCACAATGGAATCAGCTAGTTTGAAACTCGCATGCACAGATTTACCCGAATCGGTGACCCGATTACAATCCAATGTAAAGGAATTAAAAGACATTCAAAGTGAGATACAAAGTGGAATACGACATTTAATGTCGCAGAGTACTCAACATAAATGACGTGTTTGTTAGTTTGCTACAAAAGGAAGAGGAACAGGTTGCTGAATCTTTATCTGACAAAAGTACTAATATAAACAAAGAATTCGTTACGTGGGTACACCAAAAGTATACGCAAAGTGGACAAATCTTTGAGAAATAAGTTAAAAGATGTAATCTAAAATTTGAATGAAGAGGTTATAGTATACCATTTGGACGTGAATGATGAAATGAAAACAGAATTAGGCCAGATTAAATCTATTATTAGGAAACAAATTGCGAAATGGGAAGTACGTGTCGAGGAGTATGTAAGTAAAGCTGACAGCAGAGCGTAATAACGTAAGCGAGATCTGGTTGTAGCAGGCGGTAGCAACAATCAGTTTTGTGCTGAGCCCTAACCTGACAAATATTATCACGATGAAAGGAATCACATTGGATCAAATACAAATTATTCGCCATTTCTGTTTGTAAAAAGTTTTAGTGGTGTTTTGCCCAAATCAGCGACAGACACACAAAAGATACAGTTTGTCGTGTCACACATGTAGGGCGATGGAGCCTTATGGGCATCGGAAATAACTGATTGTTGTGCTTCTTATGAACGATAGAGAGAGCTTTCCTGGCTCGGTATAGGTCTCCGTGCCATCAGGAGCTCTTGCTAAAAGAGGCGTATCGCCTAGACTACTACAATAGCAAACAAGGAACGCTAGGCAGATATCTTGAGGAACACTTAAATAAAACCCGTTACTGGGATAACCCTTTTTCAACTAGACATGTTTAAGAATTCTGAAGGCAAAACTGCCAAAGCACTTGCGGGAAAAGTTGTTACATGCCTCAGAAACTTGACGTGGAACAGTTAATGTCTGTTGTACAATCGATAGATCTATTCCATGAAGATACAGATACTTGCAATATTGGCAATGGCAATAGTTGCAATAAGAGAAAGGAACAGTATAATAATCATAATGACAATTACAAGCGTAGCCACAATGGCGATGGTAACTGTCAGTCATCACCTCAACAGAATAATTTTGGGTAAAACATTGCGAACGATAGTAATAATAGACCATCGTTCAATAATAAGAGAATGTATGCCAATAGATATAATCTAGGAAATAATAATGATAATAATAATAACATTAAAAACAGAGTAGATCATTGGCATGGCCAGCAACAGATTAACTGGCAACAAAATCCCATGCCACAAAATATGATTCAGCAAAATCCTAACCATGGAAAAGTACTGGTAACAGTAATCCTCAAAACTCGAGATCGCCGACCCAACCGGTTCGATTAACTGAAGTATCTGAAAGTAACACGCTAACTACAATACATTCAAAAGATTTCTATGATACTGAGCCACAGTCATGCAGTATTTTTTGGAAGAATAACCCGCAATTTGCTATCCTATATATTGCTATATTTTTCTTCTGCCCTCTCAAGATATCGGCTTTTATGCCATTATCAAGTACAATACTAAAAGCTGAAACTGCAAAATATTAGATCCACGCTCGTATAAAAGTACAAGATATTAACTTACAACTTAGGCTATTAACACGCGCGTCTGGTAAAATCAGCTCACATTAGGTAAACTACACTAGGACATGCCTTTAAGATGTAACTATAAAAGTGACGTCGAAGACTGTAGAGTCTAGAAGACATTGTAAATGTAGAAGTATCACAGATATAAGCCTACAAGTGTTATGTGTCATCTGATCGTATGGGATTACCTTTGGAGGCGGAATTTTCAGGTATACATCACACCTTTAATAATGTGACGTGAACATACGTTATGCAGCCTGAAGAAACCGAAGTCGGCGAGGAACAAACGAAGTACAGTAGAGAAGCCATTGAATCGTACTTAACGATGTAGTTAGCGCCAGTAATAACATAAAAATCTACTATATATAAAAATATGATAGAAAACCGATGAATAAAATACAGAAGCCAATATATCGCACATAACGAGGTACTAAATGTAACAATATGAGTGAAAAATTGGGGAAGGGGTGGGAGAGGGAATGCAGGGAAAAGGGGGAAAAGAAATGGGAGTAAATATTATCATGTGACAGTCGTATATTAGAGAAGGTGGAGGGGATTGAAGGGGGAGGGTGGCCCCTCTATAGAGGTCAGTTAGTGGAATGGGTAAGAGGAAATGTACTGTTACAAGTAGGTATATGTGGGAGTGGGGAGGGAGTGTAGTGAGGAGTTTAGGAGGGGGAGGGGGTTTGGAGAAGCGAAACAGCATAAGAAACATGAATGAATGTTTGATCGTGTGTTAAATTTGGGTGGAGCAGAATGGGGATGAAGCGGAATGGGAGCAAACTTGGGAAGGGAGCGATATGAAATCTAATGATCACATAGGTTCAGTCTTGGGTAAAGCAGTTGGTAGATTTCGGTTTATTCGTAGAATACTGGGGAAGTGCACTCAGCCTACAAAAGAGATTGCTTACAGATCACTTGTGCGACCGGTTCTAGAATATTGCTCAATCGTGTGGTATCCTTATCACATAGGACTAACACGAGATATTGAACGAATACAGAGAAGGGCATCACGAATGGTCACAGGTTTGTTTAATCCTTGGGAGAGTGTCACAGGTATACTGAAGGAACTGAACTGTAAGACTGCTGAAGACAGACGTAAGCTACCCGAGAAAGTCTGTTAACAAAACTTCAAGAACCGGCTTCAAAAGATTACTCTAGGAATATACTACAATCTCCTAAGTATCGCTCACATAGGGACCGTTAGGATTAAGATCACATTAATAACTGCTCGACCCTCAAACAATCGTTCTTCCCGCGCTCCATACGCGAATGGAACAGGAAGAAACCCTATTAATTGGTACAATGGGACGTACCCTCTGCCATGCACCTCACGGTGATTTGCAGAGTATCGATGTAGATGCAGGTGCTTGTTCTGATACAAGTACTTTAGTCCGTCAGCAGCCAGAGATAGCGGCAGCTCGCGCGCCTGTACGTACGAGTGACTGCGTGCAAGCCTCTGGCCCGCACAACACTCACCTCAATGAAGGGGAACTACTAAAGGTGGCTCAACATGACCTGCTGCACGTCAGAAACCTATCGTGCCAGCTGCGACAGTAGGAGGCATTGCAAAGTGTATTTCATTTGCAGACACAATAGCGCTTGGAATTGAGGAGTGGGCTTTTGAAATAACAACATAGTACATGGCCTACGCTGTAGAAACAAGACACGTTAATAGTAGTAATAGAAACGCACCACTGACAGTTAAGTATGGATTCATGTTACTGGAATATACAAAAGACTTAATCCTACCTGCTGCTTGGATGAAAAGTAACTCATTGCTAGTATTCATTACTTTGACCTGGATACACAAATTAAATTATTATTCTTGGGGAAACTAGACATAGAATGACCTGAGTTTGCTGATATGTATGACTCATCATAATAAACTTGTAATATCCTCGTTAACGAAAACTTTCCAGCTGCATGAAAAGTAACTGACAATAAAGTAGACACATCAAACAGATCACTTGCAAATCACAGTGGGTAGCATTTGAAATTAATCCACTACCATTATGGTATGGAGGGTAATTCAGAGGTATCAAAATTTTTACACTAAAACTTTAAATCTTTCGAAAATGGTTTAAGTTATGTCTGATATAGGCAGTCAACTCTCAGACATTTACTGAAAAACAATTCTTTCTCACAGCTTTCTTCCATCTAAGATTACAGTCGATTTTGGACAAATCAACTTGTGAGTACGTTTACACATATGCAGATGCTGCTCATTCAGAGATGCAAAATACCTTCGATCCTTAATGATGAGTAAATAATCCCTTAGTTGACGCATAACATGAATGCAGGCCTGAAATGAAATGAAATGTCGTGTGACGAGGGCCTTTCGATTTGACGCCACTTCGGCGACTTGCGTGTCGATGGGGATGAAATGATGATGATTAGGACAACACAACACCCAGTCCCTGAGCAGAGAAAATCTCCGACCCAGCCGGGAATCGAACCCGGGCCCTTTGGATTGACAGTCTGTCGCGGTGACCACTCAGCTACCGGGGGCAGACCTGTTTCCATATAACTGAGTAAGTATAAATTTTATACGATTGAAAATTATGCTTTGATCTAGCAATGGATGTGGAAACTATACCTGTTAATTCATTTTCAACCATTAGAGAGCGTTTGGTAGCTAACTTCTGCTATGCATGTAAATTACAAGAATTCACAGGGTAAATCGTAGTAGATGTGGCATATAGCTTACTTTCAGTTAACTGTAGGATTTCGAAGAACTGGTCTGTATGTAACAGCACACTGTTCAAACAATCATCTGAACCACTTTCTACAGCTATTTTTAAATTAAGAGCATCGATTCTAGCATCTGATTAGATTGTCAATTATTCTTAAAAATATATTGTTTAAATCAAAAAGAGTACTCACAACTTTCAGTCCTTGGAACAACTCTTGGATGATTGCACTCATCACACCACGAATTATGTTAAAATGTGTAATGAACTGCTTTACAATGTGCTCAATAAGAGCTCTGCGTTAGTAAGAGATTTTTGCAACTCGTCAATACAATTATTTAGCTGGGGACGTTAATTGAATCTCTACTGGACTACTGTTCAAGAGCTTATATTTTGTCTTTAATGTCCAATAGATTTCAGCTGGGTAAAGTACAAAATACTGCACGAGGTGTACTCCCTCCAAAATCAAAGAAGCCACGTTTACGCCTGATCACGGTTCTGTGTGGCAAAGGGTTTATAAAGCAGTTAATGTCTTCTTCACAATCAGCAAATGTAGACTTTCTCTGCATTTTAGTTGTGACCAAGTTGTTATATCAAGAAGTTCCCATTCTAAAACTGTTTCGTTATCCTTAGCGATACAAATTAGATTGAACTGTTGTTGAATTTCACTTAAATTGTGCGTAAGAACAAGTTTGACATTAACTGTTGAAACTACGTTCTCCGATCGCGGTTCTGACGACTGTTATGTTCAATGCCGTAACAGTGGGTGCTAAGGAATTTGCTAAACGGAGAATTTAGTGTAACACTGTCACTTCTGGCCCACTCAGTGCACCGCGCGACTGGCCATGTTAAGCATTATTTTACATCTTCGAACATAGTAGTCATTTTACTCACAATTTTCCTAAAGCCTGTGTCCAATATAAATTTTTATCTTAGGGCAAGAATGCGTTTAACTAACGAGGAACTCGATTGACTCTTGAATGGAGGTCCAGATTTTACGAAAGATGTAAACACTATATCGGACATATTGATGAGGAAGTGGAGGTAAGTAATCCTAGTGACCATGACACTGATAGTGAACAAGAATATGAGTTAGACGAAAATAAAGACAATAATTGTCAACCAGGTTCTATTGGTCATTGGTTTGTGGGAGGGGACAAAACTTCTAAATGGAGGAGAAGTACTAGCTCTGCCACAAGCAAAGCGAGAAGGAAAAATATTGTAAAAATTTTCCCTGGGCCGAAGAGATGTAACAACTAAGATTTCTGTATTCCTCAAGATAATTAACATGGAAATGATCGATACTATTCTGAAATATACAAACAAATACATTCAGCTCAAACCAGAATTTTTTGATTATTAGAGAGAAAGAGACAAAAAAGAAACGACGAAAAGTGAAATCTGGAACTCCTTGGGTTACTTTATCCCTTCGGAATGAAGAAAGCTAACCACACGAATGTAATGGGTCTGTGGAATACATATGGATCAGGAATCGAAATTAGAAGAGCTGTGATGAGCTACGAGCGTTTCTATTCATGCTGCGTTGTATTCGTTTCGACGATAAAAACACAAGAGAAGAGAGGACAAGATTTAATAAGTTCGCCACAGTAAGTTCAATTCAGGATGAGTTTGTAACCAATTGCAAAAGTACGTACAGCATTGGTGAGTTTGTAACCATTGATGAGAAACTTTAAGCTTTTCGTTGTTGTTGTGGATTTGTGCAATATATCGCCAACAAACCTACCAAATATGGCATTACGATATTTTCACTTTTTTGATGCGAAAACCTTTTTTACGAGCAACTTGAGGTATATTGTGGAAAGCAGCTCGGAGGACATTATGCAGTCTCAAATTAATCGTCAGAAATAGTTAACAGACTTATAAGTCGTATAGAGGGATCCAACAGGAATATAACTATGGGCAACTGGTACACAAGTTGTCCCTTGGCTGTGTCACTATTAGTTAAGAGGCTTTCATGTATTGGGACACTCAGAAAGAACAAACGAGAAATTCCCTTGGAGTTCCTGCCTGAGAAAAGTCGAGTACCTAGTTCATCCCTCTTCGCATATAAAAACGATATGACGTAGGTTTCGTACGTACTGAAAATGAACAAGGTGGTTTTGTTGTCGTCAGCTACGCATGATTCAGGTACTATCGATGAAGGTTCTCGAAAGCCAGAGATTGTGTTAGATTACAAAACCACTAAGGGTCGACCAGATGTGCGGCACATATTCTGTGGCCATTATAATGAGAAGATGTCCTTTGGTAATCTCTTTCGCTCTAATGGACATTGGTGGTATCAACGCCCAGATCCTTCTTCACTCAAACCGACAAAATCGAAGAGTGTTTCGAAAGAACCTGGCTTACGACCTTATTAAACCACACCTAATGGAAACAGCCAAAATTAAGAGCTTTCCCACGGACATAACGCTGTTCGTTCAAAAGTACCAGACAACGTCTGAGCAAGGTGAGAAGCATTCGGCTAAGAAACGGGGACGCTGTGTTGTTTTTGGAAGGGCCAAAAATAGTAACACAACAATAAAGTGTGATTCTTGTAATAGTTTTGTTTGCAGGAAGCATGCGAGTGTTAGCTACAACTGTGAAAAGTGTCAACCTGCAGACTCAGATGACTAGTGTTTTGAATCTTGACATCTCTTAAAATACTAAGTAGTGAATATGGCCTGTCTGAAGCTGTTATAACATGGTTTCCGTAGGCATTCACTACGAATACTTTAATTTTCATCGCTGACAGCGAAATTTAGATTTTTCAGAAGTATGTCATTTATGTGTTTAGATGTATATCAGCTTTTCTAAATAAAGTGTAATTAACAGCCATGTTAAATAACGAAACATTCTTTTCCACTAAAAGTGAGCAACAGTGTATAGACTATTTTTGGTTAGATATGTAACATCATTTCTTAGTATTTTCCTCTGTGCCTATAATAAATCATTTGTACTAATTGCACAATAAAATCTGTTATTTCGATATTATTAATATCATATTGAGTGATACTGTATCTACCCTTAAAAACAATACATTAATTAATATCAATGCTAGGATGAGAGCATATGAAAATAACTATAGAACTGAGCAGAGAGAGTGGCGCACAAAATGCGCAGCCCGAGTACTCGTGCAATAAAAAAAACGCGCGCCTGCCGGAGGGTTAATTATCGATATTTTATAAAATATTATTAATAAAAGTTATTTAAATTAGGAAAAGATAATAAATTAAATTTTTGTGATAAAAACGAACATTGAAATATTCTTTATTTTGACTATGTCCATTGTTTTTTACCACAGATGTGGCCTTACACGAGCCAGAGTGATAAGCGTCATGGAAACATACCAAACAATAATTTTCGCTGCATCGAACACACCATTTAAATCCTGATCTTTACAGTTGCCGCCGTACCACTACAATACGAACTATCTGGAGCCAAGTTAAGGGATTTGTCGCGAAAAGTAACAAGACATTTAAGCTGCCAGACGTACTGGAACCAACGCACGAAGCTTTGTCACATGTCACTGGCAAAAGTTGATGGGATACAGAATGGCACCTGGCGCTTGAATGCCTACGCGGATTCCGTTGTCGTTCGTTATCAACGCAGCAGATTACCCTTACGGTACTGAAATGTATTTCTCGGATTCGGATATGGATGGAGTTCACAGATTACCAGACGAATGACTGCAAGTAGTATCTTTAGTGGCCTCTACATTTAACTATACGATGAAATCCTTGCAATACGCGTTTAAGTAACATATAGCACAGGCAGAAAATCTACCCTGTGTTCAAGTCAGGAATTTTCATCACTCTTGTTTTTAATTACGATAATATGTTAGCGAAGAACGAGAGAACGTTATACTTTTCGTCTGGTATTTCTGGAGTTTTGCTGAAATCTGTTAAAAATTAAATGACACAGGAAGCTATATTGTTTTTCTGTTCGTCTCCTTTTATGCCTTAACTGCAACTGCTCACATCACTGCAGGTTAGTTGGACCTGCTGGCTGGCACGTGTAGTGCAAGTTAAAACCGCCGGTAAAGCTATTGTCCCGTATTATCGCTCAGTCGATGAGCGAGTAATGCTCAGCAAAGAACGTATCTCTATTATCGTACTTTACTGCGCTTGAGACACCTTAGCTTCAGCTCTGCGTGAAAAGAAATCCAGTGAGTTTCCAGCAAACGCGGAAGAATGCATGGTGTAATATTTAGGCCGGCCTTTGTGGCCGAGCGGTTCTAGGCGCTTCAGTCTGGAACTGAGCGACCGCTACGGTCGCAGGTTCTAATCCTACCTCGGGCATGGATGTGTGTGATGTCCTTAGGTTAGTTAGGTTTAAGTAGTTCTAAGTTCTAGCAGACTGATGACCTCAGATGTTAAGGCTCATAGAGCTCAGAGCCATTTGAACCATTTGTAATGTTTACATCAGGTGTATTCTTATGATGAACACAGTCCAGTAACTGTGTTTCCCAGAGCACAGCTCTGTTTCGAGTGGCGTCCCAGACACTATCCGCCAGCCGCATGTTGTCAGTGGGAGACGGAAACGAAGGCGCTCACGCGAGCTTTGCGTGAAACAGCATCCGCTACCTCTCGAATGGCCAGAGAGAGACGCGGACTTCGTTAAAAGCCTTCAAAGAGCGGTCTTGGGCGTCCACAGTGAACCTGCCTGCTATGTTTGCTCTCATGGCGCTGTCTTGCTAAGGCGAAAGTATTGCCACACGTGGATTTCGAAAACCTCCCCAGCATTGATCCAAAGGGAATGATGCTAGTAGCCTTACTAAAATCTGCAGAATTTCCCATTATGGAGAATCGGTCGTGAGAATGTTCGCCTTGTCATTGGCGGCTAGGGAAACAACGGTTTTCATTGAAACTTCCTGGCAGATTAAAACTGTGTGCCCGACCGAGACTCGAACTCGGGACCTTTGCCTTTCGCGGGCAAGTGCTCTACCACCTGAGCTATCGAAGCACGACTCACGCCCGGTACTCACAGCTTTACTTCTGCCAGTACCTCGTCTCCTACCTTACAAACTTTACAGAAGCTCTCCTGCGAACCTTGCAGAACTAGCACTACTGAAAGAAAGGATATTGCGCAGATATGGCTTAGCCACAGCCTGGGGGATGTTTCCAGAATGAGATTTTCACTCTGCAGCGGAGTGTGCGCTGATATGAAACTTCCTGGCAGATTAAAACTGTGTGCCCGGCCGAGACTCGAACTCGGGACCTTTGCCTTTCGCGGGCAAGTGCTTTACTATCCGAGCTACCGAAGCACGACTCACGCCCGGTACTCACAACTTTACTTCTGCCAGCACCTCGTCTCCTACCTTCCAAACTTTACAGAAGCTCTCCTGCGAACCTTGCAGAACTAGCACTCCTGAAAGAAAGGATATTGCGGAGACATGGCTTAGCCACAGCCTGGGGGCTGGAAGGTTCGCAGGAGAGCTTCTGTAAAGTTTGGAAGGTAGGAGACGAGGTACTGGCAGAAGTAAAGCTGTGAGTACCGGGCGTGAGTCGTGCTTCGGTAGCTCAGATGGTAGAGCAATTGCCCACGAAAGGCAAAGGTCCCGAGTTCGAGTCTCGGTCGGGCACACAGTTTTAATCTGCCAGGAAGTTTCATATCAGCGCACACTCCGCTGCAGAGTGAAAATCTCATTCTGGAAACATCCCCCAGGCTGTGGCTAAGCCATGTCTCCGCAATATCCTTTCTTTCAGGAGTGCTAGTTCTGCAAGGTTCGCAGGAGAGCTTTCTGTAAAGTTGGAAGGTAGGAGACGAGGTACTGGCAGGAGTAAAGCTGTGAGTACCGGGCGTGAGTCGTGCTTCGGTAGCTCAGATGGGCAGTCGGCTTTCAGCCGTGTTACCGTGCGGACGGGCTCGGCGCGCCGGGCTGCGCTCCGCAGGTGTTGTTGTTTACCCGCTAGCGCGCGGTCGCGTCGTTGTCTTGCCGTATAGTACCTGTACCGACCCGACATGGCGTTCTCATATCGAAAAGCTACAATCAAACTAACGTTCAACGCATCGTACACGAGACCGAAGGCCCATGAAATTGAACGGTTTCTACGAGACATCATGCACATCGAACCACAAGAACTGATAGGAATTCATCTGTCTATTGTAATTAGCACAGTGTACCTCAAACTGATTGACGAAGCGGCCTGCGACAGATTACTCCAACGATCTGCAAACGGCTTTCGCTTCTGTCACGCAGACGGTAACGTGAGCGTGGTAGGAGTTGACCATGCTGGTCTGGGGGTGCGTACCGTACGCATCTTTGAACTACCGTTCGAAGTTCCTGCCAACCTAGTCGTTGATGCGCTGCGGCCATATGGCACAGTTCTGAGCCACACAGAGGACAAATGGAACACATTCGAAACGTACCCTGTCCTTAACGGGGTACGACAAGTGTGCATAGAACTTAAGAAGCACGTTCCATCGTATTTTTTCGTTGGTGGCTGCCGCGCAATTGTTATATATGATGGACAACCGAGGACCTGCTCGGGCTGCGGCCAGGTGGGCCATGTTAGAGCTGAGTGTCTGCAGCGCCGGCTCGTTCAGGTGCCCCGCAATGAACTTCCCCAACGATCCACTATGACCTCTCTCCCGCTAACATATGTGGAGGCGGCACGACATGATGTGATAGATGATCAAAACCTGCTACCTCCTCAAGCTGCTGCCAGCTCCGTTGGAGAGTCAGCGCCGTCGACGACGCCGCAGCCCAACGGTGCAGAGGTTCCTACAGCCTCCGCCCACCGCAGCGTCGTGGGCACCCAGCCACCGTCACTGTCGGGATCAGACACAGGGGTTCCTAGCGACCGAGACTGTGTCGAGCCCCGCCCTCCATTGGATGTCGAATCTCGGACCCGAAAGCAAAAATCACCCAAGCGACACAAGAAGAGGCGATTGTCAGCTGACGAACAGGACAGGAATGTGAAGCCGGCGGAAGACATCGACTTCGTTGATTCGCCCACAATTGCAACGGACTCCAGTGGCATCCTTCACCAGAAGGTGCCTGAAGACAAGGAACACTCTCCTAAATCTGGTGGCCCAGAAAACGAGGTGCACTGCGTCGACTCCCGAAATGTGGGCTCCTGTGAAAGCGTCCAGCCCCCAATGACATCACAATCGTCTCTTGGTGATTGGGCAGACGATATGGAGGCAGATGATGCACAGCAAACATCGATATCTCCACCAGAGCCCATGGCTGACATTGAGCCCGGAGGGCTCTGCCAGTCAGGGACTCCTACGGCACAGTAATGCACAGCATGCAGATGGATGGCTGTGTGGTGTGTGAGATCACTGTAGGATTGCACCGGCACACTGCCTCCGCCACTTGATATGTCTCAGTCATACCGTGTGGGAACAGTCAACGTAAATGGTGTCCACCCCACTGTCAAGACCCGCATGTTACACGACATGATCAGAGCGGTAGACTTGGACATTGCCCCTCTCCAGGAGGTCCGTCCCGAGCTGTGTTTAGACCTATATGGCTACACCACGTACAGCCTACCCGTAGGTGATGGCGCAGGAGGAACGGCCATCCTTCTCCGAGATGGCATAGACGCGACGGACGCGACGTACTTGCCGAACGGGCGAGACATTGCACTCACACTTGGCGCAGTGCGCCTCATTAACGTCTACGCTCCCTCCGGTAATTCGCACCGTAGTGACAGGCATGTCTTCTATTCGGAGGAGTTGGCCCCACTTTTGCAAGGAAATATGGGCCATTCCATAGTGGGCGGCGATTTTAACAGTGTTCTGCGGCCCGAGGACCAGATACCGCATTATGTCCCATGCCCGGCTCTACAAGCATTGATACGTGACCTCGCGCTCCACGACACATGGCTCTTACATCATGGGACCCAGAGTGGATATACGCACTTTACCAGCCATTCTGCCAGTCGTCTGGACCGGGTATACGTCTCGCGTGCCCTCCGCACAGCAACCCGTGATGCAGAACTCTGGCCGACGGCCTTCACGGACCATCTCGCGTACATCTGCACTGTCACCTTGCCCCGACAACTCACAAGACGCAGCAGGGGCCCGTGGACGCTGAACGTCTCCCTCCTTCGCGAGGAAGCGTGTCGGCGAGCAGTCACTGACACGTGGCGTCGATGTCTCAGGCGCCTGCCTATGTATGCTTCCACGTTGCTGTGGTGGCTGGGATGTGTCAAACCTGCCCTCCGAAAGACCTTGATGGCCTACGGGCGTGACAGATCGAACTGGCAAAGGGCAACATCGGAATTTTACTATACAGCGTTACGTGAGCTGGCGACGCAACCGCCGTCTCCCGAACGTCAGATGTCCGTACAACGCATCAAAGCTCGTCCGCATCAGGACAGAGCAGCTAGACGGTGTCCGCATCCGTGCGCGAGTGCAAGACTGTATCCCCAACGAAACAGCGTCAGTGTATCACATTGTGCGCGAGAGGCGCCACCGCAAACGTCAGCTCATTACGGCGGTAAACACGGAGGACGGCGGGCGCGCAGTGACACAAACGGACATCGCGCACACGTTCGCCAGACACTATGGGACCTTGTACATGGAAGATCCCCGAAATGTACGTGATTATGACGAGCTGTTGCACGATTTTCCCGCCCCTCGGGACGTGGCACCCGATGATAGTCTGCTGTTGCCCATTACACCCGACGAGCTGACATCGGCCTTGGCACGTGGAGCACCGAACAAGTCGCCTGGACCGGACGGTTTACCCCTGGAATTCTACCGCACTTTTTTACCACCTTATGGGTGACAAGTGGCTCCAAATGTTTCAAGACCTGATCCGCCCTGATTTCACTGTCCCCACAGAATTCACAGAAGGCATCTTGATCCCAGTTCCGAAACCGAATGGTGGTTGTAGGTGGCAGGATTTTCGCCCACTCACACTCCTCAACAACGACTACAAGATCTTCGCCCGTATCCTCCGCGCGCGTCTCCACACCGCTATCGGGAAAGCCATCCACACCGATCAGACATGTTTAGGTGGTGTCAGCAACATTCATACGGCGTTAGGAACATACCGCGATGTAATTGCTTTGACGGCGGCCTGCAAAATACGAGGCGCCCTTGTCGCCGTAGATTTTGACCACGCATTCGACCGCGTCGATCACGGCTTCTTACGCGCAGTTTTGTAACACATGGGCCTCTCTCCGGAGTCTGCACAGGTGGTCCTTCGACTGGTCCACGGAGCGCGCTCCCGCATGATGGTCAACGGTTATCAGTCTGGTCACATTGTTGTTGGACGGTCAGTGCGACAAGGGTGCCCCCCGTCGGGCATATTATTTGCTGCAGCGCTTGAACCGGCTTTACATGGTCTACGGCAGCGATTAACTGGTATCTCCTTGCGGGACGTGACTTTTTGTTGTGGTGCATTCGCCGATGACGTGGTGTTCCTGGCCAGATCAGAGGATGAAGTGCATATGGCGCTACAGTGGCTACGCCAGTACGGGGCGGTCGCTGGGAGCGTCATCAACGTGAAGAAGACAAAATACATGGATGTCGGAGGGGGGATTTCCCACACAACGGCGGTGCCCTTTGACAAGGTGCCCGTACTCAAGTGTTTAGGAGTGCAATTCTATAGCAATGTCCGCCGTACGGCGGCGGCTACGTACCGCCGGCTCCTACACCAGACACGTGCTCTGCTGCAGGACAACAAACTGCGTCGCTTGGATATGCTCCTCAGAACACGTTATGTCAACAGCTATCTTGTCTCAAAACTGAACTATTTTGCGCATATCCTTCCCTTGACAGCTACGATGGCCGACAGATTTCAAGCAGCATATGGACATTTCGTAAGCACCGGTCTGGTTTTTAAAGTCCGATACGCCACCCTGACACTGCCGCAGCGGGCGGGCGGTATCGGTTTAATTCACGTATATAACCGTGCGCGATCGCTTTCTCTCAACACTATGCGTCACACGTGGACCTCTGCCCACGCCACTCTGACGGGCACCCTGATAGCGGAAGTGGCACCACACTCTCTGCATCCCCCGGTTTCTGTAGGACACATTTCACCGGCACTCACCCACATCAGAGACTTCTTTATTGACTTCAGCTACTTACGGTCAGACCTTCCGTCGACACGGAAGCCCAGCACAAAAGACTATTATCGCCTCTATCAGCAGCGGCAACCTGTAAATACGGTCACCCACAGACATCCTGAAGTTGCCTGGAACACGGTGTGGCGAGCGGTACACACGCCTTTTCTACCTACGACGGTGCGTTCATTGTGGTACGTGGTTGTGAATGGGAAGTTCGCTACTCGTCAGAGGTTACATTCCATACATCTGACGGACGACCCCTTGTGTCCGACATGCTCAGTCGCTGACTCGGATGCACACCGTCTGACGTGTGCCGCGATCAGCGAGTGCTGGCTACTGACGTAGCGCATGCTGGCATTACTCTTGCGGCGATTGCCGGAGTCTATCTCCCCTGATGACGTATTGCGCCCCGACGTCGTATACTTTCCATCAACCAGAACGAACGCCGTTAACTGGCTAAAAGGCATGGCCGTTTACTACATATTTTGCGATGCTCCCAAAGGCACACTTGACTTTTGGTCCCTATTGATGACGACACATGCAGCTTTCAGCCGCCACCCGAAGTACAGAACTCGTTTCGCAAATTATTTAGGTTCATTATTTGCGGATCCTCCTGCTCACTGGGGCGTTCCTGGTATGAGACGCTGAAAATGAAGAAGAATCCTGGAGCATATTGATCCTCTACGGACGGAATAGGGGGGAACCCCTCCCAACAGACGAGAAGACGACTCGGACGCTCGGCTACTGCAGTTGTAGGATCTTTCTTTGTAATGAAACAAAAATAAATCTACAAAAAAAAAAAAAAAAAAAAAAAAAAAAAAAAAAAAAAAAAAAAAAAAAAATGGTAGAGCACTTGCCCGCGAAAGGCAAAGGTCCCGAGTTCGAGTCTCGGTCGGGCACACAGTTTTAATCTGCCAGGAAGTTTCATATCAGCGCACACACCTCTGCAGAGTGAAAATCTCATTCTGGAAACATCCTCCAGGCTGTGGCTAAGCCATGTCTCCGCAATATCCTTTCTTTCAGGAGTGCTAGTTCTGCAAGGTTCGCAGGAGAGCTTCTGTAAAGTTTGGAAGGTAGGAGACGAGGTACTGGCAGAAGTAAAGCTGTGAGTACCGGGCGTGAGTCGTGCTTCGATAGCTCAGGTGGTAGAGCACTTGCCCGCGAAAGGCAAAGGTCCCGAGTTCGAGTCTCGGTCGGGCACACAGTTTTAATCTGCCAGGAAGTTTCACATCAGCGCACACTCCGCTGCAGAGTGAAAATCTCATTCTGGAAACGGTTTTCATTGACTGAGGTACTTTATATGGTAGGAGACAGGGAACAAACTTCCAGGTCCGGGATTGGTGGTTTAATGAGGCCCTTTTGCTGATTGGTGCGCAGTAGTTTTTGTGCGTGCTGTTCCGAGATGAGGAGGAAAGTTTTCCTGCAAAAGTGGCAAGAGTGAATGGTAGTGCCAGGATCACAGTCAAGCTGGCGGCTAGTTAAGTGTACGAGACGGTTGAACTTCCACCTTCTGTCAGTTCATTCCGAAGTTATACATCAGCTTTATCACGAATTTGAGATTATTCAACAGCGGCGATATCGAGAAGATGATGTTTTCCGCTTCACGCAGTCAACCCGCTACAGCCTGCGGCGTTCCGCATTGACAGCTCTCATGCTTCCTGTAGGTGCCAACACCAACGTGGCAACGGTAAACTGCTATGCGTGCCTTCTGTTTCAATTTATTCGGTTGACTGGAGCAAGGGAGGCTTAATGTCGCGTTAAAGATCAGTCAGTGTTTCTGAGGCACTGTCTGCGTTACTATAAGTCATGCATCTTTTTTTCTCAAAGGGAAGTTTCTTTTCTTGGGGATTTTCTGTCGTTACCCTCTCATGAACTACTTAATTGATGTTTTTATCAGCAGCAGATCTCGTAAATACGCTAATTATTTTGCAACTTTTTGATTCCAAATTTGTTTCCTGTTGTGTAATATGATCCTTTTTCTATCACTGCTGAAATTAGGCTACTATTTGTCTGTCCATAAATTGTTTTGTGCCATCATTTCAATCGACTTGTCCAGTGTAATGTTGGTGGCGATCCTGTGTAAACAATTACTCAAAATATGTCTTGCTAAGGAAAGTTATGTTGTACTAGTTCTTTTGTTTCTCATCTATTCATGAAGTTTTTTGATTTATCTACTTTCTTCTTGAATAAACGATAAAAATGTTACCTGATGCCTCCCTCTCATTTAGTAGTTATTAGATTACCCTAGATGGTCAACGGCCAAGCCGCAGTGGTAACACCGGTTCCCGTCAGATCACCGAAGTTAAGCGCTGTCGGCTGGGCTAGCACTTGGATGGGTGACCATCCGGTCTACCGAGCAAGCGGGGTGCACTCAGCCCTTGTGAGGCAAACTGAGGAGCTACTTGATTGAGAAGTAGCGGCTCCGGTCTCGGAAACTGACATATGGCCGGGAGAGCGGTATGCTGACCACATGCCCCTCCATATCCGCATCCAGTGACGCCTGTGAGCAGAGGATGACACGGCGGCCGGTCAGTACCGTTGGGTCTTCATGGCCTGTTCGACAGGAGTTTAGTTTTAGTTTTTTTTAGATTACCCTAGATATTGATCGCCCGAATTCTCTTACCATAAAGTTAATGAGCGAGGTCGCCTGATAGTTTCAGGTAATCAATTTCAGCGTTTCTTACGCGCAACAGTCGGTATATCCGTCTAATCCACGTCCTTCATGGTACTATTTTATCATATCTCAAGATCAGGTATGGTAAATTAACAAGATTTGGTCACCCATCGTGAATTCATTGAGGCTTTGTCTGTGGTAACAGATAACGGACTTCTGCAAGTGCCGCGCAAGGTAGCCGAGCGGTCCCGGGCGCCTTGTCATGGTCCGCATGGCTCCCACCGTTGGAGGTCCGAGTCCTTTCACGGGCATGGGTGCGTGTGTGTGTTGTTCTTAGCGTAAGTTAGTTTAAGTTAGATTAAGTAGTGTATAAGCTTAGGGACCGATGACCTGAGCAGTTTGGTCCCGTAAGACCTCACCACAAATATCCAGTTTTTCTTCTGCAAGTTCTGAGAACTAGGGTTAAACAGTGAACATAATAAAATGAGTCTCTTGTAGTAACCACAGAAAATAAATTTTAGCTGCACTTGCACAGCCGGCCGGGGTGGCCGAGCGGTTCTAGGCGCTACAGTATGGAACCGCGCGACCGCAACGGTCGCAGGTTCGAATCCTGCCTCGGGCATGGCTGTTTGTGATGTACTTAGGTTAGTTAGGTTTAAGTAGTTCTAAGTTCTAGGGGTCTGATGACCTCAGAAGTTACGTTCCATAGTGCTCAGAGCCATTTGAACCATTTTTTTTGCACTTCCACACTCTCCGTAGTGGCTGCTGTTTGTTGTTTGTAAAACGCGTTCACATAGGCACGTAGCAGAAACTTCTAGCACTCTCACTACACAGTCTGCGAAGATTGTAGGACTGTCTGGTGCTAGTTCGCTCGGCGTGCGGCGATGCTTCAACCTCGAAGTCTAGACTGCGTGCCGCGCTACACGCTTCCTGGATTTAGGAACAGCTGGTCTGCCCCTCGGTCTTGCGGTGATACTTGAAGTCCTCCCAGAAATGGCTTTACACGACTGGCATGAACGACAATTGGTAAGGCAGTTGAGGCTTAAAAGAGGCTGGTGACAACAACTGCAACTTTGGTATGACCCCTTCGATAACTTCTGAAATTTCTTGCTTGACCCTTCTTTATCACTATGTTGCTGAGATAGACAAGATATTCAGTCCGATACTGTGGCGCAGCTGCTTGACGATCGTGTTCTTTTGCTTGCTGAAGAACGGATTAATGATTCCGTTGTTTCACTTCCCTCCATGCCTCCTATACGCCCTAATTCCTTTACGACCCCACTGCTGATTCCAGTGGTCGATCGGCGAAGTCCAAGGGTGAATGCATTCTCCTTTAATGTTTTAAACATGGCTGCATATACATCGACCGTTTAACAATTTAAGTACAAACACTTAGAGCCCTCGGTCACAGAATTTAAGTCTTTTGAACAGGTTTCGACACTTCTATCAGTGCCTTCATTAAATGTTCAAATTGGCCTATAACATAAGTACAAAATCATGGGGAATTTTTTTATACAAATGTAAGTACTGACTAAAAGTACAAGAAAGAAACAGTACTTACATGTCACGTATAAGGTAAATATAAAGCGATAAGGCTTTAGTCACATTTTAAAAAGAATACAGGGAAGGCGAGCCATTATGGGCTGCTCATACATACGGAGTGTTCAAAAAGTCTCAACGCAGTGCCGTATGATTGTTAGCCGCGCGTGCCGTATGCCGCAGTGAGTATACCAAAATGAAACTCAGTGAAATACAAGTTATTAATTTATTGAATATTCATTTTTACTTAAAAATTTTCACATTAAATGTTGAAAATGTCCCCCCTGTTGTTGAATACACAATCGAATTCGTCTAATCATGTTTCCAAACACAAGCTGTAACATTTCTTCTGTAACAGAAGCAGTGAAAGTGGGTATTGCAGTTTTCAGTTCATCGATGGATTTTGGACGGTTTTTATAGACAGTTGCTTTCGCTGCACCCCAGAAGAAAAAGTCAGGTGGTGTTAGGTCAGGCGATCGTGGAGGCCAAAGTCCCTGTGAAATTATGCGATCACCAAAAACATCAGCAAGCAGTGACATTGAAATGCGAGCTGTGTGCGCGGTTGCACCATCTTGTTGAAAATAACCGTTCAGTATATCACGTAACACAAGTTCTCCTATGAATGGGTACAGAATATCACTGCAGTATCGTTGTGCGTTTATTGTTTCGTTGAAAAAATTAACATTGAAATAAAGAAAGACGAATGTTATGATGAACATTATTCAGTATATGACGCGAAAGGCAATATTTTGTTTGACAGCGGCAGATAAGGTAACGTTTTGTGTAAGTCAGAGCTTAGAAGTATTGTTTAAAGGATGAAAACACCATTATAGAAAATACAAAAAGGGCTGAATGACACGGCCTGTAGAAAAACGATATAACATGAAACGCAGCCAATATAAACCATTTAATAAACGAAAAATTATGAGTTGGCTTAGATGCAAAAAAACATCTCGGTAACTGCATGAGGAAACCAGAAATCAAATATGAAGTAATGGCTTGATACCGTTGAAGAAGTTTTATTATGTAATTGTAACTGCTATTGAGAATGAGGCTATCATTTCGTGAAAGATGTTTAAAAGTTTCTAATTCTTCGAGAATATCTAACCTACGCCCTTTCTTCTAGGTGTGCAAAATGCTGATATCGTGAACAGCTTTAGGCTTGTGACCTGTAGTCCCAGGTCTACTTTAAGAGCACGGCTGACTCTTGCTCAGCGGCAGTGGGTAGCTCCCCCCTTCCACATCGCCACCGAGGGGCGGGCGGTTCATCTCGGTGGTCATCCCCCACCGTGACCCAGCCGAGGGGGCACTCAGGACGGTAGCAGAGACGGCACTGCCGAGTGTACATGTCGTTCGCTCAGAAGCGGGCCGGCTTGCGTAACGGCGGAGACTCCACATCAGCATCACGGGGCACGCAAGGAGCCTGCCAAGCAGAACTCAGTGGCCAGCCGGTCATTTACCTGGTGAGCTCAGCACCGCAGTCGCTTCATATAAGCTTGTTACCTTTGCAACCACCTTTCTCTGGAGCCTCATGGGCTCCCCTCTCGCCACCACCAGCCGCTCGGACCATTCTGACTCATAGCCACCCCTCCCTGCATGCTAGTTAATAGATTTATCACATGCAGATGACAAGCGAATTCTGAGGCTAGAGTCTGCTTGTGCTGATTCAAGTACTTCGTCAGCATTCTGAGATTGTAACAACTTGCACATGTGTACGCACGAATGGCTTTGTGTAAGCCTTCGGCCCTTATATTATGTCGTGTAAGAACTGTCTATTAACGTTTATGACCTTGTAAATATCCGTTTTTTACTTTTATTTTCACAACGACTTTAATTTTTGTGTGATCTAATCTGATAGAGAAGGCAATGTTAAGAAAGAGTCTGTGACATACTGTCTCTGTACTTGAGCACTGATTCTTGTTCTCTGTATGTTTAAAAACATATCTGTTTTGCAACAGACAACATAACCATTAAGTTCACAGAGATTCGCAGAGGACAGGATATTGACGTAAGGGCCCAGGATGGCTAAAAAAGAAAAGATGAAATTGTTTCTCAGCTTCTGTCGAGATCAATGTGTAGTTTATTTAATAATTCGTTACGTCCTTATCTTCTGCAGGTTCTTGATGTAAATTGTCTGGTTCTCGGCTGACGCTACACATCTTAAACAGTATTATACACATTCATATCACCATCAAACTTAGTTTTCATAGACATTTGACGACCCCTGATAAAAAAGATAGAGTGTCATATTTACATAATACACACGTACGACGAGTACCGACATACCTAGATTTATCAATAAACAGATGATAACGAGTCCTGGATGAGTGTGTAGTTCCCTATGTTGTGACATTTTGGGGGAACATGATTACATAATAAAGAAACCAACAATTATTCATTATGAATTGTAGATTATTATTTTTTCACTTCGCTTGTCGATACCAACCACTAAAACATAAAACTAGTACCAATAATTACACCACCTTGGTTTATCATATCGCACATTTGCCAATACAATTGTTTCATTAGTTTATTTTCAACACTCACGTCTTTCTTGCATCCTCGATATTCCATCCTCAGTGTTAACTTCATCAATACTTTTGTGCACACTTCGTCATTCCATCACTGCTACCATCCGATCCACACTGTGTTGGCTTCACTTACATCAGGGGCGTACACCTGTGTCGTGCGCCATAAGATCCCACAGCAAAACAAAATGTGCGCCTTTCACGTGATCGTTAGAAGAGTGTAGTAGTCTGAAACGCGTATGTATTCAGTACCAGCGATGGCGAGGCATGACAGAATCTCTGACCAGAGAGTTGTTTATCGTTGCTAGTTTGCGCTTGACTGCGCGAGAGTTCAGTTGCGAGTTGTACTCAGTCGGAAGTGGTGTGTGTGGAGTCGGCGGGCGTCGACATGGGTCTCTGGTCAAGGTTCGGGACGAGGTATAATGTTAAATAAGGTAATGAAGCAGCATTGCGCACATCTGATAATGTAACATATGTTAATTGTAATTAATTTGTTCAAGAATTGACCCAATAATAATTTTGTTTTCAAAGTAATCGTTTTAAGGAAAGAATCATTACAATTGAAACAATATTTCCTATGGTTTTCCTCCCAGAATCAATTTATCAGATTAATTATTGCACGGGGCCTAAGGTCAGCGCTGCTGCCCTATTATTATGGGTTTAATGATCAATCTTCATTTCTTAATTTTTGTGTCGAGTTTACCTTTGGGTCATTATTATTCTATAATTTTTGTGGGGAGCAAACATTTGGCTCGTTTTCATTATCATAGTCTTTTCTTTTATTTTTGCTGGGAAATCACACTTGGCTCTATTCACATTAACATTTATATTGTCTTTTAAAAATTCTTGCTAGGAGGTTACGATGTCACTAATAAGTCATTTAATATTTTCACGGGGAGGTTACAAGTCTTCTGGACAATTTTCTTTTCTTCCCTTTATAATGAAACAGCTGTATCAAAGGGGCGCTGAGTTTAGGGGCAAATTTAGATATTCGTTTCATATTCTGTTCATTAATAAAAATATGAGACGACATATGAGGTCTCTAGGATACGGTTATCTTAAATATCCTGGCCAATAAACGAAAGAATTTTGTTTTAAACTGAGTATTCTTTACCAAAATTTTTAAAGAAAAAGGTACCTTACGCTCTCATCGTCACACAACATGATAAAAGAACATGAAAAACGAAGCAAATCTGAAAGAATATAAGTGAAACATAAATATTAGACATATGTCTGTGACTCAACCTAACCGGAAAGAATTCTGTGGAATCTAACTGACGCACCTAAGCACTGATGGCCTAAACAAACAATGCCTTTACACATGTAAAGACAAAATACAATATTTGAAGCTGGCTCACTTAACATGCAATACAAATGATGCTTTCGATTTATCCAACCTCCTGTTAATGCTATGGATTCGATATTTCTTTTGGTAACTCCTCATCTTAATTGTTTGTATAAGATTCAGTTTAAGTGTCCATGGGAATGGAATCTGTTCGTACAGTCAACGCATAAAAAGAAATATAATGAAAGAAATGAAATGAGTAAAAACCTGACTGTGCAATGTAGACCATAAACAATGAAGCGCCAAATAAACTGGTATAGGCATGCGTATTCAAATACAGAGATATGTAAACAGGTAGATACGGTGCTGCGGTCGGCAGCGCCTATATAAGACAACAAGCGTCTGACGAAACTGTTAGATCAGTTACTGCTGTTACAATAGTAGGTTATCAAGATTTAAGTGATTTCAAACTTGGTGTTATAGTCGGCGCACGAGCGATGGGACACAGCATCTCCGAGGTAGCGTCAATATCAGGAACCGGGCCGGCCGAAGTGGCCGTGCGGTTAAAGGCGCTGCAGTCTGGAACCGCAAGACCGCTACGGTCGCAGGTTCGAATCCTGCCTCGGGCATGGATGTTTGTGACGTCCTTAGGTTAGTTAGGTTTAACTAGTTCCAAGTTCTAGGGGACTAATGACCTCAGCAGTTGAGTCCCATAGTGCTCAGAGCCATTTGAACCATCAGGAACCGGTAAACGATCAAGTCTCCGACATCACTGCGGCTGGAAAAAGATCCTTCAAGAACCGGACTAACGACGACTGAAGAGAATCGTTCAACGTGACAAGAAGTGCAACCCTTCCGTAAATTGCTACAGATTTCAATGCTGGTCCATCAACAAGACCAGCGTGCGAACCATTCAACGAAACATAATCGATACGGGCTTTCGGAACCGAAGCCCCTCTCGTACACAGTTGTTGATTGCACGACACAATGCTTTACGCCTCGCCTTGGCCGTCAACACAGACCTTGGCCTGTTGATGACTGGAAACATGTTGCCTGGCCGGACGAGTCTCGTTTCAAATTATATCGAGCGGATGGACGTGAACGGGTATGGAAACAACCTCATGAATCCATGGACCCTGCATGTCGGAAGGGGACTGTTCAAGCTGTGGAGGCTCTGTAAAGGCGTGGGGCGCGTGCAGATGGAGTGATATTGGACCCCTGATACGTCTAGATACGACTTGACAGCAGACACGTACGTAACCATCCTGTCTGATCACCTGCATCCATTCATATCCATTGTGCATTCCGACGGACTTGGGAAATTCCGGTAGGATAGTGCGAGACGCCACATGTCCAGAATTACTACAGAGTGGCTCCAGGAACACTCTTCTGAGTTTAAACACTTCCGCTGGCCACCAAACTCCCCAGATATAAACATTATTGAGCATATGTGGGATGATTTGCAACGTACTGATCAGAAACTCTTACGCACTTATGGACAGCCCTGCAGGATTCATGGTGTCAATTCCGTCCAGCACTACTTCATACATTAGTCAAGTCCACACCAAGTCGTGTTGTGGCACTTGTGCGTGCTCGCACATGCCCTACACGATATTAGACACGTTTTCCAGTTTCAATGGCTCTTCAGTGTATATTATAATTGTCAATAACTACAATTATTCATATTTGACATATGTATAAATCACATACATAATCTGTTCCCAAAAAAAGAAATAATAAATCTGAGAACAGTGATAAAGGCAATAAGATTCCTGCTGCAAGGGTAACATTAAATTTTAGTGTTCGTAGAAGATAAATATGGAGATTGCAGCTCTCAGTTGTGGGATAACTCCAGCTCTAACTCGCGGTCATCATCTTCTTTAACTACTGCAACTGGTCAGGACAAGACCAGTCCCTTCAAATTATTCCCAAAATAGAAAGACATCAAAAATATTGTATTTTCCAACTTACTTTCACAATATTTTTATCGGGAATACTTCTCACTCATAATCGGCCTCGGACTATTTTAAGAACTTTGTGCATTTAATTTTCACTTTATTAGATGTAGTGAGTTACCACTAAAAACTTTTGTACTGCAAAGAATTGCTTCAGCCTGATGTTCATATTTTCTCTCTTGTTTTTGGACGCTGCTGCGTTCTCCACATTTTTTTTGGCATATCTATTACATTACGCTTCATTCGTGTCCATAACGGGGGAAATTGCATCGCCATCCTTGTCCACACTATTGATAAATGCCGACTCTTAATCAGTAGCAGGAAAGTTCTACTCTTAGAAGACATTAGACTGAATCACTTCTCAACTATTTTTATGCTTTGAATTTCGATGTGTATTAACAACTAGCAGCGCCCACTTTTTTCCTTGTAAATGAGTACTTTCTCTAGTAGAGCAAATTTCTAACAAATTTTTTATCCACATAACTACTTTTTCGAGATTTCCATTATTTTTCCCCTCGACCTGTTTAAGTAAGGTCACACCCTGCAGTAGACTTTTCTATGCTTCCTATTCCCATTTTAACTATGTTACCACGAATCAGGTAAAAACCTTACAATGCCAAGACTGCACAAAAAATTTCTTTATTTACAAACAACTTGTTTCGACAGACGTTGCTGTCACCTTCAGGTCTTCAAAAATGTTCGTTATAAAATGTGGTAGAAAGGCATTGTGCATCACGTAGAGGTTTATTATTGAAATTTCGAGAGAGTACTTTCTGGAAAAAGTCGCACAACATATTACTTCCTCCCACATACATCTCGCGAAGTGACCACGACGAAAAAGTTTGAGAAATTCGAGCTAAATACCGACGATTACCGACGGTCACTACTCACACGTGCCATTTGCGAATGGAACACTGAAAGGGGGGGGGGGATAAGTTAGTGGTAACAGAAGTAGCCTTCTCGGAGCACTGATACAGATGTAGGTACAGTAGTCACACAAGCACAGCCATGACGTTCTGCAAATCGTCTCTTAACAAATGTCAAGTTAAAATATTTATGTTTGTACCTCAACATATTATTTTTGTACTTTATCTCTGCTAACAGATGTCACGAATCATACATACTGCACCCACATGAGCATGGCAATGACGATTCTTCTAAGGAAGGCCCCTTTTATGCTATGAGTTCTTAACCGTACATTGTGTAAGTCATTTTTGGACTAAATAACCGCCGGCCGCCGTGACCGAGCGGTTCTAGGCGCTTCAGTCCGGAACCGCGCTGGTGTTACGGTTGCAGGTTCGAATCCTGCCTCGGGTATGGATGTGTGTGATGTCCTTAGGTTAGTTAGGTTTAAGTAGTTCTAAGTTCTAGGGGACTGATGACCTCAGATGTTAAGCCCCATAGTGCTTAGAGCCATTTGAACCATTTGACTACATAACCATTCTTACTAGTCGTAGTTTTTGCTAATTCTTGACAAACTGTGTTCCATTGTGTTTACATTGCGAAGGGTAATCGTTGTCACCACGTAGTATAGCCACAAACAAAATAAAATGGGCCTGTCGGGAAAACTGTTTCACGCAAATTGCAATTATTGCTGTTCTCGGTTGAATTTATAAATGAAAGCTGGCTTCCATTTGGAACGAGTCAGTTTTACATTTTATAGAACACTTTCTCAGTGAAAAATATGACAAGATGCTGACTATTTAGGAGATGGCTTTAAGCTATGTTTTTTTTTTCATACAGTGATTGCACAGCCACACACACAAACCCACCCGCCCTCCCACCCACCCACACACACACATCAAACGCACACACCAATAATATTAAGCCTTCTGTACTAGTGGTTCTCAACCTTTCTTACACCATTTTCCTTTTGTGAAAATATTAGTTAGGACCCCCTATAATATCAGCCACAAACATTACAGACTTTATAGTAATTTAAACTAGACTTCGCAAAGACATTTTTTTCCACGAACACAACCATGGAGTTAGAAATAAGGGGAGATGGCGCTCCAGACATGCTGTTCGTTGTTTTCAAGCCGGCGCCGCCATGTTGGATGCCCCATGACATTAGCAGACTATTGTTTACGTGGAGATTGTTTACAACTGCTTTCAGTCCGTAATTTCTATCGTGTGCACGCGACAGTTGTTTCGAATAGTAAATAATACAGTATTTACACTAGTAACGTTAGTGTCAGGCAAACATTTTAAAACTTTTTCTGGTCTCAATCGCGTATTTGATCCAGTAATACCTCACTTTTGGTCTCGTAAACATTTCTTTCTTTTTATCTATACATCCCAAATAACCTAAAAGGAGAAGTATGTGATGTGCAAAAGATTGTCTCGTAGTCCATTTAAATTCTCTTTTATCCGTTGATAGCTGTTGAAGCCAGAACTTCGAAAACGATGCTTGTTTTCTAACTGATATTGCTTCTTTCTCGTTACAAATTTCAAATCACATGGAAGTAAGTCTCCATACAGAACTGAGTTCTTACGTTACTAGACTGTTAGTGCACCAGTGACATTGCAGTTAACACGTTTTCTGACTTTGAAATCTTAGTTTTGGAGTGTCTTTCAGTGTGTGACCAATAATAGCAAAAACTGGTGAATTTATTTTTGAAAGGATGTCCCAGCAATTTGCAAGTAAAAAGATGTCACCAGTAGGCAATGCTGATCGTATTAATGAGCATTTAAACTAATACCTCTTAGATAAGGATAGAAGCTGAAGCAATGATTTAAAATTTTTGCCACAAATGGGACTTGAACCAGGGTCTCCTGCCTACTGGGCAGATGTGCTAACCACTATATCACTTAGTGCAAAAGACTGGCCTGGCAAAACAAGGCTCGCGAGACACTCCCCTCCAGGGAGTTCTCTCTCCTCCAATTCGACTCGTGCGGTGCCGTCACAGTCCCGCCGCAGACATGCCGACCAGTATTAGGAAAGACAGTTAGCCGGTGCACTTCGAAAGATCTATCTAGTCCCTATATGCAAACTTCATAAAACATAGAGTACCGAAACTCTGATATTTATTTCGTTATTTTTCTCAAATTCTTGTACTTACATTAATGAAAGCTTTAAATGTTTAGGTTAGATTTTAAATGCGAACCAATGTATTACCCCAACCTTTAGGCAGCTAATATATGTAGCACGTAATCTTAAGACCCCTTGCCATGTAAATGTTTGCTCTCATATAATCACTCTATCCACCCTCTCTCTCTCTCTCTCTCTCTCTCTCTCTCTCTCCATCTCTCTCTCTCACTTCCTCTCTCTCTCCTTCTGTCTCTAGCCTCTCACATCTGTCTATTAACCCCAATCAAATAGTGTCATCTGTGTATGATTTTACTGCTGTAGCCAGTATGTTTATTGTACTTCAAGTCTGTAACATTTACCCTGATTGTTATTAACAAGTATGAAGTTTAAGCCATTTTAACAATTTACCTGATTGTATAAAAGAGTACGAATGTTAAGCTTTAACTTGGCCAAATTGGATTCATATGCCACCTGAAGTACACACACATATATTTAACACCTCAAAGCAAACACCTCCAAATACTTTAAACAATTATTCTGTAATAATGTTGTTACGATGTATGCTCTTTGCCCTTTGCAATTATGTCTTCTCTTCTGCTAAACGAACCTTGCACCTAGCAGATTACAGACGCCATATTTGTTTACAAATGTGACAGTATACATGTGATGTGTTACGACAGCGAAAGGAACCTGTGACCACTGGAGGTACTCTAGTTTACTTATTTTATGTTTGCCATTAGATATCAGTTTAATTTTTAGTCAGAAGAAATCCAAAACCATGTTCTGAAATAGTGTCTTGTTTCTCCACCAGGCAGTACCACAAGTTCCTCTAAAAATCGTAACACAACACACACACAAATGCCATACTAACTACTGTAAATCCACCCAATGATGGAGGTATAAACCTTTGAAACGCGTCGTGGAAATAAATAAAACGGTGACTGGTAACAGTAAACTTGTTTTTCATTTAATAGGTTAGATTTATTTAACTTGGTCTTGAAAAGTTCTGCAACATTGATTTCAATTTGCGTTGCAGCAAAACGAAGTTGATATTCCGATGAATCATTCGTCAGTGCATTACGATGAACAGATTTGCTGTACTTCATTCACAAATGTCTGTTGATCCGAAGAAATATCTTATTTTAAGAGCGAAGTCTGCGAGTTCTGGGTACCTATCTTGTGGCCTGACTTCAAAACTCTTCAAGATCACTTCTAACACTTTCAAGACTAATTCTGACTGTGATGTTAAAGAATTTGATACACGGCTCTAGAGATTTAAAATCTTGAAAACGAGCCGCGCGGGATTAGCCGAGCCGTCTAAGGCGCTGCAGTCATGGACTGTGCGGCTGGTCCCGGCGGAGATTCGAGTCCTCCCTCAGGCATGGGTGTATGTGTTTGTCCTTAGGATAATTTAGTTTAAGTAGTGTGTAAGCTTAGGGACTGATGAGCTTAGCAGTTAAGTTCCATAAGATTTCACACACATTTGAACATATTTTTCTTGAAAACGACCCTGTAACTCATTGAAGACTTCATCAATAATGGATGTAAATTTTGAAAATTCACTTCCTTGTATTCTTCTTTCATTTCACGCAACTCGGAAATAACACAAATTTTCCTTGTTTAGTCACAATACAAACAATGTAGGAGTACACCTGAATCCATTAATATTCGTGAACTTATCAGAAATAGCGCACTCCTTTCCTTGCAAATGCAAAGTGAAACTATTTAATAAAATTTGTTGGAAATGCTAGTTCTGATTTAAAAAATGAATCTCTCAGCTCATTTTCAAATTCTGTACAATATGATTTTACCTCTTCATTCAAAAACTTAAAAAGTTCTTTTCCGAATGCAATGAAATAAACTAATCGTTTTATTACGCTCACCCAACAAACTTCGGAATGAAGGGCTGTATATCAGTACTCCGCACCAGTTCCTTCCAAGAATTGTTTAAATTTTCGGTGAGACGGTAATCGATTTTCTACTCGTATTTTATTTGTAATTTTCGTCACATCTTTAATTGCGAACAGCATTATGACACTTTTCTCACATAGTACTTCATGATATTTGTGCCTAATGCAATGAAAAGGTAACAATTAACTGAAGACGTAACAATTAACTGACCATCGACGCCTTTTTCGTTACCAAACATAGCTGTAGCATTATCGGTTCTCATTAGGGAGCACTTTTTAAAACCACCAAATCTGTCAACACATTTTTAACTGCTTTAAAAATAGCCAAAACTGTTGTTCTGTGTAACGAAATTAAAGCGAGTAAAGGTTTCTTGAAATTACTGAAACCAGTCGGCCTTCGTTTTGTTCTTCAATTTTTTTTAGTACCCCAGTGCCATTTTCGAAACGCCTTGCAATTCATCATCAGATGGTACATGTTTATTGATTCATCTGATGATGAATCGCTAGGCGGTTTGAAACCAGTAATGGGATACTAACAAAATTGAAGAAGAAATCAAAAGGCGACAGGTTTTAGTAATTTCAAGAAACATTTATTCATCACAGTTACAGTGATCCTCGTCCATAATGGATAAAAGTTTTAAAGCGAATAACTCTTCACGTACGGAAAAGTCGTCCACTGTTAGACGAATAAAGATTAGTAGTTGACTGAGATTCGTTTGATCAGTACATTCGACCACACACAAAGAATAATATCGACAGTTTGCAGCTAAATTGTTTGGTTTCTTTTTTGCGCTATGTCCCACGTCATGAACTCGACGTTTTAATATGTTACGTGACAAAGAAACTATTATAATGTACTCAATGCTTTTGCCATTTCTGTTTCACATAATTTCACGAGTGCGCCATCGCTGAAACATTTTTGAGCTTTTGCTAATTTTGAACATACCCCATACGACGCAGTTAAACTTCTCTGTAAGACCTTATTGTTCAGGCAACTCTTGCATCTTAACATGCCCGGTAAAACGCGTCGCTCTTCATGAGAATAACGTCCGTATGTTGTTGCGTCATGGAGCGAAATGTCGAATCAGATTATTATCTATGTTGTGGCTTAAACATTTTCTACATTTTAAGCATCGGAGTTTTTCATCGAAATTGTGTTCAAAGAAGTGATTAATCTCCCACATTTCACTGAAAACAGCGTTTTGAGTACTTTTCATTTCGACGTTCTTGAGAACTGTAAAAGAAAAATAGTCACAGTAATAATCGAAATGAAAACAAGAGTAATAGCTGAAAAATAACCAAAATGAGAGGCTGTGAAACAGTGTGATATTAATGAGAATAAATGTGAATAAAACAAAGAGAGCAAGTGGACTAAAATAAACAGCGATACGTCTTCAAAGTCAGACGGCCTGTAGACGTACGAAAACCTATGTTATGAGGAATCAGTAGAAGAGGACGTGCCTCACTCGATTTCTGATAAACAAGCCAACTGTAGGTTGCAGCGAAGCCGTAACGCCACCGCGTGAATTCGAAGGGGAAATAATAGACTGAGGGGAATAGCTTCGCAGCCACGCTTTTGCAGACCTGGTATAGACACAGTAAAATCGATATTTTGCTTCAACAAGTATGTTGCTCATTTTTAGTAGTGATAGCCTAACCTCTGTAACACGTAAATCCTTCTTAAATGGGTGCTTCACATATATCTCAATAAAGATTTAACTAACATCATGTACACTACTGGCCATTAAAATTGCTACATCACGAAAATGACGTACTACAAACGCGAAATTTAACCAACAGGAAGAAGATGCTGTGATATGCAAATGATTAGCTTTTCAGAGCATTCACACAAAATGGTTCAAATGGCTCTGAGCACTATGGGACTTAACATCTGTGGTCATCAGTCCCCTAGAACTTAGAACTACTTAAACCTAACTAACCTAAGGACATCACACACATTCATGCCCGAGGCAGGATTCGAACCTGCGACCGTAGCAGTCGCGCGGTTCGGACTGCGCGCCTAGAACCGCTAGACCACCGCGGCCGCCCATTCACACAAGGTTGGCGCCGGTGGCGATACCTACAACGTGCTGACATGAGGAAAGTTTCCAACCGATTTCTCATACACAAACAGCAGTTGACCGGCGTTGCCTGTTGAAACGTTGTTGTGATGCCTCGTGTAAGGAGGGGAAATGTGTACCATCCCTTTCCCGACTTTGATAAAGGTCAGATTGTAGCCTTTGGCGATTGCGGTTTATCTTATCGCGACATTGCTGCTCGCGATGGTCGAGATCCAATGACTGTTATCAGAATATGGAATCGGTGGGTTCAGGAGGGTAATAAGGAACACCGTGCTGGATCCCAACGGCCTCGTAACACTAGAGTCGAGATGACAGGCATCTTATCCGCATGGCTGTAGCGGATCGTGCAGCCACGTCTCTACCCCCGAGTCAACAGCTGAGGCCGTTTGGAAGACAACAACCACCTGTACGAACAGTTCGACGACTTTTGCAGCAGCATGGAATATCAGCTCGGTGACCATGACTGCGTTTACCCTTGACGCTGCATCACAGACAGGAGCGCCTGTGATGGTGTACTCAACTACGAACCTGGGTGCACGAATGTCAAATCGTCATTTTTTCGGATGAATCCATGTTCTGTTTACAGCATCATGATTGTCACATCCGTGTTTGGCGACGTCGCGGTGAACGCACATTGGAAGCGTGTACTCGTCATCGCCGTACTGGCGTATCACTCGGCGTGATGGTATGGGGTGCAATTGGTTACACGTCTCGGTCACCTCTTGTTCGCATTGACGGCACTTTGAAAAGTGGACGTTACATTTCAGATGTGTTACGACCCGTGGCTCTAACCTTCATTTGATCCCTGTGAAACTCTACATGTCAGCAGTATAATGCACGACCGCATGTTGCAGGTCCTGTACGGGCCTTTCTGGATACAGAAAATATTCGACTGCTGCCCAGGCCAGCACATTCTCCAGATCTCTCACCAATTGAAAACGTCTGGTCAATGGTGACCGAGCAACTGGCTCATCACAATACGCCTGTCACTACTCTTGATGAACTGTGGTATCGTATTGAAGCTGCAAGGTATTGTACATGCCACCCAAGCTCTGTTTGACTCAATGCCCAGGCGTATCAAGGCCGTTATTACGGCCAGAGGTGGTTGTTCTGGGTACTGATTTCTCAGGATATATACATCCAAATTTGTCTAATTAATACCCGTTTATCATCTGCATTTCTTCTTGGTGTAGCAATTTTAATAGCCAGTACCGCAGAATTTGCAGCGTGTCTAGCAGCATATGTTTCTTGACGATTATCTACTGTCTAAAAATTTCACACGGAAGAGACATGGTATCGTGAAAGCACATTGTAAAGCTGCTGACTCCCACACCTGTTTTTTGTTTGCGTTAATGAATATGAATTTAATTATACGTTTTGAGCACTTCAAATACGCCAAGACCTGCAGAGGTGACAAGTGACACGATGTCTGTCGAGCTTTTACGCCATCTTTGGAAAGAAACTAGGATGGCGACGGTCACTAAGTCCTTTACAGACTGCATTCACGAGTTCACCTCGGAGGGGTTGGCACGGAGAGCGAAAGTCTGTGTGGGGACAGGGGTCATGTGCAGTGCTGACAACTTATTTTTCATGCCGATAATCTTCTGTGGTAAAAATATCACACCGAATTCGTGAAAGGGCATTTAAAAGATGTTCACTTTGAAATGACTGTAGCAACACACACACAGCGCACTTACAAGACCTTGTACCACGATTACTAGAATGCATTTCAGTATCCGTGGTTCGAACCAAACATGAGATCACTAGGATTGGCAGCAGTGAGAGAAGGCACAAAGTATAGCAATTTTTATTTAGCAGATGTAGGACGCTTGAGCTCGCCACAGATTGTGATCGATATACTGTGTGTTGACGTTGTTTATTTTCATAGCGGTGTGGCTTGATCGGGATTCCCACAGAATCGTCATAGCTTCTCTCATTTCGCATTTATCTCGTGTTGTTAATTGTGATTGCTGTGAAATGAATCATTGTTGTTTTGATGCAGCTTTATAAAAGAGCTGAAAAATATCTTCTAAAAAATTTGTTCAATAATTTTTAATAAAACGTACCAAATATTCTCTCAAATAATTAAAAGGAAATGTCTCATTTTGAAACTGGGTGAAAATAGATGAAAGAACCAGTCCACTTTATGTCTCAACACTACAGGTTCCCTAATACAGTTACATAGACGAAAATGGGTAATTTGTTTTTGTTAAAATCATGTAATTCCTTGTTTAACACTAATTCTGAATTGAACAGAAGGTACATTGTTTAATAATAAATACACCGTGTTGACGACAAATAGAAGCAAAATATGAAAACTGTTTTAAAGGTACCGATCGATAACTAAGTGAATAATATCGAATAAGCAACTTCAAGAAATTCAAAAAGAGATCTGCTTCTCTACAAACAGATTGTACAGTAGGATGTCGCTTAACGAGCATCATTCATTTCTGTGTAATAGCTGCAATGTGAAACACTCATTATGCGAAACATATTTTTCTGTAGGAATTCAGATAAAAAAGGATAACGCGTTCCATTCCGAAAAATTACTAAAACTGTCTGTAGAATAGTGATATAATGTATAACACTGTAATCTTTTTTTACAAGAAAGTTGTCTAAGGACTTTGGTTTTTGCTTATTCTTCAAAATGAGTGCTAAGCACGTAAGACGGCTAACTGAACGAAACACCTACGTACTGGTTAATGGGCACCTTTATTGAATTCGTGTTGGTTAACGACGACAAATCTAAAATGGAATTCATAAATACGTATTTCTAGGCAATGAATTAACATGAGTCAAACTTGCAACATCATTAGTGATAATTTCCAACATCGTCGAAAAGGCCAGAATGGAAGTACAAAAGAGAACAATTGCATTGCGAAGTGTCACTAACAGTACAGTTGAATACATCACTGTCAGCGGCATCGCCATTTTTCGGGGCTGCTACTGTACACGGTCGAATGTCATAGAACAACGAGTGACTTATTGTTCAACTACAGCAGCTGCAGACGTCCATCTACGTCAGAAGAAGCTTTCTGAAAATTTTACCTAAGACCAAAAAAAAAAAAAAAAAAAAAAAGGACTGAACGATAACATTATGCGAAACATTGCTGGTTTACGGATTAAACCTTTTATAAAGTTAAAAAAAAGCGTTATGCGAAACATTGCTCCTTAACGGATTAAACCTTTTATAAAATTAGATTGTGATTTTCTCCTTAAGCGAACCACTATAAAAGACGCTCGTTAAGCGAAGTTTGACTGTACCTTACTCATCGTAATAATAATACTGACGTAAACATTACGCTATCTATTCTTCCGTGTTTCGTGTTATCTTATTGTTATTTCTTTCCAGTGGAGCATAAGCCATGACCATCAAGAGTGAAGTCATAACAATAACGACACGATTCAGCGGTTGTACACAGGTGCACAGTTCTTCATCGGGATAACTACAATTTGATGATTAATCTCTCATTTGTATTATTTGAATTCATACTTGACACTTATAAAGATTTTGTTGTTTTTAACATATTTTATTCACAGAATGATAACAACAATATCTGCCGCAGGAGCCACGTAACCAGATAAAAGTAAACAAGGACTGTGATCCCACGCTATAATAGAAACACGACAGTTTCAATGAGGAGTGTCTAGAGAGCTCTAAACGAAATTACACACTACCTAAATGCCGTATAGTGAAATTGAAAGATACTTTGATTTTCAATCACACGGCGAAAAAGGGATACGTACTATCGACAGCCAGTAATGCCAGTGGTATATTTAGTCTACTTGTACAGCCATAGCACAATCGGGTATCTCCCATCCCTATTTGAACCAAGACCAATTGTTGGCCTTGCTTGAGCTCAGTTGTTGTTTTCTTAATTAGTTCCTAATATTAGTGCTGCCGATTATTGCGTTTGTGCTGAGTGCTGTTGTGATACTTTCTATTTATGGATAAGTTTGTAACAAGAAATAAGAGGAAAACAGATTTTGATTCGTCCGTTAGAGCTGTGGTACGTTAAAATTACATACACACGACTATAATAGCCTAGTAACCTATCTATGTCCGCCTGGTTAGCCGATCGGTCTAACGCACGGCTTGCCGGAGTGGGAAGGTGCACCTGGTCACCGGCACGAATCCACCCGGCGGACTTGTGTCGAGGTCCGGTGAGCCGGCCAATCCGTGGATGGTTTTTAGGCGGTTTCCATCTGCCTCGGCGAATGCGGGCTGGTTCCCCTTGTTGTGCCTCAGCTACACTATGTCGGCAATTGCTGCGCAAACAAGTTCTCCACGGACGCGTACACCACCATTACTCTACCACGCATACATAGGGGGTTACACTCGTCTTGTGTGAGACGTTCCCCCTGGGGGTGGGGGGGCTGGGGGCGAACCGCACAGTGACACTGGGTTCCATGTGGGGCGGCGGAGGGGTGAAGTGGACTGCGGTTGTCGTCGTGGGGCTATGGACCACTGCGGCTGCGGCTGGGACGGAGCCTCTCCGGCGTTTCTAGGTCCCCAGTTAACATGCAACATACAACCGATCTGTAGCAGTTTAATGTTAGCAGTGGAGTAGTTATTTGAAAGCTGATCGACCTTTGGCGTTGCAATATTTGGTATTTCATGAGGCAGCAGAGCGGTAAATATAATTACAAATAACATCAAATTAAAATCAGTGCATAAAAATAACCTCGGAGTTGTCTGTGTGGCTCAAAAATGGCGTTGATCAACAAAAATATCGCCCAAACGGCGATAGTTTTATTTCCTTAAAATATTCGCTCAGTATTACATCGTTAATAGCCCAGCAAATGGCAAAATATGGACAAATCTGGTCACCTGGGATGTATCCAGCTACGACAACGAGTTCTAATACGGAAAGATGGGGACGGGTTTACGGAGAGTGGAAGGCGTATGTGATAACAGCACATTCTATGGTTTTTTCGTTTCAAAAAATTTTTTTCAGCTACCTGCTTGAATTCGTCCGAACCAACTGCTTCCTGCTTAACACAATCCCCCTTCCGTACAAAATCTACTTACGCTCTTGAAATAGTAGAATAACTGAAGCCAGTAATTCCACGCACAATTAAATCTTAAAACGTTCTTACTGTCAAATTACTAAACATGCACAATTAAAGGAAAAACATGAAACGTCAGAATTCAATCTTTTGTTGTGATACAGTTTACTGTACTTTAAAACGATGTACAACAACCAGTTTTTCCAAATTCTCCTCCAATTTGGGGTAGCTCTGCGTGTTGAGCCACTGAGCTAGCAGTCGCTGGATTCGAAAGGTGAGGTGGTTTCAATCCATCAGCCGAAAATCTTGAAAATGTTTTTTCTGTGGTTTCCCATTTTCAATTTAGGCAAATGTCGGGGTTGGTCCCTTACTGTAGGGCACAGCCAATTCCCCTAAAGATGCTCCCCTCGGCTTAAACGAAAAGAGCAGCGTGGAAGGCGAGATGAGCATCTCTTCAGAGACTCATGGCACCAAATGTCATACGGTAAATAAATAATAATCTAAATTTTCCTCTTTTAGACTCAGGCATTTATTTGCCTGCCCGGACATTCTTTAACGCAGAAAATGATCTCTCTTACGCTGGGAGAAGCGACAGATGCATACTTAAATGAGGATATCTGAGAGAGTGTAACGTTGTATAATTCCAGATTCTTTGCATTTTCGCCACCAAAAATTGTTCAAGCTTCTATGTCGAACAGAAATCTGTTTGTCAGAAAAGCGTTCGTTCATTCCTGGCCACCTCCTCAGCTCAGTCCCAGACTGAAAGAAGAAGTGTGTAAGAAAATGAGCCTGGATAGTGAAGGGAGAGTGGAGAATGTCTGCTTCTTAGTGGTTTGCCAGAATGCAGCACCACTAAGTAACGAAATTATATACCCACTTGGTGGAAACTCCGAGATCACTGTTTATCGTTAGTTATGAAAATTTTCAGAATAAATGAAAAACATGAATCTTTTTAAGGTCCTCTTTATTTAAGAAATTGCTGCCTTCCACCCCGCTTTGACAAAATCCTGACTATATCCTTGAATAAAGGAGGTATTTACAAATGACTGTAAACAGTTGAGTTTGAAACGCTTTATCTTTAACAGAGTTCGCAACTTTGACCACCTCTTTAAGCACATCATTTCAATCATAAGGCAAAAACTTGGCTGTCAGAGTTTGTAGATGAAGAAAGCAATATGTTCATCAAACATTCAGCGTTATTGATTGTAATTTCCCAACGAGTCGACTTTTATTGCCAATTATAGCTTTAGCACCATCACTACAAATGCGATGTCCAATCATCCTCGTAGCTGCAAGTGATTTGTAAATGCACGTCGTACAAACAGTGGTCAATAGCATTCGCAAGAACTGCTTTGAAAAATAAAATGTCTTCCATGATACTTTCATCTGCTTCAAAGCGCACAAATGCCATAAATTTCGTACAATGTAAAACATCACTAGATTCATCTAACTACAAAGAAAAATGTGGCTTCTTCTGTAATTTTTCGAGTAATTGTTCTCATGTGTCCCCCCCCCCCCTATATCGTTTACTCTGCGATCAGTGGTGTTATCAAAAAATTATACGCTTCTTATATTTTTGCCTCCTGCTTACACGTTATTTCAACTATATCCAGGTCTTCTGGCAAAATAAGATTCTCGGTATCTGCATGCGGCTTCCCCCCTTTAGCGACTCGGTAGCTAGCTAATAACTAATAATGCTCTCTCGTTGGCACCAGATACCTAAAATCAGAGGAAAAGTACTGTTAGATCAGAAAAACAGATAAATAATAAAATAGCATAACACGATTTTTAATCAATAAATAAAAATACTATTTTATTAGCTGAAAGACTGTAGCTTGCCGCTAGTTAGAGATTTCCAGTTTTCTTTCGAAGAAATCCAAAAGTTTATTGGTTTCCTTGGAATGTTTAGTTGAGAGATGGCGCATAAGATTTGATGGAGTCAGATTCTCACGTGACAGCACTTCGCCGCAAATTACACTTTGAGTTTGACTATTCATAACAGTAGAATCCTACATCAAATAATTGTCGTCATAAAGTGTATTTTTTCGATTCTGATTCGCTTCCGCCACTGCCATTTGTGCCAAGCGTGATTTTTTGAGAAATTTCTAGATTTTATAGCCATTCTCAGCGAAGCGCAAAGACATGGTTATCAGATCCGCACTCGTTGGCGTACTCGGACAACTGATCGAAGCGAGCGAATACACGCACCTATGCGACCGCTGACCCTTTATCGTCCCGTCTCCACTGCGACAAAGAATGCTAGCAGAGCGCTGCGACTATCTGGCACAGAGAACTTATAAGATCAAAAGAAAGAATATTACATACGTTGCCTCTGAAGTCACTGACACAGTTTTATTACAGTTCCGGGAGGTCGCTAGAATTTTTTTACTTGGCAAGAGGTCGCTTATTCAAAAAGGCTGATGTACACTGGCCTAGATTATTTCACCTGCTAATATTTCACTTATGATAGTCACTGTTGTTTTGGGACTGTGACTGATTGTTGACAACGAGCTTAATAAAACAGTAAACGTGCTATAAGGCTGCTGAAATTTACACAACTACTTAAAAAGCTGTCTACAAAACGCTCTAGAATGGATACCACAATTTATATTTTTTAGACGCTTCTGTATAATGAATACTTTTTTTCTCAATGACGAAATACCTCAGAATATGTTACCAAAGAAATTAATGAGAGAAAATAGGAAAAGTAGGGTAACTTTTAGACGTTTTCATCCTCAGAATACGATATTATACGAAACTCTCAAATTGCCGGGTTGAGACGTTTAAGAAAACCTCTAACATGTATTTCCAGTTCAGGCTCTTATCAATATAAACGCAAAAAGATAAAAAATATTCGGTTTGATGTATTGCTTTATTCTCATGTATTGCTTCTAATGTTGTGATCGATACGGAATTGCATGTGTCATGCTGAGTCAGAGACAGTCGAGTTGCAAAGAACCAGTTATTAATTTACGAGAAAATTTTATTTTAGAATTTCTCCATTAGACTTGATTGTAATACTTGCATCGGAAGTACGAAGGACTGGATTGTAGGGTATCTGTTAAGATATCAGGTTATAACCTTCATGGTATTTGAACTGCAGAGGGTAAAAATTGTAGATGAAGACAGAGAGTGAATTACATCCAACGTGATAGATTATTTACATACAAGAAAAATAATAGCGGACTCATATTGACCCCATTGGTACACCTGTAGTGTCTACTCTGAGTTTAGAAGAGCGCGCTATGTTCTGTATATTCTCTGGGTTTCATACTGTGACACTCTACGCCTTTTAATTAGTTGACACTTTCTCAGAGTTACATGTCTTTCGTGAGAACTAAAATGACACCGATTTCTGTTACAACGCCCTTGTGGTGGCAATGTTTGCTGGAAACATGCTAGTGTGTAGAAGCTTACCACAGGAGTCGCCGAGCAGGAGATTCTGAGACGGTCCCTCCTCCAGGATGTTGTGTTTGTGCTGCCTGGCCTCGGTGGTCTCCAGAGAATACAACCGTCGCAGCCCGTTATCCGCTTCCCCTCTCACTGGCACCGCTTTGCTGGAATGGTCTCCACGGAGACGGGCTGGTTCTCGGAATGTTTCCGGGTTCCAGTCGTATCTGCCAAAGATCACATCTGTTGAATTATCAGCACGAAATAGCCTGTGCTCACTCATACACGCAGGTGTACCTCCTATTGCGCGAAGGGTGCAAATGCTTTTGCATGTGCCGGATTTTTGAAACTACAACTGCTACTCGAAGCCGGCCGCAGTGGTCGAGCGGTTCTAGGCGCTCAGTCCGGAACCGCGCGACTGCTACGGTCGTAGGTTCGAATCCTGCGTCGGGCACGGATGGGTGTGATGCCCTTAGATTAGTTAGGTTTAAGTAGTTCTAAGATCTAGGGGACTGATGACCTCAGATGTTGAGTCCCATAGTGCTCAGAGCTATTTGAACCATTTTTTTGCTTCTCGAATGGGGCAAATATGGTAATCTTTCCGACATAGAACACTAATCTTACGCCTTTAGCGAGGCAGCATGTCAGGAGACGTCCCTCTTCCCCTCTTCCCCTACCCCCTTCCCCCTCCCCCCTCCTCCCTCCCCTGACATTCTCCGTACCACCCAGCTGCGGCCGAGGTTCTACGAGCGCCTTAACACCGAGTAGCACTTGCCTTTAACGTGATAACCAATTATAGAACCGCTACTCTGCCCTTGCTTATACATTATATATCGTTAATGGAATAACAGCAGGGGAAGGGAACCCGTAGCCGCTGAACGATGTGCCCGAGATATCCAAAACTGGCGTTTTATTGGTGAGGTGTGTGGCTCTCTCAAAATCGGCAATATTTCGGTATAAGATGTTTCTAGTTATAGACAAATTCGGTGCCTGAGTGTACGGAAGACGCAAACTAAACAATGCAACATCTTCAGTTAAATGAACTTGAATTCAACTGTCACGCGCGACCTTGTACCTTTCCGACACGAACAGAACATGCACATTAACGTCAACAACAAATTTTCACTCACCTCCTTAGCCCATATTATCATAACGAGGAACATCCTTTAATGACGCAGTCAATGGGCGATCAGCATGAACGGAAGTTGAACAACATCGGAAACACACAAATTCGGAGAGAGAAATAAATTACCGACAACATAGTTGCAGCATCATGGTTTAGAGATGCCGTACTGTTGGTGTTCTCAATATTTTCATTGGTGAAATTATACCGTTTCGTCTTACTACACTGCCTAATCGTCACGTTACTGACGTGCATATAAGGGGATTAATTTCTCTCAATATTCGGAATAAGTTCAGAACACTCGGCGTAGTATTTGAAGAGTCCTCTTGGATTCCCAGCAATGAATTTCTCCCGCCGTAAACTTATATTACGGGTATCGGGGATAATACCATCAGGAGTTTGCTCATCGTATCCGCTCACTGTGATAGCTCGCCATAGAGCTTCGCAGCCAGCGTTCCAAGTCGCTACTCTCCTTACCTTCGAGGCTAGGTGTGCCAATACCGACATTAATCTGAGGTTAACGACTGCAGTCCAGGCGACCTACTAACGCCCTTTTCCACACTTCCTGAATCACAGTGGGATTGCAGAAACGTCAATTACCTTGAAGAGTTAACTAAACGAACTCACTAGTTTGAGATACCTCACATTTTACACCTCTGAAAAGAGGGCTTCCCAAGGAACGGGCCACGTCTAGCAGCTCCCACTCTGTGGAAAATCTACAAACGCCGCCATGCTTCCTGAAAGTTCTGGAAACACACAGATTCCCGCACACCTGATACCACACCTAAGTTTCCTAGCACCTGAGTGTACGACAGGTTTTGCTACTAAGCACTGTCAATCGCCGTCTCTACGTAGAGGTTTACGCATGCCCGTATCATCTTACCTGTAACATCCTCCTCCCCTCCACCGCCCCCTCCTATCCACTACGCAGCCCTCTTTAGTGCGAATGAAATCAGACTAAGTTGGAAAGCTACAATATACATTACTGAACCATGATTCCTAATAGATTAAATATGCTTGAAAATTTTAGGTACATATTATTATCACTGTGGTCAAGTTAAACCAAACTAAAAAGATTTAAGCAAGAGGAGGACTGGAGATACGTTAGTATAAATAATAGCAACAGTGACTTATGTCAAAAGATATGATACCTTACGCTTGGCTTATGAAGTCACACTTAGTTCCTTTCGACGTTTGGCAGAAAGGTAAAAACAACAAGCGTTGATCGTGCTGTTTCGGCGAAGTTCCCTGTCAGTAACAGCTGCAGGGCCCCCTAAACCGAACAGTGTATCCTGCAAGATACTCTTATCAGATATCAGGAAACGCGCCAAGTAGAAGAGAATATCAAGAGATTAGTGAAAAATCATAGAATGTCCTCAAGGAAGTTACAGAGCTCGAAGCTCTGTTAAAAAACTATGGGGGCTACGCAATACACGGTACCGAGAGTTGCACGAAGACAGATACTGACAGCATCGAGATTCTTGAGACAAATCTCTTTATCGACAAGACAGGTTCCTGTTTAATTATAAAAGTATGGTTATAATTAAACTTACTAGTGCATGAGTTATCATTATGGATGTCGGTACTTCACGACGGCGTTGGGTTGAAACACAAGCATCAGTTCTCATTACAGTTGCCGACAGTCAACATGGGTCTGAAGAAGGTGAGTAGGGCTTTACTCGTAAAGCTGTTTTATCAAACCAGCAGCAACAGTGCTGACGCTCTTCGCCATTGTCGACGTATTAAGGGAATAGGGTACTCTTTCAGCAAAGCTGAAGAACATGATTGAGAAATTCGAATTAACTGGCGGTTTGGGAATTTCTTCTGAGAGAAGTCGACGGCTAATGGCACCACAAATTGTCGAAGTTGCTCTTGCCATGGCTGAGAATGCTGCACGCAATGTGCTATCTTCGAGCAGTGCACGGATTGTGTTGCGACAGCTGCACATTCCATGGTCCACCTTTCGAAAAGTGCTGCGAACAGTTGTGAAATGGTACCTCTGGTGCGGTTCCAAGGAGTCGTGGATACGGATGGTTGCCACACTGAAAGCGTTTATAAACTGGAACGTAAACATGATACGCAGTTAACAAATTTTATCTTCTCTCTTGGAAATTAAATGTCTTTCTTTCATTAGTATATTCGTTATTTCTCTTCCGCACGTCGTTACAGACGTTTCTGAACAGTTTTATTGTCTAACGATGACTCGTTTTTCATGGCGTCTTCGCAAGTAGCGTGCTCTGTTTGGGAACGATTGGCAATAACGAATGGAATACAAGTTATGCTTAGATCCTTCTTTTAGCCAGCAGCTCTCGTCTATAAAAATTGCCGGCCGGAGTGGCCGTGCCGTTCTAGGCGGGTGGGGCGATATTGAAAACATGCTGAAGATATGTGATCTGATCCAGACTAAGAACAATGCACGCCGGCCGGAGTGGCCGAGCGGTTAAAGGCGCTACAGTCTGGAACCGCGAGACCGCTACGGTCGCAGGTTCGAATCCTGCCTCGGGCACGGATGTGTGTGATGTCCTTAGGTTAGTTAGGTTTAAGTAGTTCCCAGTTCTAGGAGACTGATGACCTCAGAAGTTGAGTCCCATAGTGCTCAGAGCCATTTCTATAAAAATTAAAGCACAATTAAATCACAGATGTACTGCCCACTGTCCTTTGTTACTCACATATACTGGGTGTACAAAAAGAATAATGGTAGTAGTACGTTATAAGACATTGCAAACTGGTCATTTTACAAGAGACAACCACTCGCCAAAAATGCACAGTTTGTTGCCTAAGTTTGAGAAAAGTCGTGCCAAAGCTTCTTTGGACTTTGTTTGGAAAACTACATAACAATGCAAGGACAACGCATAGATTCTGACCACTTTTTAACAGAAATCAAGGCCAAATTTCAACCTAAAAATCCAAACCCCACAATTAAAAACGTCCGTAGATTTGACACAAGATTTTTGTCAGACCACAAGAATGAATTCGTTAAAAAGCTTCACGCAAAGAATATGGGAAATTGGGATGAAATCAGTGAAGCCATGATACAAACGGCGAAAGAACCAGAACAATCACGATGAAGAAGGAAACATAGGTGGTGGAATAAGATACGTAACGAAACGATAGAGCATAGGCTAACTGCTTGGGAAAAATTGAGCTCCTGTAAAAAGGAAAGAAACTGGAACACATTCACTGACTTCAGCCGTCGCACGGACGCCAAAATGGAAAATATTGAAATAAACGATATCGGAATTGAAAAACAACTGCTATCACTTAGTAGCGGAAAAGCATCCGGACCAGACGAGATACCCTTAAGATTCTACAGTGATTATGCTAAAGAACTTGCCCCCTTTCTATCAGCAATTTATCGTAGATCGCTGGAAGAACGTAAAGTACCTAGCGACTGGAAGAAAGCGCAGGTCGTTCCCATTTTCAAGAAGGGTCATAAATCAGATGCGAATAATTATAGGCCTATTTCGCTTACGTCAATCTGTTGTAGAATAATGGAACATGTTTTGTGTTCTCGTATTATGACGTTCTTAGATAAAACAAATCTCCTTCATCATAACCAACATGGATTCCGCAAACAGAGATCATGTGAAACTCAGCTCGCCCTATTTGCCCAAGAAATTCACAGTGCCGTAGACACTGGCGAGCAGATTGATGCCGTATTCCTGGACTTCAGGAAGGCATTTGATACGGTTCCGCATTTACGTTTAGTGAAAAAAATACGAGCTTACGGAATATCGGACCAGGTTTGTGATTGGATTCAGGATTTCCTAGAAGAAAGAACACAACATGTCATTCTTAACGGTTCAAAATCTGCAGATGTAGAGGTAATTTCGGGAGTACCGCAGGGAAGCGTGATAGGACCTTTATTGTTTACAATATACATAAATGACTTAGTTGACAACATCGGTAGCTCCGTGAGGCTATTTGCAGATGACACGGTTGTCTACAAGAAAGTAGCAACATCAGAAGACTCGTACGTACTCCAGGAGGACCTGCAGAGGATTAATGCATGGTGCGACAGCTGGCAGCTTCCCCTAAACGTAGATAAATGTAATATAATGCGCATACATAGGGGCAGAAATCCATTCCAGTACGATTATGCCATAGGTGGTAAATCATTGGAAGCGGTAACGACCGTAAAATACTTAGGAGTTACTATCCGGAGCGATCTGAAGTGGAATGATCACATAAAACAAATAGTGGGAAAAGCAGGCGCCAGGTTGAGATTCATAGGAAGAATTCTAAGAAAATGTGACTCATCGACGAAAGAAGTAGCTTACAAAACGCTTGTTCGTCCGATTCTTGAGTATTGCTCATCAGTATGGGACCCTTACCAGGTTGGATTAATAGAAGAGATAGACATGATCCAGCGAAAAGCAGCGCGATTCGTCATGGGGACATTTAGTCAGCGCGAGAGCGTTACGGAGATGCTGAACAAGCTCCAGTGGCGGACACTTCAAGAAAGGCGTTACGCAATACGGAGAGGTTTATTATCGAAATTACGAGAGAGCACATTCCGGGAAGAGATGGGCAACATATTACTACCGCCCACATATATCTCGCGTAATGATCACAACGAAAAGATCCGAGAAATTAGAGCAAATACGGAGACTTACAAGCAGTCGTTCTTCCCACGCACAATTCGTGAATGGAACAGGGAAGGGGGGATCAGATAGTGGTACAATAAGTACCCTCCGCCACACACCGTAAGGTGGCTCGCGGAGTATAGATGTAGATGTAGATGTAGATGAGGAAAAGACATTAAAAATTATTCGAACAGTGAAACGGAAATGCGATATAAAACGATTACAGCGAATAGATACTAATTTTAGACGCAACAACACTAGGGACTTCCACAAAGTTTCCAAAGAAGAAATAGGAGGTTACAAACTGGTGAGCCTACACTTCAAAGATTCAAGTGGCAAACTGATTACCAAGACAAAGACAACTGTGAGTCATTGGCAAAATACTTCAAAAATCGTCTAAATTACAAGGAACCAACACAATGACTAATTCGTAGACAGCCTCAAAAGAAAAACACACCCTCACAACGACCATCACTGCATCAAATTGAACAATATATTCGCCAGCTGAATAACAGAGCGCCAGGTGAAGACGGGATATTAGCTAAGATGTGGAAACTGGGAGGACAGCGGCAGATGAAACCAATTTTGAGGTTATTAAAGAATGCAGGAAGAAACGAAGAGTACCGAATGACTGGAAACAAGCCATAATCCGCTACTTAAGATGGGTGACAGGACAGATACCAACAATTACCTGGGCATATCTTTGCTTCCATTCACCTACAAAATTATATCGAAAGCTCTACGGAATAAGACAGAAGATCAAGCACAACACACAATTGGCGAGTACCAAGCAGGGTTCAGAAAAAATAGATCGTGCCCAGAACTACTCTTAGATAAGAATAATGCGTAACCTTAACACAGTCGTTACATTAATTGATTTCAAAAAAGCATATTATTCTGTAGACATGCAGACAGTTTTCCTAACAAAGAAGCAGGTATTGACAAAACCATCAGACAATTAGTCGAGCGGACACTCACAGACACAAGTTCAAGAGTTAAATTTCTAAGAGAGGTTTCTGAACCCTTCAGAATTAACAGAGGTGTTCGGCAGGGCGATGGACTGTCACTGAATCTATTTAATCAGGCCTTAGACAAGGCCATGAGAGAATGGGATAAAGAACTATAAGAGAAAATAATCGGAGGATCCATCGAAGACAAGGAAGAGGAAGATCTGAGGTGAAATGTCTCGCTTTTGCTGACGGTATTCCAGTAATTTCTAAGGACAAATCAGATACAAAGATAAAGATAGAAACACTTCACGATATTGAAGCTAAAACCACGAGAAAGGAAATTAAACTAAACCCCGCCCGAACAGGCCATGAAGGCCCAACAGTACCGACCGGCCGCGGCCTGTCATCCTCAGCCCGCAGGCGTCACTGGATGCGGATAGGGAGGGGCATGTGGTCAGCACACCGCTCTCCGGGCCGCGTGTCAGTTTACGAGACCGGGGCCGCTACTTGTCAATCAAGTAGCTCCTCAGTTTGCCTACCAAGGGCTAAGTGCATCCCGCTGGGCAACAGCGCTCGGCAGACCGGATGATCACCCTTCCAAGTGCTAGCCCAGACCGACAGCGCTTAACTTCGGTGACCTGACGGGAACCAGTGTTACCTCTGTGGGAGGCCTCAGGCTAACAAGAAAGGAAAGATCGAAGATAATGGAATTAACATACAAACTCACTCAAAACCGATATAATGGATGACCAGTGTCATTCCAGGCACAAATTAAAAATGGTTCAAATGGATGTAAGCACTATGGGACTTAACATCTGGGGTCATCAGTCCCCCTAGACTTAGAACTAGTTAAACCTAACCAACCGAAGAGCGTCATCCATGCCCGAGGCAGGATTCGAACCTAGCAGCAGCAGTATTAAAGCCGGACGCACTTTATGGATCTGAATGCCTATCACTGAATAAAAAGGCGAGCAAGAAGAAATGGAACAAAAATAAAGGAAAATAGTCAGAAAAATTTTAGGACTACAAAAGAATAAATATAACAAGTGGTCAAAAAGGAGAAATCGAAATCTATACAGAAACACAGAAATAATCACAGAAAGAGGAGATTAAACTTTTACGTTCGTACGAGGGTGAGTCAAATGAAAACCTCAAATATTTTTTTTAAATATTATTTATTGTGCAGAAATGGTACAAATCTGTATCACTTTTTAACATAATCTCCCCCACGCTCAATGCAAGTCCTCCAGCGCTTACAAAGTGCATAAATTCTTTTAGAAAAAAATTCTTTTGATAGTCCGCGCAACCACTCGTGCACCGCGTGGCGTACTTCCGCATCAGAACGGAACTTCTTTCCTCCCATTGCGTCTTTGAGTGGTCCAAACATATGGAAATCACTTGGGGCAAGGTCTGGTGAGTATGGTGGATGAGGAAGACACTCAAAATGCAGGTCTGTGATTGTTGCAACTGTTCTATGGGCAGTGTGGGGGCCTTGCATTGTCATGTTGCAAAAGCCATCACCTTCTCGTTCAAAGCGCCGAAGAAGTTCTTCACAAGCATCAACACGTCGTTCTATCATTTCAAGAGTCACCTGCCGTGGCACCCATCTTGCAGACACATTGTGAAACTGGAGCACATCATGCACAATGTAGTGTGCTGACCCATGACTAATCTGTAAACATGCTGCAATGTCATTCAGTGTCACTCGGCGGTTTTCCTTCACTATGGCTTCAACTGCTGGAACGTTCTGTGGAGTCACAACTCTTTGTGCCTGACCTGGACGAGGAGCATCTTCCACTGAAGTCACACCATTTGCGAACTTCCTACTCTATTCGTGGACTTGCTGCTGTGACAAACATGCATCACCGTACTGAACCTTCATTCGTTGATGAGTTTCAGTAGTTTCACACCTCCACTACGCAAAAACCGAATAACAAACCGCTGTCCTTCCCTGGTGCACGTCGCAAGTGGGGCGGCCATTTTTATACTGATACTGCATTGGTATGTGTGCATCTGCACTATGCTGCCACCTACAGGCCATTCTGCACGCTGTTTGTAGCACGCTTACCAACTTACAGGACAACGGCGCGCAATTTCGATTTGTTGTTACAAATTTAAGGTTTTCATTTGACTCACCCTCATATTTACAGAATGAATGACAATAGGCTAACGAAGAAAGTTTTTAATTTCATTTCCAAATTAAAAAATGCTGGGGGACGGCTGGAAGAGACAAGAAAAGACTTGAGAAAACTTAACGTCGCATAAGACGCCATACAGAAAAGGGAAAGTCTGAGGCTGCTGATCAATACTGCAAATTTTCCTGTCCTACAACGTAATTCACAACCTAGGAGGGTTATGTCAAACGAACAAAGGCAGCCCTTAGCCAATGCACGAAGAAGTTCTGGGAAGATAAAAAGAAACCGACAGTACCTTTGTCTTAGGTTCGAAACCGTCTATAAGCGATCAAATTCTATAATTTTAAAAAATGCAACCCATTAGCCAGAAGGATAAAGCGGACGCACTGTCTACGCTTACAGAATGGTTAGGATGTTGCGTAGAATGATAAATCGATCATTTTTGAAGACATAACCTATGTCTGGAAATGTAAAGGTTAGCAGTTTACTATGAAAAGTCCTTTCGTCCAATCGTACACTGATGGCTAATATGTTACATAACTAATTAAGATACCAGACACTATCCGAAGATATTCTGATGCCTCGTTACCAAACTTGGATGCCTCACGGCTGTATGACCATGCATTTTTATACAGGGGCTTCCATTTCGCTGATATGCTCAATGTATTAAGCGTTGTCGAAGTGTGACTACCGATGCGACTAAGGAAATCAAGAAAAACCTAACTAAGGACCGCCAGACAGCTATTTCAACCACATTTTTCCGACATACTAAAATTGAAAAAAGAATGCAAATTGCAAGTATTCGCTTTTCTAGGGTCTGTAGCAGATTATCATAAAGCCGTCTACCTAGCCATTTACAAATATATAACTAAAACAAATAAAACAAATAAACAGTAGAAACATGAACAACACACCCTCACACGGGATATGAATGTAAATGTGGACGTGGAGCGAGAAGATTTTTGTGACGTCATGATGCTGAATTCATTATCGTGTCATTATCGTAAACCGCAGAACCACTTACATCATACTTTATAAATGTGTACTGGACTAACTTTACGTGCCACAACCGATGGACGACAGATGCCATATTTAAGTCATATTTGGTCATTGTTGTATTAGAAATAGCTTGTTCTAGAAACGCAACGTGTGAAGCACCGGTACGTTATAGATCTATCAAAAACGCCCCTTTCTGTATGATTTCTTAGAAAGAAATATTCTGAAAATGATTGTTAAAAGTTAGATCACACTTGTAAGAGTAAATGTACGGACGGGAAATAAATCTTCACAGAAACCAATCCGTGTGCATCTCTATAATTATGTCAGAGAGAAACCTTAATGTGAGCTAAGACAGCTCTCCTTCCTGGAGGCGATTGTTGGTTCGTTTGGTAGCAAGACAGTGAAGCCCAAAGTTACACTACCTTCAAATTAAATGCCGTTTAGGTCGAAGACTCTACTTCTGATTTGTTTTTCCTGGTTTCTTCCACAAGCCCTGAACGAATCGCGGAATAAAGAAAAGTAAATAAATAAACAAAATATTGCCAGAAAAGTACTATATTCCGACATCAAAGCAGGCTATGAAAAATGTAAAGTGAAAAAACCCCTACAACAATCCTCGAAAGTGGCTAATGTAGTAAAAAGTAAATTATATTCTACACGATGTGACTAACTGAAATACTGTAAAAATGTAACTAACTAAAATACTAAGGCGGGCTGAAATATAAGGGCTCGGAACATTTTATGTGAAAACTCTAAAGACTTTTTAAATAAAACAAACTTTGTTGACATGCTATATCTTCATTCTTCGTATCTACACATTTGCACATCTCTGCCTCTAGAGGGCTCCGAATTGTAGCGTGAACACGGCGGTGTGTAAAGTAACTACCCACACATGGAGCCTCCCCCCCCCCCCCCCCCCTCTCCAATTTCTTTCAGCATGGCAGTGCCAGCCCACAGACGAGCACTGCGACAACAACCCAACGTCCTGGTTTCACTGTCATCGTTCATCCACCATACATTCCCGGCTTGGCCCCATCCAATACGTATCTGTTTCCAAAGCAAAGAACACCTTCGCGGACTTAACTTTGATAGTGATGAAGTCGTGCAAGAAGAGGTGACATTATGGCTCTGTGGACAAACTCAAAGATTCTACATTCGCGTTATCGGCAAAGTGATCTCTCGTTAGGAGAAATGTGTTCGCTGCCGGGGTAACTATATTGAGAAATAAATGTGTAAGCAGAAATGATAAAGATGTAGAATGTCAACAGGGTTTGTTTTCTTTAGAAAGCTTTAAGAGTTTGCAGATAAAAATTTCTGACGCATTAGTTTTCAACACGTCCTCGCACTTTAACAGTGAAGTTATACACTAAAGAAACAAAAATGATTGGTAACTCCCAACATCGTGTCGGACCTTTTCTTTGTCCAGCGTAGCGCAGCAGCTCTACGTGACATGGACTCTACAAGTCGTAATTCCCATGTAGAAATATTGAGACATTCTTCTATAGCATTCCATAATTGCGGAAGCGTTGCCGGTGCAGGATTTTGTGCACGAACTGACCTCTCGATTATGTCCCAAATATGTTCGATGGAATTCATGTCGGGTGATCGGGGTGGCCAAATCATTCGCTCGAATTATATAGAATGTTCTTCAAACCAAACGCGAACAACTGCCCCGTGACATGGCATCGTTATTTGGGACCATGGAGTCCATGAATGGCTGCAACTGGTGTCCAAGTTGCCGAACCATTTCCAATCAATGATCAGTTCAATTCGACCAGAGAACCAAGTCCATTCCATGTAAAGACAACCCACATCGTTATGGAGTCATCATCAGCTTGTGCGGTACCTTGTTGACAAGTTATGCCCATGGCTTCGTAGGATCTGCGCCACAATTGAGCCCTACCATCAGCTCTTACCAACTGAAATCCGGAATCATCTGACCAGGCCACAGTTTTCCAGTCGTCTAGGGTGTAACCAAGATGGTCAAGAGCCTAGGAGAGGTGCTGCAGGCGACGACGCGCTATTAGCTATGGCACTCGCGTTGGTAGTCTGCTGCCGTAGCCCATTTCGCCGCACTGTCCTAACGGATAGTTCGTCGTACGTCCCACATTGATTTCTGCGATTATTGCACGCTGTGTTGCTTGTCTGTTAGTACTGACAACTCTACGCAAACGCAGCTGCTCTCGGTCATTAAGTGAAGGCTAGTGCATTGCCGTGGTGAGAGGTAATGTCTAAAATTTGGTATTCTCGGCACACTCTTGACACTGTGGATAACGGTATATTGAATTCCGTAACGATTTCCGAAATGGAATCTCCCATGCATCTGGTTCCAAATACTGTTCCTCATTCAAAGTCTGTCAATTTCCGTCGTGCGGCGGTAATCACGTCGGAAACCTCTTCACGTGAGTCACCTGAGTGCAAATGACAGCACCGCCAATGCAGTGCACTTCTATACCTCGTGCGCGCGATGCTGCCACCATTTGTATATGTCCATGTCGCTATCCCATGAACTTTGACACCTCAGAGTCTATCTTCATTGCAAAAATCTAATTTTCTGTTGTAGATGATTCATTTTTCAGGCACGTAACTTGTGTTTATACCGTTTACAGTTTGTCAAATGAACTAAAAAGTGTTTCTTTTCCGTCTTCTGAACTAAGGATCAAAATGAAGAATCAACCATCAGTTGAAAAAAAATAATCTAAAGAGAAATAAAATAAAAGTAGTAAGGCCTTCAGCCAGGAAGAAACTAGGATGAGGAAGCCATGTTTAATTATCAAAAAAGCCTTCTCCCATTGTGGGCATTTTACAACCACATAATAATAAAATCGGGAACTTCCTTAGAAGGAACGCTGGTATCTACACTTTCGAAAGAGTTATATACGCGAGTTTTAAAATCACTGTTAGCCACCAGCGTTCTTATACGCTTCCAGTGAATTATAAAAGGAACTATCCGCTATTTTTCACACTACTCTTGTCTCATACTCGGAAAGGTATTGACACTGATCGATTCATGTCACCATATTGTAGTGTTTTTATGATAATTTAATAAGTAATCTGGTTAATTCTACTTACATTTGCCTTCAGTGTTTTTACTGAGGTAAATCATTTACGAAATGAATTCGCAGCTAACGAATACTTATTGCGGTGAGCTGCACATTTTATTAATGGCACATGAAAATTCGTGCTGCCGAGTGGACCACAACCAGAATCTTCTGCTTGCCGCTAGCGCTTGTCTCAACCACTTCGGTAAACCATGCACACCTCCCAGTCCAAACTTCGACGCACGCATGTCTGAAGCACATTGTAACGCAATGTACAGATACTATACTGTATAAACATAGACATTGTGTAAATCATTAAGAAGATCAGCCATGTCGCCAGCCGGAGTGGCCGAGCGGTTCTAGGCGCTACAGTCTGGAACCGCGAGACCGCTAAGGTCGCAGGTTCGAATCCTGCCTCGGGCATGGATGTGTGTGATGTCCTTAGGTTAGTTAGGCTTAAGTAGTTCTCAGTTCTAGGCGACTGATGACCTCAGAAATTAAGTCCCATAGTGCTCAGAGCCATTTGAACCATTTTTTTTCAGCCACGTCACAAACATATGCATTGAATTCTTTATAGAAGCTACGACTTCCGTTAGCAGAATGAGAATCAATCCATCTCAGTTATCGAGTGGATAAACTCCAGAGTAACATAACATTATTCATATTATTTTGTCAACCAGACTCTCAGTCGTATGGCTAAAAGAACCTGCAGAATATAAACTTAGATCTGGTTCAGGGAAAAGTTTACAATTAAGTCGTATTTCAATTAGTGTAGATGTCTTCAATATTTTTCACATTTAGCAACCTTTAGGATTGCTAGAAAATCTTGAATCTTTGTTATAATCACATTGAGACAACCTATAGGTGAGGTACATTTTCCTACCAGTTAAACCGATCATGTTTCTTGCGAGTCATTCTATCACGTCGAAATGTTTACACCACACAAGGTAAAATTGGTACAAGTGCAGATATTTTTATTGCTGGATGAGGACAGTATGCTGAACGACATTACGTCAGCACCGAGCGAGGTGGCGCAGTGGTAGCACACTGGACTCGCATTTGGGAGGGCGATGGTTCAATCCCGCGTCCGTTCTGATTTAGGTTTTCCGTGATTTTCCTAAATCACTCCAGGCAAATGCTGGGATGGTTCCTTTGTAAGGGCACAGCCGACTTCCTTCCCCATCCTTCCCTAATCCGATGAGACCGATGACCTCACTGTTTGGTCTCTTCCCCCAAACAACACACACACATTACGTCAGCATTTACTTCATTTGCAGAGTAATAATTACAGCTATTAGAAGCAGTATATTTTTAGGTTGGTTAGTATAGCCGAATACACATAGCAAGAACAAGCCATTAAGATCAATTTTACTATGGGTAGCACAGGAGGTATTGAAGTGTGTACAGGTGTACGCAAAATGGTTAGTCCGTATTCCAGGCGTGGTCCATTTAGACGTGCCGTTCCTCCAGTGCAGGTAGAAAATTATATGATGTGTTGTGCGAAGACTGTCTCACGCAGACAAAAACCAACTAAGACACTGATGTGTGTACCTATTAAGTTCGTACATATAAAAAATATCTGCTCTTATACCCGTTATGCCCTGTATAATGATATACTTATCTTTTCTGGGGTAACTGTTATTAGCGTCAAGAAGTCTGCTTCTTTTCAGTTCTCAATCCACTCCTGCCACACTGCCTGAGCTATGCTTACAGTCTAGGAAGTGGCTGGCGTGTAGACAAGTGTCCCCTCGAAATCTCTAATCAGTCCGACCAGTGACGCAACGCTGACTCCTTCGTCGTTTAGCGGGCCGAAGTGGCCGCGCGGTTCTGGCGCTGCAGTCTGGAACCGCACGACCGCTACGGTCGCAGGTTCGAATCCTGCCTCAGGCATGGATGTGTGTGATGTCCTTAGGTTAGTTAGGTTTAACTAGTTCTAAGTTCTAGGGGACTAATGACCTCAGCAGTTGAGTCCCATAGTGCTCAGAGGCATTTGAACCATTTGAACCTTCGTCGTTTCTGCTCCGCCAGTAGCTTTCACTGTGTGAGCACCAAGTTACCCAGTGCGTGGGCTCTGTTCAATTTTTTCGTGTTACACAATTTTACTTCTCCCTTTCCCTTAGAGGCAGGACACCAACCACAGGTGTGGAGGAGGACACGCTCCCACTTGAGCTAGAGCTGTAGAAATATTGATTCTGAGGTGTAACTCGTGCAGTACGTCGGCACACCGTACAGGGCCGACAGATACAGGTGTCGCACGTGGCGAGGCGCTGCTCGCCTACCTGGATCGCGACTCGCCCGGCGTGCAGCCGTGGGCCTTATCTGCAGCGAGGGACAATGCGGCGCGTGTTAGCATAAGAAATTGCACGCCCCCTCCGCGGACGCCGCACATTTGCATGAGAATCCCGCACCGACGGGAACAAGCGCCCCGTGATGCTCGCAATTAAACTCAACAGCTAAATCACCTTAATCCTGCTGCGGCTGTGTGCGGTGAGGGTTAGCGCCGGCCGAGGGTGAGAGGCACTTCATTTGCAGTATCTCATACCGCCCAATGCTGCCCTCGAACCGGCGTAAACACCCGCCAGGCTGCTCCCACGTACTTCATATCTCGCAGAGTAAGAAGAAAAGAATAGCAGCTTTTTAAATCCACAGCGTTACCCACCTTTTTACTATGCATCCTTCACTCCACCGAAAGACCCATTCACTGCAAGTTTCTCTGCATTCCACGGAAAATATGTTGTTTATTAGTAATCTTGGTGCCGAAGTCATCTTAAGTCTGCGATAGGCAACAACAGGTTTCGCTCAAGGTCCTGCTCTTGCCGAACACAGCCTTATTAATAAACACGTACTTCATATCTCGCAGAGTAAGAGGAAAAGAATAGCACCTTTTTAAATCCACAGCGTTACCCACCTTTACTATGCATCCTTCACTCCACCGAAAGACCTATTCACTGCAAGTTTCTCTGCATTCCACGGAAAATATGTTGTTTATCAGTAATCTTGGTGCCGAAGTCATCTTAAGCCTGCGATAGGCAACAACAGGTTTCTCTCAAGGTCCTGCTCTCACCGAACACAGCCTTATTAATAAGGCTTGTTTCAGCACACACGAATTCTGTAAGGGACAGTCAAATGAAAACAAGATAGATACAAATATCAAATTGCCAGGTACTAGTACAATTCGCTCTCTGAGGATTCGGTACAAACTTAATTATATACCGGGTGATCAAAAAGTCAGTATAAATTTGAAAACTTAATAAACCACGGAATAATGTAGATAGAGAGGTAAAAATTGACACACATGCTTGGAATGACATGGGGTTTTATTAGAACAAAAAAACATCCCATGTTGCTAAACGCGTGAAAGATCTCTTGCGAGCGTCGTTTGGTGATGATCGTGTGCTTAGCCACCACTTTCGTCATGCTTGGCCTCCCAGGTCCCTAGACCTCAGTCCGTGCGGTTATTGGCTTTGGGGTTACCTGAAGTCGCAAGTATATCGTGATCGACCGACATCTCTGGGGATGCTGAAAGACAACATCCGACGCCAATGCCTCACCATAACTCCGGACATGCTTTACAGTACTGTTCCCAACATTATTCCTCGACTACAGCTGTTGTTGAGGAATGATGGTGGACATATTGAGCATTTCCTCTAAAGAACATCATCTTTACTTTGTCTTACTTTGTTATGCTAATTATTGCTATTCTGGTCAGATGAAGCGCCATCTGTCGGACATTTTTTGAACGTTTGTATTTTTTTGGTCCTAATAAAACCCCATGTCATTCCAAGAATGTGAGTCAATTTGTACGTCTCTATCTACATCATTCCGTGATTTATTCAGTTTTGAAATTTATACTGAATTTTTGATCACCCTGTATGTAGGCACTTCATTCCTCCCAGGGATCAAGAATCTCGACGATGTTTGCCTTGTATCGACACTGATCCTAGCAATATATCGGATATGTTTTAATTTTCAGTTTGAAGTGGGGTAACAAATGCAAAAAAAAAAAAAAATATACTTCTTCGCGTAATATAATTACAAATTTACAATTTTCGTTTTTTTCCTTTATTTGTGCTATGGAACCTTACTTCTAACCAAATTTCATGATTCTATGCCAACGCGAAATACCCTACAGGTTTTTATGAAGAGTTTGAGAGTACTAAAATATGTGACATACATTTTTCGTATCTTTTGATTGCACTGACTTAATAGCTTCTATATCTGACACCGCCAATGTACAGTAGGCATTAGAATGTGACATAAATTTCAACCTCATGCGTCTGCCTGTTACTGAGTGAAGGTTTAAAATGGTTCAAATGGCTCTGAGCACTATGGTACTTAACATCAGTGGTCATCAGTCCCCTAGAACGTAGAAATACTTAAACCTAACTACCCTAAGGACATCACACACATCTATGCCCGAGGCAGGATTCGAACCTGCGACCGTAGCGGTTACAGACTGAAGCGCCTAGAACCGCACGGTCACACCGGCCGGCCCTGATTGAAGGGGTTTTTAGCAGTTGGATAGGTAGACTGACAAAGAAGCTATCCTACGATTCCGTTTTTACGGTTTGGTGTCGAAACCCTACAAAAGGAAGTAAACTGTTTATTGTTTCAAAAGTGATCAGCATAACTGTTAATACATGTACCCCACTGTGTGACAAGATGGTCTAAGCCTTCATGGGATAATGTCTGCGGTTGCCTACGGAACCGTGATGTGGACGGACCCATTTGTTGCCTAGGTCGCTTCGACTACGCTGCAGAAGTTTTGCTGGGAAGCAGTTACACATCCTCCATAGCGTGCAGATCTATCTCCGTACGATTTACATATTTTTGAAGCCCTGAAGAAGGACATTCATCACCGACTATTTGCTTCGGACACCAGTGTACAATTGCGGTTCTGAAGGCGACAGAGAACAATTTTATATGAAGGCATTGATCGTCTTCTCTCTCAACCAGCAATTTGTTAATAGTTATAGAGATTACTTTTGAAATAATGAACAGTTTACTTACTTCTTTTCCATCTGTCTGGTTTTCATTTAACTACCCCTTGTACGTACCACGTATAGACCTAAATGAACGGTCAACAGATACGTTGTAGAAGCTACTACATGTCAAAATTGTGTCAGTGGTACTTCGTAAATCATTCTTGCTCTGAGTAAAATCAGACGTGAGAATCGTTTTAATGATGGTTTAATTCATTCTTACACGGTGTAATAGCAAGTACAATGGTGCGGACCTACGTCCGATATTATACATTGTGATGAAAACAAAGACGCTGCGAGTGAACAGTGTACACCTAGGTACTCTCTGGTCGCATTCGGCACTGCTACATCTGTGCGAATCCGTTACTTCTTACACAGTACGGAACTTCCCTGAGAAACAGTATGCAAGTCAGTAGTGCTTGTTTTCGAATGTTCGGACAAGTGCACGAAAGATATTTGGTGCAACAAATCTGACGAGAAAACTTCGTGGTTCCATTAATTTTTTAACTTGTTGTCGTAATCATGATTTGAGATATGTTTCCTCTAATACGCATATAATCTAAATTACAATTTTATTCAAGCTAATTTCAGTATGACTATTGTCAGAGATTGATGAGTGGTAAATGTCTGTTTTATATAGTCCACGAAACCAAATTCCTAGAGACCATACCTGTCAATCAATCACAGTTGGTACTTCCAGGGATCATGTCTTCTAATTCTATCATGTGATCACACTTGTGCGATGCAACGTATATTACACCTCATGTGGCGACGAAGTTCATCTCGACGGAGCCCTTAGATAAAAAGTTCTCTGTTTACTTGCCGCATCAAATTCGGATAAAATCCCAAGCTTTCGATGATTGCCTCGATTAACCAGCTTAGACTGACTGTCGTGAACTGATGAGGTTCGCACTTTTGTACAGGCAGGATGGCATCCGACTGACTGGATTACATCATGATGGCAACACTGAAATGGTGCGCATAGAGCTGGCGCCCTATCGTCCATACGTTTTGTTTGCGCTCTCCATCCAGAGTTGCATGCAGTGCCATCCTCCGCATCAGTCGGTAAACTACGAGAAGTCTTCCTCCGTGCTTTTTCATTAAGAGGTGCAAGCTTCGATGCATTGCTAAGAGCACAGCAGGTGTCTCTATTGAAGTTGTTTTCGCAAGGTTTAATTTCAGTGGCTTCTCTGATCATGCGTTGTTCCGTAAATGCTATCGACTGCAATTGACTGCGCATTATTGTGACTGTAAGAAAACCAAAATTCACGGCTATCTGGAATCGAAACCGCAATCCTCACCGTGTTAGCTGGCAACCTTACGCTTTACACTATCGCACTGTTCTGAAGGTAAGTGGTTATTTAGATGAATCGTGCATAAGTTTATCTCTACGAAATCTCACGAACGAAGGATGACTAGGTTGGACGACTCTACGGTGATATTGCAGTGCCTCTGTTATTCAGAAATACGATGCAAGGTTCCTTCGGACATGCATGCATGTCCGAAGGAACAGGCAATACGGTGACTACGGTCGTTATAAAATACATTAAATATATTAGCAGCTGCGAACATAGATAACCATCTGCTATAAATTGGAATGACGACAGTGAAAAATCGTTCCAGATTGGGACTCAAAACCCTTTTTCCCGCTTATCGCGAGCGGCCGCCCTATTGTTAGGCTATCTGAGCCAGGCTCACCAGACCCATACTTTTATACGTCGTCAACCATGTATGTACAAGCTGCACTCGTACGTCCATATGTATATTCTCGTACATGGGAGACATTTTAATGGAAAGTCGCTCGCCCCGTGTCGGCGGATAAATACAATATTGCAGTGCCTGTATTATTCAGAAATACAACGTAATGTTCCTTCGGATAGGCAAGCGACATTCAATTAAAATGTCTCCATTGTACGGAAATCTACATACGAATGTTCGACGCATGTTGGACGGGACAAACGGGAGCTCGAGTCACGCCTAACGATAAGGCAACCGCTCACGATAAGCGAGAAATGCGGGTTCGAGTCCCGATCCGGCACAGATTTTCACTGTCGTCATTCCATTATATAGCTCATGTTTGTGCATATTCGAAACTGGGAATACATTAAATGTAAATTCGTGAGGTACCTGCCAACTTAGAATGCACTTCTGTACAAAACTGAGAAGTTCTTGCAAAGTGTTGTTCATAATACCGCAGAAATTGCTACCTAACATTTGTGCACATGGCTGACGGCATATATATTGGGTGCACATTTAGACTACTTCTTTTGAGTAACTACTTCAGTTTCACTCATCTCAACATCGTATTCCTCCTACTGAAATTTGCACACCAATGATTAGCTCAGTTTTGCCAGCCGCTGTGGCCGATCGGTTCTGGGCGCTTCAGTCTGTCACCGCGCGGTTGATAGGTCGCAGGTTCGAGTCCTGCCTCGAGCATGGATGTGTGTGATGTCCTTAGGTTGGTTAGATTTAAGTAGTTCTAAGTCTAGGGGACTGATAACCTCAGATGTCAAGTCCCCTAGTGCTTAGAGCCATTATCTCAGTTTTAACATTTTGTTTGCGTGTTCCGTCACCTTTTCAGTCTGCTTTGTCACTGGTTTCTCCTTCACAATCCCAGTCAATTTAGTGTCTGCAATAGCAAGCTTGCACTGTCAGATAACAATGAACACTGTTTTAACTGGAGCTTGGCTGTACGTGGTCACGCGGCCAAATTAGCCACTCCACAGTCGGACTGCGATTGACCTTGCCGAATAATAGTGTATTTTAATGCTTACAACATACATTTTGTAACATAATGGTTGCACAGGCGACTTATGAATAAGATCACATAGCAAGATAGGTTTTACAGCATGACAGTTTAGATTCTATGACTTTTTATGGGACATTTTATTCACATGAAGTGTTGAGTGCTATCGACAAGGGGCTTCAGATCGATTCCGTATTTCTGGATTTCCGGAAGGCATTTGACGCTGTACCACACAAGCGGCTCGTAGTGAAATTGCGTACTTATGGAATATCGTCTGAGTTATGTGACTGCATTTGTGATTTCCTGTAAGAGAGGTCACAGTTCGTAGTAATTGACGGAAAGTCATCGAGTAAAACAGAAGTGATTTATGGCGTTCCCCAAGGTAGTGTTATAGGCCCTATCCTGGTCCTTATCTATATAAATGATTTGAGAGACAATTTGAGCAGCCGTCTGCTAATAAAGTCATCAGAAGATCAAAACAAGCTGCAAAACGATTTAGAATAGATATCTGAATGGTGCGGAAAGTGGCAGTTGACTCTGAATAGCGAAAAGTGTGAGGTCATCAACATGAGTGCTAAAAGGAACTCGTTAAACGTCGGTTACACGATAAATCAGTCTAATCTGAAAGCCCTAAATTCAGCTAAATGCCTAGTATTACAATTACGAACAACTTAAATTGGAAGAAACACATAGAAAATGTTGTGGGGAAGGAAAGCCAAACACTTCGTTTTACTGGAAGGACACTTAGAAAATGTAACAGACCTACTAACGAGACTGCCTACACTACGCTTGTCCGCCCTCATTTAGAATACTGCTGCGCTGTGTGGGGTCCTGACCAGATAGGACTGACGGAGTACATCGAAAAAGTTCAAAGAAGGGGAGCACGTTTTGTATTATCGCGAAATATGGGAGAGAGTGTCACAGAAATGATACAGGATTTGGGCTGAACATCAATAAAAGAAAGGCATTTTTCGTTGCGACGGAATCTTCTCACGAAATTCCAATCACCAACTTTCTCCTCCGAAAGCGAAAATATTGTTTTAACACCGACCTATGTAGGAAGGAACGATCACCACGACGAAATAAGGGAAATCAAGAGCTCGTACGGAAAGATACAGGTGTTCATTCTTTCCGCGCTATATACGAGATTGGAATAATAGAGAATTGTGAAGGTGGTTAGATGAACCCTCTGCCGGGCACTTAAATGTGATTCGCGGAGTATCCATGTAGATATAGATGTAGATGTAATAACATGAATTTTATGGCGTGTTTTAACAGTCTGCTCTCTGGTTTGGAATAATGAGTTAAGTTGCAGGTAATATAGACAGGGAAACAGGTTTTTTTAGAACTCGACCTATGAGCTTCAATGTTATTCCTAACAAACATTATGCGCTCTACGTACCGTACTCTGTCTGAGACATACATAGACGGAGCATTGTGCCCCAATTCATTAGTGATAGTCTGCTAGACAATGCAGTTACCATGCTCCAGGTACTTTGTGATAAGTATGAACAGTATTCCATACTGATATGAACCTGTAGTGGATGGATATTATGCTTGTGTTCATAGGACCACTGATTTACACGGTTCAAAAATGTTCAAATGTGTGTGAAATCTTAAGGGACTTAACTGCTAAGGTCATCAGTCCCTAAGCTTACACACTACTTAACCTAAATTATCCTAAGGACAAACACACACACCCATGCCAAAGGAAGGACTCGAACCTCCGTCGGGACCAGCCGCACAGGATTTACACGTTGTCAATTACCTATTTGAGTTGCATTGTAGTAATAGGCACGCGGTTTATACCGCTTTCAACATAAAGTAAGTACTTAACAACATAATAATATTATTTCTTTCAGAAAAATTGCGAGCTCTTAAAGTGCATTATGACCAGGTGTGGCAGGTAATGACGCCGCGGCGAAACTAATGGCACCGGCTTTCGCTGGCACAAAAAAAATTCGCTCATAAGACTTGTCAAAGCTGTGGAGAACTATTTTTTAATATTACCATTTAAGTTCCATGAGCATGTACGTTGCACGTTTCAGCAAAGCCTTTTCGAGTGCCTCCGATCTTGTCCTTCAGGATAAACAGACGACACTCAGAAACACCGGAGCAGCTCTCTACCACAGGTCACACCAAGTTTCACATATCGCTTCGTTAAGAGATGCTTCCCTCTCATCTAGCATTCTCCCAGCAAATGTAAGTCTTTAGTTCATCTTCTGATTCCACGTGGTCTATCCGTTTCATATCGCTTCATCGTATTACCTCCAGGCACTGAAAATGTGTGACGCTTTAAAGAAGGAGTTTACCACTTCTCATTGTTTGTTACAGAATTCCGACACACAATTGTAGTGATCTACTATAGCCATTTCAGTGTGGCTTTTAAAGTGTTAAAGAATCAGTTTAGACAGTATTCCGATAACTGTGCGTGTTTTAGAAACTATATAGTTCAAATTCTGTTAGAACCAAATTTTATGATTTATGACATACAAAAGATCGGCGAGAAAATAATTAATCTACAGGATTTGCATTTTTTACATGACACAGCTAAGAAGTTTTTGTGAAAATGTGTCGTTTCCGTAGTACATGGCGTGTGGCTTACGGCTGCTGGCTTCAGTACATAGATGGCATTTACTAATTGACATCCCAGGCACATAAACAGTGTCCGCCGGTTGTTTCCATAGGCCCCGACTCAGATGTTTACATGTTCAGCCTGCGAGCTGCGACCCACAGGTGGGCGAGCTAACCGCCCGTTCAGCTAGACATATGTATTCATGTCTCCAGAGCGTCCGACGGAGGCCACCGTGACTTTGTTGTTGTCACAACTGAGTCCCATAACGTCACTATTAAGACCGCCACCACTCACTTTCCACACGTCTAAGATTCCATTCTCCATGACACACGTGGCAGTTGCTCTCAGGCCCATTTTTAGTTCAACTGATCCGCACCAGACGGTGTCTTTCAGAAGAGTTATACAGAGTGAGAGGCGTGAGGGTAGCTCACTACACTAGTATTAGCGACGACGGTTCTAATCCCCGTCGGGGGTTTTTCGTCGTTGCATTGAATCACTTAGGCAAATGCCGAAATGTTTCCTTTCAAAAGAAAACTACAATTTTCTCTTCCATCTTTCTCCAATGTGACCCTGTGCTCCGTCTTTAATGATATCATCGTCAACAGGACGCTGCCCCTAATCGTACTACTTGCTCCATTGTGTATCCCGATATAGTCGTTCAGATTTGTTCGAAATAAACTTCTATTGCCAGTTTATTCAGTTCTGTTCAGCTTCAAACGACGTTACCAATCTTCACTTTTAAAAAAGGAAAAAGTTAAATGAAGAGGCACTGAAATTGGTTTACTGGGAATAAATGAAACAGCTCACTGAACCGCAGAGTCGTGTTTAGTTCAGAAATGTTCAAATGGTTGTAAGCACTATGGGACTTAACATCTGAGGTCATCAGTCCCCTAGACTCAGAACTACTTAAACCTAACTAACCTAAGGACATCACACACATCCATGCCCGAGGCAGGATCCGCACCTGCGACCGTAGCAGCAGCGCGGTTCCGAAGCGTCTAGAACCATTCGGCCACAACGGCCGGCACGTGTTTAGTTGTCGAGTCAAGTACGAGTTTTTTTTTCAGTTGCCTCAGTGTAGCTTTGTGTGTGTGTGTATGTGTGTGTGTGTGTGTGTGTGTGTGTGTGTATGTGTGCTCTACCTCGAGAAAGGATTCGTCTGAAAGCTAGCGAAGGTTTCACACCTCTACTGGTTGCTGAGTTCTTTCCATTGTTGCTAAATTATATTATAAACAGTAATTTACATGTATTTCATCAGTACTATGTACGCTAAATTTACGCTTTTCTTTTCTTCAATCACCATAGTTGGAAATTACTCTCACTTTCTTTTCTAATCTCAGATGTTAACTCTAAGGCGGCTTCACAAAAAAAGTTGAAGGTCCGATATTTATAGCTACCGACCACTCTCACTATTTGCCTCTTTCTCGAAGGTACTGGAAATTCACGAATCAGGTTACACAAAATTTAAATTACGATGTGGTGCCTCTGGTATTTTCTGTGACTTGTCAGACACGTCTGACTATGCACCCGTCAGTATTCTTCTGGCTATTATACTCGTAGTATCAGAAATCTTGCTGATAAATGGTTTGCATCTTATCTCACTGAAACAATGCAGTTTTACCATAAGAAACTCGGGAGTATACCCAATGAAGCAGTATGTTTACAACGGGGAATAATCACTACACGTGACACATCATCAAGTATCCAAGAGGCAGAAATACTATTCTTTGCTGACGCTGGAAACAGTATAATCATGCCTAACGGTGATACTTTAACACTTGAAACGTAAATAATATGTTCAAATGGCTCTGAGCACTATGGGACTTAACATCTGAGGTCATCAGTCCCCTAGAACTTAGAACTACTTAAACCTAACTAACCTAAGGACATCACACACATCCATTCCCGAGGCAGGATTCGAACCTACGACCGTAGCGGTCGCATGGTTCTAGACTGAAGCGCCTAGAACCGCTCGGCCAGCCGGCCAATAAAATGTTCTTGAAATGCTTTTGATTTAACATCACAATACTATAACTACTACTATTACTGATGATAATAACAACAGTCATCATCATCTTCAAAGTGGGCACCACATCTATAAAATTGTTTAACTAAGACGATATTTTTCCACTTTTTAGTTACAAAACTGGCTTCGTCGTAAAAAAATTATTTTTGGGTTTATATCCAGCAGAATGTACAGTACCTTAAACATAAAAATGTCAGAGAATTCATACGATAAGCTACCGTTAGTGATGGTTTACAAATTATACTGAGTGACACAACATGGTATAATTATAAAGCATCACTAACAGTAACTCATTGTGTGAATTCTCTGTCATTTTCCTACGTATGTCAACATATTCTGGGTAACCAGTCGAAAATGGCTTTTCAGATAATTGTGTGACGAAGCAGAGCTATTAAAAATACAGCCAACGCAGTAATAATGTTATTTCAGAAAACACGGTCTTTAAAATATTTGAAAGGGTCTGTCTTTTTGTTCGTTTCACATTTTTTTCTAATCCCATGTATTACTAATGTCTTATAGAGGCTGTTTTTACTGACTAATCGTGTATATGACGGTACTAGGGAAATGAATAGGATGGAGCGCAGTTGTTGAATTTCTTTTAAAATCAATAACCTTTTCCTTTCCCTTACCGCTCCCTGAATAATTTCTGTACCACACGGATGCGTAGGTGTTTTCAAAGTACCGGAGGAGATCAGAGAAGTTTCCCTTTCTCAGAATATAGCAAAAACCGATCTTACCGGGATTTTTCTTTAAGTGTGAAGCAATATAGCGTGCTATAAACTCAGAGATTTCCCAGATTTTTGGTCCGTTCTGTTGGCTAAGCTCACGTAGTGGAGTCCTCCCACACCACGTAAAAATAGAGGCCTCATCCCCAAAGGCCGTTCGTTGTCTGGTTCTTTTAACCCTTTCCGATCGGAATTTTTTTGGAGGAAGGAAAATTTTTATTCATATGATAATACTCTTAGGTGTTTTTTTAAAATGATTTTAGATGCAAGATTTGTACAAAAATATGTATTCATTTTTAAAAGATTTGTACACCTGGCTTCATTTTATGGACTAAAACAACCAATTATGAAATATTATCCATTGTAATAAGCATGAAAATGATAACACAATCATAATACGCAAAATAACAATATTTAATTATACAGAGGAATATAACGAACCAGCCATATCCGTGTATTCTCGTGGTAACGAGCTGCTGCACATTGCTACACTGACTTGCTGATATTTTCATTGTGGTGCCCAGCTGACGGCGGCACTTGCGCGTGATGAAGAGGTTGAACATTCACAAATACGTACCTCAGGCTTCCATTGGGAAAAAATACTCCTGTTGCATCTAAGACACGGTGAAAGATAATGTACACAATTGCAGCCAGAGGGTCTGAAAGGGTTAAGAAACTCTCGGAGTATCTCTGTTCTTCAGAACAAGGTCCATTGTAAGTCCAGATTTCTTTTTGTAGTACAGGAAGTGGATGATGACAAAGAAATCAAGGCGTTTATATGGGTTCAGCGATCAATAATGTTTTCAGTGAAGATCGCGTGTTGTACGCAATTAAATTCGTGCGCAATGCAAAGCTCGTGCATTGTTCAAAAAAATGGTTCAAATGGCTCTGAGCACTATGGGACTCAACTGCTGTGGTCATAAGTCCCCTACAACTTAGAACTACTTAAACCTAACTAACCTAAGGACATCACACACATCCATGCCCGAGGCAGGATTCGAACCTGCGACCGTAGCGGTCGTGCGGTTCCAGACTGTAGCGCCTTTAACCGCTCGGCCACTCCGGCCGGCGTGCATTGTTCTTAGTCTGGATCAGATCACATGTCTTCAGCATGTTTTCAGTATCGCCCCACCCGATGCTTAGTAGTTAGTGCATGCGAAACAGCGGAGTGCAAGTTTGTCATGGGCTGTAACATGAACGAAACTGACCAGGTGTAACAGATTTAGTTCCTAGTGGGTGGGCTCCAGCAGTCTAAATTTCTCTAATCTTGCGATCAGTTACTCGCCACAGGGATCTTCTGCATGCATTCACGCGCCGCTCCCGTTAATTTATCATTGTTTTACTATTATAAGTCCTCTATGCCGAATTTGTCCTTTGTGTGGTTCTGACCGCCATGCGTATTTGAATCTATTATTTATGGTTAAGAAGCCTTCTGATTACATTGTATTAAATAAGCTGAATATAACGAACCCTTATATAGATGGTAATAATTTCAGGTCTCAAATTTTACCGAATTTATTATGTTTTCTGCGGGCTGATTGTGATCCTAATCTCCCTAATTATCCTCTCTAATCGCATGGTGCTAAATGTACTGAGAAAAAACCTATTGTATGATAATGTTTGCACAAGCCGAGATTTATCAGAACAATTATCGCAATAAGTGGGTTTTGTCGGGTGTAAGCGACTTGTGATCCCGTACTTTGTGACTCAATGTAATCAAAGAATTCTTCTCGTACTGGTACAGCATGCAATAAGTTTCGTTACTATCTCTTGCGTGATTGAGGTTTTGGTATAGTTCAGGGAATATCCTCTAACAAGTCTTTAAATCTTCCCGTGAGGTCTTTGCTGTTGATTAGGCTAACGAAGTTTAATAATGTTTTTCTACGAGTGTGTAAGGGAACGCATGAAAACAGTATCTGTCTATGCTGTATCTACTGCATTTTATATGGTGGAAGAGTTTCACTGTAATAAAAATCCATTTGGAACGTGTGTGATATACAATTGGTCGGTGTCCGTATCACTTTCCGCTTTCACTTGTAATCTCTGCAAGCTCAGTAATTGTAGCCCCTTCTTTCCTAAGGGATTTTCCTGTCGCAGACGGTTCCAAAGGGTGTAGTCATCTCCGATATGTATCACAAATTCTCATGGAATCGATCGCTACTGTACATCTGTGCCGAGACCATAGCGTTTCTCCGTTGCCCGTCTTAATGTTTGGCTAGCTTGATCAGTAATTTAACCACGGCTTCGCACGACACTTCACATACCGCGAACGACGATAATACAAAGAGTAAGAAAGGACACAAACAGTTGTCTCTCCCCATCTGTTCTAAGGGGTGATGGAAAGGTTTTCGGTTGAGTGCGTCGTAGCAGCGTATATGCAACCCAGCGAGACTCCTACGCGGGTATAGAAGCACCGACATGTAGACAAGCGGCCAGTGTTGCCTCCGAACCAGAACTTATCATTAGTCCCTGTTCAAAAATTCTAGTGGTCAAACAAATCCATGGCATTTGGTGAAAGGACTAATGTTAAGAAGAAGTCAGTCTAAGTAAAGAATGAATAGAAACCTCGCTCGCCTTGAAGGATCCCTGTTGAAGTATAATCATTGGAATTTAGGTAGGGACCGCTTTTATATGACCAGTGTTAACCTAACTAGAGCGTCTCGGTGTAACGAATCTCTTTAATAATGTATTACATCTATAGAGATTCTCCGCAAGCCACTGTACGGTGTGTGGCGGAGGGCATCCTGTACCGCTACTAGTCATTTCCCATCCTGTTCCACTCGTATGTAGAGCGTATGTAGAGCAAGGGAAACACGACTGTCTATATGCCACCGTATGAGTCCTAATTTCTCGTGTCTTATCTTCGTGGTCCATTCTCCTGATTGGGTTGATGCGGCCCGCCACGAATTCCTGTCCTCTGCCAACCGCTTTATCCCAGAGTAGGACTTGCAAACTACATTCTCAGTTATTTGCTGCATGTACTCCAATCTCTGTCTTCCTCTACATTTTTTACCCTCTACAGCTCTCTCTAGTACAATGGAAGTTATTCCTTGGTGTCTGAACAAATGTCCTATCATCCTGTCCCTTCTTCTTGGCAGTGTTTTCTATACATTCATTTCCTCTCCGATTATGTGTATAACCCTTTCATTCGTTACCTTATCGTTCCACTTAATTTTCAATATTCGTCTGTAGCACCACATCTCAAATGCTTCGATTCTCCTCTGTTCCCGTTTTCCCACAGTCCATGTTTCACAACCGTAGAATACCGTACTCCAAATAAACGTTCTCAGAAATTTCTCCTTCAAATTAAGATCCATAATTGATATCAGCAGACTTGTCTTGGCCAGTCCTGCCCTTTTTGCTAGTGCTAGTCTGCTTTTGATGTCGTCCTTGCTCCGACCATCATGGGTTATTTTTCTGCATAGGAAGCGGAATTACTTAACTTCGTCCACTTCGTGACCATCAATTCTGATGTCAAGTTTCTCGCTCTTCTCATTGCTCCTATTTCTCATTACTTTCGTCTCTCTTATATTTATTCTCAGTCAGTGTTCTGCGCTCATTACATTGTTTGTTCCATTCAGCATATCATGTAACCCTTCCTTACTTTCATTGAGAATAGCAATGTCGTCAGCAAATCTTATCTCTGATATCCTTTCACCCTGAATTTTAATTCCATTCTTGAGCCATTTTTGTATGTCCATAATTGCTTCTTCGATATATAGATTGAATAATAGAGTTGAAAGGCTACATCCCAGCCTTACACGTTTTTTAATCAGAGCATTCCATCTTAGTCGTCCACTCTTATTATTCTCTTTTGGATCTTGTAGATATTGTATATTATCCGTCTCTCCCTGCAGCTTATCCCTATTTTTCTCAGAATTCCCAACATGTTACACCATTTTACATATTGTTGTTGTGGTCTTCAGTCGGGAGACTGGTTTGATGCAGCTCTCCATGCTACTCTATCCTGTGCAAGCATCTTCATCTCCCAGTACCTACTGCAACCTACATCCTTCTGAATCTGTTTAGTGTATTCATCTTTTGGTCTCCCTCTACGATTTTTTACCCTCCACGCTGCCCTCCAATACTAAATTGGTGATCCATTGATGCCTCAGAATACGCCCTACCAACCGATCCCTTCTTCTAGTCAAGTTGTGCCACAAATTTCTCTTCTCTCCAATTCTCGTCAATACCTCCTCATTAGTTATGTGATCCACCCATCTAATCTTCAGCATTCTTCTGTAGCACCAAATTTCGAAAGCTTCTATTCTCTTCTTGTCTAAACTATTTATCGTCCACGTTTCAGTTCCATATATGGCTACACTCCATACAATACTTTCAGAAACGACTTCCTGACACTTAAATCTATACTCGATGTTAACAAATTTCTCTTCTTCAGAAACACTTTCCTTGCCATTGCCATTCTACATTTAATATCCTCTTTACTTCCGCAATCATTAGTTATTTTGCTCCCCAAACAGCAAAACTCCTTTACTACTTTAAGCGTCTCATTTCCTAATCTAATTCCCGCAGCATCACCCGCTTTAATTCGACTACATTCCATTATCCTCGTTTTGCTTTTGTTGATGTTCATCTTATATCCTCCTTTCAAGACACTGTCCATTCCGTTCAGCTGCTCTTCCAGGTCCTTTGCTGTCTCTGTGAGAATTACAGTGTCATCGGCGATCCTCAAAGTTTTTTTTTCTTCTCCATGGATTTTAATTCCTACTCCGAATTTTTCTTTTTTTTCCTTTACTGCTTGCTCAATATACAAATTGAATAACATCTGGGATAGGCTACAACCATGTCTCACTTCCTTCCCAACCAATGCTTCCCTTTCATGCCCCTCGACTCTTATAACTGCCATCTGGCTTCTGTACAAATTGTAAATAGCCTTTCGCTCCCTGTGTTTTACCCCTGACACCTTCAGAATTTGAAAGAGAGTATTCCAGTCAACATTGTCAAAAGCTTTCTCTAAGTCTACAAATGCTAGAAACGTAGGTTTGCCTTTTCTTAATCTATTTTCTAAGATAAGTCGTAGGGTTAGCATTGCCACAGGTTTTCCAACATTTCTACGGAATCCAAACTGATCTTCCCCGAGGTCGGCTTTTACTAGTTTTTCCATTCGTCTGTAAAGAATTCGTGTTAGTATTTTGCAGCCGTGGCTTATTAAACTGATGGTTCGGTAATTTTCACATCTGTCAACACCTGCTTTCTTTGGGATTGGAATTATCATATTCTTCTTGAGGTCTGAGGGTATTTCGTCTGTCTCATACATCTTGCTCACCAGATGGTAGAGTTTTGTCAGGACTGGCTCTCCCAAGGCTGTCAGTAGTTCTAATGGAATGTTGTCTACTCCGGGGGCCTTGTTTCGACCCAGGTCTTTCAGTGCTCTGTCAAACTCTTCACGCAGTATCATATCTCCCATTTCATCTTAATCTACATCCTCTTCCATTTCCGTAACATTGTCCTCAAGTACATCACCCTTGTATAAACCCTCTACATACTCCTTCCACCTTTCTGCTTACCCTTCTTTGCTTAGAACTGGGTTTCCATCAAAGCTCTTGATATTCATGCAAGTGGTTCTCCTTTCTCCAAAGGCCTCTTTAATTTTCCTTACTCCTAGTGAGATAAGCCTCTACATCCTTACTTTTGTCCTCTAGCCATCCCTGCTTAGCTATTTTGCACTTCCTATCAATCTCATTTTTGAGACGTTTGTATTCGTTTTTGCCTGCTTCATTTACTGCATTTTTATATTTTCTCCTTTCATCAATTAAATTCAATATTTTTTCTGTTACCCAAGGATTTCTACAAGCCCTCGTCTTTTTACCTACTTGATCCTCTGCTGCCTTCACTACTTCATCCCTCAAAGCTACCCAGTCTTCTTCTACTGTATTTCTTTCCCCCATTCTTGTCGATCGTTCCCTAATTGTCTCCCTGAAGCTCTCTGCAACCTCTGGTTCTTTCAGTTTATCCAGGTCCCATCTCCTCAAATTCCCACCTTTTCGCAGTTTCTTCAGTTTTAATCTATAGTTCATAACCAATAGATTGTGGTCAGAGTCCACATCTGCACTTGGAAATGTCTTACAATTTAAAACCTGGTTCCTGAATCTCTGTCTTACCATTAAATAATCTATCTGAGACCTTCCAGTATCTCCAGGCTTCTTCCATGTATACAATGATTCTTGAACCAAGTGTTAGCTATGATTAAGTTATGCTCTGTGCAAAATTCTACCAGGCGGCTTCGTCTTTCATTCCTTACTCCCATTCCATATTCACCTACTCCGTTTCCTTCTCTTCCTTTTCCTACAACCGAGTTCGTATCACCCATGACTATTAAATTTTCGTCTCCCATTCACTACCTGAATAATTTCTTTTATCTTATCATACATTTCATCAATCTATTCGTCATCGGCAGAGGTAGTTCACATATAAACTTGTGCTACTGTAGTAGGCATGGGCTTCGTATCTAACTTGACCACAATAATGCGTTCACTATGCTGTTTGTAGTACTTCTCCCGCATTCCTAATTTCTTTTTATTCGTTATTTAACCTACTCCTGCATCACCCCTATTTGATTTTGTATTTACAACCCCGTATTCACCTGACCCGAAGTCTTGTTCCTCCTGCTACCGAGCTTCACTAATTCCCACTATATCTGACTTTAACCTATCCATTTTCCTTTTTAAATTTTCTAACCTACCTGCCCGATTAAGGGATCTGACATTCCACGCTCCGATCCGTAGAACGCCAGTTTTCTTTCTCCTGATAACAACGTCCTCCTGAGTAGTCCTCGCCCGGGGATCCGAATGGGGGACTATTTTCCCTCCGGAATATTTTGCCCAAGAGCACGCCATCATCATTTAACCATACAGTAAAGCAGAATGCCCTCGGGCAAAAAATTACGGCTGTAGTTTCCCCTTGCTTTCAGCCATTCGCAGTACCAGCACAGCAAGGTCGTTTTGGTTAGAGTTACAAGGCCAGATCAGTCAATCATCCAGACTGTTGCCCCTGCAACTACTGAAAAGGCTGCTACCCCTCTTCAGGAACCACATGTTTGTCTGGCCTCTCAACAGATATCCCTCCGTTGTGGTTGCACCTACAGTACGGTTAACTGTATCGCTGAGGCACGCAAGCCTCGCTACCAACGGCAAGGTCCATGGCTCATGGGGGGGCATTTTACATTGTCGAACGATTTTTCCAGGTCGACAAATCTTATAAATGTCGACCTGATCATTATACACAATGTATGTTGGCGGCAGCAGAATCGTTCGGCAGTCAGCTTCAAATAGCGGTTCTCTACATTTTCTCAATAGTGTTTCACGCTCCCTACCACATTTCTCACATGCTCGTTCCATTTCATATCGATTTCAACACTACATCCAGGTATTTAAACGACGTGACTGTGTGAAGCAGGATACTACTAATACTGCATCCGAACATTACGGGTTTGTTCTTCCTATTCATCCGCATGAACTTACATTTTTCCACATTTAGAGCCAGCTGCCGTTCCTCACACCAACTAGAAATTAGGCCTAACTCGCCTTGTCTCTTTCTACAGTCATTAACTTCGTCACCTTACCGTACACCACAGCATCATCAACAAACAACCGCAGGGCGCTGCCCACCCTGTCCACATAATCATTTATGTATGTAGATAACAACCTCCTATCACACTTCTCTGAGGCACTTCTGACAACACCCTTATCTCTGATTAACACTCGCGTCGCGGACAACATACTGGGTTCTATTGCTGAAAAAGTCTTCTAGCCACCTGTGAACTTAATCCGATGCTCGTACCTTCGTTAACAGCTGCACTGGGGCACCGTGTCAAATGATTTCCAAAAATCTAGAGATATGGAATCAGCCTGTTGCCCTTCATCTGTCGGTCGCAGTATATCATGTAAGAAAAGGGCAAGTTGAGTTTCGCGCGAGCAATGCTTTTTAAAACCATGCCGTTCGTGGGCATAAGGTTCACACACTCAAGAAAGTTCATTACATTCTAACTGAGATTACGTTCAAGGGTTCTGCAATTTTACGGGTCCTTTCTAATTCTCAGGAGTCACCTGCGCTACTTTCCGGTGACATGGGACTTTCTGCTGGACGAGAGATTTACGATTAAAGCTAGGTAATGGGCCAATGACGTGGAGTACTCTTTGCAAAACCGAATCGGGATTCCATCCGGATTTATTTACTTTCAAATCTTTCAGTTATTTCTCTACGCCAGGGATGCTTATTACTATGTCGTCATACGGGAGTCTGTCAGAGGGTCAAATGACGGTATGGTTGGACGATTATCCTCTGTGACTGATTGATTACTTAAATGTGAAATTTGAACCTTCAGCTTTCGTTTCGCTATCTTCAACTGTCACAGCAGACTGGTCAACAAGAGACTGTATGGTAACGATTTTACACAGGACCAGAGTTTTCTCGGGTTCTCTGTCAGATCTTTTGCCAAGGTATGACGGTGGTAGTTCTTGTATGCTTCGCGCAAAGATATTTTCACAGTCCCACGAATTTCTATTAATTTTACTTGTCGTCATTTGTACATTCTCTGCTGATCCGAGAGTGAAACAGTCTCTGCTTCATCAGAGTCTTCTGAATTTAGTTAATAAACTACGTTATGTCTTTTCCATGCTTTATCCACATACTAGATGCATAACTTCTCAGACCACGATTTACAATCTGCTTAAACTTTGCCCATAATTCCTGTACGTCCATCTTACTGGAACTAACTGACGTCATTTCACTGTGTAAGTGATATGCTAACAACTGTTTATCCGCTCTATCTAGTAGAAACCCTCTCCTAGCCTTCTTGACTGATTTATTAATTTTCGTAACCATAGTTGCTCTAGCCGGCCGAAGTGGCCGAGCGGTTCTAAGCACTACAGTCCAGAGCCGCGCGACCGCTATGGTCGCAGGTTCGAATCCTGCCTCGGGTATGGATGTGTGTGATGTCCTTAGGTTGGTTCGGTTTAAGTAGTTCTACGTTCTAGGGGACTGATGACCTCAGCAGTTAAGTCCCATAGTGTTCAGAGCCATTTGAACCATTTGAATCTTCTTTGAATGACTCTAGAACTGCCACCGCGAAATCAGGTGGTCGGTACAAACATCCAGCAATTACGTTAGTTGCATCTACACCTGATATATGCGATCGGATAACTTCACCGATCTCAATAGAGACAATATTTTTGTCAACTGCAATGAACAATTTTCCTCCTATGGACTTTGTCTTTCCGATACACGTTCCATGACTCGCAAAATATCTCAGAGCTGTCCACTTCTGGTTTCAGACTGCTCTCGGTCACAAGAATAATTTGAGGTTGAGACTTTTCCTTGGAAGAAAGTAAATTCGGGAACATCAACAGTTTACTGACAAAATTTTGACTGTGGAAGTGTCTTTAGTCTGAAAGCGGTCTCACTCCCTTTGCTGCGTATCGACTGGCTAGTGTTCATCAGAGCATCTCCAAGTACCGTCTAGCCTGTAAAACCCTCATGTGCACTGCACAAGTACTCTGATACCTGAGTAAGTGCTTCCTTTATGTAGTGCACTCATGATCTAGCAAGGGGATTTCTACAAATCCCCACACGACAACGCATGTCTAGAAATCTGCAACCAAGACCGTCACAAAGTCGACGAAGCCTTTGGTTGAGACCCTCCACTCGGCTCCAAACCAAAGGACCCCAATCACCTCAGGGAAAAATTCTCAAATTGCGAGTTCTGCTTTCACCCCGTGCACCTCCGCCAGCCACTTGTATGATCTAAGGATGACCTCAGAATCCATGCGACAGACATCATTGTAGCCGATGTGAGCCACAACTTGCAGATGACTGCACCCTGTATGCTCGATAGCCGCAGACAAGGCCGCCTCCACATCTCGGATGAGACGGCCTGGTAGGCAAACCGAGTGCTCATTCGCTTTCTTTCCATCCCTGAACAATATCTGCCTAAGGGGCTCCGTAACGCGCCTAACGTATTAGCTCCCGATAAGTACTAAACTCCTCCCCTGGTGTGGCTGTTCGGATCCTGCTGAAGGAGTAGCCACCTGTCTATACCTGGCGAGAACAGGCAGCCAGTCTAAGCGATGCGAACGCGTTACCACCTGCCACTCACCCCGTTTCGTGGGCGGATCCAGTGCATCGGGTACACTAGGAGGTGCCTCCTAGGCAGAACCTTGGGCAAAACAAGCAACACCTGAGATGTCCCATGCGACACGCCTGATTGCACACCACCGCTACACCCCGAGGCAACAGCGAACTGCTGCCAGTGCCTCTTGCATCCGCAAAGCAGTATGCAACATCCTAACCATCCTAAGCAAATCTACTAAAGAAGTAAACTATAAAAGCAGACAGAATCCTAGAAATGCTACTTGCTACCCTCCTTACGTGTCACCAGTGTTAAGTAAATTACTCATTACGTTCACTTAGAGTGTGAATAATGACATCCAACAGAAATGTATGGTAGCAATAGATAACAAATTGAGTCTTGAGAAGAAGCTGACTGGTCTGCTGAGGATGGAGAAAGACTAGAAATGATTAACAGCTGAGAACAAAACGGAAGTAGATACAGATGATGAAATCGTGGGTAGTGTTGACAGGGTGATGGAGGTACCGGTTCGACGTCGTGCTTGAAGACGACAGCTGTGGTATGCCAAACGGGATGCTACGCCACTGACATTACAAGGAATTTCCAATCCTTGTTCGAAGAAGACTAACATGAGTCTCTTGAACGTGTCTGAGGTTTGGGTGGTCAATAAATGGTTTGTTCTTGTCTTCCACTCACTACTTTCGATATTTTGTGGACTGGAATCGCGTGGAGAGAGATTTCTCAGAAACATGTCCACTATACCTTTGACTCCTTGGCACAACATTTAGAGCCTCTGATTTGAGGACTTGACAACTTGCTGAATTTTCGAAGAGGTTACGTGTAGTGTACCATAATGTATGTGGTGCTTTCACTTCAAAGACCAGTGAAAAATAACAGTTTTAATTTTTAGCACAAGAACAGTATTAGTAAGTGAATATAAGTTAGATTATTTACAGAAGATTAACAATTCGTAAATAAATATTACCTTCATATCTATATCTTTTGACGAAACACCAACACTTTGGAGGTCCATCAAATGGGCATCACATATGGTACAGTTACGTTGTTAACGTTTTTGGTGATATTTTGGGGTATTCTACATAAACGAGATTCTAATTCAAGGCAGAAACGTCCTCTACGCTTTAAACATCCAGCCACTGATCCGCTTTTCGACCTACACGAGACCAATTTATTTGTGTCACTACTTCTCATGAAGTATCAGTAATAGCGGTGGTACTCGAAGGCTGATAGGGCAACTGGAAAATGCTAAGTAAGAGATTATTTTCGTGAAACATTTAATGAACAATGGAATAATGAAAAATCTAATGGGTTTGTGTCACAAGGAAACCAATGTGGGCACTGGAAGTCGTCTCTTCTAGGCGCCTCCTTGTATCGGTTTCTCCTTTATACGAGGCATAGATCCTACTTGCTCATGTTGCCTGCAATAATTATAAAACGGCGGATGCATACTCACAGAAGCTCCTGTCAGGACTTGAAAACTCGCACTCACTCACCAGATGTACAGCAGATTTCGGAAACGTAGTATATCACACTGATGAACTCGTACACCTGTCTAGTATTATGTAGGTCCCCCACGAGCACGCACAAATGCCGCAACACGACCTGGAATGGACTTGACTAATGTCTGAAGTAGTGCTGGAGGGAACTGACACCATGAATCCTGCAGAGCTGCCCATAAATCCGTAAGAGAACGAGGAGGTCTGTTCTGAACAGCACGTTGCAAGACATCCCAGATATGCCCAATAATGTTCATGTCTGGGAGGTCTGGTGGCCAGCGGAAGTATTTAAAGTCAGAAGAGTGTTCCCGGAGCCACTCTGTAGCAATTATGAACGTGTGGGGTGTCACATTGCCCTGCTGGAATTGCCCAAGTCCGTCGGAATGTGCAATGGAGATGGATGGCTGCAGGTTATCAGACAGAGTCGTATCTAGACGTATTGGGATCCCACATCACTCCAACTATACACGCCCCACACCATTACAGAACCTCCACCAGCTTGAACTGTCCCCTGTTGACATGCAGCGTCCATGGATTCATGAGGTTGTCCCCATAGTCGTACACGTATGTCCCCTCGATACAATTTGAAATGAGACACGTCCGATCAGGCATCATGTTTCGTCATCAACAGTTCAGTGCCGATACTGACAGGCCCAGGTGAGGCATAAAGCTTTGTGTCGTCCAGTCATCAAGTGTACATGAGTGGCCCTTCGGCTCCGAAAGCCCATGTCGATGATGTTTCGTTGAATGGTTAGCACGCTGACACTTATCGATGGCCCATCACTAAAATGTGCTGCAGTTTGCGTAAGGCCTGCATTTCTGTCACGTTGAGCAATTATTATCAGTCGCCGTTGGTCCCGCTGCTGCAGGATATTTTTGTGGCCATAGCGATGTCGGAGAGTTGATATTTTACCGTATTTGTGATATTCACGGTGGACTCGTGAAATGGTCGTACGGGAAAATCCCCTCTTCATCGGTACCTCGGAGATACTATGTGCCATCGTTCGTGCGCCGACTATAACACCACGTTGAAACTCACTTAAATCTTGATGTCTTGCCATTGTAACTGCAGTAACCGATCGAACAACTGCGTCAAACACTTGTTTTCTTACATAGGCGTTGTCGACCGCAGCGCTGTATTCTGCGTGTTTACATAGCTCTGTATTTGAATACGCATGCCGATACGAATTTCTTTGGTGCATCAGTGTACTTTACATAATTCTGAGAGCCCCAAATTTTCTGTAAAGGTCATACAGCACAGGTGGATGTTTACTTTCTTAGTGACACGAAGTTCTGGGGTTTGAGGCACGGTGTTAGATAGCATTTCCTGCTGAGTGTAGAACAGTCATGTCTTAAAACATAATCTAACCGTCCTCCTCCCCATCACACTGGTGCTGTGTTGTGACAATGTAGTTTTATTTCAACCGTTCGTTCTTTTGATAATTTTTCTCTTATCCATTATCGTCTTATTTACTTCCCAATCAATGAACCCGACACTTACATGCAGAACAGCTGAAAAATTGCCGGCCGAAGTGGCCGTGCGGTTAAAGGCGCTGCAGTCTGGAACCGCAAGACCGCTACGGTCGCAGGTTCGAATCCTGCCTCGGGCATGGATGTTTGTGATGTCCTTAGGTTAGTTAGGTTTAACTAGTTCTAAGTTCTAGGGGACTAATGACCTCAGCAGTTGAGTCCCATAGTGCTCAGAGCCATTTGAACCAGCTGAAAAATTCGGCGTTAACCAGATATTTATCTATAGCTGTGCTTGAGACTTTGCTCGCATGGAACTTAGTTTTGACTTCTTTCTACACAACTTTTGATGTAGTATGAATGAAGAGCTTCTTTGTCCAACTAACACATTTGGAAGCCACGTAGAGCTGGCCATGCGAAGAACAGCTGATACTGAAGTCCACGCCTGCAACGTGTAGTGTCTGACCTTGTGCTTTGTGTCAACGCATAACATAAGCGCACTGAGAATGGTATACATTTAAAGCGAAATAGTCTTTGGGGTAGAAAAACTCACTCGCTGCATCAGTAACTTAAAGGCTCTGTGAGTGAAGGTTTTTCGGAAAGCAAGATAATGCGTGATGCTGTCGATCAGAGTTACGTCACGCCTCTCTTTTGGGTAGATTTTCCAAACAGCGAGTAGAAGCCTGATATTCTCGAGCTTGCAGTAAGTCTCGCCTCATGGTCTTCATTGGATTTTTGAGACCGCATAGTCCTCAGACTCTTAGCCGTTGTATTGTATTCAGGAACATTCGATCATTTTTATTCATAAACGAAATATAATAAGTAGGCACCCAAATCATAAATCAGACTTAATAACTTCGTATTTCCTAGCAAAGAATATAATTAAAATCTAGCAACAGAAGCAAAGCAATGTCGTTAAGTTTTTAATACGCGAAGTAAAATCAGTAACTTCTTACATGCTAGCCAAGTAAATTCGCTTTCGTATTCGTAAAGATAAGATTGCGCCGCTTAATTCTGTCACTGATGTGTAGGTAGGTTTCAACAAAATATTTTAGCATTCGGAAGAGAAAGTTGGTGATTGAAATTTCGTAAATAGATCTCGCCGCAAAGAGAACCGCCTTTGTTTCAGTGACTGCCACCCCAACTCGCGTATCATATCAGTGACACTCTCACCCCCATTGCGCGATAACGCAAAACGAGCTGCCCTTCTTTGCACTTTTTCGATGTCCTCCGTCAATCCTACCTGGTAAGGATCCCACACCGCGCAGCAATATTCCAGCAGAGGACGGACAAGTGTAATGTAGGTTGTCTCTTTAGTGGGCTTGTCGCATCTTCTAAATGTTCTGCCAAAGAATGGAGTCTTTGTTTCGCCTTCCCCACAATATTACCTATGTGGTCTTTCCAATTTAAGTTGCTCGTTATTGTAATTCTTTGGTATTTAGTCGAATTGACAGCCCTTAGATTTGTGCGATTTATCGTATACCCAAAATTTATCGGACTTCTTTTGGTACCCATGTGAATGACTTTTCTGTGTTTAGTGCCAACTGCCACTTTTCGCACCATACAGAAATTCTCTAAAGATAATTTTGTAATTGGAATTGATCGTCAGATGATATTACTAGACTGTAAATTACAGCATCATCTGCAAACAATCTAAGGGGGCTGCTCAGATTGTCATCTAGATCATTTAGGGTAAATCAGGAACAGTAAGGGGGCTATGACACTACCTTGCGGAACACCAGATATCACTTGTTTTCTGCTCGATGATTTAGAGTCTATCACTAAGAACTGTGACCTCTCTGAGAGGAAATCACGAATCCAGTCACACAACTGAGACGATAATCCATATGCACTCAATTTGATTAATAGTCGCTTGTGAGTAACGGTATCAAAAGCTTTCTGGAAATCTGGGAATATGGGATCGATCTGAGATCCCTTGTCGACAGCACTCATTACTTCATGAGAATAAAAAGCTAGCTGCGTTCCACGAAAACGATATTTTCTAAATCCGTGTTGGTTATGTATCAATAAGTCATTTTCTTCAAGGTGATTCTTAATGTTTAAGTACAGTATATGCTCCAAAATCTACTGCAAATTGAGGTCAGTGATATGGATCTGTAATTCAATGGGTTACTGCTATTATAGACGTGTTGTACATTGTTATTCTCTTACGTCAGTGGGATTAAGCTAAAGGTCCGACTTGCAGGTGGTCTGTTTAATTAAACTGGAACTCAAATTTAAAATAAATAATAAAAAAATCTTTTTCTATATAAAATTATAATTAGACGTCACAGGATGTATTGAGCCAGCGACCACAGACTACTGAAACAGATGGTATTTGTAGTCCTCTCTGCTTCAAAGGTTGAGCCATTTCTTTGTGAAAAACACAAGATTCATTACTGCTTACCATCAGTAGTAAAATCTCGTCAGTTGAAAGATTTTAATAACAAACAGATACAGCACTAAAATCCGTTCATTACAACCTTTCCGACACATCAGGAGACGCCAAAGATGAAAGTAACAGGTGGTATAAACTCACGGACTAAGTGTATCGAAATGTCGCAAGTCTTCGTATCAAAGGCACTACTCACCAATGTTTCTTTGCTCTCTACCGGTTTCAGTACTGGCTAGCATCTTCACAGAAAATAATAGTGTAGGTCAACTGGCCAAAATTACATATCTGCCAAATACGACAACATCAAGTATAAAATGTGACTAAGTATCACGATAATCGTTTCAGTGAGTTTCCACTGTAGTAAATTTACACTGTCGAAAAGTGGTAATATGCATGTACTTAATATGAAATGATTAAGACAGGTTCAGTCAGAACAGGATCTACACAAGAAAACTGTACGGCTCCTCCTTCTCCCGTCTCTCTGTCAATGTTCTTCTTCTAATTGTACAGCTGTCGGCATAAAAAAGGTTTCTTCTAAATATTTATCGGCTGTAAATAACCACTTAAAGAAAGCTTTACCACTCAGCGAGCCTGTCAGCAATTCACGCGTGAAAGACTATCTCAGTATTTGCAGACGGCCATTTATTACTGCGGGAAGCATGAAAGTGAGCGAGCCCATTATTTAGGCCGAGAACAATCTGTCTCCGTCCATAACGGTGCACGATTGCTAATAGGAAGAACAGAGACAAACTGCTGTGCCCATCTAGAACAGCCTCTGATGAAATCCATTGTTTCCAGGATCAATGTGAACCTGCACTGTACAGGGAAAAAATCCTTCAGCTTGCTATTTTTTTTGGCACAAAACTGCGAAAGTAATGCGTTTAAAGCGAGACATATAGTGAAATGAAATGGTCTCCAGAATCGTTTTCACGACCGTGGCCGTCCAAATCAATTCGCAGAGCAGCCGGAATTACAGCTAACGTCCCGCGCTCCCGTTCTGTCCCCATCCCGGCCTCCTCTCCAGCTGGAGTCCTGCGAGCGTTTATTCCGGCCCTACCCTGCCCCAGCCCAGGGCCCCACATCGTTTCTGCCATTGCCGCTCCCTTCTACCCTCCCCCTCTTTACCGCCATCTCGCTCGGTATTGTCTGCCGTCCCGCACGTCCATCTGCACGTCCTCGAAACAGAAACCGATAAACTAGATTCGGATTATCGGGACGCCACGCTGGCGTAAATCAGAGCCAATCGGGAAACAACAGCCGCGGTGTACACTCGAGCTGCGGGGGTGGAGGGTGGGGATGGTAGCGGGAATGGGGTGGACCCTCTTCGAAAACCAGTGGAGCGCCGGTCGCAGCTTCTCAAGGGCCGGCTGCAGGGACGCTGATTTTTTCGATTAATTCGAGTATCGCCAGGATCCATTCTGAGCGCGCCAGCCGCGCGCAACCAGACGGACGAGTTAATTAACTCCGAGAGCCGGCCGGCTTCTGTGACGTCCGTCTGGCTGCGACGGCGACCTAGTTTTTCTTCCCCTGTACTAATGCTCGCTGTTAAATAACAGAGGGTAAAACCAATTTAGCTGTTGAAATTTTCCATTGGAATCGGATTTTAAAAATATTTTTAGACGCAGTGGCAGCAACTTCAAGATATTGAGGTAGTTATGAATATTGATGTAGTACGAAGAAATATAAGCCAGTCATGGTCTATGAAGCCAGAAAACGACCTAAGATTGACCTACAAAAGCCACGTAAGCTACAGTACAAGCGCGCTGTTTGAGATTTTGAATATCCTCTCCGTCTCATATGCCTCCAGCTTTGGCTAACATTAGTGAGTTTATTATCTTGTGAGGCTAGTACAAGGAAAAGACTTTTAAGCATGCTATGGAAAAATAAAACACGTCCACAATTTCACCTAAACTTAACCCTTACATGCAGCATTAGCTCTTAGTAAGAAGGCCAGAGAGACAAAATGATTTAATTGTTAATTTCACACTATTTAAACACACAACACTGTACAGTAAAAATTTACACAAATGTCAGTTTTATAATTTTTAAGTGCACCACCATGCAGGTGGCGTAGAAGGACGAGAAGATATTAAAAATCTTGTGCAGCATGCATGTGTTGTAGCAGCTTGCCTTTTCCATGAGCTTTGCCTGCATATGTTTTTGTTATATACATTGAACATAACTCCTTCTCCATCCACCCTTGGTCTGTCTCGTCCTTTCCCCACTCTGCCCACCTCCTCCTAACACATTGACCATCTCTTCCTTCCCCCACCTGTCAGTACCTTTCTCCCCCCGCTGTTCATCTCCAAGTTGCCCTCTCTGACCCATCTGCTCCTTGCCTCAACCCCTCTATCTGATCATCTCCTCCTCACCATCCTCGCTGCCCACCTCCTCCTTCCCCTTCTCTCCATCCAGCTTGTCATGTCTTTCTCTGTCCCCTCATTTTGTTGACCCTCTCCGGCCTCCACTCTGCCAATCCCCTCATACCCCTTCACCCCTATCCATCCTGTACCACTCTCTGCCCATTATCCCCTTAATCCATATCAGTCTTCCCCAACCATGCACATCTGCACATGTAGCCTCAGCAAAGCAGGTCAGTAAAGAAGGCTTATACTATTACCACAACATGCCTATAGAAACAGGCAGCCTATGTGCCAACAACTTAAAAACAGTTTTTTGTCTCCAAAGTGTAGATGAGGCAAACCAATACCACTCCAACACAACGGACCTGTTGTGCAGGGAACCCTACTCATCAGGGGCTGGAAAACTGTTTCTTGCCCCTGACAAGCAGCCTGCACTGCAAAGCAGGTTGATAATGCAGGCTCATACTGTTCCCACAAAACATGCCTGTCATGCAGGGTAGCTTATGAGGCAGAGGCTGGAAAAATACTAGTTTGCGCATATCTATGATCCCGTTGGAAGTAGGAGTTTATGAACTCCACAGTGTCAATATTCGTGAAGTTTGTTGTTTGTGAACCAAATTTGGATGAAATCCATTTAAGGGTTTGGGAGGAGATCCTGCACAAACGTACTCACATACAGCCTGCTTTACACATGGGGTTAATTACTGAAGTTCCAGTTTCAAAATGCTGTTGAAAGAGAACTATTGCTGTGAATCTCGTGGAATTACTAACACAGAGGGAACCCATGGTCTAAGAGTAGCGCCCCTGCTTTCTAATGGTCTTTGGTCCTAAGTTCAAAACTCAGCCATTGCTCAAAATTTGAATAAAAATCATCAGCTATGGCGGCCAAAGACTTCCTGCATAAGAGGCTACTCTCACTCTGCCAACAGTCTTGTCAAAGAGGGCAGAGCAGCAGATAGAGATTCATGCACTCTTTTGCCCTTGGGGTGGGAAACTGCCCCTAAAAGCGAAAGAAGCAGCAATAATTAATGGCATGAGGATACAGAAGGCTATGGGAACCACTGCATTAAAATACAATGTGTATTAACAGGACATGTGGCTTGTAATTGAAAAAAAAGTGTCATGATGATCTTTACATTGGCAAAAGTTTGTGGAGTAGTCCATCATTCGGATCTCTGGGAGGGGGCTACCATTGGGGAGGTGACCATGAGGAAGAGACTGAATAACTAACGAAACGATAACGTTCTATGAGGCAAGACACGGAACGTCAGAAGTCTGAACATGGTAGGGAAACAAAACAAAAGGAAAATGCTAAGGCTCAGTCTAGATACAGTGGGTGTCAATGAAGTGAAGTGAAAAGACGACAAGGATAACTGGTCAGATGAGTGTAGGAAATACTATAGAGGGTGTAGTATTCATTACGAGTAGGAAGGTAGTGCAAGAGGGCATTACTGCAAACAGTTCCGTGCTGTTCTCATCAGAATCGGCAGCAAACCAACACTGACAAAAATGATTCAGGTACACATGCCGACTTCGCAAGCAAAGGATGAAGAAGCAGAGAAAGTATGTGAAGATGTTGAACGGGTAATTGAGTACATAAACGGAGATGAAAAACTAATAGTCATGGGAGACTGGAATGTGGTTGCAGGGGAAGGAGCAGAAGAAATGGTTACGGAAGAATAGGGACATGGTAATAGGAATGACAGAGGAGAAAGACTGAGTTCAGCAATAAATTTCAGCAGCTCAGGAATCACAGGGGGTGGAGGTATACTTTGTCATATACTGATTATTCCTTGCTACTGTAGTGTTATCTTGAAGCTGTGAGAAAGGACAGGCGTTCCAAGGCGCGGAAGCAGAGAGGATGCCGAGGGCAGACGAAACTAGGAGCGATATTGTTACATGAAGTAAACAGTAAGGAGAGAGCCTTGCGAAAATGCAGACGCCCCCAGACGCGGTCCCAGGGCGTTAGTTACTCTTCAAGGAATTAACATGTAACTTCGTATGTCGTCTAGACGCTGTAGTAGGTTGTCACTGTAGAACTTTGTATATAACCAACAGGCACGTACTAGTGTATAAACCCAGCTTGATACCAGCCCTGAGAACAGCAACGTCAGTAGACTCACGAGGATTAGAAAGAAAGCAAAAACGCCAAAAACTGTTGACCCAGCAGTCCCTACTCCGGGGAGCCCGAGGGGCGGGGCGAAATGACGTATAACACTAATGTTCCAAGCCTTATTTGGCAGAGCAGTTACGTTTAGCTTTCAGCTGAACAATGTTGATACCAAATACGGACTTAGTTAGTGCAACTGCATTAACATCCCCGCCTTAGGAGCAGTAGAGGGGACCTAACTAAACCGTGATTTGCAGGCGCCTGCAAGAGACCTACGGGATTGGCTGGGTGGCTTTAAGTGGGAAAAACAGTGTCCCCACGCGACTCTTTAAAACCCATAGATTCAGCATTATGGCAGAGTACTCAGACGATCTGGGCGCCGAATGCGCGTCCGGCTATTCCAGCCTCGGCCCAGCTCTCACTTGAAGTGCCTCAGTGAACAGTGTCACATTCATTATGTTTGGTTTTGCAACTAAGTTGTTGCCTTAAGATGCTGCTAGTGTTTGGTACTGTGCTTAGCATCTACTTTTGGGACTTCTGCACTGGCTTCTGTTGTAACAGTGTTATTCATGCTTTTTCTAATCCTGGAACTAGCCGCCAGTGTATTAGTAAGTCCCGTCTGGCGTAATCTACTATTTGAAAACCGTGTTTGTCCAAGAGTCTCCACAACGAGTTCCCTACCGAGTCTCACCACCTGCATTTCTAGTAAATGCCTGTACTAGTGTTGGCTCAGATAGAAGAAAACAAGTAAATGCCTTCACTGTGAATTGTCCTTCTGCCTTCTGCTCTGTACCGCTCCGGAGCGCAGACTGACCAGCAACCCCTTTTTCCCTCTCCCACCTATGTCAGGACACGACAACTTGCGAAATAGCGAAAGGCCGGGAAATACGGGAAGAGTTCAGATAGATTACATCATGATCAGAGATTCCGAAGTCAGATATTGGATGGACGGGCTTTATCAGTAGCAGATATACATCAGTTTAGTAATGACGAAGAGTAGGTTGTATTTCAAGAGAGTAGCCAGGAAGAATCAATGCTTAAGAAGGTGGGATACACAAGTACTAAGAAATGATGAGACAGGCTTGAAGTTCTCTGAGGCTGTAGGTACGTCAGTTGAAGAAAAATAAACATTTCTAAAAAGGGGCAATCGCAGAAGCTGAAAAGAAAAATATAGGTACAAGGCTGTAACTTCAAAGAAACCATTGATAAGCATAAGAAATACTTCAATTGATCGACAGAAGAAGGAAGTACAAAAATATTCAGGGAAGTTAAGGCAAAATGGTTGCATGAAAAATGTGAAGAAATCGAAAAAAAGAATGATTGACCGAAGGATGGACTCAGCATATAGAAAAGTCAAAACGGTCTACGATAAAATTAAAAGCAAGGGTCGAAACTTTAGGAGTGCCGTAGGAATTTCACTGTTAAATGCAGAGGACAGGTGGAAGGAGTACATTGAAGGGCTGTATGAGGGAAAGACTTCTCGCTTGATGTGATTGAAAGAGAAGGAGTAGTCGATAGGGAAGGGATAGAGGATTCAGTATTAGATTTTGAAAGAGCTTTGGACGACTTAAGATCAAATAATGCAGAAGGGATAGATAACATCAGATGAGAACTTCTAAAATCATTGAGGAAAGTAACAATGAAACAACTATTGACGTTAGCGTGTACAGTGTTTGAGACTGGCGACATGCAATCGACTTTCGGAAAAACGTAGTACACACAAGTTCTAAAATAGCAAGAGCATTCTAGTGTGAGAATTATCGCCCAATCACGTTAATAGCTCATGCATCAAAGTTGCTGACAAGAATAATATACAGAAGAAAGAAAACTGAAGAACTGTTAGATGATGACTGTCTCTTTAGGAAAGGTAAAGGCATCAGAGAGGCAGCTCTGACTTGCGGTTGATAATAGAAGCAATAATGAAGAAAACTCAAGATACGTTCATTGACTGTCGATCTGGAAAAAGCTTTGGACAATCTAAAATGGTGAAAGATTTTCGAAATTCCGAGTAAAGTGGGGGCTAAGCTATAGGGAAAGGCGTGTGGTATAGAATATGTACAAGAACAATAAGCGAACAACAAGAATGGAAGACCAAGAGAAGTGCTTGGATTATAAAAGGGTGAACGACAGTGATGCAGTCTTTCGCCTCCTACTGTTCGATCTATACATCTAGAAGCAATGAGAGAAGTAAAAGAAAGGTTCAAGCGTGGGATTGCTATCCTCAGTGAAAATGACGAAGAACTGATGTGTTGAATGGAATGAACAGTCTAATGAGTGCATAATTTGGACTGAAAGTAAATCAAAGTAAGACCAAGGTAATGAGAGAAGTAGAAGAAATGAGAACAGCGAGGAACTTAACTTTACAATTGGGGATCACGAAGTAGATGAAAGTAAGGACTTCTGGTACATAAGCAGCAAAGTAGTCTATGCTGGACTTAGCAAAGGCGACATAAAAAGCACACTAAAACTCGTAAGAAAGGCATTCCTGACCAGGAGAAATTTGCTAGCTTTATACATAGGTCTTAATGAGAGGAAGATATCACTGAGAATATACACTACTGGTCATTGAAATAGCTACACCATGAAGAAGACGTGCTACAGACGCGAAATTTAACCGACAGGAAGAGGATGCTGTGATATGCAAATGATTAGCTTTTAAGAGAATTCACACAAGGTGGCGACACCTACAACGTGCTGACGTGAGGAAAGTTTCCAACCGATCTCTCATACACAAACAGCAGTTGACCGGCGTTGCCTGGTGAAACGTTGTTTCGATGTCTCGTGTAAGGAGGACAAATGCGTACCATCACGTTTCCGATTTTGATAAAGGTCGGACTGTAGCCTCTCGCGATTGTGGGTTATCGTTTCGCGAAATTGCTGCTCGCGTTGGTCGAGATCCAATGACTGTTAGCAGAATATGGAATCTGTGAGTTCAGGAGGGTAATACGGAACGCCGTGCTGGATCCCAACGGCCTCGTATCACTGGCAGTCGAGATGACAGGCATCTTATCCGCATGACTGTAACGGATCGTGCAGCCACGTCTCGATCCCTGAGTCAAGAGATGGGGACGTTTGCAAGACAACAACCATCTGCACGAACAGTTCGACGACGTTTGCAGCAGCATGGACTATCAGTTCGGAGATCATGGCTGCGGTTACCCTTGACGCTGCATCACAGATAGGAGCGCCTACGATTGTGTACTCAACGACGAACCTGGGTGCACGAATGGGAAACCGTCATTTTTTCGGATGAATCCAGGTTCTGCTTACAGCATCATGATGGTCGCATCCGTGTTTGGCGACATCGCGGTGAACGCACATTGGAAGCGTGTATTCGGCATCGCCATACTGGCGTATCACCCGGCGTGATGATATGGGGTGCCATTGGTTAGACATCTCGGTCACCTCTTATTCGCATTGACGTATCTTTGAACAGTGGACGTTACATTTCAGATGTGTTACGACCTGTGGCTCTACCCTTCATTCGATCCCTGCGAAAACCCTACATTTCAACAGGATAATGCACGACCGCATGTTGCAGGTCCTGTACGGGCCTTTCTGGATACAGAAAATGTTCAACTGCTGCCCTGACCAGCACATTCTCCAGATCTCTCACCAATTGAAAACGTCTGGTCAATGGTGGTCGAGCAACAGGCTCGTCACAATACGCCAGTCACTACTCGTGATGAACTGTGGTATCGTGTTGAAGCTGCATGGGGAGCTGTACCTGCACACGCGATCCAAACTCTGTTTGCCTCAATGCCCAGGCGTATCAAGGCCGTTATTACGGGCAGAGGTGGTTATTCTGGGTACGATTTCTCAGGATCTATGCACCCTAATTGCGTGAAAATGTAATCACATGTCAGTTATAGTATAATACACTCCTGGAAACTGAAATAAGAACACCGTGAATTCACTGTCGCAGGAAGGGGAAACTTTATTGACCCATTCCTGGGGTCAGATACATCACATGATCACACTGACAGAACCATAGACAGGCACATAGACACAGGCAACAGAGCATGCACAATGTCGGCACTAGTACAGTGTATATTCACCTTTCGCAGCGATGCAGGCTGCTATTCTCCCATGGAGACGATCGTAGAGATGCTGGATGTAGTCCTGTGGAACGGCTTGCCATGCCATTTGCACCTGGCGCCTCAGTTGGACCAGCGTTCGTGCTGGACGTGCAGACCGCGTGAGACGACGCTTCATCCAGTCCCAAACATGCTCAATGGGGGACAGATCCGGAGATCTTGCTGGCCAGGGTAGTTGACTTACACCTTCTAGAGCACGTTGGGTGGCACGGGATACATGCGGACGCGCATTGTCCTGTTGGAACAGCAAGTTCCCTTGCCGGTATAGGAATGAAAGAACGATGGGTTCGATGACGGTTTGGATGTACCGTTCACTATTCAGTGTCCCCTCGACGATCACCAGTGGTGTACGGCCAGTGTAGGAGATCGCTCCCCACACCATGATGCCGGGTGTTGGCCCTGTGTGCCTCGGTCGTATGCAGTCCTGATTGTGGCGCTCACCTGCACGGCGCCAAACACGCATACGACCATCATTGGCACCAAGGCAGAAGCGACTCTCATCGCTGAAGACGACACGTCTCCATTCGTCCCTCCATTCACGCCTGTCGCGACACCACTGGAGGCGGGCTGCACGATGTTGGGGCGTGAGCGGAAGACGGCCTAACGGTGTGCGGGACCGTAGCCCAGCTTCATGGAGACGGTTGCGAATGGTCCTCGCCGATACCCCAGGAGCAACAGTGTCCCTAATTTGCTGGGAAGTGGCGGTGCGGTCCCCTACGGCACTGCGTAGGATCCTACGGTCTTGGCGTGCATCCGTGCGTCGCTGCGGTCCGGTCCCAGGTCGACGGGCACGTGCACCTTCCGCCGACCACTGGCGACAACATCGATGTACTGTGGAGACCTCACGCCCCACGTGTTGAGCAATTCGGCGGTACGTCCACCCGGCCTCCCGCATGCCCACTATACGCCCTCGCTCAAAGTCCGTCAGCTGCACATACGGTTCACGTCCACGCTGTCGCGGCATGCTACCAGTGTTAAAGACTGCGATGGAGCTCCGTATGCCACGGCAAACTGGCTGACACTGACGGCGGCGGTGCACAAATGCTGCGCAGCTAGCGCCATTCGACGGCCAACACCGCGGATCCTGGTGTGTCTGTTGTGCCGTGCGTGTGATCATTGCTTGTACAGCCCTCTCGCAGTGTCCGGAGCAAGTATGGTGGGTCTGACACACCGGTGTCAATGTGTTCTTTTTTCCATTTCCAGGAGTGTATATTTGTCCAATGAATATCCGTTTATCATCTGCATTTCTTCTTGGCATCAATTTTAATGGCCAGTAGTGTACGTTTGGAGTACAGCATAGTATGGTAGTGGGACATGAACTGTGGGAAAATCAGAACAAAATAAAATCGAAGCCTTTGAGATGTGGTGCTACAGAAGAATGTTGAAAATTAGGTGGACTGATAATGTAAGGAATGAGGTGGTTCTGCGCAGAGTCGTAGATGAAAGGAATATGTGGAAAACACTGAAATGGATGATAGGACATTTTTTAAGATATCAGCGAATGACTTCCACGGTACTAGAGGTAGGTGTAGAGGGCAACAACTGTAGAGGAAGACAGAGATTGGAATGCACCCAGCAAATAATTGAGAATGTAATTGCAAGTGCTACTCTGAGATGAAGAGGTTGGCACGGAAGAGGAATTCGTAGCAGGCCGCATCAACACAGTCAGTAGAATGGACGACTGAAAAAAAAAAAGAAAAAGATAAGGCATCTGTTAAGGCATCAGGGGATAACTTCCACAGTATTAGAGGGAGCTGTGGAGATTAAAAACTGTAGAGTAAGACAGAGAGTGGAACACCTCCAGCAAATAATTGAGGACATAAGGTGCAATTGCTACGCTGAGATGAAGAGTTTAACGGCAGGAGAGAAATTCATGGCTGGCCGCATCAAACCAGTGAGAAGACTGATGACTCAAAAAATAAAGGGTGGGAATCTCATGGAACAAAATAAATGTAACGAAAATTTTACCGGTAGATGGCGCTGTAAGCGTCTTAACGCAAAAGAGTCAGCTACAAATGATAGATTACTTGCAGTACTAAAGCTGTGGTTTCAGTTGCACATTACAGCATCCATTCTTTATAATGTGCATGACTCCTCCACTAGTTTGGTCGTCAGCAAGTGTGGCACTGTTAAGTAAACCGATCCACCATGACAAGGTCGTACCACGTCGAATGGGAAAAAACAGTTTTTAGCTATCCGAAGACCAAAAACTGCATGATAAGCAAAATGACAGTATTTTCTAATTGTTGTGAGACTGGAGAAAGACACCTTCAGTATGCTGTCCACCGTTTACTGCCACGAGTTAAAATCGAGAAACAGCATGTTCCACAACCAAAAGCTTTGGCAAAGCCCGCATTCGTCACTGGAGAAAAAAAAGTAACGTCCTTTAGATAACCCTGTAGACAGATGTCACGCGGATGAAGTTCGGGTGATCTGGATGGCCAGGCTGTAGGGAAATAACAGCTGACAATTGTAGCATTACCGAAATGCCTCTGCAGCAGCTGCTTCACTGGCTGTGCAGTGTGCGAAGGAGCTCCATTTCGTATGAAATGATCCTACCCACACATCCACGCAGTCGAATGGTTGGAATGACTCTGGTGCGCAAATGACTCTCATAGCGTTAACCAGTGGCTGAGCTGGAGGCCACTGGTCGTATTGCTGCGAGACAAACGCGTGCCAGCTTTCCTCCGCCGACGAGGCACTGTTCCGCCGGCCCGGTTGCGATTTGGCACTTTGGAAGACAAATTTATAATGCTGTCTAATAAATGTTTTACTGTCAACGATGTTTTTTTGGTGCTCTCGAGCGTAGCCAAGACCTCTCACTGCATCCCGCCTGGCTCTCTCCTGACGACTAAGACCCTGGGACTGGACCCATATGGTCTATTATCTTCTGCATTTGTCATAAATCAACAAGTAAAACACTTCACAGTCCGTTACTGTGTTAAACACACTATCAGGCCAAAGTTTTACTGCAGGTTTATCATACAACTTTGACCAGACAGCATGGTTTATGTGAAGTGTGTCAGCCTGTTCTGGACTACTTCATCTCACTTTTTTATTTCTTTAAATCGTTTCTGGCTGTGAGACATTCAGGTATCAATTAAATAAACCATGCTGATTATAGCAACCTCAGCAGTTGCAACCGCACTCGATAGCCGAGTGGTCTGAGGCGTCTTGTACGGTCCGCCCGGCTTCCCTTGTCAGAGGTTCGAGTCCTCCCTCGGGCATGGGTGTGTATGTCGTCCTTAGCGTAAGTTAGTTTAAATTAGATAAAGTAGTGTGTAAACTTAGGGACCGATGACCTCAGCAGCTTGGCCCCATAAGACCTTATTACAAATTTCCAATTTTCAGTGATTGCAGTGATTAACTTGTCATTTTTCGTTTTAATATTTCCTTTTTACTTAGTAGCTTTTGGAAGTGAAATTTACTATAGCTGTACTTCTGAGAGGCGTAATGACCTCAGGAAGGGCCAGGTGGCAGTCTGGTGGCTTCAGGTTAGTCCATGGTGGAGTCCATTTGGTTCTTAAGTCTGAAGGGGCTACTTGTGAGACAGACAGGCTTTTGTTGGGTCTGGCGTCTATCAACAGCGGACGCAGTCACTTTCTCTGAACATGCCGCATCGTGGAACGACTCCACCTTAAAACGCAGGTAGTGTAAGCCCTGACGGAAAACTTGGCCCTGTGCAGAAAACTGTCCATTTTTATAAGCCAAAGCTACGCTAGCACCGGTTTGTAGAATATGTTTGTTGTGGCCTTCCAGGAAAGCAAGGGAGTTGTGTGCCACTCGCAGATACCGATCTTTGATATTTCTTATCTACCGTTGTAGAAGAGAGATGCTACCACTCTACTTGGTGTCCACACAGGGTGAAAGGGCACTCACGTCATAGAACGTGCGGAAGGAATTCCAAAGTCCGCTCTTAAAAAATTACTAGAGAGAGCGAGACGGTAAGACGCTTTCTGAGATTTACAGACATGCGAGAACTGCACATTACGTCTGTGAAGTTTCGGAATTTCGTGTTTAACTTTTAGAAACGTTGCTCACAGAAACACTAGCCACTGACTGATAAACGTTTTCCTAGGAGGGGAATTTAAGCAGTTTTACTACGAAGTCTTATTTGGTCAGAACTTAACAGAGTCTTGGCATTGGCTAAGAGGGTTTCCATGTGAGGGCTGCGACAGTTCGCTTTCCCATCTTGGGTTCCTCCATTCGCCCTGCCTTCTTCTAGACCATATGGCTCATCTAGATAGTCCAGCAGCCCCTCTATATCGCTGAGGTATGTACCAATTGTCGTTTAGTTCATATTATAAGGTAAATGTTTCACCAATATACGCAGGAAGTATTCTGAATTCAGTGGGTCATCCAAATACACTGCCAAATTCACATATATTTCAAAATACGCTCCCATACCTCCATGCTTGCGAAAGTTTATCTTAAACTACTAAACTTGTGTGTGTATTTGTTGAAACTCGTTTTGTAAGTATCTGGTTGGTATCGGAAAAATGTATAAAACTCACTTTGATATCGAAATACGCAAATCACAGTGCAAGGCATCAGACGGTGTTAAAATTAAATTTTGAACGGATTATGTGAAGCTCACGCTACATGATGCGAAATCCAGACGATCCATTCCATCAAACAGTTCGCCTACAATAAACTGAATTTTCAGTGAAATTTACGTATGCTATATGACTGAAAAATAAATGACTCAGATTAAAACGTTGGTATTGAATATTGTTAATCTTTATCTTCAGTTTTACAAACATTCACTGGACCAGAACTGTTACTCTAATAACACAGCGAGTGAACATAAAATTTAACGCATTTGACTTTCCGATAAATCTGCTCGAAAACCCACAAGATAGCACTTAACTGAAATTAATGACTGGCATTAAGCCAATGAACTGATATGGTATTTCCACAAATACATTCCGAGAATCATTGTACCTTACAATGGCCATGAACTTTGATGATAATTAAATTTTTTGGTGACCTGTGAGCACGAAACACTTGTCTGCTCTGCGACCTTTCGCTGTAAAGAATAGTGATGTGACCGTGAAAAATCAAATTTAATTTACCATACTTGCAATGCGAAGTGCAAGACGGTGTCTCACTAATTTACACAAAATCCTTCTGCAGTATACAACTCGCGATGTGCAATGCGAGTGTACAAACACATTCGTAAAGGTAAAGAATGAAAAATGAGGAACTAAACTTAATGACTGATAGGAGAACAAAGACTCTGTAATATTAGTAATTTTCGCTTCACAGACTTTAATATACGCTCAATAGTAAACGCCTGATGGCCTGAAGTCATCAAAAGAAATGAACCAATCGCATAGTAGCGACAGAATCTATTATTCTTCGTCTTTGCCGTTCTGGCACGGTGCCTGTAAAGCTCTATGTACATGCATCGATAATGATATAAAAAAGAATCCTGTTGTTTCAAGACAAATGAGGCAGTTGGCGCCTCACCTTTTACTGTTTCTATTCCATGAAAGGCGGACGCGGACTTGCTGCGTTCCGCAACTGTATTTTATGTTTTATGTGAAAATATTGAGTGAATATGCTAATTGTTATTTTTCAAATCAGAAAACATGTAGTTTCTTGTAATTGATTACGAACAGACAGCATCAAGAGGACATTTTGACTGTTATGTATGAAGTATTTAACCACAATGGTCATCTATTGTAATTTCATACGAAAAGGTACGTAACATTAAAAAAAGGTGTGTTAAAGATAAGTGTGCTTATTTTAGTACATTAACCTTGATGATTTCCATCTCCTTATTTACTTGAATGATAATTATTTTGCGTTAGTTCATCACCAGAAATTACGATCACGCTGATGGGCCGAACGCAGCATGAGGCAGAAGGAACATTACCGTTTTTCTATTATTTCTGAACGATCCTTTTTTAAATTGCGTAGTGTTGGATTTCTTTTAAAGTCTATAAATATTCAGGTCCCTTAGAGTTGTTCCGCGTATATCTACACTGCGACTACAAAAATGCATAGAAATTGTAATGTTTCTTCCGAACGATCTCAAATATATCAATATTCTGCTCTTATGCAGGTATTTAATGCTCAACGTATGTTATTGTAATAGTGTAATCAAACCCTGATTCTGTTGCCAAGTGGCCCACCAAAATATTCACTTTTTCGACATTTAAAAAAAAACAATTCTTTTTCTTTTCGCCCCCAAAGAGCAACGCTACAACTCCAAATATAAATATGCTTCATTAAGCCATTTATGAAGTTCTCACAAATAGACAAGTTAGGAAAATATTTCTTAATAATTTTCCTGTGTACAATTATATGCAACTACTTTCCTTCACACTTGTTTCAAATTGTTGTTGTTGTTGTTGTTGTTGTTGTGGTCTAGAGTCCTGAGACTCGTTTGATGCAGCTCTCCATGCTACTCTATCCTGTGCAAGCTCGTTCATCTCCCAGTACCTACTGCAGTCTACATCCTTCTCAATCTGCTTAGTGTATTCATCTCTTGGTCTCCCTCTACGATTATTACCCTCCACGCTGCCCTCCAGTTCTAAATTGGTGATCCCTTGATGCCTCAGAACATGTCCTACCAACCGATGCCTTCTTCTAGTCAAGTTGTACCACAAACGCCTCTTCCCCCCAATTCTATTCAATACCTCCTCATTAGATATTAGATCTACCCATCTAATCTTCAGCATTCTAAATTATAATATTTTTACAGTAAACTTCAATGGAAATGATCGTATGGCGTCACTGGCAGGGAGTTCCCAGACGGGAAATTCGGCTGACACGTGCAGGTCTTAATGAGTGTGACGCCACATTGGGGATGAAAAGATGATGAGGACAGCACAACACCCACTCCCTGAGGGGAGAAAATCTCCCTCCCCAGCCGGGAAGCGAACCCGGGGCCCCGTGCGTGGCAATCCAACGCGCTGATCATTCAGCTAATGGGGTGGACAATAAACTTCAATCATATGCAACGTTCCAAGAATAACAAATTACACAGTTACAAGGAGAAAAATTGTGTCACAAAATTTTAACCCTGGATAACTGATGCCAGTAGGAACCAAAATTACTAATGTTGTGTAGGTCGACAAGGCACCATTTTTAAACTACAGGAACTTGGAGCCACGCGCTCCGATTAGCCGTGGGATTGCCCTATTGCCGTTCGTCGACTGACGGGCAGCACTATGGTTGTCGGTTCACACATACAAACGTCCCTGCCCCGTCACTGCCCCAGCGTGATGTGCACCCGTGTCGAATAGGTATTTCTGTTTGTCTGAAACTACAATGGATGTCTCGGACCCCGGCGGATTCGCCCCCAGGCCCCTAGAATGGAAGGCTGGCCCGCTACCACCGAGCGTGCGGGCCGCCTTGGATACATCGCGATCTGCGGCAGGCAAAGCATTCGCAGTCATGCGTTGTCCAGAGCATCCGGCAACAGGGCAATCCCGCGACCAATCGGAGTGCGTGGCCCCAAGTTTCCGTAGTTTAAAATTGTGCATTGTTGGCCTAAACAACATAAGTAATTTTGGTTCCTACTGGCATCAGCTATCCAGGGTTAAAATTTAGTGACACAATTAATCTCGGCCTTATATATATATATATATATATATATATATATATATATATATATATATATATATATATATATATATATATATATCCGTTTCAAACCGATTACATAGCTAGACTAATGCACACAAACGCTGCTACTCTCTTCCTAAGAAGAACCTCTCAGACTAGCATCTGTGGTCTCAAGAACAGACTTACAAATAATATGATTATATCGATACCACAAAAGTAAGTACATTTATCAAATTCACGACTTCATTAATGGGCAAAACTTCTTGAAAATCGTCATGACAAATGAGACAGTCTCCTTTCACTTTGTTGTATATTCTCCTGGTCATAATATTTCGAGACTCAATCTGCACTGTGCACCATCGGACGAGAAACGGTTGTTGAAAGCTGTCTGGAACCTATAAAAGGTCCTACAATTTTCCTGGTTCTGGAATTCGACTGGACGGCATCTGCGCGTGAATAACCCGCTATAACCCTAATCTTGCGACTTTCAATCCCTCCTGAAAAAAACACATCCTGGAAGGACTTTAGAAAGATTAGTGGGCGGAAGTCGCCTACTGGAGGGGGGGGGGGGGGGGGGGGGGGGGAGTTACGTAGTTTTAGTTCCTCAACTTCACATAGCCCTCCTTTTAATCACTATAACACTGTTTAAGCTCTGACTCTAGACGTCCCACTGTTTGGGCTGCCCTGCTGATTCCTCGAAGAACGTGACCTCGGTTCCTCTCCTAGGCTGATTGCACGCTACCCCACATGAGTTTCTTAGACCGAATACTTCAATTTTAAGTACCCTGATATTCTCATCTAGCTCCTTTCTTAAAATTGACGATTTTGTTAGACTTATCTTACTTTTACCATTAACTACACTGGATATCTCTTCCTTAAAGTTAAAAAAAAAAAGAAAATCTTGGCAGTTACCTCTTGTTTGTGATTCTCAACGACAAGTTGTTTTCGTGGAATTAAATTTTTCTTTAAACTCCTTCGTTAGATTCTGTATTTGGCATTCAAAACCGGACTTTAAGGTTGTGTAATTAACTTCTAGTTCATCCAGTTTAAAAGTATCAGAAGCTATCTTAGATCTTCATTCTGACAAAGTCGAATGAATTTTGGCACTCAATTTGGATTCTAAATCCACACCACTTTTCTTAAATAAACTTCTTATGGCACTCAGCCAGTTCAATGATCCCTCGATCCAGTCATCACACTTTTTTACTCTTTTCGTGCTTCGAAGTAACAGACATCTTATCGCTTATCAGTGCTGAGAAAATTGCTATCACTATCCACAGTATTTGTTACAATTATAAATCTAGCTATCTTATCAAATAATATCACACCATCAGGGTTATAACACTTATACTCTTGTGTTGACTTTACTGATACACTTTCTTTTCTAATTCCACGTTCAAGAGAGTTCCGTCTCTTTCATTTCCACGTTTATGGCAATCATGATTATCTAGAGCAGTGGTTGCCAACGTGTGGGTAGTTACTCATTAGGGGTAAAATGTAATTTTCTGTGGGGTAACAACAAAAGGGGTCAACCGTAAATCGGTCACGAAGCTAAACTGTTTTTAAAAGATCGTTACTATTTGAATATAATATTAATTACGTAAGTTATTAATAATTACATTTTGGCAATAATAGAATTAACGTTTGACACAGTGTTGTCGAGAGTACATCTTGTGAAACTAATGTATGAACAACATTTTCCTCACATTGTCCACCCACTAAATACATATTTTTTACTTTGTGCCATGCATCTATGGCAGTAAAACTTAGAAAAATACCTCACTAAAATGTCTTCTCCAAGTTGTAGACAGTGCCCACAACAGAATGAAAGTTACTTCATTATTCACCTCGCAACAAAAGCTATCTAATTTACAGCACAACACAACATTAACTATGTAATGGCTACTGCAAGCTGTTCCAGGGCCTACACTGTATTATTACTATAATTATTGACAGTAGTCAGACACAAAGCATTGTGTGCCACAAGTTTTCCAATTTGCACCAGTTTATAATAACGAAGTCCAGCTGTCAAGTGACTTACGAACAGTGGTCCTAAGTATAGTGTGCACATTTTAATTTGATGGGTTTTAAATGAGGGTGGAGGGTGTGGGTGAAGCAAGTGCCTCTAGGTAGAGGAGAGTTGCAGAGGATGCAAGTCAACTCGCACTGTGGATAGTTAGCCTTCTTTTCCGAGGAGCGAAGGTACCCCTCTTAATGCACTAAAAATTGCTTCATCAGTCTATAAAAAAAGGTGTTGAAAATAAGCAGTATAAATTGTGACATTGACTCAGTAGTCCGTGGCTTAACAAAGTACCAACAAGCTGTAAATATCATTTATCATCCGTCATTTTAAAAGTGAAGATGTTCAGAGAAAATTTTCCCATTGTGAAGTTTAGTTAGGCGCTAATGTTGATGATTTGGTGACTTGGGGAGGGGAGGGGGAGGGTATCTGATTGCACTCAAGGGTAATGGTCTCAGACGTGTTGACAACCTAAGATCTAGAGCCTCCTCCGAGTCCTTCCCATGTTGATACCATTTTACTGTTAAATAACGTTCTTAGAAACGATGCTGGACATTGGATTAGCTGCTGTCGTTGTTGGCACTGCTGATGGACCCGCAGAGTGCAGACTGTGGCTAAGGGTGCCGGCTACCACCTACTATCTACTGCCGCTCGACGCGATGACGGCGAGACGCCCAGCGAGCTACCGTTGATTGTAGCGATTGTAGCGTCACCTCCACTCGTCTACGATGTTGGCTATTCTGGCCAGGGACTAGATCTATTAAACGTAGAACAAGACAAGCGAGAACGAGCGAGTAGTTTTGCGCAAACCCGCTTCGTAGCAAAAGCGGCCGCCCCGACCATGACTCGTCCTCCTCTCTGAACTCTGTGTTGGCCACCAGAGCCGCGTAGACTGCACCAGGCTCGCCACCGCTGCCGCACATAGCTCTACGGATGCGGTGGGCTTGTGCCCCGCCGTCGAGATGAGAAGACCAGCGCCAACCGTGCCACGAGTCGTTGACCAGTTCCACTGCACCACTGCCGACCACCTACCTTCTTCTCGTACTCCTTCTGCACTATTAATGGAGAACGTGATTCCGGCAGGGTTGCCAGTGTGGCGTTCCACTTGACGGACTTTATTTTCAGTGGTTAGATCTTAACTCACCAACAGACTGGATGAACCTGGCTGTACCTAATTAGTCATCGATCCAAGTGTATTTTACACCAGGGAACCTAAAAATATATGTCCCCCGCATATTTGTAAACTATTTCAGTTATCCAGCCCTGGGTACTTTTTCCAATTGTCTGACTTGTTATTCAGAATTAGAAGAAATCAGAGCTATCGTGACTGATAATGATTTCCGCTCCCATAGAACAGACAGCCCTTTCATGGAATAAACTGTCTGTCACTTGTCACTGTAACGAATGTTCCTTCTCCATGTAAAATTTCAACCAAGAAAGCAAATTAATTAACGCACTCGATAAAGGTCGCTACCAATCACAAGTCAAAAATCTCTGTAAATCAGTAGCAATCAATTCCTCTTTTTCTGTTATTCATCTGCCCCCACCGCTGTCTTTATATGCAGCCAGCAATTACATATCTGTCGTTCAAAAACACACACGCGAGATTTTCATATTCTCTCGCTCACTGCGCGCAGACCATTAGCCTTAGAAAAAAATGAACAGCACTTTCTTGTAGGAAATTTAATGTTATTACATTTTGTACTGGGATACGTTTTCTCTAGATGCCGAAGTTCTCGAGTTATTTAACAAAAACGTGCAAAAGTGACCTTAAAACGCACCTCCACTCCTACACTTAGGCTCCAATGGTCAGGATTAACAGAATGTTGTTTATGGCACTCCCTCCAACCACTGTACAAAAATTAGACACTATACGAATTATTTCCCATATTCGACCATTTTTGGTCTTCATGTTAGGCCACCGGCTTAGTGTAGCACTTAAAAATTCTAAAATTGACGTTTGTGTAACTCTTACCCCACGATTCTATTATTTTTAACATCATAAAATAAGGAATTACGTAGTTGTATTCGTCAAGCCTTCTGAGTACGAAACAACTTTCCTTGTAAGATTTAAGTTTGGATAGAACTGGCAACGTAATTATTTTTAGCGTAGAGTACGGGAAGTCACTATTCTTTGATTACCCTCAGAGGCACGTGTAAATTAGTAATTTTGATGAAATAGTGAGCTATGCTGGTAGCCCAATCAATAGAGACCAAAAAGCGTCGAATACGATGAATGGTTTTAGTCGGAAATTTTTTAACTGTGGTAGGAGGAAATGCCACGAACAGCATACTAGAAATCCTGACTATTGAAGAATGAGTTGGGGCTGGAGTTGCATTTGAAAGTCAGTTTCATATGTTTTTCTTGAATAACTCGAAAATCGTGTCCTCCAGGGGAAACATATCACAGTACAAAAGTTAAGTACACTACATTTCCTAGATAAAGGTCCTGTTCATTTTTTCTAGAGAACTAATACGAGGTTCGCAACGTAGCGAGCGACAGAATATGAAAATAGTTTTGAAAGCCAGATACAGAATTGCAGGTTGCATAAAATACAGCTGTAGGGGAAGTTGAATCACCCTATATATTACGCCGTAATGTTCTAACTATCAGTATTATTTCAAATCAAATTCCAACGAAGTAAATCTAGTTTGGCGTCTGCAGGCAATACAAGACATGTCTCCTAACAAGGCGATAGAAGACTGGTTTTTAAGAATATTTTCAGAGACTGAGGGTGCAGAGGGTGAAGTTGAGCGTTCCTTGATCAAATGGTTCAAGTGGCTCTGAGCACTATGGGACTTAACATCTATGGTCATCAGTCCCCTAGAACTTAGAACTACTTAAACCTAACTAACCTAAGGACAGCACACAACACCCAGCCATCACGAGGCAGAGAAAATCCCTGACCCCGCCGGGAATCGAACCCGGGAACCCGGGCGTGGGAAGCGAAAACGCTACCGCACGACCACGAGATGCGGGCGTTCCTTGATCACTCCTGCACTATCGCCTCACTGACATCAGCTCTCAGCCAACAACTGGGTACTGTTGCTCCACCCGTCACAACGTTGGCAGCGTAGCTCGAGAAGTTATAATTTTTTGGAATAGTTTTAAGCCTTTAATACACAGAAAATTCCCCACAGTGCAGTCGTTTTATTAGAGACCTGGGAACTACACTGTGTATTCCAACACTCAAAATAGCTCTGATCCATCATACTCACAGCTTAAATCATGGTGAGAATCTGCAGCACAGGCGACGGGGAATGAGAGTTTGAGGGAGGACAAGTTACTCTCCCACCTTTTTTTTGTATACGGAAAATTATTAAAGATTTTGTTACAACCTTACGCACCTTGAGCGAAACTCTAGAAAGTTAATGGCCCGAGCAACGTAGATGGAGTCTGGTAGGGCATGAGGTATTTTTATGGTTTTTTAGTTCGTAGAAACGGCATGTTGGAAGTTGCAAGCAACTGGCAGCGAGTGCATCCCTCAGTCAGTCTTGCTGGACAGGTCCACAGCCATACAGGCCAGACAGAGCAGCCCCTAGTTGAGACAGGTCTCCAGCAGGACAATGTCGCTGTACCTGCATTGGCGCCAGGCAAAGGCTACCCTGGGGGCGTCGGACTAAAGGGCTGCGTCTACACAGTGGAGTCGTAAACCAGGCATTGTGTGCAGAACCATATGTAATAAAAATTCACAAGTTTTCGTGTTTGCCAATACTGCAAATGGGCCTGTGACTCATTTCCATCGGCCGCCTAGGTTGTATAAGAAACTCTGGCATCTGAGAAACGTTTATAGATAGAATCTTTATTATACCTCATAGCTAGGACTAACATGCTCCAAGGCACAAGCGATTTAGATAAAGGTCTTTAAGATTGTATCTGTACGCTTGTTGCTATGAGAAGGGACGCGACTTCAGAGAAAAAGATCTCCCTCAGCGAAAACTTAAGAAAAAGCTAGTAATTGGCGGTATACTTTCTTCCAGAGACGCAGGTTTCTTAACTCTTGTGCTGTCGTGTAGGAGGGGAGATTAAGCGCCTCAAAAGCCCTGTGATTGGCTCAAGACGGGGTGGAGGTGGTGTCGTTCGTGCACTTCGCGGAAAAACAGAATTTCTTATCTGGAGAGGTGCGAGGCACTCGGGTTCTGGACTTCGATCTGGGAGAGATCTGTCCTGAGACTGACTTCGCATGCAAGTAGTTAGACTGGAGAGTCTGCGGTGAAGCTCTGTACCGACAGTGTGGCTTCAAACGTCTCAGACTAGTCATTGGCTGAAGGTAGACTTATTCGTTTTTCTTTTACCAGTCTTGACGTTTGGCATCCTTGCGTGCTCTGTCATATAAGTGAGCCAAATTGGTCCTTGGCACGAGCAGCGAACGGGTGTGTCACACACTGAAATCTACCGTGATTTCAGGGCTCTGGTAGATAGTAAATTGCGATCTGTCTGCCTGATCGCTAGACCGTGAGATTTTGCATTTCTTTCGTGGTCGCGATCGATTCACAGGCGCCACCTTACGCCTCGCCTCCGCCGCACACATCTCGCCAGGTGCGAGTTACATCGGTGCACGAAGCAAACAGGATAATGTATTGCTGCTCCGGCCTTTTCAGGGCGTACAGATCTCAATCGCCACTTGTCCTCAGCTGCACCTATATTGAGAAACTTCTGCAGATTATCAGTCAAAGTCTGCTCAGCGTCAGATCAATTCAGATTGTGTTATCCACATTTTTAGGGCCAGAATACTTGACTCACTTCTGCCACCCAGGATCCTTGTCCATTGTTCTCTTAACCCAACTGTTATTTGTTTACTGTATTCAGTCAATGACTATAATTTATGTCTGTTTTTCTTTTAAAAAATAAATGTGTTTAGTAAATTCTACTACATTCGCAACCATTTTGTATAGACAGCACCATGGCGTCCAATGCCGGGTTTACTTTCATTGTGGCGTCCCAAGCGGGGACAACTTCCAAGTTCTCAATCGTTCAGTAGGCGCGTGATTTCGACTACGTTAGATTCTAGAATCTTGACGATTTTAGATACGCTTCCAGTGCTCATTGAATCAGACATCCCATGCCTTGTGGCAAAGTCGAAGCAATCGCTGTGCGGACACTGTCATCAACTCTTTTATCACTGATGACAAGACGTCATTTTTTCCTTCGTCCATATTACCTACACTCTTCGTCAGATTATCAACTATTAGCCTAACTTGCTCATTCTCCGTAAAACTTCTTTGTTATTTCTTTGCACATCATTTTTATCTGGGAATTCGTGTTATACATTTGTCAATGAGGTTTTATAATAAAACATAATTTTAAACATCAGCAACTGTTGAAAATCTTCACGGCAAATGATAAAAGCCAAACAGTTGCAGGATAAAGATTTATTGAAATCCTTGACCACGGTTTCTGTAAACAGGGGAAGAAAGCGGCCAAGACAGGGCGTTAGGAAGGAAGGCATTGAGGTCATTAGAGACAGAGCACAAGCTCGGATTATGTCAAGGAGGAGGAAGAAAATCGGCCGCGCCCTTCCAAAGGAAACATCCCGGAATTTGGTTGGAGCGATTTAGGGAAACCACAAGAAACCTAAATGTGGATGCCTGGAGGCGTGCTTGAATCGTCGTCCTCCCGAATGTGAGCCCAGCGTGCTAACAATTGCGCCACCTCGTTCGGCACAGGGCATTAGGAGTACAGGTGCAGATGTTGTGAAAATTGGCAATTTAATATGTTCCCTCTTCAGTGTGTTAGTCGTTTTTTCTCTGCGTCAAACAGTCTTCCCGCAAATACTTCAAATAATTTACTACCTTATGTTTTCTGCACGATCATAAGTGCTCCGCAAAATAGGCTACAGCTGTCAGTATAGACTATTCGTTTTGTGTCCTCGCTTCGGTACATGATCTGCTGCCAAATGGACAATAAGCATTAATGGCTTCCTTGTGGTCCGAGAACTTATAGGTACTCACCAACCTAAAGACTTACTACTCGTAATGGCTGTAATTATTAGTCTGAAAATAAAGTAAATAGTGATGTAATGTTGTTCAGTACACTATCCTCAGTCATCAATAGAAGTACCTGTACTTATACTCCAAACACAAGGTATTTTATTTCAGTAGAGAGACGAACTACCTTATATTGAGTTTACTAATGCGTTTTGCAATAACCAACGACTCGGACTCACTTGTCAGGGTCACCTTTACCACCATGTTCTTCCACTGTGTGCCAGGTTTGATTATCACATTTGAGTTCAAGCGGAGCGATCTGTCTCTCGGGAGATCCAACCGCGGTTTGTAACTGTGGCTTTCAGAAGGCGTGTCCAGCTCGGTTGGCGTCTTTCAAGTACTATTTCAGACTGCCGATGTTTGCACTTCCCTGAGATAATAGATGCGCCTGCATGTGACGGATGACACAGATAAAAAAATGTGTTTATGTTGCTTAAAACTCTTGTAGTATTAATCTGTAAAAAATGGACCGTAGCGGTCGCGTGGTTCCAGACTGTTGCTCCTAGAACCGCTCGGCCACTCCGGCCGGCATTAATCTGTAACAACAACAACAGTTACGCTGACGTTGAGGCAGAAATGCTTGCCTAACAGAAAGTCCTAAAGTTCCCTTGCAAGGCGGATCTTTTCTGTACGGCAACATATATTATTATGCATCATCTTTACATTAATAATCATCACTAATCTTCGCTACATGTCTTATTGTTGCACTGTAGAATAGCATGTAAGCGCAAGAATGAAATTTTGTTAAGGACCAACGGAGACGACTATGTGGGGCGTGTCTGCCGTCTACGCAACGTAGTCGTAACTGGCCGGAAATACAAACAAGCCGTAAACTCATTTCATTAGGCTATTCGAGAGGGAGCGAAGAACAACAGATTGAGCAGTTTGGCAACAGCACGATACAGACAGAACTGGCTACAGAAACGAGGCTGGATGTAATAGCTTCATTTACAGATGTCATAACAACACCTTTAAAGATGCAAACGTAACATACAGGAACGCTCTCAGACCCTGTAGTTAAACACAAGAGTAGCCGAGAGTGCTGTCAGCTTAAGTGTGTTCAGTGTGTGTGTGTGTGCGTGTGTGTGGGTGTGTAAAGAGAGTGGTGGTGAGGGGTGGGGGGGGGGGGGGCATCATGTCATCGCTTGCCATAAAAGCTCCGCATTCTTGAAGCTGTGACGGGAGTCCGCTGCGAGGACGCGGGGCCGCAGCACCCGCCTGCGACGACGACGCAGGACCCTCGAAGAGCATTTCTTCAATAGAGACGAGCAAATGATGTTCAGCCAGAAAAGTGGATCCAGTGGAAAAGGCGACCCACGAACGGTCCTCCGGTTTCATCCACCCGAGGACATTACGAACAATGTCTAACGCTGTGACCAGAAGCTCTCAGACGGCCACCAAGATGCGAACCCTCTCAATACAATCAGCTAACTTCTCATCAATAGACTGCACACGCCAAAATATTCTCAAGTTCTCTTTTAATTCGAGGGTAGTAATTTAAGCTGCATTATTCTTTTCCTGGGTACACTTAATGAAGATTGATTTGAAAGTACCTCGGAAAAAATCCTAGTTAACACACCCCAAGTTAACGGAACTAACAATTCCATAATAACGTTTTTGTGAGAAACACCTAACGCGTTCGCATGATGGATGATCCCGTGGCGGCTTTCTCGCACTGTATAGGTATCACTATTCTAATGATATTTGACTAACACGTTGCCGTTGGAGCCCAGTACTCTGGTGTGGCGGCTCCGGGCGTGGTGGCCGTTTTGGTGAGCAGTATGAGCTGAGCAACAAAGCTGAAACGAGCTTTATGTGGGACCTCTTCGCCGTGGTGTTAGTTGTTGGCGGGTCGTCGATACTGGGATCATGTTGCCCCAAGTAAGTTACTGAGTTCAGACGTGTCTTGTGCTGTGATGTATCAGAAGGGTGCCGAGCTGTCAGGGCAGTATTCACTGTAAGTCTGGTCTGTCTTCCTTTTGATTGTTGGGTACGTACGCCTGTCTGTCCATGGCATTCGAAGGGCATTGTGATTCCAAGATCTGGTAGACATTTTAGACTGACTCATTGGCTGATGTCTTATTACAATTAGTTTTATGTGTTAACCTCATGTATCCGTGATGTTTGTCAACCTTTAGCCAGTCTAAAGCGCCGTATTCCCGAAGAAAGCTTATTTGGAAGGGCGGTGGTGTGAATTAGGGCATGCTTTACTGTTCTTGTCCGCCTCCCATTAATTCTTCTGGTTTTTAAAGTAAATTATTGGTCAGGTACTTTCAATTGAAGGCGCACTGAAATGCTTATTATTACCAGTTACCACGGATGTTTAATCGTTCATGTCAGAATGTGTGTCTCTTTTGCTATTTTACTGACCTATCTATAATTTGCTTTTGTGATCCTCTATTCCTAAAAGCTAATCCTAAAGGCCTGTGCTGTCCAAGAGATTATATAGTGCGTGTGTTATATTTAAGTGACTCCGGCAAATTTTAGTCTGTTGCAGGACGCATTTGTTATCTCCCAATCACTATGGACTAAAGTGTGTACGGATGAACTTTGAATGTCATGAGAGTGTCCTTGTGGCTGCTTTAATGGTTTGCTAAAGAAATTCTGATATTACTCTAATATTAATGTTTTGTTACTGAAATTCTTTTTTTAAATATTTGTAGCTGGTTTCTTAAATATTTTGGTTGTCATGGTTTTCGGTAAGAGCGCAGATTAATTAATGCCACTGTAAGAATTATTAATTTGATGCACGGTTGTATGCTAGAATTCTAATTAAACTTATTTGTGCCGCAAGAAACTCTCGTTAATAGTCATTTGTATTCCATTGCTGATACGTGTTACCACTTAACGCGCGGACCGTCGGCTTGCTTAGCCGGCTGTTTACGTCATTCGGAGTGCATATATTCGGCAGCTCTCCCCGCTGTCTGTCTTTCGCGCTGTTGCCTCCAACCGCAGCCGCACTCTTTAACGTCCCTGTTCAAGTTAAGTTTATACTTGGAATAATTCTTGTGGCCCTCACCTTAAGGAAATTTTGATGTGTGTTGGGATCCGAAAATATACCTTAATCTGCTGTAACTGAATTATTCTTGTGTTGCTGAAAAATGTGTTAAATCTTCAGTTGATACATGTTTCTGGGTTCAAAATTAGCTTGCCTAGATATTGGTGTTAAATTGTTGTTCATTGTCTTATGTACGGTTATAGTTTTTTTATCAGTCAAGTTTAAATCATGTTTTATTCGCACCATTTGGTAATTAACGTCCTTCGGATCTGTTCTGGTACTGCTGCTTATATTTTCGTCTGCCTTTATTACGACTTTACTCTTATTCCATACTGTGTCTTACATAGGGCGTTTCTTGCCTTAAAGAATATTAAGTCATCTAGGGTTAACATTAACATTAGATTTTCTGAAAATTATTCAAATTGACATTGAATTTTAACTGATTATCTTTGCTTGGACTTTTAATTAATTAAAATAAAGTCTTAATTGAATATCATGTGAATGAAACAGTCTAAAATGAATTTGTGTTCTGCCAGTGAATAAAGTGTGTATTAAATGCCCACTGGTACAGCCTTTTCCAATTTTCCTACCTGGCTGAATTTAGAGCCCGTAATTATCACATTTCAGTCACCGTGCACAGACGTTCTACATCACACTTTCAAGCAGCTTGGACTCAGCAGTATCGCTGCTAGACAGTGCCGCGAAGACAGAATCATTGCCGCGCGGGGTAGCCGCGCGGTCTAGGCGTCTTGTCACTGTCCGCGCTGCTCCCCTCTTCGGAGGTTCGAGTCCTCCCTCGGGTATGGTTGTGGGTGTCGTCCTTAGTGTAAATTAGCTTAAGTTGGATTATGTAGTGTGTATGCTTAGGGACCGATGACCTCAGACGTTTGGTCCCATAAGACCTCACCACAAATTTCCAAATTTACAGAATCATTCATCGTTTCTCTCTGCTCGACGTCCTGGTAATAACGCGACGCCAACACGGGTCGTAACAATACATATCATCATATTAAAGTAATACATCAATAGCTTTTTACTTTGTTGCACAGTATCTTCACGTCGTCGCGTTGAATGTGCGGCGACCTCCGGAGACGCGAAAGATCTCGTACATTCCCAGTGGACAGGGTGGATCGCCCGCCTGATGCGCGGGAAGGCATCGCCCACGGCTTAGAGCTCACGAGATGACCCAGACTGTGGGCGTTCTCACAGTTCTCTTCCGCTGTATAAGTAAATACAGCTGTACGTACATAAGGTCTATCAGGCAAAATTGATATAAAAATCTTGAAGTTCTGTGGGCTCGTTGAACAACGACTGTGTGCAGCAGTCTGTCATATAATTAGCACAATCTCAAAGTTTTAGACAAAATCGTATTGAGCACCAATATTAGGCGCTAATAGAGCAGCCATCCGTGTCAGCTACCGCCGAGACTACCTCACATGTGAGCATGAAATGATTTCGAAGTAATCAACTTCATGATGCAGGCGTCAAACTTTTGGAACAGTATAATAAAGACAGCGATTAAGATATGTGTCGATTAAAATGCTCGGAGGTAAGGGTATGGGGGGCTTTTGATATTGTAAAGTGTGGAATCTAGGTCTTAAACATAACTCCGCCCAAACAGGCTATGAAGGCACAAAGGTACCGACCGGCAGCTGTATCATCCTCAGCTCATAGGCGTCACTGGATGCGGATATGACGGGGCAAGTGGTCAGCACACCGCTCTCCCGGCCGTATGTCAATTTACGAGATCGGAACCGCTACTTTTCAGTGAAGTAGCTCTTCAGTTTGCCTCACAAGGACTGAGTGCACTCCGCTTGCCAACAGCGCTCATTCACCCATCCAAGTGCTAGCACAGCCCGACAGCGCTTAACTTCGGTGATCTGATGGGAACAGGTGTTACCACTGCGGTAAGGCCGTTGGCAATCTACGTCTCAGTGTACTTAAATTTCGCCGGCAGTCACATCAGTCTGACACAACGAAAATTTTTCCGCGAAGTTGCAACGAAAGTTTGCTGACGGTGGCGGGAAACGATGACAGTTATACACTGCCAGCTATTAAAACTGCAACACCAACAGTGTGGCATGTAACAAGACTGACAAGGAAGTGTGCTATATACTTTGATATACAAATGCCTAGTATTTCAGCGCAAATTAAATAGGGACAACGCCATCTCAATTAATCAATCTCTGTCCGAACAAGCCTCGGAAGGCTCAACATTACCGACCGACCGCCGAGTCACCCTCAGACGATAGGCGTCACTGGATGTAGTTGTCGATGGGAAAGTGGTCAGAACATCGCTCTCCGGGCAGTTATCAGTTTTCGTGTCCTGGGCCGCTACTTCCCGATCAAGTAGCTCCTAAATTGGCCTCACAAGGGCTGAGTCCAGCCCGCTTGCCTACAGCACTTGGCAGACCCGTACGGTCGTCACCCATCGAAATGTTAGCCAAGGCCGACAGCTCTTCGGTGATTTGATGTGGACCGCTGTTAGCGCTGCAGCAAGGCCGTTAGCAATGCCATTTACATTTAATATGTCAGAAAGGATTACACAGCAAGTGTTTCATTCAGGAATCATAATTGAATGTTATTTGTTTATGTGTAGTTCCTATCATGCTACATGTGAGAAAAGAGACATATAAGAGCACGTATGGGATTTCGAAAACGGTAGGATCGTGGTCTATCGAGAAGAGTTTTATCCCCTATGACTTCCTCACCCACATACACTGGATCTTGTTGCCACATGTCGTAACGTCCCTTCCCCCTTCCAGACATCTGCCCATCGTATCAGCTGTAAGTTCACCCCACCCATCCCAAATTATCAGGGATTCCTCTCCCACCACTCCCCACACTTCCTTACTACCACTCTTTTTCTCCATCTGCCTTTCTTTCTTCACCCACCTTTTTCCAACCACTATTAGCGTCACCAATTCCGCCCTCTATTCCACCCCTTCTTCTGTCTCAATAGCCGCTCCTACATCATCGCTGATATGCACCAGTCCTCTGTCCTTATACTCGCACGACCAAATTCCTTCCTTCATCACTGGCCCACCTTTCTTCCTTCAACAACTTCCCAGGGCAGGTCCTCCCTGTTCTTAGTGATAGGAAATTGCTTCTGTTAAATGTCAGTGTTTCAGCATCAAGTTTTAAACGTTTTAAATGTGCGCTTATTGTGTTTCGTTTTACGTTTTGTTATTACTGTTGTTAACTACCAGTGTAAGAGATCATGTCTATCGTATATCTAAAAATTTTCCGTTCTTTTCGCCTCTAAAATGTTTTAAATTCATTGTAAATCTCTCCCCTATTTGCTTCTTGTTTCTTTTTCATGTAATTTAATTCTTATTGTCAGTTGGCTGAAGAGCGGGTTGCCCGCTGTACCGCTGAATGACCACCTTCCCCCCCCCCACCCCCCCACCCCCACCCCACCCCTCCACGGCTATATGGGGTGCCGGGGAGGGGGGAGGGGAGGTGAAATAACGACAAAGAAAAAATAAAATAAGATAAAAACATCTGCAGCAGACCCACTGCAGAACTTTAATAATATCATCAGTTTATAGACTCCCTCCAATGTGACTTTGTCTCCATCCCACAACAAACCAATTCTGAAAGTAACACCACCACAGATGTCGTCTAAGCATCTCCGAACCTCCTTGGACACAACACTGCAGCAGTCCTCAATCCAATCGGAAGTGACCACATGCCTGTTCTACCGACCATCTCCTTATACACTACTCCATACCGATGCGTCCCATCCAAACATCCGTCCAAAGGCTGTCCAAGTCCGTTCTCGCACCAACAGGAATCCCCACCGAGAATCCATAGATACTCACCAAAAACCTGATACTACCCTAATGTCATGTCTTTCCTCCAGCAGAACTCGTTAGTTGCTGTATCTGGCCACATTTGTACCAAGACCATATATCCTCATAGCCTGCCTTCCCTCCTCCGGGAATCTCGTCGCTGTACCGCTTCTTCCTACGGACTCATGGCCGGGACTCGTTCCAAAACCCAGGAAATAATTATAGAAGGAAACGCCCGCAGGTTCCACCTCTATGATTCCTAACTCGTCTTTCAATTGAAGACATAAAGTATAAATGAGGTCGCGATAATGTTGTGGCACTTTGTTTGTGAAGGTCCACCTTGATAACTATCTCATCATTTACAGCATCCTATTCAGTTAACTATTACACTAAAATATGTTGGACTAATCCTCGACCCACAACTAACAAGGAAACCTCACCCACTAATAATCCAACAGAATGTCCACAATAGAATTCTAAAACTACTAACTGACCGAACTTGAGATAACATCTTTCCACTACCCTCCGCATATACAAGACATTGATCCGACCCTTCCTCTCCTATGCTAACGTTGCATGAATACCCGCTCCACTTAAGTTCTATTAATCTCTCCAAATTTTTGAACTTCATTCAGTCGATCTTACTTTCCGCATCCGTTTACCCTGTCCTCATCTACCGTCTCATCAATCTCACACCCCTCCTCAGTCACACTGTACACCTTCGTATATACTACGCTATCTACGAATTAGATTCCAGTAACCTTATTGTTTCCCCTCTGATCACCAATACAGGTATACTGACACGCCTTTACAAACACATCCCGCTGTTCCCACGTCTACGCACTCTTCATATCTTACCCTTTCAAAACTGACATCCTCTTCCAACCAATGAAATCCACCCCGATAGTTATCCGCCCTACCAACTATAGCTTTTTCCCACAGTAGGGCTCCCCACTTACTCTTCCCTCTCCATATCTCCTCATCGCTTATACTCTCTCGTCTTCCCTTCTTCTCTTGATAGCACTACCCTGCCTCCCCATCAGCCTACTTCTCCCTTTCTGTTTTCCCACTGTTCACCCTAACATCTACCTTTACCACCACAGTTTCTACCCACGGACTCCTATGTTTTCTACCCTCACGCTTCAGTTCTGCAAAACACATTTTCCCCTCCCCAAACCCTCTTCGCCTACTGCACGTCCTTCAGCTTTTTGGTGCAAGTGCAGTGCTCCTCTTTAACTGACATCACCGTCCTTTTCAGCATATTTTATACCTTTTTTTTAACGGTTTAGTCTCATTGAGATTAATACAGAAACGAAGAAAAAAAACAGCGTAATTTCATGTAAATAGCATAAAACGCTCATCTTTTTATAGATATTTAAAAACTTTTCAAATTTGAATCTCTTATACTTGTTTCTAACGTCTTTACTGCTAAACTACTGGCTCAAGTGCATATAACACTACTGGCTACTGTTAAAATGGTAATATGCCGATAATGTTATTCTTGTGAAAGGATTTTTATCTGTGATCATGACGGTGTGTAATATAAGGTATCAGACTAACGTAACTTCGTTCAGCATTCAACTTCACAGCTCCGCTGCAGTGTTCTTGATCTGCGATGCTATTACAAATGGAAGCTACAAGTACGTGCGGTACCTCTGACCTGGTTGAAGGGTCATTTTCTTGCATGTTCAAAAACGTGTTCATAGATTTCTTTGGAATTCAAATCTGAAAAGCTGAATAACTGACGGTAAGTTTATATATATATATATATATATATATATATATATATATATATATATATATAACTTATATGTGCAGACCACTCTGTATAAGGGTTCAATTTTGCAAAAATATTCTCCAGCTATTAGAAAGCGAAAAAAATTATTTCGTTACACTATGGGGCTAACAATATGACAGCGCAGATATCTGCATGAACAAGCGTGATTACTGAAAGTATAGAAAACGAGTGTCGTTAAAGAAATTAGGGACGTGCGCGAATGGTCTCGTAAAAAAAGACAAAAAAAAAAAACAAAGTTTTATTTGGCGTTACATCTTTGTTTCTGAATCTAATATACAATTCCTCAGAATATTGTATTAAACGTGTCATGACTTTGTTTGTTCTCACACCACAGAACGTGTAAGTGTCTAAACGTTAGAACTAATTACCTTGCCTAGAGGATACTGTGTTAAATGTAAGTGTTGTGGCCTGTTCTTTTCTCACACAGTTCTAGTGAAGACATACGTAAACAGAGGTATAACAGTTTTAATTGCCTTGCATAATGAAGTTTAGTTCTTTTCATTTTTATTTCGTTTCAAAGAGGATAGGATACCAATTATATCGATTTAAGACAATTAATAAAATAATTCTCGTCAAATTGGCAAACTTTGTCACAGATATTTTTTGTGTATGATAAAATAAAACTCATAAAACTGAGCAAATATCTAACAATGTTGTAACTGTGTGTCATAAAGGAAATCTGGTTTCGCCCTCCTTTGCGACAGCTGAATTTAACTCCACTTTTCGGGTCTTAGTTTTCATGTCACAAAGTTATCCTGAATTGAAGGGATACGTTTGTGACAGTTAATATTACATATTCCAAATACCGCTCTGTGCATAAAAACTTTATTATCACCTAAATTGACGCATAAAGGTTATAAAACTCTACAAATAAGGAAATTAACTATCTCAGTGCACGTCTGTATAACATTGCGATACAAAAAGTGCTAAAACAGTTTCACAGTACTTAAAATTCTAAAATACTTAGTTAACAGAAATTACAGCCGTGTTACAGCAGCTTGTCTATACGCCCCGAGGAAGGCCGTTGCAACAAGGTCGGAACATATTTTCTTAATCATTCCCTTTTGTACGATGGCGCGGCAGCAAATGTAGAAGGATTTCAATGGTCGCAGAAGCATACATGTTTATGTCAGCGTTAAAACTGTTTCTTTGCACCCTCACCAGTGAGCAAATGACCTGTTTCTGATAAACTCACTGGCGAGGAAAATAACAAAACCAGACAAAAACAAGAAATAAATGTATTGAAACAGCGTTGAGTGGTAAATCTCTCGCAAAAAGTTTAACAGGAGTGACGAGCGCCTCGACATAGTACTGGATTTTTCTGGGACCTGTCCTCGGAATCTGCGCTGCCGTCGTCCAGAATGTCTCGCGTGGAGCTCGTTTGGTGGAAATGGCCCACGGTAACGAAGGCAACGGCGCTTGGCTTTATGGAGGCGGCGCCCCTTTGTTCGTGGGACAAAGCGCCGGGCCGCCAGCACGCGTCTTTCCACGCCGACGCAGCGCCGGTGCGCGCAGGAAGCACGGATTGGGCGCCACCCGGAAACGTTGAGTGACGTCACAAAGGCCGTAGTATGATGGGTGCCGTCCGTCCAGCGGCGCGAACAACCGTCAGAGGACGTCCCGGCAGTTGAGAGCGCCGCCGTCAGAAGGCGCTGACGTCGTCGGCAGGCTAGGTGAGCAGCTCTTATTACGGGCTCGGCACAAAGGCGCGTCTCTGGAGCAAATAATAAGTACGTTCGGCTGTTTCGCAAAAGAAAATTGAGTTAACGTAAGAGATTTTCCTATCTCTTGTGGCTCTTTTTGTACACAAGCCTTTGTTCAAAGACAGCTCAAAGTGAAATTATACGTTCCCATGGTAGAGTTGTTGACATTATGTGGTCAGTTTGTCACTGGGAGAAGTGCAGTGATCGAGTAATTGAACGGGTATTCTGTAAGAGTGAACTAACCATTACCTTTCCAGTGTTCCCTAAATAATTCACTTAATCTATATATTGTCGGAGATTTAGTCATCACACATACATCAAAAACATGTTTTCAATTATTCATCGTCCTACTTTGTAACGGCATTGCAACACCTACGTACTTGTCTTTCACCATATGCTAAGGACAATCGTGATCTTACACTATGTGATCAAAAGTATCCGGACATCCTCAAAAACATACGTTTTTCATATTAATTGCGTTGTGCTGCCACCGACTGCCAAGTACTCCATATCAGCGACCTCAGTAGTCATTAGACATTGTGAGAGAGCAGAATGCGGCGCTCCGCGGAACTCACGGACTTCGAACGTGGTCAAGTGAATGGGTGTCACTTGTGTCATGCGTCTCTAAGCGAGACTTCCACACTCTTAAACATCCCTAGGTCCACTGTATCCGATGTGAAAGTGGAAACATTAAGGGACGCGTACAGCGCAAAAGCGAACAGGCTGACCTCGTCTGTTGACTGACAGAGACCGCCGACAGGGTCGTAAAGTGCAACAGGCAGGCATCTCTCCAGACCATCACATAGGAATTCCAAACTTCATCAGGATCCAATACTAGTACTATGAGAGTTAGGCGGGAGGTGAGAAAACTTGGATTTCATGGTCGAGCGGCTGCTCATAAGCCACACATCACACCGGTAAGTGCCAAACCACGCCTCGCTTGGTGTAAGGAGCGTGAACATCGGACAATTGAACAGTAGAAAAACGTTATGTGGAGCGACGAACCACGGTACACAATGTGTCAATCTGATGGCAGGGTGTGGGTATGGCGAATGTCCGGTGAACGTCATCTGCCAGCTTGTGTAGTGCCAGCAGTAAAATTCGGAAGTGGTGGTGTGGAAGTGTTTTTCATGGAGTGGGCTTGCTCCCCTTGTTGTTTTGTGTGGCACTATCACAGCACGGGCCTACACTGATGTTTTAAGCACCTTCTTGCATCCCACTGTTGAAGAGCTATTCGGGGATGGCCACTGCATCTTTCAACACGATCGAGCAACTGTTCATAATGCAAGGCCTGTGGCTGAGTGGTTACACCACAAAAGCATCCTGTAATGGACTGGCCTGCACAGAGTCCTGATCTTAACCCTACAGAACACCTTTGGGATGTTTTGTAACGCCGACTTCGTGCCATGCCTCACCGACCGACATCGATACCTCTCCTCAGCGCAGCACTCCGCGAAGAATGGGCTGCCATTCCCCATGAAACCTTCCAGCACCTGACTGAACCTATGCCTGTGAGAGTGTCCAAATGGTTCAAATGGCTCTGAGGACTATGAGACTTAACTGCTGAGGTCATCAGTCCCCTAGAAAAAAATGGTTCAAATGGCTCTGAGCACTATGGGACTTAACATCTGTGGTCATCAGTCCCCTAGAACTTAGAACTACTTAAACATAACTAACCTAAGGACATCACACACGTCCATGCCTGAGGCAGGTTTCGAACCTGCGACCGTAGCGGTCGCGCGGTTCCAGACTGTAGCGCCTAGAACCACTCGGCCACCACGGCCGGCTGTGAGAGTGTAAGCTGTCATCAAGGTTAAGGGTGGGCCAACACCTTACTGAATTCCAGCATTACCGATTGGGGGCGCCACGAACTTGCAAGTCATTATCAGCCAGGAGTCCGGATACTTTTGGTCACATAGTGTACCACCAGCACAACCTAGCAATGGTAGCCACTTGCTTTCAAAAAATATCCATCTGATATCTGTTGAGCTCCATGTGCATCTGATAGGATAAAAGTATCCGACGAGACTCGTAAAGCTGGTATGGTGTAGGGGCAATGCATATTTTCAGTAGTTTTTTAAAGTTATAGTGTCCTGTTATCAGTTTATGTTTAAGCAGAACCGGATTGTGGCAATAGCCGAAAACAGTTATTAACTCGTGATAATGACGTAATTTTATGAAAAAAATCTTCAATAAATGCTCAGGGACAGATACTCTGAATTTATGTTTTCAATTCCTTAAATTACTACGTCGAATACAAGGAAACTTCCTTCACAAGAGCCTTGCAACTACTTGGTAATTGAAATTTAGTGCTGGCGAATGTACGTTTCAGAGAATCAGGTACAACGCAAATTAAATATATTGTAAAACGACATTGAAGCTAAGTCTCAGGTAGTCGGTATATACCACTCAATACGCTGATGACCAGACAGTATCTGTAGCTTCAGAATATATCCTCCGCAAATCCGTTCATGCGCTCTACAATATTTTTGGAAGATATAAATTTTGAATCTCGACAGCGGAAACTACCCCTAAGGAAAGAGTCCATTAGGTGTGTCATATTCACTAAGAGCCTAAATTCCACAGCAGATTCTACACTCACGGGCAGCCTACTTTAGAATAATTCACTAATGTGCTTAATTATAACCAAGTGAGATTACCTGTTGGAATTTGGAAAGAAAGTTTCTTTGCAGTATCCCGACAGAAAGGGAGGAGGGCTGTGTTACATACAGATGTGTTGCATAAATGCTTTGTGAGATGTCGCCGTCATTTAGTTGCACTGTAACAACACTTTTGTCTTGACCGCAGGTTTTCATTGACTTTGTTACACTTAACGCGTTTCGGCGTTATGCCATTTTCCTATCTGTTGATTCATTCGACGTTGTGCGTCATATATTTGACACTTTGAAATTCTAGTAACGTTGAAACGCGTGAGGTGTAACAATGTTAGTACGCTGAAGAGCCAAAGAAACTGGAACACCTGCCTAATATAGTCTATGGCCCCGCGAGCACCCAGAAGTTGCTCAGCACGACGTGGCACGGACGCGACTAATGTCTGAAGTAGTGCTGGAGGGAATTGACGGCATGAATTCTGCCGGACTGTCCATAAATCCGTAACACTACGAGATGGTGGAGATCTCTTCTGAACAGCACGCTGCAAGGCATCCCGATATGCTTAATAATGTTCATTTCTGGGGAGTTTGGTAGCGATCGGAAGTGTTTAAACTCAGAAGAGCGTTCCTGGAGCCACTCTGTAGCAATTCTCGACGTGTGGGGTGTCAAAATGTCACGCTGGAATTGCCCAAGTATTTCGGAATGCTCAACGGACATGAATGGATGCAGGTAATAAGACAGAACGCTTACGTACCTGTCACCTGTCAGAGTCGTATGTAGACGTATTAGGGGTCCCGTATCATGCCAACTGCACACACCCGATACCAATACAGAGCCTTCACCAGCTTGACCACTCCCCTACCGACATGCAGAATCCACGGATTCATGAGGTTGTCTGCATACCCGTACACGTCCTTCCGCTCCATACAATTTGAAACGAGACTCGTCCGACCAGGCAACATGTTTCCAGTCTTCAACAGTCCAGTGTCGGTGTTGGCTGACACAGGCTAGGCATAAAGCTTTGTTTCGCTCTGTCATCATGGGTATACGAGTGGGCCTTCGGCTCCGAAAGCCCATATCGATGATGTTTCGTTGAATGGTTCGCACGTTGATATTTGTTGATGGCCCAGCTTTGAAATCTGCAGCAATTTACGGGAGGGTTGAATTTATGTCACGTTGAACGATTCTCTTCAGTAGTCGTTGGTCTCGTCCTTGCAGGATCTTTTTCCGGTCGCAGCGATGTCGGAGATTTGACGTTTTACCAGATTCCTGATATTCACTGTACACTCCTGAAATGGCCGTCGGGATAATCCCTACTTCATCGCTACCTCGGAGATGTTGCGTCCCCTCAATCGTATACTGACCATATCACCACATTCAAACTGACGTAAGTCGTGATAACCTGCCATTGTAGCAGCAGTAACCAATCTAATAACTATAATAACTACGCCAGACAGTTGTCTTACATAGGTGTTGCCGACCGCAGCGCCGTATTCTGCCTGTTTGCATATATGCATATTTAAATAAGCATGCCTTCAGCAATTTCTTTGGCGCTTGTCACGTGACTGGTTGTCTTCAGACCTTGTACTGGTCGTTGGCAGTACGGTCGAGAGCAGGAGGAGAAAACTCACGATCAGAGAATTTGTCATATCGTGTATGTCTGATGCCCTGAAGGACTCTCATGTCTGAGATTATGCAGCGCCGCGATTCTGGGAAGGCCGACAGGGCCAGAGTCAAGTGTCTTGAGCAACAACTTGATGATCACAAGGGCCGCGGATTCTTGCAGCGTATAGACGGGTCAGAGCGCTGAAAAAGATTTGCCATTTCGTTTCACAAGAGGACCTCCCCTACACGTCATCACCATGTCGAGTGCGACATGAGCCATAGATTAACATGCAGCAAGCGTTTGGCGTAGCGGAAAGAGTGAGGAACGGTATTTCGTGGGTTCGATTCCCAGTGCTCAGACTTATTTTTATTTTCAATTTTTACATTAATACTACAAATAATCTGTAATAATTCTCAGTATACTGTGTTTATTAATATTTTCTTAAAATACATGTGTGGGAAACGCGAAGGAAAATTTGTGATCCCAATTAACTTTTCAGGAAAGGATTGTAAGACGAACACGAGGACTTCGATGTATAACTAGATATATGTTTTTACTCGTAGCTGTTATTGTCTCAGCAACTACAGCGTGGGACGCAATTCATCGTAAGAACAGGGAAACCAGCAATTTTCACGTCATCTTTCTCGCGTTATAAACGCCCCATTTTTACAATCAAATGGTCGTTTCAGATTCTCTACAATTAAAAAATTGATTTACATTCATAGAAGGTTCTCACTCATCACACAATTTGGCAGTAAACCACACGCATCATTTCGCCAAATATTTTCAATGATAGCTTGTGAAATACAATGGAATATCTTTTGATGCAGTCTTCACGAGTGTAATTTCTTTTTCTCTGTCGATGAGATGAAGCCTTTAGCTAACGATAAAAATAGGCGTATCAGGGTTGCATTAACTGCCGAGGCCTGCTCGAAGGCCAAAATGAAACTAACGTAATACAAAGTCCTAAAACTTTAATTACCATCTGTTCTTGGAGCATTATTTGCAGAGTCCTCGTTGACGCTGTAATTTCCCAGAAATTTATTTTCCCGTGAGCTGTTTGAGAGTGGAACGGTAGAGAAGTAGCTTAAACGTGGTTCGATGAAACCTCTCCCAGGCACTTAATAGTGAATTTCAGAGTAATGATGTAGATGTGCGGGCCGGTGTGGCCGAGCGGTTCTAGGCGCTTCAGTCTGGAACCGCGCGACCCCTACGGTCGCGGTTTCAAATCCTGTCTCGGGCATGGATGAGTGTGATGTCTTTAGGTTAGTTAGGTTTAAGTAGTTCTAAGTTCCAGGGGACTGATGACCTCAGATGTTAAATCCCACAGTGCTCAGCGGCATTTGATGTAGATGTAGCTGAATCCCAAATTTTCCTTTGCCTTTCCTCCTCTTAGATTTTATGAAAATATTAGTAAATACAATATACTGTGCACTATATCGTCTATTTGCGGTGTAAAACTCCGCCCTAACAGACCAGGAAGGCACAACGGTACCGATCGGCCACCTTTCATCCTCAGTCCTCAGGCGTCACTGGATGCGGATATGGAGGGGTATGAGGCCAGTACACCGCTCTCCCGGCCGTCTGTCAGCTCACGAGACGTGAGTCCCTATTTCTCCATCAAGTAGCTGCTCAGTTTGCCTCACAAGGGCGGAGTGCACCACGCTTGCCAACAGGGCCCTGCATACCGGATGGACGGCGATCCAAGTGCTAGCCCAGCCCGACAGCGCTTAACCTCGGTGATCTGACGGGAACCGGTGTTACCACTGCGGCAAGTCTGTTGGCCATTTGCAGTGTACGTAACGTAAAAATGGAAACACAAAAGAGTTTCAGCATAAGGACTCGAATCCACCACTTTCGGATTACCGTTCTGCCATCTTTCCGCTGCGTCAATTGCTGCTCCTGCCAGGATTTAACGCTTAGACAAATGGCTCACGCCTCCCCCAACCCGTGTAAGAAATACTTGGTCATCTGGAGCTACCAGATCTGCCACTTTCATTTCTAGACGAAACCGGTTACGTCGAGTAAGACGCAGTCCCCTTGGCTGTTCAGCCGCTGCCGTAGAGCAGCCTTACCACCCACAACTATCCATTGGCCGCCACGTGTGACTCCGATCACTGTGCAACAGTGTGCCAGGGACACTTGAAGCATGGAAAGAAATCACGTGAACTGATTGATGCATGGGTCGTGACATAAGCTGTTGAACATTAAAGTCAATGTACGATAAAGTTGAAAAGTGGTTAGCCCTTTCTTTCCACTAAGTAAACAGGTCCCAGCTCACCAGGAAGCATCTGCATACAGTGTGGGGAACGTTTACGTGGGTCGGCGCGCAGCCCCGAATATAAGCGTGTCGTGTTCCAGCGGCCAACGATACAGGAACTATATTTTCCCTTCCTTTCTGTGGTTATTAATTATTATTGAGTGAAACACAATATATATATATATATATATATATATATATATATATATATATATAATGCCAAAGATAAATATTAAATTATGTTTCAAATGAGCGCCAGGCTCCCTACAAATTATTTCAAATGCTTTCGGTGAAATGTAATGCAGGCTAAGTTCGCTGAGTTAGAATAAATCGTATCTTTGAAAGTATGCATTTTTTGACGAAATAAATTTAGTGAAGCTTTGCACTTTAGTTAATTGAATAACTTGAAGAGATTCTTTCTGCTCCGGCTGTGGCGGCATGTTACACAGAAAAATAAATTTAAATGCGCCGCGTAATGGGGGCCAATTGTTGTCAGTCAAAGATACATAACTTTTTGCAGTTATTAATTCAGGAAGAATTGTTTGCATGCGTTCTTTAAGTAAAACAATGAACTCACTTTTTGTAAATATATTTCCACAAAGCACAGAATACACGCTTGAATTATTCGCTACGTACGAGAACAAATAGAACAAAAGCTACCGCAACCGTACCTTACATACAGCAGAAGAAATGATCTGACTCGAAGTGATTTTAATTATCTTTTTTTCTTATATATAATGACAAAGATAATAATGTTAGTTTCGAGAACGTTACGCACTACGATCTCATCTAACATCAATAATGTCTTTTTATTACATTGCAATCTATATAGTCTTTCTTTGAAGCTAATTTAATATATTTCCATAATTAATTTGTCTTTTATGTCCATATAATATTATTCAGAGTCCTTTTCTCATTTACTTCAAATATATCTGCTCGAATATTTCAAAAGCGACACTGTAGAACCTTCTGACCAAGTGTAGACGGCCAACCTGTAACCTCAGCGTGAGTTGACACAGAAAGTGCAATTATAAAATTCGTGCAATAACAATGCAAAAACTTAGCATTTGTTTATGTGCCACTTTTTCATTGTTTTTGGTGATAGGAAATGGCCCTCAGCGATTGTTGGACTGAGGGAATATCACGATTCAGTTTCCTGTCGTCGACGAGCCTATTACGTCAAATTATTTGCTGTATTATTTTTTTCCTGTTTTTAATTTAATAATTTCCTTAGCTTTTGGGTACATTTTTCTTATTTAACTTTTATCATTAGAGACGAGCACAAGTGCAAGCTCGGACTGGGATATGAGGTAGACGGGATACACTCTCAGTGGGACCGCCATAGCATTTGCCATAAACGACTTCGTGATACCATGTAAAACCAAATTTGGATACCGCGACATGGATTTGAACGGCAGTCCTTCTCAATATAAGTCCCGTTTCTTGGCATTGCGCAGCTTCGTTCGACACGATCTTTTGAATATTATTCACAAACCCCGTACAACACGAGATGTAACTGTGTATCGCCCCTGGAAATGCTCCTTGGGAGTAGTGCTCTATGGACTGAAACTAACAGATTGTCACTGAATTGATTGGTAGGACAATCAGAGATCTTCTTACGAGTAACTTGACATGATCACAATTTCTTCTGACTCTTACGCTGCATTTTGTAGACTATATGGCTGCGCTATATAACTTTAACTGCTACATAAGTTGTAAAGACTGCAAGTTCATTATAGTATTCGATAAATACATGAAATCGAACAAGCCAGGTAGTCGGAGAATAGCGATAGACGTGCTGACGCAGAACTTCAGACGTTAGAGCTCAACGAGGGGCAGTAGTAGTCTTCTGAGAAAATTGGTGCTGGCACCGAAACGTCCGGACAACTTTCTGTGCCCTTCCCCTCTAGCCCTTCTACTCAAACAGGATACGCTCTCGTAAGCAGAGAGGATGCATACAAGTGTTGGCGTCTTTGATACGTGTTCGCTTTGACTCTTTCCGTTATTGGGAACAGCTACCTGCCGTTACGAGGTCTTTTGGAGTGGCCCACATATCTTGAATGCACCGACGAAGCGGAAATTGACTGCTGCGCTTTTCTGTGTTTTGAAAGGCGTGTGCAGGACGTATATTCGAATGGAAATTTGATGCCGTTTGCAATCTCAGGAAAAAGCAGAAATGCATATTACATCTCTCTCCGCTCTAAAACTGGTTAAGAAGGCAGCTGTTAATGCCTTTTATAGTCCGCTGCGTCTAGCCTACGTGGGAAAATAACGAGACCATTCCCACATGGTACTGTAACACATGTTTTATTATGCATAAACCTTCTTGCTCTGCTCATAGTACAAGGGATGAATGACGAAATTTAGAATTTATCATACAGCCGATTTTTAGGTTAAGAGTGAATGAACATTGGCGCAGTAACAAAATAAAGTAGAGGGAAGACGTCGCAATGGAATCGTCCAAACATTCGCCCACGGAAAATCCGGATCACAATGCCCGAAAGGTTTTTCGACCTGTCGAATCTCTTAGCCAGCGTGCCAAACACTGTCGATAGTCTGTGTTGGCAGAAACCTATTGCGTCCGCAGCAGGTCTTCGCGTGGTGAAAAGGACGAAGAGCTGTCGAATAACATCCGAAAATTTCCGACTTCGACAGATTCCGGTGTTGAACTAACTTAAGTTGCACTGTACGTCATGTTTCAGTTTTTTGAGTTTTGATTTAGTTACAACATTAAATATGAGTATAATTCTGTCATGTCAAGGCTTTACTCGGCTGAAACACTTAGTGATGGTGAAACGTAGCTGCTACTCAGCACTTTCACTTCCTCAGTATATTTTTACCTTTATTGTGAATCACTAGCCTTCTTTTGTTGCTATTATCTTTGAGATCTCGCTCTCACCACTTTCGTTACCGACACGCGCTATTTCACAACCTCTTTGCTTAGTCACTGTGAAGTCTTTGGTGAGACGTTTTCCTCTCGTTCAGTAGTAGTCCTTCGCAGGTTCCCAGCTGTGTGGATTCCTTGTTCGAAGAGAGTTAGCCCCAGTACTGGACTACTACTTTTATACTGGTTTGGTCTGGTGCCTGTTCTGAGTTGGACAGTTTCATTGTAGGCTAGGCGGTGTTCAGAAGGGGTCTGACTTTGTCTAATAGGGATCCATACCTTTGAGCAGACATTGCCATGTACAAGGAATCCGGTAACATCCATGCAATTTACATCCTGTTACGAAATTTAGTTTTGCTAGTGAGATTGACTTGGGAATTTTTATAAGCATCAGTCGGTGCATACATCCCGTCGCGTGATTCCATGCAGTGAAGTAGGAAGAGATTGACTGCCATTAGTGCATTACGTACCACGTATTTCATTTTGAGTTGTTATAAATTCAAGATGTTAGAGCTCTAGAAACGTCAAGGATAATGTTCTCAAGATCTGTAATTAAGTGTTCAATGGATGAAGTTACATCTGGTTGTGAATCCAAAACTTGGAGCCGTAGTCTGAAATATCGTTTCGGGATTATAAAGTTTACTTCTGTATGCTTTTGACAATATAGTATTGGTTGAACTCGGTTTTCATGAGTTTATTCTACCGAGGAACGCATCATTCTATGTTCAGGAGGCGTCAAAAGAGCTCCACGAATATGAAACCACACAACTAAGCTAGTGAACGGTGTAGAGCTATGAGAGTAGTGTTATTCAGCTGCTGTGTATGTGCCATTATCAGTTCAGCTATGGGTTGGCGCATTCGTTATGCACTTGGTCAACATCACCCGTTTCGTGTAAGAAAACGATTGACACATCGAGTCGGAATTTTAGAGAAAGAAGTTATGCTTTGAAAATGAAATATGGTAGCCACTCTCGCACTGCAACAGAACGGGTAAGGTGGCTGTAGTAAGGCATTCAATTCAATAGTCTCCACCGACGCTCATCTCGAAAACACGTCACGGTCTTACACTCATCGGCTCTAAGTGTTCGCAGAACTCTTCACCGAGATCTTAGGGTGCATTCTTATACAGTAGTAATTACTCAGGAATTGAGTGACACACACTGAAACCTGCACATGGTTCTAGGAAACATGCGCTGCACAGACGTCATTGTCTTTTCCGACGAAGCCAATTTTCATCTTTCGGGTGGAGTATGCGACCGAACCGCCGAATCTTTCCATCAGTAAATGGGGTATGTTCTCAAGTGACTCCGTTGTTTTAACCCCTCCACTGACAGAATGACCCGCTTCCTACTTCCGTATGTATAAAGCCAATACGGACTTGTAGCTGTCACGCCTTTGCGCTTACTGCTACGTATTTTAACCGTAAATAGCTCAGCCCTAATGGTAAGAGTTAGTAGTGAATTCACATTATTAATCTTTGAAGACAGCACAGCTGCCACAAGCTCAGCTCACTTTTACTCCACTCCTACCCTCGCCATTACACCACATTAACTAGGTGCTACATGGACCTTGCTAAATTCACTTGCGTATACATTTTTGACCGTTACTCGCCAGTATTTACCTATTGGATTAGTACACTCCTAACCGGACTATTTCTCAAAGAGCTGTGATGATTGAACGGGTTCGATCCACGGCCTACAGTGCCCTACAGTTCACACGGTAACACCGCCTACCTGACCCACTTAACTTGGTAGTGAGCTTATGTATCCAATCACCACTGCTAGCAGCAGTGGGTAATCCTATCAGCACGACGAGAGCAGCAGACTTACCGTCGAATCCTCCTGAAAATACTTATAACTACGGTCGCCAGCTCTGAAGGAGCAAAAGAATAAATCAGTTTTTTGGCTCGTTTCGAAGTGAAACGGCTTAAGTTGAATTTAAACTTAGTTCTGAATATTACTATTTCTGATCATTCTAGGTGATTCTACAAAGCAAATACTCTCTCAATTTCTGTGAGTTGGCTTGGTAATTACCACCAAGACAACTTATGCAACTTAGGTTAACAAAATTCTATCCTTCAACTTATTTAATGATTTTGGATATTACTCTTTGGACAATTGATATAGAATTAGTTAAGTGACTTTACTTGAAATGTTACTCAGAAAAATTTAAGTAACTATAAATATGCGACTCATTCTGGTGTGACCATTGCTCTTTTCAACATTCTTATACGCTAAAGTATTCTACACCCAAAAGAATTGTAAATGAAAGAGGCGATGGTGGCCTCAGTCTGATTTCACTACACTATGTTTCAGGTTACTACACTTTACAATGAACAACATGCGTCGTAATTTTACTCATTACTATATTCTGTCTTCTGCACTTGCACAAAAGAAAACTGGTATTCTCCTTTTACATGTATACAAAGTTCGACTTAACAATTGCAAGCAGTCTTGCCTTGGGTAGACGTGTCGGTGCTGGTGGTGAGATGCCTGTGGCTAACGCAGCTCTTCACGCCTCATGCCCTTAATGGCGGCTGGAACTACGAGCTGTAGCACTCGTATGAGCTACTGCACGTCCGCCATAAAATCTGGGCGCAGGAACTCTTACAATCAGACGGCTTCGACAACCATTCGTCGCGTTCTACTCCACAAACGGCAACGATATTCGCCTCTTCGCTGTTGCACAATCACTTTTGCGTGAGCACAGTTACGCACGTCTGATCACGTCAACACTCCCCAGGCCATTCCATTGTTCAGTCCCTGTGTCTCCAGCTACCTCTAGCTATGCTCGTATCACCAAGAGTGGGGGCGTTCCCCTACCACCTTTTCACCGAAATCATTTAGCATTTAAGAATATTTATATTTATTACCCTGGAGTTCATACCAGTCATAATAATTTACTACTAGCGCTTTATAACATTAAATCATACAGTAATAACTTATAATTACCAAGAAAAAGAATACATTTGACTCCGAGAGCTTAGTGCATTGTCTGAGAGGCAGCGCTAATTCCCAGTTTCGCCAATAGATGGCATCAGGGTGCACTCCCTGGCAGTCTCACACCAGCGCGCCCGTTTCCGACGCGCGGGCTCCAAATTACTGTCAGCCCACCATCATTTCAGTTCCGTTACAAGTAAATAAACAAAATTTTCAGATACTGGATTGAAAATAACCCGAGAGAACTTCAGTAATGTCCACTTCATAGCCCGAAAGTAACTGTTTTCTGTGCAGTTTTTCAATTTGCCGTATTGGGTCCCTAATTTTTGTAGAAGACGGTGTGACAGTTACAGTAAGTGGTCGTTACTGTGCGATGTTGCAAAACTTTCTCCGACCAAAAGTGTATGACATTTTTAATGAACAGGGAGCTGAAAAGATTTAGTTTCAGCAAGACTGTGCCACATCCCACACATATCGACTCTCATTTGAAATCCTGAGAGACATTTCTCCTGGGCGCTTCGTTTCCTTATGAGTGATACCTGACGGCTTCCACGTTTATCTGATTTGACATTTTGCGACTTTTTCCTGTGGGGTACATAAAATGCGAAAGGCTGGAATCTCTTAAGGAAGAGATAAAAAATGAGGTTGCTGCTATTCCTCCCGAGATGACTTGCAATCATGCTTACCCTACCATTGCATCAGTGCATCAACAATGGAGGCCGCCATTTCAGTGATGTATTATTCACAATCAGTTAATGTAAACCGTCAATGTAAAAGGTATTTTGTGCACTTTAGTTTAATAAAAAGTATTTATTGGTATCGCATAGGTTTTGCATTTATTCGCAAAATAGGGGCGTTCCTTTTGCCGCATCCTGTATAATATGTGCTTGAGTATGCCATACTGGTTTGTGGCTATCTTGTTGTTAGATCTCATGTAATGTAGCTGCTGAAGTGGGAGTCACTCTGATTATTAAATAAACGGCTCTGGCACAACAGTAATAACTAGAGATCTATACATGGTAGTTGACTTACAGGGAATGAGTAAGGTAGGGCTAGGTACGTTGTGCTGCTGGACGCTGTTATGAGACTTGTTGCGCTGCTTCACTAGAATGTGATAATATGTTCGACTGGAATTATGTTTTTGTGTAATGATTATTTTGTTGTTATTCAACATATAAACGTCACTACAGCTACTCGGATTTAGGTTATGACACGTTCGATACGCCTTCCATCATTGGCGATGATGTGCCCAGACGAATAGCGAAATTCTGCATGACTCGCCGAAGTGTCGGAATATCGATGCAACCGATGCCCTCCTGGATGGCTGTTTTCAGCTCAGAAATAGCTTTGAGGTTATTGCTCTAGTCCTTGTCTTTAATATAACCCCACGAGAAAGTGTTACATGTGCTCAGATCTGGAGAATATGGTGGTCAATCGAGGCTCAAGCCAGTGGCCCCTGGGTACCCCAGAGCCAGGATGCGGTCTCCAAAGTGCTACTCCAGGACATAAAACACTCTCCTGCTTCGATAGGGTAGAGCTGCGGCTTGCTGAATCACATATTGAGAAAAGAAGGGTCACTTCGGATAATGGGGATCAAATCATCTTCCAAAACATTCACGTACCGTTCGATAGCCACCATGCCATCAAGGGACACCACGCCGATTATTCTGTGACTGGACATTGCACACCACGCAGTCAACTGTTGAGGGTGAAGAGACTTCTCGATCGCAGAATGCAGATTCTCAGTCCCCCTAACGCGCCAATTTTGCTTACTGACGAACCCATCCAAATGAAAGTGAGCTTTGTCGCTAAACCAAGAAATACTCATATCAAAGCCCTGTTTGTCAATTCTGTGGAGAATGTTGTTGGAGAAACACAACCACTGTTCCATGGCTATGGGGCTTATTCGCTGATGGGTCTGAATGCTGTATGGGAAGACGGGTAATACACAAAATGTACATGAGCCAAGAGGGAATAATAAGAGTTGATGACCAAGAATGAAGTGCTCGGGTTAAGAAGGGTGTAAGACAGGGATGTAGTCTTTCGCTACTGCTGTTCAATCTGTACAATGAAGAAATAATGATGGAAATAAAACCAATGAACAGTTTAATGAGTACAGAATATCGATTGAGAGTAAATCTAAGAAAGACTGAAGAAATGAGAACTAGCCGAAATGAGAACAGCGACAAAATTAACATCAGGTTTGAAGGCCATGAAGTAGATGAAGTTAATCTACTACCTAGACAGCAAAATAACCCATGATGGATGGAGCAAGGAGGACATCAAAAGCGGACTAGCATTAGCAAAAAGGGAACTCCTGGCCAAGAAAAGTCTACTAGTATCAAACATAGGCCTTAATTCGAGGAAGAAATTTCTGAGAATGTACATTTGGAGCACAGCATTGTATGGCAGAGAAAAAAGAGAATCGAAGCATTTGAGATGAGGTGTTACAGACTCATGTCGAAAATTAAGTGGACTGATAATGTAAGGTATGAGGAGGTTCTGCGCAGAAATGGACAGGAAAGGAATGTATGGAAAACACAGACAAGGATAAGGGACAGGATGGTAGGACATTTGTCAAGACATCAGAGAATGACTACCACGGTACGAGAGACAGCTGCAGAGGGCAAAAACTGTAGAGTAACACAGAGATTGTAATACATCCAGCAAATAATTGAGGACGTAGGTCGCAAGTGCTACTCTGAGATGAGGAGTTTGGCACAGGATAGGAATTCGTGGCGGGCCATATCAAACCAGTCAGAAAGCTGATAACCCAAAAAAAAACAAGAAAAAAAAACATCAACAACAATTTGTTGCTGTGTCTCCTGGTTCATTCCCACTTGTTATGCAGCTCGTCTGATCGATTTTATGGGGCGTGTCTTCTAGATGTTTTCAGGCGTTTTCACCCCTTTTGGACCACCGACATTGCCAACACTGTCATCATGAACACTACCCGTTCTCTCAGAGCTGCGGATCCAATTCTTGATTGTTAGCACATTTCAGCTTGAACTCGGTCGCAAACTTCCGTTGAGCCGCAGTTGGGCTGTTATTGATCGCATAATAGGCCTTCACAAGCGCTACACGCTCAGGCACGCTGTACCGTGACATTTTCACTTGCAAATGGGCGACAACAACAGGCGCGTGCGCATGCTAATCCCCATCATGCACCACGGCCAACCGTCCACCTTGAATGTCCTAACGCAAACCGTTCAGAAGTTATGACGATTTTATTTCATATAGATCAATAATTGTCACCCTGTATGTAAACAGAGCTGGAAAGATTGTCCCATTGCACAACTGGACAGCGGAAAGCTGACACATGCACAAGAGTATTCAGTGTAATTTGCGAAGTATTTGCTTGATTTTCTCCACTCTTGAGCTAGGTGTTCATGATCGTTTCGTCATAAATGACATTCCACTGTTGAGATGGCTGTGTGGGCACGTCCCGAAAGCCAATAAATTAAAAAAAAAGAATTAATTACTTAATCTACAACAAGCTATATCTTCATATGTAGGCCCTCAGTTCTTATCGTTGTGATGACTTATGAACGTGCGTCCTCGGTGATGATTTTAAATACCATTTCCGAGTCAGACAGCGTTAGTAGCTTACTTCTACTGGGCATTACATATTTCATTCTTCATATTTTCAAAATACCAGGTCCTATTTCTCACCATGTATGAGATCAGTTTAGTCTTCTTTTCAAATACACACACATACACACACACACGCACACACACACACATACACACACACACACACACACACACACACACACAGTATCCTTCAGATTATCAGAAAAATAATGATGCAGACTGCTCACCTCGTGGCCAATATATATAGTCAAAGTAGAAAAAACAATATAAATAATGAAGAAAAAAAACAGTTACCCGCTCGTACACAGGCAACAAAAATATCAATAATCGTGATTTACGAATGGAAAAATCGATAATACAAGTTATTTCTAAATTTATGTTCCAATACAGATCATATACTTGACGTCTTTGCATTCACTAATGACCTGCATCAAGTTCCACAACAGCAATTAGCAATGTTGCGCCACAAGTTATTTAGTTGCGAAGGTAATAATTACTAATTATTGTAAATTAATATCTCTGTTTCACCCAAAAGACACTCGATAACGGAATGTATTATGTTACAACTTACTTCCTGTAGTACAAAAATGGTAAGTTTATCGACAGGAGTTCCTCTTCATAATGATGCCTACTGAACCCTTAGCACAAACCCTGCTGATTCTGTTTGAAAACGCAGGAGAAGGTAGTACGATTGTCACAAGACAATACTCAGATATTCAGGTGTAGCTCTAATTAGCAGTCAAATCACTGAAGTTATTGCTTCTGCGCTTTGGTAGAAATAGTTTATTCTTTTTGTATGTTTGATTTCGAATAACTGAACAAAATGTGCAAGTTTCAATTTCACTGCATTTATTTTTGTCAAACTGCTCTGAGTAATTAATTATTTTAAGTATATTCTTTCCCAATCCTATGTATTAAAATATTGGTGAATGTCACATAAATCTGAATTTTGTACAGCTCAACGTAGATGGCAGGAATGTGTATGCTTACTGCAGTAATCTGCTAGACAGGATGATTAAAATAGAGTTGTCGGTGCATTTCACGCTTCTATCCTTTTTTAATTCTGTCGTCAGCACTGACTGCAAAGGTGTAGCCTCGTAGCAGATTCAGATGCTAGTAATTTGTTTGTGGAGTTTGATATACCGTATGAAATGTTGCACGGCAAGCGGCGGCTGGTCCGGTAATGCTGCTGTCGAAATTTTCGCAGACGCTGCAAGTACCCTCCAGCACTTAACACAGAGCTGTGGTCGCAACAGGGCACTTTCTGAACATGTTTCGGAAGCAGCACACAAATTACAGGAACCAGGGCAGCACCTGATGTGATAAGTACGGGATTGACTAGGACTCCACCAGGTGTCTATAGACGGTAGATCGTCTCATTGAGGGCGAGGTCACTACAGACGAAACAAAACCTCACTTGCAGAGACTTGGGAGGAGGAATGGACTTCGATTTTATGAGAACTACGACGGCTTTCACCTGAGTGATTCAAGGAAACTGCGAGGAATCGGAATGTGGATGACTGGAAAGTAATCTAAATGCCGTTCTTTCAGAATGTGAGCTCATTGTCATAGCCTCTGAATCTCTCTGTTCGGTCTGATAAGGGTGAGATCTTTTCTGGGTACACATTGCCCTAAACCGTACGCATGCGGCTTCAGTATATAATTTTTATTTAACCTAGGGCAAAATATGTGACTTGAAAATGATTGGTACAGTGAATATAAACAGTTGTTTGATGTAGTTGATTGATGCTGTGAAAAAATCTGCACTGAAAGTGATGCTGTCTTTTCTGCTTCATGACACTTTAATTCCCTTGCATGCAACGACACGCGTGGTACGCTCATCACAAATACGTGCACCTTGAATTTGAGGTGGGCATACCTACTCACCGCAGATGTTGGGATTCGCATAGACTTACCTCTTCTCCACACAACGTTGAATTTCACGTGGAATTGCCTATTATTCCCGCGTGTTGCAACCTAGTCGATTCCTCAGTGTAATGATATTTACATAGCAATGTTCCCTGTTTGTGCCTCTTTATTCTGGAAGATCTTGTTGACAAACCTAAGACCATGGTTAAAGGCTGCGTGCAGATTCGTGATTTGGGTGAAGGGGGGAGTGTTGGTGCTCGGTTCCTATCTAAGGTAGGAACATAGGGTGAAAAGTTTTTGATATAGCCCGGACGAGAGGTCATTTTTACAGAAGTTGTGTATTTGTATAAAACGTCATCAGAAATAGTACTGAATGCCTTATCAGAAAATTATTTTGAGCATCTTGTTCAGGAGACCACTCGAAGTGTAAATGGTTGTGAAAACATACTTGACGTATTAGCAACAAATAATCCCGACCAAGTAAGGAGTTCACGACAGACACAGGGATTAGTGACTTCAAGGTTGTTGCAGCTAGACTGATTACTGAGACATCCAAAACCACCAAAAATAAACGCAAAATACATCTGTTTAGAAAAGCAGATTTAAATTCGCTTGACACCTTCCTAAGAGACAGCCTTCGCCGCTTCCAGTCTGACTACGTAAGCGTAGACCAGATGTGGCTTAAATTCAAAGAAATATTATCGACGACTGTTGACAGATATATTCCAAATAAATTAATAAGAGAGAGTACTGAACCCCCGATAGTACACAAAATAGGTCAGAATACTATTGCAGAAGCAACAAAAAAGCAAGCCTAATTTAAAAGAACGCAAAATATCCAGGATTGGCGAAGTTTTAAAGAAGCTTGAAATTTAGCGCATACTTCAATGAGAGATGCTTTTAATCATTTCCACAAGGAAACTCTGTCTCGAAATCCGACAGTAAACCCAAAGAGATTCTTGTCGTGTGTAAAGTACGCAAGCGGCAAGATGCAATCAATAAGTTCACTGCGTGATAACAATGGTGAAGTTATTGGTGATAGCGCCACTAAAGCAGACTTACTGAACACGATTTTCCGAAATTCGTTCACAAAAGAAGACGAAGAAAATATTCCAGAATTCAAATCAAGGCCAACTGCCAACTAGAATTATTCAGAACTAGTTATCCTTGGTGTTGCAAAGCAGCTTAGAACACTTATAGTGCGTTTAAAACGAGTTGGTAATTTTGACAGTTTAGTACGAAGCGAGTGGTGGGAGGCGTAGTTGCCAGTGAGTGCTGGGTGCGTCAGCAGGTGGCCACAGTATGTCAGGCCTACTCGGCGCGGAACCTGGCAGGCTCGCTTGACTGCGTGAAGAGCAAACCGGCGGATCTGTGATCTTTCTGAAACGATTTCAAAGAAACTGTTCGATAATAAACTCTCGTTCTCGCACATCTTATAATTTGTCAGCTTCATGATCATCCGGCTATCATGTCGGTAATGGTCATAGTAAGTTGTGACATTTCGATAGTAGTTAAACAACTGCAAGAAATTCTTAGTTTGCAGTTAAAATTAGGTATTGCTATGAATTTGTGTTTGGTGCGTGATAGGTTACATGTTGCTGCATACTAAGTGTAGACGATATATTGAATTATTCTTTAAACTAGTAAGGATATTGCCGTCTGTTCACAATTTCAACAAAATTTAATGTATGTAAAGCGCTCCATGACGAATTCGTGCGTCAGTGAAAAAACTGGAATAAAATATTCGTAAATTCCTCGTATCTCATAAATGGTATGAGATATTGGAACACATTTTTGGCAAATGATAGCGCTAACAGACGAGTGTCTTTTGCCATACGATTATTATGCGAAACTTCCCGTATCTACCGCGATTTTCAAACGACTGCATATTTTTTTAATGAAATAATGTAATTATTGAGGGCCATCGGTAGCTGCTGAAACGAGAAGTGCTGTGGGTTTTGTGGCAATATAAGTGAAGAAATTACTAAGAATGGGCTGTTTCATAAACTATTGACCTATCTAGCACTCAGTTGTTAGTTCAATAACACACTATTTCAGGATTCTGTCGCAATTTCAACTGCATTGGAATGTTAGTGAGATGAATATTACTGAACCCTGCAGTGTTTTGACAAATGAAGCAGATTTTAACGTGGCAACAGGAGAAGTTACGTGTTCGTCAAAACTTGCTACAGTCCTTCATGAATCAGTGTCCCTTCAGATGCCTTCTAGGTATGGCTGACAATTCAAGACCCGTCCTGTCGTGCAACATTTTCAGTGGCTTCTTTTGTCAGAATTTCAGCACCAGTGAACGTACATTTCTTGTTGATTTTTACCACATTACTTTTCACCTAGACCCACATACTCTGTCGGATTTAAATGAGCATGATATGGAGGATGCCTGATCAAACTATGCTCTTCACATTTAGCCAGTTTGTCTACCTGGTAGCGTGAAGTTTTGGCTTATGTGGCACCGCAAGTTCCTTTAACTTTGCTTTAAAAATGTTACGTTCAACTTTATCTCATGCAACATATCTTTGTATACAGAGCAAAGCACCCCTTTCCTCTACTGCATTGTTGGACACTTATGCATCACAGCAGTGTGGAGTGGCATTCTCTCAATTACTATTGTCAAATTCCGAGAAATGTTTTGCAGCACAACGTTATCTTCCCATTTGGTGAACAGTGACCTTGGACGACAGTTTTATTGAAAATATCTTATTCAGATGTACTGCGTTGTTGCCATTAGTGCAATGCAAACACGAAACACTCGTTTACATGACGACTACAGAACATTTCAGTGCCATAAAATACGACTTTACAACGAGAGCTGACGAACGCGTCTACTACGTGATTCCACGTGGTACTGTTGACTCGTGGTTTGACAACAGGGGCGCTTCACCACCGGACTGCTGGCGGCGTGGCAGGGAAAGCCGTATTGCCATTGGTGTTACCTGGGCAACAGCGTCACGTCCCTCTCTGGTCAGCCAAACGTCAATAGTCGCAGCTAATTTTAAACACATTATAAGAAGGCGAGGCTTCCGGTCCAGACTACATGCCAATCAAGTTCATTTCAGAGTATGCTGACATAATAGTTACGTACTTAACAATCATATACAACCGCTCGCTCGTAGAAAGATCTGTACCAGAGACTGGAAAGTTGCACAAGTCACACCACTACCCAAGAAAGGAAGTGGGAGAAATAGCCTGAATTACAGACCCATATCACTTACGTCGATTTTTAGTAGGATTTTGAAAAATATAGTGTGCTCGAACATTTTGAATCACTATGAAGAAAGCGTTTTATTGATAAACAGCCAACACGGATTCAGAAAGTATCGTTGCTGTGAAACACAACTAACACTTTGTTCACACGAAGTAATGAGTGCTATTGACAGGAGAAGTGAAATTGATTCCATATCTTTGGATTTCCCGGAGACCGTTCCTCACAAGGGACTTCTATTTAAATTGCGTGCCTATGGAATATCGTCTCAGTTGTGTGATTTCCTGTCAGGAAGGTCACCGTTCGTAATAACTGACGGAAAGTCATAGAGTAAAACAGAAGTAATATGTGGCGTTCCTCGGGGAAGTGTTAAAGGACGAAGTTTTATAGGCCCTCTGTTATTCCTGATGGACATAAAAGATTTAGGAGACAATCGCAGCAATCCTCTTAGATTGTTTGCAGACGAATTTATCATTTACCGATCTATAACGTCATCAGATGTTGAAAATGAATTGCAAAATCATTCAGACAAGATATCTGTATTCTGCAAAAAGTGACAATTGACTCTAAATCATGAAAATTATGAAGAATATGCTAAATTTCAGAACTAAAAGGCTGTAAAGTCAACTAAATACATCGGGATTACAATAACGAATAACTTGAATTGGAACGATTTAATAGGTACTGTTTTGGGGAAATCAAACCAAAGACTGCAATTTATTGGCAGAACACTTAGAAACTATGACAGGATTACTAAAGAGACTGCTTACACTACGCATGTGCACCCTCTTCTGGAGTATTGCTGTGGGGTGTGGAATCCGCATCAGATAGGACTTGCGGAGGACATCGAAAAAGTTCAAAGAAGGACAGCTCGTTTTGCATTATCGCGAAATAGGGATGAGAGTGCCACGGATATGATACACGAATTGGAGTGGCAGTCATTAAAACAAATGCGTTTTTGGCTGCAGCAGGACAACTGTAATGAAATTTCAATCACCAACTTTCTCCTTAGAGTGTGAAAATATTTTATTGACGCCCATCTAGGTAGGAAGAAATGGTCATTATAATAAAGTAATAGAAATCGGTCAGAGCTCACACGGAAAGATTTAAGCGTGCGGTTCCCTGTGTGCTGTTCGAAAGTGCAACGGTAGAGAAGTAACATCAAGTTGGTTCAATAAACCCACTTAATTGTGAATTGCAGAGTAATAAAGTAGATATAGCTGTACTATCAACAAATGCGTTCAGAAAAGGCTGCCTAACACTTAAATCTATATTCGATGATAACAAATTTGTCTTATTTAGAAACGCTTTTCTTGCCATTGCTGGGCTACGTGTATATTCTCTCTGCTTCAGCTCTCGTCATTTATTTTACTTCCCAAACAGTAAAATTCACAGCGAATCTCGTATACTGCGATTTAAGGGGTCCCATGAGGATGGTACTGTGTATCGAAATCGGTAGCCAGTAGGCAAAATAAATAAATTGCGACTGTAGACTAAAACATATCTTTTTCAGTACTTTATCAGTCGCTGTTCCACAGACGGTATATCGGGTATATCCAATAGCTGGTAGTCAAGTAACACTCAAAATGAAGCTGTCAGATGCACAGTCAGCATATATTCATTAATTAATACCTATGATAACCCGTAAATTTGATTAAATTTGGGTCAATTATCAAATAGCAACACGTTTTTTCAAGTACTTGATTTATTATTTGATTTGATTTCAGAATATCGAGGTATGTAAGTGGTGATCATTTTGGTTGGAATGTGGACGTTGACAGGGAAGTGGCTGCTAACGGAGAAGTTGATGTTTTCGGGAAAAGCTTGGTTGGACAGAAAAACCGTGAATTATGAGAGTAGGGCATGAAATGGAATTACACGTTTCTGGCCCACTTAGGAAAGTGGTCAGTAGTTGTTTTGTTTCGTCTATACGCTGTGCTTGCTTCTATTTCCTACAGCAGTTCTTCGTTTCCCATTCTCTGCCTCTTTCAAATTCTTCTGATAAACTGTAAACAGAGTAGAATTTAATGAGCACTGCTTTGATGTAATTGACATTTGTTCACTGTGAAGACTGTTTTGCTACAGTTATTGAGACTAGTCTGTCCTATGTAATCCTCTACATCTCAGTATGTCTACTGTAGCCTAATCGTACATCTATTTGAACCTACTTTCGTCTGTATAATTTTTACCTCTCAACGGTTCCCATCTTTACCAAGCTGACAATTTCTTGATGACTCAGAATGTCTCCTTTCAAATGAAAGTTTGACATCATCTACAATGATAAATCGTTGCTCCTGCAACCTAAGCATATCGATGGGTAGATATAAGCAGATCATGGCTTCTTCCAATATCGATCTCTTCAGAGCAAGTATGTTTCTGAACGTGGGCCAAGTGACTCACATATTCGGCCCGTAAAAGTCAGTATCAGCCGAGAGCGGGTTAAGTAAAGTGCTCGTATAGGCTGTTGTGTTAACTCATATACGGTGCCATGTCTTGAAGGAGCGAGGACTGCTTTCCCTATTGAAGCGGGATAGCGTGCAGCTCACTGCACCACTCACTTTGTAATCGGGTGGAAACCCTATACCAGTATGTATGTCGTTGACGCCTTCAGATTATTTCTCGTTCGACCTGACGTGAGCGTATATACCGTAACCACGTTTCGTATTGTTCTGCAGCCTCTGGTTAACCACTAACGTCGCGTCTTGGAGAAAACGTGGGCTGTAACAGGTGTTCCATGTTTTGTAGCACCAGTACTTTTAGCAGGTATGCCAATACCTTTTGCTAATAATTGTGAGGGCTTAAATTCACAATCTGGTTAAATTTTCGATGTAAGTTTTGTGGTTAGACAGAAACACGTGCTGTCCACTGACAATGAAATTCTTGTGATGGTTGACCGGTAATTCAATATACATAGGAACACCCAACCGAACATTAAGGTGTCTTTTACGTTGTCCACACTATTTTATGATTTCTGTGTCAATTTTTCACGTTCTTGTAGCAGTTTATGAGTGAATTATTAACTCAGTATTTTAATTAGTTTTTGCACGAGCTTAATATGAATACATATTTGATTGCGATCCTTCAGCTATTGACCGCTAATATTAAAAGTATTTTTAAATGATAAGTACATGTATTAAATTCCAATTTCCAACGTAAGTCTCGCCGTAGGCCGAGTCTACACGTTGGGGAGTGGAGATACAGATTAGTTGCTTTCTCTCCTCATTATTACAGGCGGATTAGTTGTATTGATTCAGTTAAGGGGCTTGATACGTTTTGAATGATTTTCAGAGTACTATCAATGCAGTAAGAATTCATACGTGACAGACAGGTTTTCATGTATAATCTGTACATGTTCCTCGACAGTTTAGATCTAACAAGGGCTTCACTCCCGGGTAAAAGATAGTATCTATTTTAACTGAGATGAATTTATTCTGATTACAACGGTTACTTATTCAGTATCATGATTGCTAATTGAGTGCTCAAATGCACATTGTACTATTACAGAGTGGTCAGATTAAGTTTACAAATGCTCACCGCACAGGCCTTGTAACACATCTCACTCACTGGCAGTGATAGATTAGACAGCATATACGTCGATGAACCAACATTATCACCATCTACTTAATAGTGTGTTAGTCCACCGATGGAACAAACTACAGTAGCGATTGTACGTGTCACGGATACGACAAGTCCATCGAAGATTTCTGACAGTATGGGCCCAAGATGTTAACGCACACGTCACACATTCCCGCAAATTACGGGACACAAGTCAGTCGGCGCCGGGTTGGCGCCCGATCGCGTCCCAGATGTGTTCTTTCCGTTTCAGATCAGGCTAATATGGCCGCCAAGACGTCAACGTGAGATGACCACTATGCTCCTCAGGCGGCTATTACACGATTATGAACTTCCGACATGGACAGTTATCCTGCTAGAAGATGCCATAGATGAAAGGGAGGAATCTGGCACAATAAGATGTCACGTAATCCACAGTTATCATAATGCCTCTGCTGATCCTGATGCATCATGATGGCTTCGATTATTAAAAGTGGTCCCATGACGGTATCGTTGGGCCAGCATGAGCTCACTCAGGGGTCGTCTGTTGCAGCCGACAACATGCGCCTAGTAGTGTGTTCGGAAACACTTGTGTGTTCACCAGAATTGCTCTCTGACGTCCGGGCACAGATCGCCGTTTGTATTGCTTTAAGAGAGGCTAGATTATAAACCCCAAACTCTGTGTTGAGTCGTGAAATCCCAACACCTTATCGCCGACTCGTAATTTCACAGTTGTTCAAGCACGAGCTGTCAGTCAGTATCGCTATGGGCAGTGCACACAAAGTTGTTGCTCACTGCAGCTTACGATGTGCGTACTGGGAACAGGCTGTACTCCATCCAGATACCGCAATTCCAGCATTCGAGATAATGTCGATGGTCATTCACAGTGAGTGCCGATTTGCTCTCCTTCCATTTTTTCGATCAGAATTATAGTACTTTAGGAAAGTAGTGTAGGCGTTAATGACTCAAGAGAGTACTGCACTGAAGAGTATCGGAGATACACTCACTGGACAAAAAATAAGCCTTCTATAGGGAAATCATTAAAAGTGTCATTTAATAACGTGTAATTCCGTCCCTGAACTTGATAACCTTCCGGATTCCGTTAGGAAGTGAATCCACAGGATTGTGCAGATACGTCGCATGCGGTTAAGCAACTCGCGCAATTCCACCAAATTGTGGGGACGTCTATGTTGTCAGTAGAATAGCAGTTCTAACATGTCCCACAGACTTTCCATGGAGTTCAAGTCAGGTGATTTTGCGGCCAATTGATACGTATTAGGATGGGAAATGTTCAGAAAACCAGTCAAATATTATTCCAACCCCATGAAGTTCATTGTTCTCGTTTTGAAAAAGAGTGGTGTCAGTAGATGTTGACAGAAAGGCTGGCCGAGCGGTTCTAGTCGCTACAGTCTGGAACCGCGCCACCGCTACGGTCGCCGGTTCGAATCCTGCCTCGGGAATGGATGTGTGTGATGTCCTTAGGTTTCAGTAGTTCTAGGGGACTGATGACCTCAAAAGTTAAGTCCCATAGTGCTCAGAGCCATTTGAACCATTTGACAGTCTGATTTCTGTTCGCAAGAGACATAAAATTCACACCCAGCGACAGCATGATTTCTGTTCGCAACACTTTGGAAAGGCGAACAACACTGAACATTCATTTGAACACTGCACTAAAACGTTGGCAAGTATGACATACCACAGCTGAGGGCAGGTGGGGGGAACCTGGACAGATGACGTGAAAATAAAAAGGGGCGAAGGAGAGGAAAAAACGAAGGGGGGAGAGGAGGAAAGGAGCCGATGGAGGATGAGGTGAGGACCCATAAGAGGGGGGGGGGGGGGGGTGCTGGGCAGATGCGACAGGGAGCGGGGAAAGGCAGAAGAGGGGAATACAAAAGGACTCGGGGGGGGGGGGGGAGAGAAGAGGTAGGGAGACGTTAGGCGGGGAGAAAACAGGATGGAAGGGGGGGAAGACGGAGCCCAGGGAAAGCACAGAGGAAAGGAGGGGGTGTGAGGATCAGAGTTGATAGGAGGTAGAAATGGAGGGAGAGATGGCATCATCTGGGAGAGGGAGTTGATGGAAGCCACCTTGGGAAAGGAGATGAAGGGTGTAGAGATGGAGGGTAAGGGGGACACAACAGCGAAGGTGTGGCAGGGGGCTGAGACGAGAGAGGAGAGGAGCAACCAGGGGGTGAGGGGGATCAAGGCGGCGGGAAGTGTAGAGTATGTGGATATGTTCGAGGAATAGGAGCAGATGGGGGAAGGGAATGATGTCATAGAGGATCCGCGTGGAAGACAGGAGGCGTATACGGAAAGCGAGGCGGAGTGTATGACGCTCAAGGATCTGGAGGGACTTACAGAATTTGGGGGGGGGGGGGGGGGGTCAGATGTCCAGGTGGGACTGGCATAACAGAGGGTGGGACGGATTAGGGATTTGTAGGTGTGGAGCATGGTAGAGGGGTGCAACCCCGATGTCCGACCAGAGAGGAGTTTGGGGAGTCAGAGGCGGTTGTGGGCTTTGGATTGGATGGAGCAGAGATGAGGCATCTAGGTGAATTGCATGTTACGGTTACTCTCCTTTATATGTTACAGTTTTATACACCTCAACATGGGATTTTAATATCTGGGAACGGTCGTGGTTTGAACAATCGTTAGTACATTAGCAGATCATGCTTTTCAACTGGAGACGTTCTATATACCAAATCTTGAACACTCCAAGTAAAAGCTCTTCGACTGGGCTTCCCTGAAAGCATTAGTCGTCTTGTGTATCAGCTTGTGTCCTGTTGCGACAAGCCGTGCTGGCAGCCTCTGCAGTGCATCGTTAGTGACGCGGCGTGTGAGAGCGGCTAGTGAGGTGGCGCCGAGTACGGCCGTGGCCGCTCCTCGCGGGATGGACGCTGCGCTGCGCCGCGGCGAGATTGCGCGCCAGCGCCGCCTCTGCCTGCGCCCCCCGCCGCCTGGCAGCCGCCGTGTTTACCGACGCCTCGCCGCCTCCGCCGCCCCCGCCGCCACCGCCGTCGCCGCACCTCATCTCCTCCGGCCGCTTCATTTCCTGGACGCAGCTCGACGCGCCGCGATGCTCTGTTTCGACGCAGCCGTCTCCCGGGAGGCCAGGTCCACTCAGCTCCGTGCAGTTCCCGTGCCCGGCACCTCCGTCTCTCTGCAGTCGGCGCCTTACACCGCTGGTGGCGTCACATCGCTACCGTGGCCTCCCCAACTCCTCTAACCGTCTACTGACTCAGAACGGAATGGTCTAATTCGACATGTCGAAACTTACCCTGAAATTTTTCACGTAGGACGTAAGTTCAAATTTTAGCTGTTAAGGCGCACTGCAAGTACTAAAAAAGTATGAAATTACTCATATTTGCAACACGAAAACCCTTTAAAACAGCGGTTTGTAAAATCCGTCCTGGTGAGCGTGCGAATCGGCGAATAAGCAGACGCAGCTGTGACAAGAGAAAGTAGTGCAAAGTCAAATGTGCTCACACGTGAATTTTAAGCATTAAACCACGCCATTAACTGTATGGCCGGCCGCGGTGGTCTCGCGGTTCTAGGCGCGCAGTCTGCAACCGCGCGATTGCTACGGTCGCAGGTTCGAATCCTGCCTCGGGCATGGTTGTGTGTGATGTCCTTAGGTCAGTTAGGTTTAAGTAGTTCTAAGTTCTAGGGGACTGATGACCTTAGATGTTAAGTCCCATAATGCTCAGAGCCATTAACTGTATGAATAACTTAATGTTCATATCGGTAGCTAAACTGTTGCAGATGTAAGAGGGGCGTTCAATAAATAATGAAATACTTTTTTTCTCGGCTAATTTCGATTGAAAAATAATTTGAAATTTGTTGCGAGACATCATGGAATATTCTAGCTTCAACCCCTACATTTTCATGTAGCTCTGAAAACTGGCGGCGCTATAAGTTGCCTTCAAAATGGCATCTGTACAGTTAAGTCATGTACTTTCTTGTCAATTCTATCAACCCTTACTGCTAAGTTGTTTACTTTCTTTCTCAGAATGATCCAGGTGTACGTCTCTAGTTCCTTGACCCTAGCATCTAACTCATTGATCAGTATCAGAAGGGTATGGGCACACGTCTATAGCTCCTTCACTTTACATTCGAGAGACTGAAATTTTCGTCCATGTAAACACAAATTCTCTGTCTGTACACGCATATCCTCTCGGACTGAGTGCCTGACGTATGTGCAAATGTGTTCGTAGTGCGATATATATTAACACACTCATCACTTTCTGCACAGCTATATATAAAGAAACTCCTGGAAGTTCCCTCTATACCTTCCGCCATTCAGTTTTCTTGATTTATCAATAACAAGAAACCTATACCGTGCGTGATTTCAGCAATCTTCGCATATTTTTACAAAATCATTGAATGGCATGTCGGTTACTTCATTCGCCTGGAAAACGTGTTTTAAATTCAAACTGTGTTCTTTGAAATCTGTAATGCGATTTGCAACTATTTGGGGATTCTGGAATATGGCTGACTCAAATAACATACGTCAACACCCATATGACGACCAGAACAGAAATACCCTAGAATCTGATCATGGTTTTCCACAGCAACATTGTCGAATATGAGCACTATCTTTCGCTTTACTTTTTCCGATGGGGTGATTTGACTGCTTTGACTGAATATCGTATATGTTACACCATCTACACCCTGTGGTATCTTTCTCAGTAGCTTGAACTTGGGTTGAAACAGCGGTTTTGAAAATACACAGACATGCTCAGAGTGGAGTGCATCTGGATGTGTTAGTAGTGACATGAGAACATTTATCTTTCCACAGTTGAGGGACCCACAATTATCGCTTGTATGTTATCAGGTAGGAGTATCCAGTTCTCCTTCTTCTTCTGGTCTTCTTCCGCACCATCACGGGATCGGTCACTTACAGCAAAGTCCTGATGTTTCACCCACCCTGACGTGATACCGACTACATCAGATTTTTGGTGTACAATGGGCTTCCATAGGAAATGAACGCTTGTAATAATAATGTGTGTAGTCACTATAGCGCAACCATCTTATGGACTGAGCTACAACGGCTACACCTTACATTATATAATGACAGGGTGGTTAAATAAAGAACAAGGGTGTAACAAGATATTCTTATATCTACGCATCACCAGTGCTATATACATCAGTAAGAATTCATTTGTTCAGGCTTGACAACAGTACTGTATTTCACAAATTCACAGAATTCAGCGTGTATTGCTCTCGAACTGATGGGTGTTCCTCTAGCTTCTTCGTTTGACACCGTATTGATGCTGTGTTCTAAATCGTCTGGATGCACACTGTTTGTACAGAGATACTTCACAATATCTTTATACGCAATCTGAACGCATGGCAGCCCATAGTTCAATCTTTCCAACTCAAGGGAGAGCACCATTCATAGGCGAACAAGTTTGTAATGGTGGAGTGCTGCAGATAAATCCATCGATCCCCAGATCTCACTATGAATGTCACAATGTAGTACAGTGATGTTATAGATAGCATTACGCAAGCACAGTAAATGTTCGGAGAGGTCATCAGTTGGTTGATGTAGGGTTCTACTTTACATAGTTCTCAATGCATTTTCAATCTCTAACACAACACTCCAGTCACCGTCCACTGATGCTTCTGTACCAATATTTAAGCGCCTTGATCCCATAGCTGTTAAATTATAAGGTGAAGTGAAAAGCAATAGAGCACTGGAAGGAAATGGTAGCTTCTCATCCACATCAACACTCTGTCCTCGAAGTAATACTGGAATGTCCTGGGATGGTGTGCATGGCGGAGACCAGTACTGTTCTGCACCGTGTGGTGTAGGGCTCCCACCACAGTTCTTTTGAGAGTCAGGAGATGGCTGGGTGTCTTCATGAAAAGGAACTAAAATATGTTGTAATTTAATCTCAAAGATACAAGTAGAAAATTTGTTCGACTGTCATACCAGAGGAATACTCTGAAAAACTGTTTTATCCTTGATAGACAAATGACTAATTTCGAGATTCTTTTATTACTTCTAGTATTAACTACTTTTTGTTCTGATGTGCTGGCGTAAAGACGTACTGTATAATTTCATGTTTATGTGTGTGTTAAATGAAGGTGTTAGATGATGAAAAATGTGTTTTATAATTTCTGTCAAGATCAAGCCTAAATTCCATACCAATGGAGTACAAATTATTCTGTTAATTCGATAAGGCGAATTTTAGATGGAGGCGACGATCTTCACGACGGCGCTGCTCAACAACAGAGGTACGTGATTGTGCTCACTACTTCCCTTTGGTGACCGCTAAGATTAATTTCGATGTGAATTTGCCGAGACATTCAGAACCTGCAATGTTCCTTTTCGTATAAAAATTGGAGTCCGATAGAAAAAGAAATATTCTTAAATTAAAATAATTGAAATTCTTTTACCCAGGCCATGGCGAATGATAGAACGCACGTGCCTCTACCCTGATTGTACGTTCGCAATCTCCGAGTGTGTTACGACGTAATTATTTTTCGAAAAAAAATTAAGATAGATCTTTCTCATCAGATCGCAACCACTCGCACGCGAATGTACGTACCCTCTGAATGTGTCTAGTCAGTCGTGCGCACTGTTCCAAAGCTTTTCTGTTAATATTCAGTGGATTGCATCTCCGCAATTAATTTTTGTTTATGCCGCAAATCGCACTTCACGCGAAGTATTTATTACGCAAGTTTCAGGCTCCATTTAATGTCAAAAATTCCGAAGTACGGCTGACTAAGCAAACCGCTACAATAATTTCATATCTCTACAACTACAATAACACAAAACAACAATAACATAACAGGGAGGTTACGTTACACTTATTATACAAATCGACGAGCAGGATGGATAACAGCAGCTGCTCCAACGTACTGGCCACAGGATCCCACGTTGCTCCTACCACTGCTGGCCCCGGAACACCAGAGGTCACTGCAGGTCCCAGTAAGCTGATGGTGGTTGCTGCTGGTTCAGACACATTGGAGGTCGTGCCAGTCCAGACATGCTGGAAGCCACTGAACAAAGAAGAAGAAACAATAAGCATCCACAGACAAGGATATGGGACTTGACAAAGAAAAGGAGGAATATTAGGAGCGTTTGGCACGCGATCACAACTTTTGAAGACACAGACGATGCTAAAACTGGATCTCTGAAGTGCAGCGATAACATGCGCATTCCTAGTAGTGGATAAATTAATAGTCGACTGTGTTCTGGGATCAGAAACTATCCGGGAGAAGAACGCAAAATTAGGCTTCTCTACCGGGAAAGTAAATTTTTGGATCGACGGAGTCCTAATCCAGGTAGATTTGCTAAGGAAAGAAGGAAAACATGTAAGATACTGCAGAGGGGCAAAGTTTCACTTGATTAGGAAAGAGCACCGGCAAAGCAAAACAAGTTTGATTAAAGTCATCCAAGTAGTAGAAATATCCGAGCAGATAAAACAGAAGTTGAGCCGGCCAGAGCACCTTAAAGATGAGCATAAGACACATTTGGCTATCCTGTTAAGCAATTATCTGAGAGTGTTTGAAGAAGAACCCGGTATCATTGAGGGTTATACATGTCATTTGAATGCCAAGTCACACAGAACATACTGCCATAGTTTCTATCCCATTCCTTGGAAACAACGCAATGCAGTGGACCAAGAAATACAGAGGATGTTAGATTGGAATCTAATTGAACCTTCAAACAGTCCTTACTGCAGTACACTTCTCGTTGTGCCAAAACCAGTTGGAAAGGTATGTCTTGTACTCGATGCTCATGTAATTAACACAATTATTGTACCAGTATGTACACACCCAGAAAATATAGATGAGTTGATCCAAAAGTTCAATGGAGTGAAGTATTTTACAACAATCGATTTGTGTGGTTCATACTGCCAGGTCAAGTTAGATGAGTCGAGAAAGTATACTGCGTTTGTATATGCCAGAAGAAGTTGTCATTTCAAGGTTCTTCCATTTGGTTTGAATATCAGTGCAGGGGTATTCATATCTGCATTGGATGCAGCATTAGGATCTAAGCAGTCAACTAACATTGTTTGTGGATGACATATTGATAGCTACAAATACCTGGGAAGAACATGTGAATCTACTGACACGCGTATTTGAGAGATTTTCTAGTGTGGGAATAACAGCTAACTCCAGAAGTCACATTTCTGCCTGGAGGAAATAAAATTCTTAAAGAATTTAATAAATTCAAGGGGCTTCTTACCAGATGAAAAGAAGCTAAGTCTGATAAAAATTTTCCTGTTCCTAGAACGAAAAGGCAGTTAAAACGATTTGTAGGTCTTGCATCGTTTTTGCCTCGGTTTATAGAGGATCAGTCGATGAATTCTGTACCGTTACTAACTTTATTAAGGAAAAATGTGCACTGGCATTGGATTGAGGAATGTCAGCAAGTATTCGAAGCAAACAAGCAAGCTTTGTCTAATGCAAAGATTCACTATCATCCTGACATGTCCTTGGAATTTGGATTAATGATGGATGCTTTATCTTTTGGTCTGGGCATTTGTTTGTTCCAAATTCGAAAAATAGATGGCAAGCCCACCTTTTACCCAATAGCTTTCGCTAGTAGGACACTGTCAAGTCGCGAGAGATCGTATACTACGAGGGAACAGGAGGCTCTTGCAGTAGTATGGGCATTCAAAATGTTTAATTATTATTTATATGGAGAAAGAACCATTGTGTATTGTGACCGTCAAGCTCTTAGCTTTTTACAAACTTGTAAGTTATTACATGCGAGATCAGGAAGATGGACGGTCACTCTTCAAGAGTACCAATTTCGTATTGTCTACATTCAAGGGAAGGAGAATATAATAGCAGAAGCATTATCTCATCTTCCATAAGGATTAGAAGAAGGCATCATCTCGGGTGAAAACGAAGATGTATTTCCAATATTATTTATGAGAGATCAAGTAAACCGAAGATACTATCTAGAGAGATATGACGAGACTCAAACAAAGTGATCCAAGATGGATGAAGATTCTACAGAAATTAGAAGATCCACAAGGTAAAATAAACCAGTACTATAAGGTAGTGAATGATGTACTGTTTCATTGTCGGATTAATATGAGTCAGAATTGATGTGTGTGTATACCTGAGGAATATGAGGAGAAGTTAATAACGTATACTCACAACACTTGGGGACAAACTGAGAATGTACTATTGCTTCCTAGATTTTAATAGAAAAGTTTGGAGGGTACTGAGAAAATATGTAATATGTCAGAAAACAAAACCAAATAAAAAAGGCAGTAAAGGCCTGTTGTTACATTCCATTATATCGGAAAAGCCGCTAGCTACTTTAATAGAGGATGTATGTGGACCATTATCGAGGGCTAGAGGAGGCTGCAAATACATTGTAACTTTCTTGGACATATTTACAAAATATATAAAAATGTATATATCTAATGAAAACTGCTACAGCAGCGCCCATTCTGAACCGTTTATTCAGTGACTACATTCCGCGCATTGGAAAAGCGAACGCAGTCTTATCTGACAATGCTACATATTTAACTGGATGTAGGTGGAGGCATGCATTAACCCGAGCAAATATTATTAATATCCAGATATAACCCGGGCGCGAATCCGATCGTGAGAGCTTTTCGCGAATTACATAGCTTTATGCGAACATATTGCCAGGTGAAGCAGACAAGATGGATAGAATATCTCGATACATTTGAGGAAATCGTGAACTATTTGCCTCACATGACCACAAACTTTACACCTGCTGAACTAATGTTCGAGAGAAGAGAAATAAATGAATAGATAGATAAGATTCCAAAGATATCAGAAGGAGAAACCCAATGGCAAGATAAGATAAGAACAGCTTTAATAAATCTGACCGAAAGTGCTAGAAAGGGGAAGGTAGATTTTGACAAAAGAATCTTACGCAGACAATCCTTTGGCGTTGGCGAAAGAGTACTACTAAGTACACATACTCGTTCATAGCTGCTAAACAAGACAAATGAAAAATTGTAATTGAAGTACGAAGGACAATTTGAAGTGATTATGATATCAAATCCAGGAGCATATGTCTTAGAACATCCTGAGACCAGAAATATAAAGGGGTTGTATCCTCATCACGATTTAAAAATTTTTCATTCCTGGAGGAATGAATAAATATAAGAAAAGGAAGATAATTTTTCTAATAGTAATATAAGTAATTTCAGATAAGATTATGATGGGTCGACAGGGATCCATAAGAGATGAATTATAATGTTTATGTAAATATATATGTTTTCTTTCAGCAACGTGATTTTGTATATTCTTAAGGAAAAGTAATTATTACGTTTTTTTTAATTTCAGTAAAAAATGTAGTTGTAATGGCTATCTGTTTCAGTTTTCATGTAATTGTTAGTAATACGTACATGGAAATATTCATGTTAAAGGCATAGGAATATATGCAAAGCAACGACACAGCAATATAGCTGATTAATTACTTTAAAGAATAAAGTCAATTCACTGGGTGGAGTTTCATAAAATTTTATTGAGATAGATTACCAACGAAGGTATTTGGAAGGACAATGCTGGACCAATTCAGAGGGGTATGTGTGATCGTTGTGGGGTGTTTGGTATTAAATTATAATTATTTGAAGTGGCTCTGAGCACTATGGGACTCAACTGCTGAGGTCATTAGTCCCCATTTGAAGTATGATAAATGATGAAGAGATACGACTGGGCTGAATTTGTGTGGATTTGGGGAAAGTAGATACATTCGTAATTATACTCTGTAAAGGTTAAAGCTAATTTCGAAGACTGATAGAAGTGCGGAGTAGTGATGGATTCTGTGAACAGCAACGAACTTCAAGTGATGTGTTGTGTGTTTCCAGGTACAAAATAAATTATGAACACGTGCTGGTGCTATGTCATAAAAAGAAACTAGGGATGAGACACAAGAGAGGTTATGTGTTTGCTAATAAGCAAGATATACTCATGTGCGTCTTATTAGAAACGATTTCTGTGCTTCATTAAAGAAAAAGGTGAAGTCACGAAAGAGAATTATCACCAGAGTTTACCAAGGGAAACGAGTGCGGACATGGTACTCTGATATTAATAAATAAATGTATGAAGGAGAAAAGATTCGATTATTGTGGTGAAAGATTAACCCAATATTGAGTAATAAAATGTATATTACTTCTTCCGAATCACTAAATTCAGACGAGTAGAGTGAGAATGAAGAGTATATATGTACTAAACCTTCTCTCACAGCGCTTTCCCATCAGTAATGATTAGCATTGATACTTGTTCCGGGGTATGTTACATGTTAACACATCACTGCCCTGTGAATGGCCCTATGAGGGTATGAACCAGCCATTCTAGGACCTGAGGATCAACCCTGTTCCTGACTATCTCTGCCATCCCACACACCCTAGCAAGAGGGTCATCCTCCGTCTCTACACACACCTGCCCTGCACCTTCCATGAGATGTCGTGCTGACGTCACTACCAAGACATCTTCACATTTACCCACTCCATCAATGCAAGAACGCCCTGTATAAAGACAATGTCAGATATGTTATTTGAACTTTTAATAAATTTTTGTAAATTACTGGGTGGAGCATAAGGTTAAATTAGCTTTGTACCAGGTTTTCCATGGTTTCCCTCAGGAACCATTGCCCGAATCGGAAGGCTCTTCTGATCGAAAGCCCATGGCCACTTTAGCCGTTTACAGATTTACGTAAACGGCTAATGTCAAAATATTTAACTTTATGAAAAATTGCGAGTGAATATGAAAACTACACAAAGTTCATAAGCGGAAAAAGTAGTTATGAAAAATTGCGAGTGAACATGAAAACTACACAAAGTTCATAAGCGGCAAAAGTAGTCATCAGCCGCTAGAATATTCCACCCACTCAGAAATATTGCTCAAAATATAAGGGTCAATTATGTTACAGCTTTGGCCACCTAATATCTTGTAAAACAAATCCACGCCCAAAATCGGGTTTTTAAATGGATCGTAAATGGTAAAAACTCTTCTAATGCTGAGAGTGGTATAAACTGCCTGCGAGAATTGGACATTACGTACTACTGACGCTTCTCTCTGGGATAAGGAACCAAAGATGTGTATTTGATGACTCTCTGTGAAGGGATTTTAGATATCAGATGTGTTTTATGTTGGAGAGATTTTGCTATTGTTGTGCGACATCAGTAAGCTCCATTGTGAATGTTTAGTTATCCGATGGCACAATAAACAAATTCAAGAAAATAATACTCATTCAAGGTGTGTATTTATCAGACGTAGATCGATCGGACGTAGATCGATCGGAGGTGCACTGTGCAATGATGGCACGAGCCTACATCTTTTCACGGTCAATATTCTTCCAGTGAATATCTCAGAAGCAATAAACTTTCGCTGATAAAAGAGTTAGACACATCAATCCATACGCATCATACAACATAGCACCTAGTTGTGCCGAACGAGCGAAATAAAGATTTTAGAGATGTCAGGAGGAGCAGTTCCGACGAGGAGTATCAGAGAGATCGACGCTGCGGGACATGAATATAGCTCTCCTGTGGTATTTAAAACCAAAGGCGTATGTTCTTTACCTTTTAAAAGACTAAAGCTAAAACCTAAATAAAACCACTGGAAATCATAAATAAAAATACCAAAAATAAATAAGAAGGAGAGAATTTTCTTACACATATTTCTTAAATAAATTAATTAATTAAATAAAAATATAACAAAGTTCAGTGCTCGGACGACTGACACATGCACGGGTGGCACCAAATGGTGGCTAATATACCGCACTTCTTTCCATTTCTCAGTGCTTACAGTTATTATGTAATGGGAAATGGAGGCAGATGCGAGCTCTACGCAAATGGGATGAACTGTGTCTCCCGCAAACTGATTAAATAAAGAATATGTGTCAATATATTATTGACATTGATTTGAATTTTGTGTCGTGAGATTCTTACTATCCAGCACAGACTGAGGCTTTTTCCTGCCATTTTCCAGATTGGGAAGAGGGGCTTTCGAAGGCTGGGGGATTTCACAGAGGAGGGGGGTTAATTAATTGATCGATTTGATTAACTGTCAATTAATTTGATATCAAAAGTTGGTCTGCATCGGTATGGGGGTTGGGTTTATCAGAAGGAGGATTATTCACATGGGGTCATAACAATAAGTTAAGGGCAGAGGGGGTTAATTTGCCCCTGAATGTATACTTGCCTCTGGACATACGCAATCCGCACAAACAAAGTGGCGTAAAACAGACATTACCCTATTACTTCGGGCAGGTGTCTCCGTTGCGTGACTATAGGAGGGTACAAGGTGACCTCGACGATGGTGTGATGTAAAGTAGGAAAATGTAAGGTAATACTAATGAGAAGGAAAAACTATCCTGTGCTACCTGACACAGTCTCATCGATTAAATATCTAGGCATAACGTTACAAACCGATATGACATGGAGAGAGCAAGTCAGATTGATAGTAGGGAAGGCAAGTGCTCGACTTGGTTTTATTTGAAGAATTTTGGGGAAGTGTAGCTCATCTATAAAGGAGGCGGCATATACGGCGCTAGTGTTTGGGATCCCCAAAAGGTCAGATTAAAGGAAAACGTCGAAGCAGTTCAGAGATGCACTGCTAGATTTGTTAATTGTAGTTTCGAACAACAGGCAAGATTATGGGGATGTTTTGAGAGCTCAAATATAAATACTTGGAGGGATGGCAACGTTCTTTTCGAGGAACATATTGACAGAATTTAGAGAACCGGCATTTGAGGTGACTGCAGAGCGATTCTACTGCCGTCAACGTACATTTCGCTTAGGTATCACGAAGATGAGATGAGAGACATCAGGCCTCGTACGGAGGCTTACATACAGTCGTTGTTCCCTCGCTGGAACGGGAAAGGAAATGACTAGTAGTGGTACCTAACGCCCTCCACCATGCCCCCTACGGTGGCTTGCGGAGTACCTATGTAGATGTAGACGTGAATATAGTGTAGTAAATGTTTGCTGGATAATTTGAAGAGTTTGAGAGGTATCAGAGAGGCAGTGATAGAAGTGACAAGTTATCGCATTCCATAACATGTTCAAGTCCCAGTCCGACACACAGTCTGAATCTTTTAGAAAGCTTCTTATGGGTACATTCTTGTAGAGAAGAGGCACACAAAATCTAATCATATTCAGATATCATGGGTGACGAATATTATGCAGTGTCTCCTATTTAGCTGCTATGATGTTCTGTTCTGTATTTTAAAGGGGATTACATCGGTGAATGTTTATTGCTGCTGATTGCCGCGCGGGTCTAGCCGAGCAGTCTAAGGCGGTGCAGTCATGGACTGTGCGGCTGGTCCCGGCGGAGGTTCGAGTCCTCCATCGGGCTTTGGTGTGTGTGTTTGACCTTAGGATAATTTAGGTTAAGTAGTGTGTAAGCTTAGGGACTGATGACATAAGCAGTAAAGTCCCATATGATTTCACACAGATTTGAACATTTTTTTCAAATATCGTTTACCTTAGTTTACAACAGATTACTGAAAATAATTTTCTTTCAACTCTGGACAATCGACCTACTGTTGTTGATTTTTGTGTGTAAAAGCAGTGTTTTGCGCATTAACGAGTTGTTGATCAAATTTTGTCCTGGCGAGAGAGCAGCTGATCGGAAACGTGGCGTTTACTGGGGGAAGGAAGGCGACACGCGATTCTGCGGGAAGATACAACGAGGAGCGGCCTGTTCTTCCCGGAGATGGAGTCGGGCGGAGAGGAGCGCCGACACGGGTGGAGAACGGCGCGAGGCGCTGATTTCAATCTCGGCCACAATCGCCGGCGGCGAGCTGAGCTGTTTACGCTGGCCGCTTGTCTCGCGCTGTCTGCCGCCACAACGTCTTTCTCAGGGGCCCTCGACTACAGACAGCCCGTGATGTAGTCTGGTATGGTGCAACAGCCCGTGGAGCGAGACGAGATACCGGAACAAGGTGGTACAGCGGCAGCAGCAGGTGGAGATGGACTGGGAGGTGAACCCGAGGACCACAGAGACGGTGTACAGTCAGAAGTCCGTTGGTCGTAGACTTTCCCAGAGCAAATCGCGCTCTCATTGACAAGGCCAAGGCAGACACTACATTCAGTTCATACAATGGGAAACCCTTTTCTAAATTCAGAAAGAGACATTCAGTCCTCGGGGATGATCAGTTTGGATTTCTGAAAATAGAACACGAGAGGCAATACTGAACCTACGACTTCTGTTAGACTGTTAGAGGATAAGTTAATGAAAGGCAAACACTACGTTCATAGCTTTTGTAAACTTAGACAATGTAAAATTTGTTTCAGTCTATGTTGGACGCCAGGTACAGCAACCAGCTATGAATTTTTTGAAATAAGGTTGGTTGGTTTGAGGAAGGGGAGCAAACAGCGATGTCATCGGTATCATAGGAGCAGGGAAGGTAGTCGGCCGTTGTAACGTGCCAACTGGCGGTTCTCAAGATCGAACTCACATCATCAACGAGCCGTACTGTACCACCGTCCCAATGCCGTGATGTATGGCTTACTGCCACGCAAAATTGCTTGAGCGAAACAATCGACCACTACAGCATGAATCTGGTACAGTTTTAATTTTACAGTCGGTGTTATGACTGTGGATCGCTATTAATTTTCAGAAGATTCCAGTCGTAGCGGAGCGCCTGGCAAATACTCGAAGTTTAGCTCGACCGTAGTTGTACTCTTAAAAGACAAATTGAAGACAGATCAACCCTCGGATAGTCAATACAGCAGCAATCATAAACACTGACGAGACGGCAGACTCAAATGTCGAATAATAATAAACAGCACTTTTACTATACACAACGTCGTAATCGTACAGTGACACTATTACATCACGACTAGACACTCTAAAACATTCCTGTGGCACTGGCAAACAATATCGAGTAGCAGTTACTAGACAGGCAAATTTCGATAACAACTCCCGTTATCGTACTATCGGACAAGACAAAACAACAAACCACTTTAAATACAATACCTGTTTATATTATGTCAAGCTAAATATTAACTCTAGCTTGCAACTGTTCTCACACACCACAAAATTCTCACAACTATCTCTGGAAAAGTCCCGTAATCTTTTAATTACTTACAATATTTATATCCAATATATCGTCGTGTTACGACCAATTCACTTTAAGTTGCTTTCACCGATATCTATAAGGATTAATATAATTGATGCTACCCTTATATCTCTTTCTGTTTAGTCCAGCGTTGCTACGAAAATAATACGACTTAACGTGTTCCACAGATTTACCAATCTTTGGTATTAGTAAAATCGCTGATTTTTCGCTAATAACTTTCTACAACTACAATTCTAATTGAAGTTACTTAGGACACTCTTTCCATAAATGAAATCGTTTTAACTGTTTAGCATATCTACCCTCTGTATATTTAGCATCGATCAACTCAATTAATGAACTTTTTGATCAGGCAAAACATACAAATACCATCGTAAAATTGTGTCATGAAAAGCGTTATTAATATCTCTGAAAATAAAAGTTTTCTTTTCTCACAAAATTTAGCTACGCACAACAGCTACTAATTGTACACACGTAAAGGTTTCTTTTAACCAAAAAAAAAACTGGTATTTATTGGGTCTATGTACCTCAATACAATTCAATAGACGTAAGTGAGCGAGTGCCAGCGAAGACTAACACACTCCACAAAAAAGAAAATTCAATAATATAAAAAAAAATCCTAGGCACCACCGCCTTTTTAACCCTAACCTTAAGTAACAATGTAACACAATTCTGAGCCTCTTTTGCCATTAGGAAAACGCGACCTGCTCAGTTTCCTAAATTGAAATAGGCCACTTGTCACTTTGACTAACGAAGTCTTCGTTTAGTTGCGTGTTGCTTGTAAACGATTCTTTTTTTCTCGTCGCTTATCAACTCAACTACAGGCGCGATCTATCACATTACAGTGAAACAGTTCGAATGTATACGAGCCAATTCTAGATCCGCTGAATGACCGTGGTATTTAAACAACAGTAACAAACATGTGTTCGAGCCTTTCCCTTCTCGACACGCATCAGTCAGTACCAAGCCATTCCAACACAACGGCTAACAACCCAATTTCCTCTGGGCGAGCCGCGACCACTAATCATACACCACGGACAGGATATCAGTTCCTTCTATTCCCAAAAACTCATCAATCTCCTTCTCTCTAACGCGGCTCACGCTGTATCTATCACAGCAAACTATTCCTTACTACCGAACCGTCCACGGGACGACAATAAATCGATCGCCCTAGCACATAAATTCACCAAAATCAGCGTCCCATCCGCGACTATTTATAAAATCACACAGAGCCTACGTACATGCCGTAGCTCAGATTTCGGAGGAAACTACCGTCACAGCTTCGTATATGGACAGGGACCTAAAAGACAAAGTATCCACGCTGCCTCCGTGAACTGCACCAAAATAAGATATTGGTTCTACCAGCAAAACTTCTTTCCCTCTCTCAAGCCTTAAACAGCGGTGCCTCAGTATACCACGCAATAGGTCGGTATCCTATCCGACCTAGACGTCCCCTGATATATCAACTCAGTCGATAAGAGGTCTACTCGGGAACTAACTACCTTCTTACGTCATACAATAGGTACCATTTACAGGAACAAACACGCAGCGCCACGCCAACTTTTGACAACTAATTAATAATTCAGAATGAGATTTTCACTCTGCAGCGGAGTGTGCGCTGATATGAAACTTCCTGGCAGATTAAAACTGTGTGCCCGACCAAGACTCGAACTCGGGACCTTTGCCTTTCGCGGGCAAGTGCTCTACCAACTGAGCTACCGAAGCACGACTCACGCCCGGTACTCACAGCTTTACTTCTGCCAGTACCTCGTCTCCTACCTTCCAAATTTTACAGAAGCTCTCCTGCGAACCTTGCAGAACTAGCACTCCTGAAAGAAAGGATAATGCGGAGACATGGCTTAGCCACAGCCTGGGGGATGTTTCCAGAATGAGATTTTCACTCTGCAGCGGAGTGTGCGCTGATATGAAACTTCCTGGCAGATTAAAACTGTGTGCCCGACCAAGACTCGAACTCGGGACCTTTGCCTTTCGCGGGCAAGTGCTCTACCAACTGAGCTACCGAAGCACGACTCACGCCCGGTACTCACAGCTTTACTTCTGCCAGTACCTCGTCTCCTACCTTCCAAATTTTACAGAAGCTCTCCTGCGAACCTTGCAGAACTAGCACTCCTGAAAGAAAGGATAATGCGGAGATATGGCTTAGCCACAGCCTGGGGGATGTTTCCAGAATGAGATTTTCACTCTGCAGCGGAGTGTGCGCTGATATGAAACTTCCTGGCAGATTAAAACTGTGTGCCCGACCAAGACTCGAACTCGGGACCTTTGCCTTTCGCGGGCAAGTGCTCTACCAACTGAGCTACCGAAGCACGACTCACGCCCGGTACTCACAGCTTTACTTCTGCCAGTACCTCGTCTCCTACCTTCCAAACTTTACAGAAGCTCTCCTGCGAACCTTGCAGAACTAGCACTCCTGAAAGAAAGGATATTGCGGAGACATGACTTAGCCACAGCCTGGGGGATGTTTCCAGAATGAGAGGTTCGCAGGAGAGTTTCTGTAAAGTTTGGAAGGTAGGAGACGAGGTACTGGCAGAAGTAAAGCTGTGAGTACCGGGCGTGAGTCGTGCTTCGGTAGCTCAGTTGGTAGAGCACTTGCCCGCGAAAGGCAAAGGTCCCGAGTTCGAGTCTTGGTCGGGCACACAGTTTTAATCTGCCAGGAAGTTTTTAATTAATAATTCGTTGAAGCTGTCGGTTCTCTACGACAGCGGCCGGCTGCTGCGCGTCGCTCAGGCAGCATCTCTACCCAGCGATGGCGAGTTGTTGCATCGCTGAAGTCGCTCGTGCTCACCACCTGTTTTTTTTGTTGACGCTCTCGGATCATCTGTAACATGTTTTGTCGACTTAATGCACCGTGCACGTATATTTATAGTGACCACCACTTGTTATTAGCCATTTACCGGGTCGGATGCTCATCAATTGCAAAGGCGAACGTAACCCGTGCGTTTTGACACAGCACACCACGCCCTTTCAAAGGAACCATCCTGGCATTTGCCTGAAGCGATTTACTGAAATCGCGGAAAACCTAAATGAGGATATCCGGAAGCGGGTTTTAAACGTCGTCCTCCCGAATGCGAGTCCAGTGTGCTAATCACTGCGTGACCTCGCTCAGTCTTGAAATAAGACGGTGTTGGTTGCGAACTATTTTATCTAGTTATTGGTAATGACGTGCTTCCCCTTGTAGTGCATCTCAAGATTAACGTAAGAACTAATGTGGTAAGCCAACATCCGTCTTTTAACGCAAGCTTATGGCATTACGACAAAAATTATAAGGAAATATCGTCCTATCGTCATTGGGCAAATGAAAGCATGACGGACATAATACGGAGCCAATAGTGTTCCAGCGCACACAGCATGGAGCGTTGCGTACAGCGGACGAAATATTAATACGTATCACGCGATCGTGGACAGAAGATGTGATATTACACAACCGGCCACACAAACGTAGAAATTAACAATTTGCAACGAAGACTGTCTTTTTTCAAAGCTTACAGAGAGCTTTTGGATCTGTTGATTGGAATTCTCTGTCTGAAATTGTGAAAGGAACAGGCGTAAAATACGGGAAGGAAAGGCTGTTTGCAACTTGTACAGAAACCAGACTACAGGGCATGGAAGGGAAGCATTTGTTAAGAACGGAGTGAGGAAGAGTTCTAGCTTATGCCCATTGTTATTCTGTCTGTACATTAAGCAAACAACAAAGAAAACCAAAGGAAAATTTGGAGCGGGAATTAAAATTCAAGAAGGAGAAGCAGAAACTTCGAAGTTTCCCGATGACATTCCTGTTCCGCCAAAGACAGGAAAAGGCTTGGAAGAGCCGTTCAACGGAATGAACAGTGTCTTAAAACGAGGATATAATAAGAACGTTAGCAATAGCCGAAAAAATGTAACGGAATGTAGTACAATTAAATCAAGTAGTATTGAGGGAATCAGATTAGGAAACAAGACACTTGAAGTAGTAGATGAGTTTTGCTATTTGGGCAGCAAAGCAGATGATGATAGCCGAACCAGAGAGGATATAAAATGTAGACTTGCAATGGTAAGAAAAGAGTTTATGAAGAAGTGACGTGTGTTAAGATCGATTATAGATTTCACTAGTTATTCGGAGATATAGACCCTCGCACGGGATAGATTACCATGGGGATCTGGCATCAAATTCGGACTGAAGACCACCACAACAACACTGAGGACTCAGACTCTGCAGGTGATGAAATTAAAAATCAGATGACCGCAAACAGTGGTCGAGTGCAAATATATTAAGCAAGTAAATAAGTTTAAAATGCATATTTCTTCCAGAAATGGATTATGGGCAATGTTCTGAAACTAATATTGTATTGTGGAATGGTTGGACTATCTAATATTGACACCAGAACCTTATGTGAATACCATAAATCACTTTAATTAAAAATAGCTGTCCCAGTGGTCATTTGGAAAAGACATTTATATTCAGACTTTGTGCTCGGCCATGCAGTCTCAGAGGGAGATGCTATCACAGTGTCTTCGCATTGTCGACATGTGAAAAGCGCAACCCTACAGGTAGAGAGATTCATCACTCTCGGCATAAAGACATAACAAGGGTAAGAGTTGTATATGCCTTGTAGAACTGGCCAGCTGACTGTGCTTTTAGCCATGGAGGCACGCTCTCCAGGCTATGAAACACCGAGCTCCGTCTCACTCAGCTTACCCGCGCTATTCATACATTCGTTTCGTCGCATTCGTTTCTCATCAGTGTGTACAGTCGGCAACAGAACTAGCGAGACCTCTCTACTTTTCATTACCTTCAACTGAAAAGCCTTACTGTCTGTTACGAAGCAAGAAGATAAAAGGCAAGGGGAGACAGTGCTACCAGCGTGCTGTCAACTCACACGTGTCACTGCTGTACCTAACAGGAAACAAAACGGGAGATACCATTAGGAATGAATTTAGACCTTATGAAAATGAAACAAGAACTTTTTTTCAGAAAAGAAGAGCTCGTAAACGGATCTAATAACCGATACACAGTTTTAAGTTTTCCACAGCGTTTTGAGCTTTCACACTGACGCGTGCTTTCCACATCTCTTTCGCCGTTGTTTCAGTAGAAGCAGACAATAGGATTTGAGATGCGATAGTTCGGACATATTAGTCAGATACTTCCGATCAATTAAAATGAATCGATGCTTAGATTACTTGGAATTCCGTGAAATTTAAGTTTGTAATGGATTGCTCACACGAGATCGGATAGATGGACGTTCTCCGGGCTTCCAAGTTGCCGACAATGATAACTTAAGGCTGAGACGAAACGTGTGAACTTATTTGTTTATAGGTGTTAGTGTAATATTAAGTCTGTGTGCGAACCATTTATGACTAAAGAGAGTCCTCGTATTTGTACTAAGATCCAGATAAATTTTTCCTGTTGTTCTTGATTGTCGAACACTTAACTGAAGCGAAAGCCCTAACTACCTCAAAGCACGCGTGAATGACTGTACGATAAGGAATAAAACCGTTACTCAGGCTAGATGGCGTAATTGAATCGAACTGCCTGCGTCCTATACGAGGAGGCTTTCACTTCACCAGCACGACGGACCGGCACCAGCGCGTGTCAATAGTCGCCGTTCTCGGTTATTGAAGTATCGCAACACGTGCCACAAAAGAGCGAGTTACTCAATATGTGCTGCATTGGCACACTTGTAGGAAAAGTACTAGCACCTCGTATTCGTTAACGGAACAGACAAGAGGGATCGTCATTTACACCCTCTGTTATGAATCACTTGAAGCCACACATTTTCGCACCTGCGCGCCATAGTTTCCAAGCACCGCCTGTGTCAGGCGCTAGGATGGCGACTGATGTTTGGCGTGACGTAGATACAATTAGTCGCCTTGGTAAGTCTCGTGTGACTGATACACTAGAGCCTTCGCTAGTAAGTCACCACGGGAAAAGTAAGCGCTAACATCGGCTATGGCGAAGCACTGTGTATAGCTTCTGTCTACAAGAGTACTGAAGATTGACAAGTCACTTCATTGAATACATTTCGTTCTAATTTGTAAAGTATAAGCAGCAGGTATATTGTAATCATTACGTGTACTTCACACTTTTCGTATTTTTGATTATTGTAGAGTGAACGGCGGTTTCGTCTCATGGAGTCATATTCCAGAGAATACTATCAGAGTTTTATGTTCCTTTCTAACCATTATGATGACTAACGCTTCTGCGTGGAGAAACGTGACATATGTTGATATCGTACTGTCATAATGACAGGCATACCGTTTCATACAAGCTTTATCTGTTACACACGTGCATTGCGTTGCTGGTAGATTTCGTTGCAGGCTGTGAGAATATGGCACAAATCTATAGAAACTGCTCTCATTGTGCCTATTAACTGGAATATAAGACAACTGATACTGTGATCTTCGTCTAGTGTATTGGCTCTAATTTCTCGAATTTTCTCGTGGTGGTCACTTCGCGATGTGTATGTGGGAGCAAGTAATATGTTGTTCCACTGTTTCCGGAAAGTACTCCAGCGAAATTTCAGTGGTGAACCTCTCCGTGATGCACAACGCCTCTCTTGTAGCGCCTACGTCTGCCACGTTTGTTGAGCCTCTGTGTAACACTCTCGCGCCGACTAAACGATCCCGTGACGTAACGCGCTGCTTTTCGTTGGATGTTCTCTGTCTCTTCAGTCAGTCCGACCTCATAAGGGTCTCAGACTGATGAGCAGCACTCAAGAATCGGTCGAACAAGTGCCTTAGAAACCACTTCTTTCATAGATGCGTTGCATTTCCTTAAGATTCTTCCTATGAATCCCAGTCTCGCATCTACTTTCGCTACTGTTTTTTCTTTGTTTTCATTTTACTTAACGTCGCTCTGGCTCGTTATCATCGGACATTTCACGTCGTATACTGTCTGTCCCAATGTGGCGTCAATAGTATAGTTGCACTATAGTGGATTTGGTTTTCTATGCGTGCGCAATGCCTTTACGTTCTGGATCAGCTGCCAGACACTGCACCATTCACCAATACTCTGTAGGTCGCCCTTGCTACTTTCTTGTAGGCAACTGCATCATCTACGAACAGTCTTGAAGAGCTTCCGACAGCAGTGACGGTGGCACTGCTGTTTTGCTTATTCCAAAGCAAATGTTGTCTCCTCTGTTCCACCACGGTAAACTAACGGCAGTTTGTGTCTGTCATGATTTAAAAACGTTAAGCCCCCGTAACATGTTAGCTCATTATCGATTGCTGTTCTCGGGACACTGACATTATCTCCTTTGAATTTCACTTCTAATTGTCTGATTTAGTGTAACATGTTACAAGATGAATTTCTTTTCTGGTTCCGAGTCGCTTTCATTCAACCTTTTTTATTTGGCCCTAACTACACTCTTGCTGATGTGACAGTATTGTACAAGTAGTCAACGTATTCAAGAACTTAGAAAAATGCTTCAAATTGAGCTAGCAAAATGTTTATACTATGGCGGGTTGAAGTACAAGTACTCAAATGAGATGTTATTTATGCGCCAATTTGCTATGCATTAATCTACAACCAACGTCTGATTTTTAATAATTTTTTTCATAATGCGGGGCCGCAGTCATAATATATTTCTTTAAAGTCAGTACCGCCGTTAGACTTGTTTATTTACAGTGTTACATTTACACTTACGCAATCATGATTTCGGCTTCAAAGTGCCATTACCAAGTGTTTCAAGTGTTATGCATTGCCTAAGATGGCATTGCCTAAGAGGCGATATGCCAGAAATATCGACTCTTAGACAAAGTGCCTAATAGTGTATTTTAATACGACAGAATGTCATCTTAGGCAATGTATAACACTTAAAACACTTGATAATGGCACTTTGAAGCCGGAATCATGGTTTTGTAAGTGTAAATGCAACACTGTAAATAAACAACAGTCTAATGGCGGTACTGACTTTAAAGAAACGTCTGAGGTGCTGGTAGACAGTAATGAACATGTGGCGTGGGGTAGGCGACAGACAGATCGAGTCTGCTTGCCGTACAGTGACCACTGGTCTGATGTACTGATCAATCTGTGGATCGTTACGGGAATGTAGCCATGTGACTCAACTTGCGGCTTATAGGAGGCTCCTACTCATCTCACTCACAGAAACGTAACAAACAAATAGTTAAAATGAAATTAGATAAAGCAAAAGCTGTTGCTACATACAGACAGATGGTGGGTACGACTTCCGTCCTTGACTTACGTGTTACTTACCTAGCTACTTATTAGACCTAATTCGTACCCACATAATCCACTATTTGTTCCTAGCACTAGTATCATCAACCTGTACTTCGAATAATAGTACAGTCACCTCCGTTCCGGGGTAATCACAAGGGCCGGAACGAAGAAGAAGAACGCAAGACCAGAGAAGGCTGTGAAACGACGTCGGACAATGGTGCGCTGATTAGGACCACACCAGGACAGGAGCGGCCCCCAAGCTGAAGTGAATATAAGAGCGGCTCCTGCCAGCCTCTGCTGGACATTATTGGCGTGTTAGCACGGCCTAGCAGAGAGTGCTACAGTTTCAGATTGTAGTGATCCATATCCACTACTTGTTGAACTTTGTTGATAGCAAGGAATCTGATTTATGTTACATGTCGCCTATCGCTTGCAATACCTTTGTACACTAAAGTTAAGTATTGTACAACTGCTTTATATAAATAAAACTGCTAATGTTATTTGCTTGAATTGTTGTATAGCATTTCGAGAACGCAGCATCCCTTAGACACCATATACAAGACGAATTGGCAAGACCCAACAACTGGCGACAAGAATCTTTCCAACCCAGTGCCCGATGGCCACGAAATTTTGTTTCATATTGTGCTGGCGCCTTAGTTCTCTCTTGTCTTTACTTTGTAGAACCGCTTAATTGCTTTAATAGTTTCTTGTCGTTTTTGCTAATCCGTTTCTTCAGGTGGGCGTTGCAGAAATTTTCTTTGCCCATTTTGATTGCTTATCTTGTCTATTTGTGTCTTCCAACATGCCCACCCCACCTGCCCCGCCCCCTGCTCAGGCGCTGCAGCCACAAGCTTTAGATGCCACACAACTAATGCAGATGTTTCAGTTTCAGACGCAGCAGATCTCAGCATTACTCGACTCGGTGCAGGAGCTACTCGCCAACGCTGCGCGCCCGACAGAACAAGCACCGCCTACTACATCTGCTATGCCACCTTTTCGGCTGTTTAATAAGCAACACAAGGAATGGCTCGAGTGGATGCACCATTTTGATGCCCATACGCCAGCTCACAACGTCCCAGGTGCTGTGAAACTTCCATATCTATTATCCACAGAAGGAAGTGATGTGTTCTGCCTCATCCAAAAACTTTTTCCTAACGCCACTCCGATTTAAACTGCATATGACAACGTTATCTCTTGACTAACTAACTATTATGACCAACAAGTGAATGTGGTAGCAGATAGATATCAATTCTTTACTTGCAAAAAAACGGTCAGAACAAGCTTATCGCGAGTGGGTAACAGATTTGCAGGGTTTGACAAAGAAATGCAAATTTACATGTGCTTGTGGTGCTTTGTATTCTGATGTTATGTTGCGTGATGCCATCGTGTACAATGTACCGGATGTCAAACTCAGTGAACAAATTTTGAAACAGTCCGATCCATCATTTCAGCTGGTAGTGCAAATATTGGATCAGTACGATTCCGGTGCTTTGTCGGCTCATACATTTGAGAAGACAGCTATTTGCCGGATTGAGTCCCTTGCTTGCGATCGCCCCATTCTGCACGAGCGGCTTGCCCTAGCCAAGCCGAGTAAACAACCTCCCACACCGCGTAAGCAATCCGCTAAATAGGCGGCTACACAGGCGAACAGAATAGTGTTATTCACGGCACAAATACCAAGACTGCCCCTCCCAACAATCTCAGTGTTATGCTTGTAGTATGAAAGGACGTGTGCAATCGGCATGTTTGCAACGGAAGAAACATAGGAATTTGGTCCACTCACAAAAATCTCGTCACATGGCTTGTGTCATTAATGCATTAAATTCAAAGTCTGCAACGGACATTAGCAAATCTTGCAAGCGCGCAGTTTCGTCAGTGATACGTCAGTCAAACAAACTTTTGGCTTGTTTACTCACTTGTGGGAAACGTGTGAAATTTCAGTTGGACATGCCTCTGTCACATTGCTCAATCGTCACACATATGAACTATTAGGCTCCCACGTCTGTCTAAAACTAGCATCCAATTTATGGCTTATAATGGACAAGACATTCCTCTTCTCGGAACATGTACTTTGCGTGCCATATATCGCTCGCATATGCGAATGGTAGCTTTTATAGTGCTATTATCGTGCGATTGTGAGAACATACTTCGTCTTGATTCAATTGATTTGTTTGGCTTTAACATTCAGGACACTGTGTCGTCAGTGTCTGCATTTAATGCAAAAGACAGTGTAGCTAGCTTACCACAACAATTCCCAGAACTCTTTTCTGAAGGTTTAAGCAAAGCTAAAAATTTTGTTGCACATATATATGGAGATAACATCTTGGACCTACTAATAACAAACAGACCCGAACTTTTCGACTCTGTAAGCGCAGAACAGGGAATCAGTGATCATAAGGCCGTTGCAGCATCCCTGAATATGGAAGTAAATAGGAATATAAAAAAGGAAAGAAGGTTTATCTGTTTAGTAAGAGTAATAGAAGGCAGATTTCTGACTACCTAACAGATCAAAACGAAAAATTCTGTTCCGACACTGACAATGTGAGTGTTTATGGAAAAAGTTCAAGGCAATCGTAAAATGCGTTTTAGACAGGTACGTGCCGAATAAAACTGTGAGGGACGGCAAAAATCCACCGTGGTTCAACAACAAAGTTAGGAAACGACTGCGAAAGCAAAGAGAGCTTCACTCCAAGTTTAAACGCAGCCAAAACCTCTCAGACAAACAGAAGCCAAACGATGTCAAAGTTAGCGTAAGGAGGGCTATGCGTGAAGCGTTCAGTGAATTCGAAAGTAAAATTCTATGTACCGACTTGACAGAAAATCCTAGGAAGTTCTGGTCTTACGTTAAATCAGTAAGTGACTCGAAACAGCATGTCCAGACACTCTGGGATGATGATGTCACACGTAAAGCTGAAATAATAAGCACCTTTTTCCAGAGCTGTTTCACGGAGGAAGACCGCACCGCAGTTCCTTCTCTAAATCCTAGCACGAACGAAAAAATGGCTGACATCGAAATAAGTGTCCAAGGAATAGAAAAGCAACTGAAATCACTCAACAGAGGAAAGTCCACTGGACCTGACAGGATACCAATTCGATTCTACACAGAATAAGCGAAAGAATTTACCCCCTTTCTAACAGCCGTGTACCGCAAGTCTCTAGAGGAACGGAAGGTTCCAAATGATTGGAAAATAGCACAGGTAGTCCCAGTCTTCAAGAAGGGTCGTCGAGCAGATGCGCAAAACTATAGACCTATATCTCTGACATCGATTTGTTGTACAATTTTAGAACATGTTTTTTGCTCGCGTATCATGTCATTTCTGGAAACCCAGCAACTGCTCTGTAGGAATCAACATGGATTCCGGAAACAGCTATCGTGTGAGACCCAACTCGCTTTATTTGTTCATGGGACCCAGAAAATATTAGATACACGCTCCCAGGTACATGCCATTTTCTTTGACTTCCGGAAGGCGTTCGATTCTGTTCCGCACTGTCGCCTGATAAACAATGTAAGAGCCTACGGAATATCAGATCAGCTGTATGGCTGGATTGAAGAATTTTTAGCAAACAGAACACAGCATGTTGTTCTCAATGGAGAGACGTCTACGATGTTAAAGTAACCTCTGGCGTGCCACAGGGGAGTGTTATGGGACCATTGCTTTTCAAAATATGTATAAATGACCTAGTAGATAATGTCGGAAGTTCCATGCGGCTTTTCGCGGATGATGCTTTAGTATATAGAGAAGTTGCAGCATTAGAAAATTGCAGCGAAATGCAGGAAGATCTGCAGCAGATAGGCACTTGGTGCAGGGTGTGGCAACTGACCCTTAACATAGACAAATGCGAATACATAGAAAGAAGGGTCCTTTATTGTGTGGTTATATGATAGCGGAACAAACACTGCTAGCAGTTACTTCTGTAAAATATTTGGGAGTATGCATGCGGAACGATTTGAAGTGGAATGATCATATAAAATTAATTGTTGGTAAGGCGGGTGCCAGGTTGAGATTCATTGGGAGAGTCCTTAGAAAATGTAGTCCATCAACAAAGGAGGTGGCTTACAAAACACTCGTTCGACCTATACTTGAGTATTGCTCATCAGTGTGGGACCCGTACCAGGTCGGAGATAGAGAAGATCCAAAGAAGAGCGGCGCGTTTCGTCACAGGGTTAATCGGTAAGCGTGATAGCGTTACGGAGATGTTTAGCATACTCAAGTGGCAGACTCTGCAAGAGAGGCGCTCTGCATCGCGGTGTAGCTTGCTGTCCAGGTTTCGAGAGGGTGTGTTTCTGGATGAAGTATCGAACATATTGCTTCCCCCTACTTATACCTCCCGAGGGGATCACGAATGTAAAATTAGAGAGATTCGAGCGCGCACGGAGGCTTTCCGGCAGTCGTTCTTCCCGCGAACCATACGCGACTGGAACAGGAAAGGGAGGTAATGACAGTGCCACGTAAAGTGCCCTCCGCACACAACGTTGGGTGGCTTGCGGAGTATAAATGTAGATGTAGATGTAGATTACTCTGAAAGACAATGTTCAGCCGAAATTTTGCCGAGCCATAACTTTTTCCATTGCATCACGGGACAAAGTCGCTGCTGAACGTAAAGATTTGCAAGATATCGGAGCTATTGCGCCCATAACAGCTAGTCAGTGGGCAAGTCCACTGGTTTTTCTCCCCAAACCTTCAGGTCGTATTCACCTCTGTGTTCCATTCAAGTCTACAGTCAACCCACAAACTGTCATTGATACTTATCCACTGTCACGCATGTGCGGAAAATCATTCCGCTCCGCCTCAGAAATTCTCTGCTTGGCCTAAGTCGCAATCACCATGGCAACGTGTGCACATAGACATTGCGGGACCTTCTTGTAACACGGACTGGTTGATTGTGGTTGACTCGTATAGCAAGTTTCCTTTTGCTGTGCCAATGAACTCGACAACTTCACGTAGCACAATTCAAGTGTTATCAACGGTTTTTTGCCTAGAAAGTTTTTTCTGAAGTGTCAGACAACGGCCCTCAGTTTACATGAAGTGAGTTTAAAACATTCTGTGAAGGCACTGGGATAAAATATCTAACTAGTGCACAATTCCATCCACAGTCAAACAGCGAAGCGGAACGTTTTGTCAGAGGCAGATGGCCAAACTTCGCTCTGCACACACCAGGGATCAAGCATTGCAACTACTTCTCGCCTCCTACCGTTCGCACCCACTAGATGGGTCTTTTGCTTCACGGCCGACGGCCGACGCCATCGCACACTGCTCCACCTCCCTCAGCATGCGGCACCGAAGGAAGGCAGCAAGTATTGCTTCGCGCCGCATGTTATTGTCATTTACAGTGTTTTTAGCGGCAGAAGACGATGGGTGCGAAGCGAGATCGTCCGTCGACTTCGCGCTAGCATGTATCTTCTTTCAGGTCCAGATGGCTTGCATCGCCACCATCAAAAGCAACGTCGCCTCTGTCATGTACACGACTATTTTTCAGTGTCTCCTCCCCCAGATTTACGGGTCCAGAGGACAGTGCGGCCAAAGTAACCGCCAGAGGGTGTCAACACGACACTGCGGGACGATCCCATGGAGACGGAGCCTTCACCCCCTCCGCCTCCTCTCGTCCTGCCGATGGAGCTGGACCCACCCACACAGCTGCAGTTGCCGCCTTCTTCATCTGGTTCATGGCAGCAGGAGGTGGACGCTTTCCGTTCTAGTCGTTTCCCAGGGAAAGTTTCCGCCAGAACGCAGGGCAGATGGCGGGGTACGGCCGGAGGATTGACGTCCCCTGCAGCCACAGCTTCCAGCCCGACTTTGCACCCATACAACAGCATCCGCCGCCGTGGTCACAAGCCCCGGAACGAAGACGAAGACCAGAGAAGGCGGTGAAACGACGTCGGCCAATGGTTAGTAGAATAGGACCGCACCGCGACAGGAGCGCCCTCAAGCCGAAGTGAATAAAGCGACGCTCCTGACAGCCTCAGCTGCTGAGGCTCCTGTAAAGAAGTAGAATAGGCGATCCTCGCGGTCGTCAAGAACAACTTTACTACGAAGACAGCAATACACGATACGTACAGAATCGTGACGCGAACCGTGGAAGACTACAAAGGCGTTACTGACCTCGTTTACCGCCGTGGTCTAACCTGGTTCACGTACTCACCGGAATCAACAAAGACGCTCAAAGTAGTCTTTATCTGCGTGCCCTTCAGTATGGATCCCCAGTACCTCAAGGAGCTTCTTGAGGCCAAGAGGTACACCATAAGGCCAGTATCCCGGATGAAGTCGCCGAAAGACACGCCGCTCTTCCAGGTCATACTAGACGACACACCGGAGCATAGGAGTAGGAGGATCTTTCAAGAAACGAGAGTGGGAAGTGAGGGGGTTCACAGCTGAAAAACTGAGGAGGCGGAGGGGCCCGCTTCAATGCTTCAACTGCCAGGAAATCGACCACCTGGCAAAATACTGCAAAATGTCCCCAGGCTGCGTAAAGTGTGCTGGGTAGAACCTGAACGGGGAATGTCCGTTCCCGATCGAGAAAACACCCACGTGCTGCAACTACAATGAAGAGCACGTCACCAGCTTCCGCGGCTACAAAGCCTTCAAAAAAGCAACTGCAAAAGGACGGCAGGCACTAGCGAGGAGAGTTCAGCAGGGAAGAACCTACGCTTCCGCAGCATCGGCGGCGACCGCGGCTGTGGCCGCATGGGAAACGCCTGCAAGACCGCAACAGCAACATGCCGAGCAGGCGCGGCAAGCGGAGCGGCCTAGCCGCGCAGTGGAAGGCGTTCCCCGACCGTCACGAGAGGAGCACGAGAGGCCGGGCAGGGCCGGCCGGATACGTGGGAGGAGGAGGGAGGCCGCCACAGCGCGATGCCCCACCACCTACGCCCTCCCCACCACCTCCGACCACGGCAACCACCGAGGCCGCAGAACAACGACAGATATTGCGCGAGTTAAAACAGCTGCTGCTCCAACTACCGCAGATGATCGTGTCTGCACTGATTGCGGCCAACCAGACCAACACCACAACAGAAGCTAACAACACCCATGATGCCTAATCACATCATAGGTCTCACCTTCTGCGTATGGAACGCAAACAGCGTAAGGCAGCAGGAGGGCGAATTTAGGCAGTTTTCACGCGACGAGGCCGTGGATGTGTGCCTCGTGTGTGAGACATGACTAAAGCCCGGTGTAGGCGTGAGGGCACCGAACTATAGGTGCTATCGTGACGATAGACCAACAGCATGCGGCGGAACTGCGGTATACGTAAGAAGAGCGCTGAGACACCACCAAATCCAGCTACCAGAGCTGACGCAACTAGAGGAAACAGGCGTCGCAGTCAGCACTTCAGTGGGTCAAGCGGCCTTCATCGCCGTGTACCAGAAGCCTAGAGAACTCCTACAACAACAGGACTTCGAGAAGCTGTTGCCAATGTGCTCCACCATCTTTATCGGCGGCGAGTTCAACGCCGAGCACCCGGAGTGGAACTCCAGGGTCACCACAACCAGCGGCAGAAGGTGGCCACAGATAATGACGCGATAGTGCTGGGCCATACTACCCTACACACTATCGCAAGAGAGGCCCCCCGGATGCCCTGGACATCGCGATCATCAAAGGGGTGACCCACGACGCAGTCGCAACGACACATTTGGCCCTGTCCTAAGACCACCTGCCAGTGATCTTCGATCTGAGCACGGACGGGGCCGCACCACCTGAAGGACGCAAGACCTACTTCAACACCGACTGGGAACACCTCCGGCTGCACCTGTCAGAGACGCTCGCCGCGGTGCCGGATCCCGATTATTTCTCCCGCCAGTTACCGCCGGACATCCTGCAGATGATCCGGGAGAAGAACCAGCTGGTCCAAGAGTGGCACGACATCCACCAGGCGACGACGAATAATCAGATCAACCGAATGCGCCGCTTCGTGCAGTATGCGGTCGCGGAACACAGGAACAGGGACTGGGCTTGGAAAATAGCGACCCTGAACATCGCAGACGGCACTGCCTGGCAAGCAACCAAGCAGTTCCTTCGCCGATACACGTCGGACAGCATGCAGTGGCCGAGCCAGACGCCAAAGCTGAGGTGCTGGCTGATACCTTCGCGGCCAACTTCACTCTAGTTGAAGAAGAAGTAGATAACGACCACATCCGAATGGTGGAAGATAGGCTCCTTGTATACCTCGCGGCAGAATACCCTGAGGACTTCATCGAATCCACAACGGAAGAAGAGGTTCAACTGCAGCTACTGCACGTCAACCCGCGCAAAGCGGGTGGGTGCGATAACGTCGGAGGTGCAATCCTGAAGGAGGGTCCCCCCCTCCCCCCCCCCCCCCCCCCGAGGCTGTGAAACTACTCACGAAGATGTTCGCCGTCCTCAGGACTGGCCACTACCCCTCCGCCTGGAAACATTTGGAGGTGGTGGCGATCCCTAAGGCTGCCAAGACAACAGGCTGACGGAAAATTACCGGCCCATCAAGCTGCTATCTACAGTCTCAAAAGTATTTGAGCGAATCTATGTCAGGAGACTGCGCCATGACTTTGGAGAAGAAGGACTGCTTCCCGACGAGCAGTTCGGCTTCAGGAGGGGGCACGGGACAACACACCAACCGCTACGACTAGTGGAGCGGGCGATGGGGCCGCTGGAGAAGAGGGAATACCTTGGGGTGATACTTATAGACGTCTCCCGCGCCTTCGACAGCGTGTGGCACGACGGACAAATCTACAAGTTACTAGTACAGGGAGTTCCGGCATCACAAGCCCGACTGATCCACTCCTACCTGGCGGGAAGTACTTTCCATGTGAAGATAGAAGACGGGACCTCAACTGCACGGGAAGTAGCCGGAGTCCCACAGGGCTCAGTATTGGGGCCCCTCTTGTATACCCTATTCACAGCTGTTATGCCGCGAACGCAACGGGTGCAGACAGGGCTGTATGCCGATGATACAGCCCTGTACACCAAGAACATCAATCCACATCTGATGCAAGGAAGACGACAAATACCGGTAGCCTGCAACGAGCTAGGAGCTTGGGCCACCAAGTGGCGGCTCAAGTTCAGTGCAGCAAAGAGCCAGGCTGTGATCTTCACGAGAAAACGTATACCTGAAGCTCTGCCACCAATCCGCATCATGAGAGGCCTCATCCCACGGTCGAACACCAGCCACAACCTGGGCGTCACACTGGATCGGCGCCTTACGTGGAAGACGCATCAGCAAAATACGTGGTAAGGCGCTTGGCAGAATGCGCCTTCTCTACCCCTTCCTCACTCACACGACCACACTGTCTCCACACTGCGGAAAGACGCTGTATCTGGCACTTATCAGGCCCGTGCTGGAATACGCCGCCATGGTGTGGCGGAATGCCGTGGAGACTCATATCAGCAGTCTCCAGAAGATCCAGAACAGGTGCCTGAGACTGGCACTACATCTTCCGCGTGACTTCAGCACGGCCGAACTACATCGGGTAACGGGCGTGCCGATGCTGAAGGACCGCTTCAAGCAGTCGGCGGGACTCTTTTATGCCGACACGAGAAGATCTACGAATCCTCTCATCAGGAATCTGGGAAACTAGATTCACTGGCTAGAGACATGGAGATGGCCGTACTTGCTACGATAGTAGCAACGCTGCTCAGGCAGGAAGAAGAAGGAAAAGGAAGAGTGTCAAACCAGAAGAAATAAACCAAGACGCGATGAACTCAAAATCAACCTAACGAAGCTGCAGGTTCAAGATGACACAAAGCAAGCAAGCCTCAGTCACTCAGATCGGCTAAGTGTAGCGGACATTAGTGGGCAGGATTCACAGAGTATTAGCGTGTCCTAGCAGAGAGTTCTACGATATCAGATTGTAGTGATCCGTATCCATTGCTTGTTTGAATGTTGTGTATAGTGAAGACTTAGAATTATGTTGCATGTCGCCTATCGCTTGCGACACCTTTGTACATTAAAGTTAAGGATTGTCCATCTGCTTTGTAGAAATAAAACTGCTCATGTTATTTGCTTGAACTATTGTATAGCATTCCTAGAACGCAGCGTCCCTTAGGCACCCTACACAAGACGAGTGGGTAATACCCAACAACCTCTCTATAAAATAGTGTGTCTGCATTACCGTCCATTAATAATCTGCACAATTCGTTACTGACTTAAGCGTTTTAAGTTTAATGTTAACCACTGGATCGTCGTTACGGTGCAATGCTGCGTTCAGCGCGTTGTGAACTTTATTGCAAGCTACAAATTAGAATGATCACCACACTTTTCGCAGTGCTCAACGCCAACATACTCCCGAATAATCAAAATTGTTACGACCTGTTTCACTCATTATAGAGCCAGTAACCTCGTTGCCAACGCACGTAGACAATGTCCACTCTAGAGAAAATCTGTAATACTTCGCTTTCTACTAAAAGTCGGGGAAAACCAAGTAGCACCAGGACGAAAAACCCCTGTTTAAATTCATCGCCATTGTGGTAGTGATGTTGGTTCAGTCTAAAAGTTCTTGCGCGAAATTCAAACGTGACATCCTTAAAAATCGTCTTAAGACATGGACAGACCTTTTATGGTCAATCTCCTAAATCGAATGAATTTCAGTAATCACTTTCCATGAAGTTCATCATTCAATACGTTGTAAACTAGTAAACACTACAGAATTACAAAATGGTCCAATAACTCCGGATAAAATTGCTCCAACCCTGCACCACGTACGCAAAAAAAAAAAGGGCGTGCTGGAAAGTAATGTCTCCGAATTTTTTATGTGAAAACTCTTAAAGCTTTTTAAATAAAACAGACGCTATTGACATGGGTTGATCAGCAGGGTGACTATGTTGAGAAATAAATATGTAGACATGAAGCAGAAAAACGTAAAATGATAATGACTGTTTTATTTAAAGGATTTTAAGAGTTTCCACATAAACAAATCAGAGGCATTACTTTTCAGTACACTCTGACAATTATCGCAGAAAGTAATTTTTATGGTAATTGTAACGTTTATTTGTTTCAGTTCGTCGGTTCATTTTTCTACAAAAGGGTCACCTCCTTTGTAATAGACATTTATTTCAGAATCTTTATAAAATGTCCGCAACTTTCCATTTAAAACTTCCGCCATTACATACAAATTTTACAAAGACAGGAATACGAAGGATGTTCAGGGACAAAAAGCTGTTATAGATGTGTTGTGGTGGGAATGAAGAGATAAGAAGTTGAGTGGCAGTGGTACTTTACCGCTCGCACTACAACATAGAACGTGGGAAAACGCTGTAAATATCCAAATTAACTGCCGCTTAACTGAAAAGCAATGTGAGAAGACGGTAACGAACGGTTCAAGAGTTCTCGTTATTGTCATTTAAGTGCTATTAAAGAAGAATGTAAACGTTGTGGGCTTGGTCTGATATCGTTACAGTGTTTCGTAGTAGCATGCCTTTTTTTTTTTTTTGCCGTTACGGGTAGATCTGTCTGGCTATTTCAAAATTTCCTATGTCTGAAAACGTCTTTGTTCACTTCGTACCTTGTCGACGATGTTTTTCCGTCTGTCCTATACGGGGTGTTACCAAAAGGTACGGACAAACTTTCAGGAAACATTCCTCATGCACAAAGAAAGAAAATATGTTATGTGGACATGTGTCCGGAAACGCTTACTTTCCATGTTAGAGCTCATTTTATTACTTCTCCTCAAATCACATAAATCATGGAATGGAAACACACAGCAACAGAACGTACCAGTGTGACTTCAAACACTTTGTTACAGGAGATGTTCAAATGTCCTCCGTTAACGAGGATACATGCATCCACCCTCCGTCGCATGGAATCCATGCTGCGCTGATGCAGCTCTGGAGAATGGTGTATTGTATCACAGCTGTCCACAATACGAGCACGAAGAGTCTCTACATTTGGTACCGGGGATGCGTAGACAAGAGCTTTCAAATGCCCCCACAAATGAAAATCAAGAGGGGTTAAGGTCAGGAGAGCGTGGAGGCCATGGAATTGGTCCGCCTCTACCAATCCATCGGTCACCGAATCTGTTATTGAGAAGGGTACGAACACTTCGACTGAAATGTGCAGGAGCTCCATCGTGCATGAACCACATGTTGTGTCGTACTTGTAAAGGCACATGTTCTAGCAGCACAAGTAGAGTATCCCGTATGAAATCATAGTAACGTGCTCCATTGAGCGTAAGTGGACGAAACTAAAATGAGCTCTAACATGGAAATTAAGAGTAGGTGGACGAAACTAACATGAGCTCTAACATGGAAATTAAGCGTTTCCGGACACATGTCCACATAATATCTTTTCTTTATTTGTGTGTGAGGAATGTTTCTTGAAAGTTTGGCCGTACCTTTTTGTAACACCCTGTATAGGTCGCCGTTCATGATGCACACTTCTTTTGTATGCTCCAGCTTCTTCTGGTTAATTTTACTCGTTCCCAACCTCGGGCTTTAAACATTATCTAAGTTTTCTACTTGGAATGTCAACTTGAAATTTTGTGATTTAGATTACTTCATCAAGTTCTCTCAAATTTTGCTCAAATTATTGCAGTTTGAAGATCTATTTATCCTAACATGTTCATTTTGTTTCTTCTTCCACTTCAGGATAATGCGAGTCAAGATACGTCATATCCGTTGTTCACTGCTAGCCGCTTGATAATGTTTAACTCACTCTATCTGCTGCATAAATTCGCACGCTCCTTTATCTTGGCACTAAATTTTCTAAACGCAGCTTCTTTATAAATTCGTGGGTGGCAATTTTTATACAGTTTGAAGTGCATGTGCAGTGTTAAACGCATACAACCAGAATATGGGATCTTGACTCCCAAAACAAGTAGCTTTGGATAACAGTCCTTATGCAGTGAGATCGCAAATAAATGTGTACGTAAACATGAGTAGCACTGCATTCATTAGAATAGCTGATGCCTCAAGATAACACCATAGGTATTTCCGCCAATATAACTGGTACGCGTCACATGACGTATGTAGTATTGGGCAGTTAGTTGCTTTGTAAACAAGTCGTTTCCAACAGCAACGAGTTTCCATTGGTGAAAATAATTTTATCGTCGTTCGTATGCCGTTCGTAAGAAGTATGCAGATGCGGCAGTGCTGAGCAATTCAACAGTAACGAGAATAATAGCCTATTTTTGGGAATGAGAATTATTTGCCAATAAGAAGAGAAGCGGGAGTCATGCCATCTGGATGTACACTAAACGGGCTGAAGTGAGGAAGTTTAAGGAGGCTGTCTGTCCATTATGAGATTTCATACAGCTGTGAAGGCAGAGACATGCAGAAATTAAAATTTCGTCTACGCAATGTACGTAGCGTGCAACAACTGATGGCACCCGATTTGGAAAGGTGTGTAATGTACTGTGTAGAGTTTCGCTCATTTGCTGACATCCATAGAGTCGAAGAAGTGTACCGTGTTTTCATCACTGATGAGACATGGTTATACCTTGGTGGGAATGTGAATTGTCAAAATACTGAAATTCGTTGACACGAAAATCCACATTCCTTTCATGAAAACACTTCGCATTCTCAGAAAACAGGAGTGTGGCGTGACGCATATTTTCGTGGAACAGCGGGCTCCTCTTTCTCTAAAACTACTGTGAACAGTGTTGAGTACTGTTTTGTGTGTCATTACGCAATTGATTTCGCTTCTTGAGGCAGATGAATTCTATGGTTTTTTGCTAACTGAATCATCTCTAAACGTTTATGGTTCCCATGCTGTACTGATCTAACGTCTCCCGAGTTCTTCCCGCGAGGTTAATTTAAAGGAAGCGTAGAGAAAGTTATGCCGCACGTAACAGTGGAACTGAAGGTTGTCATAACAACCGATGTTAACATCATGAGTATCAAGTTTGTGTATACAGGGTGGACGGAAACAGTCTGAAAATCTTGCGTGGGTATTGCAGTGTGGGCTGTTTTGAAAAATTAAATTACTGTTAAGAAAAAAATTCGATATGTTGCGCCGTTGCCGATTTAATTGACACCGAAGTTAGCCAATTAGGACGATGCGCGCGCACAATCAATCGGCTCGCCAGGTACAAATAATCTCAGTGGTTCTCATACCGTAAATGGTAGCACACTGGCTCGATCTTTACTAGCGTTTCATGTCCAGTTTTTGTCTCGCCCTCTTGTTCGGTTTTAGGAAACTAAACGAACGATTGACAACATCACGTCTGGCTTCAATTGGCACGTGTAGCGGCCAGGTAGGCCAGCTTCAGTGCTAATTAACTCGGAAACGGCGCAACATATCGAATTTTTATCTTAAAAGTTATTTCTCATCATAACTTACAGATTTTCCAGACTGTTTCTGACCACCCTGTATTGAGATACTTTTTGACAAGCGTGACGTTTTGCAATCACCCTGCGTGTTGCTTCCTAAATAGCTTTAACGATGAACTTCGCAATCACTACCTCCACTCCGTAACAACGGAATTAAAATTCAAGGAGAAAATATACAAATACTGAGGGTAGGCGATGACATCTTAGTTCAGAGACAGCAGATGACTTGGAAGACCAGCTGAATGGATAACACAGTGGCCTGAAAACGAGTTATAATATGAATATCAACAAAAGTAGAACAAGGGATATGAAAGTAAAGTAGACAATGACCGAGGTGGTGAGAAATGACACATTATAACTAATAGACGCATATTTCTCTTTGGACAGCAGCATAACTCACGATTGCCGAAGTAAAAACGATGTGAAGTGCAAACTCACAATAATGGTAAAAGATTTTTTGAAAAAAAAGAGAAAGAAAATTTAAGTGTCAGGAAGTCTTTTCCGAAAGTATTTGTGGGGAATATACCCTTGTACGGGAGTGAAACGTGGACGATGGACAGTACAGCCAAGAGGAGAATACCGACTATTAGATAATACTGAACAACGCAAAATCCAAGATGGAGTAATAACAAATTACTTAATCCAGTCGCTGATAAATTTACTTTATATTGCAACTTGAGTAAAAGAAGGGATAGGTTGACATGACACACCCCAAGGTTTCAAGGAGCAGCAAATTTCATAATCGAGGCAAGCGTGGGTGAAGAACCGGCAAAGGGAGATGCAAGTGAGTCAGTTAGCTAGTCAGTCAGTCTGTTAGTTAGTTGCATGTCCCACAGATCATTTGAACTATTCTTTTATCGAAATGATGTGGAATGAGTCAGTGAACAGGATATATATATATATATATATATATATATATGTTGTATGAGTAGGAATAATAAAATATATATAATATATATTTATATATATACATATATATATAAAATATATATCTTCACTAAGTTTAACAATATATTGTTAAACTTAGTGAAGATTTTATTATTTTTATTCCTACTCGTACAACAACTCTTAATTCTCCTTAAAATTTTGCACATGGCTACAACAGCTAACGTAGAATGAAATCATCTTGTAGCAATAGTGAACAGCCCAGTTCCTAGTTCGAAATTGGAAGGTTCATTAGTTCCAACTTTTATAAAAACGTCTTCTTCAGAAGGAAATATGGACAACTTGGTTAAATGTTTTGGCAGAGGTACGTTAAAATATAGCTGAAAGGCGTCTGCCAAATACAAAATTCCACCTCCATAATAAATTAAAATATGTACAATGCGGTTGTTATCATATGGTAGTGCCTCACCAATGTACAGCTACAGACGAGGAAATACCATATGACAACAAGCATGTTGAGTATGTTTTATTTTATTATGCAGGTGGAATTTTATATTTCACTGACGTGGCTATATTTCAACATCCCTCTGACAAACATCTAATCCACTTATTTCTTTCTGAATAAGGTGTCTTTATTGACATTGAAATGGGTTTTAACAAATTTTCCAATTTCCAACTGATGGCTGTTTACTACTTCTAGAAGACGACTTAATTAATCTTCATCCTCTTCGTATTCTTCCTTTTTTTTCGTGAATGAAATAGAAGACGTTGTCCAGAGGAAACGATTTTAAATTTTATTTAACTCTTGCTTTTCTGTATGGCAGACATTTAATGTTATTGGCCAAATTTTAATTCCTTTCTGAGCCACTGACAGTTTTGACAATGGGTAATAAAGGTTATTTTTCCCTCTAGTGTTGTAGGGGTGTACGTCACTGTTCTCATCAATTTGTAGTGTATTATTTATGACGCATTGCGTTATGTATTGTGACTGCGCAGTTAAAATGCCGAGTTCCTTGGAAGGGTACATGCATGATGTCCGGGATTGAACACTACGCATTGTTCTTACTACTTGCTTTTTGCAACCAGTATCTTCTCTTGAAGTGATATTTCAGTATGTACACCGAAAAATTTGGAGCATTTTACTCTATTTACTGACACCTGCTCATAGCTACATCAATTGGTTGTTAATATGACTCCATTTGCTGTACAGAACTGAACTTAGTGTGTTCTTCCAAAATTTATGGACAATCCGTTTTCAGAGAATCAGTTAATAATGCAATTGAAAATGACATTTACCAGGTCTTTTGTTGTTTTCTTTCTAATTGGATTTTTTTATAATAGTAGTATCATCTTCAGAAGTACCGGCTTTTGCTTGTTGAATGTCAAGTGGAAGATCATTCACGTACACAGGAGGGTGAACATGAATAAAACCGACAATATGCCGGGACGGATTCCTGAATGGAAGTGGAGGAAGAAAGGTACTATGAATACGTTTCCAGAAATGCATCGTTTCCTAGGTAGATAGCGCTGACGAATGACAGTTCGTCTGACCGCGTGTCGTATCTCCCTTGTGTGTTGCAGGCTGTGTGATTGACGCAGCGTACTGTAAGCAGTAGAATGGTCCGGTATTCACATCGGGAACAAGCCGAATTGGTGTTTGTGTACTGCCAAGCAGATGAAAACGGTCGAGAAGCTGTACCAGAACAAGTACCCTCATAAACACCAACGACATCACACATCATTAAAAATCTTTTTTGGGCGGTTTTGTGCTCATGGGTCCTCTCAGACAGACTAACTTCCAGGGAGGTGGCGTTCACCAGATGTGGAGGACCGGTTTCTATGGAATATTGAGACGAACCCTAGTACAAGTTCCAGGTAAGTGGCCTACCAATATGGTGTAAGCGAAAATACGCTTATGTGTATTCTGCATGTCAATCGCTGCTATCCCTACCTCCTGCAACGAGTACAAGGATTATCTGCAGCGGATTTCCCGCTACAGGAAGAGTTTTGTCTGTGGGCTTTGCACCAGACCGTCACTATTTTGGGATTTCTGTCATTAGTCCTCTTTACCGACGAAGCAACCTGTAGCAGAAGTGGCATCTTCAATCTGTATAATCATCATCTGTGGGCCACAGACACAGCACGTGGTCAGAGGAACTTTCATTCATCAGCGTTATGTACTGGGAATGTTGCGTTTCCGGACACATTTTCATAAGACTGTTTATCCTTCGTTTCCAGTCAGGAATCCGTCCCTGCAGTTTTTCGGATTTATTAATATTCACCCAGTGTAAAGAATGAGAGTGGACTGAAAATTGAGCCCTGCGGGTATCCATTTGTGATTCTATTTTTCTGTAGTTATTAAAATGTTTTGCCTTTCGTACATTGTCTGAATTATTCAGCACAACTAATTGAACTCTGTTTGTTAAGTAAGATTTATACCAGCTGTGCGTAAAGCCATCAGTTCCATAAAAATTGAGTTTTTCTAAGGGAGTAATATGATCTACACAATCAAACACTTCGGAAACACCACAAAAAATACCAGCTGGTGACATATTATTTTTTTAGGCTTGTACTATTTGATGAGTGAATGTATGTATAGTATTCTCAGTCTAGTAACCCTTCTGGAACCCAAACTGCGGTACGCAGGTTCAAATGGATGTACGTCTTCGTTAGTGCCGAGTCAGCAATGGACGCAGGGTCAACGAGACGGTGCGCTCTCTCTTTCTATTATTCTCCTATGGTACCTCAGAGTATCTTTTTCGGTACACCAGTAACAAGTCGAGATTTCGTACTAAACTCAGCTTTATTTACGTATAAAGGTCTGAGTTTTTGAAGAACATTGGAGAACGAATACGACGCTGGCGGACGTTATTTGCCTTCAGTACCTCTCAAATTTTCCGTTATTTTTCCCCAGAAAAAATATTGCCCGTGTTTCGCAACCGAATTTTATTTTGCTTTTTACCCGACGAACTAGGACCAAGGGATGATGTTCCATGTTCATAATGCATGCCTGTGTGCGTTATACTTGGACTGAAATTTAACAGATTTCATTCGTCACCGTAATTTTCTTTTCTTTTCGTTCCTGCAGATGGATGCGCTAACTGGAAATAATAACGCTGAGAATTGATGACTTGTGGCTAGGCAGCGGGTGATGGAAATGAGCGTTTGGCGTCATTGGCCGGGAGGCCCCTTGCGGGGTAGGTCCGGCCGCCTTGGTGCAGGTCTTATTACATTCGACGCCACATTGGGCGACCTGCGCGCCGGATGAGGATGAAACGGTCTTTGGACGGTAGGACCTCCACCTCACATTGGCGTCTCTCATCCCACATTAATGACTGATTCTAGGCCAGCAAATGTACTGTGTGAGAAAAGGACAAATCGACGTGTATGTGTTCGCACTTTATTTGAATGGTGGTCGTGTGTCGACAGTTATCGTGTGTGCGCTGCGAAATGATTTGGAGAGTAAGGAAGATCAAGTGGACCTTATCCTGGAAGAGATGGAAAAGAGACTGAAGATCCAAGGAATTATGGGTGCAAAAATGGATTGGCCGGAGAGATATGCATAGAGCATCCAAGGTAGTTTTTACGTTGGACAGGCCCTGCTGTTCTAAGTAAACAAAAGACTTGATCGTAATATCATTACTCCAACAAGCCAAGTCGCTAATCCACAAGAAACAAAAGTGTGATAAGAGAGTTCGGAACGAAGACGCACTACTAAAGCATCATACTCAGCAGTTGGTTTCCTCTCCTGTGCAGTGACGCGCAGCGGTGGAAAGTGGATTGGGTTGGGCAAGCTACTTAACCAGATATTGTCCAGCTTACTGGATCGAGCAGCTTGACTAAACAATGGTTTGCACGCACATTTAATTACTAAATTACTCTCCATATGTCTACATTACTTCTTCCTCATCTTCTCCGCCTGATACCGTTTGTCGTTGTGACTGGCATGTTATTTCGCATTTGGTACTGTTAGTGGTAGTTCGCCTCCGAATGGCCTTCCTTACATCAGCTCTTCTCCCCGGGACGGAATTTCGGTACTCCATCTGTCTTGGCCTAGTGTTATTTCACATGCAAGTGTGATGACGTTTTCTAAATGTTTTCTGATCGTGAAATTGAAGCACGACGTTGGTACCAGTCCGGTTCTGTTGAAACCGCCTAAAAACCATATCCAGGCTGGACAACACACCGGCCCTTGTCGTTAATTCGCCGGTTGCGAGCGTTTTTAACGCGCTAGGCTATACGGGTGGACTTTACTAAGTGACTGATTTAGTATAAATCAGTGGCTAGGCTCCAGATGGTCAAGTCCAGCAGACGGAGTTTGTAGACTTCAGAACCCTCGTTTTGTTGTGCTAATGACGCTATCTATTAGCTTTCATTAAGGCTTTCCACAGTTTAATGTTATCCCTCATACAAACAAAATAAACGCGTATAATGTGTGGTCAGAAGAGTCACAATGAGTCCGTTCTGTTTGTTCTTTTAGAGTGCAGAAGAGTGAAGTATTGACACATGTTAAATAAATAAACGTTGATCGAAATTTTATTTGGACACTGTAACTTTGACAACGTTTGTTCATTGTATAAAGTGTGCCAATCTATGTTTCGTCTAAATAATCCTCTTTGGATCGCAATGGATTAATATTCGTAGAAATTTACAATATTATATCCTCTGCGCAACTACGGATCGTCCTTTATGATTAAGCGTTGAACCGGGCCTTTTGAAAATTTGAATCGCCTACGTAACGATTTCTGTGAGAGTATCTTTTTCTGTGAGATGAAATTTAATTTTGCGTGGCTAATATTTCCTTGTGGTGTTAACTGCATATGCACATCGTCAGTAGAAAAAATATTGTGAGTAAATTACTTCTGTGTTGCATGATCCTATTGCCCTCAGCGTTACGTCCCTGTTTCTACAATAAACACTTCATCGACTTACTCAACTACAACATTTTGCAGTACCCTGTTGCTATAATCGCTCTCTCTCCTTTCGTTAACGTTTGATAACCTTAGCGGCAACTGTTATGATGAAGGCAGTTTTCGCGATCGCTTATCTGATCCCGCAGTGTGGCAGCAACTTGTACTACTCTGAAACAGATCATTGCTGTATCTAGTCACGCGTTTAAGTTTGCTAGAGTTTCGTTGTGAACTACAGTTCGCTTAGTCGATGAATAACTCTATCGCTTTTCAGGGAACAAAGTGAACAGCGCATTCGCTATGCTAGTTATGTAGTTACCGTAAACTTGAAAGTTTCGCATAGAGTGTCGCTACAATTTTCTTGACAAGTGCAGGGCGCTTCTCTCCTTCGACCGCCGGGACGGCCGTAATTTCCCGCCGGAATGCCAATAATTCGGCACAGATGCTAACAGGCACTGGGGGATCGATGCCAGTTAAAGCTGTCCTCCGGCGCGCCCCTTAATTCGATAAGGAAATCCGATTAGCGTAATGGGCACGTGGGGGGGTCGGCCTTAATTTAATTTCGGGCATACACGCGCTCCAAATAAATGTGTTTCGCGGACGTGCCGCGCAGGTGTCGCGTGCGTCGCCTTCCTGTTCATGCTGGCCCCGAGGCGAACCCGGCGCGAAAGCCAGCGCTCCGTTCAACAGGTAAACACCTGCCAAGCCTGCAGGCAGCCCTCTGTGCCAACGACGGAGAGCTCAGCGTGGATCACGACCGCTGATGGCTGGGGGAGGCGAGGGGCGAGGAGAGTGCGGCGTTGCAGGTGCTTCTGTTGGGCACTGCTATCTTTTATTCCAATCTGAGCCTCTTGTGTACTACTTCCGTAATTCCTTCTGCTTTAATTTCTCTATTTTGTTTTCAATAACTTTTCATTCGATCAGAGTGCTGTCGTCTTCTGAACTTTTGACTACTTTCCTTCGGCTTTCCCTTTTTGTTTTGTCTGGAGTTGGGAGTTAAAAACCTTGATTTGGAACGTGTCTCTGATCAGAATTACACGTTCTTCGGTATTTACCTCTTTTAGGTCACTTCTCAGATATTGGTGCCACTTGCACAAGTGAGATTTTTTCCCGTTGATATGTTTAAAAGTTCTCTTACATATGCTGTTTTAATTCGTCCGAATCCGATGTCTGTACAACGTCATTCTACGTTTCCTCGTTGTTACCTTTAGCTGTTCAGTTTTCTTGAACGCATCTTCATTAGTTTTGTTCCTGTATGTGTAACACTGACTGTTTTTCTTACGATTTTCTTCCCTTTCTTTACCATTTTTCCGTGTTTACTACTTCTGCTGCCTTAGTCAGATCCAGTCAATCGGCTGCGTATAAACATTCTGATTTTAATACCTTAACACATTGCTCTAACTTTCCTTGAGAGGTGACGATCTTTAGTCAGCTGAAAGGTCACTTTCATTTTCTTTGTTTATGTACCTCCCCGTCACGACCATTCTTTTCAACCTCCTCACTAAGTTAATTAATAGCGTAGTATTCGTTATTATTATTATTATTATTGTTTTGGTTTTACAAGCACTGTATAAATTACCAAACGCAACGGCTACTTCATTTCTTTTTGTGCATAATGCCAGAATGGTTGTTCTGTCTGTATTTCAGCGAATGTGAATTTTGTAGAGCTCCGCTTCAGAACCATATGGAACCTACTTTGAAAATATTTTCGTTTGGAACATTTTTGGAGGCTTTCGAGATTGGCTTAAAACTTGTTTCACAGTCGGGATGTAGCACGTTGTCTCGCTCTGAGAGTTATAAACGGAGACAGAGCTAATGCCTGCGTTTCCATAGGTAGCTATTGCCCATATTAGCAGATAGTGTTATTTATAATCCAGTAGGATTTAGCTTAGTGCAAAGGCTAACAGCTAGATCTTAAACAAATAAATCTAAAGTTGCACATATTTCTATATGTAAAAATGTAGTGTCCTTCGACAGGATAAACGAACATCTGTCACACCTATACACACTTGGAAATTTGAAGAGAAACGACCACGTAGGAGCATTTGGAAGGTCAGACTAACGGTGGACATTGAGAATACGCAAAGGAGTGAGCGATTAGTCACAACTATGCTTGACTGGGGAGGGAGAGTACATAAAGCAACGTTAAACGAACTGACTAACAGTCGTGGAGAAGAAATGTATGGACGCTTAGACAAATTTTTTGTACTGTAGCAATCAACACAAATGATTGGTGTATCATCAGATACGATACGGTCAATGATACGATACAGGTGATCACAAAGAACTAATTATGTGATTCAGCATGTGTTGTAACTAATAGAAGAATTTAATTTGGATTATAGTCTAGTACACTACATACATATCACATATAGGAATAAAGGTTCGACATCTCATAATTTGTTTTGGTACACAGGAGGTAATTAGAAACAAACAAAAACAGTTATCTATTCGGTTAACAGTGTGTGTATCTCTCAGTAGGTCTCTTAAATAGTAATGTGTGATTATCGTTGTTTTATGAGTAAAACTCACCAAACTGCTTAATATAAGAATGCAGTTAGTTTTGTTAAAAACATTTTATGTAAAATACAGTTATGAAATTGCGATGGAGACAATACATTTAGTACATTATATTTCTCTACAGATACAGTATAATTGTTTTATAATTGACATACCTCATTCGAAATCTTTTTTACATGCATGAAAAAATTATTTTCTTTTACAAAAAGTATTTTGTTTATAAAATTATTTACGGAAGAAAGTTTAGATTTCTAGAGCAATACATTGAAAAGATGGACATTATTTAAATTAACAATATTATATTTTTAACACATGTAAACACCTCATTGTTTCTTCTGTTGTGTAATCAAACAAAGTTTTGTTGTGAAGTATTATGTGAACGAAAATAAATGTCAAAAGATATGGGCAAACGTGTTTCAATCATCACCCGACTACCCGGCAATGAGCTGGAAGGAAGAAAGATAAGTATATTACTACTCGTTTTTAATTTTTTCTTTCCATTGATAATTATGCAGTACAAGAATGGTGTAAAATTAAACAAAAGTGCACTTACTTTACGAATTATTGCGTACTGGAAAGAAGTGTTGCTAGAGGCACCTTAAACCCCTCCAAAGGGTGACTGGAAAACTCCAAGCACCGGCCCCCAGCTCGCAATTAGGATATGCGCCGAGGCGAAGCGATGACTTTCACAGTAACTGACTGCTGTGGCACGTCCCTTGGTGCCACTCAAGAACGTTGGCCAAAGTCGCGAGTACTCTCTGGCACCAGTACCCAGTTACCTGGCACGTGTTGGCTTTCTCCTGTATTGACATAGGTCTTAAACACCCACTCTCACGTCCCTAATTTGACCTTTCTTTGCCCACCCAAAGCTGTCAGGCGGTACCACGAACCTTTCTGGGTACATCCAGTACAGAACTTGTTATTACCCGTAAAACCGAAATGGAATGCTGTCCAGGACGGCAGCTTCGAAGTGTTTCGCTCGAGAATCAGGCAGGGGAGGCGGTAGCTGCGTGCGCTCCCTTGTCTTTATGAATGGATCGCTGACACCCTTTTACGAAAATTCCGCGCATAGTACAACAATTGAACGTATGTCAGTACCTTCGTTTGATCGAAATCCTACGAGACTATAATTTTTCCGTCATTTATTGACAGGGCATGTTTCATTTTCTCGTAAAAGTCCGATGTAGTTTTCCTTTTTTGAGACTATGTCGCTTTCTTCGTACATGATAATTCGCTTATTGTGGCACCTCTTAAAATAAATTTCATAGCAAGAAAAGGAGATATTTTCTGAAAGCGCAAGAGTTGAATTTACTCGCCGATCTATTAAATTCATTTTTTTTTTTTTTTTTTTTTAGTGATGACATAATAGGGCGTGTGTAAGAGACTGACCTGGCTAGTGTGGCAGCACAAATTTATTATTTTTGTCGGCGTAGAAATCCGCTCTACAAATAAGAAAACTACTCAATATAAATTGGTTTAACATAAATTGCTAAGAAAAAGTGCTTGAGAGAATAAACGCGAGGAAATCATGGATCCAACAAAGGAATAATATTACACTGACGGGAAAACGCTGTGAGATCTGCCAGGAAATACAGGGATTAGGCAAAAGTATGGAAACACCGAGAGCAATGCATTCTTGAACGATAAGTGCAGGGGCCAGTGAAACCTGCAGGTTGCACTCTTGTATTTGACCACGAATGTCTTCAATACGTTGCAAGTGTGAGTAGTCTTCAGAACTATGTTATTTCTAATAGTGAGTGTATTCTGTTGGAGCGAAGTGACTTCGAAGCTGGGCAGATTGTTGGTACTCGCATGGTGGGTGCTTCCGTAACACCGGTAGCCGAAGTGTCTTGTGCTTCAAGAGGCACCGCGTCTATGATTTATACCGATCACGTGGAAAGTGGAAAAGCATCGCCAGCACAGCCACAACGCGGTCGAAACAGAGTGTTGAGTGATAGTGTCAGACGGTCATTGACGAGCAGTGTGACGAAAAATGAGAGGACGACAGGTGACAAAGCCACTACAGAACTGAATGTCACACTCGTGAGCCCTTTCATCACGAAAACAACGCGATGGGAAATCCATAAGCACGAAATTGCAGAGCGAGCTGGAATTTCAAAATTACTCGTCACTGATGCAGATGCCCATAACAGGAAAATGTGCCACTGAAGCCATAAAACCTGGTCTACGGAGTAATAGGAGATGGTCATTTGGTAGCAAGATTCGTATGGAACTCTGTTCCCAACTTCTAGCCGAGTTTACGTCCCAATAACGAAATGTGGCGGGGGTTCGGTGATGATTTGGGCAGCCATATCGTGATATTCCATGTGTCCCATGGTAACTCAAGAAAGGTAGCAGTACTGCCAAGGAGTATGCGACCATTATGACTGATCAGGCCTATCTCATGGAACAATTTTTGTCTCCCAACGGTGGCGGTGTCTTCTAAAACGACAGGGCGTCTTTTAACACAGCTCACAGCGTCCAGGGCTAGTTTTGTGATAAAACTTTTCCTCGCCACCACAGTCTCCAGATCTCAATATTATTGTTCCTTTGTGGTCCGCTTTGAAGATAAGGGTGTATGATGACTATCCAGCTCCATCATCGTTACCTAAACTTCACTATATTGCAGGACGAATGGTATACGAGTCCTTAGAAAACCTTATGCGACCGTTATTCACCATTTCCAAGACAGTTGTAAGCTGTTTTCACTGCCAACGGGTTTCCTACGCCGTATTAGGCACCAAAATGCGCTGTGTTATTGGTGCTCCCGTATTTTTGCATGTACCTGCACAACGAACTCTAAGAATAATACAACGTATGATAAGAGAGGCACAGGGTGGTTTCAAGCATCACAGGGCAAGGCAGGTGTATCAAAATAGAAAAAAAAATCTTTTCGTAAATTTGATAAAATGAAACTGTTAATAGACAGTCAGCATGGGAAAATACTGCCAAACGACAATTACGTAAAAAAAACATGGAAGTCATACTTTTCGCAATTACTCAACTGCAATTATCCGCAGTCTTAATGCAGTTGACGTAAGACGTCACCCCATCAGTAAATCAAATGCATCAAGCAATACAGAAATTAATGAATAACAAGGCTCGCAGTGAACACCAAATATACGCTGACCTATTAAAAATTAAGGACCACAACTGAAATTACAACTAAAGTTGTCAACAGAAAGAATTCGGATCGTAGGAACCGTGCCTCCAGACTGGATAACGGCAGTTTCATGCCGCATATTTGAGAAGAATGGTCCCCTTGTCTGCGATAACTACTCTACTGGATATCGCTTATAAAATTCTATCGATTTACCTACTAAATAGGCTTAGTCCCATAACTAAAGAACTGCTGACTACCAACGCGGTTTCCACAGAGACAGATCCACATTAGGACATTTATTCACTCTTACTACAAATAACTGAGAATGCGTGGTGTATCCAACGTAGATGTCGAAAAATTGTTTCTAGAGTTGAAAAAGTTCTATGGCAGCATATAAAAATAAACTCAATCAGCACAGTTAAAATGAGTATAGACGTAACTTTATGTCGTATTAAGATATATGGAGGAAACTGAAAATTTTAAAATGGAATCCGGACTCAGACAAAGGGACACCATTTCAGATTCTTTATTTAACCTCGTCTTAGAAAAGGTTAACAGAGATTTACTAAAATTAAGCAACGAGGGATTCAACTACAGAGGATGAATATTACTAGACTTACTTGTGCACATGATCTTGCATTAATGCATGGTTTCGAAACATAATTAATCAGAGTGATACAAAGTTATTATAAAATCGCCGAGGAAGCAGGATTATTTACGAATGAAGAAAAGTCAGAATATCTGGTCATGAATAAGAAAAAAGAAAACTGAAAGTGGTGTATCCTTCACTGTTGATAGGTTCACTTTCAAAACACTTGACCGCCTGAAGTTCTCAGTTGATGTTTTTGGATCCGCAGCTTGTGGTTGTGCGGTAGCGTTCTCGCTTCCCGCGCCCGGGTTCTCCGGTTCGATTCCCGGCGGGGTCAGGGGTTTTGTCTGCCTCGTGATGACTGGGTGTTGTGTGATGCCCTTAGGGTAGTTAGGTTTAAGTAGTTCTAAGTCCTAGGGGACTGGTGACCATAGATGTTAAGTCCAACAGTGCTCAGAGCCATTTGAACCATTTGATCTTTTTAGTAACAACGATGACGACGACGACGACAACAACAACAACAACAACTGCAAAACGGATTTAGAAGTAGATGCTCGTCTATCAGCAGTGAACAAAAAACATTTTAGCCGTGTCAGTATCTCAAGGAAAATATCATTTAGTACTAACTTCAAAATTCGCTAGTACTAGTTAACATTAAGAAATGTATTATCTATGTAAGAAGTATTAATGTAATATAATATTGAAATATTTAGCAGGAAACATGAAGAAAAACTGAAACTTCCTAGCAGATTAAAACTGTGTGCCCGACCGAGACTCGAACTCGGGACCTTTGCCTTTCGCGGGCAAGTGCTCTACCATCTGAGCTACCGAAGCACGACTCACGCGCGGTACTCACAGCTTTACTTCTGCCAGTGCCTCGTCTCCTACCTTCCAAACTTTACAGAAGCTCTCCTGCGAAACTTGCAGAACTAGCACTCCTGAAAGAAAGGATATTGCGGAAACATCCCCCAGGCTGTGGCTAAGCCATGTCTCAGCAATATCCTTTCTTTCATGAGTGCTAGTTCTGCAAGGTTCGCAGGAGAGCTTCTGTAAAGTTTGGAAGGTAGGAGACGAGGTACTGGCAGAAGTAAAGCTGTGAGTACCGGGCGTGAGTCGTGCTTCGGTAGCTCAGATGGTAGAGCACTTGCCCGCGAAAGGCAAAAGTCCCGAGTTCGAGTCTCGGTCGGGCACACAGTTTTAATCTGCCAGGAAGTTTCATATCAGCGCACACTCCGCTACAGAGTGAACATCTCATTCTATGAAGAAAAACTGTTAGTGTCCGAAAGAAAAAGACAATGGAAATTTTTGGACGTGTAATTGATGAAAAGGCATGTAGCGGAGGATGAGAAAACTGAAGAACTATGAGAGCTGTACAAACATCGTGACTCGTTGAAGTGCTAAGAAAAGAGAATTTGAGCTAGGCCGGTTATATAGGAAGAATGACGGAAATTAAACGACCTAGAAGGACATTCTGAAGGTCTATCCTAGGAACGAGGGGAAGAGGAAGGTCCAGAGTCAGGTGGCAAACTAACATCCTGGAGGACACACGTAGAATGAGCCATAACTCCAAATGGACAATGAGTACGCTCAAACAGAATCGAATGGAATAGCTTCTTAGAGCAGGTGTGTGATCCATTAGGTCCTTGCCACATGTAAAGTAAAGCAGACTTCCGTTGGTATGTAACGCCGAAAATAATGTGGAAGCCGCTAATTTGTGTCTTCCAAATTGACATAAAAAACCAAGAATTGCACAATGTTAACGAGATGAGGTTCCCGGTAAGTTAATGGAAAATTAAATGCCGCAGTGGCAAGGTGTCCTTCACACAACGTTAAGAGTGAGCGAAGGATTTGTGGTAATGGTGTTTCTATTATGGTTATCACCTGCTATTTATTAAATATGGTATCAATTATATTTTATGTTTTCGTCACATTTTTTTGTAACGAACTTGACGAACACTGTTATCAAAAGTGAAAGCAGAAAGAGAATAAAAAACAGAGAAGAAAAATAAGAACAGAGTAAGCGATCACACCCTGCTGTTGTACTTAGGGCTAAGAAAGGTTCATTTTGCCGATTACGCGTCGATGCCCTGCGTAATACAACAACGAAATGTACATCGACACTTCAGTTTTACACTGTAATAAAGCAATATGTATGACTCGACGTTTCGTCTAAGCAAACCACTAGCCTCTTCATTTCCTATGCTTCGTATTTTTGTAAAAATCTAGTGCAGTTTGCCTTTATTGACTCCATGTCGACTCGTTCATAACTGATAAATCTTTTATTCTGACACATTTTAAAACAAACTTCATAGTGATGAATTTTTTCCTCATAAGTTAAGGTCGTGATTCCCGCATGGGGATCGGACAACGGACTGCTGTACTCGTAGACTGTGGTGACAAAAGTCATGGGACTACTCCTAATCTTGTGTCGGACCTCCTGTTGCCCGGCATACTGCAGCAACTAGACGTGGCATGAATTCAACAAGTCGTTGGAAGTCCCCTGCAGAAATTCTGAGAGATGCTGCCTCTACAGGCGCCCATAATTGCGGAAGTGCTGCCGGTGCTGAATTTTTTGCACCAGCCGACCTCTCGACTATGTCCTATAAGTTTTCGATGGGAATTACGTCGAGCCATCTAGGTGGCCAACTCGTTCTCTCGAATTGTGCAGAATGGTGTTCAAACCAATCGCGAACAATTGTGGCCTGGTGACAAGGCGCATTGTCACCCATAAAAACTCCATCGTTGTTTAGGAACATGAATTCCATCAATGGCTGCAAACGGTGTCCAAGTAGCCGAACATAACCATAACAGTCAATGATCCGTTCATTTTCACCAGAGAACCCAGTCCATTCTATGTAAACAAAGCCCACACACTCACGGATTCACCACGAGCTTGCACAGTGCCATGTTGACAACTTGGGTCCATGGCATTTCAAACCGATGTGGTCACGATCCCAGGAGAGGCGTTGCTGGCGATGTCGTGCTGTTAGAAAAGGCTAAGGTGTCGGTCGTCTGCAACTATAGGCCATTAAAGCCAAATTTCATCGCACCAACCTAACGGATAAGTTCGTCGCACGTTCCACATTCATTTCTGCGGTTATTTCACGCAGTGTTGGTTGTTTGTTAGTACTGACAGCACTGTGCAAACGCCGTTGTTCTCGGGTGCTAAGTGAACGACGTCGTCCACTGCGGTGTCCGTGGCGAGAGGTATTGCCTGAATCTTGGTATTCTCGGCACACTTTTGACGCTGTCGATCTCAGAATATTTAATTCCCCAAAGATTTATGAAATGTAATGTCTCGAACTACCAATCCGTGTTCGAAGTATGTTAATTCCCGTCGTGCGGCCATAATCACGTTGAAAACTTTTTCAAATGGATCACCCGTCTACAAATCACAGCTCCGCCAATGCTCTGCCCTTTTGTACATTGTCTACGGACACTACTGCCATCTGTGGACGTGCACATCGCTATCCCATAGCTTTTGTCACTTAAGTGTACTGTGAGGTGCAGCTATCTCACGGAAAAGTCGTTCACACTTGTGCGGCTTCCTGTGGAGACATACTATCTGACCAGAAATATGCAGAGAGCTTTGTGTAATGCGGAATTGACAACTAGATGTCACCAAAAACGGACCCGCCAGTGCAAAAAGGACGCAGGGAATATTGCGTTGTCAGTAGAGAAGCAGTAACTGCAGAATCAGAGTAGGTCGGTCAGCACAAAAAAAGATTCAAATGGCTCTGAGTACTATGGGACTTCACTTCTGAGGTCATCAGTCCCCTAGAACTTAGAACTAATTAAACCTTACCAACCTAAGGACATCACACACATCCATGCCCGAGGCAGGATTCGAACCTGCGACCGCAGCAGTCGCGCGGCGGTCAGCAGAGCTCATCGACTTCGAAAGTGGACTATTCACTAGCGGCCACCTGCCGAACAGAGCCGTTAGGAAGATTTGAACCCTTCTAAATCTGCCAAAGCCGACTGTGCAGTGGAAACGCAAATGAACAACCACAGTTAAACCAAGATCAGGCAGAAGACCTCCTATAATGACAGACAGTGTAAAGGGGAAAAGTGTAAACAAAATGTCTGACAAAATTATGAGAGAAGGGACACGACGCTGAGATTAATGGAAGAAAAGTGTTTGTCCCAAAGAAAAACCAGCAAAGTGCATTCACCAAATGTGCCACTGACAATAAATGTTTTAGACGGCAGCTGTTTCCACGAAACTACACAGTATGAAAAATGGAAGGAAATAAATACTGCGAGAAATTCACAGTTTCTGTCGTACAGAAGTGGAGTCCAATGCACTCTGGCAAGGGGATGGCGTGATGTCGGAGAACGGTGTCCAGTATACCGCAGGAGTTGATTCTGGTAGGCCTCGGTTCGACAGATGTCTACGGAATGAATTTAGTCACCGTCCATTAAAATGACCACTACGATACTATAGTATAGCATCTCATTTCTCAGAGCAGTACGCTGGGAGACGTCGGTTCTGTCCTACCTAAAGTTGTATTTTTTGTGCTTTATTTTTCTTCGCTTTTGTTCTATTTTCACTTTTGATGACACTTGAGAGCCGCCTTCATTACCTTCGTTACAAAAATGTATGATAAAGAGATAAATTATAATGGTATAGCAGGTACCGGGTCGAGTGTGCAGTGAGCACTGTGGATGGGTGGGAGATCCGTTTTTTAGGTTAAGGGGCATTCTGTGCTTCCGTCTATGGCGTCCTGGTTTCGCTTGCTGGCGAGGGAGGCAGGAATCCATAGAGGATGATGCACAATCGGTACGGGGCTTGACAACTACATGTGCATGCCCTGTTCCCCGACAAGGACTAACGTCGTCCCGTGATGGACCGGCCCTGTGGCCGAGCGGTTCTAGGCGTACAGTCCGGAACCGCGCGACCGCTGCGACCGCTACGGTCACAGGTTCGAATCCTGCCTCGGGCATGGATACGTGTGATGTCCTTAGGTTAGTTAGGTTTAAGTAGTTCTAAGTTCTAGGGGACTGATGACCTCAGGTGTTAAGTACCATAGTGCTTAGAACCATTCGAACCGTTCCGTGGTATCCTCGCGTCTGTACAGTAGGTGTGGCGTACGGCTCTTCGGTGTAGGTACGCTGCTGAGAGGCAGTGTGCTTACTCGGCGCTGCTGATGCACCGGATGGTGGTGGTGGTGGTGGCAGAGGTCATAGCGCTCGGATCGGGTGTGGGCCAGCGGCGGCCAAGCAAAGACTTGTAGCGTGGTGGTCCGGTGCATCAATGACGTGACAGACGGCAGTGTAGCCCAGGGTGACGAACCCTGGACGGTGTCTGCGACCTTAGTGTTCCGCAGTGTCAGACCCCAGTGACATGGAGCAGGGAGGACCTCTGTTCGAGCACCTTGACATCTGAACCCGGCTGAATGCTCACGAAGTGTGACTCGCTGTGGCAGCGTTCAGGGCTGTCCACAGCCGGGAAAGCCAACAAACGGTAGTCGTGGGTCCGAGACCGAACGGCCGTGCTGACAGCTGCGTCATAGGTAAGTCTTTGCCTTGACGGTAGTGTGCGAAAAATACATGGTTACATAACACAGCCCAGCTGTCAGACGATGGCTAGCTGGCACCTTCGGATATAAATATTGCTGTCTGGAGCTGATCGTACAGAATAAGTAGTTGTGCCTCGTTCCTCTGTCACGCGGAAGTGTTTCTAAGAGTGGTCAGTGCCCGAGATCACAGGCGCTGCCTCGCGTTTGTAGGCTGAGACGCGGAAGCGGCCTGCTGCTGGTGGGTGGGTTGTCGGCCTTGAGTCGGTGACTGAGGCAGTCAGTGCTCGGAACAGGCGTTCTGTCTACAGGCGCCGTTTGGTTCATTACGTTTTTCCCACCTTAGCTGAATTCGGCTCCCGAAATCTTGTTTGAAAGTTGAGTGCAACAGTCGCACTAAAATATTTATGTGTTGTTGTTGTTATGGTCTTCAGTCCTGAGACTGGTTTGATGCAGCTCTCCATGCTACTCTATCCTGTGCAAGCCTCTTCATCTCCTAGTACCTACTGCAGCCTACATCCTTCTGTATCTGCTTAGTGTATTCATCTCATGGTCTCCCTCTACGATTTTTACCCTCCATGCTGCCCTCCAAAACTAAATTGGTGATCCCTTGATGCCTCAGAACATGTCCCACCAACCGATCCCTTCTTCTAGTCAAGTTGTGCCACAAGCTCCTCTTCTCCCCAATCCTATTCAATACTTCCTCATGCGGTCTACCCATCTAATCTTCAGCATTCTTCTGTAGCACCACATTTCGAAAGCTTCTATTCTCTTCCTGTCTAGTTTATCGTCCATGTTTCACATCCATACATGGCTACACTCCACACACATACTTTCAGAAACGACTTACTGACACTTAAATCTATACTCGATGTTAACAAATTCCGCTTCTTCAGAAACGCTTTCCTTGCCATTGCCAGTCTACATTTTATATCCTCTATACTTCGACCATCATCAGATATTTTGCTCCCCAAATAGCAAAACTCCTTCACTAATTTAAGTGTCTCATTTCCTAATCTAATTCCCTCAGCATCACCCGACTTAATTCGACTACATTCCATTATCCTCGTTTTTCTTTTGTTGATGTTCATCTTATATCCTCCTTTTAAGACACTGTCCATTCCGTTCAACTGCTCTTCCAAGTCCTTTGCTGTCACTGACAGAATTACAATGTTTTTATTTCTTCTCCATGGATTTTAATACCTACTCCGAATTTTTCTTTTGTTTCCTTTACTGCTTGCTCAATATACAGATTGAATAACGTCGAGGAGAGGCTACAACCCTGTCTCACTGCCTTCACAACCACTGCTTCCGTTTCATGTTCCTCGACTGTTATAACTGCCATCTGGTTTCTGTACAAATTGTAAATAGCCTTTCGCTCCCTGTATTTTACTCTTGCCACCTTCGGAATTTGAAAGAGAGTGTTCCAGTCAACATTGTCAAAAGCTTTCTCTAAGTCCACAAATGCTAGAAAAATGTAGGTTTGCCTTTCCTTAATCTTTCTTCTAAGATAAATCGTAGGGTCAGTATTGCCTCACGTGTTCCAGCATTTCTTTTTTTTTTGGTCATCAGTCTACTGACTGGTTTGATGCGGCCCGCCACGAATTCCTTTCCTGTGCTAACATCTTCATCTCAGAGTAGCACTTGCAACCTACGTCCTCAATTATTTGCTTGCCGTATTCCAATCGCTGTCTTCCTCTACAGTTTTTGCCCTCTACAGCTCCCTCTAGTACCATGGAAGTCATTCTCTCATGTCTTAGCAGATGTCCTATCATCCTGTCCCTTCTCCTTATCAGTGTTTTCCACATATTCCTTTCCTCTCCGATTCTGCGTAGAACCTCCTCATTCCTTACCTTATCAGTCCACCTAATTTTCAACATTCGTCTATAGCACCACATCTCAAATGATTCGATTCTCTTCTGTTCCGGTTTTCCCACAGTCCATGTTTCACTACCATACAATGCTGTACTCCAGACGTATATCCTCAGAAATTTCTTCCTCAAATTAAGGCCGGTATTTGATATTAGTAGACTTCTCTTGGCCAGAAATGCCTTTTTCGCCATAGCGAGTCTGCTTTTGATGTCCTCCTTGCTCCGTCCGTCATTGGTTATCTTACTGCCTAGGTAGCAGAATTCCTTAACTTCATTGACTTCGTGACCATCAATCCTGATGTTAAGTTTCTCGCTGTTCTCATTTCTACTACTTCTCATTACCTTCGTCTTTCTCCGATTTACTCTCAAACCATACTGTGTACTCATTAGACTGTTCATTCCGTTCAGCAGATCATTTAATTCTTCTTCACTTTCACTCAGGATAGCAATGTCATCAGAGAATCGTATCATTGATATCCTTTCACCTTGTATTTTAATTCCACTCCTGAACCTTTCTTTTATTTTCATCATTGCTTCCTCGATGTACAGATTGAAGAGTAGGGGCGAAAGGCTACAGCCTTGTCTTACACCCTTCTTAATACGAGCACTTTGTTCTTGATCGTCCACTCTTATTATTCCCTCTTGGTTGTTGTACATATTGTATATGACCCGTCTCTCCCTATAGCTTACCCCTACTTTTTTCAGAATCTCGAACAGCTTGCACCATTTTATATTATCGAACGCTTTTTCCAGGTCGACAAATCCTATGAAAGTGTCTTGATTTTTCTTTAGCCTTGCTTCCATTATTAGCCGCAACGTCAGAATTGCCTCTCTCGTCCCTTTACTTTTCCTAAAGCCAAACTGATCGTCACCTAGCGCATTCCCAATTTTCTTTTCCATTCTTCTGTATATTATTCTTGTAAGCAGCTTCGATGCATGAGCTGTTAAGCTGATTGTGCGATAATTCTCGCACTTGTCAGCTCTTGCCGTCTTCGGAATTGTGTGGATGATGCTTTTCCGAAAGTCAGATGGTATATCGCCAGACTCATATATTCTACATACCAACGTGAGTAGTCGTTTTGTTGCCACTTCCCCCAATGATTTTAGAAATTCTGATGGAATGTTATCTATCCCTTCTGCCTTATTTGACCGTAAGTCCTCCACAGCTCTTTTCAATTCCGATTCTAATACTGGATCCCCTATCTCTTCTAAATCGACTCCTGTTTCTTCTTCTATCGCATCAGACAAATCTTCACCCTCATAGAGGCTTTCAATGTATTCTTTCCACCTATCTGCTCTCTCCTCTGCATTTAACAGTGGAATTCCCGTTGCACTTTTAAAGTTACCACCGTTGCTTTTAACGTCACCAAAGGTTCTTTTGACTTTCCTGTATGCTGAGTCTGTCCTTCCGACAATCATACCTCTTTCGATGTCTTCACATTTTTTCTGCAGCCATTTCGTCAAAGCTTCCCTGCACTTCCTATTTATTTCATTCCTCAGCGAATTGTATTTCTGTATTCCTGATTTTCCCGGAACATGTTTGTACTTCCTCCCTTCATCAATCAAATGAAGTATTTCTTCTTTTACCCATGGTTTCTTCGCAGCTGCCTTCTTTGTACCTATGTTTCCCTTCCCAACTTCTGTGATGGCCCTTTTTAGGGATGTCCATTCCTCTTCAACTGTACTCCCTACTGCGCTATTCCTTATTGCTGTATCTATAGCGTTGGAGAACTTCAAACGTATCTCGTCATTCCTTAGTACTTCCGTATCCCACTTCTTTGCGTACTGATTCTTCCTGACTAATGTCTTGAACTTCAGCCTACTCTTCATCACCACTACATTGTGATCTGAGTCTATATCTGCTCCTGGGTACGCCTTACAATCCAGTATCTGATTTCGGAATCTCTGTCTGACCATGATGTAATCTAATTGAAATCTTCCCGTATCTCCCGGCCTTTTCCAATTATACCTGCTCCTCTTGTGATTCTTGAACAGGGTATTCGCTATTACTAGCTGAAACTTGTTACAGAACTTAATTAGTCTTTCTCCTCTTTCATTCCTTGTCCAAAGCCCATATTCTCCTGTATTCTATTCTTCTACTCCTTCCCCTACAACTGCATTCCAGTCGCCCATGACTATTAGATTTTCGTCCCCCTTTACATACTGCATTACCCTTTCAATATCCACTTTCTCTATCTCTTCATCTTCAGCTTGCGACGTCGGCATGTATACCTGAACTATCGTTGTCGGTGTTGGTCTGCTGTCGATTGTGATTAGAACAACCCGGTCACTGAACTGTTCACAGTAACACACCCTCTGCCCTACCTTCCTATTCATAACGAATCCTACACCTGTTATACCATTTTCTGCTGTTGTTGATATTACCCGATACTCATCTGACCAGAAATCCTTGTCTTCCTTCCACTTCACTTCACTAACCGCTACTATATCTAGATTGAGCCTTTGCATTTCCCTTTTCAGATTTTCTAGTTTCCTTACCACGTTCAAGCTTCTGACATTCTACGCCCCGACTCGTAGAACGTTATCCTTTCGTTGATTATTCAATCTTTTTCTCATGGTAACCTCCCCCTTGGCAGTCCCCTCCCGGAGATCCGAATGGGGGACTATTCCGGAATCTTTTGCCAATGGAGAGATCAACATGACACTTCTTCAATTAGAGGCCACATGTCTGTGGATACACGTTACGTGACTTTAATGCAGTGGTTTCCATTGCCTTCTGCATCCTCATGTCGTTGATCATTGCTGATTCTTCCGCCTTTAGGGGCAATTTTGTCACCCCTAGGACAAGAGAGTGCCCTGAACCTCTATCCGCTCCTCCGCCCTTTTTGACAAGGCCGTTGGCAGAATGAGGCTGACTTGCCGGAAGTCTTCGGCCGCCAATGCTGATTATTTATCAAAATTTAGGCAGTGGCGGGGATCGAACCCGGGACCGAAGACGTTTTGATTATGAGTCAAAGACGGCTACAACCCGGTCCAACATTTCTACCGAATCCAAACTGATCTTCCCCGAGGTCGGCTTCTACTAGTTTTTACATTCGTCTGTAAAGAATTCGCATTAGTATTTTGCAGATGTGACTTATTAAACTGATAGTTCGGTAATTTTCACATCTGGCAACACCTGCTTTCTTTGGGATTGGAATTATTACATTCTTCTTGAAGTCTGAGGGAATTTCGCTTGTCTCATACATCTAGCTCACCAGATGGTAGGCTGTCAGTAGTTCTAATGTAATGTTGTCTACACCCGGGGCCTTGTTTCGACTTAGGTCTTTCAGTGCTCTGTTAAACTCTTCACGCAGTATCATATCTCCCATTTCATCTTCATCTACATCCTCTTCCATTTCCATAATATTGTCCTCAAGAACATCGCCCCTGTATAGAACCTCTATATACTCCTTCCACCTTTCTGCTTTCCCTTCTTTGCTTAGAACTGGGTTTCCATCTGAGCTCTTGATATTCATACAAGTGGTTCTCTTTTCTCCAAAGGTCTATTTATTTTTCCTGTAGGCAGTGTATGTATACTTTTTTCTTACTTGAATTCTGAGAGCACTTGTGGAATCAGCTTCACTTTCAGTGTCACTGTCCCTTTACGCTACTTACACTTTATTCGTTGTTTCACTAGTACTGGGCACAAACGCACAGTTTTTAGTTCGTAGTAATTGTCCTACATGAGATAAATCGTCGTTAATGAGCAGCTTTCTTTTGGCTCCACCACGTGAGAGGTAGCTGGTATGAGGGTGCTTCCCCGTCTCTACCTGTCGTAGCCAATGAATGTAGTGAGTAACAGGAAGTTTCCGGTGTAAGGTAATAACACGCACTATTACAACTGCAGCTTGGCTGTGCCTAGGGACGTATCCGAATTCTTTCCCGCAACTACCGGGTGTACGGTTCGATTTTCCGAGTAAAACATTGAAATGACACCTGATCTCGCACCATGAGGATGTCTATTTCTCGTCTTATCATCCGTCATCAACATTCCGTCTTTCATAACTGAAAGTTGGTGTCTCACCGCAGAATCATCTTAGTCTCCTCTTTTCCTGGTCTTCTGCATTGGGGCGTAGCTAGCCCCATGTTTGGTGTGTTTTCATCTTTATCTGGTCTGTCCATCGTCTCGGTAGTCTCCCATGCAATCTTTTCTCTTAGGCTTCGCCTTGTATGATCATCTTCCCCGAGTTATCTTCTTGTCATCGAATTATGTGACCAGAGAACTGCAGGATTCGTTGGAAACAGATATGGATAATATCTTCTCTACCCTGAGTTCCTGAAGCATTGATTTGTCGGTCCATTTGTCCACCCACGATGGCCTCAGAAACCTTCTCTATGTCCACATCTGCATCAATTCTTTTGCGGTACCCTTCAGTTATTGTCCATGTTTCACCCCCATAAAGAAAAACTGGAAACAGTAATTACAAAATACTGACATGCTGAAATTATTTTCTTCTGTCTCAGAAAATGAGAACTTATTGCTGTAATGACGCGATGAACTCGCTGTGCTCCTGCCCTTACAGCGCTTGCGACATACTGTGAAATGTTATACTGCTCTCACTGCGAAATGGAATTTGTCCCTCGTTCCTGTAGTGAAGATGTACGGTCGAAGGGTGGCAAGCCTACGTCACGCGCAGACACAACGGCTGGCCAAGTTTGACACCAGCAGGCGACTGGTGGAGATAAGAGGGGGCGGTGTGGCTGGACTGTGTACAGTGGACGCCGGCCGGCTTGTCGCGGCGGCCTGTTGATGCAATAACGGGTCTGCCATCGCATCGCCGCTCGTTAGATAAACGACGTCCGACGGCGGGATCGCGCTGTCGCACGGCGACTGCGCCAGGCCGTCACGGAGCCGCGGCGCGTCGCGCTATATTGCCGACGCCGTTTATTGGAACCCTACACAGGACCGCGCCGACAACTGATACGTCCGTTAATTTGATTGCAGGCGCCGCGTGGCTGCAGTGGCCAGTGCTGCAGTGCAGCGCATGCTGCGCGACTTGCTAATGGCGGACGCAGCTGCGTGCAGCGCCAGAAGCGCCGCCAGACACTCGGCTGATTCCCACGCTGCGCTCTGCGCGTGCCTCACGGCGTACAAGTGCCAGTGGCCAGAGGACCGTATTAGCCTATAACGTGGACGCTACTACTCGCCCTTCGGCATTGTCTGTTGAACCGTCCTCTGAATGCTAAGTACGAATCTCCTGCCGCATTTGTCAGAAACAAGAAGGTAGGTTACACCGCTTCTGCTCTCTGATTTCATTGCTACGTGCTTAACAGAAAATAAGAGCGTCGTCTTGAATTACATCTCAAGCAGTAGTCACACCTTGAAAGAGCTCACTGGTCGCTTTGAGCGCTGTAGACGGTGTAGAAAAAACGACGAATAGTACCAAACGCTCATGTGATCCTGCTCCGCTAACACTGCAGTAAGATGGTGTGAGTGTGCTAATTAGTTGTATGGAATCAGAGTGTTAAGATCGGTCCATCTGAGCGCGTAACAGAATGGTCGTAAGGAGCTAATCTGTCTCCTGACATATTTTGCATATATCCACTCTATAATGTGTTATGGAATAATTTTATGGGGTAACTCATTACTTAGAAAGAAAGTTTTGATTGCACAAAAGATGGTATTCACCCACGGACGTTATGTAGGTACCTCTTCAGGGAGCAAGACATTTTAACTGCACCTTCAGAATGCATATTTGCGGTAGTTACTGTCGTCGTAAATAATCCAACACAATATGAGAAGTCCATATCTAAAATACTAGAGGGGAAAAATGACTTTTATTAGCTACTAGTGAACGTGGCAGTGCTTATCGGAATTGGATATAAGTACTAATCTCCTTCTCTCTCTCTCTCCCCCCCCCCTCCTTCTGTCCATTTCCTCCTACCTCTCGCTATGTCCATCTCCTCCTACCTGTCAAGCCCTTGCTCCTGCTCCCTGCACTTCTCTTATCACACGTTCTTTCTGTTCATCTCCTCCCTCCCTCTCTCTGATCTAATTTATTGTCATTGAAAACGGAAACTTGATTGGGAATAGAGGTCAAAGTGAATGAGTAAATACGTTGGAATCATTAGTACACCAAGTACGAGAGAGACCGTTCCGGCTGCTGCACCTGTGAGGATAGGAACTTTAACAATGGTATTTCGCATGATTTTAATTGCGAACAGGCAAGATTATTAAGTTAGTCATAAACACAACTGCATAAAAGGAAAACAAACTTCACATTTGCGCAACACAGCATAACATGTTCTTTCTCGCAGCCGGTTTAACAAAAAATTGTTTATTGTGTGACACGTCTATATCTACATCTATATCTATATGTAGTCTGTGCAGTGCCTGTCAGTCGGTCAGCGTCTTAGTCACTCAGCTGGTCGAGCAGCCTCCCGCCGCTTGACGCGAGGATCGCGTAGTTGGGTCCCGCTGCGCGTACTCGTACCGATATCTCGATGCCTCACTGGCGGCATCCCTTCCAAAGAATCAAACCAGGTACTGAAACCAGTTGCCTGTTAGTAACATACCAAAAATGGTTCAAATGACTCTAAGCACTATGGGACCCAACATCCGAGGTCATCAGCCTCCTAGACTTAGAACTACTTAAACCCAACTAACCTAAGGACATCACACACATCCGTGCCCGAGGAAGGATTCGAACCTGCGACCGTAGCACCAGCGCGGTTCCGCACTGAAGCGCCTAGAATCGCTCGGCCACAGCGGCCGGCCAGTAACACACCAAATTACCATGAACTGACATCAGTTCAATCTTTACAACACACAAAAGGTATGATTGCCACCGAAAACACATGTTTTGCCGTCTGTTTTGTCGACATTCCGAATTATATTGCGCTTAAGTTCCAACTGAGTGAGTCAAACTCGGTTGTATCCATCATAATGGATTGCGCTTCAGAAAATCTTACTCGATTTGCCTCCAAGCGCTCATTGATCAACTATCTTCTCGGTGGCCCGTACTTCGCGTAAGCCGACATATACGAGGGGCTCCGATCGGTCGCGAAATGGAAACGACTATGAAAATCCGATAAAGCTTTGCACAGATGTGTTGGGTAGTGTCTCTAGTATAACCCCAGTTAGCATAACGTCGCTCTTCTCATTTCTGAGCTCGCAGTGAGTCCGTAAAGATGTCTAGAAAATAGTGTCTGCCGCCAAGTACGAGGGCCTGGTGAGAAATTTCGCCTGAAGCTATGCAGCTAACATTACATAACTGTCGGGCTGTTTCTTCTTCAAGACAATTCTCAGCCGCATTCTGCAGGGGCAATGAAGATGCTCCTGCATCGTTTTCAAATGGAAATACCCACAATACAGTCCGCAATTGTCTCCCCCTGAGTTTCATCTCTGGTCACATGAACCGCTGTCTTTGAAGACAACATTTTGACACAGACAACGAGGTGTAGGCCAGCGTGGAGAATTGGCGGAAAGCACTGGCGGCTGCCTTCTATGATGAGGCTATTGAAAAGTTGGTACAACGCTATGACAAAAGTCTAAGTCAGAACGGCGACTACGTAGAGAAGTAGCTGAAAGGTGTAGCTAATTGTTACAAGTAAAACATTTCTGATGTTCACTGTGGTATCAATTTGGCAATCAATCGGAGCTTACTTTCTGAACAGGCCTCGTATTTCGACACCACACCGGTGGCATTTTTTCCAAAAAATTCAACTGAGTGTTTATAAAATACTAGATTACCACGGACTGACCTCAGTTCAATCTTTGCAACAACCGATATCATACTGAAACATTGCTTGATTGTATACTTTTCCGCAAAATATCAGTATTCAATGCAGAATTTATTGTTATGAAAACATGTTACAGCAAAACCGTTAGATCTACTGTCACATTTCTTTTATTGAGATTGTAAGAAAAAAATCCCATTCAGATTTCCGACTTTGCTGGTAGATTTTCCAGAAATTTTCATTCATGCAAACTCTGTCCTGACAATTAGGAACACAACAAAAACAATTCAGCCAAATCGGTCGAGTCGTTCTCAAGTGATGACCTTCCACACATGCTGCAATTGATTTTTATTTATATAGTTAGTGGCTCAAAAAGAAGTTCAATATGCTGCTGCAAAAATTTTTGATCGTTTGTACAATAACATAAAATCTCTGACAGGTAGTAAAGCAATTTTTAAATCTAACTTAAAATCATTTCTCCCGGACAACTCTTTCTATTCCACTGACGAATTTTTACTTAAAACCTACTAACAAGTTAAAAAAGAAAAAAATAGAAACTCACAAGTGATTTCTAAGTGTATTTTCACGAGTACGACTAAAATAATAATGTATTCATTAATCGTAGCACTGATCATGTACACATATCCTGTAAACAGACTATTTCCACATCATTTTGATGAAGGAATCGTTCAGATGAGTAATGGAATATGTAACTAACTATCATGCTTGGACATAACCATGAGCACATCAAGACTGAAGTTGCCCAATTTGTTGATGCCAGCGCGCACTGGGTAACTGCTACCATGTGCTAATGTCACCCAGTACTACTGGCATAACAGTGTACTGGTGCACATGTGACAGTCGATTTTTGGCATCAAAGTGTTCAGACCGGTGCACTTGGAGACGTGACAGATAGGCAATAAGAAGTTACCGTGCTTCGACCTACTCATGACTACATTGTGAGTGAAGCTGCCAATTTGTTGGTGTGCCAGTTCGAACTGTCCAATGTATTCTCAGGGAACAGTGTATTACTCTCGAGCGTGCAACATGGTTTGTTAACGGTGGTCGATAAAGAGATAAGAGGTAAGTTACTACAGATGAGTGTTACGCATTGTCTGTGACAATCCGTTTCAAACCCGATAGGACTGGCTGCTGTCAGGAAATGTAGGTTCATCTCGCTCAGTTTCAGAGCGAACGTTTCAAAGGGGACTTCAATGGATGGACATTTAGAGTCGAGTGCCTCGCAAAAGCTATAGCTCACGGTGGTACATAAACCTCCATGGCTTCGATAAGCCAAAAACGAGGGAAGTGCGCAGTAGGTGACTGGGGACATAAAGTGTAGGGCGACGGGTCGCGATTTTGCATCTTTTCTAATGATGTAAGGCGATGAGTGCACCCACGGTTCCATGAGGCGTTTAACCAGCGTCGTGTGGAGAGCGTAGTTCACACCGAAGATGGTTCTATGATTTTTTCAGGGGTGGTTCTTGTACCACTATTTGGGCCGACTGACTCCGCTACCAAGTGTTGTAATTTTTTCTTCATCTTCGTTATCAGTACGCTGTGGGTACTCTTGTCTTCCAAGATGACAGCTGCTTTGTTCACAGCGCTGCATAGATAAGTTCCTAATTTTTCTGTCACGCAAGCATCCCATCGCATCGAGACATGCCCGCTAAATCATCCGATTTTATCGCCATAGAAAATATTTGGAGGTAATCAGAATGGAGGGTGCAGCTTTGTAACCAATATCCCCACAATTTGGTAGCACCGCAGGATATAATCATCAATGATTAGCTTCAGATGGATGAAGTACACCTCAACAGATATCTGGACTCTCTTCGTTGCCTAAAGGAGGACTTTAAAAAGGCTGGATACGGTAGGTCGTCTCACACGATGTGTATATTACTGATCAGACATAACATTACGAGCACCTATCTGCTATAGATACAAACGCGTCCAAGAGATATCAACGTCACCTGGCGAGGAATGACTGCTGGTCAGACCCACCCACTGTGCATCTAGTATCAGTGAGCGAACTGTCCTTGTGCAGAATGGATAAGGCACGTGATCTATCGAAGTTTGACCAAAGGCAGATTGTGATGGCCCGGATTCTCCGCGCGAGCCTTCGGAAACTACACGACTTCTATGGTATTCGAGAAGTGTGTGATGAGTGTCTTCAACAGCTGGCAAAACCAAGGTGAAATCACGTCCAGACGTCGTGGGGTGAGGCGACCACCCCTCGTTACAGATATCGGAAGTCGTACCCTGGGCACACTGGTAAAAGAGGACAGGTGGCGAATTGTGGCGGAACTAACATCAGAGTGTAGTCCCGGGCAGAGATGTCCGTCCATGCATATGTCAATGTTAATGCCGCGACATCGGCAACTACGACTGAAATGGGCATGTAAACAACGGCAATTTATGTTGGCGCAGCGGCAGAGCGTTGCATTGTCTGACGAATCCCTTTACGTTCTTCATCTTGCTGATCGGAGGGCGCGAATCCGTCGTCTTCCAGGGAAACGGCTCCTTAACATCTGTATTGCTGGATGGAGAAAAGGTGGCGGCGTCTCCATTATGCTCTGGGGAACACTCACGTGGATATGCATGGATCCAGTGGAGCCCGCACCATGACGGCAAAGGAGTATCGGACACTGGTTGCAGACCATGCACATCCCTCCATGACGATCTTGTTTCCCGACGGTAGTGGCATTCTTCAGCAAGGTAATGCTCCATGTCGCAAGGCCAGGAATGTGATGAAGTTTTTCTAGGAACACAGTGGCGGTTTTCGATTGATGTGATTGAATTCAACCAAATTTGGTTACGACTATGACTTTCAATCTGGATAAAGGACGGTTGGTGTAGGAAAGGGAGTGGGCGGCGGAAAAGGGCAATTAAAAATATGTGTCTTGAATCCATATTATTTGCTGTTGGTATTTTGATGATGACAGTTCCAGCGGTAGGGTATGAAGTGGTAGTATAAAAATAAGCGTAAGCGGCGAGCATCGATCTGGAGCCCCCTGTATTACGATTGTTAAGCTGATTGGTGATAGACATCATGACTATTTTCATAAGATTGGGTTTGTGATGGCACAAAGGGGAGGAGATCACGTGAATCATAATTTATTGTTGAATATCTGGAGTAATTTCAACGAAAGTTGTAATATATATCATTTACTGTCTGCGGAAAGACTCTGTAAGACCTGTAGACCGGGGAGGCGGGGAGGGGGGGTTATGCTGTGAAACACGTACATAAATTAAATTTGTTTTTTACATTGTATTCCTTTCGTATGTAATTGTGATTTGATACTGGGCTATGCTGGATTATCGGATAGTAACTTACATGTATTGCTAAGATTTAATGAAATGTAGAAGTAACTGGTCATCCTCTTACACAAGGCCATCACAAATTTATCAGTTGTCGGAATTTTATGGGAGGCAATGGAATCCTGAAATAGGCTGGATACTTAAGAAGACGCCCAGTCAGACTTAAGAGTCCAGTATTCCTCTCAATATTTCGAATGCTGACGCTGTGAACCCTGCTTTAGATGTGGTCGCTGTCAAGACTCCAAATATCACTTGGAGCACCTGACAGACGACTAGTTAGGCTTCGAAACGTTCTGCTAAAAAGGGAAGCGGTCAGTTTGGACGGACAGCAGGAAGTATACCTTCAAGTGCATCTGTTCTTTTCTATTTGTTAACGTCTGGCGGCTGACGATGAAGAGTCTCGAGCTGGAAATAATGGAACTCGAATTATTTTGTCACGTCGTGCTACTCGGCCTGCAGACGACCAGGTATCGAAAAAGGATTCGTAGAAGGGACACATACATGTTCAGTATCTACGGACAATTTCTGCGAATTCAAAAGATACTTGTTGAGATTATTTGTTTAGTACTCACATCTTTCAAAAGATAATCTTTTATTTTAGTTAAAGCATATGTAACAATCTCTTCTCATTCATAATATCGTTAAACTGATCGTTCGTAAGAGAGCAGCTTGTAGCTTCCATCCACTCATCTTTGAACTGGAGGGAAGCAAATTCAGCATGGTGAAATTCGTGCCCTTTCCTCTCCTGTACCTTTATTTCATCTGCCCGATTTATTTATCATCATAAACTAGAACGCTACACATGTACAACTTGTCAAAGCATATATTAACGCCGGCTCCTGTGGCCGGGCGGTTCTAGGCGCTTCAGTCCGGAACCGCGCGACCGCTATGGTCATAGGTTTGAACCCTGCCTCGGGCATGGATGTGTGTGATATCCTTAGGTTAGCTAGGTTTAAGTAGTTGTAAGTCTAGGGGACTGATGTCCTCAGATGTTAAGTACCATAGTGCTTAGAGCCATTTGAACCACATATTAACAAACAGAAGCAGCTATTGTGGATTTTCTCTGTTAATACTAAAAATTATCTGTAATTAAACTTCTGTACACTATTTGTCAGTATTGCAGTATGAACTCATTGTAAATGTAAGCAGACTTTCAAAATATCACTCGAGCCATAAGAGCGGAGTGGTTAAAAGTCTTGTAAAGCGCGCGAGACGAGTAAGTGAACTGTAGCTCTTTGGGCGCGAAATGCATGTGGAGTACGTTTTGAGGAGCAATAGCTATTCCATCAGCTGCATAAAAAGTGTGACGAAACCTAATGCCTAGCGCATTGCGATGGAAGAGGAAATGTCGGGTCCGAAGATTCTGCCATATACTTACCCAGGGTGACGAAGAAATTGGCCCTATGCTGCGCAACCACGACGTGAAGACTACTAAAAAACGGCCTGGAAGATCATATTATGTCTCAGATCAGCAAAGGACAAAAGGAATCTATTCGCAATAGTTGAAACATACCGCAAACCGCATACATGTGGGAAAAGCTATTTTGGAAAGACTGGATGATTAATAAATACCGAGATCGTGGAGCATAGACGGTATTGCAGGTTGGGACGGGTGGAGAAATCTGCTGTGGCGGACCATGGGGTGTGTGAGACCGACTACATAATACGACTCATTAGTTCTCGCTGTGAAGGAGACTTACCTCAGCCATTTGCTTAGAGAAGTTATAGAAATCTACAATCATGACGTAAGTTTTAATAAGAAAGAAGAAACAACAATATACTCTTGTCTTGGCACTTAAATTCTTTTTATTGTACTCCTTATTACGGTTACTCTTTAAAAGCTGCATCAACAGATCTGTGGTACGAAAGAACTAACATTAGACTGGATGCACCGACTTTCATAAAATAATATTTAGAGCAGCTGAGGAGTCGAGTAAGTTGAATTACACACATTAGGATACAAAGCGTCCAGTCAAAATCAAAATCTTGCGCAACACCAGAGGCCAAATTGGCCTTCATCAAGCGGCGCATATGAGATAAGCATGATCAGCCACGGCGTATATTTAATATGCTTTCTCATATTATTTTAATGTGAGGGAGTTATTCCCACTTCAAGTGTTACAACTGCAGCCTACACGTATTACATTGTGAAACACGTTATTACTTTATAAGCTGATAACCTAGGCGTGGAGTGCCCGTAAGCTCCAACCACACACACACACACACACACACACACATACACACACACACTTACTTTTTCTTTACAATATGCGTAATCGTGCATCAGGAAATGTTTAGCTTTAATAACATGAACTGAATTTATGTACAATTCAAGAGAATAACAAAATTGCAATTAATACATGTCCAGTAGAAAACATGTTCCTGTGGTATTAATAACATAACTATAACTAACCCCTTTACATATACACAGCATAAGGTAGATTTATTTTGAGGTATGGTGAGAAAAAGAACCTTTTACATGATATTTTAACTAGAGGATCATATAAAAAGCTGTAATGCCACTTCCTGGCAGATTAAAACTGTGTGCCGGACTGAGACTCGAACTCGGGACCTTTGCTTTTCGCGGGCAAGTGCTCTACCATCTGAGCTACCGAAGCACCTTAAGTTTCATATCAGCGCACACTCCGCTGCAGAGTGAAAATCTCATTCTGGAAACATCCCCCAGGCTGTGGCTAAGCCGTCTCCGCAGTATCCTTTCTTCCAGGAGTGCTAGTTCTGCAAGGTTCGCAGAAGAGCTTCTCTGATGTTTGGAAGGTAGGAGACGAGGTACTGGTAGAATTGAAGCTTGAGGGCGCGTCGTGAGTCGTGCTTGGGTAGCTCAGATGGTCAGTCTGCCTTGGGCAGGGCAACAGTGCGGACCGCGCTCGGCCGTCCACGCCGCTGCGCGCGCGGAGTGTTTGCTTACAATCCCCGCCACCGCGCTTCTCAGTCGAACAAGCTATAATGGCCAACTCTTAGAGAAAAAATTACTGAAACAGCCAAAGAAATTATTAAATTAAAAGCAGGAGAAAAATAAGAAAGTAAACAATTAAATTCACCTTCTCAAATGAATACGCACGACCGAAAGCACTGGCCGTCGAACGCTTCCTACGCGAAGATGTGAAGATCCCTGTGACGATCTCATCGGCATATACCTACCGATCACTAGCAGCGTCGTTTATGTTAAGATGACTTCCGACGCTGCCTGCAACGAGATTATTCAACGGACGTGACATGGACTAAAATTTCGGGCCTGTGGATGTCGACCATGCAGGACTTGGCTTTCGGACGATCAGTGTATTCGAACTGCCTTTCGAGGCGAATGGAGATGCCCGTACGGAAAAGTCCAGAGTCACGTAGCCGAGACATGGGCACAGTTTACAACGTATCCGGTGATTAATGGTGTGAGACAAGTTCGAACAGATCTCAAACGGCGCGTCCCATCGTCCGTTTCTATTGGCGGCTGCTGTGGGGTGGTCAGCCTTGAACATGTTCCGGTTGCGGCAAAGAAGGACATGTCCGTAATGAATGTGTGAAACGCCGCATCACACAACTACGGCACGGCGATACGAACACCGACTGAACTACAACCGCCCTTCCAATCACCTATGCGGCGATATTGCACGTCCAGCCCTCATAAGACGCAGTTCATGAGCGTCTCTCTGGACCGATACACCCGGAGGCGTCAAAGCACCTTGCCACCGGCAGTGCCGCCCGCGAACATGACTTACAGCCGGACCACCCACACTAGAAGTTCACAACGTTACCAGCGAGAGTGTTATGGGGACCGCATCATAGCACCCGCGGCTTTTGTACCGGAACGACGTGAATCTCTCCCTTCCTCAAACACCGAAACACATTGCCGGAAGCAAAGTCACCCAAACGACGAAAAAAATCCCTAAGACATCAGAATCGACCACTGAGCCCCCTCCACAGGACGAAGAGATGTCACATAACTCTGACGGAGTTCACGATAACCCTCTTTCTCTTCTGTCACGGAGTCGCGTCATCCACAAGCCGGGCCGGCCGGTGTGGCCGAGCGGTTATAGGCGTTTCAGTCTGGAACCGCGCGACCGCTCCGGTCGCATGTTCGAATCCTGCCTCGGGCATGGATGTGTGTGATGTCCTTAGGTTAGTTAGGTTTAAGTAGTTCTAAGTTCTAGGGGACTGATGACCTCAGATGTAAGTCCCATGGTGTTCAGAGCCATTTGAAACACAAGTCGGTGAGCCGTCCAACAGAGATCGTGAGCAAGCCCCGCGCCCAGAAGCCATGGAACATAACACGCTCGTCGTCATCGACGCAATTAAGCCGACTCGGCCAGCGCTGCCACCTGTCACCGATGTTAAAACTGACGAACATTTTTCGTGGGTGGACGACACGGATTTCTCACCTCCACCTGATGCGGAAATGAGATCTATTCCTCCACTAGATCAACACTTAAATGGGGAATGTTTCCTACGACTCCTGCGACTTTTATGGAATTCCAGAATCCACCACGACATTCTTCACCAGCTACGAATCTATCGACAGCACGGATCCCCCATCAGGCATACCAAATAGCTACCATCAATACTAATAATATCGGCTCTTCAACTGCTCCGTGACACGCTAAGAGCAGCGGACTTTGACAAGAACTGAGGACAGCAACTTGGTCCGGGTGTTATGGATACGAGACGTACGCCGCCCCGGCAGCTATGGAACACACAGGCGCCCTGTGAGAAGGAATTGAAGTTTTCTATGTGGCATATCTCCCAACGGCGCAAGGGGTGGCCATAACAATTGAAGGAATCAAATTCATAAATCTCTACGCTCCATCAGGCACTGATAAACGTAGGGATCGCTCTCAGTTCTACGCAGAAGATATCACCCCGTTATTCTCCGGCAGATACGATCATCTCATCGTAGGTGGAGATTTAAACTGTGTCCTCGAGCGTATAGACCAATACCCTCATTTCACCACATGTACGGTACTTCGCTTCCTCGTCCGCCGCCTTCGTCTCATCGACACTTGGAGCGTTGTCACGGCGACCGCCCGGGGCAAACACACATCACGAGCCACTCCGCCAGCCAACTCGATAGAATATACGTCCCTGACGCTCTAAAATCCGTTCTCCTCGACGCGGAACGTTGGCCGTCTGCCTTTTCGGATCATGGTATTACATCTGTACCATGAACCTACGTAGGCAATCTATATGGCACAGTGCAGGACCTTGGAAACTCAACGTCACGCTACTGCGGGACCCTGAATGTCGACAACAGGTGACCGACACGTGGCTCACTTGTGTTCAACGCATCATGCGATACGGGACTATTCTGCAATGGTGGTTACTGTGCGCCAAACCGGCCATCCGACGCACCTTGACACACTATGGCAGAGCCAAGGCCAGGTGGAATCACCACACAACAGATTTCCACTCTAGCGCTCTAAGCGACCTCATAGATCATCCTCCATCGCCGGGTCGACTAAAAGAGGCTCAACGCATCAAGTCAAAGATTTTAACCTTGACCAAGTGCCGTCTAGATGGCATGCAGTCAAGATAGGATTAACGGTGAAGAACCTTCTATGCATCAGATTGTTCAAAATGTTCGACGCCGACAGGCTTTAATAACAACCAGATGGACGACGGCTGACTTCGCAAGCTATCATTGCGGATGCCTTCACAACGCACTACAGACTTTTCTATCAAGAACTACCTGCCGGTGCAGGGGCCATTGCTGAGGTTGCCCAGGAGATGCAACCCTCCTGACTGCGGAAGTGACCAACGACGACGTCCATGGCGCTGTGGCCAAAGGATCACTGGATCGGTCTCCCGGCCCGGATGGTTTACCTCTCGAATTTCACAGAACCTTCCAAGATTTGATGTTGCCACGATGGAGAGACATGTACTGGGACCTTTTCCCCGGCGCGGCAATCCCGCCACCAATGTTCATGGACGGCTTACTCGTACCAGTCCCGAAACTGCAGGAGGAACACGACTCGACAGATATCGGTCGATCACGTTACTCAATTCCGACTTCAAGATTTTCACACGCCTTCTAGCAGTGCGATTCAAACATGCCTTACGATACATTGTTTCCCACGAACAAACGTCCTTAGGCGGCGATCGTAATATATAGACAGCCTTCAGTGAATATCGAGATATGATCGCCTTGGCAACACACTTGCTACTGCCAGGCGCTTTAATCTCCATCGACGTCAAACAAGCGTTTGACCGCGTCAATCACGCGTTCCTCAACGCAGTGATGGACCGGATGGCGATTCCACCGACGTTGACGCAAGTGATTATGCGACTCATTCCAGGCTTCTTGTTAACGGCAGACTTACAGAACCTATACGGGTTGATTGCAGTACGGCGGGGTTACCTACTGTCGACGGTGCTTTATGCCATTGCGATGGAACCACTCATTTCTGGATTACGGCGACGTTTGATAGGTATTCCGCTCCGGGATCATATGTTCCGCTGCCGAGCCTATGCGGATGACTTGGCCCTCGTCGTACGTTCAGCGGCCGACGTACAAGCTGCGATGCAGTGTATTATCCGTTACAGTGCAGGGGCCAGGGAGCGCTATGAACGTCGCAAAATCATGCGCCATGAAGATCGGCCGCTGTCTTCCCGCAGACAGCGTAGTCCCCTTTCAACTGGTGGACACCCTTCGCTGTCTAGTTTTCGGGCGCTACTGCAACGCTTCGGGCCAACATACAAAATCACCTACTACGCCCCCTGAATATGTGCCAGAGAGTCACCTTCGTCAATACCCATCTGGCAGCCCGGATACCCCATATCGGGCAGATTCTGCCCATCACTGCGACAATGGCAGCCAGACTACAGGTGGCTTTCGGGTATTTTATATGTTCTGGGCACATCTTCAAAGTCCAGTATGAAGCTCTCACCTTACCGAAGAGGGATGGTGGCCTCGATCTGATTAATGTGAGAGCCAGAACTACTGCACTTTACGCCAATACTAAGCTCCGTTTATGGAAAAGGACAGGAATGATGACCACCGAGAACGCCCCTGTTTCGAGACGCCCACCGACGCCTTTGGCACACATCCCACCTCCGATATTGTACATCGGCCGTTTCTTTTTGGAATACAGCTATTTAAGCACTGAGCTCCCCAGGACCAGGAGGACGACCACCCGCGACATACGCCGCCTTCTCCGGAAGTCCCCACCCCGAAACCCATTGAAGCACGTCACCTCCAGGTTTCATGGCCTACAGTATGGAAAACCATCCACCAACCATACCACACCACTGACACCACTGCGACGTGGTACCTTCTCGTCAACGGAAAATATACTACAAGACAGAATTTGCGTTGCATCGCACTGGTAGACTCAACCCTGTGCCTCAACTGCAATGTCGAAGATACATATTTACGTCGTTTTGAGTGTGGGTCAGCAGCAGCTGTCTGGACCCTCGTACGTTTCTCCTACCATTATGATATATCCCAACACGACCTGCTTTCTATCGTCTAAGTGGCACGCCATCGCATGGATCAGTGGCATCGCTATCACCTACCTCTTCTGGGACAGTATCGTCGATCCGGCGGACTTTTGGACACGTCTCCAAGTACATCACCACACATTCGCCGACATCGACACTATCGGGCCACTTTCGCGAACTATTTACGGAGTATTTCCGCCAACCCGTCTCGGAGCTGGAATCTCAACGAAATGTGCCACCCAAGAGTGGACGAACCCACGTTCCCCCCCTAATGGTCAATGATAGAATGGACGTTTTTCCGATGGCGCGCCAAAGTGGAGTATGGTGCGAAAAGTATTCCTAATTTCTTTCACTTCTCCTTTCTCCTCCTAAGTTTTTTTCCCTTACACATGTTTATCCTTCTCACGCATAGCTCTCTATCTGCAGCCTATTTGTTTCCTTTCTCCTGTGCTCTCTCATAAAAATAAAATAAAAAAAGTTGGGTTGCTGCTGATGGTGAGACTATACTTATTTACGTTTACAAAAAGAAAAAAAGAAAATAAAATAAAGTAAAATAAAATAAAGAAAAAGAAAATAAAAAGGAGGATGTTGCGAAAATATACCTATTTATGTTTTACGTTTTCGAGGAATATTTGGTTATTTTATGAAGAACGTTGTCTTTTATTTTCATATACTAGCGTTGTTTATTTGTTTTCTCATTACCTGCAACTTTTTGCTCATGTGGTAGGTGTTTATTCCTTTTATTCTCAAAAATAGAAGAAAAGGCCGGTTCAGGCGGCCATTCTAGGAAAAAAATACAAAAAGACAAAAAAAAGGTCAGTAGAGCTCAGATGGTAGAGCACTTGCCCGCGGACGGCAAAGGTCCCGAGTTCGAGTCTCGGTCCGGCACACAGTTTTAATGTGCCAGGAAGTTTCATATCAGCACACACTTCGCTGCAAAGTGAAAATCTCATTCTGGAAGAAGTAATGATAGTAATAATAAAATGATATTGAACAGTATTGACGGTGGTATTACACAATACGTGCGACACAGCCGTAGATGTGTGCCAGTTTGGCCTCTGATCTTGTCTGAAGCGTTAATTTTGTTTTAATTGATTCACCTGTTGTTCTTTGTGAAAAATTGTATTTTGTATTAAATAAACGAAACACATTTTTAGCCTTGTTAGACAAACTTTATTATTACCTCACGATCTAAATTTCGGGCTATAAGCCCATTTTATAGTACATAACCGACCCCAAAGATGAGAACCAAAAAGTGTCAGCTTTTGAAATGTATCGATTCTTGACTTCGGCAGTTTGAGGTGAACAGCCAGCAGTGATGGATGTTAGCTGTGAGAAGTTAGCATTGGTGGAGGGTAGAGGTCTGAAGTGTTAACGTAGGCTAATGATCTGTACGTGTTCGTCTTGGAGATTGAATATTATTCATGATTATATAACTTTATACTAGATGTCACATTATTAAGGTAAAAAATACATTATTCGGTTTGCAACAACATATTTCCTTTGCTAACCACATGCTTATTAGTAGTTAGTGGCTTTAGTAGTTAGAATATTTTATTTACCTGGCAGTATCGACGCTCGCTGTATTGCAGTAGTTCGCATAATGAACATTTTTGTGATGTAAGCGCTTAATGAAATTTATAGGTTATTGTTAAGATTTCTTTATAGTCAGGACTACTCTTTATTAATTATTTGAAGTCAGGTTGTAATTTTTTTGAGCAGTCGGAGTGCGTTGCGCTAGAATATTGTGGGTCAGTGTTGACATGATAAGAAAACACTAAAGAGAAAGTAGGCTCAGTACGTTCAATTTTACTCAGCTTTTTCAGAATCAAATGACGTAGAAGTTTCATCTTCTCAGTCATTCTGCAATTTAAGAACAGACACACTCATTTAAATAAACAAGTTTCAACAGACATTGCTCTGTGGGCAGATTGTTCACAACTAAATGTCGAGTTAGGCTGCCAATGGGATTGTCCCGCACACAAAAAGTGGAAACCAATTACCTGTTATCACAAAGTGGGAAAGTGCTACAAGTGATGTAGAACAAGGTGGATATAACAGACAGGCTGACATTAGCAAGAAAAGTGTTTTTAGGAAGGTGAACCTTGTTAATTTAGAATATAAATTTAAGTGTTAGGTCTGTTTTAGGTAATTTGTCTAAAGTGCAGACTTTGTCAGAAGTGGGCCAAGAATGCCAACTTGTTCAGAAAAGAACAGCAGTTTTCGAAATGTGGTATTACAGAAAAAATCTGGTTTTAGGTGAGTGGATGATTTAACTGAGAAGGAGGTGCGGAATAGAACTGAGGACAAAAAGCTGACTATATGAAGGAATCAGTTGATAAGATAAATCCTGAAGCTTCAGAAAATTGGCAAACTGATAATGAAAGAAAGTGAGGAGGATATGAACTGTAGAGTCACATGGTTTGACTACAGTAGGCAGGTTCCTGCGAATGTGGGTTGCAGTAATCATGCAGAGAAGAAGAGGCTTGCACAGGTCACGCTTAGACTATCGTGGAGACCTGCATCAAGCCAGTCTTCTGACTGAAGGCTACACTACCAACAACAGCAATAACAGTTAAAGTTATCGAAAAGATTTAGTGGTATTACACGTCCTTTCTGTTGGGTGCAATATTTAGTGTAGTACAGCAGCAGAAGAGGAATGAGAGTGGCGTGGGGTGGTCTCGGTATACTGCAAGGTACGCTTACTGGTTTTCGCGAAAACTGAAAACACATTACTTGAGCATCCCGCTGTGCCTGTGCCTGTGCGTCGGCAGCCCGCGGCACACACGGACACTGCCCCTGCGCTTTCGGCGCCGTATCGCCTGTGGCAGGCGCGGCCACTTCCGGCGCCGCGCGGCGCGGCGCGGCGCAGATATTTATGGGCCAATAAAAATCTAAGCCGCCGGATGAGCGGATCCTACTCCGCGGCTGCCGATTTATCTGCCGCTTGTTAGGAGGAGCCGCAGGTCCCTGACCCGACGTTTGCACCTCACACCATAACCACCTGCTGTTCCCGCTCATACCATTATTAACATCGTCGTTTAGCTTATCCCTACCTACAAATGTCCAGAGCAGGATTGTCAATGAAGCATTTTGTATGTCCTCTCCAAAGACGGCAGTTAATTTCCTGTTACTATTAATAAAGTTTTCCACTTTATATGATCTGCTGAGAAATCGAACAGAGCGGAAGACCTGCGGCTTTAGTTTAAAGCACAGTGAGACAACTTGCAAGACCAACCCACATAGAATCCCCGTGGTTGGCTGACGCCCGTCAGCCTTCCGCACCGGTCTGCCTAAGCGAGTCTTTGAGGTGGTTTTCCAGGCTCGTTTTGGCAAACGATGGGCTGGCCCCAGACTGAGAAAATACGAAGTCCATGGCGAGGTCCATCTTTGCAACCACGACACTATGCAGCACCAAGCATATGAATGCCATCCTCCTACCGATAGTGCAACCATATCGGCAACATACAAGGATTGGCGAGGCATTCGTATTCATGGACGACAATTCCTGCCCCCATCGTGCACGTCTTGTGAATGACTTCCTTCACGATAATGGCATCGCTCGACTAAAGTGGCCAGCACGTTCTCTAAACATGAACCCTATCGAACATGCCTGGGATAGATTTAAAAGGCATGTTTATGGACGACGTGACCCACCAACCACTCTGAGGCATCAACAACGAATCGCCGTTGAGGAGCGTAACGATCTGGACCAGCAGTATCTTGATGAACTTGTGGATAGTATACCGTGACGAATACAGGCATGCATCAGTGCAACCGGACGTGCTACTGGGTATTAGAGGTACCGGCGTGTACTGCAATCTGGACCACCACATCCATCTGGACCACGGTATCGCCGTATGGTGGTGAGCAATAAAAAGGGCAGAAACGATGTTTATGTTGATCTCTGTTCCAATTTTCTGTACAGGTTCCGGAACTCTCTGAACCGAGGTGATGCAAAGCTTTTTTTTGTTATGGCGACTACTTTTGACATTATAGACAATTAAGATTCCTTTTTCTACCCGTCTCGTTTTCAATTTCCTTTCCCTTATACACTTACGGCACATGATGATAATTAGAAGATAGGAACCGGTAGTTAATGAAGGTTTCCCTCATCAACAGTTCTTGTCGGTCACAAAATATGGCATTTTTCAAATATCCACCAGCCGTGGTTCATCACCTGCACAAAATGTATTGATCATTTTATTTCTATAGTGTAGCTTTCGTGTAGTCATTATCGTTTCTCCTAGTTTGATGCTCTACTTATTTGTACTTAATGGCAACCTCTTAATCTCTGTTGCTAAATTCACCTATTTGTTAACGAATATTTGAATAATTAGTTTGGTCTGCAGCTGTAACCCTAAGTCGATTTCCCGCGAAATCAATTAGCCAGTCCTTTGTGCTATCAAATGTTCTGCTAACGTACCTCTTCATCTGTTAAGTCTCATTCTTCTGTTCTTTCATTGCCTTTTCTGTCTTATACCTGTTCAATCTCCCCTTTAACCGTACTGTTTATTTAATGTCGTTTTTATTACACAATTACGGCAGTTTCCAACTTCTTTTTCTCTTTTTGCACTTCCCAAGACACATTTTCTCCTTTTGACAGTGCTGCTAACGGATAATTTTTTTTAGCTCGAAACGTATTTTGCTTAAGGCATGGTAACTGACCGTTCAGCGCTCTTCGTATTCATCTGGTTCTAACATTTAGTGTCCAGTGATCCTGAAGCAGCTGGTTTAATTCCAGCTGGTGTAAGACATTATCATCAACAGTTCTTGCTACCCCTCTCCGGGGGACACCACCTTGACGAAACACTGTCCGTGTGGGTGGAGAGGCTTGCGTATGTGTGGGAAGATGAGGACTATGCCGAGGGTAGAGGACCTACTGCCGGAAAGGCTTCAGCCGATGGATCAGACTAGGAGTGTCCCACAAAATCCCATCTTCCCTATCCACTCCTAGTCCTACCTTATTCCCTGACCCAACCCAAGGTGTGATGTGATCCGTTCTGAGGGGTGCGTGGCACATGGGAAGATGTGTTGCAAAAGGAGCCTCAGAGGTACCAGGCGACCTCCCTGAGTAATTAGCCTTACACCAGGCGGGGACCTTTTAGATCCCCAAAACTCGTGAGACCAACATGGACACGATTACAGAAAAAGAAAAAGAAACTGAGGGTCAAATTGAGACCTCAGATACCCAAACATCGGGGACTGAACCGATGGAAGGCATTTCCACTACTGAATCAGGGTCTAGACCTGAGCCAGAAGTGGGAACTGTAGCCGAGAAGCTAGACCAGATTAAGATCAAAGGCTTGTCTGGGGCCCAAAGGAGGAAGCTACTCAGGAAACAGAGGAAAAAGGAAGGAAAAGAATGGCTTCCTAAGCACAAGTGGAGGGAAGTAAAGGGACTAGAACCCAAGCCCCACAGGGAAAAACTGTTTCAGTCTGAAGGGGACACACAGACGTCCACAACGTCAAAGAAAGGTAGTAAGCGGATAAGGGAGGAATCAAAGACTCCCTCCTCCCTGGATAAGCGATCCTAGATATAACCGAAGCAAGAAATAGGGAAACAGAGCTATAATACTGCAGTCTCGGTTTTTAGGATGGCAGTTTTCCAGGAAGGTTATCCACCAGTGGCCATCACCTCGCAGCAGGAGGAACTAGTACGGATGGCCCTCTTTGAAAAGATTTTGGGGGGGGGGGGGGGACGCTGGCCCAGGTCCCAATTTCAGGAGGGTCTATCTAAATCATGGTGCACTCATTTTTGTCTTTGAGGGGGTGCACACAGTAGAATGGCTCAAGGACAAGGTGCCCATGGGAAGATGCAAAGCTGCTGGTCAAGACGGCAGCAGAGCTTCTTAAAACAGAAAAGATATCATTATGGGTACCCAAGATCCTTAAGGAAGTCTCTCCCAAGACTCTGTTCGGGAAAATAGGGGCCCAGAACCCAAAAGTCCCGACAGAAGACTGGAGAGGGATTAACCAGAAGGTTGCTCCGGAAGGACGAACCCTGGTGGTGGAGGTTGGTGAGAAGTCCCTGAAGGCGATGCAGGAGCAGGACCTGAAACTGTTTTTAGGGTTCTCGCAGTTCACCGTCAGGGTTCTCAAAGACCTCAAACATGGCAGTAAGACGGAGCCTGGAGGTGCTGCAGATTAATCTGCAGCACAGTAAAGGGGCCTCTGCTGCCCTGAGCCGCTGCCTGGGGGGGACAGGAAGCGGTCGTGGCCCTGACACAAGAACCCTATTTATATAAAGGGTGTGTATTGGGCCTTGGAGGCACTGGAGGTAAGCTGATCTATGCTAGGAATCTAAGAAACTCCAGAACATGCATCTATATTGGAAATGGCATTTCTTTCATGCCAATGATGGATTTCTGCTCTAGGGACTTAGTGAGCATCAAAATGCAGCAATGTGAGGAAGGTATCACGAGGGAAATTATTTTGGTCTCAGCATACCTTCCTTACGAAGACAGTTCTCCCCCTCCCTTGGAGGTGAGGAGACTGATAGAGACTTGCCATCGGCAAGGTGACCAACTGCTGGTGGGGTGCGACACCAATGCCCACAACCTGGTGTGGGGCAGCAAGGACACCAACAGTAGAGGTGAGTACCCTCTTGAATTCCCCTTAGCTAACAGCTTAGAGGTCGTGAATAGGGGCAATGAACCTACATTCAGGAATAGTGCAAGGGAAGAAGTAATTGACATAATATTTGGATCCATGACGATGGGTAGCTATGTCAAACAATGGCATGTGATGTTGGAGCCATCCTCATCAAACCACATGTACATTTCATTCAAGGTTGAAATGGGAATCAGACAGACCATGACTTATAGAAATCCCAGGAAAACAGACTGGGAGACATATAGGAGGGACCTTGATTTAGGCTTATCAGAAATTAAAACCATGATAAGGAAGCCAGTAGAATTTGAGGAAGTAGGAGAGGCTGTTATCTCTGCTATAGTGACCTCATATCAGGACAACTGCACAATTACCAGGAAGTGCACAACTAGGAGTGTTCCTTGGTGGAATAACAAATTGGAAACGCAAAGAAAACAGGTATGGAGACTTTAATATTGCGAGACGTAAAGGACAATGGGCTAAATATCGTGAGGCCCTTGTCAGTTACAATCTTGCAATAAGACAAGCAAAGGAGGCATCCTGGAAGGCATTCTGTGAGGAAGAGGAAGGCACAGCTGCACAAGCCAGACTTTACAAGATTCTCACTACAGTGCCAAGTAATCCAGGAGGTACGTTGAGGAAGGAGGATGGGGAATATACAAATACAGCACATTAGATGCTGGAATTGATCCTCAAAACTCACTTTCCTCAATGTGCTCTGCCAGATAACACAGACCAGTATGTGACCCCAGAGAGAAAATGGTTCTCAGGCACTCGAAGAGAGGACTGGGAATCGGCCAAGGAGTGGATGAACTTCAACAAAATCCAGTGGGCGGTGGGAACATTTCAACCGTTCAAGTCACCTGGCCCAGATGGAATTTTCCAGCTCTCCTGCAACAGGCAGGAGGAAAACTTATAAGAGTCCTATGCAGGCTATTCATGGTTAGCTTAGCAGTAGGAATCATTCCCAATGTCTGGAGGGCAGTGAATCTTGTCTTCATTCCAATGCCAGGGAGAAATGATCATACCAAGGCCAAGGACATGAGACCAATCAGTCTGTCCTCCTTCATTCTCAAAACATTAGAAAAACTGGTTAATGTATATGTTGGGGAGAGGAGGCTAAGTAGGGTCCCTCTACACCTGAACCAACATGCATACCAACCAAGTAAATCATGTGAGACAGCTCTCCACCATCTCGTTGGGATGGTGGAAAAGCACTTCTCTTCCAAGAAATAGCCCTCTGCATCTTCTTGGATATCGAGGTGGGCCTTTAGTAACACGACCTTCGATTCCATGGTAAGGGCAGCAGTGGTGCATGACCTTGGAGACCATTATATGTAGGTGGACCAGAGCCATGCTTAGAGGAAGGAAGGTAGAGGCTACCACGATGAATGGAATGATGGTAATTAAGATCAATAGAGGCTGCCCACAAGGACGAGTTTTGTCTCCTCCGTTGTAGAATATAGTGGTGAACGAACTCCTCGAGGAACTAAATTCCAGACAATGCTTCTACCAAGAAAATGCAGATGACCTTGTCATAGTAATAGATGGCAAATTCATTGACACAGTCGGGAATATGGCACAAGGAGGGTTGGACATTATGCAAAAATGGTGCATTAAACAGGATCTGAGAGTGAATCCTATGTTGTGGTGCCATTTACGAAGAGACATATTCAGCATACAAGTTGGAATCTAGAGCTCTTCGATGAAACTCTACCTGTGAAGGGGACAGTGAAATATCTAGGGGTATCCTTGGATGAGAAGCTAACTTGGACCCCTCATATTAAGAGTATCCGCTCCAAGGCAAAAGGCACTTTAATGAGTACTAGGAGGGCTTGTGGCAAAAACTGGGGCCTAAGCCCCAGGGGTATGCACTGGATATTCACCACAGTGGTTAGACCTAGGATTTCCTATGGGGCTGTAGTGCGGTGGAAGTAGGTAGAACAGCGGGTTGCTGCTAAAGAGCTTGTTAAGGTGCGGAGATTGGCCTGCTTAGCCATAACGGGCGGAATTAGCAGCACACTAACCGCTGGAATGGAAGCCATGCTGGATATGCCTCCACTTCACCTTTGGGTTAAGATGGAGGCAGCGGATGGGGCATACAGACTTAAAACTGGCCAAAACTGGGTCTCATTCGGATATCCAGAATAACACACTAACATAGTGAGTGAGGTAAATATAGGTATGGCTGGGGAAATGTCAGCCGACTATATAATAACTCTCAACTGCTTCGGCAAGCCTTACAACACAATAATTGGAAGTAGGGAGCAGTGGGAGAACACAGTTTGACACCTGGGAGGGGGGGGGGGGGGGACATCGTTTGATTCACTGATGGGTCGAAAACAGATCAAGGCGTTGGGGCAGGGTAGTATGGGGTTCAGCCAAGACTGGAGAGCAGCATCTCTCTAGGGAAATTGACCTCTGTATTCCAAGCCGAAATTACTGCAATCACGGCATGTGTGGAGGAGAATATGAGTAGGTGCTACAATGACTGTAGCATCTACTTCTATTCAGACAGCCAGGAAGCCCTGAAATCATTGGCAGCTCCTGCAACAAGAACTAAGACTGTTGCAGATTGCCACAGGGCTTTGGTGGAGCTAGGGGGAAGCAATAGGGTGTACCTATGTGTGTCCCTGGACACTCAGGGATCTGTGACAATGAACAAGCCGAGAGATTGGCTAGGATGGGGGCTACAACTCCATTTATTGGACCGGAACCTGTCTTGACAATCACCAAGGCTCTGATCAAGTTAGAACTACAGAACTGGCTTCGGAAACAGCACGTAGGATATTGGACCAAGGTCCAGAAACAAGAACATGGTAAGGTAATGATGCCCAAGCCATGTTTTAAAAGAAGCTCTGTAATCCTGGGATTGAACAGGAAAGAGATCAAACTCATGACTGGACTAATGACCGGCCATGGGAACTTCAAAAAACACCTACACACAGTGGGTATAACGGAAGAGGACCCTAAATGTAGGATCTGTGATGAGGGTGAAGAAACTGCATCACACCTAATCTTCGAATGCATGGCTTTGGAGAGTAAAAGATACAGAATCTTCGGGACAACTAGACCTCAAGAAATTGTGTCTAACAAAAAACTGGTAGAGGGACTCCTTGCACTATTTAAGGCCACTGGTTGGCTTTACTAGATGTACAGGGAGCGATACCGCACAATAAACCTAGTTTCGGTGTGGTCAGTGGCGGGGCAGACCTAAGCTGTTTTAGCTCTCCTGTTAAAATCAATCAATCAATCTATCTATCAATCTTGGCTACGGAATGGAAGGTGACTTTGTGTCCTTAGTTGCCAGAACTCTGAACAGTATCGTAGGTTAAACCGCAAAACACACCACTGTGTATTCAGTAACGCTCCGTGACTCTGCTGATGCTGGAAGTTCATCAGATGTGGAACTACCACCCGGTTGCCCTTTTTTTAGACGAATAGGATTCCTGTCGGCAACGGGGTTCACCCTCTCTCTTTCTTTGCATACTAATTCGTTAGCAACATAAACACGGTACTATACTGCACAAAGATCCATTACAATCACATACGCTTTATCACGATTTGGAAGAAGGCAGTGCCAAACCATTCCCGTTATGATCTTCTCCACGATACAATGAATGATTCCTGCATTACATTCAACACTAGCCATCTGAATATGTGACTGACTTTGACGATACATGACAGCTATTTTGTATTTGATGACTCGGATGGGCAGATGGCCCCAAGTAATGCCTCAGGAAAGTTTCTTTGATACGAAGCTCATATTGAAATTCTTATTACAAGTTACACAGGCGACAAGACAATTGAATACGATTAACAAGTGTCCCTTATCTAATGATGGACTATGGAGCTTCTGTTAATTCAGTTCTAGCATGAAAGGCCGGCCGCGGTGGTTTAGCGGTTCTAGGCGCGCAGTCCGGAAATGCGCGACTGCTACGGTCGCAGGTTCGAATCCTGCCTCGGGCATGGATGTGTGTGATGTCCTTAGGTTAGTTAGATTTAAGTAGCTCTAAGTTCTAGGGGACTGATGACCGCAGATGTTAAGTCCCATAGTGCTCAGAGCCATTTGAGCCTAGCATGAAAGACACGTCACATGGACGTGCAAACCACATAACCCTGGCGTTCTCTAGCTGAAATACAATGTCATACCTGAAGGAGAATCAATAACTTCGCTTCTAAAACCTGCCTCATATAACCGTTGTTTTTGTAATAATACGCGTTTAAAATGTTCAACTGTGGTATCTTTATTTATGATGTTCATGTATCTAATATGTTATAGACTTCAGACGTCGTTATGGTTGTCAAAATCAATTGGAAACGGAGTATTACGTGCTGGTGAGTGGAATATTGTAAACATGTATTGTTTGTAGATACTACCAAATGCCCAAAAAGGAGCAATAAGAAAACAAAACAAAAAGACCTGTTTATCTTTAGTTTGCACTCAATGAGAAGGATCCGATTTCACATCTAAAGCACGCCCTATACGAAGGAAGCAGATTCTCCAATACTTGACTGGTAAGTGGAGGAGAGCTTGTGAGGTAAAGGAACTTATCACTAAACTTTGCGTCAGTCATCTTCTACATTAAATTTCAGAGATTTCAGTAGTGTCTCATGCAATGAGGGGATTTGACACTGTTGATTGTGGCCCTTCTGTCGAATAGGAACGTCACCTGTACCCGTTCCCTTGGTGTTATTCGAGAGGAATTGGCCGACGGTTGGTTTCACCCTATCTCTTCTCGCATTATCAAATGAGACAAACATGATACCACTTTAGACATACACCTATACAATCTCCTACACTCAACAGATACACTTAAGACACGTCTCTCTCGCGTTCAAAGAGATGAAATCCCTTTCAACTTAGGTGACTGAGCAGAGCCTTGGTGTTCTGCCAGCCAAAATGATATTGATTTTTTTCTTTCTTTGCTAGTTACGCATTTATGTTTACCGTGATATTTATCTTAGCTGCCTGCGTCGCATTAGGATGCCAAATTAACAAAAGTTTACCACCTTCCGTAAATGAACTCACACGAAAGAAAAATCAGTAATTCTTTAATATCTCTTCTGGATGACGATGATATGAAACTGTTTAAAATGAATATTTTATTCAGTAACAGGATGTGAGCTGCTTTAAAGCTTGATGACACATTAGAAATTTGAGGTATAACACGCTTTTCAAAGGCAGTGCTCTAATATGTTGAGCTAACCGACACCACACACAATCCTTCCCCACAGTTTCAATAGTACCAGATTCTATGACTTGCCCTGGGTTAGTATTAAACACAATATACGACATGAAATCGTGCCAAAGCAGTTAGAATGAGATGACCTTCTTATACTTACGTTATCAGAAGTATAAAGTTTTCCTTTTAAGAGACTCACCATTTAGATAAACCAAACCGTATATACTCGTATTTTGCAAATAACTACACAGGCGGTTGAATTTCAACACTCGACATCCATAAATAAACATAGCTCCTGACTGGAGAATATATCATTAGGTACAGACGAGAACTATTAATGGACAATAAAAAAGTTCCCATACGAATAAGTTCCAGAATCTGTATGGCAATCAGATAAAACCGCCGTGAAAATTGAGTCAATCATCCCAGTGACGCACTATGCTAAAGATAACCGCTGTGCACCCTCATCCGAATCTGTATGGCAATCAGATAAAACCGCCGTGAAAATTGAGTCAATCATTCCAGTGACGCACTATGCTAAAGAAAACCGCTGTGGACCCTCATCCGACAGGAATCATTGACCCTTCAAGGTCTTTTTTAAGGGACCGAAGTCATAATCACATGCGAGAGATCATAACTTTAGGACGGGTTTTCGAGTGTCTTCCACTCGAGTTGGTGTAACTTCAGCGTTACGACATATGCGATATGGGAACGTGGGTTTTCATGAAGCAGGAGCACAGCTTTTTGCACCATTCCACAACGGTGGTTTTCGACAGACACGCTACCCCATACACATTCTTCATTCTTCGATTGATGTCTACCGATGTTTTTCCTTCGACAGCCAAGAAAAGAATAACAGCGCGTTCGTCCTGTGCAGACGCATTTGGTAGTAACGTCGCCATAGTTCACGTTTCCGCATTTACCGCTCACACGTCGGCAAGATATGAATGCCACACTAACCCCTTGCTACTTTTCGGTGCTTATATACGCTCATTGCAATGGCGCTATGTTGCGTATACGCTGCAGTACTGTTATCAAACGGAAACCTTTTGATCGTCTCTGATATTTTTCGATGATATACAACTGACGAATAGACAGAAGCCGTACTTTAAAAATCGGTATTGACAGCAGGCACTCCGCCAACGATATCTTAGGCCATAGTTCTGAAAGGCGCCAATGCCGCTGAGTTTAGGTCGTACATAATTTAGCGGAAAGTGAGAAGCCAAAACCCTTAATGGTGTGGCGTGCAAACTCTATGTTTACAGAGGGCACTAACAGAGGGCAGTAAATTTCTTGATTCAAAACACCGGGCTGTCCACAGGTGACGGATAGCGGATAGGAATGTGATAGCATGGGAGGCACAAATTTGTGATTACCGGTAAACCAGATTCTGTATTGACATTTGTGATGGTAGTTCGGAAGTATGATGTCATTCAGAATAGCAGCAACTACGCGAATCTATCGAGAAGCGACATACACAACCAGCTCTGCTTAAAATAACCGTACGCCTCTCATACATATTTCGGGAACCGTGAACACCGCAACATACGCCTACACCATCAGCCAGGTCACTTCTAAAGCATCAGTGTACTGCCAGTGCACCTACTTATCTCGTTACACAATGTACTCTTCAAGAACATCGTAAGCTATATAGTAGCAGACGTCTCCCACTCAGCATTTGTGGAAAAGGATACTGTCGTTTCAGTTCATATGAGTGTAGCTCCTACATAATGATAATATACCTTTTATATATAGCTTTTATATATAGGGGGGCGGACATTTCATCAGAGTATTCGTTCAGTTTATCCCTTAGTACTCGTGTAATTGTGCTGACGAAGAAGTTTTGTGCCATGAACATCAACGAAATGATACACAAAAGTAACTCACCAGTGGGATTTTCCATTGGACTGTAGGATCACACCATCCGGATAAGCATCGGTCTCGATCTTCAGGATTCTTTTATGACCAGACCAATCGATTCTAAGGGATTTGTGCCTGTGTTTGCAGCCGAAGTAAGCTTGTACGGTTGTCGATACTTTACTGCCCAATAAAGAAGAAAAATACAGGAGCCACCGAACGGACGGAATGGGCGAAGGAATTTACGAGGCAGGTTGTTAGAGCGTCGCGGTCGAGCGACGGGTTTATCGCCGGCCGAGGACGGGCCCTGACTGTCCCGCGGGGTTGCCTAACTGCCGCAGATAAGTCAGCGCCGCAAGCCGCGCACCCGCAAACACCTGTGTGTCCGGTTCAGGTACCCTGCCTCTTCACTCGATTTCCTCAGCACTGGGCTGGTTAGTCGCTAAAGAAGATTATGCCCATCAAAATATCACGCCTTGTAAGTAGTGGAGACTTCGAAGAAGTATTGATTAAAAGAGCTCGTTACAATTTTGTGCCAAATACGCCCCTGATCCCAGAAGCTGCTACTGGACTAAATTTCTTTATCGTCTTCAGTGAAATAATATATCTTCATGAAATATCACAACATGATCGTTACACAAGTAGCCTGCACATTACTGATAAAGCAATATGACGACTGGCAAGTAAATAGTGAAACTAGAGCGTCCCATGGTATACAAGGATGTTGTAATTATTGTATTGGCTACTTGAGGGCTCGATACTTGACGTTGCCCCATGGAAGATGAATCATCGCAGAGCAAAGAAATTTTGTGGAAACATTTGTATGCGCATGCGGAGGAGAAATAACGAATAACCCACTGAAATAAACACATTTTAATTGCACTAGGAGGAGGAAACATTCGTTAATTTCGTACCATATTTACGTTCCAGGCTACAAACGGTGCTCCGTGTGACAACTATCTGTATCCACGACAGCCTTTAACAGCACTAGATAGTTCTCTACTTCTCCCCAAAACGTCTCAGCTGAACCAGGAAATATACAGGGTGTTACAAAAAGGTACGGCCAAACTTTCAGGAAGCATTCCTCACACACAAAGAAAGAAAATATGTTATGTGGACATGTGTCCGTAATCGCTTACTTTTCATGTTAGAGCTCATTTTATTACTTCTCTTCAAATCACATTAATCATGGAATGGAAACACACAGCAACAGAACGTACCAGCGTGACTTCAAACACTTTTTTACAGGAAATGTTCAAAATGTCCTCCGTTAGCGAGGATACATGCATCCACCTTCCGTCGCATGGAATCCCTGATGCGCTGATGCAGCCCTGGAGAATGGCGTATTGTATCACAGCCGTCCACAATACGAGCACGAAGAGTCTCTACAATTGGTACCGGGGTTGCGTAGACAAGAGCTTTCAAATGCCCCCATAAATGAAAGTCAAGAGGGTTGAGGTCAGGAGAGCGTGGAGGCCATGGAATTGGTCCGCCTCTACCAATCCATCGGTCACCGAAGCTGTTGTTGAGAAGCGTACGAACACTTCCACTGAAATGTGCAGGAGCTCCATCGTGCATCAACCACATGTTGTGTCGTACTTGTAAAGGCACATGTTCTAGCAGCACAAGTAGAGTATCCCGTATGAAATCATGATAACCTGTTCCATTGGAAGAACATGGGGCCCAATCAAGACAACACCAACAATGCCTCCCCAAACGTTCACAGAAAATCTGTGTTGATGACGTGATTGCACAATTGCGTGCGGATTCTCGTCAGCCCACACATGTTGATTGTGAAAATTTACAATTCGATCACGTTGGAATGAAGCCTCATCCGTAAAGAGAACATTTGCACTGAAATGAGGATTGACACATTGTTGGATGAACCTATCGCAGAAGTGTACCCGTGGAGGCCAATTAGCTGCTGATAGTGCCTGCACACGCTACATGGTACGGAAACAACTGGTTCTCCCGTAACACTCTCCATACAGCGACGTGGTCAACGTTAACTTGTATAGCAGCAACTTCTCTGACGCTGACATTAGGGCTGCACGAAGAATTGCCTCGTCCATTGCAGGTGTCCTCGTCGTTCTAGGTCTTCCCCAGTCGCGAGTCATAGGCTGGAATGTTCCGTGCTCCCTAAGACGCCGATCAATTGCATCGAACGTCTTCCTGTCGGGACACCTTCGTTCTGGAAATCTGTCTCGATACAAACGTACCGCGCAACGGCTATTGCCCCGTGCTAATCCATACATCAAATGGGCATCTCCCAACTCCGCATTTGTAAACATTGCACTGACTGCAAAACCACGTTCGTGATGAACACTAACCTGTTGGTGCTACGTACTGATGTGCTTGATGCTAGTACTGTAGAGCAATGAGTCGCATGTCAACACAAGCACCGAAGTCAACATTACCTTCCTTCAGTCGGGCCAAATGGCGGTGAATCGAGGAAGTACAGTACATACTGACGAAACTAAAATGAGCTCTAACATGGAAATTAAGCGTTTCCGGACACACGTACACATAACATCTTTTCTTTATTTGTGTGTGAGGAATGTTTCCTGAAAGTTTGGCCGTACCTTTTTGTAACACCCTGTATAGCTGTCGTGACACAGCTAGTGCACTGATTGATGATCGCACATTGCGTCCAGCATTCTCTGCCGTGGAAACAGTAACTTTTTCAACAATTTTTAGCGCAATTGACCGTCAGCCTCTCCCAGGAGCAATTTCTAAACAACCAGTTAATTCTAACTTTCGAATCATCTTCTTCAGTCCCGGTGTGAAAGTCGGATCTCACTGTAGTCCTTTAACGCATCGATACTCCCCAAGAGCAACAGCACTATTGTTGTTGTTTAGATAAAACAGCTTTACTGGTAAAGCTCTGCTCACTTTTCCGGACCCCTGTTGAGTGTATGCAAATGTAATGCACACTGATGCTTGTTTTTCAACCCTAAGTCGCAGTAGCAGTACCTGCGACTAACGCAAGTCATGACACTTACACAATTAACAACGTCAAAGCTGTGAATACTTTTAATGTATGCCAAAGATTATTTCGTCAGTGGCTGAGAACGACGTCGTGGCACTGCATTAAACGGAGCTAGGGGGTAACTGAAACCTGTCTACAATAACATCGTGGTTGAAAGGACAGTAAATGAAAATCGTTAATGCTTTTCACATTTTTGGGTCAACATACTAAAGCATCTTTTGGGATGCATATAAAGCTTGCAAACGTACTATTTTCACTTAAGGAATAATGTAACAGCCATTTGACTGTACACACGATCTAGATTTCAGCGTTTAGCCATTTTCAACACGGAGGAAACCTTCGAGCTTTTAAGGAGTGGCTCCAAAGGGAGACTCGTTGCCGGAGCTCTAAACCCCAATGTTTCTCCCTCATTGAAAATGACTCATTTTAGGCCAAAATACGAGACAGCTTTCGAGATGCATGAAAATTTGTTGTCCTACTGTTTTGAATTTGGGATTACTGCTTTCGTGTGTGGTTCCTCCGTCACCTAGGTGGTGGTGGTGGTGGTGGTGGCAGTGGTGGTTTTCAAGTCAGATTCGTCGACAGTCTTGTAAACGTAAAAATCTTTAGAAGTTCTGGCATTGGAATATCTTAAAAGAGCAAATGAAATTCAATTAGGCCTTTTCACTCTGAGTTGCCACCAGTATTTTATTTTCGTACTTCACGGCGCTTTTGCTGCTGCTCGTGCACACCTTGGAATCACTATTACGGGTGCCCTTGTTTGCCATGTCGCTCTGGCTGCCATGCGGCTGTTCGCTCTCCATATCACGATTAGAATCTCTTGTTAGGTGACACTTCACGCCATGGCACAGCCCCTCTAATCAGAGCCTACAGCGTCCCATGTGACTGTCCATCGTCACAACGTTAATTATGCACCAGCATTTTATTTTTGCAGTGACTTTTCTCGCGCTTACATTAATGATCTTGCAATGTTAATCACTAGAATATGTTATCTAGATAAACCTATTTACGAAATGTGATTACTCTACATTAATTATTTTTTGGTGTTGCGATATTTTTATCCATCAATGTATGAGGAGATACGGCTATGGTCGAAATTCGAATCAAAACTCTCTAAGGGAAGGCAAATGAACGTTTACCGCTACAGGTGCGAGATTTGTTTTCCACTACATATTTGTAACTGTTCACGCAACCCTACGATACTTATTTTGAAACGCAATTATCTCTTCCTACCTTTCCCTTGAAGCTTCCTACCTTCCTTGCACAGTGTTCTTACCACGGCTGGAACTACGGCTGTGGCTGCAAACGTAAAGCAACTGCAAGCCGCGCCCGCGCCCGCGAGCAACGTACAGTAGCTGCCTACAAATGATGTTCACCTTCACATGCTCTCAGGGTGCCGGAAGAAATCGGCAGTTCTTTCCATCGGAAGTGGCTAACTACGGCTTTAAAGTAAAGACAGCTCCTGACATTAAGTTTTTTATTGCCTTGACCTCGTGTGTGTACACTGGATTACTAGTTTCGATAAGAGTAAGATGCCGTCTTCAGACCGGCAGAGTAGATATTGCGAAATCACACTGTGCTATAAACCGCTCGTTTGTATTCGTGCCATCGTAATGGACTCGTAATAAAAAGAGAGTAGAACATTAAAAAAATATAACTGTGTCTTGATGGCAACACAGGGTCATACAAGTGTGGCGATATCAACAATTGCCGCATATGTCTAGGTTGGCTGCCTGCTATATACTCAGTTTCGCCATGAAGACACAGCTATATTTTTTAATGTGCTCTCTTTTCATTCTGAGTCCATTACTATGGCACGAATATAAACGTGCGGTTTATCGCACAGCATGGTTTCATAATCTGTTCTCTGTGGATGTGATGATGACAGCTTAATCCTGTCAAATCTAGTAATCCAGTGTACGTAAGCGCTGTCTAGGCAGTAAAAAACTTCAAATCTGAAATTTTCGTTACACTGAATTAGTTGATCGCCCTCCAGCCGACAATGTCAGGTATTTATAATATGACTTTAAACTTGCCGAGCTACAGCTCACGGACAACTTCTACCATGTAGGGAAATGGGCGAAAATGAAGTGTTTGAACAAGGGTTAACTGCTAGAAACCCGAATTTGAAATATTGGCTTCGCATAACCTGAAAATCAGATGAAGTGTTCGAAAGCTGAGGATGAAGACAAAGTTTTGCCTACTTGAAGCCCCCGTTGAAAATGATCTAAAATGAAATTCTGGCTATCCTTGCAGCCTCGGAGCAGCGTCGTTCCCTCCTCCACAATCAATATCTAGGCAGACAGCAGACATAACTCCCAATAAAAAACAATTTCTAAACTCCTACCAGTGCGACTAACATAGAGGGGACAATGAGATTCGCTCTCACCAAGAGGTAGGCGTATGCCCAAATTTTTCCACCACTACAGCTACACACACAGACAGTTTGTGTGTGCTCACAGTACAGTTCAGACGAGCCACTTCTGGCTATCACGTTTTAAAAAATGGTTCAAATGGCTCTGAGCACTATGGGACTTAACATTTGAGGTCATCAGTCCCCTAGAACTTAGAACTACTTAAACCTAACTAACCTAAGGACAACACACACATTCATGCCCGAGGCAGGATTCGAACCTGCGACCGTAGCGGTCACGCGGTTCCAGACTGAAGCGCCTAGAACCGCTTGGCCACACCGGCCGGCTATCACGTTTTAAATTTGTGTTGCATGTTGAGCTAATTTTTGTTGCTGGGCATTTGTTTCTTCTGCTGGATTTGATTTTCCTATTGTTGATTTTGGCTTCGTCTTGATAGATCTGACGTTGGAAATTGTATCGACAAAAATTATAGTCAAATAAAGCAATATAAAGCCATACCTCTGCCCTTTTCTTTTGAATTGGAACACTAAAAGGCAATTAAACAAAAGTAGGGTAGGAGTGGAGTCGCTTCAGAGTACAACATATACTGGAAATCCATGAAGGATAACAGACAACGGAAACTACCTTGTTGTGCATACACAGTATAATACTAAGAATACATTATTAATTCCTTGGTGACTTGGAGGTGTGCCAGTACACAGAGCTACCTACTCTGGCAGCAACAACGGCCCTAATTCGTGCGGCATAGTCGAACTGAGCGTGGAAGACTCATTCTAAACGTCATTTCTTGGTTGATTTGGAGGGGAGGAGACCAAACAGCGAGGCCATCGGTCCCATCAAATTAGGGAAAGATGGGGAGCGAAGTCGGCAGTGCCCTTTCAAAGGAACCATCTCGGCATTTGCCTGAAGCGATTTAGAGAAATAGCGGAAAACCTAAATCAGAGTGGCCGGACGTGGGTTTGAACCGTCGTTCTCCCGAATGTAGATGCGGGTCCAGTGTGCTAACCAGTGCGCCACCTCACTCGATGAGACGCCATTTCATGCTGCTCCATGAAAGAGTTCACAAATCATAGGAGCTAGCAAATGCCTGCATGACAGTCTCTCGGCAACCCATGGTCAGATGACATAAAAGTTTTCTGGGAATTGTACCGCGTCATAATGTACAAAACTACTGCTGCTGGAGAAAAACCAACGTTCCGGCCACGGTTGCAGCGGCCTTCTTCTGGGTCTAATGGAGCAGCAGTAGTTTTATGCATTATGACGCGGTACCATACGCAGAAGACTTTTATGTTGGCTGACTCCGGCCGCGGAAGCCTACGCAATTATACCATGATCAGATGTTATCAGGTAGAGAGAGATATAGAGAACGTGCTGAGCAGTATAACACAAAACCCCTGGGTATCGACGAAGGTCAGGACATCACGGGAAACGTACGGTCTTGCGTTATCTTGCTGATAGTTACCTCACACAGACCGCGAAGACAGGACATAACCACCAACTCAGCCTCAACACGGCAGAGATAAAACGACTGATGTCCAAATTACCAGCTTTAGGAACCAGATGGCAACACATACATCAATTCAGCTGCTGGACTACTATGCCATGATGAATGCAACTTGCCAAGGTTCATTCTCCTCAGAGCCTCCACATTTGGATATGTCCATCGTCATGTTGTACACCGAATTGAGTCTCGTCAGTGTCCGGTGCTAGTCGCAGGGTGCACCAATGTCTACAAGCTTCTCCCTGCTGATGCTTCAAACGAAGCTGCAACAATGGTCGCAGTGCTGACATTCAGTCGCGAACCAGCTGTCACCGCGTTGTACGTGTGGATACTTGTCTTCCGATAAACAAGTTTCATTTGCTGACCCAAGGTACAAGACATGGCTGTACAATCCTGCACGGCCGAGCATACGGTAGTTCTGTGCTAGTCCTTTGGAGCCACTGAGAACTAGAATAGCGTCGACTATGGCGCTCCTGAACCCATTCCTTCACTATCTGCATGACAGCCGTTGGACCATATTAACGTCAGCAGAAAGGAGGAACGTCAGATTTTCAGTCTCAATAGCCTACGATGCTGCTGCTATCGAATTCCAACTTGTGTAGGTACATGTTTTTGAATTTTGCATCACGAAACCACCATCTTCTCACAAATAACAAATAATCAGACACTATTTCTGAATGAGATACGCCATGCCAAATCGTCCCTTATAAAACGGAACATAGATGGCGTTATTACTATCGACGTTGTGCGATTGTGCTGAAATAACACCAGTTTGCATTACGATGCACGTACCAATTTGGCGGGTTTCCCTCGGGGTAGAGCCCCGTAGAAGCAGTCCTATTGACTCCTGCCAGATTAGTGGCTGTATGCATCGAGAACTCAAATTTGAATCTCTGGAGGGAAGGCGATGTTCTTCTCGAGGAACATTATTAACAAAATTTAGAGAACCGACATTTGATGCCGACTGCAGAAGGGATCTACAGCAGCCAACATACATTTTGCGTATGGACCGCGAAGGGAAATTAGTTCTCATATGGAAACATGTAGATAGTCTTTCTGCCCTCGCTCCATTTGCAAGTGGAATAGGAAAGGAAATGACTGTTAGTGGTACAGGATACAATTCGATGGCTTGCGCAGTAGGCATACAGATACAGATGAAAATTTAGTTTACTTATTAAGATGTCATTCCATCAATTTATAGGCACACAAAACTCACTGAAGAACGTTGTCTCTTATTTATCGAGAAAACAAAGGACGCAACTTATGCTGCTGATTATCTCTCTGTAAAAGATCTTTCTATTAGTTCTAATTTTCTCATTGCAGTCACATCGCCAGGTGTATATGAGAGGTTGTAACACATTTGCCCATAACACTTGGAAGAAGCGGTACAGAGCTCATCTCTCAACTCCGCTTTCGTCACAGCATCGCTTACCTGCGTTATTCTTAAGCATCTTCCAGTGCTCTATATGGAGCATTTGAATTCACCTGATTTCGACGAGTAAGAGACGTCCCTCGCCAAGTCACAGATCCATCCACGCTAATCTGCTCGAAATCCCATTACATTCCGAAAGCATTGTCTGCTCCTTCACCCATCACTGACTAGATGTAGGGGTATCACAATGAGAAAGATAGCACACTAACGTATAGGAGGTAAGTCAAACCGATGCAGAGTATACACGGACTGCACAAAGAAATCCAAAAACATATCATCTACAATTCATCGATATCGAATAATAGTATATAAATATCCCCCTGTACGTGACCTAATCTTTTTTGCCGTACTCTCTTAATTACTACGCTAGAAATACGATAATGTAATGGTGTCAGAGTCTTCGTTGATATCGTTGCGTTTTGTGGGAATACAACACCCTTTTTCAAATGTAGCATACTTCCATTAAGCGAATTTAACAGTATCACAGAGCTTCCAACACACTATCCATTGAATATTTTACATCGGAGCAACAGCCTCACCTAGGCAAGGTCCTAATGGAGGTGGTTTGCCATTGCCTTCCTCTGACCGTAGTAGGGATGAAGGATGATGATGAAGAGGACACAACAACACCAAGTCATCTCGAGGCAGGGAAATCCCTGCCCCGCCGGGAATCGAACACGGGACCCCGTGCTCGGGAAGCGAGAACGCTACCGCGAGACCACGAGCAGCAGGATCTGAATTTCTTTGTGCAGTCCACGTATACTCTGCATGGTTTTGACTTTCCTCCTGTACGTTTGTGTGCTATTTTACTCGTTATGATACCCCTCTATATAGTCAGTGACAGGTGGAGGGCTCGACAGTGTTGTCGAAATGTGATGGGAATTCGAGAGGATTTGCCTCGATTGAGACCGGGCGAGGGACGTCTCTTACTCGTCGAAATCAGGTGAACTCGAATGTTGCGTATCGAACACTGGAAGATTCTTCAGAATAAGGCAGGTAAGCGGTACTCTGATGAAAGGGGATGTGAGAGGTGAGCTATGTACCGCTTCTTCTAAGTACTGTGGGCAAATGTGTTAAACCTCTCATAAACGCCTTACGAAGTGACTGGAATGAAAAACATTAGGGGCCAAGAAGAATATTTTTACCGAGAGATAATGCGCCTAAATTTTCTCGATACATAAGAGACAACATTATTCTGTAAGTTTTGTGTGCCTATAAGCTCATGTAGTTACATCTTAATAGGTAGATTAAATTTTCATTTACATCTCTGTGCTTACTTCATAAGTCATCATACGGTGTGGCAGGGGGTATCCTGTACCACTAATGATCATTTCCTTTCCCATTCCACTTGCCAATAGAGCGAGGGGAGTAAGACTACCTATATGTATCCGTATGAGCGCTAATTTCTCTTATCTTATCTTCGTGGTCCTTATGCGAAATTTGTGGTGGTGGGAATAGAATCCTTCTGCAGTCAGCTTCAAATGTCAGCTCTATAAAGTTTCTCAGTAGCGTTTCTTGGGAAGAATATCTCCTTCTGTCCAGAGATTCCAGTTTGAATTCTCGAAGTATGGAAGTATCCAGCCACTAATTTGGTAGGAGCCAATATAAATGCTTATATAGTGCTGTTTTCTGCCAGGTCTCCAAGCTCATACGTGTTTGGTGGTGGTGGGGGTATCTTCCGTTCACACGTAGGCCGGTGGCGGTGGGGACGGGTGCCGGTGTGTTGTGGGAGTGGAGAAGAAAGTGAAACATCATACTGCCCCAGGATTATTTCTGGAGCAGTGTATCAGAATTCTAAGTGACACACTTCTATCACCTTGACAATGCAACTGACAGAAAGAATGCGATTAGCGGTGGATGTATTCAGCAATTTGAAGACGGTTACCACCCATTCTAGTATTGGATGAAGTGATTCCTTGCCTGTGGGAAGTTCCCAGAGGCGTCAAAGAAGCGTCTTTAAAGGTTACCTGACGATTGTAATGTGATTGCAGGAAAAAGTTACTCACCATGCAAAGTTACTCTCATGACCAATTTAATTAATTAGTCAACCAATTTGATGTCAATGACATGCTGCCAGGCAGGTGGAAGCGAGGGCGAGTGTACCACGGATATGATTCGCGATTTGGAGCGGTAATCAGGCTATATTTCGTTGCGACGAGATCTTTTGAGGAAATTAGAATCTCCCACCTATACACGGAGATATCATCATCGTAATAAGATCAGTTACATTACCGAATTTATAAAGTGATTTGTAGTGCTAACCCGATATTTACTTCTCTGTGCTGCTACCTTAAGAGTCTTCGTTGGTGACGAAGCATTTGGCTACTTTAAGAGAGTTCGGAAGTGAGGAGGCACCCCGTGGCAGAGGTAGAACATGCTCTCTGCACTCTGTTATGAGCCAAAAAAAGTGTAATACTCTAGCCTGTGTTGCAGGATATAATAGATATTAAGCTGATAAGAAGATATTTTCATTGACCTGATGAGAGAACACTTGGAGGAAGTTTATTCGCCGCCATACTGTAGTTCAGAATTTTCGTAACTCGTAACGATATTTTACCGATGCGAAAACGCGTGTATGCTCTGATTCGCTGTGTCTTCCAAAATAACTAGTACATTTTGTGAGCGATATTAGTGGTGTAACGCCAACGACACCCCGTTTCGGATTGGGTAAAGTGGATTTTTTAAATTGAGGGGTTTATGTCGGGGGTGAAATACCAGTTAGAACTATATACCCGAGCCACACCTGCTTGTCTCACATGTGCTGCGGCCAGTAGCAGGAGTGGGCACAAGGCTTCGACCCACCGGAAGCCCCGCCTTAACGTCGCACGACCAGCAGGTACAAAGAATGCCCCGACCTGTGTGCTCTTGCCTGCAGCCACGGGGACAAGGCCCGGCGGCAGCGCCCACAGCGCCCAGTGTATCGCTGAATAGCGAAGTAGCCAGCATGCTGGCTGAGTGGTGATAGAAGCGGATGTGTGTGTTGCTTGAGAAGATTCAGTATGGCGAGTATTTACGCTGGATGGTTGTTCCCCCACATGAATTGATCGGTTGACTGCTGCTGAGCAGTGGCAGTCTATCCAGCCTCTGTGCATCTGGTACAGCTGGCATGTGGGTATATGGACATAGATGTACACACAACGGTCGGCGTGGCTGATGTGGGTGGGTGTCTCTAGTCCTGTCTCGTACGCCATGTCTGTAGCTCCTTGGCAGTCGGCAGATGGCACACGCTTCGCGATCATGAGTGTGTGCGACTGGAAGTATTTTTTCACCGTTGTGGCGAAGAAGGGTGCTTGTGTTCTCAAACGTCGTGCATACATGACCTTAGATACATTCAGCGCTGCAATCTACACTCCTGGAAATGGAAAAAAGAACACATTGACACCGGTGTGTCAGACCCACCATACTTGCTCCGGACACTGCGAGAGGGCTGTACAAGCAATGATCACACGCACGGCACAGCGGACACACCAGGAACCGCGGTGTTGGCCGTCGAATGGCGCTAGCTGCGCAGCATTTGTGCACCGCCGCCGTCAGTGTCAGCCAGTTTGCCGTGGCATACGGAGCTCCATCGCAGTCTTTAACACTGGTAGCATGCCGCGACAGCGTGGACGTGAACCGTATGTGCAGTTGACGGACTTTGAGCGAGGGCGTATAGTGGGCATGCGGGAGGCCGGGTGGACGTACCGCCGAATCGCTCAACACGTGGGGCGTGAGGTCTCCACAGTACATCGATGTTGTCGCCAGTGGTCGGCGGAATGTGCACGTGCCCGTCGACCTGGGACCGGACCGCAGCGACGCACGGATGCACGCCAAGACCGTAGGATTCTACGCAGTGCCGTAGGGGACCGCACCGCCACTTCCCAGCAAATTAGGGACACTGTTGCTCCTGGGGTATCGGCGAGGACCATTCGCAACCGTCTCCATGAAGCTGGGCTACGGTCCCGCACACCGTTAGGCCGTCTTCCGCTCACGCCCCAACATCGTGCAGCCCGCCTCCAGTGGTGTCGCGACAGGCGTGAATGGAGGGACGAATGGAGACCTGTCGTCTTCAGCGATGAGAGTCGCTTCTGCCTTGGTGCCAATGATGGTCGTATGCGTGTTTGGCGCCGTGCAGGTGAGCGCCACAATCAGGACTGCATACGACCGAGGCACACAGGGCCAACACCCGGCATCATGGTGTGGGGAGCGATCTCCTACACTGGCCGTACACCACTGGTGATCGTCGAGGGGACACTGAATAGTGCACGGTACATCCAAACCGTCATCGAACCCATCGTTCTACCATTCCTAGACCGGCAAGGGAACTTGCTGTTCCAACAGGACAATGCACGTCCGCATGTATCCCGTGCCACCAAACGTGCTCTAGAAGGTGTAAGTCAACTACCCTGGCCAGCAAGATCTCCGGATCTGTCCCCCATTGAGCATGTTTGGGACTGGATGAAGCGTCGTCTCACGCGGTCTGCACGTCCAGCACGAACGCTGGTCCAACTGAGGCGCCAGGTGGAAATGGCATGGCAAGCCGTTCCACAGGACTACATCCAGCATCTCTACGATCGTCTCCATGGGAGAATAGCAGCCTGCATTGCTGCGAAAGGTGGATATACACTGTACTAGTGCCGACATTGTGCATGCTCTGTAGCCTGTGTCTATGTGCCTGTGGTTCTGTCAGTGTGATCATGTGATGTATCTGACCCCAGAAATGTGTCAATAAAGTTTCCCCTTCCTGGGACAATGAATTCACGGTGTTCTTATTTCAATTTCCAGGAGTGTATCTGTGCCGGCGTTTAGCTACTTGATTTGAAAAATGCTTGCATGTGACTGACTCTCAAACCTTGAAAATGTTTTATTACAATGAAGAATATCCGCAGGGCGGCGGTGAGTGTTTTAAGTGATATATTTGAATCCTGAACACTGTAAAACAATTAATTTGATAGGGTAGTGCAAATGGTTTATTCCCCGCCATTTTGATATTGCAATTGCTCGAGCTCTCCCTTCGTCCCAAGCATTAGCCAATAGGAACACAGTGTTCTGAGGAGGGATGAAAACCTCTGTCTGCATGTTTGGACATCTTAGTTCATTCATGTGTTCAGACAAACAGGAAGTAACCACCTGAGAGAGACAAAGACAGACAGCGAGTCTGGAATTTTCCAATCAAAGCAATGCTGCAAAAAAATGTGTGTTAAATTTTATGGGACTTATCTGCCAAGGTCATCAGTCCCTAATCTGACACAATACTTAACCTAAATTATCCTAAGGACAAAAACACACACCCATGCCCGAGGGAGGACTCGAACCTCCGCCGGGACCAGCCGCACAGTCATGACTGCTGCGCCTTAGACCTATCGGCTAATCCCGCGCGGCAAAGGAATGCTGCCACCTGATGCTTTGTTTGGGGCCACAATAACAAATGGAGGTCCCTCAGACACGTCACATTGGTTTACAGGTTTGAAGTGCAGGTGTTACATGAGCCAGTAGCCACCTGAGAGAGAGCGGAGGTGTTTCCCCAGGTATCGAACATCTGGTCGGAGGTTTTAAGTACTGTGATTTGTAATTAGGATATTGAGCGGTTTTCAGTCTCCGTGCCATGCAGATCTGCAGGCCTGGTGCTCCGCCCAGTGCCTGGCAGCGACCATACGACAGACTTACGCGTGGGCGTATGTCTGCCTAATATATAGTACTTCTTTTCATTCCTTGGTGCTTTCAGTTACAGTATTTAGTTATTACGTCTTGGGAACTGGGACCAGGACTGAAGATATGAGCTTTATCCAATTTGGTGGGCGAAGAGGGGGGGGGGGGAGGAGGGTGAGGGAGCAGTGTCTCTCGAAAACGGATTAAATGAAGAATATGCAAATTGAGTTGAACAGTGTTTTACTGACGCTGATTTGAATTTCGTCTCGTTAGATCCTTTCTCTCCAGCACCTCACTCAGCAAAGATCGAGTCTTTTTTCATCCAGTTTCCTCATGGAAAGGGGAAATGTGGGAGGGGAGTGTATGACTGGGAGATTCCCCAGAGGAGAGCTGGTAATTAATTGATCAATTTTTTAACTAGTCAGTTAATTTGACATGAACCTGCTGTCATCGGTTTGAGGGAGGGCTGGAGATTTCCCAGAGGGGTGAGGGAGCAGGATGGGTGGAGTGTTTCTCATAAGGCCTGATTATATCCAAGGGGTCATAAATCCATTAGCATAACAGCAGGTTAAGGGGAGGAGGATAATTAGACCCTAAATGTATCCACTCCTCACAAAGGAAATAGCTGAGAACCGGCGGTACCTCAATACTTTTAGACTTAAGATAATGGAACAGTGGGCCGGAGTGGCCGAGCGGTTCTACGCGCTACAGTCTGGAGCCGCGCGATCGCTACGGTCGCAGGTTCGTATCCTGCCTCGGGCATGGATGTGTGTGATGTCCGTATGTTAGTTAGGTTTAAGTAGTTCTAAGTTCTAGGGGACTGATGACCTCAGCAGTTAAGTCCCATAGTGCTCAGAGCCATTAGCCATAATGGAACAGACATCATATCTCCAGAACAGGATGGAAGATTTGTAAAAGCATGTAACGTACAATCATATCTGAATTTCCTACAACTAGTATTGTGTGGGCATTCCATTACATTTCTTAACGCTGTTACTGTTTCCAGTGATTTAACGTAACTGCATTTCCCATCTACCCATGCACGATACGTTACATACCTCTGGGTTGAGGGTCAACTAATAGTCACTGCTCCAGTTCTCGAAATTCTTCAGGTGTGCCTTCGTAGCACTATAGGTTTCCAGCACTTCCAAGCTTTGTGTACAGAACAAAATTGTCAGCGAAGCACGTCACGTAGCTTCTAAAGTAATACCGTGGATTGGTCATACAACACTTCCTTAGATTACCCTCGAAGCCATTGCTACATCTGTTGATTTCATCCCATTAACAATGTTAAGGAGTCGTGAATCCACTTAGAAGTCTTGTCCAAAATTCTGTAAGTTCACATTTCTGTTCATTAAGGATCACTGCGTAACTGTATCCAACACCGTCCTTAAATCAAAGCACACCGCATAATGGCTCCAAGTACTATCGAAGACTTGACGTTCCATACTCTAAAATGGTTTCTTACCTATACGATCCTATAATTATACCGGCAGTCACTTTTTCTTAGAAACGCCAGCGGCATGCTACATTTAAAAAAACTGGAGCAGAATTCATATGTGTAGATCACACGCCTTGTTTCAAACTGGATGTTGTTCACTGTGCAAAATGTGGACTGGTCTCTGCACTGGCGTCAACCAGATAGGTAGTGTCCGTTGTCTAACTAACAAGAGTGAACCGTAGTCTGGAAGAGAGAGCTGCATATCGTTCAGGTAAAGCCAGAGAATGGTAGCTCTTCACCAGTCTTGGCCTCGCTTGCGATGAACACTTCTCGGGTCTCGAAACCATCGTAATTCACTACAAAGGCGTTCCAGGGGACCTGATGAGACTACCGACACTATCTGACCTGCTTCAAAAGGACCTACGATTCCACTTAAGAAATGCATCCTAACATCGTGTTTGTGGCAATGCGTTCTAAGCTGCACTGAAAGACCACTCACTGCTCACACCGAAAATGCAATGTCAACTGTGGCAGTCCAGGAGTAGCGGCGCCGATTTTCGGGATGTTACTGTCACATGTCTATTCGGAGAAGGACATATTAGTTCCAGACTGGGATTTTCACTCTACAGCGGAGTGTGCGCTGATATCAATAATTCTTTCTTGTGGGTAAATTTTGATGGCTGTTCTTCTCTAAATCTTCCTCTTTTCCTATTACAATTTATGTTTGGACGCTGATATATTAGTGCGAGATGAACAGTGACTACCGGATATTTCGGGACCAGGGGTTTACGAACCTTGATTCACCTTATTATTGCACTGTTTTAAAGATCATTAATTTAAGAATTTACTCAGTGGTTAAATATCTTTGGCAAAATGGTCACCGAACTATTTTACAGCATCAATAAATATGAACTGAAATTTTGCGCGCCGTAAGTTAAGAAACATTCGCTAACATGAAAGGCACTTAAATCCCAATGAAAACAAACTCAGTGAGTTAACTATAGTTATAATATCAATTTAGTCTTCGATAAGAACCTGTAAGAGAATTTTATCGTAAAAAACAGACCCTAAGGCTTCAACCCGATTGCAGAAAAACGCAAGATCTAAACTTACTACACCGTAAGCACCAAGGCGGAACAAATTCCGGTATAGAAAAACTCAGTAGAAAATGAATATTACATTGCCATTATTGAAAAGAATAAGAAAGTGTCGAATAAAGCCCCACAAAAGAAATTTTAACGTACAGGGAGAACAAGGTAAGTATTGAAACTTCCTGGAAGATTAAAACTGTGTGCCCGACCGAGACTCGAACTCGAGACCTTTGCCTTCTGTGCAAGTGCTCTACCAACTGAGCTACCGAAGCACGACTCACGCCCGGTACTCACAGCTTTACTTCTGCCAGTACCTCGTCTCCTACCTTCCAAACTTTACAGAAGCTCTCCTGCGAACCTTGCAGAACTAGCACTCCTGAAAGAAAGGATATTGCGGAGACATGGCTTAGCCACAGCCTGGGGGATGTTTCCAGAATGAGATTTTCACTCTGCAGCGGAGTGTGCGCTGATATGAAACTTCCTGGCAGATTAAAATTGTGTGCCCGACCGAGAGTCGAACTCGGGACTTTCTTCAAGGTAAATATTGGCCCCAATAAAGGTACACAAACTCTTGATACATTAGGACACTTGGGATACTTGGACACTAGTAACTGATATCAAAATAGCCGGCCAGAGTGGCCGTGCGGTTCTATGCGCTACAGTCTGGAACCGCGAGTACGCTACGGTCGCAGGTTCGAATCCTGCCTCGGGCATGGATGCGTGTGATGTCCTTAGGTTAGTTAGGTTTAAGTAGTTCTAAATTCTAGGAGACTGATGACCTCAGAAGTTGAGTCCCATAGTGCTCGGAGCCATTTGAACCATTTAATATCAAAATATCTGAAAATGATCCCTTAGTTAACTTAACTGCACTCCAGAAACTGCCGGACGATATGGCGTGGCTTAGTCCCAGGTTCCACTACCGAATACAGGACCACTTAACCTCAAGCGCGGACACAACTCGTCCGCGTCCTAGACAAATTCCGTTCGTCCGGCCACAGAAGACCAAACACGAAGTGAAATGCATAAAGAGAGTTGGTCACGCGATGCGCAACCACCAGCCCGGTCTACGACTAATGTAATCGTGGGGTGGCTACCAGGTATACCAAACACAGATCAGTACATTGAAATAACAAGGTAAAATATAGCACATAAAGATCAGACGTAACACCCAAGAACACACTAGACAGTTTATCACATGATTCAGCAATTTCGGCCGCCCTTATCAACTGACGTATAACCGATTACAAGTTCAAACCAAAACCTGAGAAGCAACATGTGCTTGCACATGAACACACAACAACCATATCATAATTAATAAGAACGCCTACTTCTGCGCTAAGGAGGACAGAATAAAACATTAAATATAACCTCAGGTGAGACTACTTGACCTAGTATAGCAATCATTTAAAAATACGAGTATAAATTTAAAGCCAAACTTTAAAAACGTTTAAGTAACTATATTTGATTATTATCCTGGATTATAGCAGAGCCGCACGAATGCCAATATTTATGAACTTGGAGTAGTGCTAACCTCTTCATCTCAGAGTAGCACTTGCAACCTACGTCCTCAATTATTTGCTAGTTCGAATCTCTGTCTTCCTCTACAGTTTTTGTCCTCTACAGCTCCCTTTAGTACTACGGAAGTCATTCCCTCATGTCTTAACACATGTCTGCCGGCCGAAGTGGCCGTGCTGTTCTAGGCGCTGCAGTCTGGAACCGCGAGACCGCTCCGGTCGCAGGTTCGAATCCTGCCTCGGGCATGGATGTGTGTGACGTCCTTAGGTTAGTTAGGTTTAACTAGTTCAAAGTTCTAGGGGACTAATGACCGCAGAAGTTGAGTCCCATAGTGCTCAGAGCCATTTGAACCAATTAACACATGTCCTATCATCCCGTCCCGTCTCCTTATCAGTGTTTTCAACATATTCCTTTCCTCTCCGATTCTGTGTAGAAGCTCTTCAGTCCTTACCTTTTCAGTCCAATTAATTTTCAACATCCCTCTGTAGCACCGCATCTCAAATGCTTCGATTCTCTTCTGTTTCAGTTATCCCATAGTCCATGTTTCACTACCATACAATGCTGTACTCCAGACGTACATTCTCATGAATTTCTTCCTCAAATTAAGGCCGATATTTGATATTAGTAGACTTATCTTGGCCAGGAATGTCTTTTTTGCCATAGCTAGTCTGCTTTTGACATCCTCCTTGTTACGTCCGCCATTGGTTATTTTACTGCCTAGGTAGCTGAATTCCTTAACCATCAATCCTGAAGTTAAGTTTCTCGCTGTTCACATTTCTACTACTTCTCATTACCTTCGTCTTTCTTCGATTTACTCTCAATCAATACTGTGTATTTATTAGACTGGTCATACCGCTCAGCAGATCTCTTAATTCCTCTTGACTTTCACTCAGAATAGCAATGACATCAGCGAATCGTATCATTAATATCCTCCCTGAATTATAATTCCACTCCTGAACCTTTCTTTTATTTCCATCATTGCTTCCTCGATGTACAGATTGAACAGAAGAGGCGAAAGGCTACATCCTTTTCTTACACGTTTTTTAATACGGGCGTTTCGTTTTTGGTCGTCCATTATTATTATTCCCTCTTGGCTGTTGTACGAGTACATAAGGTATTTTACCTCTCTCTCCCTATAGCTTACCCCTACTTTTATCAGAATCTCGAACATCATGCACCATTTTACATTGTCGAATGCTTTTTCCAGGACGACAAATCCTATGAGCATGTCTTGATTTTTCTTTAGTCTTGCTTCCATTATTAACCGCAAAGTCAGAATTGCCTCTCTCCTACCTTTACTTTTCGTAAAGCCAAACTAATCGTCATCTAGCGCATCCTCAATTTTCTTTTCCATTCTTCTGTATATAATTCTTGTAAGCAAATTGGATGCATTAGCTGTTAAGCTGATTGTGCGATAATTCTCGCACTTTTCAGTTCTTGCCGTCATCGGAATTGTGTGGATAATGCTCTTCCGAAAGTCAGATGGTATATCTCCAGACTCATACATACTACACACCAACGTGAATAGTTGTTTTGTTGCCACTTCCCCCCAATGATTTTAGAAATTCTGATGGAATGTTATCTGTCCCTTCTGCTTTATTTGACCTTAAGTCCTGCAAAGCTGTTTTCAATTCTGATTCTAATACTGGATTCCCCATCTCTTCTAAATCGACTCCTGTTTCGTCTTCTATCACATCAGACAAATCTTCCCCCTCATAGAGGTTTTCAATGTATTCTTTCCACCTATCCGATATCTCCTCTGCGTTTAACAGTGGAATTCTCGTCGCACTCTTAATGCTACCACACTCACTTTTAATGTCACCGAAGGATGTTATGACTTTCCTGTATGCTGAGTCTGTCCTTCCGACAATTATTTATTTTCGATGTCTTTACATTTTTCCTGCAGCCATTTCGTCTTAGCTTCCCTGCACTTCCTATTTATTCCATTCCTCAGCGATTTGCATTTCTGTATTACTGAGTTTCCCGGTATATTGTTTGTACTTTCTCGATCAACTGAAGCATTTCTTCTGTTAACTTTAGTTTCTTTGCAGTTACCTCCTTTGTAACTATGTTTTTCTTTCCAGATTCTGAGATGACCCTTTTTAGAGATGACCATTCCTCTTCAGCTGTACTGCCTGCAGAGTTATTCCTTATTGCTGCATCTATAGCCTGAGAGAACTTCAAGCGTATCTCATCATTCCTTAGTCTTTCCGTATCCCACTTCTTTGCGTTGAGATTCTTCCTAACTAATGTCTTAAACTTCTACCTACTCTTCATCACCAGTATATTGTGATCTGAGTCTGTATCTGCTCCTGCGTAAGACTTACAATCCAGTATCTGATTTCGGAATCTCTGTCTGACCATGAAGTAATCTAACTGAAATCTTCTTGTATCACTCGGCCTTTTCCAAGTATACCTCCTTTTCTTTTGATTCTTGAACACGGTATTCGCTAGTATTAGCTGAAACTTGTTACAGAACTCAATTAGTCTTTCTCTTCTCTCATTTCTTGTCCAAAGCCCATATTCTCCTATAACCTTTTCTTCTACTTCTTCCCCTACAACTGCATTCCACTCCGCCATGACTATTAGATTTTCATCCCCATTTACATACTGTATTTTCCTTTCAATATCCTCATACACGTTCTCTATCTCTTCATATTCAGCTTGCGACGTCGGCACGTATACCTGAACTATCGTTGTCATTGTTGGTTTGCTGTCGATTCTGATAAGAACAACCGTGTCACTGAACTGTTCACTAACACACTTTCTGCCCTACCTTCCTATTCATAACGAATCCTACTCCTGATATACCATTTTCTGCTGCTGTTGATATTACCCTTTACTCATCTGACCAGAAATCCTTGTATTCTTTCCACTTCACTTCACTGACCCCTGCTATATCTAGATTGAGCCTTTGCATGTCCCTTTTCAGATTTTCTTGTTTCCCTACCATGTTCAAGCTCCTGTCAATCCACGCCCCGACTCGTGGAATGTTATTATTTCGTTGATTATTCAGTCTTTTTCTCATGGTAACCTCCCCCTTGGCAGTGCCCTCCCGGAGAGCCGAAGGCGGGCTATTCCGGAATCTTTGGCCAATGGAGATATCATCATGATACTTCTTCAATTATAGGCCGCATGTCCTGTGCATATACGATACGTGTCTTTAATGCAGTGGTTTCCATTGCCTTCTGCATTCTCATGCCGTTGATCATTGCTGATTCTTTAGCCTTTAGCGGCAGTTTCCCATCCCTTGGACAAGAGAGTATCCTGAACCTCTGTCCGGTTCTCCATCCTCTTTGACAAGGCCGTTGGCAGAATGAGGGTGACTTCTTATGCCGGAAGTTGAGTGTATACCGCTTAATCTGTTGTATTAAATGATACATACGGTAATTGTCCACAAGGGGAGAGACTATAGTCAAATATTTTAAGCTTCTGAGCGGGTGAAACGGATTAATAAATATATAACCTGCTAGCCGGTACACAAAATAGCCTTCAAAAAATTAAATCAAGACTCTTTTTAAAGAAAAGACTTTAAAAAACAAATTCGCAAAATATAACATATAAGAGACAGCATATGACAAACACAAATTTAATAGCGTGATAAATCATTTGACGACACAGCTCGGGAGCAGAATGGGAACAGTCTAACGGACCAATCATTTCCTTTAACCGGTCTATTCAAAATGTTCCGATTATCTTAGAGAAGAGTCCACTAGGTTATAAGTACTGAGGAAAGAATGTCACTAGAAACAGAAGCAATCACCATCACCTAAACGCGTGACATCGGCTTCATAAATAAGCAGCAGTCAGCTTTATAAATAAACAGCAGTCCTTCAGTGACATAAGATGTCAATTACACAGGTAGCCTGCTGGACCTACGACAGACAAGCAGCTCCCCTTTTGTCTCTCAACCACAGTGCGATCCGCTTCCTCTCCGTCCCGACTGCAACTCTCATCTTCATCGCGACGGGGCCTCACTTTTAGCTTACCCCCAATCGCCGCCAATGTGCGCCAACACCCGTCTACCACGTCCTCGCGGACAAACCGTGCACTTACGTGAAGAACCGGTGACCAGAGAGCCGCAATGACGCACAAGATATCTTTTTTTTTAATATCTTCTTTTAGCACAAAATTTTCAATCGATCCTGATACACATTTAAACAGCGATCGAAACGTAAAACTGTAAAAAAGTTGATCGAGCTGGAGTAGTCGATACTCTTTAGTAAGTTCTGCGTTCCGGCCGCAGACGGGCCAACTGACTCCTGTGTCACACTCTGCCAGTGGCGCCATCGGATGCTGTGTGAGGGGGCGTATGGTCAACGATCCGGGTGCTATCGCGTTTCTTGACCTTGGAACCGCTACTAAGCTAATAGTTCCTCAGCTGGCCTCACGCGCCCAATTTCACGGCGTTCCAGTGCTCCCATCAACAGAAAATCCCTGGCAGTTCCAGCAGTCGAGCTTGGTCCTATTCATGGCTCTCAGCCGCGCAGACCACTCAGCTACAGGGGGCGGACGGCACTGTTTAATAGCTGGCAACTTACAAGAAAACTTCACGTCTCTTGATTATCTCCCAAGTTAAGGAAAAATCAGATTTTATCGATGATGAGTGAGAGATAAATAGATTGAGAGGTACGCTTGATGGTGCGCATTTCCATCTACAGCCATCATCTGTTGAACCAGTCTGTTGATTGGTTGGTTGATTTGGGGGTGGGGACCAAACAGTGACGTCATCGGACCCATCGGATTAGAGAAGGATGGGGAAGGATGCCTGTCATGCTCTTTCAAAGGAACCATCTCGGCATTTGCCTTCAGCGATTTAGGGATATCATGGAAAACCTAAATAAGGATGGCCGGACGCGGGTTTTAAGCGTCGTCCTCCCGAATGCGAGTCCAGTGTGCTAACCACTGCGCCATCTCGCTCGGTAGCCAGTCTGTTACAACCAACTACCGGGCTACGTTTTTCGAAGCATCGGAGATGTTATAAGATGATTATGCGTGTGGAGGCACAGACTCACTCAAAGCCAACCTATTTTGTACATGCATTGCTTAGTACGGATATGTCGTGCGTCTACCGCTTCATGCTAGAAATGGAACTTCGCTCAGTAATGAATAGAAACTGCCAGTACTGGGCTAAAGGATGCGAGGCTTATTTTTTGGGTGCGAAAATAACTCATGTTATCAATCTTGCAATATTTAAACAATTACTAATGGATAAAATGAATCAAAATACGTAAGGAGAGCCTGGAATGCCAAAGGGGAAAAATCTGTCTACTTTAAAGATAGTGGACCTGTCCATTTAAGTGTTTCGTAAATGAAAAGCAGAGATTTGAAGTACAATTTGCTCCAATATTCTCTGTATTCACCCGACAGAACGTCCCCATTCAGGAAGGGAAGCTCGAATACTTTGGAATCCTTGTGCAAGAAATAGTCTTCAATGCTATATATAGCTGGTAGGAGTAAGAAAGTTCCTGGCACAAATCATTGATCACCAGCCATTGCGGCAACGTCCTTGACTAAATCTAAAGCTATCTACAGTGTCTGACAGTGTGTAGGAATGGACACTGGTCAGAAGACGGAGACTTTAAGCACGGCGCGTAGAGTATCTGGAACCATACTTCATCGCCTCAGCTCCTTACATTTAAGGTATATCCATTAAAAGAGAAAGGCAACACCACACTGCACATGCACCTGACACGTTATATATTTCATCGGTGTAGTGTATTCCTCTGGGATTCGGCGCACACCAGCAGAGCTAGAAATGCTGATGACCTGAGTACATTGGTGAGTGAGTAAAAACGTAAACGTCTCATCCAAAAAACAGCTCAAATTCTGCAAGTCTCACTTTATATTTCCATTGTTGTTCATTTCGCTTTCAGGCCACAGAGATGAAGACCACTTTCACCATCTTTTTCATTTATTCATTCTGTTTTCGCGTTAAAGGTTTAAAGAGTTGGCTCAGAGGTCAATGGTCTCTTACTGCTGCTTTTTCTCATACTTGTAATCCAGTTGCCAGTTTGCATAATTTACTTCTTCCTCGCTTTCTGTTTTCCCTTTGTTAGCGTGCACTATGAAACGAACATCTTGTAGCTAGGTGCTTACTTTCTCCAGGAATCCTAAATTTATGCGGCTTACCTTTAAACACTTAGGCCCAATTTCTCGGTACTGAGCCTTTAATGTATTCTTTTGAAGAGGATCCACGAGAATCTCCAGAAACACTGTAGAAGGGAACCGATACAAATTCAGGTATTTCTCAACGCCGAACGGAGTTTTCTCTTTATAGCCCGTTTCCCTTGAGAAGACATGTGATGTATTACGTACAACAGAAAAGAACAAAACTCGGCCTGTACACTTTGCTTGTAATTAGAGTTACAACTTTCAAGTGTAAAAATATGACGGAAACGTTGCAAAAATGTGCGATGTTTAATATGAAAAAAATCTAAAGTTAACAATTCCAAACTAAAAAAAATGAAATGCACATATAGCTCATTAAAATGTAAAGGTCCAAAAATAATTCTCTGACAAATGTAATGAAATATATCACTTTACATACTGACCTATTTCAGTTCATCAATCAGAAAACTTTTTCAACAAATGACACTGAATGTTTCAATCTGAGTGAAACTGCATCTGCGATAGCAAATATTTGTAAATGGGAAAGGCATATTCTACACAACAGAACAGGATTGGGCATTTTCTTTTTAAACGATGGTCAATATTCTTCTCCATTACTACGTCTTCCATACCACGGTCTTTGATTAAGCTTTGTCGAGCTTTCGTTTTTTAATACATTCAAGAGCATCCTTCACGTCTGTAAAAGCAGTCCATTGAATTTCTTTATTAACACTTTCCTCTGCCAGTTACCTCACGTTTGTTGTCAGAAAGGAGTGTCGGTGTACGTCATAATGATCATCTTGGAGTGTTTATTACTTGATAGATCTTTAGTCTTTCTTACAGTCGAATAATCGTCTAAAAAAGCATTTAAATATGGGCATCAGTGCGAGAGCTGTTGTAGACAATCACTGCAACTTTCAACCAGGTACCCCGTCTGTTGATGAGCAAGGCGGTAAAGGAAGACTTGAAATTTGTAACCACCGTTGTAATCTGACAGGAGCTTTCTTCAAGATTTTCATAATGCAGTTTCGTTTACGTAAAGGCATTCTTCATTTAACTCATCACAAATACGACGAGAAGCGTGCACGGTGCAGGTCACTTATTTTAAGTTACAGAAAGGGACTAGAGGTTTGAAAATGTATGTAAAAATGTTAGAAGCTTCACCTGTAAGCAGCAGCGACGCTCGGTAACTCTTACAGACTACTACACAAAACATGTGTTGCTGAAACTGTGCATTACCATATAATTAATTTGGAGGGATCTGCTTCAATCGTACTAATTATTTGTTCAAACCACGACCAGTTTCGGGATTGTAAAATCCCATATTAAGATGTATGAAATTATTGTATTTGGTAACACGTAACATGTGGTCGGCCCAGTCAGTGGGGGGAGCGGCTTTCCTACCATGCTGCTACCCGGCAGCGAAGTCCCGCCAACATGCAATGATTGGAACTCTTACACTGATTGGCGGACCGCATGTTGTGTGTTACAGAATACAATAACTTCATACACCTGAAGATTGGATTTTAAAATTCCGAAACCGGTCGTGGTTTGAATAAATAATTAGCACAATTGAAACAGATCTCTCTAAATTTATTATCGTGGTTCTCAGTTATGGATACCCTAAGTACCACATCTTTTACTATGCGTTGTGGTGGCATCGTCTGTTTTCTCAAGAAAGCAAGTTAAAAAAAAAAAAAAACAGGGATTTAATTTGTTGTCCATTCAGCAGGCCCATAAACATATACACTACGTATTAAAAATCTTTGGATCATTATCTATTTTTCGTTCCAATATAAGTCATCAAGAATTGCAATGTCTAAATATTTAGCTGATTTCAAAGCCTTTAGATTTATGTTATTTATCGTGTAAAGGTAATTTAACGGAATCATTTTATACTCATACGTATGGCTTAGAGTCAATTGCCACCTTTCGCACCACACTGATCATCTGATGACCCCATCATCTGCAAAGAATCTAAGATGACTGCTTAGATTGTCTACTATATTGTTTGGACATATTAGTGACAGCAAGCGCCTATAACACTTCGTTTGGAAACGCCAGTTATCTCTTCTGTTTGACCCTATGAATTTCTTTCAGTTACTACGAATTGTGACCATTCTGAGAGGAAGTCACGATCCAGTCGCACATCTGAGGCGATAGTTCGGAGGCATGCAATTAGATTTGAAGTCGCTTGTGAGTAAAGATGTCGAAAAACTTCCGAATACCTAAAAATACCGAATCAATTTGACATCCCGTGTCGATAATATTATTTCAAGTGAATAAAGTCTAGCAGTGTTTCACAACGACGATACTTTTTGAACCTGTGCGGACTGTTTGTCAATAAAAAGTTTTCTTCGAGGTAAGTCATAATTTTCGAACACTACATGTGTCCCAAAATCCTACTGCAGATCGAGTTTAACGATATTGGTCTGTAATTCAGCGGATTTCTCCCATTTCCTTTCTTGTTGTTGGTGTGACCTGTGCAACTCTTCTATCTTTAGGTAAGGATCTTCCGTCGAGCGTTCGGTTGTATATGATTGCTGAGTATGGAGCTTCTGCCTCAGCGTACTCTAAAAGAAACCTAATTGGTATACGGTCTGGGCAGCATAGCTTTACTCTATTAAGTAACTTAAGCTGTTTAGTTACACCCAGGATACCTAGTTCTAAATTACTCATGTTGGCAGTTGTTCAAGATCCGAATGCTGAAATATGCGTTTCGTTTTCTTGAAATCTCGGGAAACCGTGTTTGGTAGCTACGCTTTATTGGCACTGTCATCAGTAACATCACCATTGTTATCGCGCAGTGAACGTATTGATTACGCCTTGCTGCTGGTGTGCTTTACATACGATTAGAATCTCTTTGGAATTTCTGCCAAACTCCGAGACTGAATTTTGTTGTGGAACTATTAACAGCATCATGCACTGATATCCGCACTAAATTTCGAGGCTCAACCAGCGTCAGCAATCCCTGAATTTTTTTTAAATTTCGCATAGTTTTTTGCTATTTCGACATGTTCTGACCAGCTGTGAGTACCATGGCGAATCAGGACCATTTCTTACTAATTTATTTGGTTTGTATCTCTCAACTGCTGTCGATACTGTTTGTTTGAACTTAAGACCCATCGGGTCTACGCTTATGTAATCTGTTCGGAAGGAGTGGCGACTGACTCTCTTGAAGGCATAAAACGAACTTTTATCTGCGTTTTTAATACACATACTTCGCGTTTATTTTTGCTTGATTTGGAGTCTACAAAATTCAGTCTTGCTACAACGAGCTTGCGGTCACTAAGCCCTGCTTTCGTCATGATGTTCCCTATTTACTCAGGATTATTTATTAGTAAGAGGTCAAGCACGTTTTTGCAACTACTTACACTCCGAGTGGGCTCCTCAACTAATAACTCAAACAATTTTCGGGGAAAGCAATCGGTACAGTTTCGGAGTATATGTTATGCTTACCACCGGCTTTGAACAAATAATTTCGCTGCCATATCGAGATATCGAGGGTAATTTGAAATCACTACCACCTATTGTTGTATGAGAGGTTTCTGTTTGAAATGAGACTGTCGCCCCAGTAAACTCATTGCACTGTTGCCGCGTTGTAGTTCCTTGTTCCACATGATTATATACTTCGATATATTTGATACTGATCTTCTTGATGTTTTCCGTGGGGCTGTTCATAAACATTTAGAAAATTTGTAATAACATGGTAAAACACTTTAAGATTTTTGTACGTATTTTGCAATTTGCCTCTGTTTTGTAGAGTGTTGCCATCACAAAGGCAAATTAAAATATTAAAATCAGCTCATTCTCTTTCAAATACATCATGTATGAAAGACACAATTGACAGCTTTCCTAGCTAACAGTAATTTTGATGGCAGCAATCGCGTTTATTCGACATGGTTAGTTTGTTGTGTGGGGCGTAAAACTTCTACCTGCCTGCGGCGAATCTTTCTAGATTTCCGTGGAATTTTACTACGTCTCATTCTGAATTAACGATACACATTTTACTTGGAAAAGGAAACGGAAATTCGTCTAGCTGTTGAGATCCGCCGTAAAAAGCACATAAAGCCCGAACAGAGGAGATGCCGAGGCTCGTAAATTCCGCTGCAGCAGCTAAAGTTTCCCAGCAGTCCATGAGGGGCATTATTACCTGCAGAAGCCCTCGGGGCAACGGCTCATGTCATGTACTATTTTGGGCAGTAAAGATGCAGGAGACGGCCAGGCGGGTAGAATGCTTATCAGTTTGCTGGAGGTCTCGTGAGATTGCAAATTTTCTTGCAGGTTCAAACGATGATGATGCGTCTCGTCGTATATGAGGAGTTCTAGAGAGAAATCTAGAGCGAAATTAAAAGAGAAATTCTTTCCTGAAACAAGCTACATATATACCGTATCGAACCAGCGTGAAGTGCACAGCAGAAAATACGTCCCACAGTACCAGTTATTAGGGTTTTTTTAACCTTCACGTATGGACCGCGGGAGCAATGATTGTTTAAATGCCTATCTGCATTCTGTAATTAATCTAATCTGGTCCTCACGATCCGAATGGGAGCGATATGTAGGGGGTTGGACAATATTCCTAGTGTCATCATTTAATGCCGGTTTTTGATACTTTGTAATTAGGCTATTTCTGGATAGTTTACGTTACGTTCAGGAGTCTGCCAGTTGAGTTTCTTCGGCATCTATGTGAAACTCTCCCAAGAATCAAACGAATCTGTGACTATTCGTGCTGTCCTTCTCTGTATACGTTTATTATCTCCTATAGTTCTATTTGATACGGGTCTCACACACATGAGCAATATTCTTCGGTGGGCCACACGAGTGATTTGTATCCTATCTCCTTTGTAGACTGATTGGATTACCTCATTGTTCAGCCGTGCGAGGTAGCTGCGGTTCGCACGGCTCCCCCCCCCCCCCCCCCCCCCCTATCGGAGGTTCGAGTCCTCCCTCGGGCATGGGTATGCGTGGTGTTGTTCTTAGCTTAAGTTAGTTTAAGTTAGATTAAGTAGTGTGTAAGCCTAGGGACCGATGACCTCAGCAGTTTGGTCCCACAGGAGCTTTCAATTTTCCCCACTGCTCTACCAATAAACCGAAATCTACGAGCTGCTTTGCCCACGGCTGAACCTATGTGCTCATTTCGTTTCATATCCCCACAAAGTGTTACAACCAGGCATTTAAATGAGTTAATCGATTCATTTTTGTCTCATTGATATTATAGTCATAGGATACAATAATTCTTCGTTTTGTGAAGTGCACAATCTACATTTGTGAATATTTAAAACAACATGCCAATCTTTGCGTCATTTTGAAATCTTATCAAGGTCTGAATTAACATTTATGTAACTTTTTTCAGACAGTGTTTCAATATAGGAAGCTGCGTCATCTGAAAAAGTCTGTTACTATTAATATTGTCTGCAAGATAATTAATATAAAACATGAACATATGAGTCCCAACACACTTTTGTGAGGCACACCAGAAGTTATTTCGAGATCTGTTCACGATTCTACATCCAAGATGACATGTTGCGTCCTCTCTACCAAAAAATCTTCAACGCAGCCACAAATTTCGCTTGATACGCCATACGGTCGTACGTTTGGTGGTAAGCGTAGATGTGATACTGAGTCATGTACCTTTCGCGAATCAAGAAACACTGCATGTACTTAACTGCCTTGACGCAAAGCTTTCAGTATGTCAAATCAGAAAAGTGCGAGTTTTTTTCTCACAGCTAGCATCCTCTGTACGTTGCCGGCCGCGGTGGCCGAGCGGATCTAGGCGCTTCAGTCCGGAACCGCGCGACTGCTACGGTCGCAGGTTGGAATCCTGCCTCGGGCATGAATGTGTGTGATGTCCTTAAGTTAGTTAGGTTTAAGTAGTTCTAAGTTCTATGGGACTGATGACCTCAGATGTTAAGTCCGATAGTGCTCAGAGCCACTTGAACCTCTGTATGTTATTACAAGTGCTGTTCGTATAAACTGTTGATTGCAGCGTAGGTCTCCATTGTTACTACGGAAATTTATTTGAAAGAATATGATCATATTTGGAAAGTATTTTATCTTCGTTGTTCCGTGACAGTGTGTCCACATCTTGTCAAACACAACCGAGGCATGTTTAGGAATGAGAAACTTCCTTTTCTAGTTCTTTGTCAAACTCAGCTATTGCCTCTGATGAAAGACATGTTATTTCCTCTCATATCATCATGTTTAGCAAGATACTCCCCACTAAAGAACGTCGCTTAGAAGCAGAAGCAAAAGGGTGGATTATGAGGGTAAGGGCATATATCAATAATATTAATTTTTGTTATCTTGGTATATGAATATTCGCAGGATTTCACGTCTGTAGTCAGTTTCCACAGAAGTTTACTTGGTTGTCGGCTATTTTAATTTTTGAAGATATGAATCTACACTTCGACATGTAGTAGAAGTGGCCTTCATCTACTACTCTTTCTTCTTCTTTTGCCGTACCTGACAGTCACTGGATTTATATGAATAGTTGCCACTTTCAGTTGTAAACTGGAGGTATCTTCGGATCTATAAATGAGGAAACAAAAGCACCTAACCGAACCAAATGTTGCTTATAAGAAGTTAAAACATAATGTTTGTTTTAACTTCTTATTTTTGTTTCCTCGTTTATAGATCTGAAGATACGCAATGAATGCGTAACAATCTTATGATTTTATTGCTAGATAGTGTTCCTCTTACACTGTACTCCTGTATGTAAGCTGTTTTAAACATTACTTCAACGAATAGGGCAACACGAATTTGTCTTTGTTTCAAGCTTTCTTATTCTGTTACACTGATTTGATGCCTTTAATCCTTTCCTTCTATAACGTTATTGTATCTCTTTAGTTACTTAGTTTTGTTTTCTTACTAACAAAATGTTTCAAGATGTTTTTAGATAACAGTTTAATCCATTACTGTAAAACGAAAACCAATGATTGTTGTTTGGTATAGCAAAAAAAATAAAGTATAATTTTTCAATCATGGCTTTCTCCTAATCGACAATTATGTCGTATTTTAGTACGGTATGTATTATTTATTTTCATGGTTTCGTCTACATTCAAGTGTATTATGGATGTTGGTGCATTTGGTGCAAGCAGTAAGTCAAATGCGAGATGACTTATTGAGTGAAAGAAGTGTCCTCGTGGTCCCTTCGTATAGCGCGCGCAAAATACGTACCGTGGCCGCTAGATGCGCAGTCTGCTGGGGAAGTGTGCGAGGAGCGGCAGTGCTGTGGGGCACTCACAGCGCTGTAGGGGAAATGCCGACCGTTGGAGGGAAAGTGCCGTTCTAAACTGAACCCTACGCTCACATTTTTGTGGCGGCGTTCGTAGCGACAAGCAATTCGCTGTAGAAACGGCTTACGAAGTCACCGCCACACTTTTAATAGCGGGCCGAGCGGTCCGCTGGAACAGTGAACAGAAAGATGAAAACCCAAACACTCTGATTAAATAAAAGTCGGTACTTATCTTTATTAACGAAGATACAGAAACACAGTAGTGAACTCCGTGTCTACAGAAATCTGTCTAGTTCGAGTCGGAGCGGCTAGAACAGCGTCGGCTGACGACAAACAACTCTGCTGCGATGAACACTCAACTGACTAACAAGTACATAATTCGGTGGCGAGTATACAACTGAGCGGCGAATACAGAACTGTCCTAGCGCTCGCGACTCCAGCGCTTAAGAACCCAGAAGCCAGCGGTGGCGCGCGCTGACTTGCGGCGATTTCCTGTCTCGCTGGCGCTGCTTATGCGGACGGCGTCCGGACTTTGATGCTGCCAACCTTTTGGCAGCGGGCTCGGGTGGCATTACTGGCTAGGATATAACACACATTTTTGTAGATATTAAGTGGGGGCCCTCCATGCCGACATTTGCATGGTGGCCATTCAAAAAGATCTACTGAGACCGCTGCTTTCGTTAGTATCTAAAAATAATTCCGACGAAAATGCAGCGATTTATTTGCGCCTGGTTTATTAACCATTTGTAACTTTCAGAGAAGCGTCATGAGTTGCGGATTTTGAGGAAATCCTACGCATTTCTCTTACTGGCATGTCAAAATTTGCTTCTTTTGCTAAAACATGGAGGAGTTTACATTGTCTCACCTCACCATGTTGTGCAAACAAACTTTCGAGAGAATTCTGAAACAGTGGTTTATTATGTTTTTTAAGTGACGAACTGAGGAAAAGTAAAGTCAGTAGCTTATGAAAAAGTACATCCTCAGAACAAAAAAACGTGTAATGTCTTCACATATGTTGTTCCAAAGCCCATAACATATCACGTTTTATCAGCTTTCGATAGCCCTTAAAAATTACATTCTTTCACAGATAAGTCTGTAGTTATTGGAATAGTACAGTAGATAACAAAGTTTTATGTAAAATCGATATGGTAAAATACTATGCTCTTAGCATGCTATCATTTGCCAAAATCTCCTTTCGATACCTGAAACCGTTTGAAATATTTGGATTGTTGTGGATATTTCACTCTGGCTTTATCTCTGACGCGGCGCGATCACAAATGAGTGTACCACATCAGATCAATTTTCTCGAGATTGGTGACAGATAGATACATCAACCCAAGTGTAAAGAAAAATTCAATGTGTTAGCTAATTTTCATATGCAACATATTATGTAATACCCACCAAACTCAAAATCATATCGACCTCTATTTTCCATTGCACACATTTCCGAATGTACGCAATGTCTTACTTTCACGTCAATATCACAATAACTATGACCAATGACGAAATGATGTGCACATCATCATGACCCTGACATATAGGGTATAATTAAAGCAAAAAATAAATTTTTTACCAAGTAGTTTCTGTAAAATCGTTTAAGAAAGACTGCACGGTGTGTGTTTAGATTCTGTCATAGTTGATCGGCCGAAAGGTGGAAAACACTTATCGGCCTCTCCTTCCGAACAAAAGAATGAACTCGTCCACGCTTTGGACCAAAACTGCGCATCGGCCACAGTGTCCTGCCCGAGCTATAAGTGGTGGCAGTGTCCAGGTCTTCATCTCATAATCTGCATTTAGGTTGTCTGTGATTTCTCTGATGCTTATCAGATGAGTTACAAGGTGAGTTGAACGTGTTCCGCTCAGAGCATTTTGATGGCTTAAAAGACGTTCTCTTGAAGGTGATCGAAGGTGAAAGTACTACAACCACTGATGGCAACATCAAGAAAGTGTACCATTTCGAATAATTGGACAGTTAGTTAATAAAACTGCATGAAATAGCTAATGCCGTAAGCATTTTAAAAGAAACAGTGCTGTACATTTCACACCAAGAACTGTACATGGAAAAAAAAGGTTCTGAGCACTATGGGACTTAACATCTGAGGTCATCAGTCCTCTAGAACCTAGAACTACTTAAACCTAACTAACCTAAGGACATCACACACATCCATGTCCCAGGCAGGATTCGAACCTGCGACCGTAGCGGTCGCGCGGTTCCAGACTGAAGCGTTTAGAACCGCTCGGCCACGCCGGCCGGCCAACTGTATATGAGAAACCTTGTACAAAATTGATCCCACATTGGTACAAAACTGGGTAGTACAATGTTTCGGATCAAAAATAATTCAACCGGTTTGATGTTGGATTTTTTTAAAGGGAGACTTGGATCCATTTTTCGTGTCAGGAATGTGGCAACAACGAAAACTGCGAGTAGAAACCGATTTTCGTAACCCAAAACAGGAAATGTCTATTCTATCTGCCAGGAAGATAACTAGCCGGCCGCGGTGGCCGTGCGGTTCTAAGCGCTGCAGTCCGGAACCGCGGGACTGCTACGGTCGCAGGTTCGAATCCTGCCTCGGGCATGGATGTGTGTGATGTCCTTAGGTTGGTTAGGTTTAAGTAGTTCTAAGTTCTAGAGGATTGATGACCTAAGATGTTAAGTCCCATAGTCCTCAGAGCCATTTGAAGATAACTGTCCACGTTTTCTGGACTGCAAAAATGTTTATGCCACGCTTACATTGCAAAGGTTAAAACAATTGCTTGTGATCGTTTTTCAAGTCCTCATGAGCAACAATAAAACATGTGAGAAGACATGTATTTCCTGTCTCTCTGTGTCTCCTCTATGTCCGAACATCGGTCTGATTCACTCCCAGACGCCTAGATACTTCCTCCGTTGAGAGCTCTTCCTGACACAAAGTAACAGTGCGGACGCGATTGAACCGCGGTATTGACCGTCTAGGCATGGTTGAAATACAGACAACATGAGCCATGTAACTCCTTCCTGGTGGAATGACTGGAACTGATCGGCTATCGGACCCCCTCCGTCTAAAAGGCGCTACTCTGCATGGTTGTTTACAACTTTGGGCGAGTTTAGTGACATCCCTGAACAGTCAAAGCGACTGTGTCTGTCTTGAGCCGTGCGCGCCTCGTGTTTATTCTGTTTATTGTTTGTCATCTTCTCTTACCGTACTGCCGCCTCGTCTTCTTATTCCATTGACTGGCGTCACTAACTTCCTGCCTTACCTGCCCGTGAGTAGCAGCAGCAGCGCTTATCGACAAGTGCTCTGTCGTACTATCTACGGAGCGACCGGGTCGTCGTGTGTCTGGAAGTCAGTCATGCACGGAGCAGGAGTCGGGGACGAAGCAGCGGTCAGGGACGAAGGAGAGCCGGGCACGGAGTGCCAGTGAAGTGCGTACAGCTAGTACTCGCCGACCGCTGACGACACACATGTACTGTCCGACGTATAGAGACTGGAGCGGGAACGACTGCTGGTTGGTCGTTCGGTCGGTCGTCGACCGCTTACGGAAACTCTGTGTGTGTGTGACTTGTCATTTCTCCTTGTTGTTCCACGCTGTTTTGTTTCACGATTGTTCGAGTTCTTGTGCAGGTTTGTTTACGTGAAACCGTGGGTAGCTACTGTGATTTCCACTAAGAAGACAACGGTCGTCGACCGCTTACGGAAACTCTGTGTGTGTGTGACTTGTCATTTCTCCTTGTTGTTCCACGCTGTTTTGTTTCACGATTGTTCGAGTTCTTGTGCAGGTTTGTTTACGTGAAACCGTGTGTAGCTACTGTGATTTCCACTAAGCAGATAAATGCTGCCTGCGTACTGGAGTAGTCAGTCGGTCGGTTGAAACAGAGCAGCGAGTGTGTCGGGTGGAAGGGAACTGATTAGGCTGTTGATTGGTTCCTCAGCCGTCCCTAGGTCGTGTTGCCACCCGATTCTTCAGTGTTACGATTGGCTCCCTGTCTCAACTAAACTGTGGTTGAGTTTCCTCCCCAGGCCGACTCTTGGAACAAAAAAAATAAATTGTTCAAATGTGTGTGAAATCTAATGGGACTTAACTGCTAAGGTCATCAGTCCCTAAGCTTACACACTACTTAACCTAAATTATCCTAAGGACAAACACACACACCCATGCCCGAGGGAGGACTGGAATCTCCACCGGCGCCGGGACCAGCCGCACAGTCCAAGACTGCATCGCCTGAGACCGCTCGGCTAATCCCGCGCGGCGCTCTTGGAACAATTCTGAGTACCACTGTTTGTTGTTTGTAATTGTCATTTTCTTTAGTCGCAGGTACTGCGCCAGGCCTTCAGCCGTGTATTAATATTGTCTGTTTTATGTTGAGCATGTGGCCTCCAGCCGAATTTCATAACAACTTTAAGATTAGGACTTTAACGGTGTTTCATTTAAAATTCTTGTTGCTCTGCGTTTAGGCCTTCAGCTGCGTTTGTTTCAGAAGCTGTGGCTTTAATATATAAAGCCTTGTCTGTAAAGTTTCTCTTTCATTATACTGAATTCTTGAAACGGCCTTCAACCGTGTTCTGTAAATGTTTATCTTAAAGTTGTCTTTTATTATTCTTGAGTAATCGTTTGGGCCTTCAGCCGACAAGATACTTTAAGTTTTCTTAAGATGTTTTCCAGTTGTACTGTGTAAAAGTTATCTTTAATGCCTCTCCTTTATTATGTAAAGTTTTTTTTTATATTCTGCTTTCAGCCGAAGAATTAACTTGAATCTTCCTTAATATGGCCTTTAGCCGAAATTTGTAGATGCTTGGCTTTTAACGAATTTCCTTAGCTGGTCTGAAATATTATTTCGTCCTTTATCCGAGAAGATACTGTAATTTTACTTAAGTAAGGCCTTCAGCCGTCTCTAAATCCTGTTGTTTTAAGAGCAGCCACTTAAACTTATTCTGGGGAAGTTACTTGGGACCTTAGCCGTGAATTGATCTTTGTTGTTTTAAAGAGAAATCTGTGGATTGGGTTGAGGAATAAAGTTGTGTGTGTTCTTGTATGACTAACAGTAATTGACCTTGGCCCCTTTCCACATCCTGCTTCGCTCTGTCCTGCGAAACCGGATTTCAGTCCCCAAAGTTGTAAGGTGGCAGAATAAATGGTCAGATTCGCACCTTACATGAGACCTTTACAAAGCGCTATGAGAAGGTGAAGATGACACCTAACGTATATCGACAGTTATGAGAACGTTCGCCTATCAATATATAATGCAAAAAGGGAAGGCAGTCAATTGACGGTAATTAAAACACCATTCCTACACAATGGAAGGTAGTACAGGGAACACGATTCGAGTCGCTTTTAGTTTTGAAAAGCCAACTCCACAACGGCGTAGCGAAACCTCGCGGCGGGAGTTACGCCGGCGACCACTTGGCAGGAAAGAGGACGGCGACCCCGGGCCAGGTGGTTCAAGATGGAGGGTCGCCTGTAGCAAGGGCATCAGTACAGGGGCAGAGAAGAAGCTTTAGAAAACTGCGTTTCGAAATTCCAACGGGAGACGAACAAAAGCAAGTGACGCATTTTCGTAAAGCAACATGTGGATAGGTCAATGTACTTTATGCGTCTAGAACGGGCAAAAAACGTCCGATTGGCGGAAACTCACTAGGAAGGAGAAAACTACTGAAGTTTCGACGCAGTTTGACAGAAGGTACGTTGCGATTTGTAGAGGGTGTTTCTACAAAATAAGAGGAACGCTCCTTTGGCCGCAAAAAGCCGTGACGTGAGAAAGGAATCCAAGTGGAGGGAGGCAGTTCTGCCATGAGAGGACAAGAGAGAAATCTTGATGAGGACTCTCCTCTGAACTGGCGTCAAGTGCAGAACGGAGCGCTTAACGCTCTGTACGACGCAGAGAAGTAGTTGGTGTGGACACTGCGTTCACAGCAGCTGCACTCCAGCTAAAATTAGCTGCAGCAACGTTTAGCTCCAACTGTGAAGAAACGAACCAGCCAAATTAGTTAATTGTTCTTGCGAGAACTGAGAGGGCACTATAATATGCACGCTGTTCCAACCATGCGCGTGTGTATCGCCGCATGATAAGACTAGGGCTGAGTACATGTTTTCTCGCATAACATAGGGAAATTTTCTGCTGGAAAGTTCAGCAAAGGCCAGATTAGTTTTGTAGGAATTTCAGTGGGCGAGAGCGGCCTTGCAGACAGCAGTACGTCGCAGCTTAAGGTAAATACCGCGTACAGAGGCGCTCAAATTTGTCACTTGTCTAACCATCTACCGTAGACTTGATTGTCATCCGAAATAGTACCGAACTTTGAACCGGAATCGGACGATTTTCGTAGTACTGACCAACACCATGACGTATGTGTAGGAGCAATTTTGTAAAGAAACGTACAATTAAACTTTCATATTATTGTACTTAGGATTAATGTAAAGAATCTTCCAATTAAACTTTCATAATATTGTGCTTAATATTAATGCTCTTTCAGAGAGTTAATATTTAACATTGTGTTGTATAAACTTATTTCACTTTTTGATGTTGGGGAGATGCGTTATCCATTGCGCTGTTTTTATCTTGGCGAGTTGAAAACTGCGTGATGAGCTGTAATTTGGTGAGAACTATTGCGACATTAAACTTGCCATTTCACCTCACACAGAGTTCTCAATTCAAGAATAAGCAAAAATGATAACCCCCACAACCTTACAAAGTAAGTGTCTATCCTCTGGAATTCTGGGAACCAGGGTGATGCAAACCTTTTTTTGATGTGTGTATGTTGTGGCAGCCAGGGCACCCTTAGCCCAGGGTCGCCGGAGGTGTGGCTCAACAGGCGTGCAACATTGGGTCCACCAGATCCCACGCGACTGCCTTCGGCATCAGACAGAAAACTGCTATACTCTTGCCAACTTTGCGACTCCCGCAGTGTGGTATCAGTATGTGAAATCGCAGATACAGACTGCAAACTGTGTTGTGATTAGAGTTGCTAGTAAAGAAGTAGTAAATACAACCACTATTTCCGATGAACAGCGAAACTCTAGTAAGCGATAATATGTTTTCCTTTCATTATTTTTTGGGTGATGTCAACGAGGAAAAGTTTTGGTAAGGTTTAAAATTATATGCAGAGTTTGATGGAAATCGCTGTGTTCTCTGCTCAGAATAAAGTACGGCTGTTTACTCGTCGCCAGTGTTTTTGCCTCAAGAAAATAAGACAGTTTTTAAACGTAATTTTTCTTTTACTGTATTAAACTTTTAAAATAATATTACACTTCTTAACGAGTAGATTACGATAACATTTAAAATTTTTAATCTCGGTCAATAATTACGCGAAATTCTGAAAATTAAATATTTTTAGCCATTAGAGAAGCAATCTGCAACTGGTCCAGTTTCCAGGTGCCGGGCTATTAGCTTGGTAACGTACAGGAGGTGGACGAAGGTATGGAAACGCAAAAATCACAACACATTACCATGCCTAATCGGCGCAGGAAAACCGTTGGCATTCAAAGCAGCTTCCTGTCGTCTCGGTATGGATAAATGCAGGCCCCGTATGGTTTTCCTGCAAAAAGGTGGCAAGTTCTGGTAACGATGATGGAGGTGGATAGCGATCACGCACCCTTCTCTCCAAAGCAGACCACTAAGGCTCAGTAATATTGAGATCTGGTTGACTGTGGTGGCTAGGGGAAATGGGAAAAATCATCCTCATGCTCAAAAAACCGGTCCCGGACGATGCAAGCTGTGAGAAGGAGTCCTGTCGTTTTCGAATACAGCGTCACCATTACGGGACAAATATAAAACCATGCTATGGGCCTCATCAGCCAACATGGTCACATATTCCGTGGCAGCGATACGATCTAACAGCGTAAATGTGAAGTAATGGCTCAGCCATCAATGAACCCATCTAGATGTCACATAGATCTGTACTGGATGACCTTACTAATGATTAGATCTATCGCTATGGAATCATGTGACTTTAATGACAGGTTTGTACAATAGATAACTTAATGAATTTACTTTGTTAAACAGGGATGGCCCTAGCGTATGTGAAATGTGGGTGCTGTAACTCACAAGATGATAAGATAGGGAGTTTCATCAAACTAATGCATGAAACAATGCTCAGTATAGAACCCTATTTACTGCAATTTGCTTTGTACTCGAAGTTCAACACAAGTGCACAAGGACATGAAATCGTCATTATAGAAGTTACAATAAAATTAAAATATCAGCTCGTTGGCAAGGGTTGGGTAACTGGGATCAGCTCAAAATGTAAAGTTAGCAAGACATTTGGTAGAAAAATTATGTTTTCAGAAATTGCACAGTCATTGCCGAATGTTAATAGGGACTGCAGAAAGAATCATACATGAACACACTACCTTGTCCGAGCACATGTTGAGTTCGAGGTTGCTAATAAACGGACTTGTATTAGAAATGCAAAGTCCCTAATGTCAATCTGAAACTCTCCTAGCATTTGATTTGCGATCGCTGCAGTTGCTCACCATACTTAGCGTTACTGGTGCCTCAAAGTGGCAGCTACGGTGGCTGGAAAATCTAAGGCTGCACCAAAGGCTATTCTCAGGGCCTGGAATCGAAGTTACTTTCTCGATAAATGTGTCCCCTGGCAAGTATCGGATACAAGTAAATTCCACAACAAGGAGCAAAATGTTTATCTTTTTGCGCATGAGCCTTGTGCATGGTTTTGATCACCAATAACAGTGGCTCCTCCGAGTGACGCAGAATCAGGTGTACGCTAATGAAGCAACATACTGAGTTTTAAAGCACCTAATCAGCCGTACGGTCCTATTAGAGTTGGAGCTCAGAAACAAGCATCTTCTGACTCCCGCCAGCTGCCCTGTTTCGCGTTTTAGCCAACCAGGCTTTCGCAACGTAACTGCAGTGATTTCTGTTCTCTCGCTCTAGACTTTATTTATATCACGCAATGGTAGCTACCCTTATTGTTACTTAGCAGAGTCAACAACAAGGGAATTAGGCTCCGTTGACTTTCCCGGCGTAATAATTTGTGATATTCATTTCTGGTCTCCAGCCGGAACATATCACAAAATAGGGGTAAGCTGTAGGAAGAGTCAGGTAATATACGAAGGTAATCCAAAAAGTAAGGTCTCCTATTTTTTACAAGTACAGAACTCTGTTTGTGTGGCAGTTGGTCACACTGTTATGAAGAGCGCTTCACGCGCTGTGTGCAAACATGGGTACGGCGCACTGAGACGCTCAGTCTTGGCTTGGCAGCCGTTGAGAATGGAGCTCCCGTTGGATGTTACCGCCAAAGTGCGAATTGCGCGCAGTTATTCGGTTTTTGAACGCAAGGGGCACTGTGCTGATTGAAATCCATCGCCAATTGACGGATGTGTATGATGAGTCGTACATGGATGCCAAAAATGTTCGTAAGTGGTGTAGAGAGTTTGCAGCGGGTCGGACCGAAATTCACGACGAGCAAAGGAGTGGGAGACCGTCAATTTCTGAGGACATAGTGTTGAAGGTTGAGCAAAGCATGGGGGAAGATCGGCGGATCACCCTGGATTATCTCTGCGCGCTGGTTCCTGAGGTTTCCCGAAGCACCGCTCACAGAATTTTAACAGAAACATTGAGCTACCGGAATGTGTGCGCAAGGTGGGTGCCACGCATGCTGACTGAGGACCACATGCGGCAACGAGTTGATGCTTCCCGCGCATTTCTTCACCGCCTTGCAGTCGAACGGGACAACCTTCTGGACTCAATTGTCACGGGTGACGAAACCTGGGCATACCACTTTACACTTGAGACGAAGCAACAGTCACGCCAGTGGCTGCATCTGTCTTCGCCAAAGCCGCGGAAAGTCAAACAAACGGTCTGCCGGTAAAGTCATGACCACCGTTTTTTGGGATCGGAAAAGGATATTGTTGGTCGACTTTACGCCCACTGGGATGACAATTAACGCTGACAAGTACTGTGAGACTCTGAAGAAACTCAAACGGAAAATTCAGAACCGGTGAAGAGGAATATTAAGCAAGGGCGTACACATTCTCCATGACAACGCTCGCCCACACATCGCTCGGCAACCGTTGCTTTCCTGCAACAGTTTCTGTGGAATTTAATCACCCACCCACCCTATAGACCTGACCTGGCGCCCAGTGACTACCACCTGTTCCCTAAGTTAAAATAACATTTGGCTGGAAAGTGATTCAGCTCCGACGACGAGGTGAAAGTAGAGGTTCATAACTTTCTGAACAGCATGGCGGCGAGCTGGTATGACATGAGCATACAGAAACTGCCACAGCGTCTACAAAAAGGCATTGAAAGAAATGGTGATTATTTCTAAAAAGATCTAAAAGTTCAAGCAGTAAAATGATGTAAACCATTATAGAAATAAACAGGTCTATGTACTTATAAAAAAATAGGAGACCCTACTTTTGGGATTACCCTCGTACAATATGTCCAAGAGCCGAGAGGGAATAATAAGAATGGACGACCAGGAACGAAGTGCTCGGATTAAAAAAGGTTTAAACAGGGATGTAGTCTTTCGCCCCTACTGTTCAATCTGTACATCGTGGAAGCAGTGATGGAAACAAAAGAAAGGTTCAGGAGTGGAATTAAAATTCAAGGTGAAAGGATATCAATGATACTATGCGCTGATGACATTGCTACCTTGAGTGAAAGTGAAGAAGAATTACATGATCTACTGAATGGTATGAACTCTCTAATGAGTACAGAATATGAACTGAGAGTAAATCGATGAAACATGAAAGTAATCAGAAGTAGAAGAAATGAGAACAGCGAGATACTTAACATCAGGATTGATGGTCACAAAGTAGATGAAGTTAAGGAATTCTACTACCTACGCAGTACAAAACCAATGACGGACGGAGAAAGCAAGGCATCAAAGCAGAATAGCAATGGCAAAAAGGGCATTCCTGGCCAAGAGAACTCTACTAGTATCAAACTTAAGCCTTAATTTGAGGAGCCGGCCGCAGTGACCGAGCGGTTCTAGGCACTACAATCTGAAATCGCGCGACCACGACCTCAGAAGTTAAGTCCCATTTTTAATGTGAGGAAGAAATTTCTGAGACTGTACGTCTGGAGAACAGCATTGTATGGTAATGAAACATGGACTGTGGGAAAACAGGAACAGAAGAGAATCGAAGCATTTGAGATGTGGTGCTACAGACGAATGTAGAAAATGAGGTGGACTGATAAGGTAAAGAATAAGGTGGTTGTACGCAGAATCGGAGAGGAAAGGAATATGTGGAGAACACTGATAAGGAGAAGGGGCAGGATGATAGGGCATCTGTTAAGAGATGAGAATGCTGGAGGGAGTTGTAGAGGGCAAAACCTGTAGATGAAGACAGAGATCGGAATGCATCCAGCAAATAATTGAGGCGTAGGTTGCAAATGCTACTCTAAGATGAAGAGATTGTCACAGGAGAGGAATTCGTGGCGGGCCGCAACAAAACAGTCAGAAGACTGAGGACCCAAAAAAGAAAAGAAATGCTGGACGGATTTCGGCATAACAGTGATTTTCGGAATAATTTTGATTTTCGTTAAACTCCAGTTTTCTTCTCTCCACCCTCTGCCTCCCACTTTATTACCGCGGTGAACACCAAACAGCAGTAGACCGACGACTTCGCCGTTTCGTCCCATAACCCCTCTCAATTAATCAATCAATCAATCAAAACTTAAAGGAATTCACCCGACTCTTCTCACAACACAGAACGGCATTAAAAAAGGAAAAACAGGAACCAAACAGCAGTATAGCCTGCCATCCACTGTACAGTAAATGATTGTGAGAGAACAAGACCGTCTTCCTTTGTCTCAAACAAGTCCCTCGGTTCTTCGATGGGTGAGGGTACTTCCGGTCGTTTTACATTACTGTCCTATTAAATCTAACCCACGGTGTGCTAGTGGACCACTTGACGTTAACTATGACTTTTCTGATATTTAATGTGAAGGTCTACTAAACCACCTATCCTTGTTCTGAGAGAGGTAAATAAAACGTTCTCATTGAAAATTACACAGGCATATTTACGTAAAAAACGTGCTGAGCGTTCCAGAGGATTTTTCCATAAGACAACCTGTCTAACAAGAAAGCTTAAGAAGGGTTGCGTAGCGATTTCCTTTAAGTGTCCAATCACATCGAAAATTTGTTATATGGAATGGGTTCGAATGTTGTGTGCGTGAAATTGCATTAATGTCTCTTTGGACGGTGTTTACTTGGAATTTTATCCCAGTCACTAATGCAACAGGAAAGAAATATGACGTGAGGGAGCGAGGCAGCGGGCCGTTGTGGCCGAGCGGTTCTAGGCGTCTCAGTCCGGAACCGCGCGACTCCTACGGTCGCAGGTTCGAATCCTGCCTCGGGCATGGATGTGTCTGATGTCCGTAAGTTAGTTAGGTTTAAGTAGTTCTAAGTGCTAGGGGATTGATGACGTCATATGTTAACTTTCATAGTGCTCAAAGCCATTTGATCCATTTGGAGCGAAGCAAAGATAATTGTTGAGTAAGGCAAGCGTAAATCCGTCACCACTTCCTCACCTGTGCCACCCTCTTCATCTTATAGCAGCTCTTGCATCCAGCGACCTCAGATATTTGTTGGACGTTTTTCAATCTCTGTCTGTTTCTACAGTTTTTACCGCCTACGGCTTCCTCTGGTACGATGGGAGCTACTCCTTGATGTTTAAACACATGTTCTATTTTCATATCCTTTCTTCTTGTCAATGTTTTACATACGGTCCTTAACGATTCTGCAGAGAACCCACTTATTTCATTCCATATAATTTACAACACCTTTCCGTACCACCACCTCTCAGACGCTTCAATTTTTTGTCGGTTTTTCCACAGTACGTGATTCATTTCCATAATATACAGGTACTACACACCAAACAAACATTCTTACAAATGTTTTACTCAAGCAAATGCCTATATTTGATACTAGTATACTTATTTTGGCCAGGAACGCCCTCTTTTTGTGTTAGTCTCTTATGCTCTCCTTGCTTCGTCCATTATGTACTTTTTGCTTTCAAGGTTGCAGAATTCCTTCATTTTCTCTTATTCAAGATCCTCAATTTCGCTAATTTCATATCTTGTACTTCTCACTGCTTTAGTTTGTCTTCGGTTTACCTCTAGTCCCTATCCTGTGCTGCCTACATTCTGCGCTCAGTAAGCTGTTCATTTCAATCAGAGTGCCAAGCAATTCTTTCTTGCTTTTACTTATGACAGCAATGTCCTCAGAGAATCGCCCTGTTGATATTTTTCGCCCTGAATTTTATCCTTCTCCCGAACCTTCCGTTTTTCCGTTATTACTTCTTCGATGTACGATCGGAATAGTAGTGGATAAGGCTGCATCCTTATCTTACTCCGTTTTTAATCCGAGCACTTCGTTCTTGGTCTTCCATTCTTATTTCGTCTTGTCGTAGACGTATTGCATATCATCCGTTTTTTTTCCTATTGCTTGCACATTTTTCCTGAAAATGTCGAACATCTTCCACCTTTTTACATTGTCCTATGCGAATAGGTCTTGAGTTGTCTAGTTTCCATTATTAAGGGCACCTTCAGAGCTGCCTCTCTGCTATCCTTATCTTCCCTAAAGTCAGACCAATCCACATCTAACAGATCCTCATTTGTTTCTACATCCTTGTGTGTATTAATCTACACGTAACGTGCTGAAAGCTCCACGTGCTTTAGAGTGAGTAAGTGTGTTACATCTAGATGATAGAGTAACCAGGAATACAAGATATTTTGTGGTCGATACTTCAGTCTAGTGAGTGAATTTAGAATTACACAAAGGAACGCGCATTAGAGACCACCACAAGCAGTTTCTGCCAAGTTCTACGGTTTTTGTGGTTGTCAGACATGAGGCTGCGTTTTGTGTCCAATTTTTAAATTTTAGGCATCTACACTTTTAAGTGCATAATGATATTTTCAGCTATTTGGAATATATTGTTAATTCTTCAGGTACAGAATTTTATGCTGAGTAAAACGCAATATACTTTTAGAACTATTCATATGCTTCGTCGGTCGTGCACAGTTTTGTACCTTGAAACAGAAAGTCTTTTACTGGGGGAGCATGAGGTACTTGAACTGAGTTTCTTTGATGTCTTAACACTTTTATCTGCTTGAAAATAGAAATTTTTGTTACTTTTCTTTAGTTTCTATTTCAAAATTATTTAACCTGTAACTGGTTTTTGTTTAAACATATGCTTTGCAGTGTCTTCTTGTCGAGGATGAAAACTGAAATCGGCAATGGGCGTGTTATGAGGATCATCCTCAAATTCGCATAAAGTCATTTAGATGTAACTAAATGCGGATTGTCGTATGGGGATTTGAACCGAATAAATATGTGTCTTAACCACCGTGACAACACTGACTTTAAAACACCACCACAGTCGTCAGTGAATCAACTTCATCGTGAATCCGATACGCGACTGGTACTCGCACTATGACGAAACCATGTATGTGGTGGAGATAGGTAGTGGGGGCTGGGGCCTGCTTCGCATTATGAAGGTGTAGAAATCTTAATCTCGAACGTAATGTGTGAAAAAACGTAGAAAGCCATACGTCAGTTGTCTCAGCGGTGATGACCGCATTTCACTGAAGTATTTCCTTGGAAATATTCTTAAGGTAAGAATAGCCTAACTATTCCCAGATACGAATAGTGCCTGTATATTCCGGTGGATGATGAAGATATATTGATATAAGAAACACGATGCTGACGCAAGAGCCTTGAAAATAAATTATTTCATGAGAGGCCATTCTACATGTGAAAGAGACAACAAGAACCTTGAAATAACAGTTCTATTCCATACTAAGACGTAAAATGCAGAATCAATATGTATTAGTGTTCATTTTCAGAAAACCGTTATTAAACCCATCAAATTTAACTTTACGGATCTCGTGTGTTCGATGGTATGAGAGCTTAATTGCACTGCGAAGCAATTAGGACACTATTTTCATCTAATTAAATTGGGACATACATAATCACAAGGTGAAAGGACAGTTAATGCAAAGTTTTGTGTATATAATTAGTAGGTAATTACGGCAAATTCAGCCTAAATACACACATTGGAGTTTTTAGCACTTATTAAATAATTATGATCATATCAGACGATACTCATTTGTACAATTCAAAATACGGACACGAAGGGTTCCAGTATAATTGACGGTTTACATCTACTAGCTACAATAATTGTTCACTACCTAACGTAAAATGCTACAAAAAATTCTTCAAAAAATGTTTTAGCCACTGACAAACACGAAGTTCGATAGCTTATTGTGATGAACTATCATGTTCCTCTATTTCATAGTATAGTACAACGGCAGTAGAATAAAAGTGCTCGTTGGTTTGAAATACAGCCCCTTACCTGAAAGTCGCAAATTCCTGTAAAATATGATCTTAGTAGTGTATTCCCAAATTTTATAGAAATGGCTGTATAAGGATTGAAAACACTTGAAACATGATGGCTAAGATTTGCAGTTCAGAATGATACTATTGCGATGCTTCATTACAGAACCACATCCTTTTTTGCGACAATTAGGAGGTGTGTGTATAAAATAACGGGACTGGTGCTGTCAGAGAATACGTACGCATGTGCCAAAGATGAAAGATCAATATTTGTGGTACGTGAAACCTTGTCAGTCGAATGTGATATCCGTGGTCTCTGAAGACAAATCATTGTGGCCGTGCTTTCGTTTGTGTAGGAGGTGTTTTATTTTTCAGGAAAAATGATGTGTAATAACGGAGCAACGAATTGTATTGAAATTTCATAGGAAACTTGGAAAATTGTCTCTCTTTTTACCCAAAGGAAGTGTATGGCAAACACTATTTAGCACGTACGCGAATTTTTGAGTGATTTCAAAGTTTGTAAGACTTCTGAGAAGACACTCAAGATGACTCACACCTTGGACGCCTTTCAACATTAAAAACGGATAAAAATGTCGAAAAAGTAGATAATCTATTTTGATCTGAACGTCGGTTGTATATTAGATCGATTGCTGAAACTATCGGAATTGACGAAAAGTGCGTAAGGCAAATCTTGCATGACGAATTTAACATCAGAAAAGTGTGTGTGAAACTGGCGCCGAAAATTCTCACGATTGAACAAAAAGAAGTTCGTGAAAACGTTGATCCGCAGGTCTGAATACCATTGAAAATTATCCTGATTTCTTGGAAAGAGTAATAACATGTGACGAGTCTTCGTTTTTTCCACTCATGATCCGGACATTAAGAGCCAATCCATTCAGTGTAACAGTCCAACTTCACAGACAGCGAAAAAAGCTCGAATGAGAAAATTCAAATTCAAATCGATGATGATTGTCTTGTTGGATAATCACGTTACTACCTCTTGGTTCTTGCTCAGCTCCATAAGAAAATAAGATAAAAGAAAGACCCGAACCGTGGAAGAACGAGTTTTGCAACAAGAAAACGCACCGGCGCCTACCTCACTATCTGTTAAGAGGTTTCACGTGAAAAACGGCATTCCAGTGCTAGGCCACCCATCTTACTCTCGTGCCCTAGTACCATGCAACTTTTATCTATTCCCGAAGGTCAAATCTGCATTGTAAGGAACAAGATTTTAGTACGTTGAAGTAGTGAAAGAAAATGCGGGACGTGTCATTAAGGAGCTCACAGAGTACTCTTCCATCAATGGAAAATTCATACGGAGGGTTGTCGGACCATAGGAGGGAAGTATGTTGATGGGACAATTATTAAATACACATGTTTTAAATACAATGATTTACAGAAATATTCCCGTTATTTTATAGCCACACTTCGTATTACGGCGCCGGCCGCTGGTGGCCGAGCGGTTCTGGCGCTACAGTCTGGAACCGCGCGGCCGCTACGGTCGCAGGTTCGAATCCTGCCTCGGGCATGGATGTGTGTGTTGTCCTTAGGTTAGTTAGGTTTAAGTAGTTCTAAGTTCTAGGGGCCTTATGACCTCAGCAGTTGAGTCCCATAGTGCTCAGAGCCATTTGAACCTTTTCGTATTACGGCCAGAGAGGATGGGATAACTAAATCCTAACTCAATGGATTTGTTAATTGGACAATAAATGTGTGATTAGGACTGTAGAGGGAGCTACACTGATGATCCGAATATTACGACCACTATCCATTACTTGGGTGAATGTCGTCTGCTTCCGCTGCGGTCACGTAATTTGGTGAGGAAAGTGTATAAGCGGATCTCGAACGAATGTTAAGTCATTCTAGCGACGATGCTGACCACAAATTCGGATATTCACTGACGTAAGCAACTTTGACAAGGTACAAATTGTTGTGATCTGGTGCCAGGGAACAACCATTTTAGAAACGGTGAAGATGGACGGCTGTTTGCCTGTCCTGAACCCGATGGAACACATCTGGGACGCCAACGGCTGCCAGCTAGCACCCACAAACCACCAGGTAGTAACTGACGAGAATTCTCCACCTGTGTCTAGAAATCTGGCGCCACATAACTCAGGTACCCAACAAGGTATTGTCGAATCCATGCCTCGCAGAACAGCTGCTCCATTCCATTCAAAAGATGGACCAACGCGCTACTAAACGGGCGATCGTAGTTTATCGCCTCGTCAACGTAGCACACACAGGCACAGCAGCGCCCGGTGTTCTGCCCAGCTTGTTAGATCAGCCGTAAAATCAAATTTGAACATGTATGAAAGCGACAGTACAGACGTATATGCTTTCGTCGTCGTCAGAGAGCGCAGTATAGGCAAGTGAATGACTTCGATATAGACAGAATGATACCTCCACAGAAAATCTGTTTTGTCATAACGACGTATTTCAGAGCTTGTTTCAAGCTACTATTAAAGTGATGCGATGGTGGAAACAGTAGACAGATTTGTTTAAAAATATATTAGCAACCAGTTACACGAAAGAAAATTTAGTTCTTTACCAGTTGCAGGCACCTAGTGCCCTTTTTCAGAAGACTGTGCAGAAAAATGTATCACAAATAAGTAGAAGTGAGATGAGAATATTATAAGATTTAAGAAGGAAACGTTAAAAAAATTAAAGACAAAGACATGGTAAATAGAATAATCGCATTAGTTACGAGCGTACAAAATAGGCAATTATATAGAGCAAAATACAAGCACAATATGTAGAATAAAAATAAAATGCGTTATTGTAGAAAGAGCTTGCGGTGCTTACATATAGACCACAGTATATGTACGAATATGGTGTAAGGACACAAGACAACTAGTGCATACATCGTTTAAGAACTGGAGCTAATCAGCTGATGACATGCATATCTTCAGTACGCAACTATAATTGTCATAAATGACAGACGAAAGTATAGGTGCACATAACCAGTGTATTAAGAAATATATACAATCTTATCCGTTAATGATGAATAAAATAATACAAACGGCATGTGGCGTTTTGGATGAGAAGCTTAGAAATTAATCGCCGAAACAGGTGTAAAGAGGTAAGTGGCATGCTAGCTGGGAAACTGTCGGCAAAATCAAAGTGCATGGGTCCGGAAGTTGGGGACACAATTCTCAATCAGTACCTAATATGAAGGGTCGGATAATTACTCTAGACGAAAGGAAGTGTGAATAAAATTGTAATGAGCTATTATAGTGAAACAACTAGCGCAGGAGGACATACTAGGTCGCAAATACGATTCGCGGAACAATTTTAACTAGCGGAATTCACGCCAGTTGTATGGTAAGTTTTAGAAGACATCACCGAACTCTTGTAGAGATGTCAATAGTGCCAAGTGAGAACAACATCGTATGTATCGATTGAACTCTACACTGTGGTCACAGGACCAAATGACAGCCGCCTTTTCTGTGTGTTCATAATGGATTATTTTGTGTCGACAGCAATAACTGCAGGTATTCTGGGGCATGTGCCATCGTGTCAGTTTCAGTTATGCAGAACCACAAATGAATCTGATTGCAATGAAAAAAAATTCTGTCGTTCGCATACTGTATTGCTCTATAGTAATGGTACGTGTGTAATAGAGGCTACAGTCGTCGTAACAGAAAGCAACAGAACAAGTCTGTAAGTCGCAATGGTTGCTAACACCAAGTCTGGTGCTTTGAAATGCCATTGGTTTCAAGTAGCCTGCTTTAAAAAGTGAGATGTCCTCATAAACAGAAGTAACAAGCAAGCGACTTCGCAATTCCATTAACTAAAGGAAAGTTGAGAAGGGGAGGGTGTCGTTATGCACATTCCAATTTAAAGCATAGAAAATTAGGCTAACAGCTCATTTATTTCAGCCCTCTAATTATCTAGTTCCTAATCGGAACGTATCGACTAAATATTATCAGGAGGTTGCAGTAGGCAGTGGTTTGTGAGTAAACCACTGAAGATTGGAATAAATGTTATTGTGTGGATAACTCACACATCGTAGTGGTAAACTGAAAGAGGAACATGAACTCAATAACACAAAATCCATTAAAATAAATCATGCCATTTGAATTGATGCCCCAGAATACACTTTAAACAGTGAAAGGAGCACTAAGGAAACCTTTACTCGACTTCTGGCTTGACTAACCTACAGCGATGTGGCGACGTGGAATATTGAATCGGCAGTTTACAAAAAATAAGAAGCAAGACACGCCAGTAGGGCATGAAGGAAACGAAAATCTCGATAAAACATTTAGATAACATTCTGAAATATATGTAGAGCGGTCTGGTGTTTCAGGAGGCATATATCGTGGAATGTTGAATCGGCAGTTACAAAAAATAAGAAGCCAGATACGCCACTACGGCATGAAGGTAACGAAAATCTCGTTAAAACATTTAGATATTCTAAAATATGTGTAGAATGATTTGGTGTTTCAAGAGGCATACATCGAAAATTTATACCACGTACAGGGAAAGCGAAAAGACAGTATCCGCCAAGTCATAATGGCGACGAAACTGTGTTGAGTGATCGTGACAGACGGTTGTGACGAAGAGTAAGAGGACGGCAGCTACATAATTAAATTCAGAGCTGAACGTTGCTCTCAAAAGCGCTGATAGCACCAACATAACATGAAGGGAGTTTCCATAAGGTGGGAATTGCAGGGCCAGCTGAAATTACAAAACTATACATCACTGATGCAAATGACTGTAACAGGACAATCTAGTACCAAAACCATGAAAACTGAACTATGGAGCAATGGAAGAAGGGTATTTGGTCATATGAGTCTTGTTTCTCGCTGGTTACAACTTCTAGCCGAGTTTACGTGTGGCGTACGCGGTCCCAAGCCTATTTACATCTACATTTATACTCCGCAAGCCACCCACCGGTGTGTGGCGGAGGGCACTTTACGTGCCACTGTCATTACCTCCCTTTCCTGTTCCAGTCGTGTATGGTTCGCGGGAAGAACGACTGCTGGAAAGCCTCTGTGCGCGCTCAAATCTCTCTAATTTTACATTCGTGATCTCCTCGGGAGGTATAAGTAGGGGGAAGCAATATATTCGATACCTCATCCAGAAACGCACCCTCTCGAAACCTGGACAGCAAGCTACACCACGATGCAGAGCGCCTCTCTTGCGGAGTCTGCACCTTGAGTTTGCTAAACATCTCCGTAACGCTATCACGCTTACCAGATAACCCTGTGACGAAACGCGCCACTCTTCTTTGGTACGGATCCCACACTGATGAGCAATACTCAAGTATAGGTCGAACGAGTGTTTTGTAAGCCAACTCCTTTGTTGATGGACTACATTTTCTAAGGGCTCTCCCAATAAATCTCAACCTGGCATCCGCCTTACCCACAACTAATTTTATATGATCATTCCATCATTTATATGATGCAGACTGCTGGAACGTAACTGCCATCTAGCGCAAGGCACAACAGCGCACCGGTGGTATCAGCTTTTGATGATCGAAACAAAGACCGTTGTTTCTTAATGTTAAACAGAACAGAGTTCCAAGTCTCACTTAAAGGCTACCCCTTATCTCTGTTAATACTATTGTCAGATTCCGGAATTCAATGGCTTCTTTCACTACACAGTCCCAACGCCGCGATGCAAGGGCAACCACTTGTGTCTCATCGTACAACATATTATGCCCTTCAGTAAGACAATGTTCCGCCACTGCAGATGTCTCTGGGTGAAATACATGCGTGTGGCGATGATGCTCCACGCATTGATCCTGGATCGTATGAATCGCTTGTCCAGTATAGGCTTTCCCACAACTGCAGGAAATCTTGTAGACCCCGGGCTTTCTCGAACCCAAATCATCCTTCACTGCGCCCTGAAGAGCTGTGGTCTTAGCTGGCGGACGGAATATACTTTTAATGTCAATTTTCTTTCAAATTCTTCGTGTTTTTGAAGGCAGGAATGCCACCGATTTGCTTGTATCTTCTGTTGGATCCCTCGAAGGTCCAATCCATAGAGCACGACGGATGTGATTGACAGTATTCATTCTGCTTGAATACAGTTTTTCAGATGATTCAGTTCTTGAGTCAAATTATCTGCAACCGAGATGACGTAAGCTCTTTTTACCAATGTACGTAGGACCCCATTGCGTTGGTACGATAGAAGACAATTTGATACATGTAGATAGCGGTCCCTCCTGTACACCAAGGCATTTAAAACCGGAAGATTTCCATCCTTTTAAACTTACATCGCGAACTTAATATTGGGATGCAGACAAGTAAAACAATCTAGGAAACGATCCATAGCATCCCTCCCATTGACCATTCCATAAGCGTATCGTCGACGTATCTCCAGAAACAACTTGGTTTAAAGAATATTGTCTTCATTGCGATGTCCTCAAAACCAAGTTGTTTCTGGAGATACGGCGACGATCTTGTACCATTTTACATTGTCGAACGCTTTCCCAGATCGACAAATCCTATGGACGTGTCTTGATTGTTCTTTAGTCTTGCTTCCATTATCAACGGCAACGTCAGAATTGCCTCTATGATGCCTTTTCCTTTTCTGAAGCCAAACTGCTCGTAATCTAACACATCCTTCATTCCTTTTTCCATTCTTCTATGTATTATTCTTGTCAGCGACTTGGATGCATGAGCTGTTAAGCTGATTGTGCGATAATAGTCGCACTTGTAAGCTCTTGCACTCTTCGGAATTATGTGGATGATATTTTTCCTAAAATCATACAGTATGTCGACAGACTCACATATTCTACACACCAACATAAATAGTCGTGTTGTTGTCACTTCCCCCAATGATTTTAGAAATTCTAATGGAATGTTTTCTACCCCGTCTGCCTTATTTGACCTTAAGTCCTGCAAAGCTCTTTTAAATTCTGATCATAGTATTGGATTCCCTCTCTCTTCTAAATCGACTCCTGTTTCTTCTTCTATCACTTCAAACAAATCTTCCCCGTCATAGAGGCTCTCAATGTATCCTTTTCACCTACCCACTCTCCCCTCTGAATTTAACAGTGGAATTCCCGTTGTACTCTTAATGTTACCGTCCTTGCTTTTAAAGTCACCGAAGGGACTTTCCTGTATGCTGAGTCTATCCCTCTGACAATCATTTCTTTTTCAATTTTTCATGCAGCAACTTCTTCCTTAGCTTCCCTGCACTTCATATTTATTTCATTCCTCAGTGACTTCTATTTCTGTATTCCTGAGTTTTCTGGAACATTTTCTTTACTTCCTCGTTTCATCGATCAACTGAAGCATTTCTTCAGTTACCTACAGTTTCTTCGCAGCTACCTTCTTTGTAACTATGTTTTTCTTTCCAAATTCTGATATGACCCTTTTTAGAGATAACCATACCTCTTCAACTGTACTGCCTGCAGAGCTATTCCTTATTGCTGTGTCTATAGCCTGAGAGAATTTCAAGCGTATCTCGACATTCCTTAGTACTTCCGTATCCCACTTCTTTGTGTATTGATTCTTCCTCACTAATGCGTTAAACTTCAGCCTACTTTTCAACACTACTGTATTTTGATCTGAGTCTGCACCTACTTCTGGGTACACCTTACAATCCAGTATCTGATTTCGGAATCTCTGTCTGACCATGACATAATCTAATTGAAATCATCCCGTATCACCCGGCCTTTCCTAAGTATACCTCCTCCTCTTGTGATTCTTGAACAGAGTATTCGCGATTACTAGCTGAAATTTATTACAGAACTCAATTAGTCTTTCTCCTCCCACATTTCTTGTCCCAAGCCCATATTCTCCTGTAACCTTTTCTTCTACTCCTTCCCCTACAACTGCATTCTAGTCTCCCATGACTATCAGATTTTCATCTCCCTATACGTACTGTATTATCCTTTCGGTATCCTCATACACGTTCTCTGTCTCTTCATCTTCAGCTTGTGATGTCAGCATGTATACCTGAACTATCGTTGTCGATCTTGGTTTGCTGTCGATTCTGATAAGAACAACCTTATCACTGAACTGTTCACAGCAACATACTTTCTGTCCTACCCTCCTATCCATAATGGATACTACTCCCATTATGACATTTTTGACATTTTCTGCTGCTGTTTATATTGCCCTATACTCATATGACCAGAAATTATTGTCTTCTTTCCACTTCACTTCACTGACCCCTACTGTATCTAGACTGAGCCTTTGAATTTCTCTTTTCAGATTTTCTAGCTTCCCTACCACGTTGAAGCTTTTGACATTTCACGCCCCGACTCTTAGAACGTTATCCTTTAGTTGATTATTGAATCTTTTTCTTATGGTCATCTCCACTTCGGCAGTCCCCTCCCGGAGATCCGAATGGGGGATTATTCCGGAATTTTTTGCCAATGGAGAGATCATCATGACACTTTTACAGTTACGGGCCACGTGTCCCATGGATCCACGTTACATGTCTTGAATGCAGTGGTTTTCATTGCCTTCTGCATCCTCAGGCCGTTGATCATTGCTGATTCTTCCGCCTTTCGGGGCAGTTTGCCACCCCTACGACAACAGACTGCCCTGAAACTCTATGCGCCCCTCCCCCCTCTTTGACGTGGAGGTTAGCAGAATGAGGGTGACATCTTATGGTAATCACAGACTCTACCCCTAGACCAGCATACTTTTTGACATCGTGATCTCATACACTGCAGCACAGAAAATCCTTAACAACGAACAACAGAGAACACACTGCAGAGAAACCAGCCTGAGCCTTTTCACATGCAAGACGGGTTACAGAAGTTGGAATTGGTGATCTCAGAGAATAATCAACTACAGGAGAGTTACCTACTTCTAACTGACTACTGTGCTGGTAAAAATTCACCTCACTGTATCTTGCTAAGCTCGCCAAAACGCAGTCAAAAATGGAATAAATAATGTCAAACAGTTCCGTGTCATGACTAAATTAAAGTCAAAAGAATTGCAAAGGATAAATCACAATATTAACACATTCTGATACCTTCCTTCCGAGAGCAGACAGAACTCATATGGAAGGCAGATATCGAAATAAGTGATAGTGGGGTAGAAAAGCAACTGAAATCGTGGGGAAGACCACTGGACCTGACGGATAGCAATACGATTCTACATGGAATACATGAAATAACCTGCTCCTCCTCAAGCAGCAGTGGAGTGTAGATTTTGGACAAATGAAGTGTTCCTAATGGTCGGAAAAAAGCACCGGTCATTCCCCTTTTCAAGAAGGGTCGTAATACAGGCGCGCAAATCTATGAGCCTCTAGCTGTGACGTCGGTCAGTTTTAAAATTTTGAAAAATGTTACATGCTCGAGTATTATGACATTTCTGGAGATCTAAAATCTCTGCAAGAACTAACAAGGTTTCACAACACAATGGTCGTGCCAAACTCAGTTCGCTCTGTTCATCCAGAGACACAGAAAGCAATAGATACAGGCGCCCAGGAAGATGCCGTGACCCCCCACGTCTGGAAGGCATCCGAAACATTTCCGCACTGCCAACTAATGAACAAAATACACTTTCAAATCTACAATAAATTGAGCGAACCCAGAATAGCGTAACTAAGTTACGTTAAGAACGAAATTCTCCATGTGTCCGCCTGTGTGACTTGCCCTGTTACCCTGCAATCCATGAACAGCATTCCAGGGAGTGTTTTCCAATAAGATAACATTCGCCCAAATATCGCTGTTGTGACCCAAAATGCCCTACAGAGTGTCGGCATGTTGCCTTAGCCCGCTGGATCACCAGACCTGTCTCTAACCGAACTCATATGGGACACCATCGGACGACAATTCCCGCGCCATCCGCAAAGAGCATTAACCGTCCCTCTATTGACCGACCAACGGCAGCAGGCGTGGAACTCGACCCCAGAAGCAGACATCCGGCACCTGTACCAAACAATTAATGCATGTCTGCATGCTTTCGTTCAAGATTCCGGCGGATACACCAGTTAATAATGCACTAGCATTCTACATTTGCAATGGCTTGTCTCGTGCTAACATTAACCTGTGATCTTGGGATGTTAATCATTTAAATATGTCATTTAGAGAAATGAATTTATGAAAGTTCATTACACTGAATTGGTTATTTTTTGGTGTGGCGATTTTTACAGGGTGTATCTTAAGAGCCGTCAGGCGCGTTTAGTCTGGTATTTCGGCAGATATTTGCAGTTTCGTTTTTTCAGAGTGTAGTTGGAGTGATCCCAAATAAATACTCCTCATGATGTCATTCATGGGACGTCCAGGGTGGGTGGAAGGCGCAAGGGTTTTAACCGTTAGCCGGCCGACGTGGCCGAGCGGTTCTAGGCGCTACAGACTGGAACCGCGCGACCGCTACGGTCGCAGGTTCGAATCCTGCCACGGGCATGGATGTCTGTCATGTCCTTAGGTTAGTTAGGTTTAAGTAGTTCTAAGTTCTGGGGGACTGATGACCTCAGAAGTTAAGTCCCATAGTGCTCAGAGCCATTTGAAACATTTACCTGTTATAAACAAAAAGATTTTTAAAGCGTAATTTTACGTGCGCAATGGTATCGGATTAGTCTAGTGCGGTATTTGTTTTATCGATATGTATTAACACAGGTTGTAAAACACGAAGAATAGACAGTGCTCCAGGAGCGACTGAGCAACAACTAGGGGAACGAAGTAGTTGGAACCTTACACCGTTCACGAGCAGGAGTGTTGGACTGAATAACGCAAAACAAAATCTGTGTTTCCACAAGTCGTGAATTGCACAGGCCGATTGCTCTCTGCATTTGTATCTTGAAAATGATAGGCTTTGTACCTATCGAATTTTCGGTGTCGAAGACATCACCCATCTTCTTTTGACGTTACCCAGTTACCTTTCCGTGAATTGTTTGAAAATTTTATACACCGGGAGATACTCAATTCTACATCATCATTCTGCTTCTCCAAAAGCACTCCAAACGTATTCTGAAAATCTTCACACCGTTGACTACGTCAAGGAATGCGGTACTTAAAATTCAGTTTAAAATTCTAAAAGGTGATCTCCACAACTCCGTGCGTATAAACGCTAACAACCTGTAAGAGAGTTAGTTAATTTGTGTTAGGGACAACGGTCCACTTCGACTAATGATGCGATGATATACATTTTTGTACACAGATAGGCAATGTGAGTAGCTAGCAGCGCGCTTCCATGCTGATCTTGCAACTGTGGACGCAGCTCTACTGCAAAGCGTTCGGGGAAGCATGATCTAGTTGGTCGCTAAATGTTTGGAGATGCAAGGTGGTAACTTGGAGTATCTGGTCTGAAGACTATGGACGCTGTAGTATGTTTAGTATCTCCATATTCGTAAGGTAGTGGTTATTTCTGCGCTACGCCACTTAATATATTTTTAATTGATTATTATCTTTCATGAATATTTCTGACCTGTCCGTCGAGTTATTTTTACGTTGAAATTGTTAAAAATTGTAGCCTTGGGAGACTTATCGTTTACGCAAGTTGGTATTATACCATTATTGGGCAGGTCAAAATTAGCGAATTAACGAAAATATTCTATACTCGATATCTAACTCGCGACCGCTCGTATTGTAACATAATCGACTCAGTGCACTAACTTGTAATGTGACGAAGATATTTTTCTAAGTGTTGTCAAATTGCTTCCTTTGACGTCTAATTTCAACCTGAATTATGCACGAGACGAAATTTACTAAGTGACGTTTTTGTTGTTTTAGTATGCAAGAAGCACGCTGCAATATCCCAGTGCGCGAACTTTCGTCCCCCCTGTGCAGTGTCGGACCTTGCCTTGTATTCCGATAGCTCAACTGTAAGAATAAACAGAATAAATGTACAGAATGACAGTAGTCACAATATGGAACCAGGAGTTTCAAGCAGATACTGAAAAAGAAGAAAATGGTTGAGGTCTTACAAAGTTGAGCGGTTAAAATCCTACAAAAATGTTAATACAACAGTAAAGTGAAGGAGGGGAGATGGTGCAAAGGCGAAATATTGCCACACTGTGTACCGTAAAGCGAGGAATGTGTTTTAGTAGAATATAAAAGGGCAAAGGTGGAGAATTCAGTAGCCTGATAACATCGTAAAAGATATGATCAGAGGCTATGACCTCGGTCGGTCAGGAACGATGAAGTCCGTAGCGCAGTAAACATGTTGTGGGGCACCAAGTTATCAAGAAAAGGATGGTATCGGTGGTGGAGAGGTGCGAGCTGTGCCCAAATAACAAACTTCGAGATGCGCCGACAAGCGGCGAAATTTCCGCTCCCACACAGACAGCAACGAACGAGCTACTGCTGGAATTTTTACGGACCATTTCCCGAAGGTGAGTTTGTATGTCTTGTGTTAGTTGACACCGCCAGTAAACATGACAAAGTACAGTCAACATATCAATGTCTTAAAATATTATGGCAAAATTACATTCAGATTTATGGAAAGGCAAATCATGTTTTGTCACACCACCCTGGTCTAGATGGAAGAGAGAGGTGTAAAAGTAGGAGTTAAAACCATTTTCTCGTCAAGACATAATGCACAATCCAATGTGACCGAAATATCTACATGACGCAACTAAGATCTGGTTATAGGTATAGAAATAACATATTGTTTAAGTAAATTACGCCTCTGAAATTGCGATGCGCTTTCATATGGCCGAATTTCTCTTCTTTTATTTAGTCTATGTTTAGTCTATATGAAGAAGAAAGTCACAATAGGATATAGAGAATTATCACACAATCGCAAAGAAGTAAAGATGAACTAGCAGAGCAGGTGCATAAGGCCCGACAGGGCTTAGTACAATATTCAGAAAACAGGACTGACAAGGTAACACGTTGGTTCTTACGCCATAGAAATGACTGCGGTGCTAAACACCTGCTTATTGTTGGGTGGAAGGGACCTTCATCTAGGAGCATGTGAACATTTTCACGCCTTAGCGGTAACTATCTTAGAGCATCCTGTAAGTACAGATTATTTAGTTCAGTTTGTGAGTGTACCATACCAGAATTAATTTTAATTATTCATAAGTTTATGACGCAAATGAAACAATTTTGTCGATTGTATAACGTAATAATCGGATGTGAAAAGGGTTATGGAGATCTGTCTTAAGTGAGTTGGACGCTAATACAGAAGAGTTCATTTTAAAATGTACAGATTAAGTTCATTTTAAAATGTGTGTCTTATCGCTTTTGCTTTTGTTTTGGTAGTAGTTTAGTTACCATCTGGACTTGGATTTATGTGCGCATTCACAGGTTAACACCAGGGAGCTACCTGTATATGAACTGCTTACCAAACTCCTGCGTGCATCTTGGGTACAACAGCAGTGATATTTTTATAATTTATATTGTATTGTGAGCGTGCAGTGGTCATAATTTGAAAACAAAACACACACACACACACACACACACACATATATATATATATATGGTTCAAATGGCTCTGAGCACTATGGGACTCAACTGCTGAGGCCATTAGTCCCCTAGAACTTAGAACTAGTTAAACCTAACTAACCTAAGGACATCACAAACATCCATGCCCGAGGCAGGATTCGAACCTGCGACCGTAGCGGTCTTGCGGTTCCAGACTGCAGCGCCTTTAACCGCACGGCCACTTCGGCCGGCTATATATATATATATATATATATATATATATATATATATATATATACTCCTGGAAATGGAAAAAAGAACACATTGACACCGGTGTGTCAGACCCACCATACTTGCTCCGGACACTGCGAGAGGGCTGTGCAAGCAATGATCACACGCACGGCACAGCGGACACACCAGGAACCGCGGTGCAGCATTTGTGCACCGCCGCCGTCAGTGTCAGCCAGTTTGCCGTGGCATACGGAGCTCCATCGCAGTCTTTAACACTGGTAGTATGCCGCGACAGCGTGGACGTGAACCGTATGTGCAGTTGACGGACTTTGAGCGAGGGCGTATAGTGGGCATGCGGGAGGCCGGGTGGACGTACCGCCGAATTGCTCAACACGTGGGGCGTGAGGTCTCCACAGTACATCGATGTTGTCGCCAGTGGTCGGCGGAAGGTGCACGTGCCCGTCGACCTGGGACCGGACCGCAGAGACGCACGGATGCACGCCAAGACCGTAGGATCCTACGCAGTGCCGTAGGGGACCGCACCGCCACTTCCCAGCAAATTAGGGACACTGTTGCTCCTGGGGTATCGGCGAGGACCATTCGCAACCGTCTCCATGAAGCTGGGCTACGGTCCCGCACACCGTTAGGCCGTCTTCCGCTCACGCCCCAACATCGTGCAGCCCGCCTCCAGTGGTGTCGCGACAGGCGTGAATGGAGGGACGAATGGAGACGTGTCGTCTTCAGCGATGAGAGTCGCTTCTGCCTTGGTGCCAATGATGGTCGTATGCGTGTTTGGCGCCGTGCAGGTGAGCGCCACAATCAGGACTGCATACGACCGAGGCACACAGGGCCAACACCCGGCATCATGGTGTGGGGAGCGATCTCCTACACTGGCCGTACACCACTGGTGATCGTCGAGGGGACACTGAATAGTGCACGGTACATCCAAACCGTCATCGAACCCATCGTTCTACCATTCCTAGACCGGCAAGGGAACTTGCTGTTCCAACAGGACAATGCACGTCCGCATGTATCCCGTGCCACCCAACGTGCTCTAGAAGGTGTAAGTCAACTACCCTGGCCAGCAAGATCTCCGGATCTGTCCCCCATTGAGCATGTTTGGGACTGGATGAAGCGTCGTCTCACGCGGTCTGCACGTCCAGTACGAACGCTGGTCCAACTGAGGCGCCAGGTGGAAATGGCATGGCAAGTCGTTCCACAGGACTACATCCAGCATCTCTACGATCGTCTCCATGGGAGAATAGCAGCCTTCATTGCTGCGAAAGGTGGATATACACTGTACTAGTGCCGACATTGTGCATGCTCTGTTGCCTGTGTCTATGTGCCTGTGGTTCTGTCAGTGTGATCATGTGATGTATCTGACCCCAGGAATGTGTCAATAAAGTTTCCCCTTCCTGGGACAATGAATTCACGGTGTTCTTATTTCAATTTCCAGGAGTGTATATATATATAGGGTGGGTCACGTAACGTTACCGCTGGATATATTTCGTAAACCACATCAAATACTGACGAACCGATTCCACAGACCGAACGCGAGGAGAGGGGCTAGTGTAATTGTTTAATACAAACCATACAAAAATGCATGGAAGTATGTTTTTTAACACAAACCTACGTTTTTTAAATGGAACCCCGTTAGTTTTGTTAGCACATCTGAACATATAAGCAAATACGTAATCAGTGCCGTTTGTTGTATTGTAAAATGTTAATTACATCCAGAGATATTGTAACCTGAAGTTGACTCTTGAGTACCACTCCTCCGCTGTTCCATTGTGTGTATCGGAGAGCACCGAATTACGTAGGGATCCAAAGGGAACGGTGATGGACCTTAGGTACAGAAGAGACTGGAACCGCACATTACGTCCACATGCTAACACCTTTTTATTGGTCTTTTTCACTGACACACATGTACATTACCATGAGGGGTGAGGTACACGTACACACGTGGTTTCCGTTTTCAATTACGGGGTGGAATAGAGTGTGTCCCGACATGTCAGGCCAATGGATGTTCAATGTGGTGGCCATCATTTGCTGCACACAATTGCAATCTCTGGCGTAATGAATGTCGTACACGCCGCAGTACATCTGGTGTTATGTCGCCGCAGGCTGCCACAATACGTTGTTTCATATCCTCTGGGGTTGTACGCACATCACGGTACACATTCTCCTTTAACGTACCCCACAGAAAGATGTCCAGAGGTGTAAGATCAGGAGAACGGGCGGGCCAATTTATGCGTCCTTCACGTCCTATGAAACGCCCGTCGAACATCCTGTCAAGGGTCAGCCTAGTGTTAATTGCGGAATGTGCAGGTGCACCATCATGCTGATACCACATACGTCGACGCGTTTCCAGTGGGACATTTTCGAGGAACGTTGGCAGATCATTCTGTAGAAACGCGATGTATGTTGCAGCAGTTTAGGCCCCTGCAATGAATGAGGACCAATGAGGTGGTCGCCAATGATTCCGCACCATACATTTACAGTCCTCGGTCGCTGTCGCTCTACCTGTCTGAGCCAGCGAGGATTGTCCATGGACCAGTAATGCACGTTGCGTAGATTCACTGCCCCGTGGTTTGTGAAGCCCGCTTCATCGGTAAACAGGCAGAACTGCAACGCATTCTCTGTTAATGCCCATTGACAGAATTGCACTCGATGATTAAAGTCATCACCCTGTAATTGCTGATGTAGCGACACATGAAATGGGTGAAAGCGGTGACGAAGCAGTATGCGCATGACACTACTTTGACTCAGTCCACTGGCTCTCGCAATGCCCCGTGTACTCATGTGTAGGTTCATGGCAACAGCAGCTAACACACCAACTGCACCCACTTCTCCTGTGACGGGCCTGTTACGGACCCGTTTGCGTGCTACGACCATACCTGTTGCATACAGTTGGCGGTAGATGTAATGCAATGTGCGGCACGTTGGATGCTCTCTGTCCGGGTACCGTTCTGCATACACCCTGCAGGCTTCAGCTGCATTTCGTCGACACTCGCCATAGATGAGTATCATCTCCGCCTTTTCAGAGTTCGAATATACCGTGGTCACAGTTCCTACAACACTACACTATCACAGACGGCTGGTAACACGGTGTACTACAGTTGGTCTGCGTGCGGAGACGAATGCAGAATAACATTAGCAGCAAGCGCTACATGCGGACACTGCGACAGCTAGACCAAATCACAACAGTGCACTACAGCCACACTCGTAAACACGGCCGTCATCGTAAACATGTCCCTGCAGATGCTGCTCGCCGACCGTGGCCCGTGTTTGTTACAACAGGCAACTGAACGTCGGAGGTTTCAAGCGTCAACTTTAGGTTACAATATCTCCGGATGTAATTAACATTTTACAATGCAACAAACGACACTGATTACGTATTTGTTTATACGTTCAGATGTGCTAACAAAACTAACGTGGTTCTATTTGAAAAAACGTAGGTTTGTGTTAAAAAACATACTTCCATGCATTTACACTAGCCCCTCTCCTCACGTTCGGTCTGTGGAATCGGTTCGTCAGTATTTGATGTGGTTTACGAAATATATCCAGCGGTAACGTTAGGTGACTCACCTTATATAAGAGCAACCCTTTGATGGTTAACCATAGCAACACGTTTTCCATAACGCGCATTACTAGCGGGGAAGAGGGGAGAGACTTCATGCCCACCAAAAAATAAAAAAAAGGTAAAATTCGTTAATTATTGTTGGTTTGTATCAACAACATAGCTTTTAAAGAGGTATTGATATGAAAGAAGGGTCCAGAACCTGGAAATATCTTTTAGCATTCTCTTAGCAATATTATTGCACTTTCAATTATGTGTAATTCTGAGAAGCATGGGGTACTTTATGAGCACCACAAAAAATTTATAAAATGTAGGTTTCACTAATTCTTGCTTATATTTACTCACAACAATGGATGTGTAAGTAAGGTCCTGAATCTGAAAATAATGAATATGACTTTTATTGAGAAAGCAGCATCTAGTACACTGATGAGCCAAAACATTATGACCACTGCCCACCACGACGTTGGATGCCGCCTGGTTGCGGGCACGTGACGCGGTAACAAAAATACGTAAGCGGAACACACACTGACGGGGGACCACCCTACTGAAGATATGGGTTGCAAATGGGGAAATCCGTCCAGATAAGCGACTTCGACGTAGGACAGATTATTATTATGCAGGGCCTGTGAACTAGTATCTCGAAAACGGCGAAACTGGTCGAATGTTCACGTGTTACTACCGTTAACATCTATGGAAAGAGGTAGAAGGACAGTGAAATTACAACTAGGCGCTAAATAGTTGCACGTCCACAACTCTTCTCAGAATGTGGGGTTCGGAGGCTTGTCTGCTGTGTGAAGTAGGATAGATGGTGATCCGTGGCACCCCTGCCAAAAGAGCATAATGCTGGTGCACGCACAGGTGTTTCGGAACACTCCGTTCATCGCACATCGTTGAACATGGAGCTCCGCAGCAGACCTCCCCTACGTGTTCAGATGCTGACCGAACGACATTGTCAGTTACGATTGCAATGGGCACGGGACCATTGGCATTCGGCAGTCGATCAGTGGAAACTGTCGGTCCCTCGGGCGAATCACATTTTTACTACTCTAGGTCACTGGACGTCTCCTCAAACGCTATCATCGAGGTGGACGATGGTTCGAAAGGTGGAGTGCGCCACGGAAGCAGGCTGGTGGGAGCAGTATTATGCTATGGGAGATATTCCGCGCTTGCATTGGATGTGAGCTAGTAATCAAAGACAGACTGACAGCTGCGAACCAGGTGCATCCCTTCACGCCTGATGTCTTTTTTCTCCGACAGCGATGTCGTATTCCAGCAGTATAACTGTCCATGTCTCGGAGCCAGAACCGTGCTACAGAGGTTTGAGCAGCATTATAGTGAACTCACGTTGATGTCTCGGCGACCAAATGCACCTGATGTAGATCCAGTTTAACCCATCTGTGTCACTATCGGGTGCCATCACCCGCATGTCCAAATGAATTACACGACCTGTGCATAGACATGTAACGTACCATATCTCAACAGACCTGCCAACAAACTGTCGGATCCCTGATAGCAGAATCGATCATGTATTGCATTACAAATATGGACAAACAAGCTATTAAGCAAATGGTCGTAATATTTTTGGGTCATCGGTCTATAAGAATTATATTTTTGGGTTAAATTTAGTTAGAAAATTCAAAAAAAAAAAAAAAAATTGTGGAGCCTGTTAGACTTTTTTCAGAATTTTAAAACTTGACTCACTAGATCACAATATTTTCAAAACATGGGCATAAAGTAACTCTTCCTTCCCCCGTCCCCTCCGTCCTCGGCCCCTCCCCCTTGTCACAACATGGGTTAATGGTATTCTCTGGTGGGAACGACGAGTACAGCCGTAACAGTGTTTACCGTTGCTGAACACTTCTTATATTGCTGTTGAAGAGAGGAAGTCACGTTTTACTTCATACGTTAGCTAGCGGATAAACACAAGGGAACGAAAGAGCAGGAACACCTGGTAAAGGAAGAGGATACGGGACTGAAATCACCTAGAAAACGGAGGAAATGCCAAATCAGCATCTGCAAAGGCAACAAGACCAGGATAAAATTGCGTTAAGTGCCACAAAGCCACGTGTGCAAATCTGCACGTAAAACAGACATCATTTGTGCTAAGTGAGTCCAGCAGATTCCAGCGAGTTGAGTGAAAAGTAATACAAAACCGTGTGGAAAACACATGCGAGAGTAATGTGGACCAAATATACTAAATACGTCTACAAGGTCGTAGAAATAGTTAAAATGAAAATCTACAGTTTAGGAATCTTGTTAGCATTAGTAATAATAAATCCCTAAGATATTTTTATATTTATTAATTTTTATATTTATTAATTATAGTGTTAAATAATTATTGTGATTAGTTGAAAAAGATGTAGATGAATGAACAGTAAACCAAATTACTTATTTAAGTCAAATTTGGAAATATTTTATGTGGGGTCAAAACGATCCCTTTACGCCGTTTCAGGAATGTCAGAAGCTCTGCCTTCCTAGTATTAACAAACGTTCTCTCATCTTGTCCTTGCTTGTAGTCTGTGTTGTCCATCCGTTACTTTCCTCGCTGTTTACCTGTAAGGAAAACATTATTCTTTTCAGTCAATTTACTTTTCAACATCCTTCTGTTACACCGCGTCTCATAAGATTGGATTCTCTTCTTTTCCGGTTTCCCACTGTCAATGAAACCCTTCCACACAATTCGGCGCCCTATAGATATTATACATTCTCTGAAACTTTGTCGTCGTATTACCGCCCATACCGGCACTGGCCGATTTCAGTTAGCGAGGAACGCCCTCCTGACTTTTGCTAACCAGGTCCGTACATATTCTTTTCTTCGTCTGTGTTCCAGGGTACCAGTTCCCAATGTGGTCAACAATTATGAAGTTAAGTTTATCGCTAATGTCATATCTGATACTCCTCATTAGTTTTATCTTTCTTTGATCTATTCTTAGTCTATATTCTGTACTCACTAGACCACTTTTTTCAGTAGATCCAATATTTCACTTTACAAATTTCTTGTTCAGTGCTCTTCAGCTGCACTGCCTGTAGTACTATCCATTATCACAGATAAATTCAACTGCACATTATCCTTTGTCAGTGCTCCAGTATCCAGTTTTGTTATACATTACTTCTTCTTGGCCTCCTAAACTTCAGCTTACTCTTCAACTTTACAAAATTGTGATTGGAGGATAGTATCCGCTTCTGGGCGCGACTTATCTGATTTCGCAGTCTTTGTCTCGCCATAAAATAATATAGCTGGTATAGCTGGGATGTCCCTTGTGCTCAAGCCTGCTCCTCCTGCGAAACTTTAACAATATATTTTCTGCAACTAGCTGAAACTGATTGCAGAATTCAGCGATTACTCTCTGCCATTGCTGCTAAAGAACTCATATTCTCTGGTAATTTTATAATACATTCATTCCCATACTGCCACTTTTAATCCTCCACGAATATTAGGTTTTAATCTTACATTATAAACTAAGTTACCTGTTCAGTTTCCTTATATCCTCATCTGTTAGTGATATGTGTCTGGACTATTGTTTGCGCTGGTCTGTTGATGGGTTCTGATGACAATAACCCTTTGACTGAACTTCCTAACACACGTCATTTCACTCTATTGACTCCTGACTCATAGACACTAGATTTTTACATGTCCGTTTTCAGATTTTCCACCACCTTCAGTGTAGCCCTTCCGTGGTTAAAGGAGCTGCCTCCGTTGTTGCACATTGACATCTAATGGCAAGTGTTGAGTTGAGGAGCAGACACGGTTGCAGATAATGATGGTGATTTCACAATCACAGTTTTTATTATGGTCCTTTCTTCCTGCGACACATTCATATACTACAGCGCCAGTGAAAGGTATAAGTGGATTACCGTGTCTCCTTAGGAACCTCGAGGCAAGTTACAACAAAAATTTTAAGGGAGCGATTGTTATTTGCAAAAACTTGTATCAGACGCAACGAATTCTGGAAAAACTGGAGAGCATAATTTTCATGATTATATACGAAACACCTTCTTACTAGTTACAGAAAATAAGTGATGATAAGTGATGATATTATTGGACTCCTGGCCTGGACATAACTACACCTCTGCCTTTAGGAGGACGACGAAAAGATTGTTAATTTAGGGTGACTACAGGAAATAAACAAGGAACTTCTTCATTGTTAGTAAGACATACATTATTCAAAAATTATCGCAAAAACTGTGCTACAGGAATTGTTATCAACTATTTCATTCAACAAATTAAAATCCCAGTTGATGGAAGTCGCCTGTAATGTAACATCATACACTGCCCTGACTTCCTATTCTCTGCTAATCACTTGCGTAAGAATTAGTTCTGCAACAGTTTCGCTGAGGGTATGAACTGCAAGTTACTCAAAAAATGAATGATTTTAGACATTTTTGGTACTGTTTAAGTGTTGAAAATTCTCACTTTGGCCTTCACTTTACATTCTCTTGTCGCAGCTGCGTCTGCTTATCCGCTGAATCGCCCACAACTGCTATTACAAGTGTTTGGCTGTATGGCAAAAATGAGCCACTTCAACATTAAAAAAAAATACTTGCAATGCGCCTTAGCAGCAAAAATTTGGACATTGCATTTCTTTCTGTGTATTTTTCTAGAGAGATAAATTTCAGCGTAAGTTACGACACATCGGATTGGACCATTTCCTTGTAAGTCCTATTCCGCGTTAGTTTCCTGTTAATTTGCAAGAATCCTTAGTAATTTTCACGTGAAAGTGATTTTCCACCAAACATCTAAGATTTCGGACCTGCTGGGTTCAGTGAGTGATAATTTGTTATTGCGGAAGCCGGGAATTTACAGAATACCTTGCCAGTGTGGTATGATCTATATAGGACAAACAACATGCACAGTTGAAGAACGTTAGACAGAACATAAACGTTGGACTCACCTTCTGCAACCCAGAAAGTCTGCAGTTGCGGAACGTAGTATCTCTAACGGACGTTCAATGGAGTATGACAAAACGTTGATTTTGGCCAAAGCAACATCTTTTTCGGACTCCGTTATAAAAGAATCCGTTGAAATACACATCGCAGAAAATCTAATGAACCACGAAAGCAGCTACCAGCTGGATATGTGCGGAATCCTGTCATCTCCGAGATTTACTCCAGACGAAGGTGCCAGAGTTCAATGTTCTCATTGTGCAGACAAGTTGAATGGCACTGGTCGGTCGGCGTCCGCTTCCAGGTAGGCTGACTAGCGCCGAGAGAAATCGCCGCTGCAATGGGCAGAGCAATGAAAAGATGTAATAAAGCAGAGGATGGGCCCTTGTTAAGCAGGAAGCCGATGAGACTACTGTGAACTTTCTGCGAATTTCCGTGGGAGAGGTCACTGGCGCCCAGGCGTCCAGACTCTGTTACAAAAGATATTTGTGAAGACACGAGGCGTTTAGCGAGTTTGTGGCTGTTCTTTGGATAGTTGGAAACGGACGCAACAGGGGAGATAACAATCATTTTATGGAGGGTTGTGGTTCCACCCAGGTCGTGTTGTTAGCAAAATATACAGCATAAAATCGTGGGAAAGAGGCCGTAAAGCCGAATCTTTTTTTTTTTCCTTTTCTCCCAAATAACTTTAAAGTCACTGATTCTTCAAATCTGCTTATGCAGAGCAAGGGACAGTCTCCCATCTTCGAATGCGGTGCTACAGCTCGTGATTGGCTTGTGCTAAAGTGGGAGTACTCTCAGATGTAAATGTGCTTTACTACCGAGCTGGCGAGGAAAGCTAAGAGAAAGGGAGGACGCTCTTGTACTGGCGCTTGTCTAGTAAAGTACTGCAGGTCTTCACCTAAATGGTGAGACTTGTATTCTTTGCTAGTGTGCCACTTAGAGCCCGTGCCAGTGACCGTCTGAACCGTCAGAGGTACTGCTTCGAGCATCATGCACACAACGAGTGACGCGTGGGTGTACTTATTTGTTTTGAGTTGGCTGTCTAAACATTTGACTTATTTCGTCACGCATAGTCGTGGCACGGAGTCAGATTCATTTGGCAGACCAGCAGACGGGTCCAACTGCACACTGGAATCCACCGGGTTTTCAGAGGCTTTTGGGGAAATACCTGCGTTCCGAATTAGCGGAACGCAAGACTGCGTATTGCAGTTTTCGAGCGCGCGCCATTAATAACAGATTGCTGCCATCCATGACTTCAGTCGCCGAGTGCATCATGGTGTGCCACCCCGACCACCAGGAGGGTAAAGTATCCCCTGCTAGGGCGTAGGGCTCCAATATATGCTTCTCAGCACGCTGTTCTTTGGAATCATATTTTTATTTATGGAATATGAATATAATATATATGCTTGATTGTGGCGTAGTTTTTGTCCCGTACCCCAGATTCACGTGTATGAAGTCAAATAAAGGGATTAATGTTCTGGTTAGTATGGTGTGTCGATCCCCAGATGATCACTTTGTCCACCATAGACCACATATTAGTGAAACCGTATGTCAAAGAAAAATGTTTGTGTGACAAACTGCCTATTGGCTTCTGTCTCGGGTTCTTCGGCCGATGTTCATCTGATGATTTTACTGACGTTTCGACAGCACGAATGGCTGGCATTGTCAAAGCATCTCCCCCCCCCCCCCCCCCATTGCCGATGGTGAACTGAAGCCGAGATCGCGGCCGCAGACTATATGTACCTGGTGTACCAATGTCCGAGGGCTTCTCCACCTATAATTTCCGGTACGATTCTCCTTTTGCTACCTGCGATGGTTGTTCGCTGCAGTACAGGAAGCCAGGATCCGTTTACCTTAAGGCTTTCCTCTTTCTTGTTGAAACTGTTCCCGTGTTTATGTATTTCTTCAGTTTCTCTGAACAAGCGCGTGTGATAGTGTTTCTTTACAGCCAGAACTTCCTTGTCGGCGAATTTTATTACGTGGTCGGTCTCACTCAGTGCGTGCTCTGCCACAGCCGATTTCTCCACCTGCTCCAACCTATAATGTCGCTTATGTTCTTTGGTCCTGGTGTTGATTGATCGTCCAGTCATTCCGACATAAACTTTTCCGCAGTTGCATGGTATACGGTATATTCCCGACATTGCGAGTGGGTCCCTTTTCTCCTTTGCCGATCTAAGACACTCTTTGATTTTCCTTGTCGGTTTGAAAATCGTCTTTACGACGTGTTTGTGCAATATATGGCCGATTCTGTCCGTCACTCTGGGAATGTATGGCAGAAAGCCCGTACCTGGCATTTCTTTTTCTGATTCCTTACTTCGCCGAGTGTTTGGCTCTGTTACACTTCTAATATAACTTGTGGAGTACGTATTGGTCCTCAGAACACTTTCCAGGTGTTGCATTTCGCGACTGAGGTGCTGTGGCTCACATATTGTAAGTGGGCTGTTTAGGTTTTTATGTTGGTAACGTCACATAGCGTTCTGTATGAAAATCACTGGCTGTGCTATGTGCAGTCTGTGGCTGGTTTGCATTGTTGGAATATTTGCTACTGTAGTGTTGGGCTGTTGGATATGAACAGCATGTAGTGCAGTGGTGGATGTAGGGAGAGAGATGGCAGAGTTTTGAGAGTGGACGGTCTGGACATGTGTCCATCAGAAAAAGGAAATTTGTAAGACTGTATGTCATGAACTGATATATATATATATATATATATATATATATATATATATATATATATATATATATATATTATAACATTTAAACACTATTAAGGTAAATAAATTGTTTGTTCTCCATCAAAATCTTTCATTTGCTAACTATGCCTATCAGTAGTTAGTGCCTTCATTAGTTAGAATCTTTTATTTAGCTGGCAGTATTGGCGCTCGCTGAATTGCAGTAGTTTGAGTAACGAAGATGTTTGTGAGGTAAGTGATTAATGAAAGGTATAGGTTATTGTTAGTCAGGACCATTCTTTTGTAGGAATTATTGAAAGTCAGATTGCATTGCGCTAAAACAAATAAAACAATTGTGTGTCACTTTACTGTTGATCAGAATTGTGCTTTTCTGTGTTACTGTGTGAAATATTTTGACAATTATGGCATGTGAAAAACTAATACTACACTCCAAATTAAACTAAGAAAGGACAGTGAAGACGAGAGTAGTGTGTTAGCACCACCATGTAATGAATTAATTAATGTTCAACATAGTAATTTGGTAATTGTGTATAGTGAAATTGACCAGGTGGCAAATAATAGTGTAGACAGTGAAACAATTAGTGAACAGGAAAGCATTGTCGATCGATCGGTCGGCAAGAGCTCGCCTCAGGATTCTGAAATGACAGGACAAAATTTTGCAAATACTGTAGATTCTGGTTTTGCATCCTCATGTGTTTCTCAATTATGACACATCTTCTGCTTTTCAAAATGCGAATGTTGCCAGTGCAAATGCACTGGCAAAAAGCATAGAGGAACAGATTCCAGACACTAATACCTTATTATTGCAATTAATGCAACAAATCAAAGAAAATCAGGGACAAACACAGCAACAGTTTCAAAAGTTAGACACAATGGAACAACACCAGAGACAAACACAGCAACAGTTAGACACAATCGAACAAAATCAGAGACAAACACAGCAACAGCTTCAAAAGTTTGACACAATGGGACAAAATCAAAAACGGTCACAGCAACAAATGGAACAAAATCAGAAACAACTTAAAGAAACACTTCAACAGACACGTGAAGATTTAGCTACTGAGTTACATGGCATCGAACCGAAATGTCAAAAAGTCTGTAATGACGGGAAAAAACAAATTTGTGAGAATGTTGAACCTATTTTTTTGCAGCATGAAAATGTATTACAGAATCACGAAGCATCCATAACAGAATTGCAAACTATTCTTCATTAAAATCACGAGACCTTGTGGGCTAAAATTGACTCAGTTGCATCTACCGATTCGGTTACACAACTTGCAAAAACTCAGGAAATCTTAAAGAACACAGTAGATTGAAGTTAGCTTAAGGGGGGGGGTAAGCTATATAAGAGAATGAGTTGCGATGAATTGAAAGAAATGCATTAAGAAGTTATGTAAAAAAAAGTTTGGCAGAAAAAAATTAGTGCACAATGAAGAAAATTATTTTGAAAGAGGATGTGAATAGAATATGGAAAGCAGGTGTAGATAGGACTTTCTGGGAATAATGATGAACTAAGGGAGATCTCCAAGAAGTAAAGAAAGTTTTGTTTGCAAATCAAATACGATAAATACTGTAGTAAAGCAAATCCTGTCCTTTCCTTTCGAGTTATCCCGCTATGTGTTTATGTAGCCATGTGTATTTGTGTTCTTCCTGTCTTTATATGTTTATCTGATAAGAGTTATGTTGTAGAATTTTTCTTTATTCTGTTCTGTTTTAATGCTAATGAGTGAAGTTAATCTTTCGAAAGCTCTTCTCATTTTTTTATTTATTCACTTATATCATAATTCCTGTAGCGCTGATGTATATGTTTATTCTATTCTTTTTTAAAGCCTGTGTTACTACAAATGTTATCTGCGTTATTATGTTCTTTAATGATGTATTTTGTACCTTTGTAATTGTATCGATCTAAGTTTCATTTCACTAAACCCGTTTCTGTTGGTCATAGTCTATGCACAATGTGTGAGAAGTTAAAAAAAAAGGACTGTTAGTGGTTATCACGTGTGTTGATAATTCAGCAAGGGACTGGTTCTAAGGACTGTTCAAAATTTTTTTGTGTGAGTGCACAAGTGATGGTTCATGGACTTGCTACATTACCTGCAAGAGTCTTCAATGGTGATTGTGCAACTGCACAGTCGCAACGGATGTGCTAACAAAACTAACGGGGTTCCATTTAAAAAAACGTAGGTTTGTGTTAAAAAACATACTTCCGTGCATTTTTTTATGGTTTGTAGTAACCAATTACACTAGCCCCTCTCCTCACGTTCGGTCTGTGGAATCGATTCGTCAGTATTTGATATGGTTTACGAAATATATCCAGCGGTAATGTTAGGTGACTCACTCTGTATATATATATATATATATATATATATATATATATATATATATATATATATATATAGTGACTTTTAAACACTATTAAGGTAAATAAATTGTTTGTTCTCCATCAAAATCTTTCATTTGCTAACTATGCCTATCAGTAGTTAGTGCCTTCAGTAGTTAGAATCTTTTATTTAGCTGGCAGTATTGGCGCACGCCGTATTGCACTAATTTGAGTAACGAAGATTTTTGTGAGATAAGTGATTCATGAATGGTATAGGTTATTGTTAGTCAGGACCATTCTTTTGTAGGGATAATTGAAAGTCAGATTGCGTTGCGCGAAAAAAAAACTTGGGTGTTGGTTTACTGCTGATCAGAATAAGTAAAGAGAGAAATGTCTGAGTACGTTCAGTTTTGCTCAGCTGTCTGAAAATTAAATAACGTAAGAGGTTTACCAGCATTGTCATTCTTAACTTTTCTAAGGGGATGCTTAAATATTCGTTCTGCTATTGTTACGAGGGTATCAATCATGCCTCTTTTCTAGCTCGGGTGGTGGTTTGATAGCTTGTGCAGGTATCGGCCCGTGTGTGTTGGTTTTCGAAACACGCTGTGTCCCAGGTTTCCGCCTTCCCTTGTGACCAGCGCATCTAGAAATAGCAGTTTTTTGTCCTTTTCTACTTCCATGGTAAATTCTGTGTTGGCATGGAGGCTGTTCAAGTGTCTTAGGAAGTCACTGAGCTGTTCTTCACCATGGCTCCACACAACGAAAGTATCATCGACGTATCTGTACCACACCTTAGGTTTGCAAGTCGCCAAGTCCAGTGCCTGTGCTTCTATGAAGAAGTTGGCCACCACTGGACTAAGAATGACTTACAGCTGTTCGTACAAACTGCCATTACACGTGATTAGCTCATTGTGAGACATGAATGGAAGAGTTTTGTGATGTCTTGCGGGAAATTGGGACCGATGTACTCCAGAGCGTCACTGAGTGACGCCTTCGTAAACAAAGAAATAACATCATAGCTGACCAGGATGTCGTTTGGTGCAAGTTTCAGTTTCTTCAGCTTCTGAATCAAACGCCCTGGGTCCTTTATGTATGTGTGTGTCGGTCTTCCCCACGTGCGGCTGGAGCAGAGAGGCCAAGTGTTTTGCCAGTTTATACGTCGTTGAGCCAGAAGTGCTAACAATCGGTCTTAGTGGAACGTTGTTCTTATGGAAAGGTAATCCATACAGCCGAGTTGGTAGGGCTTCTGTGTTGTGCAGGTTTCCCTGTATGTCCGCCGGCAGAGAGGACGCCTTGATTAACCGATTCGTATTCCGTGTGATACGCTGCTTCGGATCTGCGGTTAGTTTTCGGTATGTCGTCGGATCTAATAGGTCTCGGGTCTTTTGCTCATAATCGTCGGTCTTCATTACGAAGGTCGCATTCTCCTTATCGGCAGGCAGTACCAATATACTCTTGTCATCGTTGTGATTCTTAATCGCTTGTACCTCTTCTTTCTTCAGGTTGCAAGCTGGTGGTTTTGCTCGGCGCAGTATCCTGGCTGTTTCAGTGCGTATTTCCTCTGCCCTTTCACAAGGAGGGGTCCGAATGGCCACTTCGGTGTTGGCAATGATGTCATCCATAGGTATAGCTCTTGGGATGATAGCGAAATTCCCTCCTGTTAAAAGAACAGACACTTGCTCTTCGGTCAGTTGTCGTTCAGTGAGGTTGACCGCTGTGCGCGACATGTGAGGAATCGCCTTGTCTGTCTGCTTCCGGCATCTTTCAAACTCTTTCTTCTGTCGCTCAGTGCAGCGCTCGTTCTGCATGCTCCTGTGAGTGACACTGTCGACCTTGTCCCAGTTGTCTCGATCCATTCTGCTACTTAGTGGATAGAAAATGTCCAAAGAAGAAAGACTGATGGGTGGACCACTCCTCCCCCCCCTCCCCCCTCCCTCTCTATTATTCATTCTAGATGGGCAAGAGTAAACTTCAAATTGTTTGACAAAAGGAGTCGAGTTCGGCTTCCCAGAAACTTAACTGGCTTTCATCCTTCGATAAGACAGTGTATGATGCCTCAATCTGTTAATTCACTGTCGAACAGAAAGGCTAAGCACCCAAAAGACACCTTCGGATGCCAGTGTTACTTCGTAAATGTACACAGCATCGACTGGTATGTAAATGATTGAAGTTGCAATTCTCGAAGACAGATAGAACGGCCACCAGACTGCCTTATCGTTGTTCGTGTTTAGTGCTGTTGTCAAGCCTGGTAGGGTATATAAGGGAGGGGAACAGCGTCAGATATTGATGACTTTGAAGGACACGTAGGCGGCGTGAACTGTGTGTGAAACAACGATAAATCAGCGAGTGACAAAGTTTGAAAGGGACCTCGATTTTCTCCATTTGCTCCGCTGGTCGAATCGCGCAGATCAATATTTGTGGGCATTCAGTTGTGACAGTGGCCCAATGGTAGACTGCATGGGAACATGAAGGCAGGAAGGCTCGTCGTTAAGGTTCCAGCCGACCACGTCTGACCACCACGAGGGTGGGCAGCCACACGGTACACCAAGCATATCGTGACTCCTTCGCATCTACGCCTATCATCCGAGAACAAGTAGTAGGCTCCTTGCAACATTCCATGCCATCTCGCACCATTTTTCGCCGATTAGCAACAGCTGCAGTAGGGAATTACCGTCGCATGTGCAGACTGTAGTCGACACCAATACACAGATGGCTGCTGGAACTCTATTACTTAACAGCTGTTTCGTTTTACCTTTAAGTCTAAAGGGGATGGAAGGGCTGACCCAATAAAGTGGACATTTCAATTCCAATGGGTTTATTAACTCCCCAAAACGATTGAACAGATGCCACTTGGGCAAGATTTTTTTAAAGAGACATTCATTACATAAAATCATAAGTTAGTAAAACATTTCCCATAAACACTATGGACCGCCAGTTAGGCGAAATATTAAAGAAACTCATTACATAAGATCATAATCAGGTTAACAAATTATTAGCCCACAATCTCCCGCCAAAATTTGCAAAAGCCACTAAGGCTGAATTTAATCATAACTCAAACAAAACTCTAGTTAAAAAACGTTATTTAAAACCCTTTTCATTTCTAAACTAGACATGTAAAGTAACGGTTGACACAGAGCCCAGGCTTTAGAAAGTTACAACTTTGTACAATGATCGATGTGTAACAACGGAAGCAAGGTCCAAGCTCATAATGCCGAAGTTTAACCACGGACGGTGGAACCGACTGAGAGAAGTAATACTTAACTTCGAACCAAGACGCAGCTGCGTTTGCAACCCCACGTCGAGTAGACCAAAATGAGAAGCAAGCAAACGCTACCGAAGAGGACCACGAGCTCAGGCGAAGTCCACCGCCTGTAAGCCGAACTTTTAGTCTAAAGGGAAGCCCTGTGCTTCGGTTGCCAACTGCCTCAGATCACTGAAACAGATCATACCCGACAACAGCAGCAGAAAACCTTTTCTTAACCTTAACATTTAAGATTGACCAGTAAATTATCCTATACAATCAAGGCTAAGCAATAACTAATTTCACTCACAAGTGCTTTCTTTAAGAGAAACAGTAGTTTATAACAACACTAAGAGAGAGAAATGAACTGGCTCAGTAAAATCAACAATCACTAAAACTTGATAACACATATCTGCAGATACATCAATATTATGTGGAAGCAGAGCACACGCTTAGGAAGAGGCCTCGAATGAAGTCGAACAAACATAATGTCACACATCTTGCAACACCTTACTGTACCGAGAGCGATCACAAATGACAGTTAACTAAGCGCCCTTAGTAAATAGCGTACTTAACTTGGTGTCTTGATGCTGGGGCGAGTTTGCGAAGGTGTCAAACCATCACTTCGCAAGACCACAACAGCGTGTTTATTCAAGGAAGCGGGCACATCCACAGCTCACGAGGTTGCCGGAGAATACACAACGCCGCTCAACTACCGCCGACTCTAGTACAACCACGTGACAACCGCTGCCCGGCCTCAGGCACGCCGTCTTCGCTTCTGTCCGCCAACCAACTCTCGCTCATCCGCGTAACGTTTCCAAGCGTTGTGTCCTCGGCCCCTACTCACGGTCGGCACTGTATTAGATCTCGAGCCGGCCCAAGCCCAAAAACAAACCTCTGCACAAGGAAATCTATCGTACTCATGTCATAGGTGCAACTGGCGCCCGTCCCACCACGACTCAGCTGCGTTTGGATTGGTGCCATGACCGAGAAAGGTAGACTGCTGATGAATGGCATCGTCTTGTGTTCAGCTATGATTCGCGGTTCTTCATTACCAAGGATGATCGTCATAGACAAGTATTGTGGCGACCTGGGGAGAGGTCCCATTCTTCCGGTGCTCTGGGGAGACACGGCGTTGTTACTCCTGGCATCGTGGTGTTGGGAGACATCGTATATGGCTTCAGATCACGGCTGACGCGATTGAAGGAGTCGTTGGCTTTCTGCGTCTTCATGTCTCACATTATTTGCCACAGTCTCGTGTTGCCATTTTTCAACTTGACAGTTCCAGCCCAGATATGGCACGTACCTGTGAAGCTGAGGTACCCTGTGATCAGCAAGATCCCTAGATCTGCGCCTGATAGGACGACTGTGGCACCATCTCGGACATCGACGTACCAGTAGCATCCAGAATAACAAGGACCTATCAATATAGTTTTGGGATAGCTTGCCTCAGGAGGGGAAACCATGGATGTGTGGTTGTATTACTCCAACTGAATCACCGAATGCATCCAGGAAGGAGGGGATGCAACGCCGCTCTTATACAAGGGCTTCTACTGCTAAGTTCCTTGTAAATGTGCCTCGATTTTTTAATCATTGAAATAATTTTACATACTGCCGCAACGTGTGAAATATAATTTCATTTCTTTCTCCCTTTTTGGCGCTTCACATATTTGTCGGCAGTGCAGGAGGCTCGAGCTGAGATATAATACCTCCGAACTGTTAATGTGAAAATTCTAAATGTTTTTTGTATAAAACAAACATTATTAAAGTTCTACATCTGCATTCATCATGATACATGTTCGCTGCCCTCTGTCGTTAGAGGACTCCGAACTGTAGCGTCTGACATGGCGATGTGTGACGTAACTATGTCGGTGCGCGAGAAACAGCGTGCTGTAATCAAGTTTTGAATTCGAAGAGTTCGTCCACACATGGAGTACCCTCTCCTTCCGCATGACAGTGTGAGACCACACAAGAGCGCTGTGACGTCTGCATCGGTTCAGCCCCTCGGGTTCACTGCCATCGATCATTCTCCATACATTCCCGACTGGCTCCGACCCGATTTTCATCTGTTGTTAATAGAGAGTGTTGTGTCAGACTGTCATCACGATCAAAGTAAAGTCCTCGAAGGAGTTCTTTAAGTTCAGAACTTAGGGAGAGGGAGACCAAGAGATGAATACACTAAGCAGATTCAGAAGGAAGTAGGTTGCAGTAAGTACTGGGAGATGAAGAAGCTTGCACAGGACAAAGTAGCATGGAGAGCTCCATCAAACCAGCCTCAGGGCTGAAGACAGCAACAACAACACTGGGAGAAATGTGCTTGTCGCCAGTGAAACTAAGTCGAGAAAGAAATGTAGACGTGAAGAATAAATTTGTAGAATGTTAATAACGTTTATTTTATTTAAAAAATCTAAGAGTTGTTACATGAAAAATTCGGATGTGTAACTTAGCATCACGACCTTGTAGTTCCGGAATTATGTGCTTCACAGATGTTCTCAGCGTTTCCTCATACACGCGTTCTGTTTTTGTTCAAGCCCATCACATCTTGCATTAAAGGAAGACATTGTAGTACGACTGTAGCACCACTGCGAACGACTATGGATTTTCAACAGCGTCTCTGATGAAGATTCAGCGCACTGTTATACGGAACAAAATGAACGCCAAACATGTAACATACAAACTGAGTGGGCTATCAAAATCCCCACAAGACAGATTGAGACCATTTCCATATGGCGCCTTTCTCCCAGTCCCTCTGACACTAAGTTTTCGGTAGATCTTTTGTATATAATGCTTTTTAATTGCACATGTAATACTCCTGCTTCGGCCGCTATACGCCATAGACTAATGAACTGTGATTATGAGTACCTAATTTGCCGAGAAGGCATTGTCTTCGAGGGGAATGACCAAAATATTGTGGAAAGCTGTACGAATATTCATGAATATGACAATTAAATACAGTATCTCAATAGAGATCACTTGCAAAGAAATATATTTGTAAAGACCTGTTTCGATTGATTAGTCAGATTTATCAGTAATTACAATTTGAATTTTTAGTGATAGTATGGTCATTTAAATATATAATTAGACCACTACTTCTAAAGTGCACAATTTATTTATGAAACCAGTTTCTTGTTCACTCAACAAGCACTTACGTATGTACTGATGATGTCAGGCATTACATAGACAGGAGAAACTTCTTGTTTTCAGTCGACCAAATTAATTTAGTAAAGTTAAAGTTGATACAATTTTAGAACGCACTGAAGTAATCATAAACAAAAAGAAAACTGACTTGATTACAATAGTACTCAATGTGCTAATAATGATGTATGCAGATCTCACTATAATCTTTACTATTACGAAGTTTGACAGTCGTACGTTTACAAAGACCTAAAATTCAATGTTAAATTACTTCATTTAAAAATTAATCACTACAAAGCAACAGTAAAACGCCATGACAAAGCTAGAATACGATAGCCAAGACATGGTTACATATAATTACCAAAAGCACTTAAAATGAAATAGATAAGTATGAAGTAAAATTTACTAGAATACACAAATAACAGACAAACTGAACAACAAAACGAAAAAGAAAATAAAAAAATCATGAATATATTGCCGGCCACAGCAACAATACAGTACAAACATACGGAACCTCAAACACCTTACAAAGGACACAGCATGGCACAAACTAACACACAACACACAAAACGTCCACAGGGTCAGAAACATTCTCAAGAAGCAAACACTTCAAATTTCAATCCACACAAGCAACACAGTACAGAAAAATCTGAACACCAAGAGAATCTCCACAGAAAAAACTTTTCAAATTTGGGTTCTATCATGTAACCTGAAGTCCACGCCAGTCTGTTTACGTGAGCCGAACATGCAGAAATTTTAGAACTATATGTTCTGAACTCCTCAAAGCTTTTGCTGATCGTCTCAGAAGAAAACCACCACTCAAACAACACGGAGACCTCCTGATCTTCACGGAAAGCAACAGTCTCTATAGAAAACCCACAATATGAGAGAATTATCACATACAAAAAGGAGCGTCTAACATGTGTCAGACTGGTTCTGATCTATCTTCCTACCACACTTGCGCAAGGATGCTCTGTGAGTGTTTCGGGAATTTATGTTGAAGCTATGCCTGTGAGGCAGGAAGACACCAGCTCACCATGCAAAGTTCAGAAGAGTTCAGCAGTATGGACAGTGATGTAATCAGACAATGATCTCAATGTCAGTTCCACTACACTCCCTGTAAAAGGAAATGCTATCACTAACAGAAATTAATGCATGTGTTGAGGCGTAACTATATGTTAGCAAAAAAATGGAAATCTTATATTCTTGTTATTAAGATTTATTTTTACTCTAATTATGATTTCGTGACATAGGAATCCTAGTTATAACACGTACAGGATGGTAAAATATTGATATTGGGGGTTCACAATTGTGAAGCCAATTTCCTAACTATTCTAAGGTTATTTAATAGTAAGATGTATGATGACCTTAAATGCTGTTGGGGCCAGAGATATCAATTAAGCAAAATATGCACAATGAAAGTACAGAAAAATGAATGGGGGTCCGTATGGGGTGTGTAAATATCATTGTCAATATAGTTACACAATTAAAACAGTTCATTAAGTTCAGAGTATAAAGAACTCTGCAGTGGCTGATCAATCCTTTTTGCTAGACCGGATATATCACATGTTTTCCTTTCAAATAAGCTCGACAATCGCGGATATGTTTAACTATAGGTCATGGTTGAATGTACAAAAAGAAATTATGATTTCGTGACATAGCAATCCTAGTTATAACACGTACAGGATGGTAAAATATTGATATTGGGGGTTCACAGTTGTGAAGCCAATTTCCTAACTGTTCTAAGGTTCTTTAATAGTAAGATGTATGATGACCTTTGATGATTGGAGTTCTGAGTGTCAACTGAATATCACTTGCTGGTGTAGCGTAAGGGTGTGTGCTTACCTTTCGTCAGCGACGGCAGTGGCTACTCTCCACGTGAGCTGTGAAACTAAGAATCTATGCTAAACCTCTCTCGAATGTTAAACATTAGTCTGCTACATTTCCTACATCTTCGGGGAAGCCGAAACTCTAGTTATTCCCTAGCTAAATTAATCGGCATGGCACACGCTATTTGACAGGAATAGCGTGTGCGTCGTTGCTGTCAAATTACTCACAAGCATTAACTGTCAGTGTTTGGTGCACTTCTCCATACTAGGATACTTGTCATATTAACTGCTTAAGTGTTAAGACAAGTATGTGAAAAAATGTTCACATAATTACTCTCGCAATCGTCTCAGTGGGGCGCGAGTCACCTTGCTCAAACACTCGACGATTTGCTGCAAGAGCAATTCGAATTTTCCTGTCTGCATTTTGCCTGTAGCAAAGCTGGTGACCATGCTTCTCCCTTCTGTCGAATCAGAGTGTTCTTACTTGCTGTAACTCCACCTACCAGAGTTTCGGTAATCTATCAGAGGCGTCATTTCTTTTGTAGGGCAGAGTTTGACTTCTGCTAAGTAATACTAAGACAAACAGCTTTTTTCCACGCGGTGTTTTACGCAGGTGGCCACAGTGAGTCACCAATGTTTTGAGTTGGATTTCTCTGGATGTTTATCTGCCATCTTCAGCCGTGTTCCAGCAAAAAGGCTTTCTGAAGGCTCGTTGTTAAAAGCAGGGGCAAGGGCGACTTTTGTCGGTGGTCTGCACATGTCCCGCTGTGAAGGTTTCAGTTGAACAGGAGATGGGCACTGCCGTCGTAAAATTCTTATTTTCTCAGAACTGTGTCTCATAGCTCGGGTCTGGCAAATTACTTGTATGTAATGGACAGGAGCAAAACGATGGACAAGTGAACAACGACAATAACGTAGCTCCTCTCAGTGTGTAAGGGGACATAAGTGTTGCTCAAATATCCTTCAGATTGCCAGTGTGTCTACTTTACTAATTTTACAAAGTAGTTTTCAATACTTCGAGAGAATATTTCATTTGTAGCAAATGCGCTTCCCATATGTAGTTTACAATATTTACACAGTAGAGGAAGTGATCGTAAACAATCTATACTACCACATAAAGATAAGTCATAGTTCGAAAAGTTCTTGACCGATTTACTTTCAATTTTTACACGGTATCCTAACAGACAATCAGACAGGCTTAAGGCACATTTTTTAAAAATATATGTGGTTTTTTCTAAATATGTGTGCTGCATGAAACTATATATAAGATCTACACTACTGTGTAAGGACATGTTGTTGTTTAACGGTTTTACCAAAAATCTAGGAAACGTCCTGACCGATTTACATCAAATTTTTACACGGTACTCTAATAAGAATCCAAACAAACTGGGCTAAGTAATTTTGATATATAAAATAAATATTGTTAGCAAAACTCTTGGAAAGTTCTTTGCCCATTTATTTCAAAATTTCTACACAACATTCTACTAAATGTTCGAATATATGCAGGGTACATATTTTTAATAAATTTGGTATATAAATGTTTGTATCATATATCAAGAGGAAACGTTGTCAGCAAAAATATTGAAAGTCCTGATCGATTTACTTCATATTCTTGCACAATGCTCTAATAATCACTCAGACAGACGAATAAAACCTGTATATTTCTTACAACAGCAATACAAAGGTTTTCTGTTGAAGCCAACTTTGAGAAAGAAAATGCTGTGTTGTGAAAATGTGGTGCTTTGTTTTCTTCCTTGCAGGTGGTTTTAACTGCAACGTCAGGGCATTTAAAACATTAGACAAACTGTTTCTCCTACACTTATTCTTCCTCCTTAAACATAATTTTAAACAAAATGCGTGTACACAGCAACATACTGTTTCGTTTTATACCATGCAGCGGTTTTGACAGAAAACAGGAAAGTAGCATTTATGGCTTAACAGCATATGATTATAATACTACTATAGAATCTGGAACGTCCGAAACTTTGTAATCCTACCCATCTGGAGATTAAAACCAAGCGAAGTACTTTTATTGAAGCTACTGTCCTCATACATCCAGCAGTTGGAGGGGTCTCATACCCCATGTACGAATGATTCCAACTGATTTACCCATTCTAAATCTGTATCTACATCTGTACTCTGAAAAGCACCATTAACTGCATGGCAGAGGGTACCCCCCATTGTACCAGTTATTTGGGTTCCTTCCCATTCCATACAGGTATGGGGCGCAGGAAGATCGATTGCCTTAATGCTTCTGTATGCGTTGTAATTATTCTAATGTTATCCTCATGATCCATATATGAGCGATAGGTAGGGTGTTGCGGCATGTTCCTAGAGTCATTATTTAAAGATGGTTCTTGAAATTTTGTTAATAGACTTCCTCGGGATATTCTACGGCTATCTTCAAGAATGTGCCAATTCAGTTATTTGAACGCCTTAGTGACACTCACTCACGGGTCAAAACTCCTGGACCATTCGTGCTGCCCTTCTCTGTATACGTTCAAAATCCCCAGTTAGTCCTGTTTGGTATGGGTCCCACAAACTAGAGCAATATTCTTCTAGAACTGGTCGCATGAGTGATTTGTAAGTAACCTCCTCGGTAGACTGATTGAGCTTCCTCAGTGTTCTACCAATAAATCGAAATCTACCATCTACTTTACCCACGGCTGAACGTCTGTAATCATTCCATTTCCTATCCATACAAAGTTTAATACCCGTGTATTTGTATGAGTTGAACTCATTGTTATTATAGTTATTGCACACTATCTTTTTTCGTTTTGTCAAGTGCACAGTTTTACAATTTTGAACATTTAAAGCAAGCTGCCAATCCTTGCACTACTTTGAAATCTTATCAAGATCTGAGGGAATATTTATGCAGCTTCTTTCAGACAGTACCTCATTACCGATAACTGCATCATCTGCGAGAAGTCTGAGGTTACTACTAATATTGTCTGCAAGGTCATTAACATACAACATAAACAGCAAGGATCCCAGCGCACTTCCCGAGTGCATACGCAAAGATATTTACATGTGACGAAGACTCTGCATACTGCCCCTATCTGCCTGGCCTGATCCAAACCTTTCAGTCTATCATGTGAGAAAAGTGCGAGTTGGGTTTCACGCGATCGATATTTTCGGAATTTATGCTGGATGGCTCGGAGGGGGTCATTCCGTTCGAGATACATAATTATGTCTGAACTCAGACATTCCAAGATTGTATAACAAATCGATGTCAACAATGTTGGACGGTAGTTTTGTGGATCACTTCTATACCCTTGTTGTAATCCAGTGTGACCTCTGTTTTTCCTTTTCCAAGACCGGGAACAGGTTTTTGTTTGAGAGATCTACGATAGATAACAGTTAGATGAGAGGCTAACTCAACCGGAAATTCAGAATAGAATCTTATACGGATTCAGTCGAATCCTGTGGTTTCGTTCAGGTTTAACGATTTAAGTTGTTTCTCAACTTTCTCAACACCACTGACGCTAATACTTATTTCGTTCATCTTATTAGTGGTACAAGGAATACGTTGAGGATATTCTCTGGGTTTTCCTTTGTAAAGGAAAATTTGAAAATGAAGTTGAGCATTTCATCTTTTGCTTTGCTATCCTCACTTTCAGTTTCCGTCACATTCGCTAGGGACTAAACACTAACATTGGTGACACTAACAGCCTTTACGTAAGTCCAGAATTTTTTTGGGTTTCGTGAAATATAACTTGGAAATATTCTGCTACAGTAGTCACTGAGTGCTTCATGCATTATTCTCTTGACAGCAAAAGACTTTGCATTCAGCATCTCTCTATCGATAGCGCTATGCTTTGTTTTACACATGTTTCACAGTAATCTCTGTTTGTGCAGAATTTTCCTTACAGTGACTGTATACCATGGGGACGGGGGTTGTCCCTCCATTATGAACTGTTCTGGTGCATACATATCTACGCAGTGCATGGTCTTTAAACCTGAGCCCTAGTTCTTCTACACGCTCCTGCCTTGTGATGAAAGTTCCAAGTTAATTTTTGCGATATGACGTTAGTGATGTTACTGAAAATGTATATCGTTCTGCTTGTCTTAGTTGTCCATTGCCACAATGGTAATAGTGGTAATAATTTATTTTAAGCAACTTCAATTCCCAATTAAGATTTCCTTTGCAATACCAATAATCACGGCTCAAAGTCAGAGATAGAGAGCGCAAGAGAAGGTGGACATAAGGGGCTGAGGGGGGGGGGGGGGAGTTGGAGGAAGTGAAGATAGAGGAGGAGGAGATGTACGGACAGAGCAGACAGGCCGAGAATGACAGAGATAGGGAGACGGGAAGATGGACAAGAAAGTGGGAGGAGGAGGAAATGAACAAAGAGAGAGGGGAGGAAGAGGTGGACGGAGACCGGGGGACACGAGGCTTAGGGCGTACATCCAATTCCCATACATGGTTAGCATTGCGAAGCACTGCCAGGTTCGCTAGCGAAGAAATAACAAAAAAGTCATTCGTAAGGAAATAGATATTTCTGTGTTACAATGTTATGTACTGTGTGGTAGTGTCACACACCGTTAATTTCTTCCCACTGTTCAACATCTCTTCTAAGAGAAGTGAAACACAGTGAAGATGAGGGTAGCTGGGAGCCAAAATATCTCGAAGAGGGTGATGTGGGTTGAGGTATTGGGGAAGCTTTTCGTTTCAACCTCCAAGGAGAAACTATAGCTCTCGCGCCAAAGACACGACCGTATCACCTTCAAAGTTGGGAGACGCTAATGGTCTTTGAGAGCTGTTCCCCAGCGCCTCATAAAGCGGGCAGGCCGGGGCGGGCAGAGGGGTACCTCGTCTGCATGGGGACGCGGCCGTAAAACTGTTTATGGCCGCCGACGCCGGTTACGGCTCTGTCCAGCCGCTGCTGCTTAACGAGCCCAAAATTTGTGCGTAGCCGCGGCCGCCATTTCGCGGGCAAACTTGGTGCTCGCGTCGCGGCCAGGTCTCTCCGGCAGCCAGCCCCGCAGCCGGCGTTAAATGGACGCAGGGGCGTGCAGCGCACGCTGGCCCTCGCGGCTATACGGCGCCCGTTATGTCCAGCCGACCAGCGGGGAGCGAACTGCAGCCAAATACCTGTACAGCCTTGCTTTATAGCTCGGACGTTCTGGACCTGTCGTAGGAATTTCGATTGCGAGAATAGCTTTCAAATAGACATACTTAAGCAACACTGCAAATCACGGGCGTACCTTTTTAAAGGCATGTCGCCAAACTCACTATCAGAGGACAGATTCCATCCTGATTTTTCCAAAACATTTCTCAATCGGTGCGTTAGATGGTAAGTTTCTCGCCCTTATAGTGGACAGAAGACTCTCTACTTTGGCAATGGAAGTTCTGCAGCGACGTGGAGGTGCAAAAATATGTTCTTTTATTGTTCAATAATGTACTTACACTATGTGATCAAAAGTATCCGGTCACCCCCAAAAACATAGGTTTATCATATTAGGTGAATTGCGCTGCCACCTACTGTCAGGTACTCCGTATCAGCGACCTCACTAGTCATTAGACATCGTGAGAGAGCAGAATGGGGAGCTCCAAGGAACTCACGGACTATGTACGTGGTCAGGTGATTTGGTGTCACTTGTGTCATATGTCTGTATGCGAGATTTCCACACTCCGAAACATTCATAAGTCCATTGCTTCCGATGTGATAGTGAAGTGGAAACGTGAAAGGACACGTACACCACGAAAGTGTACAGATTGACCGCGTCTGTTGACTTACAGAGACCGCCGATAGTTGAACAAGCTCGTAATGTGTAATAGGCAGACATCTAACCAAACCATCACAAACGAATTCCAAACTGCATCAGTATACACTGCAACTACTATGACAGCTAGGCGGGAGGTGAGAAAACTTGGATTTCATGGTCGAGCGGCTGCTCATAAGCCACACATCACGGCGGTAAACGCCAAACCACTCCTCGCTTGGTGAAAGGAACGTAAACATTGGACGATTGAACGGTGAAACAACATTGTGTGGAGTGACGAATCATGGTACACAAATTGGCGATCTGATGACAGGGTGCAAGTATGACGAACGCCTGGTAAACGTCACCTGCCAGCATGTGTAGTCCCAACAGTAAAATTCGTAGGCGATGATGTTATGGTGTGGTCGTGTTTTTCGTGGGGGGGGGGGGGGGGGAGGTTCCAACCCTTGTTGTTCTGCGTGTCACTATGGTTCAAATGGCTCTGAGCACTATGGGACTTAACTTCTGAGGTCATCAGTCTCCTAGAACTACTTAAACCTAACTAACCTAAGGACATCACACGCATCCATGCCCGAGGCAGGATTCGAACCTGCGACCATAGTGGCCACGCGGTTCCAGACTGTAGCGCCTAGAACCGCTCGGCCACCCCGGCCGCCCGTGGCACTATCAAAGCACAGGCCTATATTGATGTTTTAAGCACATTCTTGCTTCCCACTGTTGAAGAGTAATTCGGGGATGGCGACAGCATCTTTCAACACGATTGAGCACCTGTTCATAGTGCCTGGCCTGTGGCGGAGTGGTTATATGACAATAAGGTCCGTGTAATGGACTGACCTGAATCCTATAGAACAGCTTTGGGATGTTTTGGAACGCCGACTTCCTGCCATGTCTCACCGACCAACATCGATACTTCTCGTCAGTGCAGCAATCCGTGAAGAATGGGCTGCCATTTCCCTAGAAACCTTCCAGCCCCTGATTGAACGTATGACTGCGAGAATGGAAGTTGTGATCAAGGGTCGACCAACACCATGTTCAACTTCAGCATTACCGATGGAGGGCCCCACGAAATTGTAAGTCAGTTTTAGGGAGGTCTCCGGATACTTTTGATCAAACGGTGTATAATGAATGCATCCCGGTGGTAAACTGCGTGGCTGTTCCAGTTATCCCAGTATGCTGTCGTGATACATGATGGGAAGCAGCGCTATAAATTATCTGATTAGCTCCGAAATTTTATGGTTCAGAGAAAAACAATAAATCCCATGATCTAATAGCCGACATACATCACGTCCGAAGCGCAATAACTCCAACATTTACGTTTGTTATCGATTGTATTTATTTTATAACATCTATGTTTTCTTGTACGTAATGTGACATCTGTGTTACTATGCTCTTTGGTTCATGATATATGTAAATATATGGCTATCTCGTAAACAGTTAACATCCCGTGGGTTGTTTAACGAAAGCATCAACACTGAAGTAATTATGTCTCGGATGGGGATGTATTTGAAGTGCAGTGGCATTAGATCATGGCCTTTATTCCTGCTCGGAACCACAAAATTTCGGCTCCAGGAGGATAATTTATAGAGCAATTTAACATCAAGAGCCATCATCATGCACGATGGCTTCATGTTTATGTCAAAGAAGACCACCATCGCCACTAAAATTTGGTATTGTATTTATTTGCTTGAAACAGTAAATTGTTTAATATGTGTCCCCCATCCACCGCTAATGTCAAGTCAGTAGTTCAACAATTGTCACAGTGAAGGTGAAAGTATTTATCAGTGGTAATAATCATTTTAGCGACATTTTGTTGATATAAATGGAGCTGACTACATCTTTGTAATACTGTAACAGATTCACGGCACCCAACGTTCGCGTATGCTCCGGTTTATGGTAGGACTGTGGCAGATTCAGGGCCCCCATCGTTGAAGTATGTTCCAACTTACGGAATGATATGCGTTATCCAGGCGAGAGCAATTCATAACCGTGACAGCTGGTGCAACAATGTTATAAGCATCCGCCCTTCACCCTTACGAAGACGTATTTGTTATGGAGGTATTTGTAATACCCCTATGTAATGTAATATGATTACAAAATTCCTGCTGCGAGTACCAGCGATGATGGGCTACCGTAATTTCATACGACGATGCTCTTTGCTCTGACGACATCGCTCTTTGCTGAAAAAGAAGAGGAGCATCTATGTTTTCTCGTAATTGTTGGAGATACGAAATGCCGGTTGGACATTCTGCCTTTTTGAGGTGGGATAAGTTTGCATATAGAAATAATTTGAAGTGCAGAGGTCAAAATGTAATCGCGATTATCAAGAATAAAAAACGAAGTCGCGAAAAAAAAGGAAGGTAAATATCTTTACGAACCTTTTCTCGATGTTAGATCCTCGGACCTTCATAAAACCTGTTAGTGTGTTAAGCAATAAAGTGCATAGTGATTTCTTCGCGAATTGACAATACTGGGCGAATCTGCTGTTATCACGGTCCGAACGACGCATGTATTTCGCCATCTGCTTGTATGTTCTCCCTAAGCGACTAGTTTGTTAGTCAGAAGATATCATACTGCCACTGTTGTTCAATCTTATCATTCTGATAGCGTTTCCAGAAATGAAAATCTTGCGGCGCCTGTGAATATTGTAGCTACTAAATGGTTCAAATGGCTCTGAGCACTATGGGACTTAACATCTGAGGTCATCAGTCCCCTAGAACTTAGAACTACTTAAACCTAACTAACCTAAGGACATCACACACATTCATGCCCGAGGCAGGATTCGAATCTGCGACCGTAGCGGTTGCTCGGTTCCAGACTGAAGCGCCTAGAACCGCTTGGCCATACCGGCCGGCGTAGCTTCTAAGGGAGACGGCGTCTTCGTCGCGAGTTTTCTCCGTCTCTGCCTGACATTATCTGAAACCGGAGAAGCAGAAACCTCCGACCGCTAACTCATCCTGTACCTAACTTTTTCTGTCCTTACAGCAGCCACGAAGAAAACGCAATTACCCATAGTAAATTTTTTTCACAGGTTGTTTGTATTAGACAGGTAAAAAATTTTATAATGTACGCTTCTAAGCAAAAAAGATCAAAAGAGAGGTTTTTTTAAAATTCAGAACCTGTCTCACCTGTGTCGGAGACAAAAGTCAAAGAGTAATTTAATTAATTAAACCTTTTTACTACGTAGAAGAATCATTTCACACTGTATAATGAAAATTACGTTTCTTGCTTTAATACGACTACAGATAATGTTCATTAGTGGGAGAGAGTTTGTTGTCAAAACATTTTAAGCTTTTATCTGTGTTGCTCATGGATAGCTACCTTATCAAGACTTGCTAGAGTGTGCTATTGTTTTGTGTCCACACTCCTAAACAGCTTTGTGTCTCACGTAAAGTCATATACAATGTTTAGTACTCTTCTTTAACAGTGTAATTACTTTGTATCAGCTGGCGACCGTCTTTCATTTACATGAATACCGTGTTACGACTTGAATTACATTGATTCGATCCCTGTTAAATTAACTACTGCTCCCTATCAAAACAGAATCTTTGTGGTGAAACTTAGACTCCTTTCAAATGGTTCAAATGGCTCTGAGCACTATGGTACTTAACATCTACGGTCATCAGTCCCCTAGAACTTAGAACTACTTAAACCTAACTAGCCTAAGGACATCACACAACACCCAGTCATCACGAGGCAGAGAAAATCCCTGACCCCGCCGGGAATCGAACCCGGGAACCCGGGCGTGGGAAAGACTCCTTTCCATTAGCACACGATAACGGGGAGCTTTAATTCCTTTCATAGGAGTAACATTATCTGGGGTTTGTTCACGGGCGTATAATTGGAAGTGTTAAAGAGTCACTTATCGCTTCTTTCACCTCATGGTTGTTTTTAATGTGAAAATGCCGAGTCACACAGTGATTCCGAGTCCATGTTAGACTGTATGTCTTATGGGTAAGTATGTTCACAGTTCCGAAGAACGTAACAAACAGCCTGACACTTCGAACACAACCATGAAAGGCGCTGTGGTGTTTAAACCAACCATGAGTTGAAGACTGTTTTACTTTACTGGATGAACTTGGAATCTCTTCTGAAGTTGGAAAATGCTTTTACCCGATAATATTGGTCTTTGACAGAGCATTTCTTGGTCATCATCTGCTGCTGCTTTGACTTGGCTCTGATGATGGGCAATGCTGGACTAAACCGCTTAACCACGTGAAACATTTCCTGTGATTCTGTCGGAGTACGTATTAAATGCGCGATTATTCAAAAGTATTTGTATATTACTTTTGTGACTAGTTTCTGGGTCGCAGGCTCATTCTAAAGCGGCCATTTAAAGGTAAGGTGTCACGCTGATTCTCATATCATCGTTAGTCACAGTAATTTCATTGCACCATGTTATACATAGACTAAAGAGTAACTCTCTGACTCTTCAGTCAATGTATATTGCACTCCTATGAAATTTTACCGAGCGACGTGGCGCAGTGACTAGAAAACTGAACTCCCATTCGGGAGGACGACCGTTCAATCCCGGCTCTGGCCATCCTGATTTAGATTTTCCGTGATTTCCTTAAATCGCTCCAGGAAAATGCCGGGATGGTTCCTTTGAAAGAGCACTGCCAACTTCCTCCCCCGTCCGTCCCTAATCCTTTCCGACCGATGAACTCGCTGTCTGGTCTTCTACCCCAGAAACAACCCGACGCAACCTATGAAATTCTAGTCTGTACCAACAATGGTGACAAGGTCCGGCCAGAATGTAATGAAATTTCTTAATAATACTGACATTCCTTAAACAACACATATTCATTTCAGCACATATTGCCGTTATTATTATCGTTATTATTCGACAATAGTAATTATTATTATTATTATTATTATTATATACGCCTCATGTACTATATATGTACTAGTGTTGACTCAATACGGATGTAGAATTGCACATAAGTGAGTGTCTGAAGGCCGTAATTTTGCCAGGTGAAATAAATGCATAAATAAATGAACAAACGGCAATTCCTAAAGATTCTGTACTCCCTGAGACATAAATACTTATACAGACTAGTGTCAAAATAATATCGATATTCGTGAAAATATCACAAACCATTTACACCTTTATCATTGACGTACGAAGGCGTATCGATGGTATAAACCACGAGCAGAACTTCGAAAATGGCGATATAACTAGTAGCAGAGCAGACAGTGACATCAAGCGGATCACCACCAGTTACGCTGTCAGCATCTTAACACCGCAGCTGCCGCTGGACTCTCGTTAGAAATTTGCTTCGCTCTGTTGGTCTCTGCCGAGATCTTCTTGTTGCTCTGCCTTACTGCCGGGGTTTTGTCAACACTACTCAATCAAAGATAATATACAGGACCTGCAGACTTTCGTGGCCATTTTCACTTAGGATAAAATATTCTGGATCGTTGGGCAGCGTCATAATTCTTCCGTACGATCGACGTTCCGGCCTCGCAAATGGGATCTTCTTCAGGATTTTGTGTTGTCTATCGTAGATGAGTATTCATTCAGCATTGGGCACCACAAGATCCTGATGAAGATCCAACGTGGGGGTTGATTGTATAGAATAAATATGTGTGGCCTAACAACCCAGAACATTTAACCTTCAATATACAGCATGTTAGGGCAGTTGCTGTGCAGCTATGACATATTGTGAGAGTATAGCTGAGCCTTCGACCTTCCCCTGTGGATGTCAGTATGATCCGCACTGGTCACACAGGTCAGACTGCTCTCCATGGATTCATATGCATTTAATGAAAATTATGTTGTGCGATGGATAACTAATGGTACAGTTGTGACGCTGGTAGAAGTGAGACATGGGCGCTGCACCTCCGAAAAAGTAACAGACAGAGTATTCACCTAACTATGAAATGAAACAGTGATCCACATTGCTCCCTGTTTATTACAAAATTCTGTACTAGCATACATGAGTTACAAGTTCTTACAGGGTCTGTTCGATCACAAGAAATCCAGAGAACAACAAAACTATCAATTATTAGCATGATCAATATACTGTTTTAACATGTGAACATCTCGGCATAGTCTGGATATTTTGTGGGAATAGGATGTCATCTACACGTGAATTATGGGCCGATAAAACCAGTATTAGGCACGCAGTGACAGCTTGAATGCGTCAGTAGACTGAAAAACTACACAAGCAGTTAACATATCAGATGTAACCGTAATGAGACTTTCATCACTTGTGAAATCCATTTTATTTCGAAATATGGCTAAACCCAGTAGCGTACCTCGAAACGCACACTAATTTTCCTATCCTGCTAGCCCAAGCTGCGATTTCTCACCATTTTCAGAAGTCAGAAGCGTGGAGCGTAGTGGACGCCACGACGTGCCGCAGACTACGATGTATCAGCTCTCCATCCGATCTCCAGATAAAATCTCTAAGCCAAGTATTCTCTTCCGTATCATGGATCCATGTTTCCCCCAACACATTCCAAGCCTAAGAGCATTCTCGGGTCCATCTCACGCACGAGTAGAATGTTCTCTCCACCAACACTGTCTTCATTCTCCACTCTTTAAGGCTGTGCAATTCTTATGTGAGAATGGAAATGGCTCTGCAAAATGCTGGCCAATGATCTTGTTGTTAGCAAGGCAACAGTCTCTCTTATACGGAAAAGTTTTACAATATTAATCAATCGTTACACAGCTAGGCTTGCCATTCTTGAATAATTCTGAGTTACTCACCTATTACCCTCTCACTCTTCCACCATTTCCATGTTTTGGCCAATGCGATCACCTCCATGTACGCACCACTCTGCCAATGAGGCGCTCTCGTGGAACTTTTTAAGCCATAGGTTATCCATCCCACATAAACTGGTGAGAGAAAGACGTTTCAGTGCGTTACAAAGCGAAAAGCATTCCTGTTCACAAAGCAACCCGGCTGCTTCTCACGGAACGCTAAGATGTTTATCTCTCACCGACTGCCCCCAGTCTAACGTTCCCTGAAGGCCACTATTCGGCATAAACCAAATTTATTTTGAAGTTTGTTTTGCCCCGATGCCCTGTTTGTAAAAACTGATACCCTCAATGAGTGCAAGTTTTCATCACCCCACGTTAACTATTCCTGTTAACGTGGCCCTGGACCTCGCTCAGGGCATAGCGTTGTATGAAAGCTGCAGGAAGGTCTGGCTCGTGGCAGTCCTGGCAAAAGGCAGCTCGTTGTGCTTCACATGCTCTTAGTGGTCCGCTGACCTTGCTCTTTTCTCTGAAAAGGCAGGCCGTAGCCCCGAGGATTGGTGCGTCCAAACAACAGGCCTAAAACCGCCAGCAAGAAGATGAAGGATCTAAGACAAAATGGTTCAAATGGCTCTGAGCACTATGGGACGTAACAGCTGAGGTCATCAGTCCCCTAGAACTTAGAACTATTTAAACCTACCTAACCTAAGGACATCACACACATCCATGCCCGAGGCAGGATTCGAACCTGCGACCGTAGCGGTCGTGCGGTTCCAGACTGAAGCGCCTAGAACCTCACGGCCACAACGGCCGGCAGAACTAAGACAGAAGTAGCCGTTTTACTCCTGGAACTCACCGACTTTAATCATGACAATCGTTAGCTATTTTATAAGTGGCAGGAATGAAGTTCAGACAGTAATGGTTTAATGGTTTTAAATAAAATGGCTCTGAGCACTATGGGACTCAACTGCTGAGGTCATTAGTCCCCTAGAACTTAGAACTAGTTAAACCTAACTAACCTAAGGACATCACACACATCCATGCCCGAGGCAGGATTCGAACCTGCGACCGTAGCGGTCTTGCGGTTCCAGACTGCAGCGCCTTTAACCGCACGGCCACTTCGGCCGGCCAATGGTTTTAAATCAAGTTATGAAAAGCACATGAGATACGCCAGTCTGACAGTGGATTGCCACGTATCAGTATGTTGGAAACGACGTCGACAAGTGGCTGTATAAGTGTGAACCCGCTTATTTCGATTGAAAAACACGTTCTGCAGATCTGATTGTGATACCATTTCTACATACATAATTATTTCAGTTTTTAAGTCTTGTGACCTGGATGGGCGATTGAAAAACACTACAGATTTTGTTGATCCCCAAAGAAAAATTATCTGGTGAGGGAAGGTCTGGTGCGCGAGGGAGACATACGTTTTTTGACATGCCATATCCCCCAAAAACACTGTCCCAGAAGACGCCTAGTGTTGCTAGCTGTGGGCACAGTAGCGCCATCTAGTTGAAACCATGAGTAGCTGATTTTTTCTTCCCGTAACTGGCCAGTGTAATCATGGATCATTAAACAATAATGTTCATTGTTCACGGTTTCGTCAGTATATAAAAGTCCATTAAAGCGCTATCTGTATGTTGTTACCTATACTCCAATTTACAGATTGTGCAACGGTGTTCCAAAGCATGAGGATTTTACGTTGCGTGTAATGGTGTTCCCCCTAACGGCCTTGCCGCAGTGGTAACACCGGTTCCCCTCAGATCACCAGAGTTAAGCACTGTCGGGTTGGGGTACCACTAGGATGCGTGGCCGTGCGGTCTGCCTAGCGCTGTTGGCGAGCGCGGTGCGCTCCAAATTGAGGAGTTACGTGACCGAGAAGTAGCGGCTCCGGTCACGAATACTGACAACGACCGGGAGAGCGGTGTGCTGGCCTCACGCTCCTCTATACCCACACCCATTGACGCCTATAGGCTGGGGATGACACGGAGATCAGTCAGTACCATTGCGGTCTTAGTTTTAGCAGCATAATGCTATTTTGTGTGTTAACATCACCAGAGAAATGGAACCAGGCCTCGTATAGAAGGGGACATCGAGAATATTAATGATATTCCTCTCGATAAAAGATTTAAGCGTTTTCAGTAACGGATTCAGCATTCGCGATCCGCAAATTTCAATTCTTGCATTGTAACTTCCCACAGGAACAGTATCAATGTTTGCCCAACCGCTTTATGAGGTGTTTCCAGTCCGATATTTTTTTCTGTTCTATCTTGCGCAATTATTTTGCTAGGCTCTGCTGCATGGAGTCACGTATATCCAAAACCCTCTGTTCATTTTGTTTAGGTAGCCTTCCAGTTCTTTCTGCACCTCTCGAAATATCTCAGTAAGTTGATAAAACGCATTACGCTGAGGTGCAGGTGTTTCCGGGTATGTTTCAGCAAATGCCTCCTGCATCAAATCCGTGTATTTATCGCTTTGTCGGACCTCGTGTTCAAGAAGAAAAATACGTCCCTCTGTTGAAAGCACGTTAATTTAAAAACAGATTTCACATCCAAACATTACACATCGCATAAAGTAGGTCTCATAAACTGAACCAAACAGTTGATCATTGTGAAACAGGAGAAATAATCAAAAAACTACTGCGTATCACTGAAAAAACAAGTCTGCCAACATGTGTTCTGCCAACTTTGTTTCGAACTTCTAACGTAATCTACGAGTTCGTCTACAACCAGGTGCATAGTGATTTTCTGACCAGAATGCACTTGGAAACATTTCCTCTCGATATCAGTGTAAACGTGGCGTATGTCGTGTGGAACATTGAATTTTGCTGACGTTGTTATCCAGTGTCACTGCCTGCATCCTGTGATAGACACTGGAGTTCTGAAGTTCATATGTCAGTTTCTTCTTGTGATAAGTTAAAACTGGGTAGGTGGCAGAAACCTTTCTTGAATGTCGAAGGTGTGTAGTTGGTGCACTGAGTCAGTTTGTGAGGCTTGATGCAGTAGAGCAATTGGTAGAGCTCTCTTGCTGCAAAGCGTTTCTATGCAATATGCAATATGTGGACCTTCTAGCAGTACTAGAAGTGTAGCATATACGTACACTGCTGACGAGAGCCGATGTGTAATTGTAGACAGTTACAATGTCAGAATTATTATTCACATGGTCACTTTGATAGTTTGAATAAAATTTACATAACCTGATTAAATAACTACCTTCAGAACATGAAATTATATTTTAAGAATGTTGTTCTGAAAGGAGAGAGAAGGATTCCAATCAAATAAAGTAGGGAAGAACGTTGTTGTACTTTGATAAAGTTTCAGACAAAGGTAGCCACTAGTTACGGAAAAGAAAAATAATTGCAAGTGGCGCATTTATTACTGTTGGGCAACATGTGGACACAGCTGTAAGACTTGGTATTTATGGGCTGTGTTTAATCGAAATTCGTGTACCAGCATCATTAACCTTCAAAGCAGTGGTCAGGGCCCTGGACCAGACTGCCACAACGGCAATTGGTCTCCTGACGAAGCAGAGGCTGTGTACTGTCTCGTGGAGCATGTTGCATCGCATTCAGATTAGAGGCTAATTTATATCTGGTCTCCTGTAATTCAGTTAACACCCGATGAACTTTGGCGATCGTCAGTGATAAGTTCAAGTAATATTGCTTTTAAGTAATATGTGAGATATGCCCCCAAGCCAGATATGGCATAGTACTCCTTATGGTTTTGTCCGGGGCAGTGATAAATGCGAGAGAAGTGTTCGTCTCGGTTCGCACAGCCGGGTACAGTGGTCCATGTGTGGCCGACCATGAGCAATCTAATAGGGTAACCTTAAACAGACCTTAAGGAGTGCCCCTATACCACGCTTTTAAAATTTACGGGATTTCAGAGCCAATTTTCGGATGTCACTTTCCTAAAACAGTACGAAACACTTCTCAAAAACACCCGAAAAAGTTAGATTGTCTTCAATAGTAAACAAATTCGAGATTATCGATGGACTTGCTACGAAAAAGCAATTCATCTATTATTGAAAGAGCAGTTAAAGAAGTAACTGCACGTGGAGCACTCTATTCTTGTAATCCCAAGGTTGTTGGTTCGATGCATTTTTTTTTACTTTTACTTGAATTCTATTTTTTTAAGCTGGTATTGAAATGATAATGATTCATAATATTCTAATAAAAATAATATCTTCCACTTTTGACACATAACATTTTTTCCCAAAACCAAACCTCATCCTAATTAATTACATGATTAATTTAAAGCTAATCCCATGTAACATATGACAGTATGCAGGTAATTAAAGTATATACCAGTGGTTGCCAAAATAACTAGTACTTCTTATTTCATTTCTTTATGTGACGAGGGGAAATATGGAAACTTGTAATTTTCCATTGAACTGAATTCACTTGCTGTCAGAGGGAACACGAAGAGCGACAGGGGAAGAACGGCAAGCAATAATAAAAGTGTTAGGGGTATAAAGCGAGGGCCGGTGGCAGTAATTCTCTGGGCAAAACTCATAATTTGGGCCGGCGTTGCTTCCCATGGAGTCGTTGACAGCGGGAGACCAGAAGGTCGAATAATGCGTGTTGTAAAACTGCATTCAGAAAAGCACTCGAAGGGACACTTTCCATAAAATCTGTCCGCTAAGGGAGTAGGCAACACCTGACGCTATGAGCAACTCACTTGTTGTGTCAGCGTCCCTTAAAGCATTTAATTAATGCCTATAATTTGGTAAGAGTAGACATGATGGTCTACCAAAAGAAGGAAGGAGTGGGAAAACGAGAATCATATTTGCCTAAGTGCACGAAGTCTCACTATCGTAGACACGAGAACAGGCAGGGAGTAAGAGTAAATCCCTTGTTGCCTCTCAGCTCTTACCGCCAGCTGGTTAATAAGAGAAACCTGGCATGCTGTTTTGAAAGCTCGTTCTCGACGCAGTAATATAATCTCTGAAGAATAGGCTACAGTACAAAATCTCCGAAAGGATCCAGACATAGTGGTGCTGAAGGGTGATGTAGGTACCTCACCTGTTCTGTTACCTCGCAGTTTGTGTTTGGAGAAGTTGTATGGCCTATTTAGTGATAATGTGTACAGGAAGACTGAACAAGATATGCAACGGAAGACGTGTATACTCCTGAATTCTTTCTCGTTACATCCAGAGACCATCAAGCGGTTTAGACCACGTGGCAGCGCACCACCAAGACTGTATGATCGTCTTAAAGTGCACAAAGATGGTCTTCCTTTACGGCCTATAGCCAGAAATACTGACGCCCCCACATGTGATTTAAACAAACATCTTGCGTTCTTCCTTAGACCATTGGTTTGCAAATGTCTACATGATACGCGGAATTCAGCCGATTTTATCAACAGACTGTGGTCTCTCCATCTAAGTAGTTCGGATCTTTTAGTGACTTTTGATGTAGTACATCGTTTTACAAAGGTACCTCTTGTTGATTTTTTGACACTAATTGGTAAACAGTTTCAGTTGGGCATAACTTCTTTGTTATAGCACGCTTTTTCCTTAACCTATTTTACGTTTAACCAAGAATCTTTTGAACAGACTGACTGCATGGCCATGGGCAGCCCTTGTATCACCTGGTGGCTAACTGTTTTATGGAGGATTTTGAGGAAACAGCACTTGAATAAGCGGTTCTTAATCCAACTGTTTTTTGGAGGTACGTGGATGATACTTTCATAGTGTGCAAAAACGGAGAAGATAAGCTAATGGAGTTTTTACTTCATCTTAACTCTATTTATGAGAATATTCACTGATATATACTTGCACTCTGGAAGTTGCCATCACCCATCCCAAACCACGAGTGTCTTAAAACCCTTATACACAGGGCCCATACACTGTCGGATGAAGACAGTTTGCCTAAAGAGTTGCAAATTTAAGGAAATTGTTCAGAGACAACGGATACTCGACCCCCCAATTAACAGAGCATTATCAGCTAAAACCAAGAACCTGCAGTGGATAAAGAGGAGAACGCGCCAGCAAAGTCCCTAGCTTTTCTTCCCATCGTTGAAAATATTTCCTTCAAACCACCAAGGATCCTTAGTAATTTTCAGGTGAAAGTGATTTTCCGCCTAGCACCTACATTTTCGGACCTACTGGGACGGGTGAAGAATAATTTGTTATTGATGAAGGAGGCAATTTACAAAACACCTTGCTACTGTCATATGGCCACACCATTGAAGAACCTAGCGAAGAACATAAACGTTGCACTCGACTTCTGCAGTCCAGCAAGTCTGCAATTGCTCAGCAACGTATCTCCAACGGACATTCAATGGAGTGTGACAAAACAATAATTTTGGCACAGCAGCGTCGCTTTGGGACACCAATAATAAAGAATCCCTTGAAATACTGAAATACGCGTCGTAGAAAATCCTATGAACTGCGACAGCGGATGCCAGCTGGATAATGCGTGGAATCTCCTGATCTCTGAGATTTGCTCCAGAAGAAGACATCAGAATACTGCGATGACTGCGGCAAGCGGCAACGCCGAAGACAGCTGATCTTTGCAGCTCCACCAGAGAGGGAGCAGCCGCTGGGCTGTGTGTTCCTTCTGTCACCATGACTCTGAGGCATGCACGGCAGCACTCTCAGCGCTCTGTTCTATTCCACCTTTAACATCTCTCAATATCCTATGCCACCCGCAAACTCAACACTATCCACCCCCTAATTTCCTCCTGCTCATTGCTCCTGGTACTATGCTGCGTCTTTTACCATCACATTCTCCAAGTGCCACACCTTCATACCCACCACATCCTCTCCCTTACCTGACCGTGAAATCCATCCTGATATATAGAGCCATCCTATTAGATGTAAATGAATCCGGTCAGGGCTCCCTTTTATCAGTTCGTCTCCACTCACATCCTGAGCCTTGATCCGGTATGGCATCCCTCTTCACTCTCCCAAATTCCCCCTCTCGCCATCCGCCTACACAGACACCCTCTTAAGCTCTACTCCATCCGCTACATCCCCATGATACCCTTCTTTCTGGCAGCGTAAGCTCACTCATCACTCCAGACCGTGTTTTTACTATTTTTATCTTACTGTCTTCTCGCTGTCTTTCATCTTTCGTGGAAAATTCTCTTGCCGATTCATCTGTGTCAACCTTTAATTCATCAGCTACTCCGTTTTTTATACTTTAAATTATGTACCCAAATGTATGTCTTTTTAATTTGTCAAACATTCATTTTTCATGTCCAGTTTTATACTGTGTTTTACACTTTTTGCTCTCATATAGCTGAAGAGCGGCGACTTGTGTACGCTGACAGCCCACCCACCGCCGCCAACGGAGCGAGGGAAATGAAATGAAAATTCAAAAAGAAAAGACTTCTTCAGTCTTCAATGGCTCGCCTGAAGATGCACCTGAAGATGACTGGCATATGTCCAGCCGAAATATCGCTGAGTGAAGTTTATGACGACCGTCTGCCTTTCCGAAATCTCTTCGAACATTTAACTCGCCGAGAATATTTTAAGTTTCACACATCTATTTGTACAATTCATTCTATAATTATTCTTATATTTCTGCTTGTCATCTTCACTCACACACTTGGTTTATTCTCTAGGTGTTTGAACGAGTGTTCTTTGTGACTTGTCCATAACAAAGTACTGTGATGGGCATCTAATAAGCCACATCACTAATTGTTTTTTTAATGGCCGTCTGTCCCTTCCCAGGTGGTACTGTTTCAAAAAGCACAGTTTGAATCTTCCCGTCATAATGGACTGACTATGTTATTTTCTTTTTTCTTTTTGTGTTAAGCAATGTTACACAGAAATGTGTATTTGAGAGACAGAATGGCTAGCTCAGAGCGCAAGTGTCAGATGCTGTGACAGTTCTGTAACGTTGGGTCGTGGGATGACTGCGGACTGAGCTTGTGGTAAAAGTCTCTAGTCCAAATCACTATATGGTGGAGACTGCTAACCATTTAAGCTCTAAATCATATTTTATTAGCGAAAAGACCATACTAGGTAACGGCTTCATTCGAAGCCAGTGGGATCGGCCTGTCAGTGCTTTTAAAATTCTATTGAAATAATGATATTCTGTAAAACAGTTGACACTGTTATGCTATTTAAGAAAAAGGCGAATTGTGGAGTATTTTAGTTTCTGAATTTTGCAGCTCGCAAAACCTTTCAAGTGCTCGGGTCAACCATAGAGATATTACTTCTGTAGCACTTCTTTAGAGCGCTGCAGTCCGGGGGCGGAGACGCGACGGAGTGTCAGCCCAGTCTGCCTTCGGCAGTGACACAGTGCGGACCGTGTTGCCTGCCGGCCGCAATGTGGCGCGCGCGCCTGTTTGTTTACGCAGGAGCAGCTTCGCGTCTGAGGTGTTGTGAGTCTAGAACGAGATGGCACACTCGTACAGAAAAACGACTTTGAAGTTCAGTTTTGCGAACGACTATACACGACCAAAGGCACACCAGATTGAACTTTTAAGAGAAGAGGTAAAAATCGATCCACAGGAAATCGTGGGAATCCATTTATCGATCGTTTCAAGCGTCGTCTATGTCAAGATAATTGACGTGGCTGCTTGCGAAAGACTTCTACGACGATCACCGAACGGGTATCGTTTCTCTCATGCCGACGGGAATGTTGGTGTGGTTACGGTCGATCGCGCGGGAATGGGGATCCGCACTATACGGGTCTTCGAACTTCCGTTTGAGGTCCCGTCTGAACTTGTGACCGACGCCTTTCGACCATCCCGTACAGTTCTATCCCATGTGGCCGAGAAATGGACGAGTTTTACCACATACCCCGTCCTAAATGGGGTGAGACAAATACGGATAGAACTGCGAAAGCACGTCCCCTCTTATTTGTACATAGGAAGTTGTCGAGCGATTATTATCTACGATGGACAACCTCGCACTTGCTCGGGGTGTGGGAAAGACGGTCACGTCCACTCGGAATGCCTCCAGCGACGTTTAGTGCAAACCCCACTGGATGACGTTCTGGCGCCGCAACAGATGACTGTATTACCGTTGACCTATTGTACTCCTACAAGAAGTGCGTTTCACATCGCCGCCGGAGTTCTACGGCTACGAAGCACATTATTCAGTGCACGATAAGAGTGGATGCGGTGTGGCGACCCTCACCAGGGAAGGAATAGGATTGGAGGAAGTCATGTCTCTCCCTTCGGCACGTGGCATAGCGATCACTGTCGACGGCGTTCGTTTCATCAGTTTACACGCGCCATCTGGATTCACAAAACGAAGAGAAAGGGCTACCTTTTACACCGAAGAGATAGCACCGTTGTTCACTGAACGCTATGATAACTATGTAGTGGGCGGCGACTTTAATTGTGTCGTCGACCAAAAGGACCAAGTACGTCATTATGTGCCCTGCATGGAACTGCGTGCTTTGATTACCGAAATGGCGCTTCTGGATACCTGGGAGCTGCAGCATGGCGACAGACCGGTTTATACGTATGTAAGGGGACACTCGGCGAGTAGACTTGATAGAGTGTATGTGACATCAGTTCTACGGACGGCGATACTGGATGCCGAAATCTGGCCAGCGGCTTTTACGGATCATATGGCGTACGTCTGTACGATTTCACTAACGCGCCAGAAGATATGGCGGAGTAAGGGTCACTGGAAAATGAATAGTGCACTTTTAAATGAGGCTGCATGTCGCAGATCGATAGAGGCGGTCTGGGAGACCTGCGTTCGCCGCCAACGAGCATTCACCTCGGTTCTCCAGTCGTGGATCAAATGCGCAAAACCAACGTTACGGAGAACGTTGATACGATACGGGCAGGACAAAGCGCAGTGGAACCGCACGACGGCGGATTTTTATTTTACAGCCCTGAGGGAGCTGATGACCCAACAACCATCGCCGGAAAGGCTCGCGGCCATGCGCAGGATAAAAGCCAAGTTATTACAGCTGACGAGACTAAGAATGGAAGGGATAATGGTCCGAGCGAGATTGGCGGACACAGTTGCTGCCGAAGCCCCCCTCCATGCACCACGTAGTACGTGAACGCCAACGACGACGAAGAATATTGATCAGGGAACTAATCTCTGAAACTGGCCGGAAACTTTTGAACCAGTGTGATATTGCGCATGTGTTTACTGACTATTTCCGCCAGTTGTATGGACCTGTACCACGAGACACTACATAATGTCATCTCGGAAATGCCAGATAGAGGACCACCAATGGATCCAGAGACTTTCATCACAGCGATAACGGAGGACGAGCTGACAGACGCAATTGCCAGGTGGGCTCCGAATAAGTCCCCAGGACGGGGCGGCATCGCAATTGAATTTTACCGCGCCTTTGCATTCCTCATGGTACGGACCTGGATTCAGATGTACAACGAACTCCTGTTACCGCAGACTGAGATACCTGTAGAATTCACGGAGGGTATCGTCATCCCAATACCCAAACCACGCGGTGGCAGAAGGCCAGGAGATTATAGACCACTCACTCTCTTGAACTGCGACTATACGATTTTCGCGCGCATCCTTGCGGCTCGCCTGCTGTCTACAATTTATGATAGACTAGTCATAGATCCAACATGCCTCGGCGATCAGAGTAATGTACATCCGGCGTTCGGTGACTACCGAGATACCACCGGATCAGCAGCGGCATGCCGAGTGCGTGGGGCACTATTCGCTGTTGACTTCGATCATGCGTTCGACAGAGTGGATCATATCTTTTTGCAGTGATTGGCAGATTGGGAATCCCACAGACCTTCATTCTAGTGATCATGTGACTGTTACACGGCATGCGATCAAAGGTCTCGGTGAATGGGCGGGACACTGACTACATTGTTATTTCAAGGTCAGTTCGTCAAGGTTGCCCCCTTTCGATATTTTTGTACGCAATGGCTTTTGAACCCTGTCTATATGGTCTCCGAAGACAGTGGAGGGAGTGTCGTTGCAACAACTGACCTTTCATTGCCGCGCTGACGATGTGAAGCTGGTGGCAAGGACAGGTGACGAAGTACGTACGGCGTTGGCATGGATACAGCGATACGGGATGGCGGCAGGAAGCGTGCTTAATCTACAGAAGTCACTCTGCATGAATGTCGGCCGAGGATTAAAACCAGGGGAGGAAGGCCCGCTCATGTTAGTTAAGACCATAAAATGTATAGGTGTTACGTTCCACACCGATGTGCAGCGGACAGCAGCGCATAAATACCGACGCATATTGAAGCTGATGTGGACAATGGTGCTGTTACAGAAATTAAGAGCGTTGGATACGATTCAGAGGGTGACCTATGTTAACGTATACCTAGCACCGAGACTCACTCACGTAGCGCATGTCCTGCCTTTAACGCGCACAATGGCATCACGGATACAAGCAACTTTCGGAACCTACGTGAGTGTGAGACAACTGTTTAAGATCCAATACACAACGCTTACGCTACCACCTGAAGAGGGTGGACTTAGTCTAGTGAATGTATATGAAAAGGCACGGGCGTTATTCGTCAGTACGATTTTACGATAGTGGCGCGGTCAATTTCACAAAATCTCGGGTGCGTTGGCCGATGTACTGGCGCCCACTTCAATGCTGCCCCCTGTCAATGTGGGCCATATTTCACCGAAGGTGTCGCATTTGAATCTCTCTCTCTCTCTCTCTTTTTTTTTTTTTTTTTTTTTTTTTTAGCTTAGCTATGTCAGAGATTCCTTCCCAACAACACGACTACCGACGACGCGAGATGAATACCAACTCTTACTGCGCCGGTGCCCCAGGAATACCCTGGAAAAGAAGTACCCAGACAAGAACTGGCGACACATATGGCGCGTTTTACGGAACGTTTACCTCCAAACGTCGGTACGCTCAACATGGTATGTGGCGGTAAATAGGAAGCTCGCAACGAATCAACGGTGGCACGCGATTCATTTGGCATACACTCCACTATGTTTAGGCTGCGCAACAGTGGACACTGATGAACATCGTTTAGCAAGTAGTGGGACGGCGCCGGTGTGGCAGTTGGCACAACAGATATTGGCGTTCCTGTTACGCTCCGCCCCTCACACAATTTCATCAGACACACTTTTTTTTCCCCAAGAATCTTATTTTCCGGTCCAAAAAACCAATGCAGTGACATGGGTACGGGGAATGGTTGTGGACTACGTCTATAACGAATCGGAAAAGGACAAAATGGATTTTTAGCGTATTTTCCTGGATGGACACACGAAGCTGCATCAATATAAGAAATATAGGCAAGACTTCGCTAGTTACTTGCGACTTACATTTACCGACCCGCCGGCCAGATGGGGTGTGACGGGTGAGAGATGAGACAGACAAAGAAGCCGAGATAGACATCGATCACACTTACGGATCCTTAGTTAATTTCGAGAAGACCACCCAGTCTTACACCGTCTGGAGAACGAGTCAGTAGATGGCTCTCTTGCTCTATCGAACGTCGGGTCGTGAGCAGGTGTCAAATTTCATTTCATCGCTACAGGAGCATGTTTCTTTTGTATTTGTACTATCCGCGATATCTTCATGTCTTTCATTTCCTTACTTAATTAATTTTCTAATTAGCCACTATTTGTCAAAATTTGGACATTGTAGACACTATTTATGCGTAGTACAACAAAATGTAAAGTGGCGAATTCTAAACATATAGTCGCGTGTTCGCGTCCGACTGCATTTTTTACCATTGAAGCAAAACTCACATGTAAAACAGTCTGACACGTACTGTAGCCAATTGACGTTACTTCTGCGAGGTATATTACCTCTCGCACCTTAACATGCATAACTACAATGACTAGGCTCGGAATTTTGTTAATTTAAGTAGCTAATGTGTTAAATTAGAACTCAACATTTTTCTTTTGTTTGTAGTAACTGGTTGTTTATAATACAACAGTATTACATTTATTGCCGTACATTCGAGGTTCCACCTCTTCTTCCACTACCATTTCAAGCCAAGAGTACTTTATTCGCTGTTAGGTGACTTTTGAAATTGTTTTTCTTCCAGCGACATATATATCATTGTTAGAAGGGAGGAACGAACGAAATCAATGTCTTTACCTTATCACCCGCAGCTAAAGCAAAAATAGATACGTGATGAAACTAAAATATTTATTATTTCATCACTTCAATGAAAGAACTTCCGCCTCTGCAGGAAGCGGTGTGATACTGCAGAGGGACGACATGAAGGAAAAAAGAGTGATACGTATGTTGCAACGGTGGTTCCGACAGGTCCAGTGTTTTATGCAAACAACGGCTCCCTGTGTTACATGTTCGCCAGAGTAAGACTGCAGTGGCAACAGCACAGCGTGCAACTAAACTGGTGGGCATATTTAAGGCAAATCGCAGGAGCACCCAGCGACAGGTCTCCTAATTCGGGAACTTGAATAAACTTCGCAGTAAGATCGAACCCGCATCGGCCTTGATGCATGTATTTAATTATGCCTGGAGGAAATATAAAGATGAATCGTTACAGCTAGTCGTGCCTTGTGTGGCTTACCACCAAACGATTTACACGTGAATAATGAAGTAGGTGTGACAGTTATAACTAGATATCTTCGCCGTTGACGGAGAAAAACGTATCGATGAAGAGACGACGGACATCGTGGGTGGAATGGATCCACCACAGGCAGTGGTAACTGCATCATGTGACAGCAAGCCACGCAAATTCGGCGGCCATGAAACTATGAACATGCCCATGCACTGATAAGCCAAAGCTTTATGGCCACAGCTCACCGCGAGACAGAGTACAACCTGGTTGCGTTGTGGACACGTGTCGTGGATTCAAATGGCTCTGAGCACTACAGGACTCAACTGCTGTGGTCATAAGTCCCCTAGAACTTAGAACTACTTAAACCTAACTAACCTAAGGACATCACACACATCCATGCCCGAAGCAGGATTCGAACCTGCGACCGTAACGGTCGTGCGGTTCCAGACTGTAGCGCCTTTAACCGCTCGGCCACTCCGGCCGGCCACGTGTCGTGGAAAAGGAAGTAAATAAGCAAGCGGGGCACAAACGAATAGGGAGTCATTCTAGCTAAGATACAGATCAGGAATGGGGAATCCACTGACACCAGAGACTATGGCCCCTCCCCTGCAAGCGATAGACTCGGAAACGGTGAAACTGGTCGGCTGTTCTCGCACTACTGTCATGAGCATCTATGGAAAGTGGCTGAAGGACGGTGAAACAATGAGTAGTTACCAAGGTATTGGGCGTCCACCTCTCATCAGACAATGTGAAGGTCGGAGACTTAACTGCTCAGCAAAGGAGGATAGGTGGCGATCTGTAGCAGATTTGACGAAACAGTACGTACAGTCTACACAATTCCGGCGACCGGACGCTCAAATGCCTCCCGGCCCACAAGAAGGCAAACGATTCAGAAGCGGAATTACTCCACGAAGATGGTGAGAGTGTGCCACTTCAATATAGAAGGCTACACAAGGACGAAAGGAGAAATCCTTGAAAAAATTGTAACAAGAGAAAGAGTAAGTGTCGTACTCTTGCAGGAGACACACCTGACGGATGAAAACATCGAACGATTATGCATACCAGGATTCACCAATGTGGGATACTCAGGACACGACAAATATGGTATGGCGACCCTGGTGAAAAATGAGCTTCTAGGAAACCTCGAGAACAATTTGGAATCGGTTCCACACGCAATAGGCATTAAACTGGGAGAGATGACAATCTACAATGTCTACAAACCACCTTCGCAGCAATGGCCTATAGGAATCATACCGCAGGCTAATTATTCAGCAATCTATGCCGGCGACTTTAATTCCCAGCACACCAGGTGGGGATATCAGAGATCCACTCCGGAAGGCGTTGGACTAAGTGACTGGGCTGACAACCGGGACCTACACCTCCTGTTTGATCCCAAGGACAGAGTGTTCTTCAATTCAAAAGTATGGGGCACAAAGGCGACACCTGACCTGACCTTTGTCACACGCAGCGCAACGGACGTACCAATGCAAGCTACAAGAAGAGTCGTCGAAGCTTTCCCACGGAGCCAACACCTCCCGATTATTGTGGAGATCGGTCTTTCCATCCCGATCATAAAGAGCCCCCCGATTCCACGGTGGAATCTGAGAAAAGCAGACTGGGGGAAATATAAATCTTTTATTGGCAAGACAATAAGTCGAATACTACCAAGTCCAGAGAACTACCAAAGGTTTGTAAACCTGATATATAAAGGGGCCCTAAAGGCTATCCCCCGAGGGGCCCGGAGGGAATACATTCCTTGCTGGTCAGAGGAGTGCGAGTCATTGTTAGAGCAGTATGAGAGGAGTCGGGAGGACGAGACTGCAGAACGACTGATCAACACTATGAACGAGGAACGTAGGAACAGGTGGAAGATGGCAATGGAGAATTTTACCCATTCTAGCAGGAGGAGCTGGGGTCTACTGCGGAAACTGGGTGGTGCCACAACACCACGAAGATCGGCCGCGGGTGTGGGCCCATCCGAAATAGCGACTGCCATGAAACAGACCTCCAATATACGCCTGAAGACTGAGGAGAAGAAAAGGATCTTCAGGAACCTAACCAAGGAATTAACCAATAATCCAACTAATCTAGATATTGTCAAAGCAGTGGACGTCGAGGAGATTTTAATGAAAACAGGGAAAGCAGCCGGACCCGACGAAGTCCTCCCAGAATTTCTGAGGGAGCTGGGACCCGTTGGGAGGAAATGGATGGCCAAACTCTTCACGGAATGCATTAAATCAGGTGCACTCCGAAAGTTATGGAAAGAAGCTAAGGTAATAGCGGTACTGAAACCAGGGAAGGATGGAGATAATCCAAAGAACTATAGACCGATCTCACTGCTTTGTACCTCTCACAAACTATTTGAGAGAATATTACTGGCCAGACTAGACCATACATTGAGGCGAACCTCCCGGACTATCAAGCAGGGATCTGTGAGGGAAGGAACTGCTGTGAACAAGTTTTGTCCCTTACAACATATATAGAGAAAGGCTATCAGAACAAGCTGAAAACGGGCCTGGTATTAATAGATCTTACATGAGCCTATAACACTGTCTGGACCGAAGGACTACTGCTCAAGCTTACTCGAATTATCAAATGCAATCAGACGTACACATTACTAAAAAATATGCTGACAGGCAGGAAGATCAAGGTCTATCTCCATGGAAAGAGCAGCAAAAGCATGGTCATAAACAATGGCCTGCCACAGGGGTCAGTCCTGGCGCCGACCCTTTTTAATTTATACATATCTGATATGCCGAGCACCAGGTCGCGTCAATTTGCGTATGCGGATGATCTGGCCATCGCTTACCAAAGCAAAAATTTCGAAGATCTTGAAAAAACATTGAATGCAGACCCTGAAGCGCTGAACACCTACTACCTTAAGTGGCATTTGCATCCCAACCCCAATAAAACGACCAGTACCATAATGCACCTTAATAACAGAGCTTCAAGCAGGAAACTACAGCTTTCCCTGAATGACCGGCATATCAGACTTGAAGATAAGCCCAAATATCTGGGAGTAAAATTAGACCGCACACTAACGTTTAGCTCCTATCTGGAAGACACCAAACAGAAATTAAAATCTCGAAATGCCATTATGTCTAAACTGCCCGGAACATCATGGGGGTGCGGAGCTAATACACTAAGGATGTCAGCATTAGCCCTCGTGTACAGCGTGGCTGAATATTGTTCACCAGTCTGGGCGAAAAGTGCGCATGTAAATAAAATAGACACCCAATTGAAAGAGACGATGAGAATTATCTCAGGCACACTTAGGGCTACCCCATGTGACTGGCTCCCAGTCCTTGCCAACATAGAACCCCCTGATATAAGGCGCTCCATGGCGACCTCAACAATATATAGGAAGATCGTAAACAATCCAGAACTCCCTATATACCAAGACTTATCACCCATCAACAGGCTAAAATCTAGGTCCCCCTTTTGGGAGATTGGCAGGGAATTACAGGACTTCGACCCAAAGCTAGCCTGGGGGGGAATCATGGCGCAAAGGGACACACAAGAACCAAAAGCTTATCGATGACCCCAGCAAGAAGATAAATGGTTTTGATCTCCCTCGGAAGCTCTGGGTTTCCTTAAATCACCTTAGAACAAGCGTGGGAAGATGCAAACATCTAATGAATAAGTGGGGACTTGCGGAGAGTCCCGTGTGTGAATGTGGTGAAATCCAGACAATGGACCACCTACTGGTGTGTGAAGTGGTAGGATATAGTGGTGAACTGAAGGACATACATTACCTGCCTGACCTAGCCATAGATTGGCTCAAAACTATAAGTAGCATTGTGTAGTGTTGTAAATTCCTGGTGGATTGTAATGACACTGTAATATTTGCCTTGTATATGCCGAACGAATAAACAAAAAGTACGTACAGTCCTTGTGAAGGCAAGTTTCGGAGCACTCCATTTAGGACGCGTTGTTGAACGTGGGGCTTTGCTGCTGACAACCGCTATGTTTTCCCACGTTGAACGAACGACATCGTCAAGTGCGATAGCAGTAAGGACAGGCTCATCGAGATTCGTCCGTGGGTCAATGGAAACGTGTCGCCTGCTAGGATGATCACGTTTCTTGCTACACCAGGTCAATGGGTTTTTACGGATACGCCGTCATCAAGGCGAAATGCTTCTCGAAACATGCACCACGCCGGGATGCAAGCCAATGGAGGCTGTTCATGCTATAAAAGGCGTTCACCTGGACTTCCATGAAACCCGTGATAGTAATCGATGGCACTTGACAGCTATTGACTCAGTGAAGGATATTGCGGAATACCTGTGTCCCTTCATGCTTGATGCCTTCCCCGAATGCGGTGGCACCTTATAACAGGATAAATGCTTGTGTTACAAGTACAAAATAGTGATACGTTGATATCTGCGTCACACAATTTCGATGATCTGAGCTCTGGGAAACCTAGGACGCTCTTTGGCGCGCGGCGCGGGGTAGCCGCGCGGTCTCAGGCGCTTTATCACGATCCTTTCGGTTCGAGTCCTCCCTCGGGCATGGGTGTGTGACCATAGCGTAAGTTAGTTTATGTTAGACTGAGTATTGTGTTGGCTTTAGGAACGATGATCTCAGTAGTTTGGTCCCACAGTCCTCACCACAAATTTCCGAAAATTTTCAGTGCTGCCACCACCGATCCCAATTACGCTGCCTTTAACGACACCATCTACACCGACATCGCCGCTGATGTCACTGTGTCGATCTCATAAGACACATGCAGATGTGTATCTGATATCAGCGTGCATGGTCGTGTCGAAAGAGGGAGATAGATAAATGCAGGCTTGCAGCTTATTACACACCGGTAAGCAGCCACTGCCAACGGCACATTGATCCATAATGGGCACACTGTCACACAGTTATGTTCTCTTCATTTAACTATGAAATAACAGTTCAAGAAAAGATTTAGACACCATGGCTTTATGGGTAGCACTATTGATTTCTAAACATTACCACAATCTAAAATGCTTGGTGGGCCGCCATGCCTACAAGTATTATTGAAGAAATTGCACTGAGTAGGAAAAAAAATCATTTATTTTTCTTTTTACAACTAACACAATGCAATTCAATAGGAGGAGGTCCATCAATCTGGCAGCAAGCATTCACATCACAGCGTTAAAAGCATACATAGAAAGACGCATGCCATTTTTAAACGCATGAGACAGCAGTTTAAATCTGTGTGAAATATTTCGTAGCATAGGTATAAGCTGTGAAGGAAACAAATAATAGTCTATAGCATTCAAACTGCAACATCTTACAATGAGCTTCCAATAAATGTTCAAAAACTATTTACAAATATTTCCTGATATCTGCCACTCGAATGTTTAATGGGTAGTAACACAATCATCGTCTTCTTGGAAACTGTAGCCCTCCACCTGAAACGTAAAATATTTAGGAATATGCAGGACATTTTCATTAGGCCTTTTTTTAATTCACCAAAGCTGTGCAATCACTGTTCTCTCTTAGTAGTGGAGTAAGGTGCGACATAACTTCCCATATACACCCACTGCCCTCATACAAATTAACGACAAGCAGAGAACTGTCGCCCTGCAAGGGATCATAACCTTGTCTATTTTGATGATGAGCTGGCAGAAGAGGCCAGTGTACTTATCTTTTGTGCTGTGACAATAATTCACTTCAAGAAGTTAAAGACATTGCTGCAAATAATGTATGTTAACAGTGATCGATAAATAGGTCACCAAGTCGAGAGAGAACCAGCAAAGGATTAAGATTTCAAGGTACATAGCAGGTGAGGTGAAGTGAAGAAGCAACATTACACATTAATTATGACACTGGCTGAAAAAAACATCAGTGTCAGCATGATGCCGGGAGTTCTATCTGGTGGTTGTATTTGAAAACCTGTGGTTTAGTGATGCTAAGTGATATACGTGACTGAATGGTTTCGACTATGTGATACATCAGTGTAGATTTTAGAGAGTGCTCACATTTACAGGAACATACGAGTTTAACAACTACATTTGCCCTAGTCATGTTATGAAGTATGCTGTAGACTGCTGACAAAGGTGGCAATTATACGCCTACTGATTCTGAGAGAAATTGTGGAGTAAACTGGTGGAGTTATCTTGCCAAATTCTGAGTCCGTCAGAAGAAACTGTCGCTCGACTCTGTGATTCATGTCGTACGTCTTCAGAAGCAGATATGTTTGAATTTAGCGGGCCATCAGTGTTCCAGATATAGGCACAGAACCGCGATCTTATTTAAGTCTGTTCACATATCCTGCAATACATAAGTGTTTATAAATGTGGTTTCAGAGCGACATGTGTGTGTTCTCCATAAAATATCCAGTATGACAATATTAGTGTATAGTTATCGTCAAGACCAAGTGGACGAAACATCCCCATCATAAGAGTCATGAAGTAATCGACCGATCGTGCAGTGGTGCTGAAAACTTGAAGATGAAAGTAAATAGATCATTATTTCTCGCTAACATCCATGCTTTAATTGGCAGACCTTCACACTGCAGGAAGACTAATCTTGTTCTATCACTGTTACACGCCCTGTGGAGAGCCGCTTCTAATATTTATATACTTTTTCAAAACCCCTGTTTCAGTCGAAATATCAGCTATTACAGGAGATTTTGCATGGAATTTATGGAGTAACACACCAGATATTGAGAGAAAGCCACGATATCTCAACGCATGGAGAGGTAAAGCCAGAGTATTCACATTCGAGACATCGCAGTGGAAACCCAGGACGAGCTCCAGAAGTATTTCTGCTTTGACCATCACATAAAAGTCAGTGTCTTATTTCAGGGGGACATAGTCAAGGATTCCAAAGCAGTTGGTGAGGGATAATGTGAACCTGCTTTCAAACAAGACAACACGAATTTAAAATATATTTACCAAGCGCATGTAGGAATCTACATTTCATTCGACAAATTTGTTAGCATGTACAGGGATTGATGGAATGTCTCACAGTATGGCTCTCTGGTTATCGATATAACGAGGGAAATGAATGATGGCTGTTGTAGACGAAACTTTGAGGAGGTTCTGCATAAATGGAAGTGAACTAGTACACAACTGTGGCAGTATACTGTACGCTAAGGATAAATTTGCGTATATGCAATCAGTTCATTCAGATGGAATGAAGCTCAAGCTACACATAAATTTTTACATCGACAGAGAAGTCGAGAGAATAACGAAAGATTAACAGAACTGAATAATGATACAAAGGCATCGGTTTCTGGAGGTTAAACTCAGCTGAACTATAGAGCCCAGCAGGGTCAGCAAGCATTTAGTCCAATGTTAACTGAATTGCATATCATTATCAAGGTAACAGCTAGGAAAGGTGAATCTTAGATGTAGCAGTCGAATGACAGAACAACAGTCATATATCGAGCCGACAAACGTAAAGACGTTAGGTTAACGGCAACTGATGATGAAGAGCAAGAGAAAGTATACTAGGATACTGAACGGGTAACTCATCACGAAAAAGGAGGTAAAAATCTGATAGTCATGGGAGACTGGAATGCAGTATTAGCGGAAGGAGTGGAAGAAAGGATTATGGGAGAATTTGGCTTGGTATTAGGAAGGAGAAGAGAGAAACTAATTGAGTTCTGCAATAAATTTCAACTGGTAACAGCTAATGCTCTGTTCAAGAATCACAAGAGGAGAAGAAATATTTGGAAAAGGCTGGAAGATAAGGGAAGATTTCAGTTAGATTAGATCATGCTCAGGCAAAGATTCCGAAATCAGATACTCGATTGTAAGGTGTACGCAAGGGCAGACATAGACTCAGGTCACAATGAAGTACTGATAAAGAATAGGCTGAAGTTTAAGAGATTAGTCAGGAAGAATCAATATGCAAAGAAATTGGATACGGAAGTACTAAGGAATGAAGAGACATGCTTGAAGTTCACTAAGGATACAGATACTGTGATAACGACTAGCTCAGTAGGCAGTTCAGTTAAAGAGGAATGGATATCACTGAAAAGGGCATATTACATAAGTTGGAAAGAAAAATAAGAGTATAAAGCAGGTAACTACGAAGAAACCGTGGGTAATGGAAGAAATATTCAGTTGATCGATGAAAGAAGGAAGTACAAGAAAGTTCAGGAAAATTCGGTATTACAGAAATACAACTCACTTGAGCATGAAATAATTAGGAAGTGCTTGGAAACTAAACCGAAATGTGAAGAAATCGAAACAGAAATGATTGTCGGTAGGGCTGGCTCAGCTTATAGAAAAGTCAAAAGAACCTTATGTGAAGTTAAATGCAGGGGTGGTAATATTAAGAGAGTCAAGGGAATTCCACGGGGAAATGTGGAGAAGAGAGAGCAGACTGGTGGAAAGAGTACATTGAAGGCCTCTGTGAGGGGGAAGACTTGTCTCATGCGATAGAAGAAGATACAGAGGATACCATATTGGAATAAGAATTTAAAAGAGCTTTGGAAGGCTTAACATCAGATAAGGCAGAAGAGATAGATAATATCCCACCAGAATTTCTAAAATCATTGGGAGAAGTGGCAACAAAATGAACATTCATGTCGGTGTGTAGAATTTTAAAGACTGCAAGAGCCGACAAGTGCGAGAATTGTCTCACAATCAGGTTATCAGCTCACGCAATCAAGTTGCTGAGAAGAATAATATACAGAAAAGTGGAAAATAAAATTGAGGATGTGCTAGATGGCTATCAGCATGGTCTTAGAAAAGGTGAAGGTAGGAGGGAGGCAGTTCTGACCTTGTGATTGATAATGGAGACAAGACTAAAGAAATATTTATCGACATGGAAAACGCGTTCGGCAGTGTCAATTGCTGCAAGATGTTCGAAATTCTGAGAAAAACAGGGCTCAGCTATAGGGAAACACGGATGATATGCAAAATATACAAGAACCAAGAGGGAATAATAACAGCTGGCCCCTGTGGCCGAGCGGTTCTAGATGCTTCAGTCCAGAACTGTGCGACCGCTACGGTCGCAGGTTCGAATCCTGCCTTGGGCATGGATGTCTGTGATGTCCTTAGGTTTAAGTAGTTTTATGTTCTAGGAGACTGATGAACTCAGATGTTGTCCCATAGTGCTCAGAACCATTTGAACCATTTGAATAATAAGATCGAAAGACCAAGGCCGAAGTGCTCGGATCAAAAAGAATGTAAGAGAGGCATGTAGCGTTTCGCCCGTACTGTTGTAACAATGGCGAAAATCAAAGAAAGGTTCATGAGAGGAATTATGTTCAGGGTTAAAGGACATCAATAACAGAATTCGCTGATGGCATCGCTATCCTTAGCGACAGTGAAGAAGAATTGCAGGATCTGCTGAATGTAATGCACAGTTTCTTGAATACAGAATAAAGAATGAGAGTGAATCGAAGGAAGTCGAAAATAATGAGAAGTAGCAGAAATGAAAACTGCGAAAAACTTAACATCCGGATTGATGCTCACGAAGTGGATGAAGTTAAGAAATTCTGTTACCTAGGCAGCAGCATAACCCGTGATGGACGGCACAAGGAGGACGTCAAAAGCAGACTAACACTGGCAAAAATACCATTCTGGCCAAGATAAGTCTATTGGTATCACACGTAGACCTTAGTTTGAGCAAGAAATTTCTGATGATGTACTTTTGGAGCACAGTATTGTATGGTGGTGAAACATCGGCTATGGGAAAACCGGAAAAGAAATGAAATGAAGAATTTGAGATGTGGTGCTATAGAAGAATGTTGAAAATTAGGTAGACTGATTAGGTAAAGAATGATGAGTTTCTCGGGACAAGTGGTGAGTAAAGGAATACATAGGAAATACTAAAAAGAAGAAGGGACAGTATTGTTGGACACCGGCTAAGACATCAGGGGATAAGTTCCATGGTACTAGAAGGAGATGTAGAGGGTAAAAACGGTACAGGAAGACAGAGACTGGAGTATATCCAGAAAATAATCGAGGAAAAAAAAGAAAGAGAGCCAAAAAAACCCTCGTGTAAATATCACTGCAAGAAATGTTGTGACTTGGCAAGACAGCCAAGCCACTATGAGATAGCCGAAAGGCACGCGTTTAGGCTCACGCAGTCTGGCGTGAGGTCTGGAACAGTTAAAGGAATAGAGACTAGCAAAAAAGGTACGTAGCTGTTGGAATACTTAACTTTAATCCATAATTGGTGAACATCGGTCTGACGGTACATGCATCACAAGATAAATAGCAAATGATAATGGCGCCTTGCTAGGTCGTAGCAAATGACGTAGCTGAAGGCTATGCTAACTATCGTCTCGGAAAATGAGAGCGTAATTTGTCAGTGAACCATCGCTAGCAAAGTCGGCTGTACAACTGGGGCGAGTGCTAGGACGTCTCTAGACCTGCCGTGTGGCGGCGCTCGGTCTGCGATCACTGATAGTGGCGACACGCGGGTCCGACGTATACTAACGGACCGCGGCCGATTTAAAGGCTACCACCTAGCAAGTGTGGTGTCTGGCGGTGACACCACAAGAAAAGCTTCAGAACTTGGGGAAAAGGCAATGAAACCGTCCTGAGATTACTCACTATAGTAAATGGATACACGGAAAAGTTTATGAGATTGAGAAAACCATGTATAAGACTATATGAGTATTATCTCGAAGTGTGGTCAAAAACCATTTTTGTTTCAGTCATCACACTGATGCAGCCAACTGTGAATTCGTCTCCTTCGCTAACCTTTTCATCTCAGAGTGGCACTTCCAACGTTCTGAGTTATTTACTGGATGTATTCCTGTCTCTGTCTTCTTCTAAAGTTTTTGCCTTCTACAGCTCCTTCTGGTACCATGCAAGATATTCCTTGATGTCTTAACAGATGTACTATAATCCTGTCGCTTCTTATTGTCAGTGTTTTCCGTATATTTTTTTCTTAGCTGATTCTGTGGTGAACCTTCTCATTCCTTACCTTATCAGTCCACATAATTTTGAACATTATTCTGGAGCAACACATGTCAAATGGTTCGATTCTCTTGTGTTCCGGGTTTCACACAGTCCATGTTTCACTGCCATACAATGTTGTCCTCCAAGCGTACATTCTCAGAAATTTCTTCCTCAAATTAAAGTCTATGTTCTATACTACTAGACTTCTATTGGCCAGGAATGCCCTATTTGCCAGTACTTGTCTGCTTTAGATGTCCTCCTTGCTCCATTCGTTATGCGTTATTTTGCTGCCAAGGTGGCAGAATTCCTTAACTTTCTTTACTTCATGATCCTCAGTTCTGATATTAAATTTCTGCTGTTATTTCTGTTAGCTCTCACTACTTTCGTCATTCTTCAATTTTCTCTCAATTTACATTAGACTGTTCATTAGGTATAGCGCATCTGTATAGTTCTTCTTCACACTCATTGGTGATAGCAACGTCATAAGCGGATTTTATCATTCCTATTCATTCACCTTGAATATTAGTCACACACTTGGAATTTTCTTTCATTTCCGTCGTTGCTTCCTCGGTGTATACATTAAAAAGTGGAGGTGAAAGACTACATCCCTATCTTACACCTTTTTTAATCCAAGCACTTTGTTCTTCGTGTTCCAGTCTAATTATTCCCTCCAGGTTTTGTACATATTGTATATTGCCCATGTATCCCTATAACTTACCCCTATCTCTCTTAGAATTTAGAACATCTTGCACCATTTTTCACCGCCGAAAGCTTTCTCTTTATTTTTCTACAGTCTTGCTTACTTAATCAGCTACAACATCAGAACTGTCTCTCTGGTGTCTCTACATTTCCTAAAGCCGAACTGATCATCGTCTAACAGATCCTAAACTTCCTTTTTCGATCTTCTGTATATTATTCTTGCCCCATTAGCTGTTAAGCCGAATGTGCGATAATTCTCTCACTTGTCGACTCTTTCTATTCTCGGAATTGTGTGGACGATGTATTTTCGAAAGTCTGATGGTATTTCACCAGTCTCGTATATTCTACATACCAACACTAATAGTCTCTTTGTTGGCACTTCCCGCAATAATTTTAAAAACTCCTATGGAGTATTGTCTATGCCTTGCACCTAATTTGCCTTAAGTCGTCCAGAGTTATGTTAAATTCAGTTCCTAGTACTAGAGCCCCAATCTCTTCCCTGTCGACTAGTCTTTCCTCCTCTATCACTTCATCGACAAATCTCCCCTCACTGAGCTCTTCAGTGTACTCTTTCCATCTATCTGTTCTCGGTCTGCATTTAACAGTGGAATTCGCATTGCACTTTTAATGTTACCACTCTTCCTTTTAATTTCGCCGATGGCTGTTTTGATTTTTTTATGCGAAGCGTCAGCTCTACCGACAATCATTACTTTTCCAATCTCTTCGCATTTTTCATACAGAACTTTCGTTTTAACTTCTCTGCACTTCCTATTTACTTCATTCCTAATGATTTCTATTTTTGTATTCCTGAATTACCCTGAAAATTTTTGTACTTCCTTCTTTCGTACGTCGAGTGAAATATTTCTTCTGTTACCCTTCGTTTCTTCGCAGTTACCTTCTTCGCACGTATGTTATTCTTTCCACCTTCTGTACCTGCTCATCTTAGAGATGCCCATTCCTCTTCATCTGGACTGTCTATCGAGCTATTCATTATTGTAGTATGTATAGCCTTAGACAACGTTAAGCGTATGTCTTCATTCCTTAGTACTTCTGTATCCCACTTCTTTGTGCATTGATTCTTTCAGACTGGTCTCTTAAAGTACAGCTTACTCTTCGTCATTATTAAATTGTGATCAGAGTCTATATCTGCTCCTGGGTACGTTCTACAATCCATTGACTGAATTCAGAATCTCTGGCTGTCCACGATAATCTAACTGGAATCTTCTTTCATTTCTGCTATTCCTCTGTAACTCTTTCTTCTACTCCTTCCCCTACAGCCGCTTTCCAATCTGTCATGGCTATTAGATTTTCATCTCCTTTTACTTACCAAATTACCAGGCCTGCATCCTTACATACTTTTTCTTTCTCTTCATCTTCTGCCTACGACGTCAGGATATGTACAGAAACTATTGTTATCAGTGTTGATTTGCTGTCAAGTCACAGTTCACAGTAACTCACTTTCTGCCCTACTATCCCGTTCATAACGAGTCCCACTCTCATTATACCACTTTCTACTGCTTTTGGTATTACCTGACAATTAACTGACCAGAAATCCCTGTCTTCTTTCTATTTGACATGACTAACCACCATTATATCTAGATTGAGCCTGATCATTTATCTTTTCAGATGTTCTAGCTTCCCTACCAAGATGAAACTTGTGACATTTCGTGGCCTGGCCTGTAGAACTTACCATTTCATCATTATCCAATCTTTTCCATGTCACCTTCCCTTGCTAGTCCCTTTCCGAAGATCCAAACGTGGAACTAGTCCTGATTCTTTTGCCTATGGGAAGACCATCATAACAAGTTTTCAGTATCAGGCAACGTGTTTTGTAAATACACATTGTGTGTTTTTAATGCAGTTGTTTTCATTGCCTTTCACATCCTCATGCAGTTGATCACTGCTAATTCTTCCATCTATTAGGGGAATTTTCCCACCCCAAGAGCAAGACCGTACCCTGAACCAATGTCCGTTCCTCTGTCCTCTTTGCTGTGCTGTTGGCAGAACGAGTGTGACTTATTACGCTGGAGGATTTCACCCGCCAATTCGTAGACGTGTGGATATGTATTCATCATCAGTTGCCAGATACGATGTATGCGTTCAGTTGAAATCAACTTTAAATGCTGGGAAAGCCACCTATATGCTTGATGAAGGGCGGCATACTAGTTGTATACGAGACGTTTCAGTGGACACCTGGTTTAGTCGAAGAAATATTCCTATGAGCTTTGAAGCCAAAAAATTATTTGGTGAAAGAGATCATATTAGATCATTTCCTTGAATATTACATATGACTAATGCACATAGGCGATACCATGCTCCAAAGGCACGATTAACAAGCACATAAAGTGGGAAATATATTAACATTATTAGCGCATCGTTAAACAGAGTACATAGTGAGGGCGATGGCATTGACATTCAGCATAAAAAGCTGAACACACTGCCTGTGAAGTATATATATCACAATGACTCCAACGAAATCACAGAATGACTGTAACTGCTCGCAGCGTCAGCCATCACAGGAATTACAGCTCACTTTATCTAAATAATGTCAGTAAGATGCATTCTTGAACAATAATTATGGAGATGATGATGGTCTGTGCACACCACAGGCCTGCTCACAAAACGTTTTCATGTAGATGAGTCATAATAAGTGGTTTGTATGATTTGTGGCAGGTTGATGTCGTGGATGTCAGCGAATATTCATGATCGAATAAAGGTTTCAAATTTATCTTAATGAACATAGACACATACTCCAAATTTGCTTAAATCCCTCCTGTGAAGATGAAGACTGGGAGGGAAGTTTCTCAGGTATTTGAGCAACTGCTGCAGACTGAACCAAATTTGTGTCCTGACAACTTACAAACTGATCATGGAAGCGAATTTAGCAATAAGGATTTCAAGTCAGAATGGAATAAATCATTAGTGAATATTCTCCCAAATGGAAGCGAGTATTGTGAAGTGTCTGAACAGAATGGTGAGAAATCATACGTGTGCAGGATTTAATCTTAATGGTTCATACGCACTCTCTCACAAATTATTGGAGAGTATTATCGAGCTCAACATCATATGATTAAGATGAGACCTATTGATCTTAATGACAATAGGCTTCTAAATACAGTATACAACCGTATTAAGATAGTGCATCTATACAAGCAGAAATTCAATGTCGGTGATTTGGCGTATATTTTGAAATACAAAACTGCATTTGAGAAGTCTTACCTTCTGAATTAGTTAACAGAAATATTTAAAGTGCCCAACTGCTATGGACAGACATGGGAATTTACATCTTAAAGGGCAGTGAAGGAGAATAAATTGCAGGGAGACTTTACACAGACAATTACAGAAAAGTTTTGAATCAGATGTGTTTCCCGTAGAGCATGTCAAAAGGCGTCACATAAACAAGGCTAAAGTGAAATGATTCGCCTTCCTATTATTGCAAAATGTTATGAGAACGCTCACAATTTGGTAAATAGAACGGTGAGCTAACGTCAGACAGTGCAGTATTATAACATGAGTTGAGGGAAGTGCACCAGAGATGATGGTGGTATTCTTCAATGCATATCCATGGATACAACTTTTGTGGACCTGGAACAAAACTAAAACAGCATCTGATTTATAGTGACAAGGCGATTAATCTTATTGAGCATGATTTAGTGAGTACTGCAAATCAAGATTTGACGGAATGTCGCAATCTAAATTGAATTTTAGGCAATAAATCCAAACAAATATATCTAAGAAGGAACATAGGCACAGGATACGTACATCAGCATTCACAGTTTATAAAACAGTGCATGCCACATTAAATAGGATGTTGAAATAAATTTCAAACAAATTATGGACGCAGTTTATTGTATACTAAAGAAGAAATAAAAAAAATTCACCAGTGGTAGTGGCAACAAGCTTCTTGAAAAACAAGAAGCAGAAGAAAGGAGTAAGAAGAAGTTGTATTAAAACGCTTAAGGTTCTGCTATTACCCAAGATATCTGGTGGAATTATCCTATTTCTAATTCCAGCAACAGCAAGGCTGTCAGCAATTGACTCATTAGCAGGAGGAGTCTCTGTCATAGCTTTAAGTGCAAAGAATGCGCAAAACATTCAGGAGCAGCTACAGGAATTTAAAAGGCATAACAGGATGTTGCAGGACTCCACAGTAAGTAAAGGATTATTTTCACTATACAAGAAAGGACTTAATCTGTTTATTAAAGAAAAAGCTCGCCAACTACGCTACTGGACAGACCACTTAGCAACACATATCTGCTTATATTCGTCAAGAAACTCCAAATCCCAAGATTTGTGGTGTATTTATGCGGAATGCGTAACTGAAGGCGATTTGGAAATGTAAGGAAAGAGGGATCGTAAGTTTAGCCATTGGAGGAGGATATGGAATGCTCTGGATTGTGTATGTTAAAACCGTGAATTCTTCAATTTTCGACGATGGTAATAAGACTTTAGTTTGTACCACTGTGGGCATTTCTCTCTAATGTTTCACCTGTCGAATGCACAAATGAAGCAGTATCTGCATCACCATGTCACATGAGATTTAGATGTAATCAAATACTCTCTGACAGAGTACACGCGTGTATTAAGTGCAAATTACTCCCCCCCCCCCCCTCCCTCTAGTAGATCCAAGCAAGGATGAATGGAGTATTGCATCAGTCGGTCTGGAGACTTACTACATAATTCCGAATATCATCGAGGCGAACAATAAAATTAATCTAGTAGGAGGCAAAGTTGTGGGAATTCCTGTTGACTCTTTTAACATTGACGATTTAAATGACATTAAAAAAAGATATGTAAACGTATTTGCCTTATGCGTAAACCTTAATGTGTTTAAAATAGAAATCAAAACGACAGAGCAGACAACTGACTTTATCCATGACGGCTCAATACAGACAGAACTTGGTTCCCCAGGAGTCAAATTTTGGCTAACAATACCGAGAAAATTTAGGAGTTGAATCAATCAGTGGATATTTTACCTGTTAGCATAATCCTTGCCCCATGTAATGTCATAAAGAATTCATCCCTCCATGGCCGATTAATACATACCAGCTACGGATTTCTCCCTACAGTGTAACCAGGTTACAAACTCGTTGAGGTACTGAGCTGACCCGTGAATGTTTAGACATTGCACGATATCGAGTTGTGTTGGACAGGACTAGAATAAAGTTGATTTTAGAGGAGGGTAAATAGTGTTTAACCTTTATTCGAAGCGGCGCTATGGATGTAAAGTTTAATACCAGCCCAAAGTCCGGCCAATACTCCGCTTTGCAACAGAAGGAGAATGTCGTAACGGTCGAAATCCCAAGTTCCTCAAGCCGATAGGACTGAAACTTCATAATGACATTTCTAAATTTAACAGCTCCAGTTTAGTAAGATGAATGAATTACTCACGAGGAATGTATCTACGATGAACCTGTTTCTTTAGTGACGTTCAATAATAATCATGAGATAAGAACTCTCAATCAGTGTTAAGAATATTTAACAGTTCCAAGCAGCAGTTTCATATACTTAGAAGGCACATTTCTGAAGAATGATGGAACCACTCTAGCGGCAACACCGTGACTTACATGTAATCTGTTTGCCTTTCTGTTTCAAAAAATTTTGTACAAACTTAATGCAGTTCAAGTTGAACATGCAAGAAATGTTGGAATCAACCTGATAGTTGACGCAGGATGGTTCATTGACAAATCGATAAGTGATAACTTTGGTATGTGTATGCCTCTAAATATCTTTATAGGCCTCTCTGAGGATAATAAACACAGTATTATGAACGACAAATAGTAAGTGACTGACATTCTAAGTACTACATATGTAATGCGTACTGCAGAAAATTAAACGTTTTTGGATAAATTAGTGTGGAAAGTACTGCTCACATATGTATGACATGAGGGCCGTCTGAAACTGTTACTTGTACTGAATTATGGAGTTCAGCAGCCATTAAGTTTCCGTTCATGGGAGCTATAAGAGTATTCTGTTGATGACTTCAGGAGACAGCTTGTCGATTAAGACATAAAGAGATGTCTCCATATATTATTCTGCGACTGCAGACAGACAAGAAAGGGAATATGACTAATGATTCCGTTGTATTCGACAACTATAATCTAATCAGTGCTAAAGTGCTACTGAATAACTCGTAAGATAATCTACAAGTTGACTGGAACATTGAGAATATCGGTCTACTGTATGACATGTACTCGAAGATTCACTCTTTTTACATTGAATATAATGAATTTGGATGAATGTTTAGCCAACAGAAGGTTCAATAACTGGCACCACTTGTCGTAATCGATTGCTCAAAGCAAATTGAGATATCAAGGCAGGCCCTATGGACAATTGTACATGATCTGAATCATCAGACAATCTCCCTCCAAACACCGTGGCATATGCACTACTGCTGCACGGTCCTGTTATTAATTACTCAAATCTCACAGGTACTGTGAAAAAAATTGTATAAATGTGACTTTCCACGATGCTATTTCGAAGTGCAAACATCGTCATGGATGTGCACGACTTTTATGATGAGTGTTGACAGTTGGTATAATTGAGATTGAGATATCAAGGCAGGCCCTATGGACAATTGTACAGGATTTGAATCATCAGACAATCTCCCTCCAAACACCGTGGCATATGCACTACTGCTGCACGGTCCTGTTATTAATTACTCAAATCTCACAGGTACTGTGAAAAAATTTGTATAAATGTGACTTTCCACGATGCTATTTCGAAGTGCAAACATCGTCATGGATGTGCTCGACTTTTATGATGAGTGTTGACAGTTGGTATAATTGAGATTGAGATATCAAGGCAGGCCCTATGGACAATTGTACAGGATTTGAATCATCAGACAATCTCCCTCCAAACACCGTGGCATATGCACTACTGCTGCACGGTCCTGTTATTAATTACTCAAATCTCACAGGTACTGAGAAAAAATTTGTATAAATGTGACTTTCCACGATGCTATTTCGAAGTGCAAACATCGTCATGGATGTGCACGACTTTTATGATGAGTGTTGACAGTTGGTATTTAAAGATCTTGCATTCCTTACATTTGACGATACTGGGTAAGCATTTATCGTCAATTCACCCAAACTTTTCAGTACATTACAGAGTGCCAAGACTCGATGCACAGCTTCCTGGTTAGACACAATCACCGTGGAAAACGGTGGTGTGACGATGGACTGTAGTATGAAGAGATGGTGCACTGTTCTGGATCTATAATCCTAATGATAGCATTTTTTACATCAAAGGTCGTGAAGAAGTTTTGTGGCTTTACGACATTTTCAAAAGAACGTCAACAAGGAACATTGAAGATGATAAGTGCTCAACTGTTTGTAGAGTAAGGAAAAGGTATGGTTGATACACAAGTGATTGTACAAGGTGTTTGTTTTAACTTGAGACAACTACTCAATATCTCGAAAACGATGCATCATAAGAAATCAAATGTTTTAGGTGAAAAGTTCATATTAGTAAAGGGAACATCTGATTGAGCTACAACTAGTCAACTCCTAACCATGCCTCCTCCATTGGCGGAGTCAATTTCGTATGTCCCTATGGGAACCCGCATTTATATTGCATATTCGGATTCTACGGCAAAAATGTGTACTCGAACCATCGTTTTCTATTCGTGGTAGATGGTTCTGTAGCTGACAAATGTTGAAATTTATGTTCGAAACTTATTTAGAGTTGTAAATTTGATTGTCCAGTGGAATATTCTTGGCCATTTCGATGTCTCGTTAGAAACTACATTTAGCATGATGTAGGAACAACAACATTGATCTAATAGTTCTCTGTTCCAATTGGAATGCTTGATATCGGAGAGAAACCTTTTGCCACTCACCATTGGAGTGGTTGATTTCAAAGAGTCCCCTTGTCTGTCACCACTGGAGTGCTTGAGTTTCGTGAGTACGTGAACGTTTACACGACATGTGTGTACCCATGGCAGGTGTGGGTGTCACTATCACTTCATGGACGTTTTGCCTTATTACAGTGGTTGGGTTTGTGTTCCACTAGCCGGCCGCGGTGCTCTAGCGTTTCCAGGCGCTCAGTCCGAAACCGCGCGACTGCTACGGTCGCAGGTTCGAATCCTGCCTTGGGCATGGATGTGTGTGATGTCCTTAGGTTAGTTAGGTTTAAGTAGTTCTAAGTTCTAGGGGACTGATGACCGCAGATGTTAAGTCCCATAGTGCTCAGAGCCATTTGAACCATTTTTTGTTTTTTGTGTTCCACCGGTAGCTGCCATGTAGTGGCCAGCATGAGAGCTACGGTGACGGGATGGAAGTAAACCCTGAAATCAGTCACAACGATGATGGGTTTGGAGGAAAGTCACCAAAATCAAGCATTTAGATGGTTTGGGGACTCACAACAGTCAGCCCCATACGAAACAGAAAACTGCATTAGCATACAATTAGCCTAGCTGCCAGATATGTCAATGTCTGGACATGTTATTTGTACTGTACAATCACATTTGGAACATTCCGGTATCTTTTGAACATTAATATCAGCCGTTAGAACCTTAAGATTTGCATTTACATCGTAAATGACATGTAGGAACAAATGAGGCGGTTCTAGACTGCAAAAACATGCACGCGTGATATATGTCGATTACAGTGCCATCTATTACAAATGGAAACCAATGGTTTGAGTAAACTGTATATATTTTTTGGCACAGATTCCAAATATGCAGTAAAAATACGAAGATTATCCCACCCACAGAGGAGGGATAGTTAGGAGGAGGCCAGTTTAAGCACAAACAGACACACCCATTGTAATATTAATATTTCACCTAGAAAATTTTTCTCGTTTGATGCATTATCTTCGAGATAATTTGTTGTCTCAAGATAAAATAAAACAGCCTGTATATGTGCTTGAGAAATGTAAGAATAATTCTATGTTGGATTTTCAATCAATTACGTTATCCTTTCTTTTAAACTGTGTACATTTTCAATTTATTTGCTTCCTCTTCTTACTGGGTTCAGGTAAGTTATGCTGCCTGTGCAGGTTAATGAAAATCTGGTTTGTAATTCGGGAAGTCTCTTCAGTATGTTTTTGGAAGTATCACATGTCCAGAGCTGCCTGCATCCAAGAGCCCACATTCGCCTCCCTGTGGAGAGTTAGGGGAAGTCATTTGATACATGAACTTAGGCACACACACCATTCTGAGAGTGGGGGCTCTTCACCATCACTGTGGAATCTATGGCACGACACTTTTTCGTACGCAGTTGGCAGTTGCGCGTAAGTGCGGCACGTCAAGGCCAGTAGTGCTCAGTGCCGAGGTGCCGTGGACGGTGTGCAGCTGGCTCAGGGCAGCAGCAGCAGCGCCCGTGTCTGCCCAGGTGGTCGGTGACACAGCATGGCAGCAAGGGTAGTCAGTGTCAGGCAGACAACAGCTTCATGGTGGCCGGCGGCATCCGTCTCTCTCAAGTGTGGATTGCTTTTATAGTGTTAATGGGGAGCCCCACAAAGCAATATCACAGGATTCGCTGCAGGCCTCCTGTGACCTCAAAAGTGATCTAGAGCACACCTGCACTGAAATATAAGAACCCCGGTGTGATACTGTTGCCTTAACTGGGCGCTGCAAAGGGCCGGAATAAAATAATTTTCTTTTGAGCACAGTATTGGTTGAATCCCAGTGTCGTTCATGCGACTCTCCAGACGCTGGTGTGATAGCGGACAGGTCTGGCTCGCCGGCACCTACACCTGCAGGTTAGAACCTGGCAACGAGGTGATGAGCATTCTCCATTCCTATTGGCTGAAATAGGCAATTAAATGCGGCTCTCATCTATAGAAAGGTCCTCTTTGATGTGGATAATCATTCAAGTCTGGACACTGATAGGAACCACTTACCTTTCTGAGTAGAATGTCCAGAACAGTTCTTTGACGCTTCTCAGTAGCTATTCTAGCATTCCCTTTCTTCCTATCCTGACTAGGCAGGCTAGAGAAAATCATTATTGCTTCTCGGTAACTACCCCAATAATCCTTCCATTGATTCATACTGCATAGACTGCTTATGGTACTCTCTCAGTTGCGTTCAATCTGTGATTCCTTCCCACTGGGTAGACTGGCTGGAGTATTCCCTAGCATTTCTCATTAGCAACTGGCATTCCTGTGTTCTTTATTTCCTTCCTAGACCTTGTCACAATTCTGTGTCCGTGAAATATAAGCGATATATTGGCAGTAATAATGATGCCACTAATACGCATCCCACTCTGGACGCAGGTAATTCTGCAGGTATATGATGATGATTTCTATCCACATGGTTTGACTGTTTTTCGCGTTTTTAGCTACAATGCAGTGACTAATTTCTCCTTCTTCATTTTCTTCTTCTTCTTGTTCTTCTTCTTATTCCTCTGTTGCAGAGGGGAGCACGACATAACCCAACATGAACGACAGTATTCCGGAGGATCTGGTGAAGCTCCTTAACATTCCAGAGAACGGCGCCTGGATAACATCGAATATCTGAACGTAACTACCCGTCCCTTCTATTCTCTCTCTCTCTCTCTCTCTCTCTCTCTCTCTCTCTCTTTCTCCTCCGCCCTCTCACTCTCTCTATGTGTGTGACTGATGTAATTATCTAATATTATGCTTTTTTCTTGTTTGTTGTAGAATTCTTCTACGAAATCGCGGCTACAAACATGGATCAGTTACCACCAAGTCCAATAACAATTAATTCATAGCCGAAATAGGGTACTGAAATTTATTCGGAGGATAATATTCAAATAGAGCCAGAGATCCTCGTATATGAAGCAATGCCTTTCTTCACCGTGAGACTATGAGCGATAGCTAACGTCATGCGAGAAGTGGACAGGTGAGTAGTTGTTCTTCCTGTTCTTATACACTAATATTTTTTACCCACACAATTGCATGCTAAATTTTAATAAACATGAGGTGTTTATACTCATTTCTAGGTGCTGTCAGTGATGATAACAGAGCTGATGCTTGAGAGACTGAATTAAACCACTCAGCTCCACAGTCTATGACTGAGAGCCCATTATTTGATCCATCTCCAGTCTCCAACATTAGTTCATGCGGATGATCCTGGTCATCGAGGAATAAATACATATACGTGGTAGTTTTTCCTATTTTCCCACAACAATAACAATTTTTTTCGACTTTCATCCATGCATTACTAACATGAGGTGTTCTTCCTTATTCCTAGCTGCATTCAATGAAAATATTTCTATGAGCCAAGGGAGTGTCAAATAACAGCTGTAGCTCGATAGGATCTTACGAGAGACAGCGGCCAATAATGTTGTGGGGAATGTCCTGTTGACTGATTCAGACACTGCTAACTTTGAGCCACTAAAAACGTTTGCACGTACCTTTATTTCTCTATTACACATGATACTCATCAGTTCTTCTTTTTTCTTTGCAGATTATGTGGATAAGATACAAGGAATTACAAATCCGGTGCATTTGCTGTGGTCTGAGCCACTTTCCCCGCACCCTGAACCATCCTACGAATGTCGCCATTAAGCATCATCACAACATCGTACATGGCCCAGTAACAGCAGCCCCTATCACTCTGTTACTGATCACTTAGTAAGTCCTCTGGCAACATTGGATTATTCTATGGTTGCAGGCACATTAAGAGACAGGATCTCACAGGCCAACATTGACAACGAATATGGGCTATCAACATCCTGCTACTTTCCTTAATGGTAGTGGAGCTGTTCTGGAAAGGTAGCCCCTTCGATTAAGACAGAGTAATTTCTGTACTGTGAACTCATACATCCTCCCACAAGAAGGCAATAAAGATTTTGAGGAAAAAGAGCACCATAAAAAATCTAGAGAGGGGGAGGGGGTGATGGTGTGGTATTGCAGGGCAAGTCAATTGCAGAATGGTACAGAATATTTACCAAGACCCTCATACTGGTCCGATAAGACACCCAGCCACATACTCCATCCTGGTATACATGCATCAAAACCAGTTTTGTATAACCTTAGTTACGAAAGTTCCGGAACCAGTACAGAAAATTGAATAGAGATCAACAAACACATCATTTCAGCCCTTTTTATTGCTCATGAAAACCACACATTGCATGTTGTACCACCATACAGCGAGACCTTCAGAGGTGGCGGTCCAGATCGCTGTACACACCGGTACCTCTAATACCCGGTAACACGTCCTTTTGATGCATGCCTGTATTCGTTGTGGCATACTGTCTACAAGTTCAGCAACGCACTGTTGGTCCAGATTGTCCCAATCTTCAAGGGCGATTCGGCATAGAGCCCTCAGAGTGACTGGTGGATCACGTCGTCCATAAACAGCCCTTTTCAATCTATCCCAGGCATGTTCGATAGGGTTCGTTTCTGGAGAACATGCGGGCCATTCTAGTCGAGCGATGATGTTATCCTGAAGGAAGTCATTTACAAGATGTGCACGATGGGGCGCGAATTGTCCTCCATGAAGACGAATTTCTCGTCAATATGCTGCCGATATGGTTGCACTATCGGTCGGAGGATGGGATTCACGTATCGTACAGCCGTTACGGCGCCTTCCATGACTACTAACGGCGTACGTCGGCTCCACATAATGCCACCTCAAAACAACAGGGAAGCTCCAGCTGGCTGCACTCATTGGATAGTGTGTTTAAGGCGTTCAGCCTGACTAGGTTGCCTCCAAACACGTCTCCTACGATTGTCTGGTTGAAGGCATATGCGACACTCATCGGTGAAGAGAACGTGATGCCAATCCTGAGCGGTCCACTCGGCATGTTGTTGGGCCCATCTGTACCGCGCTGCCTGGTGTCGTCGTTGCAAAGATGGACCTCGTCATGGATATCGGGAGTGAAGTTGCGCATCATGCAGTCTACTGCGCACATTTTGAGTCGTAACACGAAGTCCTGTGGCTGCACGAAAAGCATTATTCAACTTGGTGGCTTTGCTGTCAGGGTTCCTCCGAGCCATAATCCGCAGGTAGGGGTCATCCATTGCAGTAGTAGACCTTGCGCGACCTGAGCGAGGCATGAAACTGGCAGTTCCTATCTCTCTGTATCTCCTCCATGTCCGAACAACATCGCTTTGATTCACTCCCAGAGTCTGGACACTTCCTTAGTTGAGAGCCGTTCCTGGTACAAAGTAACTATGCGGACGTGATCGAACCGCGGGATTGACCGTCTAGGCATGGTAGAACTACAGACAACACGAGCCGTGTACCTGCATCCTGGTGGAATGACTGGAACTGACCGGCTGTAGGACCGCATCCGTCTAATAGGTGCTGCTCATACATGTTTGTTTACATCTTTGGGCGGATTTGGTGACATCTCTGAACAGTCAACAGTCAAAGGGACTGTGTCTGTGATACAATATCCACATTAAACGTCAATCTGAAGATTGTGGGAACTGGAGTGATGCAAAACTCTTTTTGATGTGTGCAATATACTCGCATGTCTTAATTGAGGTGACCAGTTTTATCCATTTTCCAGAAGATGTTTCCTCTAAAAAAGACATGCACTAATGTCCAAAACCTTGATAAGGACAATAGGTATTCCTTTGCAAGTTAACTTCTGGCTAGTAACAGATATTCCCCAAAAGACACACAGCTGACAAGTAAATACGAAGTATCTGATCTCCATGAGCTTTACAATTTCGAATGCCTCTCATTTCTTGTAAAGCCCCAGGACCTACAAAGATTTTGAGAGGCAGAACCCTGATTATTCAATTCACGTTTACTATCTCTATGTTGATGATGATAGCAACCCAGAAGAAGGTCACCATGAACATACTGTCACACTGTGCTGAAGCGTAAAATATCTGAACTCCTCTACTTTTCAAATTTAGCTGATCAGCACACAAACACGTGGATTTATTTTTATTCCCTGAGGGCGAGGAGCAACTCTATGTGTGAATCAATAGCATGTCCACCTACTTTCCTCCGAACTTTCAAAAAATAAAGGTGCAATCTATATTTGCCACAGATGTCTCAACCATTTACGGAGAATGAGTATCTTGAAATGTACTTAATTGACTGCTCGAGCTAGGAACCGGTATGTGTGGAAATGCCTACCTAACCAAGATAAAATGTTCTAATGGTTAAGAATGCCAACCACCAGGAATGAGCCCCTTCGTTGTATAAGCTGACTTCGAGTGCCTCCTGTGGTGCTTTCTGAACGCAACCTCTCTGCTTCTCATACTAACTGTACAGAATGAGACATACCATAAGGGGCTGTGTATCAAGCTGCTATGCACATGTGACTCCAGTTGCAACAACTTCAGGTCATATGTCAGGGATGATCCTGCAAGACAGTCGCTCGCTGATCTCGAAAAACTTACGAGGGAAGTTGATGGAATTTATTGTAACAATTTCCTCATAACTGACTTACAGGAGAAAGAGGCTTTATATGAGCAGGCACTTTATTGTCATATTTGTGGGATACCACTGGATAGAGAAGCGTAAACCACCCATAGAAACCACTGTCATCTAATGGGGAAGTTCCACAGTGCAGCTCTTGCAACTTGAAGTACGAACTCCCACCACACATATTCGTCTTCTTTCACAATATGAGTGGGCATGCTGCACAAATTTTCGTTGAAAATTTGGGTTTTTGAATGCTTATGAGATCAATGTCATTCCTGATACCACTGAAAATCACATTCCATTTTCCAAGAGACTCACACCAAGAATAATGCTCTGCTCCCTGGATTCACTACACTTCATGCACGAGTCTCTTCAGAAACTTCCTGAGACAGTACATGACTCCATGAAAACACATTTTCCAACACAGTCACATTCTCTGGTAAACTTACAGCCACAGCCATAACAGAGCATGAGCAGGTCGTGAATGTTTAGTATGTGTTTAGCATCCTTAGTTTAGGAAAATATGCAAGATTGTACTAAAATAACGATGCACAATTGTTCATGGACATTTTCGAGATATTCCAAAGCGTATGCCTGGGCACATACTATTTCCATCCCCAATCTTAGATACTGTTGGAGGTTTCTGTAGTGCAGAGTATATCACTGCTTGTTCCCCAGCGTTGTCAACAGCTTCGGGGTAGAAGAATTTCGTGGGACTAGCCATTCCAGATACAACGGAAAGTCGATGTGTACATCAGGTAGTCGGGCAGGATGTGCCAGTTCTACCTTCAGAACGTAGTCACATCAGAATCTGCAGCAACATTATTGCTCTTTTCCTTCAGCTGACGATTGTCTTCAGGCAGTCATCAGAACCCTCTGAATGGTAGAGTTCGTTGCATGTCATACTTGTAGAGGTTGTTAACATCCAAGTAAATGATGTATTTTAAATCGTCACATGGCCTCTACTCCTCACTCATCTTGTGGGCTCATTTGCTTGGTATACATGTGAATGAACAGGTTAGGTCTCCTGCGAATCCCGGGTTTGAAGAAGGGAAGCATGCCAGCAACAGTTTGATACTTTCACCTGCTCTTCTTAACGTTGTGTTCCTCGAAAGCCTCGTTCACCGGTGGTTGGGTCGTTATGGTGCAAGAAATAATATCGCCGGGTCAAATTTAAGTGGGCCACCATCTTCAGTGAATGACTAGCTGCTAAGGAATGACGAAGGCTTTGGTGCAGTTCACGAAGCTTGTCTATATTGGTGTGTGTGTTCTGGACCTCTAAAATCTCCTCATGTACCGATTCCACTATGAGTATGCTAAGACACACTTCGCTAATCGTAGGTTACTTCATATGGCTACAGACAGTTTCATCTGCTGTGTGAAAGGCTGAGATTCATATGAAGTAATTAAGTGTAATTCCATACGTCTATATATGCAGCCGATAATCCTTTTGGAATGAGACCACAAAACAAGAAGTTTATTGGCCTGATGAAAGATGAGCGAATGGTTCGCAGATTGTGGAGTTTGTGGGACTCGTATGCATACTGCACAGATGCAGGAGCCACCCAGAGGCAGGTTGATGGAATGCATCACGCAGCCTCAAAGGCTCTCATGATGTCGGATTGCAAGAGATGTCTGCTCAATGGAATTAGTGCTGCTCCACATCTGTTGCGCCATGTAGTCTTTCGATCACCAGACCATGAGGTGCAAGCTGCACTGCAGCTAAGTGTGATACATCGAATTTCCACGCAACCCTACCCCTAAATGCCCTATGTGTCATGTTCACGTTATAAAAACTGACCGGACAAATTTAGTTGCTGAGTACTCTGTTTTTCAGGCTACCATAGATATAAGTTCTATCGATCCCACTCGTGGATTAGATAGTAATATAGGTGAATCCTGGATTTATTGCTGGTTGAGCCAGATGTCAGTCAAATGCTGTCCTTACACTAAGTCTCTCAGTTTCAGTTATTTGCTTGGATCGGGCACTTGGTCGGTGGTGGAAAGAACACAGTTGAAATCACCAGGAAGAATAGTGTTTTCTTTAGCGAGATTGATTAACTCAACAACGCTTTTTAGAAAGAAGGTCGTTCTGTACAGTCTGGCTGGCTGACTGAACGCAGATAATAATGAGCTGAGAAGTGTCTGTTTCCAGAGAAATTCCTCGTCCACTCGCTAATTTTTTAACACTTGTAGGTATAATTCTACACTCACGTGACATGACGGTACCGCTTTCAGGCCCTACGTTGAGAATAGATTTGTACCACTCTGTAGGTACACACTTCTCCAAATATCACTACATGGAATGCATGCATAATACCTTGTAGGCATTCTATTTTGATCTCACCAGTGATTTTATTGATGATAACAGTAGTTATACTATCAGTGCTAGTATTCGTTTGGGATCGATTCACAGTTATATGTTAAGAGAATTTGTCTCATGTGCCATGCGGGGTAGCCGCGTGGTCTTGGGCACCTTGCCACGGTTCGCGCGGCTCCCCCTGTCGGGGGTTCGAGTGCTGCCTCAGGCATGGGTGTGTGTGTTGTCCTTAGCGTAAGATAGTTTAAGTTAGATTAACTATTGTGTAAGCCTAGGGACCGATGAACTCAGCAGTTTGGTCCCATAGGAACTTACTACAAATTTTCAAATTTCTCTCTTGTCTTCATCATCCCTGTATCTTGTCCACTACTGTGTGTTGCCGGCGGATTACCCTCTTCCGTTTCTTGACGCCAGGGTTTGTTATTGGGTACTGGTGCAGTCAGGTCCATGTTAGGAGTGAGATTTTCGATGAAGCTAACACTGTGTTCTATGCTAAGAATCGGTGATTCATTGCTATAGAGTTTGTTAGGAATCCTTTCTCCAGTGTTTACTTCTTGTTTTGAGGGCTCTAATGTCTGACTTGAATCCCCTTTCTCTGATTCTTCCCACCTGTTCTTCTGGAATTGCCGCCAGTTCTTCAACACCTTCCTTATCATTCGCACGTGCCTGCGAACTGTTGGCTTCTCGACTTCCTTGTTGCCCCTTCGATGCTTCTGTAAGTCTGCTGTTCGTGTTGGCTGCATTTTTTGAATCATTTTGCTATTTGTGGATGCCTCTAATTTTTCCGTTCCATGATTGAATTTCTGGCTACCTGATTGCGTGCCAAATAGTTTCTATCGTACCTGCTTCGTCTTTTCTCACAGGGTGAGCGCACGTTTTAGCGCCCATTGAAGAGCAGTCCTTCGTGTTTTGTTCTCCTTGATGAAGTTATCTTCTATAGCGTCAGTTGTCATGTGTGATTGAAGGTCGTGTTCGGAAAGTTGTCCATTATTTGGAGCTACGGTCAAGTCATCGTTGTTTGCGCTGTTGTGCGCAAAATCTACACGCTGCCTCGTTATTTTTCACTGAGATGATCTGAAACTGCATATTTTAGAGTTTCTTCAAGACTGGTCCTTTTTATTCATGCGCCTGTACGTGGACCACGGTGTCATGAATAACTGCTTCTGGCGTCGTAGCCGAAATTCAGCAAACTTCTGATACATGTGTTATTGGTAACTGTGACATAGGAATCTGGACAGGTGGCTCACCCGTCGGTAGTTGTGTCACTCGGCGTTGCAGACACTCGTTGCTTACGTGTCCCGTGGAACCACATTCTACACAAGTTATTGGCTGCCTCACATAAATAACAATAGCACTATATCCAAAGACGTTGACATAGGATGGGGTATGCTTGTCACGTCAATCTTAACTTGCCTCACACCTTCTGAGATCGGGGATTTCAATGCAGTGAGCCACTTCTCTTATGTTGGTGCGATAAGGTTTCTACGCTGCGTTAACCTTTTCTGCGGTTATTTCAAACAGTTTTTCTAAAGGTGTAGTTCAGATACAAGGCCTGCATAAGTAACTTTAATTTCAGCAATATTGCCATCAGAGTGTTTGAACTTCAAGTTGTTTCCAAGTAATTCTATAATTTGGTCACATTTTTGGAGACTCCTTAATTTAAGAAACACGATATTACTACTGATCGATAAATGAATTCCAGCTATATCCTCAGATGTTAACTGCTTTCTCCATAAAGTACTCTAGTGCAAACGGCTTAGGTCATACAGAGTTATTATCAAACATGAACTTCCAAAGTATCTTTCCTGACGGTTTCTGCCATTACACTGTTCTGTCGGTGTGATTTATGAACACCGTACTTAATGGAACTCACCAACGATAATCCACGGCCACTGCCAGCGGAGACGTAAACCCGGCACTTTCGCTAGCTACGACCGCCAAGGGCCGATTGCTAAACCAGGTGAATCACGCGATTCATCAAAAAGATTGCCTTAACATTAGGATATTAAATTATCTCGTAAATCTTCGAAACCGATGTTCTCGATGATTTTTGATCTGTACTACCATGAGAGACTGATATTTGGGTTCTGAACTTCACGTAGCATAATTATAAGAAATTACAAAATCCAATTGTCAGGTGGTTTTGTAGTTAGTGTCGAACCGCTGCTTGGAACAGAGGCCAAAAGGAGACGCAGACAACCAGCGTGGAAGTGGGTGAGGGTGTCGACTCGGGAGCCAGCACCAGCTCACGTACAATAATCAACAGACAAGAAGCAGTTAGATACGGTGCACAGAATCTTCCACTTTGCTTATTTCTTCAAGGACTTTAAATTTTCCCGGATACAAGCATTCCGAATTTGAATTGTATCCATGTTAGGGACGGGAAACACAGCAGTATTGAAAGTGTTTATTTACTCTAGGTTGCAGCTAGTTCAGTAGTTTTGGTACAATACGTAAATGACGTAGTGAATTGTAAGATTACCAGTAATACAGGTAGAAAAAGAAACATACTTGAAAGTGTTAGAGAGAATCGACTTCTCTTTGTTTTTTGTTTGTTTGTAAATAATTAGACACGAACATCGTTCACTGTTAGGTCACTCTGTGTTTCACACCACTAAAAAATATAAACAGCTTTTTATAAATAATAAAAATTAACTGATCGTTTAACTTATGTGATTATATGTAACCAAAGCAATTATTTTTGATACAAATACAATTTACGTGCAGAAATATAAAGAAATTATATAATTATTGTTATTATTTTGTATTAAACAGAACTTTCTTCATAGTGATCAAAGATAGGAGATTCCTGTCATTACTGACATCTCTGAAAGTAGGTAAAAAAATTCAACATCCAAGATGACATAAATACTTCTTTATTAAAAACAACCAGTTTCGATAGACTTTTCTGTCATCTTCAGACCAGAACGTCATAAAAAGGTTGGAATCACCCCAGTTCCCACAACTCCAGAAGATAGACGTTGACTGTGGATATTATATCACAGACACAGTCCCTTTGAAAGTTCAGAGATGTCACTAAACCCTCCAAAGATCAGTTCCAGGGAAGGAGGTACAAGGCTCGTGTTGTCTGTAGTTCAATCATGCCTAGACGATCAGTACTGCGGTTCAATCGCGTCCGCATTGTTACTTTGTGCCAGCAAGGGCTCTCAACAAGAGAAGTGTCCAGGCGTCTCGGGGTGAACCAAACCGATGTTGTTCGGACATGGAAGAGATACAGAGAGACAGGAACTGTCGATGACATGCCTCACTCAGGTCGTCAAAGGGCTACTACTGCAGTGGATGACCCCTACCTACGGATTATGGCTCGCAGAAACCCTGACGGCAACGCCAACACGTTGAATAATGCTTTTCGTGCAGCCACAGGACATCGTGTTACGACTCAAACTGTGCGCAGTAGACTGCATGATGCGCAACTTCACTCCCGACATTCATGGCGAGGTCCATCTTTGCAACCACGACACCATGTAGCGCGGTACAAATGGGCCCAACAACATGCCGAATGGACCGCTCAGGATTCGCATCACGTTCTCTTCACCAATGAGTATCGCATATGCTTTCAACCAGACAATTGTCGCAGACGTGTTTGGAGGCAACCCTGTCAGACTGAACGCCTTAGACCCACTATCTAGCGACTGCAGCAAGCTGGAGGTTCCCTGCTGTTTTGGGGTGGCATTATGTGGGGCCGACGTACGCCACTGGTGGTCATGGAAGGCGCCGTAACAGCTGTACGGTACGTGAATGCTATCCTCCGACCGATAGTACAACCGTATTGGCAGCATATTGGCGAGGCATTCGTCTTCATGGACGACAATTCGCGCCCATATCGTGCACATCTCGTTAATGACTTCCTTCAAGAAAACGACATCGCTCGACTAGAGTTGCCAGCATGTTCTCCAGACATGAACCCTATCGAACATGCCTGGTATAGATGGAAAAGGGCTGTTTATGGACGACGTGACCTATCAGCCACTCTGAGGGCTCTACGCTGAATCGCCGTTGAGGAATGAGACAATCTGGACCAACAGTGCCTGGCTGAACTTGTCGATCGTATGTCACGACGAAAACAGGCATGCATCAGTACGTGCTACTGCGTATTAGAGGTACCGGTGTGTTCAGCAATCTGGACTAACATCTCTGAAGGTCTCGCTGTATGGTGGTAAAAAATGCAATGTGTGGTTTTCATGAGGAAATAATAGAGCGGAAATGATGTTTATGTTGATCTGTATTTCAATTTTCTGTACAGGTTCTGGAACTTTCGTAACTGAGGTGCTGCAAAACTTTATTTTCTGTGTGTATATTTATGCGGATTCAGATGTTGAATGTTTTGAGCAAGTAAAACAGATCGTTCCCTTATTCTTTTCAAAATGTGAATAATCAATCATTCGTGAAAGTTGTTTATGAATAACAGAAAATGTTTTATATAAGCTTGATGAAGTACTGAAGCGGCGTTGGATATATTAAAAATTTTTACTATCTTTCACGAAACTGCGTTTTCTAGTGCTATACTGTAATATAAAACTGTATTTTATTTTTATTTTACTACAACATCCCTCTATTTCATGTTGCAGAACAACAATTTTCGAATAAAACCTAAATTGCATATTTACAATTTCAGGTTTGCTGTTATACTGTGTATTTTTAACTAACGGACAGGAGAATGACGAAACTGTTCCATAGGTTACGTGGGTCTTTACATACCCTCACTCGGTTTCTACGCGGTTCACTGCTTCCGATTTCTAGGAGATCTAGGTAGACATTGGTCCCATACGCAGACAAAGCGATCGAAATCGGGTAACCCCGACAGCTATGCAACACACTTAACCCACAGGTAACGCGATTACGATCTTAACTGTTAAATGTTGGTAGAAAAACTACCGTAGTCTATGGTTACTTATGATAGCCTACGGTACCAGACGGTAGTTTTACTACTCTAGTTAAAGCAGTTTATGAGTGTCCATCGTACTACCCGCGGCGGCCACTGCAAACTGTGACGGGTAGGCAGGCAGGCAGCCAGGCTGTCCCAGCAGCCAGCAACAAGTGTTAGCGTGCGAACCATTCAATGAAACATCATGAACATGGGCTTTTGGAGCCGAAGGACCAGCAGCCAGAGGCGCGCGCGGTCGGTCACGGCCGGCTGCGCCGCTAAACACTGGCAGCAATTACTCGGCACTGCCCCGCGTCGGCCCAATTAATATCTTCCGCTTTCACTGTTTTAATGTAAATTTGTTCGCGACTACGGCGCTCGCCGCGCTCAAGCTCTGTTCGAATACAGAGCTGAGACACCAGTATAGCGTTATCGTCTGGGGAATGCGCTAGTCTCACGCGGAAAACATGGCGAGTGCCATCACCTGATTTACCGTTAACTTCTCTCGCTGGAAGAGGAGTCAAAGTAAGCGAACATGTGCCTCGGCTTATCTGTAGATAGTCGACCGTTTCTGGAAAAAAGATGATCAAAGTTTTCGAGGTATTTTCCAAGTATTTCACATACCGATATCCTCAGACGGCTCATTGGATACCGCTGCGAATAGTTCATTTTGCGCCGTGTTTTCTTTTTCTTTTTCTTATTTTCATTTATCTATTCATGTGCATAGTCAGTTACTAAACGAATAATTGTTATCAAATTAGGAGAAGCAAGGACGTTATATTTATTGTAAAATCACAGCTGGGTTTCACGATATGTGACAGACATTTAATATACACTGAAGCGCCAAAGAAACTGGTAGAGGCATGCGCATTGAAATACAGAGATACGTTAACTGGCACAATATGGCTCTGCGGTAGGCAACGCCTATATAAGACAACAAGTGTATGGCGCAGTTGTTAGATCGGTTACTGCTGCTACAATGACAGGTTATCAAGATTTAAGTGAGTTTGAACGCGGTGTTATAGTCGGCGCAGAAGCGATGGGACACAGCATCTCCGAGGTAGAGGTGAAGTGATGATTTTCCCGTACGACCATTTAACAAGTGTACCGTGAATATAAGAAATCCGGTAAAACGTGAAATCTCCGACATCGCTGCGACCGGAAAAAGATCCTGCAAGAACGGGACCAACGACGACTGAAGAGTATAGTTCAAGTTGACAGAAGTGCAACCCTTCCGCAAATTGCTGCAGACTTCAATGCTGGGCCATCAACAAGTGTTAGCGTGCGAACCACTCAATGAAACATCATCAACATGGGTTTTTGGAGCCGAAGGACCACAAGTGTACCCTTGATGACTGCACGACACAAAGCTTTATGCCTCATCTGGGCCCGTCAACACCGACATTGGACTGTTGGTGATTGGAAACATTTTGCCTGGTCGGACGAGTCTCATTTCCAATTGTGTCGAGTGGATGGACGTGTACGGGAGTGGAGAAAATCTCGTGAATCCATGGACCCTGCATGTCAGCAGGGAACTTTTTAAGCTTGTGGAGACTCTGTAACGGTGTGGGGCGAGCACAATTGGAGTGATATTGGCCCCCTGATACGTCTAGATATGACTCTGACAGGTGACACGTATGTAAGCATCCTGTCTGATCACTGCATCCATTCATGTTTATTGGGCATTCCGATTGAGTTGGCCAATTACAGAAGGACAATGCGACACCCCACACGTCCAGAATTGCTACACAGTGGCCCCAGGAACATTCCTCTGAGTTTAAACACTTCCGCAGACCACCCTAGACAGGACCATTATTGAGCAAATATGGAATGCCTTGCAACATGTTGTTCAGAAGAGATTTCCACCCCCTTACGGATTTATGAACAGCCCTGCAGGATTAATGTTGTCATTTCCCTCCAGTACTACTTCAGACATGGTCGAGTCCATCCCACGTCGTGTTACCTGCTAGCGGGGACACTATACGATATTGGGCAGCTGTATCAGTTTCTTTGGCTCTCCAGTACTCCTTCAGACATGGTCGAGTCCATCCCACGTCGTGTTACCTGCTAGCGCGGACACTGTACGATATTGGGCAGCTGTATCAGTTTCTTTGGCTCTCCAGTGTATAACATGCTTGTGTATGGTATATTGAGGGGCTACAACCTTTTTAAATTCCCATACACTGATATTCCACTATCATATCAATTCTTACATTCATTCTTAAATTTTATGGATACGTTCATTCCACTGAAAGATTTGTTGCATTGCCTTGTATCATACAGATTGTAGAAACATTCGAAACACAGATATTCCGAGCAACGTGAGCACCGGACGAAGACAAGTTCACCGACAGTGAGATCTCTTCGTACGAATTGCACTTGGAAAACAAACATCGTTAATCCGTGGTGAAGATCTCGCTTGTTGGCAGAAATTTCGTGGAAAATCAAGTATAACGCATCACTTTTCCGAAAACTGTCGCTTACAGTTAATCATGAATCAAAACACACTAAAGGAATTTCACCGAAAGCAATTTCAAATAAATTTCTCATTTTTTTATTTATTCATCTGACGCACAACTAGTAGATGCTTAAGGACAGTGTTATATCAATATACCATGGAACACTTTCGTGTGGTAATCTTCTACAGACTCTGATATATAAATGAAAAATAAAACTAATAATCGAATTTCGAACACGGGGCACAAAATTAATGAGCCGTGGCGTTAACAACTGTCCCAACATTTCTTACAGGGACATCGTCTGGTAAAATGCTCATAAAGTAACTGGAAAATACCTGGGAAACTTCGACCGTAATCTTTTCTTTTCTGGAGAGGTCGAGTATCTACGGAAAAACTGAGAGACGAGTTTCGTATTTTGACGCCTCTCCAGTTGAGCAAAGTTCCTGGGAGATAGGGTTACGGCATTTGCGATATCCTCCGCCTTAAGTCCTGAATGTTTGCAGTTCGTGGTCCAGTGGTTTGTGACGTTTCCTCTCTGGTTTAATTCCCAGTCTGGTTTGAGATTTTCTTCTCTTACGGACCGTGTTTCTCCTAATGATTTTCATTTCACCTTTACCACAAAGCCGTGCACGACACAAGGGGTGTCAAATAGAAACTCTTTCAACAGACGGCTGAACAATCCCAGGCTGGGTCTCTTGGTCAACAAAGCCATAAGATCATTTCAATTTTTAGTTCCTGATCCAGCAATTCTGATGACCTCTCCGTATGTATCTCACATTAATCTTTTCAGGACGTGATTCCGACAAAGGCTACACAGAACTGTCCCAAATTTGAATCCCTTTTACACGAGTGACTTCCTCATCAGATCCCGCAGAAGCTGGGCAGTCATAAGTTGAAATTAAGTCTAAGACTAACAGTAACATGCTAACAACGTTGACATATATGCTGCTTCAATCTTAAAACAATATTTCGCAACTTGCCGTACTGAAACAGCAGAATTGAAGAAAAGTGAAAGGAAATTATAGCATCAGACAGAAAACAACATACAGATCACGATCATGTTTCGTAGTAAGTACTTCCTCAAATCAACTTCAATTTTTAATATTAACAAAGCTCTTTTGTTAAAAGGTTCCTTCACTGCATCAAATAACTTATTGTCCCTTTATTCATCTTGTGAAAAATCGTTTCCTGGGTAGGAGAGACCTATCGTTTCAAGTTTTAACAATACGCATCACTTCCATCTTTATTTATCCCTAAGTCCTATTCTATCTCGGAATGCTGTCCACTGAATTGGAAGATTTCTTTCTTTACTTGCGGCCTGACGGGCTACGCCTATTCTTTTGCTACTTTATTATTCTTCTGAAATTCTGTTTCTCTCGCTTTATTGACTCGGCTACTAAAAAATTAAACAATGGTAGAGTTAATTTGAAACCCTACTTAGATCATTTTCACGCTTAGTTCTTTTCTTTGATTCCCCACTTCATGGTCATAATAAGAAGAGAATGTAACAAATAAACGGTCTTCTAAATATTAATTATGTTGTAGTGAGAATTTTCAATAATACCTGCCTAAAACTGTTGAACTCAACATTAGCGAAACGCTTAGTTTCTGAAGACAAATTTATTGAAATTCATTTTATCGCGCGAATCTCATGACGCATTCCACAATCCAATAAAACTAGAAGTGATGCAAGAAATTGCTTTCATAGTAACTGAATCCTTACAACTTTGCCATTTACGAAACATTGATGGCATTTATCATTTGTTAAAAATTACTTCCTTTAGATGGTGTCCTATACGAATAAATTCTTGGAACCTGCTGTTGACATTTATCATTGACTGCTACAACATCTCACATGGGACACTGTAAATTACATTCAGAATTCTCTGTTTTAACTCATCCAGGGTTCTTGTTCGGGCCGTGTAGCCCCACAAGAAATAATCACAAACGGGTAAATCTGGCAATCTAGGTGGCCAGGGATGTTACCGAATCGTGAGATAACATGGTAGCCAAACATTTCTCGCGCATATGCCATTGATTGCCGTGTAGTGTGTGATGTCGCTCCGTCCTGTTGAAACCAGGCTTCTTCAACGTTTGGAAAGTTGTTCAGTGCAGGTGTAACGAAAGTCCATAACATCTCCACGTAACGATCGGCATTGACATTTGTTGTGTTTCCCTGTTCATTTTCGAAAAAATACGCTCCGATTTTTATTATTTATTCGTATGACTTACATGCATTTTAAAATTACAGGTATATACGTAATACTACACATAACAGGAATATGAAAATACAAAACTACATATAAAACTAACTAAATGTCAATATGTAGGTTCCTAATCCATATAAGAGCCGCATCATCAGCTTTCATGAGGTCACTCCAGCTCCCCTGGTAGGGGCACTCATCTCTAATGTGCTTGATTGTCTCTTTCGGAGCCCCACAGTCACAAATCGGAGACTTTATAGCACTTCATTTGTAAAGAGAGTCTGCGCATCGTCCATGCCCAGTGTAAGCTCTGTTCAATTTGATCCACAGTTTCCTATCTAGTTCTCCGCCACCAGTATCACAACTACGCTTTCGAAACAACTCACACTCTCCAGGATTTTCAATAAGTTGACAGCTTTGGTTCCAGAGGTCTCTCGCACCAGTATTACTGGCAACTAGCTCTTCTGCTTACGGTAATGAAGGTTTTCTTGAATGGAGTCTATTTCGTTAAACTTGGTATGTCTTCCTGTATTGGTAATTCCAGGTTCTCCTGTATCTTGCGGTATTCCTTAAGCAATGCCTCGCTTCTGCCGATTACGGGTGGATAGATGTTACTCGGCAGAGGAAGCCAATAAAGCAGTGTTGGCCAGATTGCCCCAGTTATTAACCGCATCGTGTAGTCCAACTGGGCGTCGATCAAGTTAGTGTCGCAGCCTCTTAGCCACACTGGGGCACAATACTCGGCTGCTGAGAAGACCAGAGCAATGGATGATTTGGGCAAGGTATCTGCTGAAGTTCCCCACAGAATTATTGAATAATATTGTTACGAGTTTTTATCTTGGCAGCAGTATTTTCAAGATGTTTTCTATATGAAAAGGTGCGATCAAGGGTGACACCAAGGTACGTGAGGTACTTGTTATGGCAAAGATTGTTTCCATTAAGTTTCACTCTGAGCTCCGCATTAGCTTGTCTGTTTGTCAGATGGAATGTACAAATGGCTCTGAGCACTATGGGACTTAACTTCTGAGGTCATCAGTCCCCTAGAGCTTAGAACTACTTAAACCTAACTAACCTAAGGACATCACACACACCCATGCCCGAGGCAGGATCGAACCTGCGACCTTAGCGGTCGCGCGGTTCCAGACTGTTGCGCCTATAACCGAACGGCCACACTGGCCGGCTGGAATGTACACACTTCAGTTTTACTAGTACTGGGTTTAAGTCGCCACTTGCTAACATAGGCCCTCATAACGGCTATATCTTCTGCGAGAATTGTCTCCGTTCCTCTTAGATCCTTGGTTTTACAAGCCAGAGCAATATCGTCCACGTAGCAGAATTCTGTTGACCTAGTATTAGGGAGATCGGAGATACAAGAGTTGAATAACATGGAGGCTAAGACGGAGCCCTGTGGTAGACAATTACTTAGTTTCCTCTTCTTGCTCACATTTTCTTCCAAGTAAACACGGAAATATCTATTGTTTATCATAGTTTTGAAGAGAGTTACAGTTTTTGGCATCGGATTGTTTTTAGTAATTTGTATACCATCCCTTCTCTCCAGACAGTGTCATATGCCGCAGTTAGATCAACGAATGCGACAGATGTCTTCACGTTTTCTTGGAAACCAGTCTCTATGAAAGTTGTTAAGGCTAGTACCTGGTCGCAGCAACTTCTCTGTGGCCTGAAACCCACATGCTCAGCTGGAATAAGTTCAAGAATGAAGCCACTAATTCTGTTATAGATGAGTCTCTCCAAGAGTTTATAAGTATAGCTAAAAAGGGAAACTGGTCTGAAGCTTTGGGGTCAGTCAGCTGGTTTATCTGGTTTCCAAATTGCCACTATTTTTGTTATATTTAACTCGTTGGACAGTGATCTGCTATCTAGGATGTTGTTTTCCACCATTACCCATGTTTATCAGTAATTGCGGGTATACATTATCCAGACCAGGTGCCTTACCATGTTTAGTTTGTTTCAAGGTCTCATCCAATTCAGCCAGTGTAAATGGTGAAGAGAAGTAGGATTCGTTTGGGCACTGAGCTTTCAGGGAGGTGAGTTCTTGTTTTTTTTTTTTTTTTTTACACGTTTGGTTTTTGTCAAGGGATGATCTAGATGTTTCAACAACATGGGTAGCGATTTGGTTACCTGAAATACAAGGTTTCTGCCCTAGTTTTTTGGTGGCTCCGGCAAACTTACTCAGAAGGGTCCATGCCTTTCTACTTGAATGTCTGAAGATTTTTCTATTAGCTTCAAGACTTTGGAGGAGGTCGCCTGCAACATCGCTGTGGCCAGTTTCGCTGTACTGTTCATAAAGTTGTTCGCAATGTTCATTCCAGCCTGGTATACATTCCTTTCTGTACCCACGACGAATAAACTTCTTAGGAGCAGTAGGAACAGCCCCGGCGAATCGAGGGTAGTTTTTAGGTTCTGGAACAGATATATTTACGTAGCTGGTCAGCAAAACTCCGCCAATCAGCCCTGCAGAAATTCCGTCTGGGCGGTGTACAGACCTCGCTATTGGGACAGAAAGCCCCATATCGAGGATTACTAGCCTGTGCTGGTTGCGTGGGAAATTATGACTTCTCTGGATATACGTACTGCGGGTCCTCTGCATTCCCGAGACACAAAGCAGAGATCCGGATTGTAATCTCTTCGCCAAGCGCACGATTTGAATGTTCTCAAATCCTTGGCATCATAAACCAGGTATAGATTTTCATTTTCAGCTCGGTCGTTGAGCGCAATACCACACTCATTGTCACGTGTGTAGCTCCCGTGCTCGTGGTAACTATTAAAATCTCCAGCATAAATCAATGGATGGGCAGTAATTGGAGAACATCCAGTGACCATAGTACATTTGGTGGCTTGTAAATATTATTTATATTGCTCTTCTCCACTTGCATAGAGACGTAATGGATCTAATTTTCTGTATTTGTCGAAATGAGAGGAGCGTGCTCGATATTGCTCCTTACATAGGTGGCAACACCATACACACTGTGAGATGTAGCACCCATAAGATGGTAGTAATGGATCCTACATTTTCTACGCAGGTCTTCCATAGTTGGAGCATGTGTTTCCTGGTTTAGAACTACGTCGCTATCATTATCTGCAAGGTGTTTAAATAGTTACTCGCTTTTATCTCGGCTAATACCTTCTATGTTTAAATGACATATCGGTTTGAAGGGCCATGTCTTTTAATCAGTTGGTCCTAAAAAGGTCCATTTTTAAAGCTTTTTGATTTTCATTTGTCGGCATGTCTGTGGCAAGGAAATCCAATAACTGATCTGGCTGCCTATTTGTTCTTGCTCATTTAGCGTTACCCGCGGTGTACGTGTAGTATTCCACTACGGACGCTAGCTAGTTTACACCTCTACGGTGCCATAATCCCATGTGATGAAACACCACACCATACTGTCACTTTACTAGCGTGTAAAGGGCGCTCATGAACGTTATTAGGATTTTTATTTGCCCATTAATGGTAGTTCTGTTTATTCATATAACCTGTGAGATGAAAATGTGTCTCATGTGACATCCACAACTTGTTTAGAAATTCATCGTTTATTTTTGTTATGGCTCAAATGGCTCTGAGCACTATGGGACTTAACATCTATGGTCATCAGTCCCCTAGAACTTAGAACTACTTAAACCTAACTAACCTAAGGACAGCACACAATACCCAGCCATCACGAGGCAGAGAAAATCCCTGACCCCGCCGTGAACCCGGGCGTGGGAAGCGAGAACGCTACCGCACGACCACGAGATGCGGGCTATTTTTGTTATGATTTGTTGACAGAATCCTAATCGTAACCGGTAATCGTCGTCCTTCAATTGTAGCATCATCTGTAGTTTGTACGAATGAAATTTTAAATCACGACGAAGAATTCAGAGAACACTCTCCTGGGATATTCCAACCACTGCTGCTTCTTACGAATTGAACGCCGTGGGCTCTGTAAGACAGACTCGTGTACAACATCAATGTTCGCTGGAGAACGCACACTTCTTGGTCGTCCTGTTGGTTTCTTCTTGAGGGCAGATCCAGTCTCTTCAAAGTCATTAATCCAACTTTTTGTCGCGTGTTTCGTCGGAACGCATCATGACGACCTAAATTATAAAAACGTTGAAACTGCCTTTGCGCCGCTACTAAACTATCATTGTTTTTATAAAGCATTTTATGGCTAACGACACGCTGTTGTCCATTCCACTGATCCATGATTACTGAAATGGCGGACTGTATACTCGCTAACTGTCACGAATCCGCAGTACTGCCACCTGCCCATGGCTGCCACTAAACATTTCAAACATTCCCGTTATTCTCTGTCATCCTGTATATCAAGTATTTTGGGGACTTTTCTAGATATACTGTGTGTTATCTTGGAGTGAGATGACAACCTAGTAGTGTATCGATAAATTACTTTAAAAACATGGGAGAGGAAAGTAGTTACGTGTAGTTAAATGTCTTGCATAGAAGTTTGGGTGAAGAGAATGAAGTCTGTTGTCGATGGCGAAGTTACATAAACGATAAATAATTTTATTGACAAAAGAGTCCACTCAGATGTAGCAGTTCTGTTAGTTTCCGGTAAGTGACTAGCTAGACAACAGCTGTAGCGTGGTCACCAAGAAATTTATCGGCCTATTGAGACCAGCAATAATCACAGCTGAAAAAGATGCGAGTAAAGGTGCAGAGAGGCTACGGCTACAAGTCCTGTCTTTTCGAGGTCGCTGTAAAAGGGAAAACAGTTCAACGGGTCCTTCATACGGAACGGAATTGTCCATAAAATTGGTGCGGGCAGTACCCATTCGTCGGAACTGATTTAAGACAACCTTGAATCCCTTCCCTTACACGATAGATTGCAATGTTTACACTACTTCGCCCTCTCGCTCGATATCCAAACAGGGAAGGACATAGTAGAGTCGCAGGTCTACTGCGACTTTTTTTAGATAATTTGCTATAGTGCGTACAATTGCTGGCATCTCTTGTATATACAGAAACGGTTCAGGACTCCGAAGAACCGTTATTCTGCAAATAAGCTGTGGTTTCTTCTAGGGAAGGAAGTTATAAATTCAATGTAATTGAACATCAGAAACATTGTTTTGTCGGAATTGCAGTTAATCTCTTCTACTGTATATAAATATGAATTCATTAGCCCAGTTTCACCTATAAAACCATATTATTCTCACGTTCCACAAAAAAATCCTTATTGGAAAAACTGCATTAACAACATGGGTTCTGCAGCTCAGCTATCTCTAGCACTGTTCCTCGGCTAAACTCGCAAATCGATGCCTACTCTCGAAGTTGGAAGCGTTGAAACAATATTCGTGGGCGGAGCAGAAGCACAAAGTAGTTGGCAGAGTAACGACGCCATTATCTCGTAATTTTATACAGTCCTCTACCGAGCATAATTTGAAACGATTGCGTGGACGAACTAAAACTACAGGTTTTGGATAGACTTTCAGTTGCGGTAAAAATTATAAATAATCGAAAATGAGAGTGATAGTTAGTCCTAAACTGTCGAATGTTCATATCCGCCCAATAAATTATTCCCTGGGTGAATATATTGGTCAAAGTAAAGCTCCCTCTGTTAACATAAAATTTCGAAAATACGAGAACTTTCCTCCGCGCTCAGCTTACAATACCAGTCACGTCGACGGACTGCGGCAGAGTAGCGGTTATAACACCGGATTGCGGCAGAGGCGAGATTTAAACGGTCGTGTGGACATCCAAATTTCACTTTGCACGTTTTTCTCTAATTCAAAGAGAGACATCAGTTCCATCAGGCTTGAATATTTTTACCCAAGAACCCGGTCTGCTACTTCAAAACTGTTACTGCTCCCCAGTAACCATATGTCGACGGAACGTTTAACTTAAATGTCGCTTCTTTTCTTCCAGATACCTTAGCTTATAATGTCTGACGACTGCCCTCCATTAACTTGCCTCCGTGAAAAACACTTCACCTATGGTCAGAAAAGTTCCGTCAAAATAACGAAAGGCAGCATTTACTAATACAGTACATTATTTAACGACAGTAGTTACTGAGTCATCATAATACCATCCCGAAAGACGGTTTTCATTTTCAGACCCAGACTTTTCTGCTTGTTTTGAACTTGGTAGAAAAGCGTCTGCTTTCATATTCATGCAAAGCTTCTAACATCGGTATCGTTAGCTTGTTACGATTTCTTGCAGATTTGTTTGTCAGCAAGAAGTCGGTTTCAGCCTTGTCGAAGGAATACGATCACGTCCAAACTTACAGCCCGATGTTGTATAAAGTTGTTGAGTGTGATGCAGACACCGAAACAGACCTGAGCTTGAACGCGTTCTAAGCATCGTGGGGCCGCAGCAAAACTGACTCAATAGAACACCAAGAAAGAAGAGAAATCTCCCATAAATGCAGCGAATTAAAAAAATAATACCATCTGAGAAACCTTAGCAGTAATCTAATTCGGAAAAAAAGTAAAAGTTAATGAACAGCCGTTACAGACTACAAGCAGGAAAACAGACGATTAAATAAAAGCACATTAATATTAAGGCACATTTTGGAGGCGATTTAAGGACTGCATAAAAAACGCCTCACTATAGAGCACAAAAGAAGAACTTTCGAATTGTAAAATTGTTGGTACTCACTGATTTGTATAGCGAGAACGACTAAATCAAGCTAATGAATTACACCGATGTGACAAAAGTAGCGGGATACCGGTATGCTTATATACAGATGGCGGTAGTATCGCGCACACAGGGTATAAGAGAGCAGTGCTACCGTTAGTACTCAGATGATTCATGTGGAAAGGTTTCCGACGTGACTACGTCCCCTCGACGGAAATTAACAGACTGAGAGTGTAATGGTAGTCGGAGTTAGACGCATGGAACATTCCATTTCGGAAATGATTCGAGAATTCAATATTCCGAGTTCGATAGTGGCAAGTATGCGCCGAGGATACAAAATTTCAGGCGTTACTTCCCACCACTGACGACTCAGTGGATGACGGCCTCCAGCTTACAACCGGGCCGATAGCAGCGGCGTTTGTATAGAGTCGTCGGTGCTAACAGATAAGTAACAATGCATGATGTAACGGTACAAAGCGGTGTGAGACCTACGACCAACGTATCCGTTAGGTCAGTGTGGCGTAATATGGCGTTAATGGGCCATGGCAGTAGCGAGTGCCCTTGCTAACTTCATAACATCGCTTGCAGCGCCTCTCCTGGCCTCGTGACCATATCGATTCGATGATGATGTTTGGTTTGTGGGGCGCTCAACTGCGCTGTTATCAGCGCCCGTACAAAGTCCCAAGTTTTACACAGTCCATTTTTTTACACAGTGAAATCGAGCCACTGTCATATATGGTGATGATGAGGATGAAATGAGGAGGACAACACAAACACCCAGTCTCCAGGCAGAGAAAATCCACAACCCGACCGGGAATCGAACCCGTGATCCCGTGATACAGAGGCAAAAACGCTAGCCACTAGAGCACTAGCTGCGTGCTATATCAGTTGGACTCTAGATGACTGGAAAATCGGGGCCTGGTCAGTTGAGTCCCAATTTCAGTCATTAAGTGCTGATGGTATGTTTCGTGTGTGGCGCAGATCCTACGAAGCCATGGACCCAAGTTTGTCAACAATGCACGAAGCAAACTCTTGGTGGCTCCATAATGGTGTGAGCTGTGTTTACGGACTAGGTCCTCTGGTCCAACTGAACCGATCATTGTTTGGAAATGGTTATGTTCGGCTACTTAGAGACCATTTGATGCCATTCATCATCCAAATCAACGATGCGCCGTGTCACCACACCACAATTGTTCGTAATTTGTTGAAGAACATTCTGCACATTTCGAGCGAATGATTTGCCCATCCAGATCGCCTGACATGAATTCCATTGAACATTAATTGAACGTAATCAAGAGGTCAGTCCGTGCAGAAAATCCTGCACCGGGAGCTATTTCGCAATTGTGGACGGCATGGCCCAATATTTGTGCAGGGACTTACAACGACCTGGCCTCTATAGCCGTCCACAACTGTGAAATAGCTCCCGGTCGCAGGTTAGAATCCTGCCTCGGGCATGGATGTGTGTAATGTCCTTAGGTTAGTTAGGTTTAACTAGTCCTAAGTTCTAGGGAACTAATGACCTCAGCAGTTGAGTCCCATAGTGCTCAGAGCCATTTGAACCATTCGGGAAGTAACGCCTGAAATTTTGTATCCTCGGCGCATACTTGACACTATCGAACTCGGAATATTGAATTCTCGAATCATTTCCAAAATGGAATGTTCCATGCGTCTAACTCCGACTACCATTACACTCTCAGTCTGTTAATTTCCGTCGAGGGGACGTAGTCACGTCGGAAACCTTTCCACATGAATCACCTGAGTACTAACGGTAGCACTGCTCTCTTATACCTTGTGTGCGCGGTACTACCGCCATCTGTATATAAGCATACCGGTATCCCGCTACTTTTGTCACATCGGTGTAATTCATTAGTTTGATTTAGTCGTTCTCAAATCAGTGAGTACCAACGATTTTACAATTCGAAAGTTCTTCTTTTGTGCTCTATAGTGAGGCGTTTTTTATGCAGTCCTTAAATCGCCTTCAAAATGTGCCTTAATATTAATGTGCTTTTAATTAATCGTCTGTTTTCCTGCTTGTAGTTTGTAACGGCTGTCCATTAGCTTTTACTTTTTTTCCGAATTAGATTACTGCTAAGGTTTCTCAGATGGTATTATTTTTTTAATTCGCTGCATTTATGGGAGATTTCTCTTCTTTCTTGGTGTTCTATTGAGTCAGTTTTGCTGTGGCCTGACGATGCTTAGAACGCGTTCAAGCTCAGGCCTGTTTCTGTGTCTGTATCACACTAAACAACTTTATACAACATCAGGCTGTAAGTTTGGACGTGATCGTATTCCTTCGACAAGGCTGAAACCGACTTCTTGCTGACAAACAAATCTGCAAGAAATCGTAACAAGCTAACGATACCGATATTAGAAGCTTTGCATGAATATGAAAGCAGACGCTTTTCTACCAAGTTCAAAACAAGCAGAAAAGTCTGGGTCTGAAAATGAAAACCGTCTGTCCAGATGGCATTATGATGACTCAGTAACTACTGTCGTTAAATATTGTACTGTATTAGTAAATGGCTGCCTTTCGTTATTTTGACGGAACTTTTCTATCCATAGGTGAAGTGTTTTTCACGGAGACAACTTAATGGAGGGCAGTCGTCAGACATTATAAGCTAGGGTCCGTCGACGTGACTGGTATTGTAAGCTGAGCGCAGAGGAAAGTTCTCGTATTTTCGAAATTTTATGTTAACAGAGGGAGCTTTACTTTGACCAATACATTCACCCAGGGAATAATTTATTGGGCGGATATGAACATTCTACAGTTTAGGACTAACTATCACTCTCATTTTCGATTATTTATAATTTTTACCGCAACTGAAAGTCTATCCAAAACCTGTAGTTTTAGTTCGTCCACGCAATCGTTTCAAAATATGCTCGGTAGAGGACCGTATAAAATTACGAAATAATGGCATCGTTACGCTGCTGCCAACTTCGTGCTTCCGCTCCGCCCACGAATATTCTTTCAACGCTTCCAACTTCGAGAGTAGGCATCGTTTTCCGAGTTTAGCCGAGGAACAGTGCTAGAGATAGCTGAGCTGTTAATGTAGTTTTTCCAATAAGGACTTTTTTGTGGAACGTCAGAATAATATGGTTTTATAGGTGAAACTGGGCTAATGAATTCATATTTATATACAGTAGAAGAGATTAACTGCAATTCCGACAAAACAATGTTTCTGATGTTCAATTACATTGAATTTATAACATCCTTCCCTAGAAGAAACCACAGCTTATTTGCAGAATAACGATTCTTCGGAGTCCTGAACCGTTTCTGTATATACACTCCTGGAAATGGAAAAAAGAACACATTGACACCGGTGTGTCAGACCCACCATACTTGCTCCGGACACTGCGAGAGGGCTGTACAAGCAATGATCACACGCACGGCACAGCGGACACACCAGGAACCGCGGTGTTGGCCGTCGAATGGCGCTAGCTGCGCAGCATTTGTGCACCGCCGCCGTCAGTGTCAGAAAGTTTGCCGTGGCATACGGAGCTCCATCGCCGTCTTTAACACTGGTAGCATGCCGCGACAGCGTGGACGTGAACCGTATGTGCAGTTGACGGACTTTGAGCGAGGGCGTATAGTGGGCATGCGGGTGGCCGGGCGGACGTACCGCCGAATTGCTCAACACGTGGGGCGTGAGGTCTCCACAGTACATCGATGTTGTCGCCAGTGGTCGGCGGAAGGTGCACGTGCTCGTCGACCTGGGACCGGACCGCAGCGACGCACGGATGCACGCCAAGACCGTAGGATCCTACGCAGTGCCGTAGGGGACCGCACCGCCACTTCCCAGCAAATTAGGGACACTGTTGCTCCTGGGGTATCGGCGAGGACCATTCGCAACCGTCTCCATGAAGCTGGGCTACGGTCCCGCACACTGTTAGGCCGTCTTCCGCTCACGCCCCAACATCGTGCAGCCCGCCTCCAGTGGTGTCGCGACAGGCGTGAATGGAGGGACGAATGGAGACGTGTCGTCTTCAGCGATGAGAGTCGCTTCTGCCTTGGTGCCAATGATGGTCGTATGCGTGTTTGGCGCCGTGCAGGTGAGCGCCACAATCAGGACTGCATACGACCGAGGCACACAGGGCCAACACCCGGCATCATGGTGTGGGGAGCGATCTCCTACACTGGCCGTACACCACTGGTGATCGTCGAGGGGACACTGAATAGTGCACGGTACATCCAAACCGTCATCGAACCCATCGTTCTACCATTCCTAGACCGGCAAGGGAACTTGCTGTTCCAACAGGACAATGCACGTCCGCATGTATCCCGTGCCACCCAACGTGCTCTAGAAGGTGTAAGTCAACTACCCTGGCCAGCAAGATCTCCGGATCTGTCCCCCATTGAGCATGTTTGGGACTGGATGAAGCGTCGTCTCACGCGGTCTGCACGTCCAGCTCGAACGCTGGTCCAACTGAGGCGCCAGGTGGAAATGGCACGGCAAGCCGTTCCACAGGACTACATCCAGCATCTCTACGATCGTCTTCATGGGAGAATAGCAGCCTGCATTGCTGCGAAAGGTGGATATACACTGTACTAGTGCCGACATTGTGCATGCTCTGTTGCCTGTGTCTATGTGCCTGTGGTTCTGTCAGTGTGATCATGTGATGTATCTGACCCCAGGAATGTGTCAATAAAGTTTCCCCTTCCTGGGACAAAGAATTCACGGTGTTCTTATTTCAACTTCCAGGAGTGTACAGGAGATGCCAGTAATTGTACGCACTATAGCAAATTATCTAAAAAATGTCGCAGTAGACCTGCGACTTTACTATGTCCTTCCCTATTTGGATATCGAGCGAGAGGGCGAAGTAGTGTAAACATTGCAATCTATCGTGTAAGGGAAGGGGTTCAAGGTTGTCTTAAATCAGTTCCGACGAATGGGTACTGCCCGCACGAATTTAATGGACAATTCCGTTCCGTATGAAGGACCCATTGAACTGTTTTCCCTTTTACAGCGACCTCGAAAAGTCAAGACTTGTAGCCGTAGCCTCTCTGCACCTTTACCCGCATCTTTTTCAGTTGTGATTATTGCTGGTCTCAATAGGCCGATAAATTTCTTGGTGACCACGCTACAGCTGTTGTCTAGCGAGTCACTTACCGGAAACTAACAGAACTGCTACATCTGAGTGGATTCTTTTGTCAATAAAATTATTTATCGTTTATGTAACTTCACCATCGACAACTGACTTCATTCTCTTCACCCAAACTTCTATGCAAGACATTTAACTACACGTAACTACTTTCCTCTCCCATGTTTTTGAAGTAATTTATCGATACACTACTAGGTTGTTATCTCACTCCAAGATAACACACAGTGTATCTAGAAAAGTCCCCAAAATACTTGATATACAGGATGACAGAGAATAACGGGAATGTTTGAAATGTTTAGTGGCAGCCATGGGCAGGTGGCAGTACTGCGGATTCGTGACAGTTAGCGAGTAAACAGTCCGCCATTTCAGTAATCATGGATCAGTGGAATGGACAACAGCGTGTCGTTAGCCATAAAATGCTTTATAAAAACAATGATAGTTTAGTAGCGGCGCAAAGGCACTTTCAACGTTTTTGTAATTTATGTCATCATGATGCATTCCGACGACATACGCGATAAAATATTGGTTGGTTGGTTTGGGGAAGGAGACCAGACAGGGAGGTCATCGGTCTCATCGTGTTAGGGAAGGACGGGGAAGGAAGTCGGCCGTGCCCTTTCAAAGGAACCTTCCCGGCATTTGCCTGGAGCGATATAGGGAAATCACGGAAAACCTAAATCAGGATGGCCGGACGCGGGATTGAACCGTCATCCTCCCAAATGCGAGTCCAGTGTCTAACCACTGCGCCCTGCGTCACCCCGCTCGGTAATGACTTTGAAGAGACTGGATCTGCGCTCAAGAAGAAACCAACAGGACGACCAAGAAATGTGCGTTCTCCAGCGAACATTGATGTTGTACACGAGTCTGTCTTACAGAGCCCACGGCGTTCAATTCGTAAGAAGCAGCAGTGGTTGGAATATCCCAGGAGAGTGTTCTCTGAATTCTTCGTCGTGATTTAAAATTTCATTCGTACAAACTACAGATGATGCTACAATTGAAGGACGACGATTACTGGTTACGATTAGAATTCTGTCAACAAATCATAACAAAAATAAACGATGAATTTCTAAACAAGTTGTGGATGTCACATGAGACACATTTTCACCTCACAGGTTATATGAATAAACAGAACTACCATTACTGGGCAAATACAAATCCTAATAACGTTCATGAGCGCCCTTTACACGCTAGTAAAGCGACAGTATGGTGTGGTGTTTCGTTACATGGGATTATGGCACCGTAGAGGTGTAAACTAGCTAGCGTCCGTAGTGGAATACTACACGTACACCGCGGGTAACGCTAAATGAGCTAGAACAAACAGGCAGCCAGATCAGTTATTGGATTTCCTTGCCACAGACATGCAGACAAATGAAAATCAAAAAGCTTTAAAAATGGACCTTTTTAGGACCAACTGATTAAAAGACATGGCCCTTCAAACCGATATGTCATTTAAACATAGAAGGTATTAGCCGAGATAAAAGCGAGTAACTATTTAAACACCTTGTAGATAATGATAGTGACGTAGTTCTAAACCAGGAAACACATGCTCCAACTATGGAAGACCTGCGTAGAAGAGGTAGGATCCATTACTACCATCTTATGGGTGCTACATCTCACAGTGTGTATGGTGTTGTCACCTATGTAAGGAGTAATATCGAGCACGTTCCTCTCATTTCGACAAATACAGAAAATTAGATCCATTACGTCTCTATGCAAGTGGAGAAGAGCATTATAAATAATATTTACAAGCCACCAAATGTACTATGGTCACCGGATGTTCTCCAATTACTGCCCACCCATCGATTTATGCTGGAGATTTTAATAGTTACCACGAGCACTGGAGCTACACACGTGACAATGAGTGTGGTATTGCGCTCAACGACCGAGCTGAAAATGAAAACCTATACCTGGTTTATGATGCCAAGGATTTGAGAACATTCAAATCGTGCGCTTGGCGAAGAGATTACAATCCGGATCTCTGCTTTGTGTCTCGGGACTGCAGAGGACCCGCAGTACGTATATCCAGAGAAGTCATAATTTCCCACGCAACCAGCACATGCTAGTAATCCTCGATATGGGGCTTTCTGTCCCAATAGCGAGGTCTGTACACCACCCAGACGGAATTTCCGCAGGGCTGACTGGCGGAGTTTTGCTGACCAGCTACTTAAATATATCTGTTCCAGAACCTAAAAACTACCCTCGATTCGCCGGGGCTGTTCTTACTGCTCCTAAGACGTTTATTCGTCGTGGGTACAGAAAGGAATGTATACCAGGCTGGAATGAACATTGCGAACAACTTTATGATCAATACAGCGAAACTGGCCATAGCGATATTGCAGACGACCTCCTCCAAAGTCTTGAAGATAACAGATTAATCTTCAGACATTCAAGTAGAAAGGCATGGACCCTTCTGAGCAAGCTTGCCGGAGCCATCAAAAAACTAGGGCAGAAACCTTGTATTTCAGGTAACCAAATCGCTACCCATGTTGTTGAAACATCTAGATCATCCCTTGGCAAAAACCAAACTTGTAAAAAAAACAAGAACTCACCTCCCTAAAAGCTCTGTGCCCAAACGAATCCTATTTCTCTTCACCATTTACACTGGCTGAATTGGATGAGACCTTGAAACAAACTAAACATGGTAAGGCGCCTGGTCTGGATAATATATACCCGGAATTACTGATAAACATGGGTAATGATGGAAAACAACATCCTAGATAGCGGATCACTGTCCAACGAGTTAAATATAACAAAAATAGTGGCAATTTGGAAACCAGATAAACCAGCTGACTGCCCCCAAAGCTTCAGACCAGTTTCTCTATAACGGAATTAGTGGCTTCATTCTTGAACATATTCCAGCTGAGCATGTGGGTTTCAGGCCACAGCGAAGTTGCTGCGACCAGGTACTAGCCTTAACAACTTTCATAGAGACTGGTTTCCAAGAAAACGTGAAGACATCTGTCGCGTTCGTTGATCTAACTGCGGCATATGACACTGTCTGGAGAGAAGGGATGGTATACAAATTACTAAAAACAATCCGATGCCAAAAACTGTAACTCCCTTCAAAACCATATTAAACAATAGATATTTCCGTGTTTACTTGGAAGAAAATGTGAGCAAGAAGAGGAAACTAAGTAATTGTCTACCACAGGGCTCCGTCTTAGCCTCCATGTTATTCAACTCTTGTACCTCCGATCTCCCTAATACTAGGTCAACAGAATTCTGCTACGTGGACGATATTGCTCTGGGTTGTAAAACCAAGGATCTAAGAGGAACGGAGACTATTCTCGCAGAAGATATAGCCGTTATGAGGGCCTATGTTAGCAAGTGGCGACTTAAACCCAGTACTAGTAAAACTGAAGTGTGTACATTCCAGCCGGCCAGTGTGGCCTAGCGGTTCTATGCGCTACAATCCGGAACCGAGCGACCGCTAAGGTCGCAGGTTCGAATCCTGCCTCGGGCATGGGTGTTTGTGATGTCCTTAGGTTAGTTAGGTTTAAGTAGTACTAAGTTCTAGGGGACTGATGACCTCAGAAGTTAAGTCCCATAGTGCTCAGAGCCATTTGTACATTCCATCTGACAAACAGACAAGCTAATGCGGAGCTCAGAGTGAAACTTAACAGAAACAATCTTTGCCATAACAAGTACCTCACGTACCTTGGTGTCACCCTTGACCGCACCCTTTCATAAAGAAAACATCTTGAAAATACTGCTGCCAAGATAAAAACTCGTAACAATATTATTCAAAAGTTGTGTGGGGAACTTCAGCAGATATCTTGCGCAAATCCTCAATTGCTCTGGACTTCTCAGCAGCCGAGTATTGTGCCCCAGTGTGGCTAAAAGGCTGCGACACTAACTTGATCGACGCCCAGTTGGACTACACGATGCGGTTAATAACTGGGGCAATCCGGCCAACGCTGATTTATTGGCTTCCTCTGGCGAGTAACATCTGTTCACCCGTAATCGGCAGAAGCGAGGCATTGCTTAAGGAATACCGCAAGATACAGGAGAACCTGGAATTACCAATACAGGAAGACATACCAAGTTTAACGAAATACACTCCATTCAAGAAACCCTTCACTACCGTAAGCAGAAGAGCTAGTTGCCAGTAATGCTGGTGTGAGAGACCTCTGGAACCAAAGCTGTCAACTTATTGAAAATCTTGAAGAGTGTGAGTTGTTCGAAAGTGTAATTGTGATACTGGTGGCAGAGAACTAGATAGGAAACTGTGGATCAAATGGAACAGAGCTTACACTGGGCATGGACGATGCGCAGACTCTCTTTACAAATGAGGTGCTATAAAGTCTCCGGTTTGTGGCTGTGGGGCTCCGAAAGAGACAATGAAGCACATTAGAGATGAGTGCCCCTACCATGGGAGCTGGAGTGACCTCATGAAAGCTGATGATGCGGCTCTTATATGGATTACGAACCTACATATTGACATTTAGTTAGTTTTATATGTAGTTTTGTATTTTCATATTCCTGTTATGTGTAGTATTACTTATATACCTGTAATTTTAAAATGCGTGTAAGTCATACGAATAAATAATAAAAATCGGAGCGTATTTTTTTCGAAAATGAACAGGGAAACACAAGAACTGTCAATGCCGATCGTTACGTGGAGATGTTATGAACTTTCGTTACACCCGTACTGAACAACTTTCCAAACGTTCAAGAAGCCTGGTTTCAACAGGACGGAGCGACATCACACGCTACACGGCAATCAATGGCATATGCGCGAGAAATGTTTGGCTACCATGTTATCTCACGATTCGGTAACATTCCTTGGCCACCTAGAATGCCAGATTTACCCGTTTGTGATTATTTCTTTTGGGACTACACGGCCCGAACAAGAACCCTGGATGAGTTAAAACAGAGAACTCTGGATGTAATTTACAGTGTCCCATGTGAGATGTTGTAGCAGTCAATGATAAATGTCAACAGCAGGTTTCAAGAATGTATTCGTACAGGTCACCATTTAAAGGAAGTAATTTTTAACAAATGATAAATGCCATCAATGTTTCGTAAATGGCAAAGTTGTAAGGATTCAGTTACTATGAAAGCAATTTCTTGCATCACTTCTAGTTTTATTGGATTGTGGAATGCGTCATGAGATTTGCGCGATAAAATGAATTTCAATAAATTTGTCTTCAGAAACTAGGCGTTTCGCTAATGTTGAGTTCAACAGTTTTAGGCAGGTATTATTGAAAATTCTCAGTACAACATAACTAATATTTAAAAGACCGTTTATTTGTTACATTCTCTTCTTAAGATGACCATGAAGTGGGGAATCAAAGAAAAGAACTAAGCGTGAAAAATGGTCTAAGTAGGGTTTCAAATTAACTCTACCATTGTTTAATTTTTTAGTAGCCGAGTCAATAAAGCGAGAGAAACAGAATTACAGAAGAATAATAAAGTAGCAAAAGAATAGGCGTAGCCCGTCAGGCCGCAAGTAAAGAAGAGTTAGAAATCTTCTAATTCAGTGGACAGCATTCCGAGATAGAATAGGACTTAGGGATAAATAAAGATGGAAGTGATGCTTATTGTTAAAACTTGAAACGATAGGTCTCTCCTACCCAGGAAACGATATTTCACAAGATGAATAAAGGGACGATAAGTTATTTGATGCAGTGAAGGAAACTTTTAACAAAAGAGCTTTGTTAATATTAAAAATTGAAGTTGATTTGAGGAAGTACTTACTACGAAACATGATCGTGATCTGTTTGTTGTTTTCTGTCTGATGCTATGATTTCCTTTCACTTTTCTTCATTTCTGCTGTTTCAGTACGGCAAGTTGCGAAATATTGTTTTAAGATCGAAGCAGCATATATGTCAACGTTGTTAGCACGTTACTGTTAGTCTTAGACTTAATGTCAACTTATGACTGCCCAGCTTCTGCGGGATCTGATGAGGAAGTCACTCGTGTAAAAGGGATTCAAATTTGGGGCAGTTCTGTGTAGCCTTTGTCGGAATCACGTCCTGAAAAGATTAATGTGAGATACATACGGAGAGGTCATCAGAATTGCTGGATCAGGAACTAAAAATTGAAATGATCTTATGGCTTTGTTGACCAAGAGACCCAGCCTGGGATTGTTCAGCCGTCTGTTGAAAGAGTTTCTATTTGACACCCCTTGTGACGTGCACGGCTTTGTGGTAAAGGTGAAATGAAAATCATTAGGAGGAACACCGTCCGTAAGAGAAGAAAATCTCAAACCTGACTGGGAATTAAACCAGAGAGGAAACGTCACAAACCACTGGACCACGAACTGCAGACAATCAGGACTTAAGGCGGAGGATATCGCAAATGCCATAACCCTATCTCCCAGGAACTTTGCTCAACTGGAGAGGCGTCAAAATACGAAACTCGTCTCTCAGTTTTTCCGTAGATACTCGACCTCTCCAGAAAAGAAAAGATTACGGTCGAAGTTTCCCAGGTATTTTCCAGTTACTTTATGAGCATTTTACCAGACGATGTCCCTGTAAGAAATGTTGGCACAGTTGTTAACGCCACGGCTCATTGATTTTGTGCCCCGTGTTCGAAATTCGATTATTAGTTTTATTTTTCATTTATATATCAGAGTCTGTAGAAGATTACCACACGAAAGTGTTCCATCGTATATTGATATAACACTGTCCTTATTCATCTACTAATTGTGCGTCAGATGAATAAATAAAAAAATGAGAAATTTATTTGAAATTGCTTTCGGTGAAATTCCTTTAGTGTGTTTTGATTCATAATCAACTGCAAGCGACAGTTTTCGGAAAAGTGATGCGTTATAATTGATTTTCAACGAAATTGCTGCCAACAAGCGAGATCTTCACCACGGATTAACGATGTTTCTTTCCCAAGTGCAATTCGTACGAAGAGATCTCACTGTCGGCGAACTTGTCTTCGTCCGGTGCTCATGTTGCTCGGAATATCTGTGTTTCGAATGTTTCTACAATCTGTATGATACAAGGCAATGCAACAAATCTTTCAGTGGAATGAACGTATCCATAAAATTTAAGAATTAATATAAGAATTGATATGATAGTGGAATATCAGTGTATGGGAATTTAAAAAGGTTGTTGCCCCTCAATATACCATACACAAGCATGTTGTACACTGGAGAGCCAAAGAAACTGATACAGCTGCCCAATATCGTATAGTGTCCCCGCTAGCATGTAACACGACGTGGGATGGACTCGACCATGTCTGAAATAGTACTGGAGGGAAATGACAACATTAATCCTGCAGGGCTGTTCATAAATCCGTAAGAGTACGAGGGGGTGGAAATCTCTTCTGAACAACATGTTGCAAGGCATTCCATATTTGCTCAATAATGGTCCTGTCTAGGGTGGTCTGCGTAAGTGTTTAAACTCAGAGGAATGTTCCTGGGGCCACTCTGCAGCAATTCTGGACGTGTGGGGTGTCGCATTGTCCTTCTGTAATTGGCCAACTCAATCGGAATGCCCAATAAACATGAATGGATGCAGTGATCAGAGAGGATGCTTACATACGTGTCACCTGTCAGAGTCATATCTAGACGTATCTGGGGGCCAATATCACTCCAATTGCGCACGCCCCACACCATTACAGAGCCTCCACAAGCTTAAAAAGTCCCCTGCTGACATGCAGGGTCCATGGATTCATGAGATTTTCTCCACTCCCGTACACGTCCATCCACTCGACACAATTGGAAATGAGACTCGTCCGACCAGGCAAAATGTTTCCAATCACCAACAGTCCAATGTCGGTGTTGACGGGCCCCGATGAGGCATAAAGCTTTGTGTCGTGCAGTCATCAAGGGTACACTTGTGGTCCTAGGGCTCCAAAAACCCATGTTGATGATGTTTCATTGAGTGGTTCGTAGGCTAACACTTGTTGATGGCCCAGCATTGAAGTCTGCATCAATTTGCGGAAGGGTTGCACTTCTGCCAACTTGAACTATACTCTTCAGTCGTCGTTGGTCCCGTTCCTGTTGGATCTTTTTCCGGTCGCAGCGATGTCGGAGATTTCATGTTTTACCGGATTTCTTATATTCACGGTACACTTGTTAAATGGTCGTACGGGAAAATCATCACTTCACCACTACCTCGGAGATGCTGTGTCCCATCGCTCCTGCGCCGACTATAACACCGGGTTCTAACTCACTTAAATCTTGATAATCTGTCATTGTAGCAGCAGTAACCGCTCTAACAACTGCGCCATACACTTGTTGTCTTATACCGGCGTTGTGTTTCAATGCGCATGCCTCTACCAGTTTCTTTGGCGCTTCAGTGTATATTAATTGTCTGTCACATATTGTGAAACCCAGCTGTAATTTTACAATTAATATAACGTCCTTGCTTCCCCTAATTTGATAACAATTATTCGTTTAGTAACTGACTATGCACATGAATAGATAAATGAAAATAAGAAAAAGAAAAAGAAAACACGGCGCAAAATGAACTATTCGCAGCGGTATCCAATGAGCCGTCTGAGGACATCGGTATGTGAAATACTTGGAAAATACCTCGAAAACTTTGATCATCTTTTTTCCAGAAACGGTCGACTATCTACAGATAAGCCGAGACACATGTTCGCTTACTTTGACTCCTCTTCCAGCGAGAGAAGTTAACGGTAAATCAGGTGATGGCACTCGCCACGTTCTCCGCGTGAGACTAGCGCATTCCCCAGATGATAACGCTATACTGGTGTCTCAGCTCTGTATTCGAACAGAGCTTGAGCGCGGCGAGCGCCGTAGTCGCGAACAAATTTACATTAAAACAGTGAAAGCGGAAGATATTAATTGGGCCGCCGCGGGGCAGTGCCGAGTGATTGCAGCCAGTGTTTAGCGGCGCAGCCGGCCTTGACCCACCGCGCGCTCCTCTGGCTGCTGGCTGCTGGCTGCTGGGACAGTCGCCGCTGCGGCTGAGTGCACACCCGTGTCGCCCTAACGAGCCGGCGCCAGGTGTCCCGGTCTGCCTGCCTGCCTGCCTACCCGCCACAGTTTGCAGTGGCCGCCGCGGGTAGTGCGATGGACACTCATAAACTGCTCTAACTAGAGTAGTAAAACTACCGTCTGGTACCGTAGGCTATCATAAGTAAGCATAGACTACGGTAGTTTTTCTACCAACATTTAACGGTTAAGATCGTAATCGCGTTACCTGTAGGTTATGAGTGTTGCATACCTGTCGGGGTTACCCGATTTCGATCGCTTTGTTTGCGTATGGGACCAATGTCTACCTAGATCTCCTAGAAACCGGAAGCAGTGAACCGCGTAGAAGCCGAGTGAGGGTATGTAAAGACCCACGTAACCCATGGAACAGTTTTGTCATTCTCCTGTCCGTTACTTAAAAATACACAGTATAACAGCAAACCTGAAATTGTAAATATGTAATTTAGGCTTTATTCGAAAATTGTTGGTCTGCAACATGAAATAGAGGGATGTTGTAGTAAAATAAAAATAAAATACAGTTTTATCATACAGTATAGCACTAGAAAACGCAGATTCGTGAAAGATACTAAAAACTTTTAATATATCCAACGCCGCTTCAGTACTTCATCAAGCTTATATAAAACATTTTCTATTATTCATAAACAACTTTCATGGACGAACGGAGATATCTCTTTGCGGGCTAAATGTTTCCTTTAATAAAGGATAATTTCGTTCTCCCAAAACGTCAGTGTGTGAGCTTAAAACAGATTGTTTGATTTTGCAGCCAGGTGACGATATCTAAAGGCCTGTAATAATCTAAATCTATCTGATGACGCTTCTTGAAAATGAAAATGATCAACGTTTTTTTCCAGTCGCTCGACCAGATGACGATGATAATGGTGTTCTTCACTTTCTGCAGAAAGCAACGAGCATGTAGCTTTAAAGGCACTGTAGGAGTTTGCACGGGGAGGAGAGCTGCAGGCAGCCCACTGTGCGTGGTGGCGCACGGAGAAAGGCCGGCAGTTTCATTTAGCGGCGGCAGACAGCGCGCACGTAGCAGCCAGTTGACGCCGCAATATCCTCCGCAGGCACGTCCGCGGCTTCCAGCAGTCGCCGCCCCCGTGTCAGTGGCTGCAGGGTGGGTGGAGGGTGGCCGGACCGCCGTTAATCCTCGCCCAGTGACCCACTCAGCAGCCACACTCTCCTGCTGTGTGCAGCGCGGTCGGGCGTCTTCTCACCGGTCGGCTGCATGAGCTGACTGCTTCCGTGTCCCGATCTGTGTCGTACGGAGTGTCCCAGACCCTCACCATCAAAATCATATCGACTGTAGGGGATCCTGGACAGGCCATTTTGAGATAAGGTGCTAATGGTTGGAAGTGAATGTGTCCGACAGTACAATACCTAAAATGTTAGTGTGCGTAAAAACGCGAGAAAAATGCAGCGTAATGCAAGGAGGTGATTGGTGCAAGGACTTGTTATATAAATAAAAGTAACTTATTCCACTTCGTATGAGAACGAATCCACTTCTGTTCGCTTACGTTTTTGGCGAAAAGTCACAGTATGTGCCATAAGATACATAGGAGTTATCATCCGGAGCGACGTAACTAGAGTGACTACATTAAGCAAATTGTAAGAGAAGTAAACGCAAGAGGGATATTTATTGGAAGATTTAAATCAAATGTAACAATTGTCTTACAAAAGACTTGTTCAACCAATTCTTTGATATTTTTCGTGTCTAGGACTCTTGCCAGATTTGATTGATGGGGAACATCTAACTTGAAATGTTGAGATGATGTGGGGAACTATTAGTTATTACTGTTTATGTAACTGTTGAATGGAGATTCAGTACTTTGAAAGAATGGTAAATGTTGCTGACATACTCTTCATGACCAGCGTCGAAACTGGCATATTCCAGCACGCTGATCAAAGTTCCAATATTGCAGTTCACATCACAAACGCCTTGCGGTATGTGCGGATCTTTGCCAGGCTCACCTGGCCCCCTGGCTTGTCATCTAAGGGTGCTCCATTGATATTGACCGGGCCAAATATCTCCCGAAATAAGCACCAAACGAAAGAAACTACAAAGGACGAAACTAGTCTAGCTTTAAGGGGGAAAGCTGGCCCGTGTGGCCGATCGGTTCTAGGCGCTACAGTCTGGAACCGCGCGACCGCTACGATCGCAGGTTCGAATCGTGTGTGGTGTCCTTAGGTTAGTTAGGTTTAAGTAGTTCTAAGTTCTAGTGGGCTGATGACCTCAGAATTTAAGTTCCAGAGTGCTCAGATCCATTTGAACCATTTGAAGGGGGAAACCAGATGGCGCTGCCATACGTCAAACGGATATAAACTGCAGTTTTTTGAATAGGAACCCCCATTTTTTATTACATATTCGTGTAGTACGTAAAGAAATATTAATGTTTTAGTTGAACCACTTTTTTCGCTTTATTTAAGGAAACAGGAAGTGTTCAGCCACATGTGAAACGTCAACCACGATCTGCAACAAATGATGATGCCCAAGTAGGTGTTTTAGCTGCTATCGTGGCTAATGCGCACATCAGTAGCAGACAAATTGCTCGAGAATCGGGAATCTCATAAAACCTCGGTGTTGAGCATGCTACATCAACATCGATTGCACCCGTACCATATTTCTATACACCAGGAATTGCATGGCGACGACTTTGAACGTCGTGTACAGTTCTGCTACTGGGCACAAGAGAAATTACGGGACGATGACAGATTTTTGGCACGCGTTCTATTTAGCGACGAAGCGTCATTCAGGAACAGCGGTAACGTAAACCGACATAATATGCACTAGTGGGCAAGGGAAAATCCACGATGGCTGCGACAAGTGGAACATCAGTGACCTTGGCGGGTTAATGTATGGTGCGGCATTATGGGAGGAAGGATAACTGGCCCCCATTTTATCGATGGGAGTATAAATGGTGCAACGTATGCTGATTTCCTACGTAACGCTCTACCGATGTTACTACAAGATGTTTCACTGCATGACAGAATGGCGATGTACTTCCAACACGATGGATGCCCGGCACATAGCTCGCGTGCGGTTGAAGCGGTACTGAATAGCATATTTCATGACAGGTGTATTGGTCGTCGGAGCACCATACCATGGCCCGCACGTTCACCGAATGTGACGTCCGGGATTTCTTTCTGTGGGGAAAGTTGAAGGATATTTGCTATCGTGATCCACCGAGAACGCCTGACAACATGCGTCAGCGCATTGTCAATGCATGTGCGAACATTACGGAAGGCGTATTACTCGCTGTTGAGAGGAATGTCGTTACACGTATTGCCAAATGCACTGGGGTTAACGGAAATCATTTTGAGCATTTATTGCATTAATGTGGTATTTATAGGTAATCACGCTGTAACAGCATGCGTTCTCAGAAATGATAAATTCACAAAGGTACATGTATCACATTGGAACAACCGAAATAAAATGTTCGTGCCTACGTTCTGTATTTTAATTTAAAAACCCTACTTGTTACCAACTGTTCGTCTAAAATTTCAAAGTTATTCAACCAGATACAGTTTACTACATTAACATGGAAATTTGTGACAAAGAAAAGTATTACCAGACAGCATTTAAGGTTGTTGATCTGTATTGAAGAGCATGAGGACATAGTACAATTATGGACACTGCAACAAGGGAGGAGCGATACCTCAAAATACGTGGATGGAAAAGAAAGATAGAAATAGGTACTACTGGAGAGTTCAGCCTAGCCCCCTGTCATCAGCAGAAGAAGAAAAATAGAATAGAATCAGTGACAGGCAGTAGGATAAGAAATAAAAGAGGAGGGCTCAACAAATATAACTGAGAGCAGAATATCAACAGCCGCCCACCAATATAAAATACAACGCAGACATGGCAGAACAGACGACTGTGATAATGCCCCAACAGTAGCATAAGAAAACCACCACTGATATATATTGTCTATCCCAATATTCACCCCCCCCCCCCTAAATACAGATCTAATCTAACTGTAGCATAAAAACCTGCTATTTGATATGCAAAAAGGAAGAAAAAGTTCTCAGGGTTACACTGAGTCTTACAAAAACAGAAGAAATTTTATCAAAATGACAAAAGTAGAGGTTGGATTTTACAACAAGCATCCTCTTAATTTCATCAACATAATATGCAAAATATCAAAAGGTATCACACTAATCCTAAACATGTTACATGGAAAGACAAAAATAAGAAAAATGAAAATTCTTAGTATCTGTGTGTTGCCTCCAGAGGCAGACAGAATGGTTCACCGATAATACACAAAAGATTGATTTAATTCCACAGTGTGGAAAGTTCTATTCTATTTTTCATACATGCTAACTGTCAAGCGAGCAAATAAGCAGGCATAGCCTGTTCATAATATTCCAATTTCAGTCTTTTCCAACATATAGGCTCAGAAAATATAATAACAGCAACAAAATGTTTTCAGCATAAATGACATCAGCACATGAAGAAATTAGTAGTAAGCACATAATATGAATGTCAAATGTGTAATAACTAACATGAGTAAACTACAACTAAAATAGCACATGTCCTACCACACAAAGAAAACAAAATGCAGAAGAAACCATCAAAATATTTTCTTACATCTAGGCATATATTCAATGAATAGTATGTATATTATATGTGTATGGGGTTCATCAAGCAAAATCATTTTACACTTCCTTTCAGCAATAAGTAAGCTTCAGTACCATGTATAGTTACCATATCACATGATAGGAAACATACTTCATAAACAATATAAAATGTGAAAAATTTTCCTTGTATTCGAGGTTATTGAGAATTGCAAATTTCATTCTAGGTATCAGACTTATAACGTTTCAATTCAGTGACATTCTTCAAACCAAATAATTTCCTAGACTTTGGAAAGATCAATCTGTAAGCATTTGGGTGAGGATTTTCTTTTACCTCAAATGGTCCTATATAAATGTCCAAAAATTTCTTTAATTCTGAAGTCATATGTTTAGATTTTTCTTTCATTTTAACCAAAACCAAATCACCAATATTAAAGTGTGGAAACCTGCCTTTTGCATCGTGTTTTTTATTTCTGTAATCTGCTTGTTTTTTCATGGTGTCTTTTACAATTTGTACTCTCTGCTGAGGTGACAAAATCTGACAAACTGGAAAATCTATGTGTTCAGTAATAAAGCAAGTCTTTTGTTAAACATAATTTCAAATGGTGAAAAGCCAGTGGATGTATGTTGCAAACTGTTCATTATGTCTTCGAAATCATTTACATATTCAATCCAATTTACATGGTTCTTACTACAATATGAGCTGCACAACCTCCCTATCTCTCTCATGTACCCCTCTGCCAGATTACTGGACAGGTGATAAACTGAAATCAAAATACGTTTTATGTTTGCGTTTTCAACAAAATCTTTCCATACTTTTGATGTAAATTGTGAGCCATTATCTGACAAGATAGCTTGTGGAGTACCTATCTTATTGAAATAATCACTGGTTAATTTAGATGTAATCTGTTTACTTGTGGCTTTCCTTAATGGATACAATTTGATGAATTTTGAGAATATGTCAACAATCACAAAGATAAAACTGTAACATCCTTTTGACTTGGGGAGGGGTCTGTAAATGTCGCAAGCTGTCAGCTCTAAATTTTTGCTGGGAAAAATATTTTGCATCATCCCTCTGCATGTTTGATTACTCACCTTTACTCTTTGGCATCGGTCACAGGCTGCTAATTTTTTCTTCACTCTTCTGGCAATATTATAAAAATAGATATTTTCCTGAATCTTTTGTATGCATTTGGCAGAACCACAATGTCCAAAGTTCTCATATATATATATATATATATATATATATATATATATATATATATATATATATATATATACTTAACTAATGTGTCTATGTGCTCTTCAGGCCAACATAAATTCCAGTCATCCAAATCAGGTCTTAATCTTCTGAACAGAATCCCTTTGTGTACCTTGTAGTAATCATCTACCTTTTGCTTAACTCTAAAATAACTTTTTACTGATTTCCAATTTTCATCATGATTTTGGTGTCTCCTAATGTCATTACAAATTTTTAAAATTTCTCCTTCCTCTTTTGTCCCCTTCAAACACATAATTTTGAAATTTTTGTCATCAATACCTGTTTCATTATCAAATTTTAGCCCAATAGGTGACCTAGTAAGTGCATCAGCAATAACATTTTCCTTCCCCTTAATACATTTAATATCATAATCAAGTTGTTGTAAGAATAATGCCCATCTGGTGATTCTACTATGATAAAGCCTACAATCCTGTAAGTAACTTAGTGCTTTGTGGTTAGAGTAAACAATTACTTTGTGTCCAAGAAGATAATTTTTAAATTTGTTGAAAGCCCAATGTATAGCCAAATGTTCCTTTTCAGTCACAGTGTAAGTCTTTTCATACTTTTGTAATACTCTACTAGCAAATGCAATGGAATGGTATTCAATATGATCCCTTACTACTTTTCCCTGAAATAAGTGTGCTCCTAATCCTGTATCACTGATGTCAGTCATTAAACAGAAGGATAAAGACATGTCAGGCCTATATAGAATTCTGCTCTGTGAAAGTTGTTTCTTCATCTCATCAATTTCTTTTTGACAATGAGATGACTAATCCCAGACAGAATTTTTCTTTAATAGGTCACATAAACAAGAAGCGTTCATAGCTTGAGTACTGACATATGTTCTGTAAAATCCAGCAAGACCAAAAAAATATTTTAATTGTTTTTCATTTTTAGGAACAGGAAAATTCTCTATAGCTTCAAAATTTTCTCTGTCAAGTTCAATCCCTTTTTCCGAAATAACGTGTCCCAAAAATTTCAATTCACTTACTCCAAAGTAACATCATTCTAACTTTAAGTTCATACCCCCTTCCCTTAATTGTGTACACACCTGTGTTAGCAATTCAAAATGTTCTTCCCATGTTTTTCCAGAAATCAAAATATCATCTACATATACAGTAAGTTAAGACAGTAGTTCATCCCCCAAAAAAGATCTAATACTCTAATAAAATCAACAACAGAAACAGTTAGTCCAGATGGTACAACACAGTAATGATAACTTTTTCCCCCCATACAAAAATGCGGTGTATTTTGTAGAATTTATTTCTAAAGAAATTTTGTGAAAGCCTGAAGTTAAGTCTAAGCTGCTCATGAATTTCACACATTCAAATTTATGGAACGGTTCATCTATGTTTTCTGGATGATCATTTTCTCTTTTCAAAAATTTGTTAAGGTGCCTAGAATCAAGTACAAGTCTAACACCGCCTCCACGTTTGGAAACCACCACCAAAGTATTGTTATAATCACTGTTACTTCTTTCGATTACACGCCATGCTTCCATTTTTTGTATCTCACTCTCTATTTCTTTTCTTTTTGTAAAAGGAATATTATAAGGCTTGAGGAAAAAAGGTTCATGATATTTAAGATGTAAAGTGCATTGATAATTCCTGACTCTTCCAGGGTTTTCATTGAAAACATCTTGAAATTCCCACAATAAATTTTCCAACTGTCTCTTTTGATCACTGTCCAAATTAATTGCTTCCTCTACTTTGGTTTTAACTAGGTTTTCATAATTTTGACCAGAAAAGTTTAGCTCAGGCTTGTTATCAAAACAGTACAAATTATCTTCAAAGTCTTTGATTTTCCTGACATGACTGCAACCTTCTCCACAGTGTATAATAAACAGTTATGTACACACAATAATATTGCTTTTGGGTTCACACACAATTAACTTCATCTCACTCCACCTAAATGCAGCACTTACCTTTAACACCCAGTCCATGCCAAACAATATGTTCTCTTCTAAACTTGGAATAACAAGATAACCCTGCCCAAATTTTACATCTTCTATTTCAAATGATAAAAATACTTAACTTTTGATGACTTTACAGTGTTTGCCTGTAGCTCCTCTTATCTTTACTCCCATCACAGGGGCCTTAAAATCAACACTGTCTTTAATTTTATTTCTGAATTTTTCTGAAATAGTTGAAATAGGATTCCCTGATCAATGAGAAATTTACCCTCCCAATTTTTTACTTTAGCTTTAATGTATGGACACCCTAATTCACATGCTTCTACTTTTTCTTTTAATGGTTCATATAACAGGTCATTTTCAATTTCTCTAAAATTACCCTCATTATTTTTCTGATCAGTTTTTAACAGCTTCACACACACATTTCATTAACATCATCTATGGATACAACAGGTTGAGCATACATCAGAGATTCATTACATTTTACACTTTGCCACCAGTGAGGATATAACCTTCTACAAATTTTAGCGAAATAGTTCCAAAACTCTTCCCCACCTTTTCCTTCAGAACTCGTATGTGGGTTTAAATGCTTCATACTATTGGCTGCCACAACATTACAGTCATCTGCTACTTTAAATTGGTTACACTGACTTAAGTTTACCTGTTCTTCAGATGCATGAGTGTCCTCTTCCTCATTACTAAACACACTTACCTCATCATAATGCTCACAATTACCAACTTCATCATCACATAGCTTCACTACTTCACTTGAAATAATCTCGACGACTACCTGATACTCACCCACAGCATTAATCTCACCTTTACTTACCTCTGTAGAACTCTCAACAACATCATCATTAGCTTCCATATTTTCATCAAATTCAAAACTTTCCTTATCATGTGTCCTATCCACAATCACATTAAGTTCCATCTCTCTCTCTTCACACAACTTTTCATTTTCATTAAATAACTTATTCAAATCAGAGCTGTAATGTTTGTCAGATACTTCAGAATTACATAGATTATTATTTGTTACCCAATTATAAAGTTCTGGCACGATTGCAATATCCTCATCTGGCTTGTTCTCAGAAGTAGTTACCTTATCGCTTTCAACATGATCATTTTCTCTCATTGTATCCCAAAATTTATGATCAAAATTTAAAGTATTAATTTGGTGTTGAACATTAATCTCTGTTATTTGTGGTGTGTATTTGTTTTGTCTTTCACTGGTTTTATTATAATAATAAGTTACATTTCTCCTTCTTCCTCTGTCTGTAATTTCCCAGTTGTTATTGTAGGTCCTGTTGTGATTAAATTTTCTCACCCCAAAACTGCGGACCCTCATTGAGGTGGTCTGGAGTTTTTCTGCCTGTTTTCTCTATTGTTTAATCTCCAATTTTGTTCCCTCTGTTTCTGTCATCCCACTTGTTTGTATTTCCAAAATTTCTATCCCTGTCTCTGTCATTACCATTATGATCGCTATTGTTTGCCCTGCGTTGTTCATATCTATTGTCTCTGTAGTCTCTCCTCTCTCCATACCTGTTTGAATACCACCCCCCCCCCCCCACCCCCCAGTTGGTGTTCACCATTGTTAAAATTTTGCATATTCCGTCTTTCTAATGCCCTATACAATTTATCCATGTATTTTTAAATTTCTTCCAAAGAATCATCAGGCCCATGAACTAAATCCCATTGCAATTTTTCAGGTAGCCTTCTTGTCAGTGCATCTATGTGTGTCATTTCATCAAAAGGTTTATCTAAATATATTAATTTTCTCAATTGATCTTTACAAAATGCTTTCATGGTGCCCACTCTTACTCTGAAAATAGGACCATTTAGAAATTCGGATTTAATCCTCCCCTATTCAGATTCCGACCAAAATTTGTTTAAGAAGCTTTTCTCAAAATTTGCAAAGGTTTCCCACTGATCGAAATTTTGGTTAGCCCAGGATAGGGCCTCCCCTTGCAGAAATTTTTTGACAAATTTAGTTTTTGAGTTATCAGCCATTTCTGGCAGAAAATTGTCCTTGCAATGGTGCAAAAAATCAACTGGGTGCAAATTATCACAAGGAAAACTTTTCACTAACAGGTTCGACCATGCTGGTCCATGACTGTACAAATTTTTGTTAACAACTATTCTGCAGCTTGATTTATTTTAGTTTTTAATGTGTCTAACTTATTGGTAAGATTTGACTCCAAACTGTCAACATTTTCCTCAACACTACCGATTCAATTAACATCGTTTACTTTCAAGTCATTTAATTTTGCATCTAGTGATTCATTTTCATTTTGAAGTTCCTGAATTTCCCTGACTCTGTTACTATTTTCAGCAATGAACTCATTTTCAAAAACAATTACTTTTTTCTCCACATTGTCTACCCTCGATTCTATCACCTTTAAGTCGCCTTCCAGTGTATTTTTGACCTCAGTTAACTCAGTTTTTATTACATTTAATTGTTTATTCAAATTTTCCCTTAACCTTTCATCAATTTCAGCTCTCATTTCAGATTTTAAATCATTTATATTTTCATTCTGCTTGCTCAGAAGCTGCAGAATTATTTCAATCTTACCAAGTTTCTGATCCTCCCCCACTATTTCTTCCCCTGCATTAATTTTATCCATTATTAACTGTTAACAAAAAATGAACCACTAGCAATGACAATACCATATTACAAAATTCGTTAGAATTTTTACTTAACTTATAGCTGAAGTCTTCTCTGTCAGAATCCAGTAGTAGTGTTTATTTTAATTCCTTTGTCGTCCCATTGTTTTTTGCGTCCATTTTTCGTCCTGTGGCTGTCTCCTTAATATCTGATTGTCAGGTTTTTGTCAATACTTTTCATAACAGATTCACTATGTACTTCTCCTGAAACACATCTACAGTTAATTTTTGAATATTTGGTGCTGCCTATCCCGGTAAGAGCACCCACATTCTAACAACCCTACCACAACAAAGGTCAAAATTTAATAATGATTATGGTGTTGCTCACGCTGCTAAATACTGCATTTTCGGGCAACAACAAAGTTATTAAGTGGCAAGTGTCATTAGAGCACAGTTGATAAAGTCATTTCATGTAATAATGAATAAATTAGGCACTCATCTTTTCGTGTTTCCGACGCTGGTCTCGTTGTAAAATCATGGCTCAATCGCGAAAATCTAGGTGGTGATGATTCCAAGCTCGGATGCAAAGTGGCCTAGGTTTTATTCTGCTAAATTCAAAAGTTTTGTAGATGCGCTTCACAAACCATTCTTGAAGATTAAACCTTTCAAAGTTAGCACAATGGTGATGTAAAAAAATAATCAGCACTCCGAATTTAAGTTACACTTCCTTTTTATTGCTTTTGTTACGATATAACGTAACACACGAAACATCACTTCACAATACGAAACATACTTGAAAACATCTTCCTCACTGTTAAATTTCTCATTTTATAAGCTGACTACAATACGCGTCTTTCCAACATGACGTCCAAGACCTCACTTTTTCAAGGTCCGACTCTTAACTAACTAACCGCTTACGCTTAAGATTCCTTCCTTTCCTATCAGAGGAGTCCTAACCTGAAGAGGACCACCACTAGCTTAATGTAAGAGGGCGTACTGAAAAATAATGTCTCCAAATTTTTTATTCTGTTCTCAGTATCGGTTGCGGTGTTACGTGTCATGCATGTTACTTGGTCGACATTCCTGATTCGCTGACGCAGCTTCCAACCCTCCCTCTTCCACTAGGGTGCTCCGATTTCTAACCTGTAACATGGCGTTGGGTAACGTTAACTGCTTCGTTGCGTGAGAAGCAGCATACAATAATCAGGTTTATGTATTTTGCAGTTGGGGATATTCAGACGCCAAATAACTGTAAAAATTCATCGTGAAACCTTCAGCTATCATTTATTTTGCACAGTTCGCTACTAGTTTCTGTCAATGACCATTATCAAGCTTAGCTGACATAAAAGGCAGGAAAGTTATTCCATAATTTGAAAAAAAGTAATTTTGCTCTTTAAAGCCCATCATAGTACGGAAAAATTTCTCACAATAATAATTCTGTACGATAATTTTCGTGAAGAAGGAAGTCCACATCGACAGCTAGTAACACACTGACATAAGTCCTGCCGTTTATGCCAGGTAAGTTTGATAATGGTCATTGACCCAAACTAGTAACGAATTGTGTAAAATAAATGACATCTGAAGGCTTCACCATGAATTTTAATAATAATCGAGTTTCGAATTCGGAGTGCTTGTCCACACATCGATCATCTTCTCGTTCCACGTGACACTGCCGGACTGCACACGAGACCTGCAACACCCACACCAATCCGACGCTTTGAGTACACTGTCATCGATAATTCTCCATACAATCCCGACTTGGCTTCACTCAATTTTCATCTGTTGTCAAAACTTAAAGATCACCTACGAGTATTTCACTTTAATAGTGACGAAGTGGTGATAACAGAGACGAGGTTGCTGCTCCGTAAACAAAGTGAAACATTTTACAGTGACGGTATCAACAAAGTGGTCTCTCTGTGGGAGAAATGTGTTTGTCGTCTGGGTGACATTTTGAGAAGTAAATGTATAGCCATGAAGAATAAAGATGTAGAGGGCTGGTACACTGTTTTATTAAAAAAAATAACTTTAAGAATGTTGTATTCCGAGGCATTGCTTTCACGCACGCCCTATTACCCTATTATTTTGTAAGCATATATCACTCATTACTTACCTTGTCAGTCCACCTTATTTTCAACATTGGCCTGCAGCATCTAACAACCTTACCACACAAAGGTCAAAATTTAATAATTATTATATTGTTGCTCACGCTGCTGAATACTGCATTCTCGAGCAACAACAAAGTTATTAAGTGGCAGGTGTCATTAGAGCACAGTTAATAATGTCGTTTCATGTAATAATGAATAAATTAGGCAGTCATCTTTTCGTGTTTCCCACGCTGGTCTCCTTGTAAAATCATGGCTCAATCGTCGAAAATCTAAGTGGTAATGATTCCAAGCTCGGATGCAAAGAGGCCTAGGTTTTATTCTGCTATATTCAAAAGTTTTGTAGATGCGCTTCACAAACCACTCTTGAAGATTAAACCTTTCAAAGTTAGCACAATGGTGATGTAAAAAAGTAATCAGCACTCCGAATTTAAGTTACCCTTCCTTTTTATTGCTTTTGTTACAATACCACGTAACACACGAAACACCACTTCACAATACAAAACATACTTGAAAAAAATCTTCCTCACTGTTAAAGTTCACATTTTATAAGCTGATTACAATACGCGACTTTCCAACATGACGTCCAAGACTTGACTTTTTCAGGGTCCGACTTTAACTAACTAACCGCTTACGTGCCCAAAAATCAAGAGTTACAAGTACATCAAAGATCATAGTGACAAAAGAAAGAATACACATAAGAATAATATCATTGCAATATAAACATATCGATGTATCAAAGTACCTCTACATTAATAAAATCAGATTTGAATGTTGTCTCAGAAATATGTTAACTACTTTACAGAAACGCAGTAGAATATTGCTGGTATCAAGAGGGTCAGGTGAACTGCCGTAATGGTTACGTAATTCAAGTACCATTACAAAAACCACATCTCAAATGCTTCGATTCTCTCCTGTTCCGGTTTCCCATAGTCCATGTTTCAGTACCATACAATGCTGTGCTAAAAATTTGAGTTCTGAGAAATTTCTTACTCAAATTAACACCTACGCTTGACACTAGCAAATTTATCTTGGCCAGGAATGCCCTTTTTGCCAGCACTAGTCTGCTTTTGATGTCCTACATGCCTAATCCGACAATGGTTATTTTGCTGCATAGATAGTAGACTTCCTTAACTTCATCTACTTCGTGACTTCCTGATGTTAAGTTTCTCTCTACATTCGACTTTTTCCAATTTACTTTCAGTCCATTTTCTGTGTGCGTTAGGTAGTTCATTCCATTCAACAGATCATGTAATTCTTCTTCACTTTCACTCAGGATAGGAATGTCATCAGCGATTCGTATCATTGATATCCTTTCACCTCGAATTTTAATTCCACTCCTGAGCCTTCCTTTTATTTCCGTCATTGCTTCTTCTATGGACATATTGAACAGTAGGGGTGAAAGACGACATCATTGTCTTACTGCCTTTTTAATCCGAGCACTTCGTTCTTGGTCGTCCACTCTTATTATTCCCTCTTGGGTCTTGTACATATTATATACTACCCACCTCTCTCTATAGCTTCCCCTATTTTCCTCAGAATTTCTACTCCATTTTACATTGACGAACGCCTTTTCCAGGTCGACAAATTCTATGAACGTGTCTTCATTGTTCTTTAGTCTTGCTTCCATTATCAACCGCAACGACAGAACAGCCACTCTGGTGCCATTGCCCTTCCTAAGGCCAAACTCATCGTCAACTAACACATTCTTCTGTAGATTATTATTGTCAGAAACTTGGAGCATGAGCTGTTAAGCTGATTGTGTGATTATTTTCGCACTTGTCAACTCTTGCAGTATTTTTAATTTTGTGGATGATATTTTTGCGAAAGTCAAATGTTATTTCGCAAGGCTCATACATTCTCCACACCAACCAGCTTATTTGTTACCACTTCTTTCACTGGTTTTAGACATTATTATGGAATGCTATCCATCCCTTCTGCTTTATTTGATCATAAGTCCTCCTAAGCTCTCTTAAATTCTGATTATAATACTGGATCACCTATCTCTTCTAAAGCGACTCGTGTTTCTTCCTTATCACATCAGACAAGTCTTCCCCCGCATTGAGTCCTTCAGTGTATTCTCTCCACCTATCCGCTCTTTCTTCTGCATTTAACAGTGGAATTTCCGTTGTAATCTTCATGTTAAGACCCTTGCCTTTAATTTCACCAAAGTTGTTTTAACTTTCCTGTATACTGAGTCAATCCTTCCAACAACATTTATTTTTCCATTTCTTCACATTTTTCATGGGGCTATTTCTTCTTGGCTTCCCTGCACTTCCTATTTATTTCATTCCTTAGCGACCTGTATTTCTGTATTCCTAAATTTACCTGAGCATTTTATTGTTGTGTCTATAGCTTTAGAGAACTTCAGGCGTATCTTGTCATTTCTTAGTACTTCAGTATCCCACTTCTTTGCGTATTGATTCTTTCTGACTTCTCTCTTAAGCTTCATCCTAAAAAAAATGGTTCAAATGGCTCTGAGCACTATGGGACTCAACTTCTGAGGTCATTAGTCCCCTAGAACTTAGAACTAATTAAACCTAACTAACCTAAGGACATCACAAACATCCATGCCCGAGGCAGGATTCGGATCTGCGACCGTAGCGGTCTTGCGGTTCCAGACTGCAGCGCCTTTAACCGCACGGCCACTTCGGCCGGCGCTTCATCCTACTTTCATCACTACTAAATAGCGATTTGAGTCTGTATTTACTCCTGGGTGTACCTAACAATCCCGTGTATGATTTCGGAGTTTTTGTGTGACCACGACGTAATCTAACTGAAATCTTCCCTAGTATAACCCGACCTTTTTCAGGTATATCTCCTCCTCTTGTGATTCTTGAACAGAATATTCGCTATTACTAGCTGAAATTTATGACGAAAGTCTTTCTGGTCTCTCGTTCCTTGTCCCAATCCCATATTCTCCTGTGACCTTCCACAATAGCTGCTTCTGTTTGTTAATATGTGGTTCAAATGGCTCTAAGCACTATGGGACTTAACATCTGAGGTCATCAGTCCCCTAGACTTAGAACTACTTAAACCTAACTAACCTGAGGACATCACACACATCCATGCCCGAGGCAGGATTCGAACCCGCGACCGCAGCAGTCGCGCGGTTACAGACTGAAGCACCTAGGCATAAGTATTAGATTTTCAACACCCTTCACGTACTGCATTACACTCTTTATATCCTCATGTGCTTTGTCTGTCTCTTCAGTTTTCGATTTCGGTATCTATACCTGAACGCGTTCAGAAGAGGCAGCTGGGAGAGCGGCGGAAAACGAGTAATCCGAACCTCTGGAAGACCGAGTAAGTAATACACTTTGTATTTATTTCTTCAGGATCCTTCACATAGATTTGTTTATTGCATAGAAGCAGTATATTAAGTGGTGGTCTCGACGATGATAAATCAGGAAAGTGAAATCCACATTAGTTTGGAATTTAGTTGTAAATCAATCAAGTAAAGCTTACTCCAGCAGCTACAACTGTTTTTGGGCTGTATTGTTGCCCAGTCCTGTCGAGCTTAATCGTTGGAACTGAGTGCACGCAACAGAAGCACACGCGCAGGAATCAGTGACGCACATCACATAATGTATAAATAATAAACGTTCGTCATGATTTTCCGTAATCACCAAATTTGTTTCTTTCTTACCCATTGATGTTTAATATTCCTTATTTTAGCGAAGTAGAAAATTTCAACCGACCGACAGCCCTGCCCTAGTCGCATTAACAGGGACACACACTCCGTTTATCATCCTTATACGTCACCTTGAGGTCTCGTCCGTAAACTTGGAGAGACAGCACAATGCTTACCTTAATGCTTCGTTCTTCGGGAGAGAGCCACGTTGAAAATGTCTGGCACTCTGCTTTAAAATGTGTTCTGTACATCACTTCCAACAATGGGTTGACGCGAGCCCTGACCTCGTGAACTAAAGAAATTCTCCTTTCTAATCACATCCTCCCGTGGCGAAAACAAAAATTTCGTTTTTGTGTAGCGAGTAGAGATCTGTTCCCTTGGAGAATTTAAAAAAATGTACAACCTGAATCATGGACCTTGCCGTTGGTGGGGAGGCTTGCGTGCCTCAGAGATACAGATACCCGTACCGTAGGTGCAACCACAACGGAGGGGTAACATTAACCAAAACGGCCTTGCTGTGCTGGTACTGCGAACGGCTGAAAGCAAGGGGAAACTACAGCCCTAATTTTTCCCGAGGGCATGCAGCTTTACTGTGTGGTTAAATGTTGATGGCGTCCTCTTGGGTAAAATATTCCGGAGGTAAAATAGTCCCCTATTCGGATCTCCGGGCGGGGACTATTCAAGAGCACGTCGTTATCAGGAGAAAGAAAACTGGCATTCTACGGATCGGAGCGTAGAATGTCAGATCCCATGTTCGGGCAGGTAGGTTAGAAAATTTAAAAAGGGAAATAGATAGGTTAAAGTTAGATATAGTGGGAATTAGTGAAGTTGGGTGGCAGGAGGAACAAGATTTTTGGTCAGGTGAATACAGGGTTATAAATACCAAATAAAATAGCAGTAATGCAGGAGTAGGTTTAATAATGAATAAAAAAAATAGGAGTGTGCGTAAGCTACTACGAACTGCATAGTGAAAGCATTATTGTGGCCAAGATAGACACGAAGCCCACGCCTACTACAGTAGTACAAGTTTATATGCCAACTAGCTCTGCAGATGATGAAGAAATTGATGAAATGTATGATGAGATAAAAGAAATTATTCAGGTAGTGCTGGGAGACGAAAATTTAATAGTCATGGGTGACTGGAATTCGACAGTAGGAAAAGGGAAAGAAGGAAACGTAGTAGGTGAATATGGATTGGGGATAAGAAATGAAATATGAAGCCGCCTGGTAGAATTTTGCACAGAGCATAACTTAATCATAGCTAACACTTGGTTCAAGAATCATGAAAGAAGGTTGTATACATGGAAGGACCCTGGAGATACTAGAAGGTTTCAGAAAGATTATATAATGGTAAGACAAAGATTTAGGATCCAGATTCTAAATTGTAAGACATTTCCAGGGGCAGATGTGTGACTCTGACCACAATATATTGGTTATGAACTGTAGATTAAAACTGAAGAAACTGCAAAAAGGTGGGAATTTAAGGAGATGGGACCTGGATAAACTGAAAGAACCAGAGGTTGTATAGAGTCTCAGGGACAGCATAAGGGAACAATTGACAGGAATGGGGGAAAGAAATACAGTAGAAGACGAATGGGTAGCTCTGAGGGATGAAATAGTGAAGGCAGCAGATCATCAAGTAGGTAAAAAGACGAGGGCTAGTAGAAATCCTTGGGTAACAGAAGAGATACTGAATTTAACTGATGAAAGGAGAAAAAACAAAAATACAGTAAGTAAAGCAGGCAAAAAAGAATACAAACGTCTCAAAAATGAGATCGACAGGAAGTCCAAAATGACTAAACAGGGATGGCTAGAGGACAAATATAAGGAAGTAGAGACTTATCTCACTAGGGGTAAGATAGAAACTGCCTACAGGAAAATTAAAGAGACCTTTGGAGAAAAGAGAACCATTTGTATGAACATCATGAGCTCAGATGGAAACCAAGTTCTAAGCAAAGAAGGGAAAGCAGAAAGGTGGAAGGAGTATACAGAGGGTCTATACAGGGGCGCCTCGGGGAAGATTAGTTTGGATTCCGTAGAAATGTTGGGACACGTGAGTCCTGAGAAAACTCTACCATCTGGTGAGCAAGATGTAGAGGGAGACAAAGAGACGAACACACTAAGCAGATTCAGAAGGATGTAGGTTGCAGTAGGTACTGGGAGGTGAAGAAGCTTGCACAGGATACAGTAGCATGGAGAGCTGCATCAACCCAGTCTCAGGACTGAAGACCACAACAACAACACCTGAACTGTAGTTGTTCATGTTGGTTTGTTGTCGATTCTGACAAGAACAAACCTATCACTGAAATGTTCACAGTAACACGGTCTCTGCCGTACCTTCCTATTCCTAACTAATCCTATCCCCTTTATACAATTTTGTGCAGCTATTGATACTACTCTGTATCCATCAGACCAGAAATCCTTGTCTTCTTTCCATTTCACTTCACTGACCCCTATTATATCTAGATTGAGCCTGTGAATTTCCATTTTGAGATTTTCTAGCTTCCCTATCACGTTGAAGCTTTTGACATTCCACGCCCCGACTCGTAGATCGTTATCCTTTCATTGGTTATTGAATCTTTTTCTAATGGCCAGCACCCTCTTAGGAGTCCCCTCCCGGAGACCTGAATGGGGGACTATTCCGGAAGCTTTTGTCAATGGAAATATCCACCATGACACTTTCTCAGTTACAGGTCACATGTCCTGTGGGTACACATTACGTGTATTTAATGCAGTGGTTTGCATTGCCTTCTGCAACGTCATACCGGTACCACTGCTTCCGGTTTTATGGGTGTTTCCGACCCCAAGGGTAAGAGAGTGCCCTGAACCTCTGCCCGCACCTCCACCCTCTTTGACAAGTCCGTTGGCAGAGTGAATGTGACTTCTTACGTCGGAGGTCTACCACCACCAATGCTGATTATTAATCAAAAGTTAAGCAGTAGCGTCATTTGTTCCTGGGACCGATGTCGTTCTGATTCCTAATAAGAGACGTTACCCCAAGACCACAGTTCTCTCGCTACCCCTAAGCCCACTGTTCCTAGACCTTACACGTATGATCGTTCTAATACTTAAGAAGTCTTCGAGCCACTCAGATATCTGGGGGCCTCTTCTTTCGTTAATAGTCTACATTTGGGACTCTTGTTGCCTTTCATTTACGGTTCGCAAGACAGAGTCTGAGGATAGAGGAAGCTGTGTTTCGCACGAACCATGTTTGGTACACCCGTGCTAATTTATGGACAGAAGCTGTTCTTACATACATGTCTGAAACAACGCTGTTGAAGATCAACATCTGTAGAAAATATTTTCTAATTTAATTTTCAGAGTGCGAATTCCTAGACAACAGCTGTGTTAGGTATAAATCCAGCACCCAATAGTGACATATGAAAATTTGTGCTGGACCGGGACTCGAACCCTACATTTCCCGCTCATCGTGAGCAGTTACCTTAACCACAACGACAAACCGATGTTAAGGACACTAGTCGGTAGGTTTGCCGGTCTTTTCCTTTAGCTGTTCAAGAATCACCTACGCTATTTTTACAGTCACGTAGGACTTCGTACTGGGCGAGAGACACGCGATTAATGCAAGCTGAGAGGTCAACTCTGTAAATCCGAATTGGGATTCAATGTGGTCCTGGTGACATATTTGTTTTGAACTCTTGAAATGCTACAGGCTGTAAAAATTAATAGCAAATACTCATCTTCGTTTCTTGGTGATCTCCGTGGCTGTGAAAGAATGTGCAAGTATCTGCTTCACCAAAATTTGCCGCAACCTGCTGGGTTCTTGATAGTGTAGCTAATGATTGGGTAGTGCCAAGAGGAATTTCTAGAAATTGAGGTTGGTAGAATGCTTCTCTTCCAGAATTACATGTTTATTGTGTAATACTGTCACAAAACTGTAACAAAACTGGAAACTGAGACTCAGATGACTGATTCGCCAGTCCGTACAAAATTATTTTACCAATTACTGGTTACGTCATCCATGATTAAAAACAGAAAGTTTGTGTATTAGAAACATAAACATCTTGATTTATGCAGACTGACGTTACGGAATTACATGTTCGTTCGCTCCTCTCACACTGATACAAACAGTTTTACACAGCTCTTAGCTTTTAGTACAGAAATTAAAAAAATATTTTTGATAACAATGGCTTTTATAATGGTTCTTGTATTATGAATATAACTAATTATAGAATGTTCGTAACATTTGCGTCTGTATATTCTATAAAAATAGTATCCTGGAATTAAAAAATTAGGAATGTTTATGTTTTACGTGCAGGTATAGAACAGTAACAGTCGAATCAGTCCAGAGGTAGAAATGGTTCAAATGGCTCTGAGCACTATGGGACTTAACTTCTGAGGTCATCAGTTCCCTAGAACTTAGAACTACTTAAACCTAACTAACCTAAGGACATCACACATATCCATGCCTGAGGCAGGATTCGAACCTGCGACCGTAGCGGTCGCGCGGTTCCTCACTGTAGCGCCTAGAACCGCTCGGCCATCCTGGCCGGCCCAGAGGTAGAAGTATGCTTGCGAATGTCGAAACGAAGTTAGTGACAAAATTTGAATCAGTATAATAAATTGAGTTCTGAAACAGATAGACAAATGAAATATGATTGTTACAAAATTTATATAAGCCTATAAATGTGGCAACCGGACACCTGAGGTCAACACTTCAGGTCAAACCTATCCTGGCGACCATATATTGGAACCGTCCACCTTTCTGTTGCTCCTCAATGCCAGGGATCTTTATATACTCTTAAGGAATTAGTTGTCGACGTTTCTTATGAAAGGTTCTGAGTTGAGAGCTTACAGGTGGGCTGCCACGGAATGAAGACTGCGCAGACACTGGCGCCTATGACCCCTCCTGGTTCCGCTTTCCGTCCCCCGGCGGCCGTAATTGTGCCAAACGCCGTCGGGCGGACTACTCCCCCGCTGCCGCGCTAGTGGTGTGGGCGGTCCCACCCCAGCCTCTGGGGACGGATCATCCCTGACGGCCCCACAGGGCGACCCCAGGGCCGGCGTTATTTATCCTCCACTTTGCAGCAACTCAATGGAACATAATCTGGCGTTATATATGGCGTGAAGACGCACGGCCTCCGAGGCCATAACTCAGGCGTGGGCGGCGCGGCAGCTTCCTCCGCGGGGAACCTGCGACCAGCTCCCCCACCCCCACCCCCGCCCCCCTAAGCGTAGATCAATACGCGCGACGTGCGTGCGCCTGAGAGCCGCCTCAATGCGTGATGTATGGCCCGGCGAGCTCACGGCGCCGATATATCCCCGGGACGGCGCCAGCCATTCATAAGATGACGTCACTCCGGCTTTAAGATCGCCGCTTCCGCTGCCATCACAGACAACCGGAAACGCTGACATCAAGGGTACATGACACGCTTCTTCCCAGAGCACACAACTGCACAAATTCAGGAACGTAAGAGACAGACAACGAGAGAGAGAGAGAGAGAGAAAAGAGAGAACCGTTTCATTCTACAGACTATTGTCGCTTCAGCAGATGGTTTGGAACTACAAGATGAGACTCCTGTCACGAAAATGGCAATCAATAATGGGTGTTGGTAACTGCCCAGGCAACAGTTATGCCTGCCTTGGGAGCTATCAGTACATGTGGCTGAAGCTCCTGTCATGAACATGGCAATTTCAACCAATAATTGGTATTGCTAACTGCCCAGGTAACATTTATGCCTGTCGTGACAAAAAGAGGCTATTGTGGTAATCACCAGAAATAGAAAATAAAGTGTGAACTCGAGCCTGCTCTAGTCTATCGCGATCTACTCTGCAAAGGATGAGTACAAAAGAATATAGAACACGTACATTCTAAGTGGAAAAAACGACACACCACGAAGAAATTATTCGAATGGGACGGAAACCGGTAGATGTGATGTACATGTACAGTCAAACAAATGTTTACAATTTTAGAAAAAAAAAGATGATTTATTGGAGAGAAATAACTTCACAAATTGAGCAAATCATTTCCTTGTTTGGTCCTTAGGTAAGGAATTATTCAGTCTAGCATTGATTGACAGACTTGTTGGATGTGCTCCTGGGCGATTTCGCGCCAATTGCTGTCCATCTGGCGCATTACATCGCCAAAATCTTGTTAATTGGATGGTCCCGCCCGTAATGCACCAAACGGTTGGGGAGAGATCCGGCGACGTTGCTGGCCAAGGCGTGGTCTGGCAAGCAGCAGAAATTCTCGACGTGTGCGGGCGGGAGTTATCTTGCTGAAATGTAAGCTCAGGATGGCGTGCCACGAAGCGGAGCAAAACGGGGCTCAGAATATCGTATCGCTGTGCTGTAAGGGCGTTAAGCATGATAACCAAAGAGCCTTGCTATGAAATGAAATGGCATCCCATACCATCATCTCTGGTTGTTGGGCCGCATGACGGGTGACAGTCAGTTAGGTATCCAACCGCTGTCTGAAGCATCTCCAGACGCGTCTTCATTGGTCATCGGGACTGAGTTGGAAGCGGTAATTATCACTGAAGACAATACTGCCTGGCTAAATGGTATTCCAGGCCGAATGTGCCATCCAGCACTGTAAACGGGCTTCTTGGTGTACAGAGGTCAATAGTAGCCGATGCAAGAAGCTCCGTGAGCTCAGTCCCCTTTCTCTGAATCTGTTACTGGTCCTTTTAATTAATGAAGCACCATGTGTAAGTCTAATCGATGATAATGGTGAATCCAGGGCTTTGAGTGGATCTCTGAGGATTGCTCGGTCCTCAGGTTCTGTCGTCTCGCTAGGTCGACCGCTTCCTTCTTGACGCATTCCTACCAACATCGTCGAATAGCGATATCGCTCATATTCAAATATCGAGATATTCGTCGATTACTGCAATTGGCTTCGTCAACTTAAGCTACACGTTCTCTCTCAAATGCTGACATCTGCGTAAATTGTTCACAGACAAAGCATAGTTATTGTCAAACTGAGTACATGGAATCTAATTTGCAAAGACTTTATGCCCTGATATCCACATGACCCTGTTTGCTATAATTGCCAGTTGCATGGTAAAATTGCGCTACCACGTCACACATCCATCCATCGGCAGCCGAAGTTTACAGCTTCGCACTGTCCGTCGCTACCCGTATGAATATCAATTTATGATCTATTTTCGTAAGTCCTTCGTGTTGCACAAGGCCAAGACTTGTGGTTGACAAGATCAAGACTTATATCACGGAAACATTTTAAATTTTCCTTAACAGTGGAATGAAGCGAAAAACCAATTAACGATAATCAATAATATTAGAGCAGCAAAAGGGCTTAAAAACTTACTTCGAAATTTATCTGCTTAAAGAAAAATAACCATTACAAAAACATCAAAATCAATAATGACAGAACGCCAGAAGACATAGAATTTACTTTAAAATTCTCTCTTAAAAAGTCTACAAGATCAAAATCAATAGTTACCAATCCCCGTAAGGGTTAGAAATTGCCTTGAAGGTTTTAAGTACTACAATAAGGTTACGAGCCATACGCAGTCCCAGAAGTCTTAGAAATATTTCCTTTTTAAAACATTATAATAACAATTTAAAAAATAGATGAAGATATTATACGATTCTTATGAAACAATTTAAGAGTGAAAATGCTCCTTTTCAAAACAAGTAGACCCCCGTGGTGGGTACCAGGAATAGAAATAATGCAGAACAAGTGACAGCAAGCAGGCCTTTAGGTGCTTTAACGTTTGGTAAATTGGCAACAGTTTCAAATGTCTGTGGTGAACTCAACATGTAATAGAGTTTAACTTGGAGAAATTTACTAACTGTGTGATGGTTTGAAACCTTCTTATTTGCGCAGTTCTGAGGCTTGATACCGGGAGGGAAAGCAGGTAAAGGCGTATTTAACGAGGAACAGAAAATTAAGAAGACCCCCGGGTCAGAGTGTCGCAATAACCATAACAACTTAAGTGACCGACGACCTGCAACCGCAACTCTGCACGGAATAGCGGTCCCAATGAGGTACTAGTACAGGACTCCGACCAGAACCCTACCTGCTTTCTCTCCCTTCATCAAGTTGGCCTGTTCGAGAGGGACACCGGAATAATTTATTGGCGGTTGGATAACCAGGAGCTGGATCGACATACAATATGGCTAACTAGCCTGCCTGCAAAACAGACAACCTGATATTAGCGTTAGATAAACTTAGACAGAGACCACGAAAAACGCAAGAATAATTCACCACTTGAACCTCCTGCAAATATGATTCCTTAAAAAAACTAAGAAACACTTAAATAAGATTATAACACTTAAGCCCAAGAAGTAATAGAAGATAACTGCAATAAAACTATTGTTTTCCCACAGAGCTCTTGACAAACTTTTCAATAAGAGGGTAATATTTATATCATCATTCCAAGCTATTTACACCAAGTTCCTTGACAGGAAGTACCTGTTGTCTAAGGATGCCGGCACGGTAGCTCAGCGTGTTCGGTCAGAGCGCTGGCTGCTCTGTATATGAGAAAACTGAGTGAAGGGACCAACAACGACCTTCAACGGATGTCATGTGACGTCCGCTACGACGAAATACAACGAAAAAAAAGAAAAAAAAAGGTATCGTCTTTGATTGTAACCAAAACGTCCTCTGTCCCGGGTTCGAAACCCTCTAGTTCTAAAAATTTTGATTAATAATCAGCACTGGCGGCCGAAGACTTCGGGTATAAAATGTCACCTTCATTCTGCAAACGGCCTTGTCAAAGAGGGCGGAGGGGCGGACAGAGGTTCAGGGCATTCTCATGTCCTTGGGGTGGGAAACCACCCCTAAAAACGGAAGAATCGGCAATGATCAACGGCATGAGCATACAGAAGGCAATGAAAACCATTGCATTAAAGACACGTAACGTGTATCCACAGGACATGTCACTTGTAATTGAAAAAAGTGTCCCGATGGTCTCTCCATTGGCAAAAGATTCCGGAGTAGTCTCCCTTTCGGATCTCCGGGAGGAGACTGCCAAGGGGGAGATGACCATGAGAAAAGATTGAATAATCAACGAAAGGATAACGTTTTACTGGTCGGGGCGTGGAATGTCAGAAGCTTGATTGCGGTAAGGATGCTAGAGAATCTGGAAAGGATAATGTAGAGGCTCACTGTAGACATAGTAGAGAACAGTGATGTGAATTGGAAAGAGACAAGAACTTCTGGTGAGATGAGTGCAGGGTAATATCAGCTGCAGCAGAGAATGGTATACTCTGGGCTGCGGACGAGGAGTGACTAATTGGGTTCTGTAATAAATTTAAGCTAGTAATAGTGAATACTCTGTTCAAGAATCACAAGAGGAGGAGATATACTTGGGAAAGGCTTGATGATAAGGGAAGATTGCAGTTAGATTACATCATCGTCAGACAGAACTTGTGTAATCAGGTACTGGATTGTAAGACGTACCCAGGCCGAGATATGGACTTAGATCACAAAGTAATAGTGATAAAGAGTGGGCTGAAGATTAAGAGATTAGTCAGGAACAATCAATACGCAAAGAAGTGTGATACAGAAGTGCTACAGCATGACGGGATACACTTAAAGTTCTCTAAAGGTATAGATACAGCGATAAGGAATAGTTCAGCAGGCAGCGCAGTTGAAGAGGAATGGGCATCTCTAAAAAGGGTAATCACAGATGTTGGAAAGAAAAACATAGGTACAAAGAAGGCAACAGCCAAGAAACCATGGGTAACAGAAGAAATACTTCAGTGGCTCCACGAAAGAAGGAAGTACAAAAATTTTCAGGGAAATTGAGGAATACAGCAATACAAATCGCTGAGGAGTGAAAGAAATAGGATGTGCAGGGAAGCTGAGACAGCAAGGCTGCATGAAAAATGTGAAGAAATCGAAAAAGAAATGATTGTCGCAAGAAATGGCTCAGCTATAGAAAAGTCAAAACAACCTTTGCTGAAATTAAATGGAAATGTGGTAACTGTAAACATGCAACGAGAATTCCACTATTAAATGCAAAGGAGAGGGAGGATAGGTAGAAACAGAACATTGAAGGCACCTGGGAGGGGGAAGATTCGTCTAATGTGATAGAAAAAGAAGCAGAAGTCGATTTAGAAGAGATAGAAGATCCAGTATTAGAATGAGAATTTAGGAGAGCTTTGGAGGACTTAAGATCAAATAAGACAGAGAGGGTGGATAACATTCCATGAGAATTTCTAAAATCATTGTGGTAAGTGGCAACAACAAGGCTATTCACGTTGATGTATACAATGCGTGAGTTCAGCGACATACCATCTGACTTTCGGAAAAATATCACCCACACAATTTCGAAGACTGCAAGAGCTCAGTCAGATTAACAACTCATGCATCTAAGTTGCTGACAAGAATAATAAACAGAAGAATGAAAAAAAATTGAGAACGTGTTATATGACAATCAGTTTGGCTTTAGGAAAGGCAAAGGCACCAGAGAGGTAATTCTGACGCTGCGTTTGATAATGGATGCAAAGCTAAAGAAAAATGAAGACACGTTCATAGGATTTGTCGGCCTGGAAAAAGCGTTCGACAATGCAAAATGGTGCAAGAAGTTCGAAATTCTGAGGAAAATAGGGGAAGCTAAAGGGAGAGACGGGTAATATATAATATGTACAAGAGCCAAGGGTCAATTATAAGAGTGGTCAACCTAGAACTAAATGCTCGGATTAAAAAAAAAGGTGTAAGACAGTTATATAGTCTTTCACCCCTACTGTTCAATCTGTACATCGAAGAAGCAATGACGAAAATACATTAATTGTTCAAGAGAGAAATTAAAATTCAAGATGAAAGGACATCAGTGTTAGTATTCGCAGATGACATTGTTATCCTTAGCGGAAGTGAAGAAGAATTACATGATTTGCTGAATGTAATGAACAGTCCGATGAGAGCAGAATAGGGATTGAGAGTGGTTCGAAAAAACACGAAAATAATGAGAAGTAGGAGAAATGACAACTGTAAGAAACTCAGAATCGGGATTGATGGTAACGAAGTAGATGAAATTAAGGAATTCTACTACCTAGGCAGCAAAATAACCGACAGACGCAGCAAGGAGGACATCAAAAGCAGACTAACAATGGCAAAAACCGCACTGCTGGTCAAGAGAAGTCTACGAAATTTACTAGTATGAAACATAGGTGGTAATTTGAGAAAGATATTTCTGAGACCATACGTTTGGAGCACAGCGTTGTATGGCAGGGTAACGTGGACTGTGGGAAAACCTGAACAGGAGTAAATCGAAGCATTTGAGATGTGGTGCTACAGACTATAAGATGGACAGATAAGGTAAGGGCTGAGGAGGACCTGCGCAGGATTGGAGAGGAAAGGAATACGTGGAAAACACTGACAGAATGATAGGACATTGTTAAAATGTGAGGGAATGACTTCCATGGTACGAGAGGACGCTGTAGAGAGCAAAAACTGTAGAGAAAGACCGAGACTGGAATACATTCAGTAAATAATTGAGGACATATGTGGCAAGTTATACGCTGTGATGAAGAGGTTGGCACGGAAGAGAAATTCGGCGGGATGGGGGGGGGGGGGGGGGCGCATCAAACCAGTCAGTTGACTGATGACTCAGAAAAAAAAAGATTGACTGCTCATTAGAAAATTGGACTAGATACCTCACATTAAGGGTTGGGATGATTTTGAGAAAAACATACGGATGGGGGAATTTCATATTTCGTCATTTGTTGTTTCATGGAAAACGCTTTATTGCCTAACAACAATTATTATGATTACAATTTAGGAAATTTGTAAAAAGACTAAAAACGCTCACAATAATTTAAAGAACTTCAACAGAATCAATTCATTAATAACAAATTTTGACAATTTTTATCATTAAGAACAAGGTTTAAAACCTTGTTCTGACGCGCTTGGAACCGCACGGCCACACCGGCCGGCCCGCCACGGATCAACAAATACTGTACGTACCAATATAAGTCTTTTGTCAACAGTCCACAGTGTTCGCTACATGACAACCCTGTGCAGCTAGGTCTAACGGACACTGCAAGGCCAATGTAATTCCAAAATAACATTTAAAAAAGCTTTTAACAACTCGGTGCAATACTTGCCCTGTCCATCCCAGTAAGACTCCTACTAGTAGGACCCTCCACAGATTCACAAAAAAAAAAAAAACAATATCACAAGCAACTCAAACAATATTAGAACCAGTCACTGTGCAGCAACAGGGACGAACTGCAAGTAATCAGGGGCACACAGAACCCAGAACCGGTGAGAAGATCTAACACACATCGTCCGCCGAGACGACTGATCGATCCACGAACAGTCGTTCCCGATGAAATTACGGGCAAGGGAAAAGGCTGCAAGTGAATCGCCAACTGACAGCTTGTTACCAAATGGTCACTTCGACGGTCGGCAACACAGTGAGCGGGGGCAGCAACACATTTTCGATGGGAAACCAATAGCAATCAGCCTCTCACGGAAAGGAGGCTTTGCTCACATCCCACCTTCACAACCCAACCCTCATCCCGACCGCTTCATCTCGGAACCCAGACTTCTTCAGGTGCTGTCCAAATGAAACTCGCACGCCGCGAAAATTCTACCCACCTCCACGGCGCGGCGGCAGTGCCATCGGAAGACCAGGAAAAACCAACCAGAGGAAGTCACCCGGAACAGAAATCGACACGAGCAGGCACGGCTAAAATGTACTGACAACACTCTAATAAATTAAAAATTACTAAATTGGGATAAATACAGGAATCAAATAATTATCATTTTTCTTTTTATATCTCGAGAATCCTTTCAGGTTTTTACCCATTTTCAGTTGGCCTAATACACTTGCATGTTCGTAATCAATGTATGTAGAATAATGAAGCGCCGAATAGCAGATTGTTTCAATATTGTGTACAAACTGAACATATGCTGCTTTACAACTGTAGGACAGCTGATGAACTTACGAAACAAAACTTCTTTGTCTCAGTGTCGTAAGAAAGTGGGTACTTGCAATATTTCTTAAGGTATCTTAATCTACAAGCAAGTGCGTGTAAGAGAAGGGCAACTCTCGGTTACTGAGGATGTTGTAATAGTTTTCCAGAAGTGTCAGGGGAACCAGAATTACAGGAGTCAACTCATGGTACCAAAAACAACCTACAAAAAACAAAGATCCACCCGCGGCCAGAACTGCACCCTCCACATAGATTCACCTATGGCCAGAACTTCACCCTCTGTCCAGCGCAGGTTAATTTCCTCACTATCCATGGTAAACAGAAAGGCCTCGCATTATTTGAAAACGGGTGCAGTCACGTCTCCTTGGACGATAGATCGCGCGTCCAGTCGGCTACGGTCGACTTTCTGCGTTGTTTCGCCCAATGAAGAAGTTCTGCTTTATACACCACTGTAAGCAGTGGTCTTTCGCGAGCTACACTACTCTGTCAGCTGGATGGAGCTCCATTCGCAATGTTCGCTCGGAAACCTTGTCGAGATGGACTAGCATTCTCTAACAGCAGCAGTTTCTGTCGTCAGATCAGCAATTATCACCACCAATTTTTGAAACCAATTTTAATTAACAAGACATGACAGACGTCTCGATTAGATCCTTCTAACGACCTTAGTTCTTAGTCTGCGTTACGTGGCTCCTAGTGAAACACCACTCCTTGCAGACACGTTGGACGGCCCGCGTGGCTAGACCAACAAATCGGGCAACCACATTCACGTTGTTTTCATCGACACGTACAAATAATACAACAGCTCCAGTCGTCCAGTCACGATTCCACGATGGCCCATCTAAGCGCACTGCAGCCTACTGCACGTACACACCACTTCATTGCTACGACTCTTATCAGAGTTGAAGTATCGCATGTCCTCCTGCTAGCAGGCCTACATCACCTACGGTACTCCACAGCGATCTTCGTTCTCTTTACATCTCTGTCTACACGGATACTCTGCAAATAACATTTAAGTGCCTGGCACAGGGTTCATCGAACCACCTTCACAATTCTCTATTATTCGAATCTCATATAGCGCGCGGAAAGAACGAACACCTATATCTTTCCGTACGAGCTCTGATTTCTCTTATTTTCTCATGGTGATCGTTTCTCCATACGTAGGTCGGTGTCAACAAAATATTTTCTCATTCGGAGGAGAAAGTTGGTGATCGGAATTCGATGAGAAGTTTCCGCCGCAACGAAAAGCGCCTTTGTTTTAATGATGTCCACCTTAAATCCTGTATCATTTCAGTGACACCCTCTCCTCTATTTCGCGATAATACAGAACGTGCTGTCCTTCTTTAAAATTTTTCGATGTACTCCGTCAGTCTTGTCTGGTAAGGAGCACACACCGCGCAGCAGTATTCTAAAAGACGTCGGACAGGCGTAGTGTAGGCAGTCTCCTTAGTAGATCTGTTACATTTTCTAAGTGACCTGCCAATAAAACGCAGTCTTTAGTTAGCCTTTCCCACAACATCTTATATGTGTTCCTTCTAATTTAAGTTGTTCGTAATGGTAATTCTAGGTAATTAGTTGAATTTGCGGTTTTTAGATTTGACCGATTTATCGTGTAACCAAAGTATAATGGATTCCTTTTAGCACTCATATGTGTGACCTCACTCTTTTCGTTCTTTAGTGTCAATTGCTAGTTTTTGCACCATACAGATATCTTTTCTAAATGGTTTTGCAATTTGTTTTGATCTTCTGATGACTTTATTAGTCGATATACGACAGAGACATCTGCAAAACACCTAAGAAGGCTGCTCAGATTGTCTCAGAAATCGTTTATATAGATAACGAACAGCAAAGGGGGTAAAAATCTACCTTGGAGAATGCCAGAAATCACTTCCGTTTTACTCGATCACTTTCCGTCAATTACTACGAACTGTGACTTCTCTGACAGGAAATCACGAATCCAGTCACATAACTGAGACGATATTCCATGAGCACGCAATTTCACTACAAGCCGCCTGTGTGATACAGTGCCAAAAGCCTTCCGGAAACCCAGAAATACGGATCCCAATTGAAATCCCTTGTCAACAGCACTCAACACTTCATGAGAATAAAGAGCTAGTTGTGTTTCAGAAGAACAATGTTTTCTAAATCCATGTTTACTGTTCGTCAATAGACCGTTTTCTTCGAAGTAATTTATAATGTTCGAATACAATATATGTTCCAAAATCCTGCTGCCTATCGATGTAAATGATATGGGCCTGTAACTTATTGGATTATTCCTACTACCTTTCTTGAATATTGGTGTGACCTGTGCAACTTTCCAGTCTTGGGTACTAATCTTTCGTCGAGCGAATGGTCGCATATGATTGTTAAGTATGGAGCTATTGTATCAGCATACTCTGAAAGGAACCTAATTGGTATACGGTCTGGATCAGAAGACTTGCTTTTGTTAAGTGATTTAAGTTGCTTCACTACTCCGAGGATATTTACTTTTACGTTACTCATTTTGGCAACCGTTGTTGATTCGAATTCTGGAATATTTCCTCTTCTTTTGTGAAGGAATTTCGGAAGGCTGTGTTTAGTAGTTCTGCCTTGGCAGCTCTGTCTCCGATAGTATCTCCATTACTGTAGCGCAGAAAAGGCATTAATTGTGTCTTGCCACTAGCATACTTTACATTCGCCCAGTCTCTGGGTTTTATGCCAGGTTTCGAGACAAAGTTTCGTTATGGAAATTATTATAAGCATCTCGCATTGAAGTCCGCCCTATATTTCGAGCTCCTGTAAAAGATCGCCAATCTTGGGGATCTTGCGTCTGTTTAAATTTGGCATGTTTGTTTCGTTGTTTCTGCAACTGTTTCTTTAATGGGGATCACTGAATTTTTTTCTGGAAAACGTTGCAAGGGAGGAACTGAAACTGCAGAATAATTTCAAGTGCGCCTACTTTTATAACATTTAATAGCAGTTAATGAGACAACTGCGAGTAGAAGGCACTCGGGCGCGAACAGAGAGTACAGTTAAATACGGGATGTAACAGTCAGCAATAGCATCCAACGAAGGTAAATACTACAAAAATCAGTACTCACACAAAACTTAATTGCTTTCAAAAGTGGAAGTCCTTCAATGGACATTCGAGGAAAGTGTGTAATAAAAGTTTGTATCTTGTCTCAGTGTATTCAGCATTAAAATTATTAGTTATGGAAGACACACAGTTTATTCGGCGCGAGAGCGTTACCGACTTGTGCAACCATCTCCAGTGGCAGACTGTACAAAATAGGCGTTGAGCTTCACGGAGAAGCTTATTGCTGAAATTTCGAGTGAGCATTTTCCGGGAAGAGCCCGGCAAAATATAACTTCCTCCAATACATCACGAAATGACCACGACGAGAAAATTCAAGGAATGAGAGCTAATAAAATGGCTTACCGACAATCATTATTCCCATGCGCCATTCGCTAGTGGATCTCTGAAAGGGGGGTCGGTCAGTGGTACCGGAAGTATCACCAGCCACCCTCCATCAAAGACCTTGCGGAGTGTGTTCCAGATTTGTATATACTGTTCGAGTTTGTGGGATGTCTCATAATGCAATATGTAAAATCAGTACTGACAGATGATTGACATCACACACACACACACACACACACACACACACACACACACACACACACACACGAAACTCATAAGTTGCAATTTTATGACGAACGAAGAAATATGAGATTGGTATCAAAAATTCAGGAATGCAAATATACTTTCCATTTAGCAGAGACTGTATCCCATAACTCTTTGGTGTCTTACACAGGAATATTTAGATCTTCAGTGAGCTGTGACGATTAAGAAACCATTCTTTGAAAGTTGAATGCAACAATTTCCTTTAAAGTTTTGCTACCACTGAGAACACAAAAGTTGCGACATTCGGAGTTTGGACAAAAATTTGAAACACTGAGAGAAATGCACGGTTGAATATAACTGCAGTTGGTAGCCAAGCCTGCAGGTGGCGCTCTTGTACGTAATCAGGAATGCCATTCGTGCAATGTCCTCAGTACGTTGCAAATGTCAGTCGTAGAACAGCGTAGGATAGAGCAGGGCTAAATGAATAGAGGGACTGTATGAATAAATGCAAGCTTCTGCGCATGCACAGTGGCAACAGCAAAGAGCACACGCCATTATGTGAGTGATTGTTGTTGCCGGAAATCTTGAATATTCTGTGAATAAGTCTACTTAATTTTCTGACTTCAGAAATGTACTCAAGATTTATTTTAAGTGTAGAAGGTAAGTGGCTCACAACTGTTCATTGAACGGTTTGTAAAACTGACATGCTGTTCGCTAGGGATTTCCATTCAAGCCTTGTAAGAGCTGGGTTCAGTCCCTGGTAGGGGGGGACACTTCTCCTTGCTAAAGTTTCTCCAGGACGGCCCCATGTCCACTCAGCCTGTTATCATATTAATTAGCATGTATCATTCCTGTGGGAAAAGTCATCTGAGTGACGGGTTCGCCACCCTTCCACTCCTACTGCCGTGGCGAAAAAAAGACTGCACTCTAAGCGCAACAAAGCTACATGCCCGTTCCCCCGTTGAGTACCACAAATTCTACTTTACTTTTACTTATTCAAATGAACCAGCTGAATTTTTCAAACTGTATAGTACTGTGGTTCGACACCTACCTCAATAACCAGTGTCAAGAGTCGACTTTGGATTGGAGATTTCACGGTAACTCGAGCTCTCCGGACTCCCACGGGGCTCAGTTGTCGAGTTGTAGCTCCACTGCTTTATCTCTCTGTATATCAATGATGTTTCATCTATCATTCGTTCTCGTAAGCACTACTTATATGTTTAAGCTCCAGCCCGATGAACACCGCTGCTGCCATATTCGATATGCATTGTCATCTTTGTTCGGTATCACAATGGGGACAAAACGCGTCTTAAACTATGTTCTAAGAATGGTCCATTAAGTTTCCTTCGTCTTTTAATATTTCGGCTGTATAACGTTCAGCCATCTTCAGAGTGAGCCGCAAGACTGCCGCTGCAGTGCTCGCTTCGTCCCTTTATACTCGTATACCGCGCAACTGCGCATGCGGCCACAGATGCAAATGCGCCAGAGACGTTGGTCGGCGACAGAGACGTGCACAATGCGCGAGTTACATCTATGACCCCACAGTCGATCTGTGTTGGCATGCCGCTATATCATTGTGAGCTGCACTGTGATGATGTCTTTATGAGTTTATTACACCATGTGCTGGATTCCATGATTTATCAAGGTTGAAACCACTATTTCTACTAATTAAATTCGTCGTCAAGCGAATCTCAATTGCCTCCTTCACTATCGAGTCCCAAAAAGATTATGTAGTTGCGAAAATTTCGACGTTGCCATGCAATATACTGTGACCAGTATCAATACAGTGCTCCGCCACTGCCGACTTGTTAGGTTGTAAAATTCGTGTGTACCTCCGGTGTTCTGTTCATCTTTCTTAGACAGTAAGAGTTGTTTGCCCAATGTAAAAAAGGCCACATTCACATGGAATTTTGTAAACTCCGTAAAAACGGTTTTTCATACCTAGTTATCATTTCAGAAACCCAGTAAAAGACATCGGCGTAACCTTGGATGCCTTCCAAATTGCCAGATTCGGAATTACGAACTGTTCTAGCATGTAGCATGCAGGAAATCTCTTTCCAACCTGTATGTAAGCCAAAACTTCAGAAAAATATTTCCACCTAAAAAGAAAAAGAACGATCCTAGTACTTAGGTTCTACCAAATCTTTACTTTTTTGGTGTACTTCTACAGATAGTGCAAAGTTCGTCCAGACAACATGAGCTTGGAATGAATGCTTGTAGAAGATGATCACATGTCTTTTCTACTCTCAGTTATGCTGAACGTGACTGGATCTTGGTTGTAACTTTGCATAACCCTAAATCTGTCTCCACCCCCTTCTCCATTTGAGTCCCACGATTGTGGAACAAATTACCTTGTAATTTCTCTATATTCAAGAAGAGATTAGAGTTTTATCTTATCTACTAAAGAGACTGCTTATACCACGCTTATCCGCCCTATTCTGCAGTATTGCTGTGCGGTGTGGTATCCGCATCAGGTGGGACTGAGGGTGACATTAAAAAAGTTCAAAGAAGGGCAGCTCGTTTTGTATTATCGCGAAAGAAGGGAGATAGTGCCACAGATTTGCTACGTGAATTGGAGTGGCAATCATTAAAACAACGGCGTTTTTCGTTCGACAGGATCTTCTCAGGAAATTTCAACACCAGTTTTCTCCTCCGATTGCGAAAACACCACTTACATAAAGAGAAATGATCACCACGATAAAATAAGAGAAATCGGGGCTCGCACAGAAAAATTTAAGTGTTCGTTTTTCCCGCTCACCGTTCGAGAGTGCAACGGTAGAGAGACAGCTTGAAGGTGATTCATTTGAACCCTCTGCCAGACACTTTATTGCGAATGGCAGAGTACTCACGTTGACGTAGATGTAACGGCTACCTTCCCTCTCGCTGTATCCAGTTTTCTGTCTGTCCAATAGAGAACCAGCATCTTTGTCACACTGTAAAATATTTACACCTATCTCAGCCCTGTCTTTTTGTGATTTCGTTCTTCCGTCTCATAAGCTAATCGTAGTCTATCACATTCTAAGACAAAAAAAAGTCCGGAATTAGGTACATTTGAAATATATGTACAGACAAGGAAATGACAAATGGAGTGGTTTGTTCAAGAGAAAGAGCTTCACAAACTGAGCAAGTCAATAACGCTTTGGTCACCCTCTGATCCTTATGAAAGCAGTTATTGGCATTGATTACTGGATGTTCTCCTGAGGGATGTAGTACCAACTGGCGCGTTGGCTCGTTAGACCGTCAAGAACTTCCTGCACATAATGCTCCAAATTCTGAATTGGCAAGAGAACCGGCGACCGTGCTGGACAAAGTAGGGTTTGGCGAACGCGAAGACAAGCAGTAGAAATTCTCGTCGTGAGCGCTCGTAAATTATCTTGGTGAAATGTAACCCCCGGATCGCCCGCAGGAAGGTCTGTGAGAGTGGTGGGTAAGACAGCCGAGGGGTTCCTTCTATGACAAGAGATGGCACACCAGGCTATCACAATTTGCTGTCGGTCCCTATGACGGGCGACAGTTAGGTGGATAGCCCACCGCTGTCGGGGGCATATACTAACAAGTCTTCAGCCGGGAATCTCGTTGACTGAAGTGACATTGTCTTCAGTGACGAATCTTGCTTCGAACTGTGCCCCGATGATCAGGGAAGATGTGTCTGGAGACGTCCCGAACAGTGGAGGGGTACCAACCTATCGACCGCCATACCGACCGACAAGTGATGACTTGGGGTACCATGTCTTCTTCATAGCAGGACGCCTTTGGTTATCATCTGTTGCACCCTTACAACATAGCTTTTGTTTTCTTCCTTCCATCTCATTTGCATACTGTATTTAGCTGAAGCAGCATTAGCCACGATGAAAGAGTGCATTTATGTAGACTACTGGCCTTTAAAATTGCTACACCAAGAAGAAATGCAGATGATATACGGCTATTCATTGGACAAATATATTATACTAGAACTGACATGTGATTACATTTCCATGCAATTCAGTACCCAGAACAACCACCTCTGGTCGTAATAACGGCCTTGATACGCCTAGGCATTGAGTCAAACAGAGCTTGGATGGCATGTACAGGTACAGCTGCCCATGGAGCTTTAACACGGTACGACAGTTCATCAAGAGTAGTGACTGGCGTATTGTGATGAGACACTTGCTCGGCCACCATTGACCAGACGTTTTCAATTGGTGACAGATCTGGAGAATGTACTGGTTAGGGCAGCAGTCGAACATTTTCTGTGTCCAGAAAAGCCCGTACAGGACCAGCAACATGCGGTCGTGCATTATCCTGCTGAAATGTAGGGTTTCGCAGGGATCGAATGAAGTGTAGAGCCACGGGTCGTAACACATCTTAAATGTAACATCCACTGTTCAGAGTGCCGTCGATGTGAACAAGAGGTGGCCGAGACGTGTAACCAATGGCACCCCACACCATCACGCCGGGTGGTACGCCAGTATAGCGATGACGAATACATGCTTCCGATGTGCGTTCACCGCGATGTCGCCATACACGGATGAAACCATCATGATGCTGTAAACAGAACCTGGATTCATCCGAAAAATGACGTTTTGCCATTCGTGCACCCAGGTTCGTCGTTGAGTACACCATCGCAGGCGCTCCTGTCTGTGATGCAGCATCAAGGTTAACCGCAGCCATGGTCTCCGAGCTGATAGTACATGCTGCTGCAAACGTCGTCGAACTGTTTGTGCAGATGATTGTTGTCTTGCAAGCGTCCCCATCTGTTGACTCAGGGATCGAGACGTGGCTGCACGATCCGTTACAGCCATGCGGATAATATGCCTATCATCTCGACTGCTAGTGATATGAGGCTGTTGGGATCAAGAACGGCGTTCCGTATTACCCTCCTGAACCCACCGATTCCATATTCTGCTAACAGTCATTGGATCTGGACCGACGCGAGCAGCAATGTCGCGATACGATAAACCGCAATCGCGATAGCTACAATCCGACCTTTATCAAAGTCGAAAACGTGATGGTACGCATTTCTCCTCCTTACGTGAGGCATCACAACAACGTTTCACCAGGCAACGCCGGTCAACTGCTGTTTGGAAACTTTCCTCATGTCAGCACGTTGTAGGTGTCGCCACCGGCGCCAACCTTGTGTGAATGCTCTGAAAAGCTAATCATTTGCATATTATAGCATCTTCTTCCTGCCGCGTCTGTAGCACGTCATCTTCGTGGTGTAGCAATTTTAATGGCCAGTAGTGTATTTTAGAAATATGTGTACCATGTGTAGCATAAGTGAATTAAGAGCTGCTCCAACTGGACCTGCGTGAGTCAGACAATTCCTATAAATTGAACTACCTACCAAATGTGTTACTCAACTGAAACGCTCGTTATTTTAAAGGACATTAGTGATTTAAATGAGATCAAGTTAGAGCCAAGTAACTGGATTATGGTGTCGGTCTCTGCATATGCAGTACCTAACTCGTTGGCGGTTAAAATTTCTAAGTATTGATACTGAATTCTAGGTCCAATTTAAACATGGCATTTGTTATTTAAATTCTCATGAGGGCAATAGAGTACAAGAACTCGATACCACGAAATAAAGTTGGATAGCAACATATTTCTACGACAAACACTGGCATAATTACTTCATATGCTACAAGCTTGGCAAGGCCGCTCCAGTACGAGATGAGCTAATGGATGAAACGATACTGGTTGGAATGGCAATCACAGGACTTACCATCAGAGGCTAGCTACATACCTGAGCACACATTTCTGTCTGTGGTGTTAGACTTAGTCTCTGACACCATGTTTGTCCCGATAGGTCTCTAGTGAGCCAGTGAACATTTTAAATGTCAAATAGTGACTGAATACGAGTTCTGATTGCACCTAAATGTCAACAAGGTCTCGAAACCCAGAACTGCTCGTACAACTTACCATTTGTCGGACTGCAACTGCAAGACGAGCTTAGCCGCTACCGGTTCAGTAGTGACCATCCGTTCCGAGATGGCTAGAAGTGATGTGATGGAATTTGCGAAACCCTTCGCCTCATCGTTATGCTTAACTGCACAGCTTTACTGTTTGTTAACACACCATAACATGCAACATGAAGGAGACGAAGTGCTACCAACATATTGTATATAAATGCACCGTCGAAAAACTATCCGAACGCGATCAGATTGTACTAGATAATGTGGGAGACTATATTGCTGTTGATTGTTTTATTTCTTATTTTTATCTGCTGTGTTCAATAAACCTACAAAAAACGCTATTTAGTACGCACCACTGCTCTTATATAAATGAATTAGAACTTATCATGATAATGTCACGACAAAGTATTTTTAATAAAACGAAGTTTTCCAAGTTGTCACGAATTAGCGGGATAATACGCACTTCCTGTTTCTAAACGGTCAGTCTCTGCGTTCAGTCCACATTCATACTGAATTAGCGTTACAGGACTATCATGAAAGTTCCCAAACGAAGCAGTAGGAGTAGATACATAACAAAATCGAGGTAAAAGATCAATCAGTGCCACAATGTGACAATGTATTTTATGGACGCCTAAGAAACAGACACTAATAAGTGTGGAGCTGTGCAATTCAATTATATTTCCACCTTTAGATCTACAGGGGGCAGAATGAAGGTGGTGAAAAGCATTTGGAAAGTTGTTGTAAGGACTATGGGAGCAAACTGCTGAGGTCATCGGTCTCAAGGCTTACGCACTACTTAGTGTAACTTAAACTAATTTATGCTAAGGACAACACACACACCCATGCCCGAGGGAGGACTAGAACCTTCGACGGTAGGAACCGCACCAACCGTGACAAGACGCCCCGGACCGACTGGCTACACCGCACGATTGGTGAAAAAGACTTATGTGGGAGGGAGGAGGAGGGGGAGGGCAGAGAGGGAGTTAAGTATATCTTTATTGAGTGTTGACCTGCCTGCTAGTGGCTCTTTCACAGAAGAGGTAAGAATCTTCTCTCCAATGAGATTCGAAACGAAAACTAACTCTTTCAGTTGAGGGGCAAAGCATACAACATCGACAAACAACGCTCCTTGTTGCACCAGTGATGGCCAAGACAGAATTCGCAACGTAAGTAGGCTGCGGTTTCAACGGAAAGAGCTTCCTTGACTCAAAACCATAAAATTTCTTCTTCTGTGTCACCCCCGAAGTGAGAATAATTCAAGATATTTAATATAAATGACAAAAAATTGGATGAATTCACCAAGATTATTCCGAACTAAACCAGGAAGTAAATCGGCGGTGACTCAACTGAAAAACGTATCCTAGAACTTTGCTAATTTTCCATTAGGCTACCTACAGGATGCTCTGCCGATGTGAACCTTGAGCTGGCTGGCACCGGCTCAGCTCGCCTTCCGAAGTCACGGTGACGCCGCGTGCCACTGCGTCAACTAGGAGCACGAATACCTGGTATAGGCTAAAGAGGTTTGTTTGCATTTCTATAACTACTCTTTGGGTCTAGAGTGTAGTTACGAATAATGTCCAGATGCACCGACTGCAACTCGAATATCATAAACAAAGAGCAGGGACAATTTCATCGGTAGGTCTTCTTTTCTGTAGCTGTTGTAGCTAGTTTTGTTTTTTCTGTTTTAAACAAACTGCAGACTAAAGACGGATTTAGCGGAAGCCATTTTCTTTTTTCGCATCACCAGATGCTATTGTGCTTGTGAGTAATAACATTCATTTTAACATTATACTTGCAAACAGTTTTCCTTATGAATGCACGCACTGGCACCATTTCTAACTCATAATAATGACGAAAAGACAACATAGACCTGCTTGTGGTCATTTGCATTATGTAATCAAATATCATATGGTGCGGAAAACATATACTCATTCCGAAAAATAGGACTCAAAAGCTGCGAAGATGGCAGCCCCGTCTTTTCAAAGATCCGAGACCTAAAAAGGTAGCGATGTTGGATGTTGGGACCTGGTGCAAAATCGGCGTTCTGAGTCAACCCAGAGGCGCTGTAATGGCTTCAGGTCGGGAATGTGGACAGACCAGGCCATTCCAGAAATATCATGGTCCATAAACCTCTGCCTCACAGATGCTGCCTTATGAATGTGTGCACTATCATGCTGATACAAACAATCATCGTCTCCGAACCGTTCCACTGCTGTAAGAAGCTGAAAACGCTGCAAAATATCTTAAAAGAGAGGCGATGACGTTCATACCACGGATTAACTTCAAACTTTGTACACTCTTAAGAGTCCAATAGGACAACGTAATGTGCAAGTAATAGGGTGTACCATATAGGCGATTTCGAAAAATCGCAAGAGAAGATTTACGGGTCAGTGGTGTACCGTAGCTTTGCAACCCAGAGGACGAGCTGCCGGAATAACTACATCGAGTCTCTCTCATCTTCTTTTTTCCTTAATTCATATTTTTTTAGCCCTTGTCATATTATTCCGTAGATATTACATCTGAAAGGTAATACGACGAAAAGACAGGTATATTTGCATGACTTTTTTGAATTTCCAATATTATTTGGCTGTTTACTAATTTTTATTATTACAACAAATATTATGCGACGAAAGTTAAAAACATCAGTCACCTGCAAAATTGTTCACACTTGTTTGGCAACGAACGAAAAATTGCGTCTCGTGAAGATGTAATTACAATACATTCAGTCGTACGTCGCGTATTTTCGGCACCGGTATGTTGTGTTATGCTTGGTTTCCATCCAAACTGCCGGAAGAAAGAGAAAACCTGTCGGAAGAAAGAGATTTTTTTTTCAGAATGTCAGCGAGTTTTGTCTTTTCTTACAAACTATGAAGATTTCTTCTGCGTGCGGAAAAATTGCGTTCATTCCATGTAGCGCGTAGATACTTCGAATTCGTTGTTCGTGTCTGTATGAAAAATATCATCCTGTAAAATGTAATGTAGAAAGCACATCTGACGATTAATCCTACATTACCCTCATATTCTAGCATAACTCATGTTTTACTGAAGGAAGTTATTTACATCTTTATTTATGGATGTTTCACTTGGTGTTTCCAAGACGGTCTCTCGTCCTTGAGGCCTGTGTCTGCTGACCGAAGCGTTCAGATGCAAAGTAGATGTCGGTACCTCACCCAATTGCAGGTATAAGGATTTCCGGAATTCACGACAGGCATAAATCTTAAGGAAAAATTCATGCCTTTGGTCATTTACTTGTCGATGATTATAAATATAATATTTGTTGTTGTAATAAAAAAATAGCAAAAAATTAATTGAAATAGGAAATTGAAAGAAGTTGAAGCGAATACACGTGTCCTTTCATAAAATAACGTTTCATATGTTACATGTATAAAATAATATGACTAGTGTTGAAAATCATAAGTTAAAAAGAAAAACAATAAGCGGGGCTCTATCCAGTGACTGCGGAGCTTCACCACTAGCCACAATATCGCAGCCAGCTAGTGTTCATGGTGGAAGGGCACCGGAACATCATTGAAGCGTAGAACTACTCTTGCGATTTTCTCGATATCACCTAAGTGTACGCCTTACTACTTGTAGGTTATGTTGTCCTAATGGCGTACTAAAAGTGCACAAAGTCTGAAGTAAATCCGTGATTTGAACGTTGTGGTCCCCCCCTCGTTAATATCCATCCGCATTCAGTGTGTTTTTAACCACAATAAGTGTATACAAGTATCACATCTTAGCCACGAAAGACATCCCCACAGCACCTCACTCCTGACATTACACATTTACTGTTAATGTTCCACCCGACTGCCACGGGTACGGTGTGATTCATCAGTCCAAATCAATCGTTACTGGTCATCTACTGTCCCGTGACGTCGCTCTTTACACCACCTCAAGCGTCGCTTAGCTTTGAATACAGGAATGTGTAGCTTGCGAGGAGCCACTGGATCAATGCTTATCGTTATTTTTAGCCACTGTTCACGCTCATGGTATTAGCTGGACTCATAGTAGCACTCTGGAACTCACAACTGATTCTTTTTGCTGATTTCATGCGATTTGTTGCAACCACACACCGGGATGCTCTTCAGTCACTGTCCGTCAGTATATGAGGTCTGTCTGTGCAGTTTAGCTGTGACCGCGTTTCCACTTCACACTTACATTAGGAGCTGTCGACATGGGCGGCTTTAGAAGAATAGAAATACCCTTGATGGATCTGTTACTTGGGTGGCATCCAATGACAAGTCCACGTTCTAAGTCACTTAGCTCCACTGGCCGACCCATTCAGCTGGCAATACAATTCTCTCCGCTTCCTTACATACTGGTGGATCCCTCTGTTGTGACATCTAGTGCCAATTCCGCATTACGCTGCATTGTCAGCAGACTTCTGTTCAGACAGTGTATGTACAGTCAAGATGAATCATTAAAGTTTCTGAACATATAGCCGTAGTGATGGAAACGTTGCGTGAGGTGAACTCTCTCCGCTAGACTCCTGTACCTTTTCTGCTAGCGGGATCCCACGCAGACGGTGCGCAGACGGACGCGGTGGGTCGGCACGGCTCGCCGCCGCGACGCACCCCAGGCGCGGCAGGCGCGGACGCCGCGCTGCACTCACTTTGATTTCCGCAGTAATTCCGCGCGTGGCTCGCCGTTTACTGTTGCACGCGGTTTCAATTTCACGGCTGATGTTTTATTCATTGAATATAACTAGGGATATTTTTTCGCCCGCGCCCGCGCTCGCGCCCGCCCATAGCTCGTCGGTTCCATTTTCGCCGCCGTGCCGCCTCCCGCCGCCGCGGGAACTTATTTCCGCAGGGCCGCTCCGCCCGCCGCCTCCCGCCGCTCGCCGCCTCCACAGACATGCGGTGCGCGGCGCCAGCCCGGCCGGTGATTACATCTGCCCACGGCGCTCTGCCGCTCTCCCCACAAGAGCGGGCACCAGCAGTCGCGGTACCAGCGAAAGCGGGGAGCAGTGGATTATCTACTTACCGTACGTGCTACCGTCGACAAAATCTCATGTAAGTGCGCGCTGGAGATAATTTAATCCAATCCTCGTCCGCTCTGTTCGATTTCGAAAGGCGCTTCCATCCGAGATAAGGAGCACCGCTATGCAAAGGATGAAGACGGCAGCCGTATTCCCATTTCCAGCGAAGATAAACTTTCCAAATGACTTCCAGAATGCAGCGGGTCGCGTCGTCGATGTAAAAGTAAAGATACCATGGAAACAGTTCTCACCTGGCACCTGACAATGGAAGCAACAAATAAGAAATATCATCACAAATCCGTAGCATTTGACCATATACACTGAAGAGCCAAAGAAACTGGTGCGCCTGCCTAATATCGTGTAGATCCCTCGCGAGCACTTAGAAATGCCACAACACGACGTGGCATGGATTCGACTAATGTCTGAGTGAGTGCTGGAGGGACCTGACACCACGAATTCTGCAGGGCTATCCATAAAACCGTAGGAGAACGAGGGGCTTGAGATCTCTTCTGAACAGCGCGTTGCAAGGCATCCAAGATATGCTTAATAATGTTCATGTCTGGGGTGTTTGGTGGCTAGCGGAAGTGTTTAAACTCAGAAGAGTGTTCCTGGAGCCACTCTGTAGCAGTTCTGGACGTGCGGGGTGTCCCATTGCCCTGCTGGAATTGTACTAGCTGTCGGAATGCACAGTGGACTTGAATGTTTGAAGGTGATCAGACAGGAGGCTTACGTATGTGTCACCTGTCAGAGCCGTATCTAGACGTATCAGGGGGTCCAATATGACTCCAAATGCACTTGTCCCACCCCATCACAGAGCCTCCACCAGGTTGAACAGTCCCCTGCTGACATACGGGGTCCATGGATTCATGAGGTTGTCTCCATACTGTACACGTCCATCCACCCGATACAATGTGAAACGAAACTTTTCCGACCAGGCAACATGTTTCCAGTCATCAACGGTCCAATGTCGGTCATGACGGCCCAAGGCGAGGCGTAAAGCTTTGTGTCGTGCAGTCATCAGAGGTACACGAGTGGGCCTTCGGCTCCGAAAGCCCATATCGATGATGTTTCGTTGAATGGTTCGCACGGTGACACGTGTGGTGGCCCAGCATCGAAATCTGCAGTAATTTGCGGAAGGGTTGCACTTTTGTCATGCTGAACGATTCTTTTGAGTCGTCGTTGGTCCCGTTCTCGCATGATCTTTTTTCGGCCGCAGAAATGTCGGAGGTTTGGTGTATTAACTGGATTTGCTGATATTCACAGTACACTCGTGGAATGGTCGTACGGGAAAATCCCTACTTCATCGCTACCTCGGAGATGCCGGATTCCATCGCTCGTGCTCCGACTATAACACCATGTCCAAACCTTCATAAATCTTGATAACCCGCCATTGTAACAGCAGTATCCGATCTAATAACTGCACCAGACACTTGTCGTTTTATATAGGCCTTTCCGATCGCAGTGAAATATTCTGCCTGTTTACATATCTCTGTATTTGAATACGCATGCCTAGACCAGTTTCTCTGGCGGTTCAGAGTAAAAATACCGTTTGACGATGTAAAATGATGCAAGATGTTCGGAGTTCTCTTTAAAATTGGAGTAAGCTGTAAGGAAAGGCAGTTCTATACAGTGTGCACAATAACAACGAGTGAAAATAAAAATGGAAGACCAAGAACGATGTGCAGAGATTACATGGAGTATAGAACAGGAATGTCGTCTTTGCCACTGTTATTCAACGTATATATCAACGAAGCAATGACGAGTATAAATGAAACTTCACGAGTGGGATTAAGATTCGGGGTGAAAACGACATGTTGACATCTCGAAATATCGGCGGTTGTCGAGGCGTCACCAATCTGCTTTCCAGTAAGTTTATCTTAACATTCCATACACTGGGAGAAGTTAACGTTTCACATGTTGATGATATGAGCAAATTTTTCTTCGTAAGATTATTTAAGCTTCAGAAAAATTCATTCACACAAATTTATTTATATATATATAGTCTCCTGAATGGAAAATATACACTCCTGGAAATTGAAATAAGAACGCCGTGAATTCATTGTCCCAGGAAGGGGAAACTTTATTGACACATTCCTGGGGTCAGATACATCACATGATCACACTGACAGAACCACAGGCCAAACTTTATTGACACATTCCTGGGGTCAGATACATCACATGATCACACTGACAGAACCACAGGCACATAGACACTGAAACGTCCCCTTTGAACAATTTGTATATGGCTGTGCTTAACCTGACACACAATATTTTGTTAGCGCAACGCAATCTGACTTTCAAAATTCCCTGCAAAAGAATGGCCCTGACTAACATTAAACTATACCTTTCACAAATCACTTACCTCACAAAAATCTTCGCTGCTCAAGCTACTGCAATACAGCGAGCGCCACTACTGCCAGCTAAATAAAAGATTCAAACTATGGAAGGCACTAACTACTGATAGGGATAGTTAGCAAATGAAAGATATTAATAGAGAACAAACAATGTATTTACCTTGATATCATCATATATAAATATAGCAGTTCATGACAAATTACAAATCTCCGTCATCTCTCTCCCCACATCCACCACTGCTGGCGGCTCACCTCCAACTGCGCAACGCTACGCGTTGTTCACAGCCAGCTGCCTAACACTACAATGGCGAGTATTACAACAATGCAAAGCAGCCACAGACTGCACACAGCACAGCCAGTGATTTTCATATTGAGCGCTACGTAACGTTGCCAATAAGAAAACATAAACAGCCTACTTACATAGAGAAAACATAAACAGCCTACTTACATAGCCCCATGCTCCCCACAAAAAATTTTACAAATTGTGTTGGACAGTGGCCAATACAGATTTGAAGAAATTTTTCATAATTACAATAACAAAGATATCAAATGCACACACTTATTGATACAATGTTGGTCAAAAGCAAAAATTTTCTCGCAGTCCATAAAGATAGTCCTGATCGTTGAATTGCAGTGTTTTTTTCAAAGTCTGAGCAGTAAAAGAAAATGCACACAGAAGTAGTGGATTTCCATGCAGTCTTGAAGAAGTAGTGTTGTCCTTCCAACGGAAAGACAGTGCTGACTCTTGACATGCTGACAGGTAATGGGCCACAATGGAGCAAACCCACAGCAGAGTCATTCGAAGTTTGGAAGAATATTGGTAGGTAGGTCATCACAGAGCAGACCCACTGTAGTCCTGGTAGAGATTACGGTATTGGTGGGCCACCAGAGGTGCAGACCCACTGCAGGCCTTGTAGAAATAATGGTACTGGTGAGTCAGCAAAGGTGTAGACCCACGGTAGTCCTTGTAGAGATGGCCAGCAGCCATCTGTTGCGATTGTGCAGGTGCACACTCACCATCAAAGAGTCTTGCGGAGAATATAGCAAGTCCATAAACCACCACTTGCGCACTCACAAAGTTTTTGGAATTGTCCTTAGAACCAGCAATGCTGTTATCCAGTCCCTTGCTGAATTATTAACACACGTGCAAACACTAACAGTCCCTACTTCTCACATATTGTCCATATACTATGACCAACAGAAACGTGTGCAGTGAAATGTAACTTAATTGGAAGAACTGGTGTCTGTACAATTATAAATTTACAACATGAAAATACAATTACAAAGGTACAAAATACATCATTAAAGAACATAACAATACAGATAACATTTGTAGTAAAACAGGCTTTACAAAAGATTAGAAATAGACATATACATCAGTGTTACAGGAATTATGACATAAGTAAATATATGAAAGATCAGAATAATTTTTGAAACATCAACTTCAGACATGAGCATTAAAACAAAACGGAATAGATGTCTAAACATCTTTTCAAAGTAAATAACATATTATTAATGCCAATTATATTTGAGGATAACAGTATTCCTCATCATAGTGAATGTAGCTTAGTATTAGACGAGAAAAAAAATCTATAAAACAGTACACAGAGACAGGAAGAAAACAAATACACAAGGGTACACAAACACATAGGGGGATAACACAATGGAAAGGACAGGGTTCGTTTTCAGTATAACATTTGGTACTGCAGTATTTTGCGAAGAAAACCTTTTTTGTTCTTGGAGATCTCCCTTCGTTCATCATTATTCCCAAAAATCCTATCTATACCTCCTTTCTGTATTCTAACCATATTTCTTTCAAAATAATTATGGCTCATTGTACAATACTCGTTTTGGCCCAAATCGTTTTCATATAACTTCTCAATGCATTTCTTCCAATTTATCACAACTCGTTCTCACATATAGCCTACCCCATCTTAAGCTAACTTAAATCTACTGAGCTCAGATGCTAAACTAAGGGACGAGGCAAATGCAGCAGCACAAACACTTAACACAAACAGCAGTGACAAAATATTCAAATTTTCAAAGCAAGCATCAATATTACAACTAATACAAGGCAATGAGCAGCAAACAAGAAAAATAAATCAGTAGTAAAACTGGCTTAACAGAGTAATGCAAAGTGAAATTTAGTAGCACTACGCCTGGCAAACAGGAGCAGCAAATGAAATAACTTATACTTAAACATGACAAAGCTCAAGCTGGTACACTAAAGACAACAATGCAGATAAGGGAAATGTCTATTCACATCTTAATGTCTATGTAATTAAAGTGGTGCACCACAACAACTGATTGTAAAAGAAATATTACCATGTACTTGAAAAGAAAATTATGTGTTACTGTTACTAGTTCCTTCTTATTGTTCTTTCCTTTCCAAGTGCTCCTTTTTTAAAGAATGTGGATTATAAAATAATTATTTAATAGATCTGTTGACAGAAAGTGTTCACATTAGCAAATGCATTTCATTTTATAAAAGCAATGCTGCAACACAGCTGGAAACCAGATATCAAATGAAATAAGCAACTATGAAAAGCAAAGCATAAAAATATCATTCAGTAGTCATGTGACATTTCATAAGTTAGTAGAAATTCTCTCAACTCTCATAGAAAGACGCTTGTCATAATCAGGTGTGCAGATGTAAAAATATTTCTTGTCATTTTATTAGGCATTTCAGTAAATATCAGAAAGTACGATATGTTTCCAAGTAATCAGCGTGTCGGATTTGCGATGCTTTCTCTAAAGGAATGGCAATGGCCAGGATAATGGCCTCCCTTTTTTTTTTGTTCTACCTGTGCCGCTGAAAAGGGCTCGCAATAATGGCTTTTTCTCCAGGCGTCTGACACAGCTGGGTGCCCGCGACGCATTACGTGCAGGTGGTCACTTAACTTTCGTACGGAAATATTTACGACAGCAGTTTCTGCTACCGTTGCAGTCTCATATAAAAATATTTCACAGGTCAAGAATTAGCGTTGCAAATCTGTAGAAACAAAATCCTATAAATATAAGTGTCCAAAAAAAATATTCGTCAGCATTGTGATACAGTCACACATTTCATAACTCTTAAAGTACGTTTCTTGGTTTCCAACATCCTTTTCATAAATCAGAGTCCCTAAACACTACTCATTATTCCTTACCTCATTATACATATACATATTCGTCGACACTTCTTCAATATTTCATCGTGAGAAATACGTAGCATAATAAACATTCCTCAACAACATAATACACATCGTCGTCGTAATAATAACATCATAAAACTTCAGTCAAATCTCAAAATCGTCGTAACTTCCTCCAATAATTTCTAAGCCTAAAAAGAATTCTCTGCTCATTTAAATAGTGTCATCTACCTCAAACGTACTTTAAAAATCATGATCTCATACCAAATACATCATTCAAAGCTCTCATAGTATCACAATGGTTCCGAAAAATATGAACAGTTTACAAAGTACAGACAAAATACAGTTTCATAAGTGTGAAGTTATCCAACTGTGTAATTGCGTAAACATGTGTCACTGATGTAGTAAAATAAATGTTTGTCTCTCTCAGTTAAATGATCAGATAGCTGTGTAATTTGTGTGTTAGAGAAATATGGTACCGATGTGTAAAGTTGTATAAGCAAATACCATATTAGCTAGGGTTCCTTGTGCTTGCCAAACACATTGTACACAAAGTAGGCGTGTACCCCCCTGAGGATTAATGTAATTATACCCTCAGGTGTTACAGATTACAGCAATGGAATGAAATGTATCATGGAAAAACTTCGTATCATTGTACTTCAAATATCTTAAAAAATAAATTTTTAAAGTACAAAATTAATCACTCAAATGCGTGTCCTGTAGCGCTAAATGTGCGTCTTGTTGCAACATAATCTCTGTGGAAGTGTCGTAGTTATCGTCCTCCGAAAGCTAAGTTCTGCAGAAGTCAATGTACTTACCTCATAATACACAAAAGTGAAATGCTTTGCGTATAAATGTCTTAGTTATTACGCTTATTGCCGTGATGAAGAAAGTACTGTACTGTAACGTAATGTTGTGCCACGAAAAAGGCTGTCTCATTGTTGCTATACCACAAAAGTTACTACTAAAACATGTTTTTCTTTCCAGAAGAATTCAGAAAACTGTGCAGATGTAAAACAGATACACCGCAAAAGCAACATTGTAAATTGTCACTCATTAGTAGCGTCGTGATAAAAATCGTGTAGCTGTCACATAAACTAACCTCTGTGTCATCTGGTATCTCTCAGAAAGCACTTTAAATTCAGAATGTATTTTCAAATAAACCAAAATGTTGCATTAAAATCTCATTAGCAGTACTGGTAAATGTTCTAAGTATGTGAGCCTTATAGTCGTTACGTAATCGTGCAACAAACAAGCAAGAATGTACACACACAATAACACTGTGACGTCTGTTCACTATAACAATGCATTCGTCATTTCTGTTTAAATAAGTTCTCTTGGTTCTTGACTGGATATTTCACTTCAAACATTGTTACATGTTAACAGATTCTAAATCTGACAAAGCATATTGGTAATGTGAAGCGAAAAATTTTATGACAAAGACTAAGTTAAAAAGCAGATTATCTTTCAATAAACGGTTTTACATGTGAAATGTGGTGTAAACCTTTACTCTTCCTAGTACGCAGAGTTTCAACTTCAACGCAATTATCATGTGGTATACGTCGGCAAAGAATACTGGAATTTTTCTCAAGGTTAGCGTCTATGTTATTTTTCTCTGAGCCAGCCGGCGCACGTGGGTACCTGCGCCGCGAGTCATTGTCTGTCTCTTTGTTGGCGCGCGTTGTTATTGGGATTAGGAGACCTAACTTCTACAAATTCGCCTTGCCGAGAGGGCCCAGCTCTGTTAGAATCCCGCCAGTTCTGATGAAATTCACGTCTGTCGTTTTGTCGGTAGTTTACATAGTTTCTTGTTTGTCGGTCATGTGGTGGAGAATTTCTCCCTGAATCGTAACTCTGCGCCGAACTGTTGCGTCTGAAGTTATTCTGCCTCCCTTGATAATACTTGTTTTGGTTCCCATATTGTCTGTTTCTCTGATTGTCTCTGTGATAGTCATTACTGCGGAGAGGTGATCTTTCCCTGTAATTATTACTACTCTGCCAACGGTTGTCGTACGGGTGGTGTCTATTTTGGTCACGATTTGCGTTGTAAGAATAGACCAGTCGTGTCCGGTTATTGTTTCTGTCGTCACGGAATTGTGACGGATGTGACCTGTAATTGTTGTGTCCTTGTTTTCGCGTTCCGCGATTATCAGTGTCAATTTCTAGTTCTTGTAACAGTCCCTGAAAAGCTTCAATGTCGTCTTTGCAACGTCCTGCTAAAATAATATGCCGTAAATGTTCAGGTAATTTGATTAAGCAAATGCGGATGAGTTCTGAGGGGCTGTATGGGTTTGACAGGTACTGATTCTTGTGCAACATGTCTTCAAAATATTTCACAAGACTGGAGAATTCAGATTGTTCGAAATGTTTCATCATTATGATACCATGTCTTACGCGGTCTTGTGTGGCTTGAGACCAATACGCTGAGAGGAAGGCATGGTAAAATTCTCCTTCACTGTGGCAATCGTGAATGACCGATCGCATTCTTACAGCTGGTTCATTCTCTAAGTAGCCACACATAAATTCTAATCTGTGTTCCAACGACCAGTTGGGAGGAAAACAATGAGAGAATTGATGGAGCCATGCTTGCGGATGAATGTCGTTGCCAGAATTCTTAAATGTTTTGAATTTACGTGTAGTAATGAACAGCTTATAGTCAAAATCGTCATGTCGGCGAGTCGCATATCGGTCATTGTTAGGTCGTGTCGGCCGTTCCATCTCAAAATTCGGTGCACATTGGCAATTTCTTTCATAACTTCCGAAATGCCCTGTGTTATTATTTTGCGGCTTTTCCGTGTTTCTAAGTCCCTCTTCCCGTGTTGGAGCGCGAGTGTCCTCTGAAATACGTAATTCTTGTATTACCTGTGTCAGCTGATCTTGTACTTCCCGGATTTCTCTTTGGTGTTGTGTATTAATTTGATTCTGATTTTGTTTGAATTTTCTGATTTGTTCATACTCTTCTGTGTCAGTGAAGGCTACGGGTCTTGTGTCATTCAGGTCATCATCTACCTTTGTAGATAAGTTAGTGACCTGATCCGAAAGTTCGGCTACTTTCTCCGATAGTGTACTTATTTCTTCAGTGTGTTTTTCTGAACCAAGTTTCAGAATATCTACTGTGTCCTTAAAGTTTTCCTGAGTTTTTGCAAGTTGCGTAACCGAATCGGTAGATGCAACTGAGTCAATTTTAGCCCACAAGGTCTCATGATTTTCATGAACAATGGTTTGCAGTTCTTTTATGGCTGCTTCGTGATTCTGTAATGCATTTTCATGCCGCGAAAAAATAGGTTGAAAATGCTCACAAATTTGTGTTTTTACGTCATTACAGACTTTTTGACATTTCGATTCAATGTTATGTAACTCAGTAGTTAAATCTTCACGTGTTTGTTCAAGCGTGGTGTGAAGATTTTGTTCCATTGCGTCTAACTGTTGCTGTGTTTGACTCTGGTGTTGTTCCATTGTGTCTAACTTTTTAAGATTTTGTTCCACTGTGTCTAACTTTTTAAGATTTTGTCCCATTTGTCTCTGATTTTGTTCCATTTGTTGCATTAATTGCAATAATAATGTATTAGTGTCTGGAATCTGTTTCTCTACGCTTTTCGGCAGTGCATTTGCACCGGCAACATTCACATTTTGACAAGCAGAAAATGTGTCTTGACTTATTTGAGAAAACGGTGATGACCCAAAACCTGAATCTACAGTATTTGCGATATTGTGTTCTGTCATTCCCGATTCCTGAGGCGAGCTGTTGCCGACCAATCGATCGATAACGCTTCCCTGTTCACTACCTGTTTCACTGTCTACACCATTGTTTGCCGCCCGCTCCATTTCCCTATGCGCAATTACCAAATTACTACTTTGAACATTAGTTAATTCATTACTCTGCGGCGCTAACACACTGCCTTCGTCTTCACTGTCATTTCTCAGTTTACTTTGGAGCCTAGTATTACGTTTTTCACACGCCATAATTGTCACAATATTTCACACGATAACACAGAAAAGCACAATTTGAAGAGCAAAATAAAATAACATAGCAATGGAAATAATGTCTACTTAATTGCCAGCGCAGCTGCGAAATACTTGGTGCAAATCTACATGCATGCCACAACTGTTTTACTGTACAACAATGAAAGGCTACAACTACAAAGGAGATTCTCTCTACAATTACGCGCTAGCAATAAACAAAATCTACACTATTTACACAAACTACAAGAAAAATAGAAGATTCCAGTGAGGTATCCTCGGCTAAGGGTCGACATATGAAACGTCCCCTTTGAACAATTTGTATATGGCTGTGCTTAACCTGACACACAATATTTTGTTAGCGCAACGCAATCTGACTTTCAAAATTCCCTGCAAAAGAATGGCCCTGACTAACATTAAACTATACCTTTCACAAATCACTTACCTCACAAAAATCTTCGCTGCTCAAGCTACTGCAATACAGCGAGCGCCACTACTGCCAGCTAAATAAAAGATTCAAACTATGGAAGGCACTAACTACTGATAGGGATAGTTAGCAAATGAAAGATATTAATAGAGAACAAACAATGTATTTACCTTGATATCATCATATATAAATATAGCAGTTCATGACAAATTACAAATCTCCGTCATCTCTCTCCCCACATCCACCACTGCTGGCGGCTCACCTCCAACTGCGCAACGCTACGCGTTGTTCACAGCCAGCTGCCTAACACTACAATGGCGAGTATTACAACAATGCAAAGCAGCCACAGACTGCACACAGCACAGCCAGTGATTTTCATATTGAGCGCTACGTAACGTTGCCAATAAGAAAACATAAACAGCCTACTTACATAGAGAAAACATAAACAGCCTACTTACAACACAGGCAACAGAGCATGCACAATGTCGGCACTAGTACAGTGTATATCCACCTTTCGCAGCAATGCAGGCTGCTATTCTCCCATGGAGACGATCGTAGAGATGCTGGATGTAGTCCTGTGGAACGGCTTGCCATGCCATTTCCACCTGGCGCCTCAGTTGGACCAGCGTTCGTGCTGGACGTGCAGACCGCGTGAGACGACGCTTCATCCAGTCCCAAACATGCTCAATGGGAGACAGATCCGGAGATCTTGCTGGCCAGGGTAGTTGACTTAGACCTTCTAGAGCACGTTGGGTGGCACGGGATACATGCGGACGTGCATTGTCCTGTTAGAACAGCAAGTTCCCTTGCCGGTCTAGGAATGGTAGAACGATGGGTTCGATGACGGTTTGGATGTACCGTGCACTATTCAGTGTCCCCTCGACGATCACCAGTGGTGTACAGCCAGTATAGGAGATCGCTCCCCACACCATGATGCCGGGTGTTGGCCCTGTGTGCCTCGGTCGTATGCAGTCCTGATTGTGGCGCTCACCTGCACGGCGCCAAACACGCATACGACCATCATTGGCACCAAGGCAGAAGCGACTCTCATCGCTGAAGACGACACGTCTCCATTCGTCCCTTCATTCACGCCTGTCGCGACACCACTGGAGGCGGGCTGCACGATGTTGGGGCGTGAGCGGAAGACGGCCTAACAGTGTGCGGGACCGTAGCCCAGCTTCATGGAGACGGTTGCGAATGGTCCTCGCCGATACCCCAGGAGCAACAGTGTCCCTAATTTGCAGGGAAGTGGCTTAGCGGTCCCCTACGGCACTGCGTAGGATCCTACGGTCTTGGCGTGCATCCGTGCGTCGCTGCGGTCCGGTCCCAGGTCGACGGGCACGTGCACCTTCCGCCGACCACTGGCGACAACATCGATGTACTGTGGACACCTCACGCCCCACGTGTTGAGCAATTCGGCGGTACGTCCACCCGGCCTCCCGCATGCCCACTATACGCCCTCGCTCAAAGTCCGTCAACTGCACATACGGTTCACGTCCACGCTGCCGCGGCATGCTACCAGTGTTAAAGACTGCGATGGAGCTCCGTATGCCACGGCAAACTGGCTGATACTGACAGCGGCGGTGCACAAATGCTGCGCAGCTAGCGCCATTCGACGGCCGACACCGCGGTTCCTGGTGTGTCCGCTGTGCCGTGCGTGTGATCATTGCTTGTACAGCCCTCTCGCAGTGTCCGGAGCAAGTATGGTGGGTCTGACACACCGGTGTCAATGTGTTCTTTTTTCCATTTCCAGGAGTGTATTTTGCCCGACATATAGGCAATTTCTTGATCCCGTTTCCGTAAAATGAAAGTGGATGTTACAGCAGCCAGTTGCGTACGAACACTTCGACAGCGCCAATGTTGTCAAATCTGCTTCCTCCTCCGACTGTTTCATTTCAATGTCCAGCTGTTTTTTTTTTGTTTATTTGCAACACATAGTGACAATGTACACATAATTGAATAAACAAATACAGATACGCATATTTACAAGAATAAAAAGCTTAACTGTTACAGTTTTGTACATAATGTTTTAAAAATTGAATTGAATTGGAAAATAATTAAAAGTGCCTTGGCTTACAATTCACACCATTTCTGAAATATCTTCATCAGCAAGACATATTTATAATTTACGTACGCCATTAAAACCTACAGATTGTAACCAGTACTCTTGATGAAGTTAACTATCACTTTATATAGACGAACGTCTTTAGCACACAAAAGAGAAGAAGCTGATTGAGCAAGATGGTAGCCCATACTCAGCAATGTCTTCGGAAAGATCAACAGTTCACGGTCAAATTTGGGGCACATAAATAAGATGTGGTTGACATCATGTCCGACTCAGGATCACACTCACATGCTGGTGAACTGTAAACGTTGATCAGAGCTGTTATTCGGTGACTGTCTTCAATAATCTGGCTAACAATGCAGATATTCTGCTCAGCTCTGCTGGTCCTCAGGCGACGCCGGCAACCTGCATTCCCAACTGTTTATCGTCATCGTATGGTAGCCCATACTCAGCAATGTCTTCAGAAAGATCAACAGTTCACGGTCAAATTTGGGGCACATAAATAAGATGTGGTTGACATCATGTCCGACTCAGGATCACACTCACATGCTGGTGAACTGTAAACGTTGATCAGAGCTGTTATTCGGTGACTGTCTTCAATAATCTGGCTAACAATGCAGATATTCTGCTCAGCTCTGCTGGTCCTCAGGCGACGCCGGCAACCTGCATTCCCAACTGTTTCTCGTCATCGTAGAAACTGTTTGTGTCATGTGCACACTTGAGTCTTTCTCTGGGTGATGCTCGCGAACTGTGCCGCAAATCTGTCTAAAATTTCGGACGGTTTTACTCCCTTTGTTGTGTGAAACTCTATTATAATGCATTTCCAATAGATGACTGTACCCCTCGATCTGATATTGCTATTCTAACTTTCTTTCTTTTAACCATCGGTCTTCTGACTCATTTGATGCAGCCCGATGCTCTCTCCTGTGCCAACCACTTCGTCTCAGAGTAGCACTTGCAACCTACGTCATCAATTATTTGCTGGATGTATTCCTGTCTCTGTTTTCCTCTACAGTTGTTGCCCTCTTCAGCTCCCTCTAGTACCGTGGAAGTCAGTCCCTGATGTCTTAACAGACTACATAAACGGTACATCGCTCTAGCCGTGGAGAATAATCACTAGAAACGAAAGCAACAATGAGACTAGATCGCGCCTCTCTCCGTTTACAAAATGCTGCTTAAAACAAAAATTGCGATTTATATTTGATTCACCCATGTCCTTTACCGTCAGAAACGACAGGCTGTCATAGAAATAAACTCACTAAGCAAAATTTAGCCGTGTGGAGTACCAGTGCAAACAGTAATTTTGAGACTCCCGTAGGAGAAGTATGGTAAGATCAGAGGTGTAAAAGCTCTCGGGACATTTTCAGTTAGTTTTATTTTATTCCATTCACTGTATTACAATTGGTATTTTATAGCCGTCATGTTTTAAACGATCGTGATGCACTAATCTCACTAGATATTTCTCTCGTTATCTAATGCTTGCTGTGTCAGCTTCTCCAGAGACAATGCAGATCGGCCTGAATTCTGTGGATCTGTCTCACGTAAATATCTACGGATATTTACCCAATTTCGTGGTGCACAACGTGCTGGCCGAATTTGTACCATACAAAGTCTTTCGAAAAGATTAATTTGATCTGAAAACGCTATACGTTTTACATAAATGAAGATAGTAACTTAGTACAAAATTTAATTTACGGTTAGGACGATGTAGTTGTTATTTTTTTTAAAAATACTGCAGATTTTACAAGGCTACCGGTAAATCTTTTGCATGAATGCAGATACAAACCTGAGGTACATTTTACAATTACACTACTTTTCTGAAGGTTCGATATTCAATCCAAAGGTGGCGCTAGGACTTTATCAGCTTCTTAAGCTTCTTTAACCTCTAGCAGTGTGTTTTAATCCGAAAAATGAGGAGTAGCAGCGTCGTTTCTAGTCTATGTTAAGCTGTGGCCCTGCCCCCTTGTAAATGGCTGGGTAACTCAATTCATAGGTCTCGAGAAAGCAAAGCATGCAATCTTTAAATGGACAATGCCAACTAAAGCACTGTGGCGATCAAACCAAGCTTCAACTTGAGGACAGTTGTATATGGCAGAATATTAAAGGTTGACCCAGCCATAATTGATAGGAATGGTATTATCACTCTCTTTACAAGATCAATGCTTACCTGCACGCAGAATCTAACACGAAGAGGCTTTCGTCTTCGAATACTGAGGGCCGGTTCCTGGTTGGGTCTGCTACACATATTGCGGAGGTTGCTGACATGTAGTCATTTCTCTTGTCAGGACAGTCCTAGGAATTGCAAAGTGTGGTCTCAGTACAATAGATCGCTAGTAACTAATTGGAAGCGTGGATAAACACGTATGAAAAAGCTCAGCAAAGAGTGTAACATGAGGCGTTCCGCCAGAGTGATGAAGAGGTCGTAACGGACTCTCAATCTTATCTATGGTCAACCTGTTAAAGAAGTGGTTGATATCCCAGATGCAACATATTTCACTCTACATTTCGAAAGGCAATCTACCTCCTTCTTAATTCGTAAATTGAGCATCCTTAAATTAAACAAGTTCCTTTTCAAGTAAATATTGTCTTCGCCAGAGTGACGCCGTCATTTTTTTGTAATGTGCATTGGCAGCTGAAGCACTCGTTGACCTCTAGTACGACCAAGTTTATGTGACCTTCATACTGCACTTAAGTTTACTGACAAGGATCTACATGCATCTGACATCAGAACTTCGTCCGTAAAACAACCAGAACGTACTTGGATCACCTTGTTTCTATGGGCCAAGAATTGCAGTAGACTGCAGAGATGGGTGCTTATCGACCCGTTTTCCAGTGAACAACACGGACAGATATAGCTAGGTTACACCCGCCCCGTCCCCTCCACATTGTTGTCCAGTCGTAGTGGGCAAAGAGACACAGGCTATAGGCATTGTACAAGAATAAATCATCTTATCTGTTAATAGACAATACATTTCGACTTGCCTGTCGTGGAGACACAGCACCGCATTTGAATTACACAATAAGAAAGCTTCCAAGAGGTCTGTGTATATCAACCGATGAAAACACAAAGAAAATCTATGAAACTAGGGAGAAGTTTCAATCACGCAGAAATGAATCTCTTGCTCGACGTTACAAGTACTTTAAATCAGAATTGCTGCATCGAGGGAAAGGACGAGTAGAACTGGCCGTTTAGCTTTCATCGCACCCGGCACAATGACATTAGTGCAGTCCTTTCTACCACCAACGTTCTTACGGCCAACGAAAGGTCTTCTAATTGTGTAACTAAAACAACATCTCTAAATCTCCTACGTGTCCTCATTGGTACTTCCTGGGGTACCGATCGAATTACCCTCGCCGTCCGGTGTGGCCGAGCGGTTCTAGGCGCTTCAGTCTGGAACCGCGCCACCGCTACGGTCGCAGGTTCAAATCCTGCCTCGTGCATGGATGTGTGTTAGGTTATTTAGGTTTAAGTAGTTCTAAGTTCTAGGGGACTGATGACCTCAGATGTTGAGTTCCATTGTGCTCAGAGCCATTTTTGAATCACCTTCCTCCATCTGTACTGGTCCCTTGTCCATTCGAAACTCGACTATGGGTGCTTTGTTTATGCGTCTGCACGTCCGTCCCTCTTACGCCGTCTCAACACTATCCACCATCATGGTATCCGTTTGGCCACAGGCTCCTTTTATACCAGCCCGGTTGAGAGTGTGTATGCTGAAGCTGCTGAACTACCACTGTCCTACCGCCGTGACTTTCACCTCAGCAGGTACGCATGCCGTTTGTCTGCCATGCATGGCCACCCATCCTATGCCTCCTTCTTTGATGAATTCTTTGATTGTAAGTATGGTGATCGTCCCTCTTCTCTGTTACCTCCTGGAGTCCGCTTTCGCCAGTTACTACGGCGGCGTAACTTCACACTATCTGCAACTTTCCCAGTTGGTGTAAACCCTTCACCACCTTGGCTTCGTGAAGCGGCCCATGTTAACCTTGGTCTTAATTCGCTTCCTATGGACACTACTCCAGCCTCGCTCTATCGCCTCCGGTTTCAACGACCTTCGCATGGAACTTCGCGATAGTACCTTTGTACACACTTATGGCTCTCGGACTGACCGTGAGGTCGGGTGTGCGTCATTGGCACCCGTATCTTTCGACATCGGCTTCCGGCACACTCTTCAGTATTTACAGCCAAGCTCTTCGCCTTGTATCATGCCACGGAATACATCCGGCTACACAGCCTTTCCAATTGTATTCTCTCCCCGGACTCACTCAGTGACCTTCACAGTCTATGTGTGCTGTACACCGCCCATCCCTTAGTGCGGCGGGTCCAGGAAAACTGTCACTTGCTCACTCTTGGTGGATCCAGTGAAGTGTTTCTGTGGGTCCCTGGTCATGTCGGTCTGCCAGGAAACGAGGCTGCTGACGCTTCTGCCAAGGCTACAGTCCTCTTACCTACCTGTATTCCCTCCGATGATCTGTGCGTTACCTTCTGTCAGGAGGTGGTGTCCCTTTGGCATCGCCAATGGTCCTCCCTTCGCGGGAATAAGCTTCGTTTTATTAAGCTTGTCCCAGCGCCCTGGACAGCCTCCTGTCTACCCTCCCGCCGAGAGGAGATTATTTTAACTAGGCTGCGTATTGGGCACTGCCTGTTTAGCCATCGTCATTTGCTCAGAGACCCTGCCCCATCATTTTGTCTACATCGCGCACATATTTTAACTGCCCGCCACTTCCTGCTGGAATATCTTTGTTTTAACCGTTTACGTTCCAGCTTAGGTTTTCCACCTGATTTATCAGCCATTTTAGCGAATGACGCGCGGGCTGTGGTCCGCGTTTTACTTTTCATCCGCCGCAGCAGTATGGCGAAAGCCATTTAATTTTTAGTTTTGGACCTGCATTACTGTATGGCATTTTTAGTCGTTTTTTTCCATGTGCCTGTTTTTAGCTGTCTCCTATTCTGTCCACTGGGACTAGCACATAGTCGTTTAACTTCAGTCTGTGTTCGTGTTCTCTAGTTTTGAATTGGGCGCGTATGACCCCAGCAGATTATTGCCCCCTAAAGCAAAACAAAACAAACAAAATATTCAGGTAATTTTATCCTGAAAAAAGTTATTCCAAACCAATGAATTTACAAACATTTTTATTCATGATCGCATACGTACTCACCTATTTCAAGAAGATACAGCCATGTTCTTATGTGGCAGCATTACACCACTTTTCACTTTGTCATTTGTAGAAAACGTGAAAATTCAGCATATGCTACACAACAGCACTTCACTACACTTTGAGACATCTGAGACAAATAAGTTTTTTATAACTGTGTCATATAGCATATGCTAAAGGTTTTTTTTCTTTTTTTCTTTTTTTTTTTTGGCAACCGGTAACATCACCTTACGTCGAGTCATAGTGACTGCGAAAACATTTTTCTCATTTTTAATGACGAGGTCGTTGTCTCTCCATTTGTTTTCTTACGAAATATAAACAAATAATCCATAATGTCAGGCCACTTATTGAAAGATAATCAAAACTAGAAGCTTCTATCCACTGTACGTCGATTGAATTGCTGCCGTTGATGGTCATTGCTTGTGTTTAAATGAGTCGATTGGAGCAAAGAATGTAAGTCCGCGAGGTAGAAATTGGTACTATCCAAATAATTTAATGAAATAAATATGGGTAAATCTTTCACAAAATGTTTTGTGTCTCTAAAACCATTAGGCACAAATCCTATGTGCATATGAAGTACTGTATTGCAAATAACAATTGTTTTCCTTCTGTTACAGCCTGTATAAGTACGTCGTATATAACCATTACAGTCACGACGAGTAATCTGTCCTTAATTTTCAAATAAACAAACCAAAGGCCAGGAATTCCTCCAGTGTTACTGTGGTATGTACGGATGGACTCCACACTTGCACTCCAGTGTCAGAGATAAGCCAGACTGCGGTCAGAGCAGGCAGCTCAGCGTTCATTTGTCAGTGCCGTATCTGTGACGTGGCACAGACAGCCAGAGAAGCTCTACTCGCATCTGCTGCCCTAATCCAGCAAGCTCTCACTGCACTGCTTTTTACGCCTGGCAGTAAAGACACAGTTGCTACCAAGGTCCGTCGTCGAAAAAAGGAGCTTTCGTCTTCTTTTCACTTAGTGCCTCTTCCACACCATGTGTTCCATTATCTAAATCATTTTTCCCAACGCTTTACATTTTGTAAAATTAAATTTGAAACTGCAAATTGTAACGCACGATCAATTTTGTAAATACATGAATTAATGTCAACTGATCTAAAATGTTTTTCTGACACATATGAATCTCACTACTCGGTTTCCTCATGGCAGATAATGCTTTGCATCTTGTAGACGAGCACCTCGTTTCCTAAATCATCTTGGTTTACGTCTTCATCCTTTTGTAATATCCCATGACAACACTTATGATCGATATTGCCTTCTCTGAGTAGAATGATATTTCATCTGCTTTCACACAGTTGTCAAGTTCATACCTCAAACTCGTTGCGACTTCGAAGGAAATTCCATACTGAGTACATCAGTGTAACTGCGTCCATACCCTAAGCTTCAGCTGATGATTTACAATTCCATGTCACTCCACATTTCGAAAGGCAATCTACCTCCTTCTTAATTGGTAAACTGAGCATCCTTAAATTAAACAAGTTCCTTTTAAAGTAAATATTGTCTTCACCAGAGTAACGGTATCATTTTATTGTAATCTGCATTGGCAATTATAATACATTAGTGAAGCGCTGTTTGGCCTCAAGCACGAGGAAGTTCATTCTGACACTGCTGAGTGAAGGCAGCGTTGAAACGTGATACAGAAACTAAACTACTCAACAACGAACAAGAAGAGTCAAATTCTATGCATGTGTATTAACAAAATTATGTTCTACACCGTTGTGAAACTTCCCAAGAGGTTAAAACACTTGTGGAAACGATATGACGAATCAGGACTTGTACACAGGCTCTTTCAGTCTGTCGCCGTTTCACTATTGCATGCAATACACTACACAGTCGAAGTCTCAATTTGGACAGAACGCCAAGAATAGCTAACATCACGTACACAAGGTGTGCAACAGAGCTTATATAAACTATGGAAAGTAGGACAGAGGTTCTGGTTAGTTACTGACGTCAGGAGACTGGAGATGGTTGGACCATTGGCAGTGAGAGACAACCGTCCGAGTCGTTCTAATAGTTTCAACCTGTAGTGAAGTATTGCAAGGAGATTGGACACTGAGGCAAGGGGAAACCTGGGGTCGGGTAGTCTTAGGACAAGCATTCTAATATAGTGTATAAGGTGCCAGGACAACAGTTGACATGAGGTATTGTGTAGTAAAATTGTTTATAACGACTCTCGTGTGTGATTTAACTAGTTTAGACACTATGGTCAGGCATCCTTATCATCATCTCTAGCTACATAATTATTTTGTTGTAGAGTTCAAATGCTAACGTTGAAGAATGATGTTTTACAACAATACAATATATTTATGTGTCTACATCATTTCTACATCTGTGTCTAAGGGCCTGGAAATGAGGCCGTTTACATGTAAACAACGAACATAGTTGAGTGGAAAATTAGTAGGTAAATACCCTTTCTGCTGCATAAAAAATAATTCGTGGTTGAACTATCCAGCAGCCAGCGTCACGGAATCTACAGAATTATAAAATTCCTCTGTTGCTGTCTTCTAAAAAAGGTATCTATAAACTGCCACTGCTGTTGCTGCTGTATTCTTTTAGAGGTCATTTTGTAAATAACTTTGCCACATGTTTGTGGACGGATTACATAGTGAGGATAAGAATATCAGAAGAAGACCGTACTATCGAGATTGATTACATTAACTGGACGTATCATAAGAGATGAATGAGCTACGGCTACATACTAAACACCTTGCCCTGCCACGAAGCACTGGGTCCAGCCTACAATTTTGAACCGAGCGAGCTGGCGTAGTGGTTAGCACATTGAACTCGCCTGCGGAACGCTGATGGTTCAGATCACCGTCCGGCCATCGTGATTTGCTTTTCCCATGAGTTCCCCGACTTTCTTAAGGCAAATGTGGAAATGGTTTCTATGAAAGGGCGCGGTCTATTTCCTTCCCCATCTCTCTTTAGTCCTTGTCCTCCGTCTTTAATAAACTCGACGTCAACGGAACGCTAAACACTAATCTTCGTTCCTTCCTTCTCCTGTTTTTCCAGATGATTTTATGATTCACATAGTCACTACTCTGAGATACCTCCTAATACCATGTCGGACCTCTCCTGCTCTAGTATTACTTTTCCTCAACAGTAGTTGTCGACGCCAGTATTATTTTTCGAATTTTGCACAGGTACTATTATTTCAGGTGTTTTTCTGAAAACTTTCATATAAATTTAGAGACAATATGTTATATTTGAAGCTAAAACTTTTGAAAAGTAATTACTTTATTTTCGATATTACAATCAATGAGCACTCGCTTTGCATGTACAGTTAAAATTATTTTTCTTAGAAACGTTTGAAATTAGGAATTATTTGGCACACTTAAAATTTTTCAATCTAGTACTGTTTACTATGTTTATTTCTTGATTCATTTATGAAGTAATAATCGAAATTAATAGAAATTCATTCTTCAAGAGAAATTGTAAACCCTTGGGAATATGATTATTGCAGATGAGTGGAGTAGTAGTAAGCATCCCTCTGATGTGATTGGACGTATCTTTGTGTTTTGGGCGAACAATGCAATTTCACCTTTGTTGACGTGAAAATTCAAAAGACTGAATGATATACTAAAATGTGACAAAATATATTAAGGTAACAACAAGAATTCATCAACAACAATCTTCAATCTTATTTGGATCAGTTAAACCATGAGGACCTAAAATGTGAGAATTTCAGATTCAAGAATCAGACCCATAGACAAGAAGACCTGGAGCCAAGAGAACCTAAGGAAACTAGTAAGTTTATTGTAGTCTTCGCTCCTCTCCATTTTTTCATAACAGACTTTGCTTAATGTGGACCATAACTGGAATTAGGAAGGGAAGGAAGATTACACTCAGCAGAAATATCGAGTCTTGTTGCCTCTATAGCCGTTCATAATTGCGGAAATGGTGACGGTACAGGATTTTGTGCTCGAACTAACCTCTTGATCATGTCCCATAAATATTCGACGGGGTTCATGTCGGACAATGTGAGTGACCAAATCATTTGCTGTTCCAGAACGTTCTTCAAACCAACTGCGAACAGTTACGGCCCGGTGACATCACGCATTGTCATGGGGACATAAAGAACATGAATGACTGCAAATAGTCTCCAAGTAGCCGATTATAACCATTTCCAGTCAATGATCGGTTCTGGTGGACCAGAGGACCCGGGACGTTCCATGTAAACACAGCCCACACCGTTAAGGAGCCACCATCAGCTTCACAGTACCTTGAGGTCATCTTCGGTCCTTGGCTCCGCTACACTCGAACCCACAGTCAGCTCTTAAGAACTGAAATCGGGACTCATCCGACCAGGCCAGGGTTATCGAGTCGTCTAGGGTCCAAGCGATATGGTCACCAGCCCAGGAGAGGCGCTGCAGGTGGTGTGGTGTGCTGTTAGCAATCCACTCGCGTCGGCTGTTTGCTGCAGTAGACCATTAACGCCATATTTCGCTGCACTAACAGATACGTTCGTCCTACGTCCACATTGATTTCTGTGGGTATTTCACACAGTGCTGCTGGTCTGTTAGCATTGAAAACTCTACACTTACGCCGATGCTTTAGGACGTTAAGTGAAGGTCGTTGGCCACTGCCTTGTCCGTGAAGCTAGGTAATGTCTGAAATTGGGTATACTCAGCACAGTTTTGTACTGTTGATCTCGGAGACCGAACGTCCCATGCATCTAGCTCCCAATGTCATTCCGCTTTTAAAGTTTGTGAATTCCAGTCGTGTGGCCGTAATCACTTCGGAAGCCTTTTTACATGAATCGCCTGACTCCAAATGACAGCTCCGCCAATCCACTGCCTTTTATACCTCGTGTACGCGATGCTGCTGTCATCTGTATATCTGCATATAGCTATCCCATGACCTTTTTTCGCTCAGTCTGTAACGAGATTTCTTTTTCATTGAAGGTTTCTCAGTCCTCAGTTAATGTCTAGCGTTTGCAGGCCTGTTTTTCTTGTTCTTTTGTCCTAATTCGTGGGTTTACTTCAGTTCTTTCTTTGGAGCATTATGCCTTCCTGATAGTATCCAGAGAAGCCACCATTTGCAGCACGGAATGCACCCAGCGCTTCGTGGAGATCTCCGTGTTTTCCTTAAATGTATGCGACGTGAACGGGCGACGGCCGCGGCCTCAGCGAAAAGGCTCCGAACTGGTTGAAGGCAGGCAACTGGAAGACAGCGAGGAAAACTGCCCCCTCCCCTCACGCCACCACACCCGCCACCACCCTCCGCAGTGGTCAAACCTCACTGACATGAAGCTTGGCGAGCCATCATTATTGCACGGTGGCTGAGTAGGGACGCGGAAGGCGAAGTAGCATCTAAGCCTTTGCTAATACTGCCACATTCCATCTTGAAATTTTCATAGTGTGTATGTATGGATAGATGTGAGATTGAGAGAGCGAATCTAATTTTAAACAATATTTTATTCTATCCTTTTTTTATTATTTTGGACAATGTAATTTTCAAATACAGGCTACACAGTAACTAACTGCAGAATTATCACCACACACCCAACACCGTTCTAAACCACTTTTGATGCACTAACATTTTGAAGTTTGTCGTGTGGATTACTGGCGGCACAATTTTAATCGTGACGACTGCTAATGCGTGTTCTCACACTGCTAATAAGTGCTAGCTCACGCTTAGAAACGGTTCGTGGAATCTGACGATACCGTGACATCGTTTGTAAGTGAAAGCGTTATGCCATTATCACGAGACAATTACAGTCGCATTCCGCTCCACCTCGAAAGACGCAGCCCTAATATCCACGGGACATCTGACATTATACAAAAGTCATGAATAAGTCACTAAGAGCAACTCTCATAGAGAACGATACTATCACAATAATCCTCTAGAAAACAGCTTCCTCTGATAAAGCTTTTGTTCCTTGCCGTAGCATAACTGCTTTAAAAGAAGGCTTCTGCTGATGTGGCTTTTGTAGCAGAGGGATATAAAGGCTAAGCGGCAGAAGGCAACAAATTTTCAAAACGGAATCCGTAAAGTGGATGATATTCAGCGTGATATGAGACGTTGTAAGGATACATTGCGTAACCACACTTATAAATATCTACCGCCGGGGCTATGCAAGGCACAAAAGTGCTAAAGTAAACAGAATCGCAAGGAGCTGGTATTATGATCCTATTAGGAAGAGAAGCAGGATACGTGTTATCCAACCAGGTCCCAACACGCGTTTGTCTCTCCCTATTTCCAATCGCTAATAAATTCACCTTGATAATGGTTTCTCTTTAGCGAAACTTTATTCACAGGCCGTGTTTAAGAAGCAAATACTTGAATCATACAGGTCATGCACTGGATGCTTTGTACTTTCTCCTGTTTACTCACCCACTATGTACTTCCGATATCGGTAAAACTTTTACTAAAATTAGATACTGTTCATCCCAAGAACACTCTTCACACAACTATCGTAGCGTAGATTGGCAGGCATTCCAAAAATTACACAACATTCCCTTAACCTCGAATGTTAATTCTTAGAAGATGTATGCAATTTATTTCATTTAACAGCAGAGTAGAATCAAGAAGTTGATTACTATAATTTTCAATATCTGCCTCGAATTTAATGATTCGGTAAACGATTTCAACTTTGTTGATAAAATCGAAAGAATGATAACTTTTTAGATATTTTCCTTTTGTCTACGACAGAAGAGCTGTAGGGTTTAACGTTTCACTGTCGACGAGTTCGCTAGATACGGTCCGGAAATATCTACAGATAATATACTCGTTGATGCAGGAAAATTGTACATGCTTCTATGTTCATAAGTTGCGACATCTTCAGTGTCCACAGAAAAGGTTGAAGTGTGGGATAACGTGAACACAAAGACGCACACTCGTAACAGAGCGACACACATGGTCGGTTATGGGCGACGGATAACAACTTGTGTAGAGTCACTCCGCCGGCGGCGTACAGAACCTGATTCCGGGGATAAGTTACTATTATTGTTCTTTTTCTGTTGTTGTAGCTAGTTATTTGCAAAAATTTAAAATATTGTGTATCAGCAGTAAGCAAGTAGTTTTATTTCCTGTCTGTTGTGAGTTCAGTAGAGGCTGAACGTTAGCACCCAGTGAATCAGAATGGCATCAGGGATGAGTCGTGGGCTTGTCGAAGTAACCACCTCGGCATTCATCTCAAGTAAAACGGGGGCGCCACAGAACACTTTGAGCAAGAAGATAGACGGGGATTTGAATAAGTCTGGTGTACTAGCTGATCTCGGTCAGGTTTCTTATCTACGAATGTTATATGAAGAACCAGATGTTCGGAGAGGTATCTTAGTACGGTAATATTGGAGCCTCTGTGGCTTATTCTACGCTTTATCTTCTTTCTATGTAAATCGTTTAACAGGACCAATTTGCAGTAACAATTAACTAGTCCTGATGTGATTCGTGTTGTATATTATACTGCAGTAACTGGGGAATCAGCCCCACTACTGAATGATATTTATCTATAACCAATTGCGCAGTGAATATTCTAGGTAATTCCTATTTACAGAAAGGATAAAATGCACAACACATCACTTTCTGTCATGTACTGAAGGTATGGAATGCATGTCTTAAGATAGGATATTGTGACATTCCTCTAGGGAAAGAAGGTACGTCCTAAGAACCAGCATATAGAAAAACTATTCAAGCGAAAAACTGTTTGCTTTGACATATTGTCCGTCGGCAGACGTTAGTTTAGCGATTTTTTGAACTTTCGCCAGCACGTGTGGGGGCGTTCTAAAAGCTTCACCTGCATTGCTGATGGCGGACTGGAGAGTGAAGCTTTGATAATGCCGCCATTCGTGCTGCCGATATGTCAGAAATATCATGAGACAAACTTCACCTAAAGAACCCGAGGGAGAAGCCAACAGTCGATTTGTCAACAAGTAGCCAAGAAAGCCTCAACGGTTTTGTGCAGCTTTCTTTGTTCACGGGCAATATCTTGCAAACAGTCGATGTAGGTGGGTACATAGATAGCGCGTTAGACACTGTACGACACTGCCAATTGCTAACCTGTATACGACCATACAGACTATCCTTACAGATACAATAATGACCCGAAATATTTTTGACCAACACAGCCCAGTACGTTCTCCTGGAGAACTTAGGATATAATTTCCACTTGGCGCATTTTAAGGAAAAGAAGAAATTGCTCGCTTTCAACGGTAATGGTCACGTCAAACAGACGAGTAATGTCCGACTACAAGGTCGATGCTGAAGATTGTTTAAATATTTACGATAAACACTAAGATGCGATATGAAATGGGACAGCCAGATAAAAGTAGTAAGGAAGCAAATGGCAGACCTGGACCTGTTGGAGGTTTCATGGGGACGTGTGATGCATCTGTAGAGAAAACAGCAAAGAAGACCCTGACCCGATCACTTCTAGAGCTTTCTCTCAGAATTTAGAGTACTTATCAGGAAAGTTTAACAACAGGTATAAAACGAACAGAGAGACGCGCTGCTAGGATTGAAAGAGGTCGACGCAGTTCATACTTAAGTGTAACAGCGATGCTCGAGGGGGCTTACACGGGAAGAAGTTGAAAGACAAAGACGTTTTCGCTAAACTCTGTTGAGTGAGTTCAGATTACCGGTACAGAAGTGGTAATTGCATTGCCCTGTGTGGTATCTGGTGTAGCTATCATGAGAGTAAGATAAGAGAAATTAAGGCACATACAGGAAATGCCAACAGTCAGATTTCACTCGTTGAAGGCCTGAAGGAATAGAATGGAGAATACCGGTACTGAGTCCATTGGCAGTACACTGAAATGCAGAATATATTTGCATATACAGACATACACACTGAACAGCTTCCAGTTGTAGAAAGTGTGGTTTGAAGAAAACCCGACTAAGATATAGCGCACTGAAAAGTAGTTTACTGCTCTAGGTTTTCTATTGTATTACTTAGCATTCTTCATTTAAAACTAATGAAGCAAAACGATATATTTGATGCTTGCCATAAGGTGCAGTCGTTTAAGTAATAAACAGCTTCTTCTTTCGCATCAGTTTGGCAATTCTCTTATGTGTTGATGGCTGTACAGAGTGTCAGCTGTGTTGTTCTTAGAGAGGATGAAACCTGGCGTTAACAGGTAATAGGGTGCTACTGAGCTTAAAAACTTCATGGTGAGAGCGAGGTCTGTCAAAACCGTTGTATGAGAGATTATAGAGCGCTTTGGCATTTAACTTAGGGCACTGTCACACAGTATGGTGATCTAGAACGTCGGACCACCGTCACGTCTCCACTATTATCCAAAGGAAGGGGATAAAAATTCCTTCCATGGCAATATCGTCATTCAGAAATATTTCTCTCCTTTTTCACAGTCTTTGTCGTCATTTGATCTCTTATCTTCTTTTTCCTTTTCTCTTCCTTGTAAATTTTATCAACCGTTAAAATTATTACAACAGAAGCAAGATCTTACAAAATAAATCCATTATATAATCTCATATATTTATTGTCACTTGTTTGTTGTAGTTGTTAATCTGGAAACTATTTGGATGCAGCTCTGCACAATAGTCTGTCCCGTACAGTCTTAATAATTGCTGAGTGAGCTGACACACCGGTAAGACACTTCAGACGTACCTGGGGGGGGGGGGGGAGGGGGGGAGGAGGGGGGGCGTTTAAAATCCACATCTTCCCATTCCAATTTCATGTTTTTCCTGAATCGTTTCAGGTAAATGTTGTTATGTTTTCATTGAAAGGGAGCAGCTGATTCCACTGTGCATCCTTTAGCAATCCGAGTGGGTGCTTCGTCCATAATAACCTCGTCATCGACGGTTCGTTAAACCTTGACTTACCTATCTTTTCTCATATCCGCATAAATACTGTACCTTACATTCATTTGAATCACATTACTGTAGCGAAGCTTTGGTCTCCCTCTGCAATTCTTAGTCACACACTTCATTATTAACATTCCGTTGATGCCTCAGCGTACCGTCTACACCGAATTCTTTCTTTTATTTTCCCTTCAGTACCTCTTTTAGCTACCTATTCAGCCTTCAGAAGTCTTCTGCAGCACAATACTTCGACGTTTCTAGTCTCTTCTTGTCTTCACTGTTCAACGTTCGCGTTTCAATTCCATTCAGCGCTGCAGTTCAGAGAAATACTTTCACAAAAGACTTAAATTCATATTCAATGATCACATGTTTATTTTCTATCCAGGAGAACTTTACATAGTATTGTTAATCAATATATTACAATCTGTTTCGTTTTCCCATCGTCTGATATTTTGTCCCCAAACTAACAGCCGGCCGGAGTGGCCTAGCGGTTCTAGGCGCTACAGTCTGCAACCGTGCGAGCGATACGGTCGCAGGTTCGAATCCTGCCTCGGACATGGATGTGTGTGGTGTCCTTAGGTTAGTTAGGTTTAAGTAGTTCTAAGTTCTAGGGGACTGATGACCTCAAAAGTTAAGTCCCACAGTGCTCAGAGCCATTTGAACCCCTTTCTGTGAGCCGTCTATTAGCGTTCCTTGTGGTCACTGTAGCACCAGTTACACATTCGCTCTATGATAATGACGAATCGGGGGCTGCTAGTGAGTGCCTCTCTGACGATTACTCGTGTCTCACTTTCTGTCGTCTTACTGGGTCGACCGAACACTTCCTTCTCGCGCTGTGCTCGGCCTTGGTTTGTCGATTAGTGGCACCGCCCCTCTCCAAATGTCGAACGATTCGCCTGTTACTGCAACCGGCTACTTTGAGCCCAACTACACGTACTTTGTCAAATGCTGAAATCTATGTATGTTGCTCATGCACCTGTATGCGAGGTGTAGTTACTGATAAATTGAGCTCAAGGAACGAAATTTAAAAAGACTTTATGCCAAGGTATCGACATGTCTCCTGTTTACAATCGATACCAGCTGCTTGGCGAAATTGCGCTGCAGCGTCACACATTCAACCAGCGGGTGGCAAAGTTTACAATTTTGCATTTTCCGTCGGTATCTGTATAAACATCGACTTGAGACAAATCCAGTTTGCGTAATTTCTTCATTGTCTTTTTCGGGGGGGGGGGGGGGGGGGGGGGGGGAGGGGATCGGTCTTCTCAATCTACGAATTGTACAACGTGGGTGATAACCTGCCTCATTCAGTTTTCAGTGAGTGCCTCTCTTTCACCGCAGCCTCATTGCTGTATAATATTGCTGTACGATGTACGTACCACTATACCGTAAGACGTGACGTGTTTCGTGTCATGCATACTACCGGCCGGAGTTAACTGTTATGGCCTGGGTGAACAATCAGATAAAATAAAAATTCCAAATAGCTAATTGCGAGTCAAGCGTCACTGCACCTCTTTACAGCTGCGACCCTAGTTAAGTAAATTGGTACACTTTGCTTGCGAAAGCTTTCGACTTTAACTTACACACACCTGGTTTTGGAATGGTGCCAGTGTTAAAAGCTTCCTGACAGTATCTTACTGCTTGTAGGTTGTATGATAGAGTTATAATTATAGTCTTCTGGTGGTTCAAGTGAGAAGTACTCAAAGTATCAATGATTATACAGTTAGTAATATGAATAGTTATAAGAAAATAACGTACATGTATATACTCTATTCTCAACGATTTCTGAGAATCATCGTAACATTTTGTTAGGTATTCGTGTTTATTAAATACAGTGATTTTCTTTTGCCTTTTCCGTTCCAAATATCCGACCCTCCACCCTTTTGTGTCAACATTGATGGCACAGTGCAGATCAGCTCTGTCAATGGAAGTATTCAGCTGCTATAGCTCCTGATTCCCATTCTACGTCTGCGCAGTCGATACGATCAATCCTGAAACCTCTGGAGAAGTAACTGAAAGCTGACGCCTACACAAGTAACTCGGATATACTATTCGTTGTTGATTGAGTTTGACATCCAATTAACCCATCCGGTAAGCCGTTTCATACATCATAACTTTCTCACGAACTGATGCCGTGTCGTCACGTTGGTGGTTACAGACAGCCAGGTTAGTTTACATGTTTCATGGACCATAACTATGGGTCGGGTTGGTGTTACAGTTCTACCGTGCTTGTAAAATTTTAAAGGCTATATTGTGCAGTAATCCTTATTAAGTTCCACATAAAATTTACCTGATTAAATGTGCTTTCTTTACTAAGTGAATATAGCTCAAAAGAAAAATGTAGAACGAATTTTGACTGCCCTTCAGGTATGACACGATACAGACACACACACCGGAACGGATATTCCTTGACATTTAAAATGATTTACTATAGTTAACTGAGGAAGCTTCACATCACTGAATTTAATTTTTAATCCCATACGCATCATCTAGATTACTCCCAGTAGGAACCATGTATCATAACATGGATTTAGTTATGGCTTGTAACTCTTGACTTTTAGTAACCGGTAATACACAGTTCCCAAAAAACATTGCATTAATACTGTGAACTGTTCAACTGTATCTGAATTCCTAAGGGACCAAACTGCTGAGGTCATCGGTCCCTAGACTTACACACTACTTAAACTAACTTATGCTAGGAACAACACACACATCCATGGCCGAGAGAGGGCTCGAACCTCTGCCGGGAGGGTCAGCACAATCCGTGATATGGCGCCTATAAACTACGCGGCCTCCCGCGGGGCTTACTTTGAACAACTACCGGTCTGGAATACTCGAGGAAAACTTTTTTTATGGAATCTGAAAACAGTTTATTAAAGTAAGATAAGTCCTTGATGGCTGTGCAATTCGTGGATATGAGAAGCGTTTATCATAAAAGTAATGTCTTAGTTAAAGGCACAATATCAGTTCTCTTATTGCTCCCATGCAAAGAATTAGTGTGTCGGCTCATGGTTACTCAATATCTCCATCATGAAAACTGCGCTTAATTTAATTAAACTGATGATAAGAACGAAATATATATAAATACATGAGATTTTCTTTTGGTTTGTGGTTACAAGCTCCCCATGCACAAAAATGTCCTTCTGTAAGACCAAAACATTAACATTATATGAGTCAATTGGCGGTACAACGTCAATATCACACAGAGACGTAATTTTATGGATAGTTGTGAAATATACAAAGTGCGGAAATACAGCAGATAAACAGAATGGAAGCTGTCCCATATTAATCGTAACCGCAAATACCGCTCTGCTGTTCCTTCTGCCTTAGTAACCTTTGGAACATCTTCCAAATTGGTCACCAAATCATAAATAATTAAACACATTACTTTGTATTACGCTTTACATTATAGATGTACAGTGAGATGTTGTGTGCAATATTTGCAGTATCACTTCGTGAATACAAACCCTAAGCTGCTTTGACACATCGCTTTCCATCTTTTTCAGTGTAAATCAATGCAGTCAATCTCAAAAGCCTACCATATCAAACGCAAGCAAAAACACATATTCACTCCCGAATAGTTCAATCGGAATAGCAGGAAGAAGAAATCTTTGTTCTCCTTCAAATTTGCAAGCCACGTGGAGCAACTCAGTGTCCTCAACTCTCATTGGCTGAGGCCGCTCTTACCTTAAGGATCTTAGGCAACTTAAACCAGTATATCAGACGCAGCAGTGAATATACGGAAAATCTGTATGCAAATATGACAGCAGAGATTGCTCACTAGTGGCAGACATGTAAGAACATAGTATGTGGAACTTGAAAAATTATGATAGCCTTCAAATTATAGTATATTATCTAAATGAAAATATGACAACATGCTAGCTATTTAAGTTATTTAAGTTAAGCTATTTAAGTTATGTACTTTTGTCTGGTGATTTAAACTTAATAGTGTTGAACTTATTTCTTCCCTTCCCTCTCCCTCTGACTCTCTCTCTCTCTCTCTCTCTCTCTCTCAAACACAGACACACAGACACACACACACACACACACACACACACACACACACAGACACACACACACACACACATACACATATTCAAAAAGTCTTCAATGGAGTAAAAAGAGTCATCAAGCAGATTTGTTTTCGTGTTGCATTCTTTATCCCATTAGATAAGTTGTCGAAGGTTTTTATAACTGAATATTTCACTCCTTACTATGACCACTGAGTCTAGCATAGGGTAAGACTTTTTTTTCCTTTTTATACTATATTTATGAATGTAATTGCTGTTTTTAGATTGGTTGATTGTTGATGATAAATTCAAAAGGTAGTAAATTTACTGTGAGCCTGAAATCAGTATACAAAATTGTGTAAAGAGTTTACTACAAGACGCTGGCACCGCATGTTATCCTTATTACACGTTTCTGATACCAAACACTTCCCTCCACAACGAAAAATTACCGCAGTATAAAGCCAGAAGTCACCAATGAATGAAAATAGGAATAGTAAGTCAAATTTTTTTACATTTCCTCCTCGTAATCTGTCCATAAGACAAAACCTACGAGTTTAAACGGTTAAGATCGTATATATCGACGAAGTGCTCATCTTCTCTGATTAGAATAAAGACATGACTTATAATATGCACTGATAAGTACGCACACTTAAGAAGACAATGCTATGGATAAACGCTACATCTTGAATTAATAGGAATATATCCACTTCGTGATAACAAATAGAGACACGCTCCTCCAAACTATAAACTATATGAAAATAATCAAATAGAACATGATGTTTCTCTTGGATCAAATGAGAAAATATTGCCTTTGATGAGGCACCAGTGGACGGGATGTTATTACAGGAGAACAGTACTACAATTTTAATAGCATTTGTCTCCACTCAGACAGCAACGTTGCAGAATACAATTATCAAATGTTTATCTTGTTCGGTTTACATTCACATGAGGCTATAATAGCCCGTTCGATACATTGTTTGTTCGCTGTAGAGTTATATTTGTTCGCTGCTAACAAGACAATTGTTCGTCCCGTGTTGTGATCCTATACCATTCAGTCGATTATCTCCCCAACCCAGATCCACAGAATGTGTGAATGCGGACCGCGATAACAAACACAGCTTTAATATTCAGAAATTTTCAAGAGAAATTTATTTTTAACCAATGGATCAACCAGCCCCAGTCATTATTCCCTCTCTTTGTATTCTTCCTTCCCTTGCCCCTTTTCCCATAGACGCCCATCCATCTGCCCACTTCATGATACTCTATAATTTTATCCCCCGTGGTCTAGGGGTAGCGTCTTTGATACATAATCAAGACGTCTACGGTCCCGGGTTCGATCCCCACCACTGCCTAAATTTTGATAAATAATCAGCATTGGCGGCCGAAGACTTCCGGCATAAGAAGTCAGAGTCATTCTGCCAACGGCCTTGTCAAAGAGGGCGGAGGAGCGGATAGGGGTTCAGGGCACTCTCTTGTCCTAGGGGTGGGAAATTGCCCATAAAGGCGAAAGAATTAGCAATGATCAACGACATGAGGATGCAGAAGGCAATGGAAACCACTGCATTAAAGATACGTAACGTGTATCCACAGGACATGTGGCCTGTAATTGAAGAAGTGTCATGATGATCTCTCCATTGGCAAAAGATTCCGGAATAGTCCCCCATTCGGATCTCCGGGAGGGGACTGCCAAGGGTGAGGTTACCATGAGAAAAAGATTGAATAATCAACGAAAGTATAACGTTCTACGAGTCGGGGCGTGGATTGTCAGAAGCTTGAACGTGGTAGGGAAACTAGAAAATCTGAAAAGGGAAATGCAAAGGCTCAATCTAATTATAGTAGGGGTCAGTGAAGTGAAGTGGAAGGAGGACGAGGATTTATGGTCAGATGAGTATCGGGTAATATCAACAGCAGCAGAAAATGGTATAACAGGTGTAGGATTCGTTATGAATAGGAAGGTAGGGCAGAGGGTGTGTTACTGTGAACAGTTCAGTGACCGGGTTGTTCTAATCAGAATCGACAGCAGACCAACACCGACAACGATAGTTCAGGTATACATGGCGACGTCGCAAGCTGAAGATCAACAGATAGAGAAAGTGTATGAGGATATTGAAAGGGTAATGCAGTATGTAAAGGGGGACGAAAATCTAATAGTCATGGGCGACTGGAATGCAGTTGTAGGGGAAGGAGTAGAAGAAAAGGTTACAGGAGGATATGGGCTTGGGACAAGGAATGAAAGAGGAGAAAGACTAATTGAGTTCTGTAACAAGTTTCAGCTAGTAATAGCGAATACCCTGTTCAAGAATCACAAGAGGAGGAGGTATACTTGGAAAAGGCCGGCAGATACGGGAAGATTTCAATTAGATTACATCATGGTCAGACAGAGATTCCGAAATCAGATACTGGATTGTAAGGTGTACCCAGGAGCAGATATAGACTCAGATCACAATATAGTAGTGATGAAGAGTAGGCTGATGTTCAAGACATTAGTCAGGAAGAATCAATACGCAAAGAAGTGGGATACGGAAGTACTAAGGAATGACGAGATACGTTTGAAGTTCTCTAACGCTATAGATACAGCAATAAGGAATAGCGCAGTAGGCAGTACAGTTGAAGAGGAATGGACATCTCTAAAAAGGGCCATCACAGAAGTTGGGAAGGAAAACATAGGTACAAAGAAGGTAGCTGCGAAGAAACCATGGGTAACAGAAGAAATACTTCAGTTGATTGATGAAAGGAGGAAGTACAAACAAGTTCCGGGAAAATCAGGAATACAGAAATACAAGTCGCTGAGGAATGAAATAAATAGGAAGTGCAGGGAAGCTAAGACGAAATGGCTGCCGGAACAGTGTGAAGACATCGAAAAAGATATGATTGTCGGAAGGACAGACTCAGCATACAGGAAAGACAAAACAACCTTTGGTGACATTAAAAGCAACGGTGGTAACATTAAGAGTGCAACGGGAATTCCACAGTTAAATGCAGAGGAGAGAGCAGATAGGTGGAAAGAATACATTGAAAGCCTCTATGAGAGTGAAGATTTGTCTGATGTGATAGAAGAAGAAACAGGAATCGATTTAGAAGAGATAGGGGATCCAGTATTAGAATCGGAGTTTAAAAGAACTTTGGAGGACTTACGGTCAAATAAGGCAGAAGGGATAGATAACATTCCATCAGAATTTCTAAAATCATTGGGGGAAGTGGCAACGAAACGACTATTCACGTTGGTGTGTAAAATATATAAGTCTGGCGATATACCATCTGACTTTCGGAAAAGCATCATCCACACAATTCCGAAGACGGCAAGAGCTGACAAGTGCGAGAATTATCGCACAATCAGCTTAACAGCTCATGCATCGAAGCTGCTTTCAAGAATAATATACAGAAGAATGGAAAAGAAAATTGAGAATGCCCTAGGTGACGATCAGTTTGGCTTTAGGAAAAGTAAAGGGACGAGAGGGGCAATTCTGACGTTACGGCTAATAATGGAAGCAAGGCTAAAGAAAAATCAAGTCACTTTCATAGGATTTGTCGACCTGGAAAAAGCGTTCGACAATATAAAATGGTGCAAGCTGTTCGAGATTCTGAAAAAAGTAGGGGTAAGCTATAGGGAGAGACGGGTCATATACAATATGTACAAAAACCAAGAGGGAATAATAAGAGTGGACGATCAAGAACGAAGTGCTCGTATTAAGAAGGGTGCAAGACAAGGCTGTAGTCTTTCGTCCCTACTATTCAATCTGTACATCGAGGAAGCAATGATGGAAATAAAAGAAAGTTTCAGGAGTGGAATTAAAATACAAGGTGAAAGGATATCAGTGATACGATTCGCTAATGACATTGCTATCCTGAGTGAAAGTGAAGAAGAATTAAATGATCTGCTGAACGGAATGAACAGTCTAATGAGTACACAGTATGGTTTGAGAGTAAATCGGAGAAAGACGAAGGTAATGAGAAGTAGTAGAAATGAGAACAGCGAGAAACTTAACATCAGGATTGATGGTCACGAAGTCAATGAAGTTAAGGAATTCTGCTACCTAGGCAGTAAAATAACCAATGACGGACGGAGCAAGGAGGACATCAAAAGCAGACTCGCTATGGCAAAAAAGGCATTTCTGGCCAAGAGAAGTCTACTAATATCAAATACCGGCCTTAATTTGAGGAAGAAATTTCTGAGGATGTACGTCTGGAGTACAGCATTGTATGGTAGTGAAACATGGACTGTGGGAAAACCGGAACAGAAGAGAATCGAAGCATTTGAGATGTGGTGCTATAGACGAATGTTGAGAATTAGGTGGACTGATAAGGTAGGGAATGAGGAGGTTCTACGCAGAATCGGAGAGGAAAGGAATATGTGGAAAACACTGATAAGGAGAAGGGACAGGATGATAGGACATCCGCTAAGACATGAGGGAATGACTTCCGTGGTACTAGAGGGAGCTGTAGAGGGCAAAAACTGTAGAGGAAGACAGAGATTGGAATACGTCAAGCAAATAATTGAGGACGTAGGTTGCAAGTGCTACTCTGAGGTGAAGAGGTTAGCACAGGAAAGGAATTCGTGGCGGGCCGCATCAAACCAGTCAGTAGACTGATGAAAAAAAAAAAAAAAAAAAAAGAAAAGGATAACGTATCTATGATGTTGTTGTCTTTAAACACCCTCGAATGCACAGAGTGACATTATGCAGAATGCGTTTAGTGGAAAGTCAGGAGTTTAGTGCATTCACTTTGCGAAAATAAGTAGGTTAGGTAGTGCTAGTATGCCTGATCGACGTGAAAGGCTGCAGTATCAGCAAGTGAGTGATTTCGGACGAGGGAGTATGATCTGTTATTGCGATACTTTTTTGTTCATCATTATGATGCCGACTGCGTCGACTTCCTCTCCTCCGTCAACCTCTTGATACAACAGTGCTTCCATTCTTTTTGTATGTGTTGCAATCTCTGCCTTCCCCTTCACCTTTTGTCTTCGACGTGTTTCTCTAACAGCACTGAAAGTTATTCGTTGATAGCTTACTACATGACCTATCATCCGCTCTGTTTTTCTACTTAGTGTTTTCCACGTAATCCTTTTCTTTCTAATTCCAAGGAAAAACTCCTAGTTTCTCCTCTTGTCAGTTCACATAATTTTCAACATCTTTCTGTAATATCACACCTCAAATGCTTCAATGCTCTCGTTTTCCGTTTCTTCCACTGCCCAAACAGTGCTGTGCGTTAAAAGCATACTCTGAAAAATTTCTTCATAAAATTAAGCCCTATATTCGATCCTGAAGTTGGCCTCTGTTGGTTTTCTTGCTTTTCAACCTCCATTCTGTCGCGAAATTAGGAGGTCCGCTTTGTGCGGATGTGTTGTCCAGTGTCTCTAATATGCTCGTCTATCGCATCACGTTCGAATTTTCAGTTCTGAACTTTTTCTATATCGACTAAGCCTATGAAAACAGCTTCATAGTTCTTAACTCTTTCCTTCATTATTAAGCACATCATCAAATCTGCTTACAAATGTAGTCTTTTTTGCTCCAAGGGAGACACATACTACCCACCGTAGGATGGATCGCTATCACCTATTCATTTTTTGACCACTTCCATTGACCTGCGCATGCCGCTGTGGCCGAGCGGTTGTAGGCGCTTCAGTCCAGAACCGCGCTGCTGCTACTGTTGCAAGTTTGAATCCTGCCTCGGACATGGATGTGTGTGATGTCCTTAGGTTGGTTAGGTTTAAGTAGTTCTTAGTCTAGGGGACTGATGACGTCAGATGTTAAGTCCCATGGTGTTTAGAGCCATTTGAACCATTTGAACCATTGTCCTGGAACCTTTGCTCCGTATTGCATTGGGCATGTGAACATCGTCGCTCATGCGCAGAATGACAAAAATGTGGCTTCAGGCAGTGTCAAGTCAACCAACTCCAGTGTAACGGCCGCATCTATGATTTTTTATCTTTTTCTTCTTTACAGCTATTTCATCATGATCTGCCCCCTTGAATTGCTATTGTAAGTCCGTTGACATACAAATCGTATTGTATTACAATGCATTATTGTTCAAATTGCAACCATTTTGTAATTTGCACAATGAAATGAAATGAAACTGTATACGCCCGTTACCAAGTAAAAAACAATATCTGAAGCCCATTGATGTACTACTATTTTGGTTCTATTACGCAGACGTTCTAGTTTTCATAGCTGTCTACAAGGGACATTCAGAATTATCCACCCCTTATGCATCCTAACATAAGCAGCTACACTATATCTTAACTTCAGGTTCTTTTACTTACATGGTAAAGTGGTAGGACTGTGGTCATCTCCTGTGCAAGCATGATCTTGTTTCATTGACTCGATATACATGTGTTTGTATTACCAAATAATGTTGCGTGTATTCCGAAATTAGTCATGAATGTTGTAGGAATAATCAGGGTCAACAAAATACTGCCTGTGAAAGTCTACATACTAAATGTTTTGCGGTTTTATGCCTCCAAAATGCCATCGTCAACAACATGGAATAAACTACAATTCTGTGATGTGTCGTTAAGTATGATATCTTGAAAGTGAAATAGTGTTAGTGTCTGTAAAGAGAAACGCATTATTTACATTCGTTCTGATGTAAATTGTTAATCAGTTTATTGTAAATTAACATGTTGGAGATTAATTTAAGCATTAGCGTTTATAATGTGTGATACACGGAATGAGGGTGAAAAATACAGATACAGATATACTTTCAAAAACATACCTCACGTCGGCAGTTTAAAGACTTCTTAGTATCTTCATCTGCGTTTTTGCTATATAGTGTGCAGCTTTCTTAGTGTCACGATAATATTAACTCAGTACTAATATGACACGCAGAGATCATTCTATCCACAAACATGGAATACAAAGAATCAGAACAAAAACATTTGTTTTTCTAACTCTGAACCTCGCAACTGTCGTTGCAAACTGTATTTCCTACAACTTCACGATGATTTACGCCACATGTCCTGTGCGTTGCCCAGTTGAGATTATCACCAGAGCAGTCATTATCAGATGCACTGAATAAGGTCTTGACTGGCTGACTTCAGTTACCCATCTTTCCAGTGATCTTCAAAACAGTACACAGGGTCACACTTCGTATGTGTGCGCCCATCATAACGTCAAATTGTCTGCGACTCTACAATGCTTGAAGCTGGTTTCGCATAAATAAAGCCTCATTTTATTATGACACCAATAACATTAAGGTCGGCATGATTCTTTCCAAAACAGAGGACGTGGTCTTGTCAGAAAATTCTGGCTCATTTTCTTCCGCTTATCGTTAGCACCATAAGATAGACGTATGACACACACAGAAACTAGGGAATTTTTAGGATGAAGAAGGTAATTACTATTTGTAGCAATCAACAGTAAATTGCCGCTCAGCTGTACATTACTACAGGCATAGACTGTATATCAGCATCTACTATTTGATTGTTGCATTATTTCACTACGTAAAATAAATTGCAAATAGTGACTTCGAACTAAAGGTAGGTGTGGTCGAATACGACAGGATCCGCCCAGTGTACGCGTCATGTCCAGTGAAATCATCCCAAAGATACAGCGTGTTGCTGTACCAGCATCGGCGACTATCACCAGGCAGTTCAACAAGACCACATATCGTTAAGAATAAGAATTACTGTACGTCCGACTGCAATGAAACAGTCTCTAATTTTTTTATTGTAACATGGTCGTTTTCGAGACTACTAGCGTCATTCAGATGAAACAGATATATGCCAGTCAAATTGTTAGTATCTGGTAGCTAGTAGCCTCGAAATGGATCATGTTAGAATTTAAAAAGTTGAAAACCATTTATTTGCTCTCTAAGGTAAATGAATTCCTACTCTCATGCTATCATACGGCAGCTTTCCTGCGGTTCCGTCAACGATGGAAAGAGCTTTTTCATTTGCGTATGTACTGCCTGCGGTAGCATTCTGTCATTTGACTATTATTTTAAATTTAATTATGATAGTGTAGTCCCTTCCTGTCTCCGCAATTTTCAGTTACCCTAAGGGAGCAAAGTCGTGTTTTCCAGCAGGGAACTGCGTAATTATTTTCCTATGCGTATGTACATATACAAGGTGAGTCACGTAATACGTAACAGCCTTTTTATTTTATGAAGGGTTCCAGATATCAAAATAGGGTTTCTGGCAAATGCTAGTACGCTAAGGGGCACGTTCTTTCCTGCGTGATAAAGAGGCCTAACTCTTGTATCGATCGAGGTACTGAAGCAAGTATGATTTTTAAAGTGGAGTGATATACACTTTAATGGCATCCGAAAGGGCTTTGAAAGACGACTACAATGATGTAATGCTTGTTAATTTTGAAGATTAGACTCTTCTCAAAATAATCCGAGAGATGTCTACAAATTGGAAAGCAGTGTGACCAGCGTCGACTATTGAGGTGGAAACACTGGCCAGCAGAGCTCTCAAGCGAGGCCGCAAGACAGACTTAAAGTACTAAGAAATTATTCAATTCCTATACTATATGCATACAGGGTCAGCTGCGATTATTATACGTGGATCTAGGACATAAATTAGCTTCTGACGCAACGGATGCGATTTAGAAAAACAGTCCGAAATGTGTATGTTTTCAGTTTTCAGACTTTTCAGGAAACAATTACAGTTAGGCCAGGCAGTTCTAAATTTAAAGCCTCCCTGTCGCTGCTTACTTGTCAGAGCCGAAACAGAGAGTTAGATCATTCATATTTCATACTGATAAGCAGCCCTATTTACAGTAAAGATAAACTAGTTTGGTAACTTTCTTAGATCTAATAATAATAATACCATACGTCTCCAAAATGAGATTTTCACTCTGCAACGGAGTGTGCGCTGTTATTAAACTTCCTGGCAGATTAAAACTGTGTGCCGGACCGAGACTCGAACTTGGGGCCTTTGCCTTTCGCGGGCAAAGGTCCCGAGTTCGAGTCTCGGTCCGACACACAGTTTTCAGCTGGCAGGAGGTTTAATATCAGACACTCTTAGCTGGAGAGGCCTTCATGCCCCTTAAAAAATAAAGCACCTGCTGTCGACAAATGAGTCTATAGATACTACTCGAAATTGTAGTCAAGCGGAATGAACTTAAAAGAAATTAAATATGTTATTCAGAATGTCTAACGTCTTGTCACCCACAAAATACTTGTCCTAATGAAACATTATTTTATCTTTTACTTAAGCATAAGTTCAACTTATTTACTATCAACTGCAAGGCGCATTTGAAATCGCTGTTCGAGAGATAAGAGAGACAAAAGGAAGTGCTATTGTGCCCAGAAGTATCCGAAGGCCGTGAATTGTATTTAGCCTGATTTTCATGCAGCTGTTTTGCGGATCATCTAACCTCTTTGCAGCACAGTCGTTCGATTATAAATAATATATACCACAAGAGATCACTGGAGAATACTTTCTTTAAAATAATCAGTTCAGATGTAAATCAACACCGCAGTACTACAAATGCTAGAAGCCACGGCATTAGAAATGAGACAGTTCTTAACGCTTGTAAACTCGATTTTATTACGGTAAGTGACATTTCAGAAAGAAAATACGGTAATGTGATACTCTAAACAATACTAACATGGAAATAATTTATTAAATCTTTTTTCAAAACATGTTATCGGAAATAAATTTGACCATTTGTTATCATCTCAACGACAAAGGGAGGTATGGCTGCAAATCGAGGAAATCGTGAGGGAACAACATAAGGGTGCTAGATTAAACGTCACACTGACGTAGAGAAGGAAACCGTTTCATACTGGGAGAAAATTACATTTACGGCGAGAAAGTGTGTTCTACTGCACCAAATACGTCCATCAAGATCGACCAAGTGGAGCGAGATTCGACAGCAAATATGCCCCTCAGAGGCAAACGTGTGACCAATCTGCTGTCACAGTTTGGAGATGGAGACCAGCAAATGGTTGCGGCCATCTGTGTCAACTGGACCGTCCGTTTTCTAATTATTACTACTGGAAAATACTGGAGAACGTAATGCTTCCTTCTGTTCCTCAGAGATATCCTGGAGCCTCAGTGATCTTAATGACCGTTCTCCTGACCACAGAGTGGTGTAAAACACAGGATTTAAATGAACAAAGACATTGAGCTGTTAGATTGGCTATCCAGACCTCAGTCCTACAGAACATGCACGGTCATAGATGGGGTATATTAACAGGTGTAGAAGACGATTACCGACAACCAAGCCAGCACTGTCAGAAGGAATTCATTACGCATGGAAAGACTTGTCACAAAATAACAATTTCAAACGGAAGAGGAGGACGGATACTGGACATGTTTCTGAATTACAGTGTTATTAGGAAAAAAGCTTTGAATGTGACAAATGGGTGTTTTGTTTCCCCCCGAAGAAGAGGAAAATTCGCTTATCTTATCTTTTTTTTTAGAAAAAAAGAGGAGCATATTCCACTCTTCAATAGTTTCATACAATCTTTCTCTTAAATTATTTTGCGAGCATTGGTCAAAAAAGCTGATAAAAACATGAAACTAATTTCTTTTTCACTTGGCGCATAATGTCAATGCCGATGAAGGCGTCATAGAGGGAGTACTTATTTTTTTACGCCGAGAAATAGCAACATCTTTATTTGTGTTCTCTTTATTTACATGCAAACAGGACACCAACATCGACGAAAGAATTTGAGTTAACAGTTGTTAAGTTCTTACACTCTTCCACGCACGACGTCTCGAAAACAAGGAGATCTGATTAAACCTAGCAGAATACCTACTGCGTCACTTTCAAGGAGTTTATTTCCTACAAAACTCCGTCCAAACTCAGTCGAAGACGCAATACGTTGCTTTCACGCACTATATCATTACTTTCTTACGTAAAAAGTGTGACATTACACACTATATCATACCCTCTCGCAAGGGCAGTATACGCGCTTGGTAGAATGATATAGCGGTTAAAGCGGCCACTTCCTAATCTGCAGGTAGGGGATTCAAATCCTGTCATTTCCATGAATTTTAAATAGCCGTTAGAATTATTAGTTTATAATGGCAACAAGAATTATTTAGCAGTCATAATTTTAAAGTATAAGTATGCTTATGTATTTCCATTTAATGATAATTTGTTCAGTTGTCTAGCGCGAGGGACAACAAAGACCACGATAGACATCCCTAAACCACTGTACCGATTCGACAGCATGTTCTTGACGTTCACCTTATAAAATTAACGTATCTAACTTTTCATTGGTGTTCATATCTGCATGCCAAGGATGTTGAAACGGAAATGAGTTGAAGATAGACGACATTGGTCCTGTTAGTTCTGCAGTGCAGACAAGAAAACATACGAAAAGTTTGATACAATGACGTAGTTTGGATGAGCTTGTTTACTACGCACTGGCCTATTTCAGTCGACTTACCTTTCAGATTCAGAATATTTGTCGCATTGTTTTGTGAAGAGTTTCAGTCTCAGAGTTAAAAAGCATCGTATCAGTGTACTCGTCATTTCAAGCGAATTCGGATGCCGTTATAAAAAGCACATCACTCCATTAATAATCATATTGGCTTGAATATCTCGATCGATAGAAGAGAGTGTTTATCACACACTAACGTATCTGCTCCTTAGCGTACTATCATTATATCTGGAACTGTTCACGAAATAAAAGGGGTGTTACGTCTTAGTGACTCACTCTGTGCAAATATTCGTGCACTGCATATTTGAAACAGAGAATGAGGCATCTTGTAAGCTGAGTTGACGAATATAAAAATCGCCTGAAAACCACGGGCTGATCCTGACAGCATGCCAACGGTCGTTAATCCAATGGCTGAATTAAGTCTGCATTTTACTCACCTCCCTGACGGTGGGTCGCCATAAGGTATTTGGCCAGATCGACGCAATAATTGTTCCGGAATAATTTTATTGAATTTTAGAGAGAATGTAAAAGAAGTTTTTCTGATTTCATATACTGGAAACGAGGAAGAATCGCTTGATAGCGCGTCTGGAGGATAGCATTGCAGGCAAGTAAAAACATGGTTGTAGGGAGTGTGGAAAAGAAGAAACGTGGAGCTACCGAAGAATGCTAAAAATTAAGTGGACAAGTTAAGAATATGAACGGCACATGACAATTGCTAGAATTTGTGAGGGTACAGTCTCCTCGTTGACAATACGCTGGAGATCAGTCATTGTTGTGGTTCGAGTTAGTTGCAGTTGGGCTTTCGGCCATGACGGAGTGAGAAGAGCTTGGATGGTGCATTCGTCGGCACTGTTCGGTAACCGTCTTAATTCTATTATAGCTTGTTCGTGTCGCGATCGTTCGTTGCTTAACTTTCAGTCTGGAAGCGATCGGTGGCAGATTGTGACATTTAGATTGAAATGCTGAATGTTATCAAAAGTGTTATGTTTACTGAGTGTTTGAATAAATTATAATTCGTGACCCCTTGACAATCGAAGTTCTCGCTTGAAACAGTTATCATAGTATCCCTGGATGAATTATTTAATGAGATCAACTGTACGGAAAGTTGGTTGGAAAAGTAAGGAGAGACTGCGACCTGATGTAGCGGATCTGGAGGAATACCAACGGGGAGGTTACAAAGTGACTGATGAATAAATGCAGAATAGATCGCTTGCATTAATATTTTGATTTAACCGTTAATGATTCAAGTAAATTGATTAATTAATCTCGTGGCAAATTAAAGGATTATAAGTCGACTGCACATAGCAGTATGATCGTGAGGAACTGGTGAACTGTTTTCGGATTTTGTGAAAATTTATCTGCCCACTTTTAATGATTTAAGAAATGAACAAAGTTCATTTCAACAAGTTAATCCCAAGTGGGCACTGAGGGACACGTCCGTTAAGACTGACGCTGATGGTGAAGCTCTCTATCACATAAGCCTCCATGACAACGCTATCTATTTTGTTGATGCCTGCCAACATAAAAAATCAGACCCATCGCCACTGTACCTATAGAAAGAATTAAGAGTGCCATGTCTTATGGCTCATCAGTTCTGTTAACATTGGGGCAGTATGGAGTGGATTTCATATATCTCTCCTCCGGGACTGAGATAATAAAATGAGGATATGATTTTAATACTCTCATTTATCTCACATTTACCTCATATATCACAATTGTCCCTCACGGCTGCAATCGCTTATCTTGTGCGCATCTGACTTCAGTTTAACACAGTGTTGGACATCACCTCGTTGTTTTCGAAAATAATAGGAGTTGCTACAAACCATTAAAGCAGTTTAAAATCAGAATGGTTTCCGATTTATCGTACGAATAGTCTAATGGGTGCACTGTTTCACGTGCATGACGAGCGCTCTGAGGCACAGACACTGCTGCCAAAAGGAGGGGAGGTAGTCGACTATGGTCAACTACAGCAGCAGACGTCAGCTACAATGTGCGCCATGCAAGAGGGGGGCCACACCAAACAGCGTGTGCAATTGCAACCAAATTCAACTGGACTGAAAGGCACACAAACTCTCGCTCCACAGTGGTATGGTGACTGCAAGCGGGCTTCTCATTGTACTACGACCAGTATGTTGTGTTAACACCCCAGATATCTGTGTTACCGTTTGTCATGATGACGAGACCATAGGAAATGGACCAAAGCAGAGTAGGATCACTTGTGTACTAATTCTTCCTGACCAATCTACTAAACTAAAGCCTGCTCTTCATCACTATTACATTGTAATCTGTTTCTATATCTGTTCCTGGGTATTCCTTACAATCCAGTATCTGATTTTGGAATCTCTGTCTGACCATGATGTAATCTAACTGGAATCTTCCCGTATCACCCTGTCTTTTCCACGTATACCTCCTACTCATGTGATTCTTGAACAGAGTATTCGCTATTACTAAGTGAAATTTATTACAGAACTCAATTAGTCTTTCTCCTCTCTCATTCCTTGTCCAAAGCCTATATTCTTTCACCTTCTATTTTAATTCCATTCCTGCACCTTTCTTTTATTTCCATCGTTTCTTCTTCGGCGTTCAATCTTCTTATACTCCTTCTCGTACAACTGCATTCCAGTCGCCCATCACTGTTAGATTTTCATCTCACTTTACGTACAGTATTATCCTTTCAACATCCTCATATATACTTCCTCTCTTTCTTCATATTCAGCTTGCGACGTCGGCATGAATATCTGAACTATCGTTACCGGTGTTGATTTGCTGTCGATTCTGATAAAAACAACCCTAACACTGAACTGTTCACAGCAACACACTCTCTGCCCTGCCTTCCTACTAATAATGAATCCTACTCTCGTTATACCATGTACTGTTGCTGTTGATATTACCCTGTACCCATCTCATCAAAAGTCCTTGTCTTCTTTCCATTTCATTTCACCGAGCCTTACTATGTCTAGATTGAGCCTTTGCATCTCCCTTTTCAGGTTTTCTAGTTTCCCTACAACGTTTCACTTCCCACTTGGCAGTGTCCTTCCTGAGATCCGAATGGAGGACTGTTCCAGAATCGTTTGCCAATGGTGAGATTATATTTCGAATCCGGCACCGAGGAATTTTTGATGGCCAATCAAAGACGCAACCTCTAGATTTTCATTCAAAGAGGATAATTACACTGAGGTCACCGCGATTTATGACGGCGTGAAATGGCTCTTAATACGATGTGTGATCACAATAGAGCTGTAAATGCTCTGCAATGTGCTCCCATGCACACCTCAAGGTTAGTAGGAAATTCTTGTGGTAGGCCGTCCTATTCATCGATCAGGAAAAAGGCAGGGAAATCCGTCGAATATCCTCTCATTCCAAGCGCTCTCCGCCAGCCCTTAAGAGTGCAATGGAAATTCCACTGTTAAATGCAGAGGAGAGAGCAGATAGGTAGATAAAGTACATTGAAGGCCTCTATGAAGGGGAAGATTTATCTGAAGCAATTTAGAAGAGGTAGGGGATCCAGTATTAGAATCAGAATTTAAGAAAGAGGACTTGAGATCAAATAAGGCAGTATAGATAGACTTACACTGGTTTGTAGAATGGCTGGCGATATACCATCTGACTATCGGAAAAATATCATCCACATAATTACGAAGACTGCAGGTGCTGACAAATGCGAGGATTATGTCACGATGAGAATAACACACAGAAGAATTAAAAAATAGATATGAGGATGGGTTATATGAACATCAGTTTGGATTTAGGAAAGATTAAAGTCACTAGTGAGGCTATTCTGACGATGCGGTTGATAATGGAAGCAAGACTAAAGAAAAACTAAAACACGTTCATAGGATCGTCAGCCTGGAAAAAGCGTTCGACAATGTGTAATGGTGCAATATGTTTGAAATTCTGAGGAAAATAGGGGTAAGATATAGGAAGAGACGGGTAATATACAATATGTACAATAGGCAAGAGGAAATAAGAAGAGTGGACGAATAAGAACAAAGTGCTCGGATTAGAAAGGGTGTAAGAAAGGCCTGTGGTCTTTCGCCCCTACTATTCAATCTGTACAAAGATGAAGAAATGAAAATAAAAGAAAGGTGCAGAAGTGGAATTAAAATTCAAGGTAAAAGGATATCAATGATACGATTCGCTGATGACATTGCTGTCTTGAGTGAAAGTGAAGAAGATTTATATGATCTGCTGAGTGGAATGAACAATCCAACGAGTACAGAACGTGGACCGAAAGTCAATCGAGAAAAGACGAATGTAATAAGAAGCAGCAGAAGTGAGAATAGTAAGAAACTTAACATCAGGACTGATGGGTACGAAGTAGATGAAGTCATTCTACTACTTTCTTTCTTTATTTTCTTTTGCTTGTGTCGATTTTCCCGTGGATACGCAGCGTCGGCATGGTTAATTAGATGTGGCAATGTTAGTTGAAGGGGTGGCCAGATGCCCTTCCTGCCGCCACCCAGTACCGCCCCCCCCCCCCCCCAGGAAGGAATTAGTGTACCCCAACTGTCTGCGACCAGTGTAATCCATGGAATAGTGCAAAAGTGTTCAGATGTCCGCGAGCCGGGGAACTGAGGTGGGACGTGGGGACCAGCCCAGTATTCACCTAGGGGGATGTGGAAAACCGCCTAAAAACCACATCCAGGCTGGCCGGCACACCGGCCCTCGTCGTTAATCCGCCAGGCGGATTCGATCCGGGGCCGGCGCGCCTACCCGAGTCCAAGACCGGGTTAAGTCATTCTACTACCTAAGCAGCAAAATAACCAATGACGGATGGAGAAGGAGAAATCAAAAGCAGACTAGCTCTGGCTAGAAGGCCACTCCTGGTGAATATGGAATGGGAGTAAGGAATGAAAGAGGAAGCCGTCTGGTAGAATATTGCACAGAGCATAACTTAATCATAGCTAACACTGGGCTCAAGAATCACAAAAGAAGGTTGTATACATGGGAGAAGCCTGGAGATACTGGAAGGTGTCAGATAGATTAAATAATGGTAAGACAGAGATTTAGGAACCAGGTTTTAAATTGTAAGACATTTCCAGGGGCAGATGTGGACTCTGACCTCAATCTACTGGTTATGAACTGTAGATTAAAACTGAAGAAACTGCAAAAAGGAGGTGGGACCTAGATAAATTGAAAGAACCAGAGGTTGTAGAGAGTATCAGGGAGAGCATTAGGGAACGACTGACAAGAATGGGGGAAGAAATACAGTAGAAGAAGAATTGGTAGCTTTGAGAGAAGAAATAGTGAAAGCAGCAGAGGATCAAGTAGGTAAAAAGACGAGGGCTACTGGAAATCCTGGGTAACAGAAGATGATATTGATTTTAATCGCTGAAAGGAGAAACTACAAAAATGCAGTAAATGAAGCAGACAAAAAGGAATACAAACGGCTGAAAAATGAGATCAACAAGAAGTGCAAAATGGGTAAGCAGGCATGGCTAGAGGACAAATGTAAGGATGTAGAAACATATCTCACTAGGGGTAAGATAGAAACTGCCCACAGGAAAATTAAAGAGATCTTTGGAGAAAAGAGAGCCACTTTTATGAATATCAAGAGTGTTGTGACTTGGCAAGACAGCCACGCCACTAAGAGAGGAAGCCAAAAGGCACGCATTTAAGGTCATGCAGGCTGGCGTGAGGTCTGGAACAGTTAAAGGAATAGAGACTAGCAAAAAAGGTACGTAGCTTCTGGAATACTTAACTTTCATCCATAATTGGTAAACATCGGTCTGACGGTACATGCATCACAAGATAAATAGCAAATGATAATGGCGCCATGCTAGGTCGTAGCAAATGACGTAGCTGAAGGCTACGCTAACTATCGTCTCGGCAAATGAGAGCGTAATTTGTCAGTGAACCATCGCTAGCAAAACGTCGGCTGTACAACTGGGGCGAGTGCTAGGACGTCTCTCTAGACCTGCCGTGTGGCGGCGCTCGGTCTGCAATCACTGATAGTGGCGACACGCGGGTTCGACGTATACTACCGGACCGCGGCCGATTTAAAGGCTACCACCTAGCAAGTGTAGTGTCTGGCGGTGACACCACAAAGAGCTCAGATGGAAACCCAGTTCTAAGCAAAGAGGGGAAAGCAGAAAGGTGGAAGGAGTATATAGAGGGTCCATACAAGGGCGATGTTCTTGAGGACAATATTATGGAAATGGAAGAGGATGTAGATGAAGATGAAATGGGAGATACGATACTGCGTGAAGAGTTTGACAGAGCACTGAAGGACCTCAGTCGAAACAAGGCCCCCGAAGTAGACAACATTCCATTGGAACTACTGACGGCCTTGGGAGAGCCAGTCCTGACAAAACTCTACCATCTGGTGAGCAAGATGTATGAGACAGGTGAAATAACCTCAGACTTCAAGAAGAATATAATAATTCCAGTCCCAAAGAAAGCAGGTGTGGACAGATGTGAAAGTTACCGAACTATCAGTTTAATAAGCCACAGCTGCAAAATACTAATGCGAATTATGACGAATGGAAAATCTGGTAGAAGCCGACCTCGGGGAAGATCAGTTTGGATTCCGTAGAAATGTTGGAACACGTGAGGCAATACTGACCTTACGACTTATCTTAGAAGAAAGATTAAGGAAAGGCGAACCTACGTTTCTAGCATTTGTAGACTTAGAGAAAGCTTTTGACAATGTTGACTGGAATACTCTCTTTCAAATTCTAAAGGTGGCAGGGGTAAAATACAGGGTGCGAAAGGCTATTTACAATTTGTACAGAAACCAGATGGCAGTTTTAAGAGTCGAGGGGCATGAAAGGGAAGCAATGGTTGGGAAGGGAATGAGACAGGGTTGTAGCCTCTCCCCGATGTTATTCAATCTGTGTATTGAGCAAGCAGTAAAGGAAACAAAAGAAAAATTTGGAGTAGGAATTAAAATCAGTGGAGAAGAAATAAAAACTTTGAGGTTCGCCAATGACATTGCAATTTTGTCAGAGACAGCAAAGGACCTGGAAGAGCAGTTGAATGTAATGGACAGTGTGTTGAAATGAGGATATAAGATGAACATCAACAACAGCAAAACGAGGATGATGGAATGTAGTCGAATTTAATCGGGTGATACTGCGGGAATTAGATTAGGAAATGAGACGCTTAAAGCGGTAAATGTGTTTTGCTATTTGGGGAGCAAAATAACTCACGACGGTCGAAGTAGAGAGGATATAAAATGTAGACTGGCAATGACAAGGAAAGTGTTTCTGAAGGAGAGAAATTTGTTAACATCGAGTATAGATTTAAGTGTCAGGAAGTCGTCTCTGAAAGTATTTGTATGGAGTGTAGCCATGTATGGAGTGAAACGTGGATGATATATAGTTTGGACAAGAAGAGAATAGAAGCTTTCGAAATGTGGTGCTACAGAAGAATGCTGAAGATTAGGTGGGTAGATCACATAACTAAGGAGGAGGTATTGAATAGAATTGGGGAGAAGAGGAATTTGTGGCACAACTTGACTAGAAGAAGGGATCGGTTGGTAGGACATATTCTGAGGCACCAAGGGATCACCAATTTAGTATTGGAGGGCAGCGTGGAAGGTATAAATCGTAGAGGGAGACCAAGAGATGAATGGACTAAACAGATTCAGATGGATGTAGGTTGCAGTAGGTACTTGGAGATGAGGAAGCTTGCACAGGATAGAGTATCATGGAAAGCTGCAGCAAACCAGTCTCTGGACTGAATAGCACAAGAACAGGATCGAGTTAGCGAGGATTAAGCTAGTATTCCCACTTCCGAATCGCAATAAAGGGACTTCGCAGTTAAACAATGTAGGATATTTGCTATAGCATACAGGAGGGAGCAGCAGATGAAGAAAAGAGACTATGTGAAAAAGGTTGTGTATGGACTATGCTGTGTGTGGTATTTACGTAGACGTACAATGAAAAAAAAAAGGGATCTCATATATCAGTACCACCCTACTGGCGTCGAAGTTGCAATGGAATTGCTAGTTTCCCTTAGATACCAATGGTGGTCGTGTGGGATCCAGCGGACCCAATGGAGCACACCCATTCCTCCAGCAGTTTGGTACCACAAGTGCCCTCTGCATCCATTACATTGGATGGTAGATGGCTGTCTCACAGCCCACTCACACTTGGAGCCATTTCGGTACGTGACGCTACGCAGACGCTGCTCAGTCGTTTCTCGAACACCTCGTGTGCTTTATTAGCTTTTTGATAGTGATATAGGCATTAGTTGTAGATAGTCTTTGTACGTTTGGAGGAACACAAATTTGTTGTGTTATCTTGTTTATTAATCATTTCTTCTTGTTTGTGGCGACAGTTGCCGCACCACTCTGTAACGCACCTCTCATTACCGTTACGTACGATGTAGCATGCAACAAAAATGGACAGCGCACACGTCCCGAAGGACCGATGACAAAAAATGGTTTTCAGTCCTTCTCTGATAAACTCGTTCTAGGGGAAATGTCTGCAACTAAATGGCACCTCATCGGTCTCGTACAGAGTGTTCCCCGAAAGAGAAGCGTGTCTGGGGCCGGCGCGGCGCCTCGAGAGCAGCCGCCTCGGTGCCAGTGGCGGCGCTGACGGAGCGCCGCGCGCTGCGGTTGGGGGCCGGAGTGCCGCGCCGGCTGACGGATGGATCAGCGCCGGCGTTGACTGATGACGCGCCGCCAGCTGTGCCGCTGACGCCCGGGGCCGACGCGACGCACAAAGGCGGCGACGCGGCGTCAAGGCGCTCCAGCCAGCCAGTAGCAGCCGGCAGCCGGCAGCCGGCAGCCGGCAGCCAGGTGAAATATTGCGGGCCCTGCGCTGAGTGCCGCCGCTGGAGGGTCCCACCCGCGCAAGACTCGCGCAGGTGAGCACCGCGCCTAACGACGCTCCTGCGTAAGGTGACACTTCCTCCGGCGTGCGTAATGAACCCTCAAGGTCAGGCAAACTACGAGAGGCATTCAACAAGTAATGCAAGCCTTTTCTTCTCTGCCACTTTCAGTTGAAAAAAACAAAATTCAGAATTTGTTGTGGGACATTGTGGAATATTCCCGCATCAGCGCCTATAGTTTCTTGTAGTCCCGACAGGTGGCGACGCTATAGGTAGCTTTCAAAATGGTGTCTGTAATGGGTGTTGTATTCCAAGCAGAGAACTATCAATGAATTTCTTTTGGTGGAAAACTAGAGCATCACAGATATTCGTAGATACTCCTAGACTGTCTACGGAGATCTGGAAGGGAACAAAAGCACGGTGAGTTGTTGGACGAGGCGCCTGTCATCATTGCATCAAGGCTACCTCTGGTCTCCCGCTTGCCGGACGGCCGCATACAGCTGCGACTTCGGTAATGTTAGAAAGTCCAGATGGTCTCATTCGAGGTGATCTACAGATGACAATCAAATACCTCACTGCTCAACTGAACGTCTAGTGCTGACGCTCGCGTCCAGCAGTTGGGAGACTCAAAGGTGTGTGCCGTTGGATTTCTCGCCGCCTAACAGAAGATCATAAAGAGCAACGAAGGACCGTCTGTGGGGAATTACTTGCGCGTTACAAGGCTGATCGTGACAATGTTTTGCCGAACATCGTCACAAGCGATGGAATATGGGATCATCACTCCGAACCGGAAACGAAACGGCAACCCATGGAGTGGGACGCCACAACACCTCTCCTCAGAAGAAAAAGTTCAAAACCGTACCCTCAGCTGATAAAGTCTTCTGGAACTCTGAAGCGGTTATTCTGTTTGTGTCAACCGAACGGGGTGGCGTAGTGGTTAGCACACTGGACTCGCATTCGGGAAGACGACGGTACAAAGCCGTCTCCGGCCATCCTGATTTAGGTTTTCCGTGATTTCCCTAACTAGTTTCAGGCAAATGCCGGGATGGTTCCTTTGAAAGGGAACGGTCGATTTCCTTCCTAATCTTTCTCTAATCGTAGGTTGTGCTACGTGTCTAACGACCTCGTCGTCGACGGGACGTTAAACACTAAATCTCCTCGTCCTCCTCTGTTTGTTGTCCTCCCTCATGATGCAACGATCAACTCTGAAGTGTAGCTTGCGGGCCCCTGAGATAGACGGCGTGAAGGGACAATAAGTTACTGAGAAATCTGAAGAAACAACTTCAGGGTATTTGTCGCCACAAAAATGCAAACGAACTTCTCCATGACAACGCAAGGCCTCACACAAGCTGGGCATCAGAGAGGAGCTCACAAAACTTCATCGAACTGTTCTTCCTCACCCACCCTACATGCTGTGTCTCGCACCTCCATACCTTCATCTTTTTGGCCCAATGAAGTATTCACTCCACTGGAAGCAGTACGTGATGATGTAAAGGCTACTGATGCAGCAAGGCTGGTATACTGGCCCTCCAAATAAGATAGTGTGAACCGACATTATGTTGAAAACGTTGGGGAATAATGTGGTGTACTGGAATCCTGAATGAAACCAACCTGCTTTCAGAAGAAAAGGCATATTGCATTCCTTACTGAACTAATCTCGTATTATCACCACATCAGAATTACTTTAATTAGAGCTTAAACAGCTTTTGCGACAAACACTGACATTCCCATAAGAAATAATAAATTTTGGATAAAATTTGATGCTTTTTTTGTGTTTGTTACGAGGGCAGGCGAGGAAGATCAAATATAGAATAATAATGCCCCAGTATAGAGACAATGTTCATATTTTTACTCGTCGTAACTGCAGTTAGTTAAGAAAACGTGAAACTAAACATTGCTCTATGTATTCCTCCGCACTTGATGTTACCTGAAGAGGTACGTAAATGACAATCAGTCGATTACAGTCGCGTACAGCCTCGCAGTATTCAATTTACGACTCTTTGTATCGAAAATGAAATAATTCTCGGTAAGACTCCTTAATACGCTACTCAAGGGATCAAGCAGATACAGAAAGATTACAGAAAAACCTGTCGTAAACACAGGAAATTTCATCTAAGTAAGGTATGTGTAACGTAAGATCGTACTATCCAGATTTGAACAGCAGGAAGTTTACGTACGTTGTTTCTTGCGCTCACCTAGGACACTAGACAAAGAAACTACGACGGAAGGTTTTAATACCGAAATTTGTCGTAGAGATAGCGACGGATTTTTCTTCGGAAAATACGAAAAACATCTCGACGACATTCAGTTCATTCCGTTTGTTCTTGAATTTTAACGGTTTTCCTCGCCTACGTTTCACTATAGAACATTAAGCAACCTCACACGGATTCGTGGCATATAAGAACAACCACGTGAAAAAGACTGGCCAGTCTAAGGAAAACGACTGTCCATTTAGATCTAAAATTAGAGCTACGAAAGTTAAACATTCAGCAAGGCGAACGGCGGAAACAGTGAAGAACTTGATTGCTTTAGCGTCCCACATTGTGCCACTCACGCTGGAATATCGATGAAGTGCTGCATAGCCTCTTTCCAGTGGCGTCAGAACGTGTAGTACAGCTACACTGCCCCCGACGACCTATTCCTGTGCATGCTGAGCAGCTTTTGTTTACGACAGATTTAAACTCATTATGAATAAAGTACAGTACGCTTGTTGTAACAAACGAAACCGACAATCTTTCAGCTGTAGAGGGTGTCATTAAGAATAAATTACGGATACGAACCCTCGTTTGGGAGCGGTGGAACTCTTATCGGATCTTCCGTAGCGCCGCGCGAAAGCCCTATCGTGACTGCACCCAGAATCCACACTGCGCTACCTACGTGATAAATTACGCGAGGTATCGCTACACAGATTAATCGTAAATGTTTATTGACGGATTCGGGTTAATACTTTGCACCTGTGAACTATTAAATCATTCCAAATAATCGTCGTCAGTAACATTTTAATCTGCGAGACATAGTTAAATTGCCGCTTTCTCATCACTAACACAGTATCCAGTCACATTAATGTGACCAACCTGTCAAAAGCCTGAATAACTACCTTTTGCAGCCCGGTCTGCTGCGAAACGGTCAGAAAGAGAGTCAATGAGGTTCTGCAAGACTCGACAGACACGTGGAGCCCTTCCAACTCCAGTGCTGTGGACACCTGCACTAGGTTTCTCGGTTGGGATAGTCCTATAGATTCTCGATTGAGCTCAACCCCGGGGAGTTTGGTGGTCAGGGTGGAACTGTAACCCCATTCTGGTGTTATTCGAACCATGTACATACACTGCGAGGCATGATACGTTGCATCATTCTTGTGGTACATGACATCGTGCCGAGGAAAAGGAAACTGGATTTAAGGTTGGATATCGTTACCAAAGGATTGATACATACTTGTGTTGATCCATTGTGCCTTTCAGAAAGACGACATCGCGTCAGGAATGCCTACCGACTTGGAACTTTCTGAGGATTATTGAAGGGCTTTTGCTTTAAGACGTTTTAAGCTGTTAATGCCAATGGCCATCTGTTCGATGGAGCATATAACTTGATTCATCTGAAAAGATCACCTGTCGCTGTTCAGAGGACGTCCTGTTGCAGTATTGACCTTCGGACTCCAGCTTTAGTCACCAAGGAACAGCAGGCAGCACTGATGATTCAGGTAGGGGTCTGCTGCGGAGGTTCATACTCAGCAAAGTTCATTGTGTAGTCGTCGAGGAGACACTGTTTGTAGCCAATCGGTTCACCTGGGCACTCAGCTGCTCAAGAGTTGCACGTCTATTTGCCCATACAATTTCCATGGTCTTCATTCACTCCCTCGTCTATCGCCCATTACTCGAGTGATTGCGTAATCGATGATCAAGAAATACTTTATGGCTAAAAAGGATATCTACATCAAGCCAAACAGAAAGATAAGACGCAACCAGGAGAGGTGTGATCTACTACACTGAGTGCCAACAACCGATTCTATAACTGTTGAATACAGGTCAGTTTCATTTCCATTTTGACACTGAAGAGGCATGTTGGCTAGCAACGTGCCGACATGTTCCATCACTGAGGCCACAGTAATCTCCTCCATACTCCAAAGGGCGCAGGAGAGCCATTTAATTGGCGAAATGACTGACGTTTAGTAGATCTAAGGCATGTTCCCAGTTCCTTTCGTAATATAAATCTGGTAATAGTAGTTGAACCTTCTCCTAGTGACTAACAGAGATCCCAGCAACTAGTGACTATGCAGGATATCTTACGACTCTGTGGTAGCAAGTCTTTGATCAGAGTAGTATGCGAAATTGTAGAAGCCTTTTCTGCCTACGCTGGTAATAACAATGCAACTATAAAACACGAGAGGCGGGAACTGCTAGGAGAGTGCGCGGCCCCAATGAAAAACTAGTGATCAAAGAACAATCAAACTTTGTGGTCTAACACGATTGCGCAAGGACGCTCTGTGAGTGTTTTAGGAATTTGTGTTGAACCTATGGCCTGCAAGAGAAGAAGACATTGGCTCACCATGCAGAGTTCAGAGGAGTTGGGTTGTGTTGTTTGGGGGAGGAGACCCAGCAGCGAAGTCATTGGTCTCATCGGATTAGGAAAGGACGGGGAAGGAAGTCGGATATGCCCTTTCAAAGGAACTATCCCAGCATTTGCCTGAAGCGATTTTGGGAAATCATGGAAAACCTAAATCAGGATGGCCAGATACGGGATTGAAAGGTCGTCCTACCGAATGCGAGTCCAGTGTGCTAACCACTGTGCCACCTAGCTCAGTGCTCAGAAGAGTGCAGCAGTATGGACAGTGATGTAATCAGACAATGATCTCAATGTAAGTGAAACGTTATCATTAACAGCAATTAGTGTACGGGTTAAGGTGTGAAAATATGTTAGCGAAAATGAAAACCTCAGATTTTAGTTATTAAGGTTTGTTTTTACTCTATGTATCACTTCATAACATGTTGTTGTTGTTGTGGTCTTCAGTCCTGAGATTGGTTTGATGCAGCTCACCATGCTAATCTATCCTGTGCAAGCTCCTTCATCTCCCAGTACCTACAGCAACCTGCAACCTTCTGAATCTCCTTAGTGTATTCATCTCTTGGTCTCCCTCTACGATGTTTACCCTCCACGCTGCCCTCCAATGCTAAATTTGTGATCCCTTAATGCCTCAGGACATGCCCTATCAACCAATCCCTTCTTCTAGTCACGTTGTGAACAAATTTCTCTTCTCCCCAATCCTATTCAATACCTCTTCATTAGTTACGTGATCTACCCACCTAATCTTCAACATTCTTCTGTAGCACCACATTTCGAAAGCTTCTATTCTCTTCTTGTCGAAACTATTTATCGTCCATGTTTCACTTCCATACATGGCTACACTCCATACAAATACTTTCAGAAACGACTTCCTGACACTTATATCTATACTCGATGTTAACAAATTTCTCTTCATCAGAAACGCTTTCCTTGCCATTACCAGTCTACATTTTATATCCTCTCTACTTTGACCATCATCAGTTATTTTGCTCCCCAAATAGCAGAACTCCTTTACTACTTTAAGTGTCTCATTTCCTAATCTAATTCCCTCAGCACCACCCGACTTAATTCGACTACATTCCATTTTCCTCGTTTTACTTTTGTTGATGTTCATCTTATATCCTCCTTACAAGACACAGTCCATTCCGTTCAAGTGCTCTTCCAAGTCCTTGCTGTCTCTGACAGAATTACAATGTCATCGGCGAACCTCAAAGTTTTTATTTCTTCTCCGTGGATTTTAATACCTACTCCAAATTTTTCTTTTGTTTCCTTTACTGCTTGCTCAATACACAGATTGAATAACATCGGGGAGAGGCTACAACCCTGTCTCACTCCCTTCCCAACCACTGCTTCCCTTTCATGTCCTTCGACTCTTATAACTGCCATCTGGTATCTGTAAAAATTGTAAATACCCTTTCGCACCCTGTATTTTACCCCTGCCACCTTTGGAATTTGAGAGTATTCCAGCCAACATTGTCAAAAGCTTTCTCTAAGTCTACAAATGCTAGAAACGTAGGTTTGCCTTTCCTTAATCTTTCTTCTAAGACAAGTCGTAAGGTCAGTATTGCCTCACGTGTTCCAACATTTGTACGGAATCCAAACTAATCTTCCCAGAGGTCGGCTTCTACCAGTTTTTCCATTCATCTGTAAATAATTCCCGTTAGTATTTTGCAGCTGTGGCTTATTTAACTGATAGTTCGGTAACTTTCACATCTGTCAACACCTGCTTTCTTTGGGATTGGAATTATTATATTATTCTTGAAGTCTGAGGGTATTTCATCTGTCTCATACATCTTGCTCACCAGATGGTAGAGTTTTGTCAGGACTGGCTCTCCCAAGGCCGTCGGTAGCTCCAATGGAATGTTGTCTACTCCAAGGGCCTTGTTTCGACTCAGGTCTTTCAGTGCTCTGTCAAACTCTTCACGCAGTATCGTATCTCCCATTTCATCTTCATCTACATCCTCTTCCATGTCCATAATATTGTCCTCAAGTACATCGCCCTTGTATAGACCCTCTATATACTCATTCCACCTTTCTGCTTTCCCCTCTTTGCTTAGAACTGGGTTTCTATCTGAGCTCTTGATAATTATACAAGTGGCTCTCTTTTCTCCAAAGGTCTCTTTAATTTTCCTGTAGGCTATATCTATCTTACCCCTAGTGAGGTAAGCCTCTACATCCTTACATTTGTCCTCTAGCCATTCCTGCTTAGCCATTTTGCACTTCCTATCGATCTCATTTTTGAGCCGTTTGTATTCCTTTTTGCCTGCTTCATTTACTGCATTTTTATATTTTCTCCTTTCATCAATTAATTTCAATATTTCTTCTGTTACCCAAGGATTTCTACTAGCCCTCGTATTTTTACCTACTTGATCCTCTCCTGCCTTCACTACTTCATCCCTCAGAGCTACCCATTCGTCTTCTACTGTATTTCTTTCCCCCATTCCTGTCAATTGTTCCCTTATGCTGTCCCTGAAACTCTGTACAACCTCTGGTTTAGTCAGTTTATCCAGGTCCCATCTCCTTAAATTTCCACCTTTTTGCAATTTCTTCAGTTTTAATCTACAGTTCATAACCAATAGATTATGGTCAGAGTCCACATCTGCCCCTGGAAGTGTCCTACAATTTGAAACCTGGCTCCTAAATCTCTGTCTTACCATTATATAATCTATCTAATACCTTTTAGTATCTCCAGGATACTTCCATGTATACAATCTTCTTTTATGATTCTTGAACGAAGTGTTAGCGATGAGTAAGTTATGTTCTGTGCAAAATTCTACCAGACGGATTCCTCTTTCATTTCTTAGCCCCAATCCAAATTCGCCTACTGCGTTTCCTTCTCTCCCTTTTCCTACTGTCGAATTCCAGTCACCCATGACTATTAAATTTTCGTCTCCCTTCACTATCTGAATAATTTCTTTTATCTCATCATACATTTCTTCAATTTCTTCGTCATATGCAGAGCTAGTTGGCATATAAACTTGTACTACTGTAGTAGGTATGGGCTACGTGTCTATCTTGGTCACTATAATACGTTCACTATGCTGTTTGTAGTAGGTTACCCGCATTCCTATTTTCCTATTCATTATTAAACCTACTCCTGCATTACTCCTATTTGATTTTGTATTTATAACCCTGTATTCACCTGACCAGAAGTCTTGTTCCTCCTGCCACCGAACTTCACTAATTCCCACTATATCTAACTTTAACCTATCCATTTCCCTTTTTAAATTTTCTAACCTACCTGCCCAATTAAGGGATCTGACATTCCACGCTCCGATCCGTAGAATGCCAGTTTTCTCTCTCCTGATAACGACGTCCTCGTGAGTAGTCCCCGCCCGGAGATCCGAATGGGGGACTATTTAACCTCCTTCATAACATAACAATCATAAATATAATACGTAAAGGACGGTAAAATATTGATACTGGGTGTTCACAACTGTGAAGAAAAATTCCTAACTGTTCTTTAATGGTATGATGGTTGATGATCATGTCTGGAAGTCGATAAAATACAAACAAATGAAGTACAATTGATATTATTTACTGATACCTATTGGCAGTTACTCTTTACATTTTTTGATGTGGCATACATGATGAAGTCCTAAACTTTTGTCTGTCTTTCGATTCATTAGTTCTACAGCTTTGTTGTGAGCAATTCTAATTATTACCACAGGCCCTTTGTATGCCCTGAAAAGCTTATGGCTCTTTTGTTTGTGTTTATTGGAAAGACAATTGGTTTTCAAAAACATCTTCTGCCCTACTGTGAATGTCCTTTTCACTGCTGTTTTATCCCCTCTTTCCTTTCTTTTCATGGCTGCCATTTTATTGTTTGTTAATGCTGTGGCTGTAATCTGTTTGTGTTGCCTGCTTGGTACTGTGGGAAATCTTATTGTTTCTTTGGTTTTGTCAACAGCTTCAATGTTTTGAAGTACTGTGATGGGTGGAAGTAGGGTAGTGCTGTGGGGCATTTTGTTTATAATGTCTTGGAAATGTCTCAGATGTACATCACAAGCGTTATGTTCTTTGTTGGCATACAAGCGACATAAACTACCTATGTGTTTCATTGAGAGTGCCGCTGGATTTGCACTGGGTTTATATTTTGATGTAAAAATATGTTTAATTTTGTACTGCTTCAAAGAGTCCTGCCACAGTGCTGATTTGTATTGTCGACCAGTATATGAAAGGATTTGTTTTAATGTATCAAATTGAGAAAATCCGGTTTGAACACTTTGATTATTGTAACCCCCATTACCTGCTTTAAAAGCGTTAAACTGACATATTTTGAAGTTAATTCCAGTACTGCAAAGGTGAAAGTGTAGCCTTTCTTTGTGTGTGGGAGAGGTCCCATTAAATATGTTGCCACTATCTGTTTTAATCTGCCAGGAGTTATTGGAATAATAGGTGGTTTGGTCTGAAAAGTGACATGTTTTGTTCTCATACTTTTTTTTCACTTTAATAAAACTTTCGTTACTCGCCTTTCCATATCAGGAAAGTGGCTTGTTTCTTTTAGTTTCAGGAAGCATTTTTTCCTCCAAAGTGGCCACTACTCAAATGTGTATTGATTAACTATTTCAAACAGGATACAAACTAACTCTTCTCTGGTGTCAACATTTCATCTGAAGACTAAGATATCATTTTTCAGGAGATAATATTGTCTAAAATATGGGAAATCTCTGCTTTCCCATTTTTGTTTGATCGTGAGTATATCTCGATCTTTGTTCTGTTCTTAACCTACACTCCTGGAAATGGAAAAAAGAACACATTGACACCGGTGTGTCAGACCCACCATACTTGCTCCGGACACTGAGAGAGGGCTGTACAAGCAATGATCACACGCACGGCACAGCGGACACACCAGGAACCGCGGTGTTGGCCGTCGAATGGCGCTAGCTGCGCAGCATTTGTGCACCGCCGCCGTCAGTGTCAGCCAGTTTGCCGTGGCATACGGAGCTCCATCGCAGTCTTTAACACTGGTAGCATGCCGCGACAGCGTGGACGTGAACCGTATGCGCAGTTGACGGACTTTGAGCGAGGGCATATAGTGGGCATGCGGTAGGCCGGGTGGACGTACCGCCGAATTGCTCAACACGTGGGGCGTGAGGTCTCCACAGTACATCGATGTTGTCGCCAGTGGTCGGCGGAAGGTGCACGTGTCCGTCGACCTGGGACCGGACCGCAGCGACGCACGGATGCACGCCAAGACCGTAGGATCCTACGCAGTGCCGTCGGGGACCACTTCCCAGCAAATTAGGGACACTGTTGCTCCTGGGGTATCGGCGAGGACCATTCGCAACCGTGTACATGAAGCTGGGCTACTGTCCCGCACACCGTTAGGCCGTCTTCCGCTCACGCCCCAACATCGTGCAGCCCGCCTCCAGTGGTGTCGCGACAGGCGTGAATGGAGGGACGAATGGAGACGTGTCGTCTTCAGCGATGACAGTCGCTTCTGCCTTGGTGCCAATGATGGTCGTATGCGTGTTTGGCGCCGTGCAGGTGAGCGCCACAATCAGGACTGCATACGACCGAGGCACACAGGGCCAACACCCGGCATCATGGTGTGGGGAGCGATCTACTACACTGGCCGTACACCACTGGTGATCGTCGAGGGGACACTGAATAGTGCACGGTACATCCAAACCGTCATCGAACCCATCGTTCTACCATTCCTAGACCGGCAAGGGAACTTGCTGTTCCAACAGGACAATGCACGTCCGCATGTATCCCGTGCCACCCAACGTGCTCTAGAGGGTGTAAGTCAACTACCCCGGCCAGCAAGATCTCCGGATCTGTCCCCCATTGAGCATGTTTGGGACTGGATGAAGCGTCGTCTCACGCGGTCTGCACGTCCAGCACGAACGCTGGTCCAACTGAGGCGCCAGGTGGAAATGGCATGGCAAGCCGTTCCACAGGACTACATCCAGCATCTCTACGATCGTCTCCATGGGAGAATAGCAGCCTGCATTGCTGCGAAAGGTGGATATACACTGTACTAGTGCCGACATTGTGCATGCTCTGTTGCCTGTGTCTATGCGCCTGTGGTTCTGTCAGTGTGATCATGTGATGTATCTGACCCCAGGAATGTGTCAATAAAGTTTCCCCTTCCTGGGACAATGAATTCACGGTGTTCTTATTTCAATTTCCAGGAGTGTATGTTTCACAATGCAGTAGTAATGAAGTTTTCGAACGGTACATTTTTCATGTAATACATTGTTAACTGATCTTCCTCCACCTTCAAATGTATGCTCGTAGATGCTTCCTGTGGACATTGTGACAGGTGATCTGCTAATATATTGGATGGTCCGGCAATGTGTGTTATTGTGAAATCAAACTCCTGTAAAGTTAGCATCCATCTAGCTAGCATTCCATGAGTTAATTTGCCAAATAATAGGAACTCTAAAGCCATGTGGTCTATGAATTCTTTTGTTTTTCTTCCGAACAGGACATATCTAAAATGTGGAAGCCTCATACAACGCCCAATGCTTCGAACTCTGCAATCAGACAATCTTTCTCACTTTTTGTGAATACTCGGTAGGCAAATGCAATCTAACCCTGTTTTTGTGCTGTCCATGCCTATACAAAAATTTTGTTTCAAGTCAAAGTGAGCTAGTATTGGTGCTGTTGCTAATGCGTTTCTCAGTTTTAAAAATTCTTCATTAGCTTGCTGACCCCATACCCATGGCATGTTTTTTCCAGTAAGTGCACATAGATGTTGTGCCAATCCATATGAATTTTTGGTAAAAGCTGATTAGTCCTAAAAATCCCCTTGAAGTCTTTTTATTACATGGTGTACATAATTCTTAAATCGTTTTTAATTTGGTTGGGTCTGGCATCACTCCGTTTTCTGATATTATGTGCCCTAAGAATTTGACTTCTTGCACTCCAAATTTGGATTTACCTCCTTTATGGTCTGCAAACACTGTCTTAAGGTGTTGTTGTGCTGCTCTGATGAAGGTTCTGCTATAATGACATCATCTACATAACACATCATTTTCTGTAATATTTCAGGACTCAGTATGATGTTAAGCTCCCTAATGAATGCCACTAGTCGTGTTAATTGGTAACATCTGCCAAAAACTATGGGTGCTATATATTTTCTACATTCAATCTGCCAGAAGCTATAACGTAAGTCAATGGACGAGAAAACCTAAGTGCCAAGAAATTTTTTAATTGGCCCTTCTAACTTTCCAGGACGATCTGTCTCTGTAATAATGATGGTGTTTATCTGTCGGGAATCAAGCACTAACCTGATACTACCATCTTTTTTATTCATAACATGGAGAGGGCTATTATATTTTGAAGAGACTGATTTAATGACGTCATTGTTTAAAATTTTGCATGTCTCCCTAAATACTTTATCCTTGTAACTTAGTGGTATTATATATGGTGGTTCTCTAAATGGTTTGTATCCCTTGACTTCAAATCTGTATTGAAAGTGTTTAATATGCCTGGCTTGGATAAAAAACTTCTACTTCTGCCTTATCCCACAAAATGTTTTCTAACTCCCTTTTACTTACATACTGAACATCTCGTACCTTTAGTAATCTATCTTCGATGTCTTTATGTACTTGCAACAGGGTTCTCTAGTGAGATGAGGTGATTCTCTTCTTCCTACGTGTCATTCTGGTTCCTCATCATCCTTGTCTAACATCATTCTTAATTGGCTGTTGATTACTGGTATTTCTTCTAATTTCAGCCTTTGCTCAAAGAGAAGTTTAATGCTCCCAAATGTCACACTACACTTTCCCATATTTATCACAGCTCATCTTTCATTCAGAAAATCCGCACCTATTATCATATCCACAGTCAATTTCGGTATAGTAACGGAATTACATTCGATCTTTTGACCTCGCCACGCAAATGTTAACCCTGTCTGTCTGTTGACATCAGTAGCATGATTTTTGATGGGACCCTTCACTTTAATTGTGGTGTCACCGCTAGACACCACACTTGCTAGGTGGTAGCCTTTATATCGGCTGCGGTCTGTTAGTATACGTCGGACCCGCGTGTCGCCACTATCAGTGATTGCAGGCCGAGCACGGCAGGTCCATAGAGACTTCCTAGCACTCGCCCCAGTTGTACAACCGACTTTGCTAGCGATGGTTCACTGACAAAATAGGTTCTCATTTGCCAAGACGATAGTTAGCATAGCCTTCAGCTACGTCATTAGCTACGACCTAGCAAGGCGCCATTACCAGTTACTATTGATACTGTGAATCATGTACCGTTAAGAGCGACGTTCACCATTAATGGATTAAAGTTAAGTATTCCACCAGCTACGTCCGTTTTTTCTAAATTCTAATTTCCTTGTCCTGTTCCAGACCTCATGCCAGTCTGCGTGAGATAAAACGCGTGCCTTTAGGCTTCCTCTAGTAACACGGTGTTGGCTCTCCTGCCAACCACAACATTGGCGACGAGGCAATACCGCATTTTTAACTATACTGCCCTGATTTACTTGTGTAATGTCTTCACCACCATCTCCAGATGTACTGTCCGAATTTTATCACTTACAGAATCAGCAGCTCGTCCAGGGTCAACGTGCAATGCAAAACGATGCGGCAGCCGCCGCTCTACCGCTAACGCAGCCACAACACGCAGTTGCATCAACTTTTCGTCCTTTTGATGCTGCACTGGAAAGCTGGACGGAGTGGTCACGCCAATTTGGATTCCATCTCGCCGCCTACAGAATTCAAGGTATCGAGCGGCAGCCGTTTTTGTTGTCTTTTTTCGGCGTACAAACGTACCGTGTGATAGTGAAATTATTTCCCCAACGTGACATAGCAATTCTGTCCTACGACGAAATTTTGTCTGCATTAGATTCATATTTCAAACACTCAGTCAATGTAGTTGCCAAACGGTATACCTTCTTTAGTACAAAACGTATGCCAGGTCAGACTAATCGGGAGTGGGTTGCAACCTTGCAAGGCCTTACTAGGGTTTGTGCTTTTGAGTGTCAATGTGGACTCCCTTTTTCAGATACTATGGTGCGTGATGCAATTGCACAGAACGTTTCTGATGTTCGTATAAGGGAACAGATTTTGAAACTAGTCAATCACTCCCTTCAAGAGCCGGCTGGTGTGGCCTTGCAGTTCTAGGCACTTCAGTCTGCAACCGCGTGACCGCCACGGTCGCAGGTTCGAATCCTGCCTCGGGCATGGATGTGTGTGATGTCCTTAGGTTAGTTAGGTTTAAGTAGTTCTAAGTTCTAGGGGACTGATGACCACAGATGTTAAGTCCCATAGTGCTCAGAGCCATTTGAACCATCCCTTCAACAGTGATGGACATATTAGATCGGCAGGACACACTTGACTTTGCTCAGGAATCATATGCAACTTCGCCACAGTAAACAGCCCTCGCACCTGGGCGCGCCGCTGCCACCAGGCTCTCAGCCACGTGTACCACGCCGGCAAGCAAATACAGTGCTAAAATCATGCCCGCTGTGTGCTACTAGACATTCACATGAGAATTGCCCGTCATGCCAAGCTATTTGCTTTTACTGTGATAAAAAAGGACATGTTCAAAGTGTTTGCCAGAAAAAGCTCAGGTCAGAAACTCAAAATCATTCCAGGCCCTTTGCTTCATGCCGGAATTGGAATCAAACCAAGGATACTCAGGCTCGCGAAACTTCACCCACGGAAATTCATATATACTCCATGCACCGAAACAAGAGACGTACTGTAAACACGGCAAGGCGCGCGACCACAGTGCTGCCGTCGAGGGGTGTACAAGGCTGGGGCGTCAGAAATTAAAAAATGAAAGTCGTGTTTTTTATAATTTGGCACCTGAACATGATAATGTGAAGCGAGAACTACCTTCTGATACCTTTATTTACATTACATTAAAATTTATTGTCACTCAAAAAGAGAAATATTTAAGGTTTCAGGAAAAGTCGTTTTTTCGCGTTACTCTACATTTATCACGCCATATCTCCTAAACTGTATGTCGCACAGCAAAATAATTTTATAATTGCCTTCAGTGCTATATGTTGATGACGTCTTCAAATTTTCTGCCCAATAGAGTCAGTAATAGTGAAGCAATGAATTAAAACCTCACGTCTGATATAGAACTTTTACCAAATAATCATCCGAAATATAGTAAGCGACAAACTTTTTCCCTTTAAATTCTTTTGTGGGGGTGTAAGCGAGAAAAGTTTCAGAAAGGTATGAATTTAATTTTGTAGTTTGTTTGAATGTGATGGGTGCAGCCGTTTGTCCTTTATGAGCGATACATTGTGCGGTTCGCAGGCGCGGCGCTCAGTCAGTGTGGCCGCCTCAGTTGCAAGTGTGAGCTCGTTAGTGGGTGTTGTACAGAAGGTATTTCAGGATATCTTAAGTTCATCTGTAAAGACGCTTGAAAGACTAGTTAATGATTATTAGAGTTAAGTGTATGTGTTTGTAATCACGCTGAGCATTCACTGCTTATGTGCGCATCCAATAGCATCACATGGTTTCTTATTTTATATATTCACTTATTTCATTAGCATCACATACGGCTGTCCTTATTATGTCATCCACGGATTCAGCGAGCGAGGTCGACGTGTCAGCTTTGAGTCCATCAAAGAAGCGAGCAAAAAAGAAATCATTAAGTTCTTCTGAGAAGCACATGGTGCTTAATGTGTATAAAACGGAACTTTTACATCCAGAGCAGTCGATGAGCGATATTGTTTCGAAAACAGCTGCGGCTACAGATGTTGGACGTTCTTCAGTGTATCATGTGATAAGTGAGTACAAGGCCACACACTCTTTGAAGTCTACCAAGAAAGGAAAATTACGACAAACTTTCTGAAAATGTTGATGACTTCGATAGAAATGCGATACGAAGTAAAGTACACGATTTTTTTTTTCTTTCGTAATTTATTGCCATCAATTGACAAAGTGGTTACAGTCGTGAACGAAGATGCAGATCTGGCCAATTTTCGGAGAACTACATTTTATAAGTTATTGAGCGAAATGAATTTCATGTATGTACGGCGTGCGCGCGATAGCATGCTAATAGACAGGGATGACATCTTTTTATGGAGGCGCCGTTAACTTCGAACCATTAAACGGTTGAGAGATGAAGGCAGACCCATTTACTATTTGGACGAGACGTGGGTGAACGCAGGACATACCTTTAGTTACGTCTGGGTAGATAACACTGTAAATTCCTCAAAACGAGCGTTTCTGTCTGGGTTATCCACCGGAAGCAAGGGCCCATCAGGTAAAGGGAAACGTCTGATTATCTCACACATTGGCAGCAAAGCAGGGTTCGTTGAAGGATGTTTGTGGACTTTCGAATCCAAGAAAAGTGGAGATTATCATGAGGAGATGTGCACCGAAACCTTCGAGAAGATGTTCTTCCTCGGCTTCAGGAAAATGCAGTTATTGTTCTTGATAACGCGCCGTACCATTCTCAGAGAAAAGGAAAAGTTCCCAATGCGAATTCCAATAAGCACGAAATATCAGAGTAGCTAAAGTGTAAAAACATCGATTTCGAAGACGGTATGTTGAAGAAAGAACTTTTAGATATAGTTAAAAATCACAGAACAGCGCACAACGAATACGCAATAGATGAAATGGCGAATAATGCAGGGAAAACAATTCTCATAATTCCTCCGTACCACTGTGACTTAAACACCATCGAGTTCGTGTGGGCCAGAATCAAAGGCTATGTTGCAGCGAAAAGGAAAACATACAAAATGTCGGAGTTAAAGTACTGCTAGAAGAAGCAGTAAGAACAGTGACTGCAGAGGATTGGAACAAGTGCGTCCTCCATGTCGTAGAAAAAGTGGAAAATCAAATGTGGAAATTAGACTGCATTATAGAGGGGAGAGAGGAGCGGTTTGTTATAAATCTCAATGAAAACAGTTCAAGTTCGACAGAGTGAACCTTGTTTCGTCCTTTCTCATTATCATTACTGGTATTGTTATTAAAATTAACAATTAATTGCGTTTTAATGGAGCGTTTTGTTAGCAACCTGAATGAAAATACATCTACTTCGACAGAATGAACTCAGTTTAACATTATTTTAACATTATTGTTAAATTTATTTCGTACATTGTTGCCCAGGTTTCTCACGGTTCGCTGTGACAGCTCGGCAGCCAGCCGAACGCTGCCAGCTGCAAAGCGTGCGCCAAGGATTTTCCACACCCCTACGTATCACGTGAACACCGAATGCTTACTCTGGAAACGAGCATAGTCGCTCACGTGACACTGTTTATGTTTCGTCCCAGCTCTCGGTGAATAGACTTTAGTTCATTCCACTCCGCCCAGTGCCACTCTCTCTAACAGTGACTGTGTTCGTCCTACAGACAGTGTGCGTCGACATCCCTGGAACTCCCGTCAAGTCGCAAGTGATTTTGTTCCAGTGTCAGTTCACGTTGCACGAGACAGTCGCTCTTGTCGTCAGCAGGGCAATAAACTTTTTGTGGACTTGGACGTTGACGGGAAAGTGATACCATTCCAGCTCGATACTGGGGCTGCAGTTTCACTGATCAGTCAAGACATAAACTGCTGGGCACACCTCCGTTGCGTGCCGTAACTGTTAAGTTAACTAGCTATTCAGGTCAAGAGATCCCTGTGTTAGGACAGTGCAGCCTTCTTGCAACATACAAGGGACAAACAAAACTAGTGTCATTTTACGTCCTTCGTTCTTCTTCTGCAGTGAACTTGTTTGGTTTCGATTTATTTCAGTTGTTTAACTTGTCTATAGTAAATCAGGTCCTATCAGTGAACCAGACTGAGCCTTCCGACAGTGTTTCTCGTGTATGTGAAGAATTTGCAGAGATTTTTGCACCGGGCCACGGGTGCGCTAAGAACTATAAAGCACATTTGGAATTGAAAGTAAATGCCCAATCGAAATTTTTCAGAGCGCGCAATGTTCCCTACGCATTGCGTGATTAGGTCGCAAAAACATTACACGATTTGGAATCACAAGGTGTAATTGAACGTGTGCAGGCTTCTCTCTGGGCATCATCCTTAGAAATTTTGCCAAAACCTTCCGAAAAATTGAGCCTTTGTGTGGACTTCAAGGCAACAGTGAATCCACAACTAGTGACTGCAACTTTTCCTTTACTCCACCCGGAAGATCATTTTGACAAACTGTGCCCGGGTAAATATTTTTCGAAGTTGGACCTAGCGGATGCGTATTTGCAAATACCGGTGGACGAAGAATCCCAGCGCGTTTTGGTGGTTAACACACATCCTGGTTTGTATCGATTCAAACGACTGCCATTCGGGTGTGCATCCACCCCTGCATTGTCTCAGCAATATCTACAAACTGTTTGTGCGTCGGTCCCTACTGCAGCAAACTATCTGGACGATATTGTGATCTCCGGAAAGACGGAAGAAGAACATTTAGCCAATCTCAGAACATTATTTCAGGTCTTGCGACAAAATGGTCTTCGCTTGCGGAAGGACAAATGTGTGTTTGTTGCTCGTGACTTGCCCTACCTGGGACATGTACTCAATGCCCAAGGCATACATCCCAGTCCCGAGCACCTCCGTGCCATACAAGACTTGCCTTCGCCGCAGAATTTGAAGCAGCTACAGAGTGTGCTGGGAAAAATTAACTATTATCACAGATATGTTCCACATGCCTCTTCCATTTCAGCTTCGCTTCATCGCTTACGCCGCAAAGGTGTTCCGTTCGTCTGGACGACGGAATGCGAACGCGCCTTTCGCCAGTTGAAATCGGCGTTGCTTTCCAATACTTGCCTTACTCCATTCGATCCCCAGAAGCCCCTTTTGTTGATGGTGGATGCATCGGATTTCGGGATCGATGCTGTGGTTGCGCACAAAGATGGATCGCACGATCGCCCTATTGCCTTTGCATCCAAATTGCTCTCGTCTGTGCAAAGAAACTATTCACAGATCGAGAAAGGAGCATTGGCTCTCGTATTTGGTGTCACAAAGTTTCATGATTTCTTGTATGGTCGTCACTTTTTTTTTTTAAAAAAAGAAATTCTTTATTCTATCGAATTATTTCATACATTGTAACCCACCACCTTATACATTAGTGGGTCTTAAATCTACATTACATTTTATTAGTATTAGCAGCATTTTTACTTCTATTGCTAGGTATTAGTGAGCTTACTTGCTACAGGAAATGATGAGTTAGTTTCTTAATGGGTAAGATTTAATGTCTAGGCTTAACTAACTAATCTAGGGGCCACTTCCTGCAGCGTTACAGGCGTGCCAGTTGTATATAAACCTACTATGTGGCCGTGCCCACTGAGCTAATCCCAGTGAGCATGCCGCAGGCACTGGGCTGGCCTTTAAGAAGATCGCTGCAGGCTCTGTTTGGGGTCTTCTTTCTACTATCTACGTAAAGGTTAAATAACTACTAAGTCACTATCTGTGCACAGTTGTCAAATTCGGGTGTTAGCGCTCCCTCCCCCTGTTCCAGAGCATGGCGGATTCCTACCATCACGGCGATTGGCCAGTCCACGCCCCGGCGGAATGGGATGGGTCGCCTTAAGTCATGTCATGTCTGGTAGTTCATATATTTTCCCTTAGATATTCTCGCAGGACCTTTGCTGATACCTCGCTGGCAAGGCTGTTTATTATATCGAATGTGGTAGGGTCTCTGATTAACTGATATGTGTCGTTTTAGGTAGCTGGTTTCTTAGATCACTGGCTACGTCATCGAAGACAGGGCACTCATAGATCACATGATACAGAGTACCCCGTTTGGCTCCGCAGTCACACGAGGGGGTAGCCATTTTCCCGAATCGGCAAAGATATGCCGGATACGGTCCATGACCTGTGAGGAAGTGCAACAGTCCCTTACTCGGTTGGAAATGCGAAAGTTGGAGGCGTTCTTTGATGTTTGGGAGCAGCTGGTAAGTCCTTCGGCCTGTTGCCTCTGCATCCCAGAGTTCTTGCCATAGCTCTTCTCCTCTCCTCTTGATTGCAAGCTTGTCCCCTACCCGCACTCCCAAGATGCTCTCAGTCTTTTCTACATCTCCCCTTTTCACCCAATACCATGCTGCCTCTTCCCTGATTTTGATGTCCAGGGGACACACCCCCATGAGTGTTAGTAGTGCCCCTCCCAGGGATGTTCTGTATGCTCCAATGGAGCATAGAAGCATCTTGCATTGCACCCTCCTCACAGACATAGCGGGCATGACCCTCATGAGCCTGTGCCCACACTCCAGATCAGTAACCCATGATGGAAACAAGAATGGTATTATGGTACAACTTTATGAGTTCTGGTGGAAGATGAAATCTGTTGTGTCCTATCATGATCAAACTGTTTAGAGCTTCTAGTGATCTTTGTGTAGCTGTTTCAATATGTTTGGCAAAGTTCCACCTTTCATCAATTATTACTCCTAGATACCGGGCCTCACGACGCCGAATCACCGGTGAGCCGTCAATTCTTACCGTTGGATTCCTGGCCAATTGGCCTTTCAGTAATAGATATGTCAACTTGTTAGGCGCAATAGTCATTCTCATGGTCTGGCACCACTGTGTGAGAATTTCTAGTGTTCTATTGATTTTGGGCTCAAGGTCTTCGCGACTTCGGCCGCCAACCAGCAGAAGGAGGTCGTCAGCGTAAGCTATCGCCTCTAGCACATCCACACTGTTCTCCAAGCTCTCCAGGAGAGGCTCCATATTTATATCCCAAATGAGTGGCCCCAGGACAGAGCCCTGTGGACACCCCTTCGTGATTTTCTTACCAATTCGCCCGCTAGGACGCCCCAGACCTCTCTTTCCATACAATAGCTCCTAAGACAGCCGTGTAGCGGCCCTGGACACTCCTTCTACCGCAGGCAGGAGAGGAGCGAAGGCCACCACAGGTAGTCAAAGGCGCTACTGATGTCCACCATGATGCCAACTATGTACTTGTGCGGAGACGACCCACAGACCTCTGACGCGAGGGCAATTGCGTCACATGCAGATCGCCCCTGCCGAAAACCGAATTGTCTGTCACTCATCCCGCACAGCACTCGGTGTGCTGTCAGTCTATCAGCTAGTAACCTCTCCAGCAATTTGCCTAACAGGTCCAACAGACAGATAGGTCTATAGGACTTTGCTTCTTTAGGGTCTTTGTCCTGCCCTTTTTTGATAATTACGACGTTGGCCTGTTTCCAGATTGTGGGGAATGTTCTGAGGTGCAGGGCCTCATTGTAAATTCTTGCTAAAGGTGTCACCAGTTGAGGAGCGAGGTATTGCACCACCTCCACGATGATGCCGTCTGATCCCGGGGCCTTTCCTTTCTTTACGGATTTTATGTGTGCTGCCACTTCCTCTTCTGAGAAAGGGTACGCCATGGTGTTATTCTGGTAGTCTGCCAGCATAGCCTGCCTAATTAGGCGTTGTTCTTCTGTGTCCTCTTCCACTTTATCATCAGGGAGGAGTGAGTGGAGGAGGACCTCAGCAATTTCCTGCCAAGACCCAGTCATCCGGTTTCCGTCCCTGATAGTGGAGAGCATCATTGGCGACCTGATTTTTTCCCTTACTATTTTGTAAGGAGTGCCCCAGAGATCCATAGCCAATTAGCTGTGCACGTATTTTTTCCAACTTTCCAACGTGACTGCTCGCAGTTCCTTCTGAAACTGCTCTTTGGCTTCCCTGTATGTTTGTAGCCATCTTTGTTTTTCTTCCCAGACGACACTTCGCTGGTAATACCTCCTCGCCCTCCTGACAGACTGATGCATCTGCCCTAGCTCCGCAGACCATGGTGATGGAGAAGCCGCAACGGCTCTCCTCCTGGTTGGTACAGCAGCCTTTACCGCCCTGGTAAGAGCGCTCACCAGATCTTCGGCGTGTTTATTGATATCATCGTCATCTTCTGGCCATGTCGGAGGGTCAAACTCTCTTGCAAGGCGCTCCCAGTTGGTCCTGTTGTAGTTTAGTTGTACTTCCCACCCTATGTCCCAGTGGTACTCCCGATCTGAGATTGTAAATGTGATTAAGTTGCGATCGCTGGTTGTGTCTCCGTCAGTAACAATCTAATTTTGTACATCGGCAGCGATGTTGGCTGTCATCATCGTAATGTCAATGTTGGTTCCATCTCCTCCCCCTCCTGTGTAGGTGGGGGGGTTTCCTGGTCTATTGGCAATGGGAAGTTGTAGACACATGATAGTCTCTTCCAGCTTGCCTCCTCTTTCATCTCGAGTGCCACTGCGCCACAGGGGGGATTTGGCGTTCACGTCCGCCACCACAACTGCCTTTCTGCCCATCAGCACCATTGCGACCTGCGTGAGTTGGTCGAGGTACACGTCAATGTCTGTACCGTACTGAAAGTACATATTTATTAAGTATATGACGCCAATTGGTGACTGAAGTTCAATAACATTGCAGTGGTCGTCCGAAAGATGTGAGAGCACTGTTACCCGCAGTGCCTTATTAGTTATTATGATGGTGGCTTTCGGGTCGTCCCCGAAGCTTACTACTTGCCAACTCATGGCAGCGAAGGCTACATTCCCCGCAAGAGAGTATGGCTCCTGCAAACAGAGCACATCAAGGCTCCTCTCCTCCACCACTCTCCGAAGCTCCTGCATGACCAGCCTACTGTTATGTGCGTTTAGCTGCACTATCTGTATTTCTGTAGTCATGGGAAATATGTGTGTACGTATGATTCTGGGAAGGTTTTCGTCCAGTTGTAAGATATTCTCCCATTGGATAGGACAGACTGATTGTATATTTCGTTTAAGTTGAAGGTTTCATTTCTTCTCTCAAACACCTTTTTTACTAGGTCACGCAGGGTGCCGAAGTCGGTGGGTAGATTCATGGACTTTAGTTGTACCCTGTCAACAGCCTCCATGGGCGAGAAGGTGACCTTACGCCCGTACCTATGTCCTACCCGCACTAGATGTCGCAGTGCAGTGGTCAGGACAGCCTGCTCCTCCAGGCGGGATAATTGTAGAGAATGTTCAAGATTGGGGTATATTCTGACCGGATCAACCGCTGTTCTCACAGCTGTTGATTGTCTTGAGTCGGTACTAACATTGGTGTTATTTGTTGTTTCTGTATTTGAGCTCATAATTGTGTTGACCTGCACCGGCGGCTCCAGTACAGGACTCCCTTGAACGAATGCTGGTCGGCCCACCGCTACAGGACGCCTGTCTCGAGTTGCCTGATTTCCTGGCGTTCGCGATCCCCAGCAATAGGGAGAGGGGGCTGCCACTTGATCTTGTGGGTCCGTTTTGACACACGCATCCTTCATTCCCCTCCTGCCATCTCTTCCTTCTGCAAGTGTCGCGAAGAACTGTTTGAACTGGGCTGCTCTTGCCACGTCCCTTCTGCTTTTCCATGGGGATTTTCTTTTAGGCATCCTGGGTGCCGTAGTAGACTCAGCCATAGTCAGTACTTGATATTAACCTCTGTTCCAGCATCCGGTACATTGGGCAGTTGCGACCAGAGGCATTGCAAGTCTTTTTGCCTCTCCTTGTGCAGGGGATACATATTGCAGATCTTGTACAGTTCTTTCTGATGTGATTTTCTTCTCCACACCTGGAGCAAGCCGACTTCCTTTCACAGTATTTATGCACGTGATCAAGATCGCCGCAATTATGGCAGCGAGGTACCACCAAACAGTCCCGCACATTAATGGCGTGGAAGTCAATGTAAATCTTACCCATTGAGGTTAGTTTCTTCCACATCTGGCCAGAGACTTCCGCCACATGATGCACAACGTCTTTGTCTCTTGGCCCCGTTTTGAATTTAACTTTGAATTCATTCTTGAAATCGTCTGTACTTATATCGTCAAAGTTCTGATTTCAGATTGTTTCATGAAGCTCATTATTATCAAATGTGACTGGTATACCATACATAATCACAAGCGGATTTCTCTTTTTTGGGGGTTCACATTTTATGGCTTTGCACAGTTTCTGATTATTTAGTATTTTATTCCTGTCATCTTCTGTCGCCACATCGACTATTACTACGTTCTTTGTAGCGTTCACTTCGTTTACTTTGATTTTGTCCTTTACAGGATTGATCATTGTTGTGAAGATTTCTTGCACTTTCTTAGTGTCTTGACCGGACAATGGTCTCAAAAAGACAGCAGTGTCCGGTTTTTGTGATACTTTAGCAATGATATCCCTTGTCGTTTGGCTCTTAAGTGCAGTTTGAGCGACTACACTAGCCCATGATTTTGTTGGCTCCTTCTGTAGTTCTTCGAACCGCCCCTCGAGCTTCGCATGAGCAATAGCCCAGGAGGCGAGTTCATTTTTCAAAGTGAAGATCGCAGCCTGGGTTATCTTGCCGTTTTTCACATTGGCTTCCAGGTATTGTGTAATCCTGGCATGCCTCTCACTAATGCTTTCCTCGGTCTGCCCCATGCCCCCTGATGGGGAGGGAACAGTAAGCAAAGAAGCCCTCGAAGGCGCACATGAATCGCTTGTCTCTGTCTCAGCCATATTGTCGTCGACAAGCGAAAAAAGGATTTGGAGCCTGTCTCTTGCCCCAGACCGGCTCCTCTGGCACGGGGGGGGGGGGGGGGGACTGTTGCAGCTCGCCCACCGGCCTCGCCCCAAGGCCAAGGGCACTTTCCGAACTGCAGGGTTCAGCGCACCGTTGCCAGCGCACTGGTCCCCTTCGGTGGCTCCGTCATCGTCGATTTCACCCGACGATTCTCGGCAAGTGCACCCCGCACTCCGGAGAGGCGGATGCACCTCTCGCCCTTCCCCGTTTCCTAGCCCGAGCTTCCACCTCTCGGCCAAGGACCCACTCCTACTCAGGTGGTGGGTCGGTCACCCAGTCGTTCCGCGGTCTGGACCCATCTAACCTAGCCCAGGCGATGTCACCACCCCCTAGGTTTGGCAGAACACGCCCCCCGGTTACCCAGGGGCGCGGCGAAGCACCCTTGCCGAGTCGCGCCGCGATCCCACGCCGACAAACGAGGTCTCCAGCATGCAGAGCACCTGAGGGTCTGTACCACGCGAACAGAGAGGGACTGGTGTTCGGCCCCTTCACACAGCTCCCCCTCTGCCACGCACCCTTCGCTTTCGCATCGGGTTGGGTCGCAGCTCTCCCTTTTGTCGCAAGGCAGAATGCCGAGTTTAACATCTGGCGCCATGGGAAGGCGGAAAGAGCCACTTGGGAAGGAGAGGCTATGAGAGATGTGTCCCTTCCCCGAGTGAGGACTGCCGCTGCACGCCCGACTGGAAGCGATACGCCCCAGTGCGAGCTTCTGTGCCTTACGGCGCGCCAGCAACGGGCAGGCCCGCGCCGAAAGGCGCCGTCAAGCGACTGACCACACGCCCGACATGGTCGTCACTTTACCATCATCACAGACCACAAACCTTTGACATCGCTTTTTCATCCGACCAAGCCTGTACCTCCACGTACAGTGCAGAAATTCATTCGCTGGTCTATTTTCCTCTCGCAGTACCACTACGATATCTTGTATCGGTCCACTGCTAAGCACGGAAACGCTGATGCGTTGTCCCGTTTGCCTGTTGCTGAGGATAGAGCATTCGATTCCTCCGAACTTGCTTGCATGTTCATTGATTCGGAAACCGATGACGTGGTCGAATCGTATCCGAATGATTTTCCTCGTGTAGCTACAGCCACAGCTGCCGACCCTGTCCTTGCTACCGTTCTGCGTTTGTTGCTACACAATGGCCCTTGTCAAAGTCACGGATCGGGGATCCGTTGGTTCGCCGATTTTTTGCTCACCAGGAGAGACTTTTTGTACAACGTGGTGTTTTGCTGTTGCGTTCTGATAATGATCAGTCCAGGGTCGTGGTCCCACGTTCGTTACACTCCTCTGTCTTACAGCTTCTCCAGCAAGGACATTGGGGTATAGTGAGAACGCAACAACTTGCTCGTCAGCACTGTACTTGGTTCGCAATCGATGCCGCGATTACGCATATGTGCTCTTCTTGCATGGTGTGTGCCGAGCAACAATCTGCACCTCCGCGGAAATTCTTTTCATGGCCAAAAGCCACTTCCCCTTGGCAACGCTTACACATCGATTTTGCTGGTCCATTCTGGAATGCTCGATGGTTGGTTGTGGTAGATTCATTCAGTAATTTTCCTTTTGTTGTCCGGATGTCTTCCACGACGTCATCTGCCACCATCCAAGCGTTATCTGCTATCTTTTGCATTGAAGGTCTTCCACAGACTATTGTTTCCGACAATGGCCCACAATTCATGTCCGCAGAATATCAGTCATTCTGCAAGGCCAATGGTATTCAACATCTGACGTCCGTGCCGTTTTAGCCACAGTCAAACGGTGCCGCTGAACGATTGGTCAGGACTTTCAAGTCACAGTTGAAGTTGAAAGAGTCGCATTCTCGGGAGGACGCATTATTGCTCTTTTTGTCCTCGTATCGCTCTCAGCCCCGAGATGGTCGCTCGCCGGCTGAGTTGCTCCATGGTCGCCCACATCGAACCTTGTTGTCTTTGCTACATCCGCCGTATCAGGTTCCTGTGCAGCGGCAGACACCTGCTTTTGCCCCAGGCGACGTTGTCTACTACCGCCACTACAGAGGTTCACGGCGTTGGCTCCAAGGGCGCATTCTTCGCCGCCTCGGCCGCGCTATGTATCTGGTTATGGGGGCCTCTGGTGAGGTGCGTCGGCATCTCAATCAGCTGCGCCTCTGTCGTCGCACGGGATCTGCCGCTCGCCGTCTGCTTTCAGCGACGGTGCCGTCCGGTCAGCACCCTGGGGACCCATCTACTGGCTGGCCTCGGCCCCAGGTGTTACCGACGCTGCCATCCATTTTGCCCCATGGCGACGCGCCGCCGCCACCGCCGCCGCCGCCTGCTCTCCCGCCGGCGACGCCCGCAGTGGACGCGTCGCTGCAACCGCCGGGCGCCTCCCTGGGTCACGCGCCGCCGATCGCTTCCCGTGACCAGTTGTCCTCCGACATGGAATTCTTGCCCGCCCTGGACCGTATGTCGTCTTCGCCCGTCGGGTGCCCCGGCCCGATGGAGGTCGACCCTTCGGCCCCTCCTGTCTCTCTGCGGGCGCATACACCGCATGTTGCCGTGCACCCTGGAGCAGGTTTCCAGGCGTTTCCTAGCTCCCCGCGGTCCGAATGGCAGGGTGCGGGTGGCACAGCCTCGGCTGTTGTTAGGCTTCCCACCCCGTCGCATACATCAACATGGGGTCCTCCCCACGGTGGGCGGAAGCCTTATGCTGATTTGCGGGGGAGGAATGTGGTGTCACCGCCAGAGGTGGTAGCCTTTAAATCGGCCGCGGTCCGTTATTATACGTCGGACCTGCGTGTCGCCACTATCAGTGATTGCAGACCGAGCACCACCACACGGCAGGTCTAGAGAGACTTCCTAGCACTCGCCCCAGTTGTACAACCGACATTGCTAGCGATGGTTCACTGACAAAATAGGTTCTCATTTGTCGAGACGATAGTTAGCGTAGCCTTCAGCTACGTCATTTGCTACGACCTAGCAAGGCGCCATTACCAGTCACTATTGATACTGTGAATCATGTACCGTTAAGAGCGACGCTCACCATTAATGGATTAAAGTTAAGTATTCCACCAGCTACGTCCGTTTTTTCTAAATTCTAATTTCCTTGTCCTGTTCCAGACCTCACGCCAGCCTGCGTGAGATAAAACGCGTGCCTTTAGGCTTCCTCTAGTAACACGGTGTTGGCTCTCCTCCCAACCACAACATTAATCTTCTTCGTTTTCAAGATCGGTAATTCTCCATTAGGATTGTATTGGTTAAATTTTTTTCTTTTTTTTTTTGGTTATCAGTCTACTGACTGGTTTGATGCGGCCCGCCACGAATTCCTTTCCTGTGCTAACCTCTTCATCTCAGAGTAGCACTTGCAACCTACGTCCTCAATTATTTGCTTGATGTATTCCAATCTCTGTCTTCCTCTACAGTTTATGCCCTCTACAGCTTCCTCTAGTACCACGGAAGTCATTCGCTCATGTCTTAACAGATGTTCTATCATCCTGTCCCTTCACCTTATCAGTGTTTTCCACATATCCCTTTCCTCTCCGATTCTGCGTAGAACCCACTCATTCCTTACCTTATCAATCCATCTAATTTTCAACATTCGTCTATAGCACCACATCTCAAATGCTTCGATTCTCTTCTGTTCCGGTTTTCCCACAACCCATGTTTCACTACTGTACTCCAGACGTATATCTTCAGAAATTTCTTCCTCAAATTAAGGCCGGCATTTGATATTAGTAGACTTCTCTTGGCCAGAAATGCCTTTTTTGCCATAGCGAGTCTGCTTTTGATGTCCTCCTTGCTCCGTCCGTCATTGGTTATTTTACTGCCTAGGTAGCAGAATTCCTTAACTTCATTGGCTTCGTGACCATCAATCCTGATGTTAAGTTTCTCGCTGTTCTCATTTCTACTACTTCCCATTACCTTCATCTTTCTCCGATTTACTCTCAAACCATACTGTGTACTCATTAGACTGTTCATTCCGTTCAGCAGATCATTTAATTCTTCTTCACTTTCACTCAGGATAGCAATGTCATCAGCGAATCGTATCATTGATATCCTTTCACCTTGTATTTTAATTCCACTCCTGAACCTTTCTTTTATTTCCATCATTGCTTCCTCGATGTACAGATTGAAGAGTAGGGGCGAAAGGGTAGAGCCTTGTCTTACACCCTTCTTAATACGAGCACTTCGTTCTTGATCGTCCAGCCTTATTATACCCTCTTGGTTGTTGTACATATTGTATATGACCCGTCTCTCCCTATAGCTTACCCCTACTTTTTTCAGAATCTCGAACAGCTTGCACCATTTTATATTGTCGAACGCTTTTTCCAGGTCGAAAAATCCCATGAAAGTGTCTAGATTTTTCTTTAGCCTTGCTTCCATTATTAGCCGTAACGTTAGAATTGCCTCTCTCGTCCCTTTACTTTTCCTAAAGCCAAACTGATAGTCACCTAGCGCATTCTCAATATTCTTTTCCATTCTTCTGTATATTATTCTTGTAAGCAGCTTCGATGCATGAGCTGTTAAGCTGATTGTGCGATAATTCTCGCACTTGTCAACTCTTGCCGTCTTCGGAATTGTGTGGATGATGCTATTCTGAAAGTCAGATGGTATATCGCCAGACATATATTCTACACACCAACGTGAATAGTCGTTTTGTTGCCACTTCTCCCAATGATTTTAGAAATTCTGATGGAATGTTATCTATCTCTTCTGCCTTATTTGACCGTAAGTCCACCAAAGCTCTTTTAAATTCCGATTCTAATACTGGATCTCCTATCTCTTCTAAATCGACTCCTGTTTCTTCTTCTATCACATCAGACAAATCTTCACCCTCATAGAGGCTTTCAATGTATTCTTTCCACCTATCTGCTCTCTCCTCTGCATTTAACAGTGGAATTCCCGTTGCACTCTTAATGTTACCACAATTGCTTTTATAGTCACCAAAGGTTGTTTTGACTTTCCTGTATGCTGAGTCTGTCCTTCCGACAATTATATCTTTTTCGATGTCTTCACATTTTTCCTGCAGCCATTTCGTCTTAGCTTCCCTGCACTTCCTGTTTATTTCATTCCTCAGCGACTTGTATTTCTGTATTCCTGAGTTTCCCGGAACATGTTTGTACTTCCTCCTTTCATCAATCAACTGCAGTATTTCTTCTGTTACCCATGGTAACCCATGATTCCATTCCGGAATCTCTGTCTGACCATGATGTAATCTAATTGAAATCTTCCCGTATCTCCCGGCCTTTTCCAAGTATACCTCCTCCTCTTGTGATTCTTGAACAGGGTATTCGCTATTACTAGCTGAAACTTGTTACAGAACTCAATTAGTCGTTCTCCTCTTTCATTCCTTGTCCCAAGCCCATATCGTCCTGTAACCTTTTCTTCTACTCCTTCCACTACAACTGCATTCCAGTCGCCCATGACTATTAGATTTTCGTCTCCCTTTACATACTGCATTACCCGTTCAATATCGTCATACACATTTCCTATCTGTTCATCTTCAGCTTGTGACGTCGGCATGTATACCTGAACTATCGTTGTCGGTGTTGGTCTGCTGTCGATTCTGATTAGAACAACCCGGTCACTGAACTGTTCATAATGACACACCATCTGCCCTACCTTCCTATTCATAACGAATCCTACACCTGTTATACCATTTTCTGCTGCGGTTGATATTACCCGATACTCATCTGACCATAAATCCTTGTCTTCCTTCCACTTCACTTCACTGACCCCTACTATAATTAGATTGAGCCTTTGCATTTCCCTTTTCAGATTTTCTAGTTTCCCTACCACGTTCAAGCTTCTGACATTCCACGCCCCGACTCGTAGAACGTTATCCTTTCGTTGATTATTCAATCCTTTTCTCATGGTAACCTCCCCCTTGGCAGTCTCCTCCAGGAGATCCGAATGGGGGACTATTCCGGAATCTTTTGCCAATGGAGAGATCATCATGACACTTCTTCAATTACAGGTCACATGCTCTGTGGATACACGTTACGTGTCCTTAAAGCAGTGGTTTCCATTGCCTTCTGCATCGTCATGTCGTTGATCATTGCTGATTCTTCCGCCTTTAGGGGTAATTTCCCACCCCTAGGACAAGAGAGTGCCCTGAACCTCTATCCGCTCCTCCGCCCTCTTTGACAAGGCCGTTGGCAGAATGAGGCTGACTTCTTATGCCGGAAGTCTTCGGCCGCCAATGCTGATTATAATTGGTTAAATACGTTGTCCAAAATCGCGGTTAGCTCGCTTCCGCTGTCTATGGCTACATTAACTGGGATTTTTGCTACTGTGGCCTTCACAACTAGTTGAATCTCGACCGATTTTCTCTGTTCTTCCTCATCTCCCTGCATTAAAGCATCATCTGTTGGATCATACTTGAGTCGTTTCAGTATTTTTACCTGTGAATTACAGCCTTCTGTAGGATATGCCTCAACCACTATCTCTCTCTCCTCTACAACTCCCTCTCCACATTTAACTTCGTCTTCCATCAGCCCAACTACATATTCCTCTTCTTTCTTCGTGGAAACTCGCAAATAATCGCATCTAAAAGACCTTATTATATCTCTGTAACTTCCATCTTTGTACAACTTGGGACCTGTTCCCAATTGTAATTTATCTTCAACTTCCGTTGACCGCGCATTATCCTCCTTGAGTTAGTGTCCCTGGTCTTATTTTCAAATAACTGGGCAGTTGTAATTATTTCGTCCCTATTCTCTTTTACTTTACCTATTAACTCGACATCTGTTATGCTTGCCTCTTTTTGTTCTGGTAGTCAGTTTTTCGCGAAATCTGTCCAACTAATTAGTCTCCAACCTTATGTTCGCTGTATCTCGCCTTCTTTCGGACTCTGCGGTTCTGTTCCTTCATCTTGCACCTGGAGCTTGCCTGGGTAGGTGCACTGTTCTCCTTGGCGTGGCTGCTTACTCGTCAATTCGAACGTCCATCAGGGTTTGATGGCCTTATCCCCACGTCTTATTTCGATTCTTCCTGTCTTTGTTCGATTTGTTGATACGGGTTTCGTGCTAGAAATTTATTGGTCTATTTGTCCTCTAATATCCGTTGCTATTGCCGTTATTCCCCTTGTAGCAATGATTGTCATTGCTGGGTGGATAACCATTGCCATTTCTTGTTCCATTTCCATACTCATTTCTCTGCTGGAATCGATTGTTATTTCTCGGCGCGAAGTTATCACGTGGTCTGTAATAGCTGACATTCCTTCGTATGGTATCCAATGCATTCCGCGATTTTTTGAACACGTTTTGACGCGGGTTTCGTTTTTCTTTTTTTTCGTGCCTCATATTCTGAGAATATAAAGTTCTCTCATAATTCCTTCGGAAACTTCAATGTCATTACCTCCGCGAATTACCGATGGCTGTTGGTATTTCAGTGGCAGCTCATGGTATAATATTTGATCAATTCTCCGTCGTTGATTGGCAGATCTAAACATAGGTTTTCCTTTGCCATTGCTTCAAAAAACTTCACTGGGCTCTTCTCACAGGGACTATCAAAGTATGGATATTGTAGTAGTTCATACTTATCTCTATTTTGCGCTTCACTCGACCAAAAGCGTGAGAGAAACTTACCTCTGGAATCTTCATATGATCGACATGTGGCTGCTACGTTTTTTATCATTTATGCTGCTGTCCAGACATATGGGTTCATATAAAGTCTAGTTTGTGTGCTAATGTCCAATGTTCTGGTAGTCAAACTCTGAATTGATCAATTAAGGTTCGTGGATGCAGTGAGTTTCCTTTACGGAAATGCTGAAACTTCCTACCAGTGAAGAAATGATTGTTGTTGTACCTCGTCATGTTACCGCAAGAAATTCGAGAATTCTCGCCGCTTCTGTTTCCGATCATTTCACGTGTCAGTCTTACAGGTTGTGGTAAACCCATTAGATATTGCCCAGTGTAACTTTCACCTAGTTTTACATGATGTCGTTGCAATGGAACGCAATGCCTTTCTTCCATCGGCTCTGCGCGAGTGGCGGTATGCATTACGTTATACCCATCGCGCCCTTCCATTTCCCTGTCACGTATTGGTTCGGTGTCTTGCCTGGCTAATATTGCCATTTCATCATATGGTCCGAATTGTTCCAAAGAGTATGCTTGTGGTATCCGATGTCTTCGTGGTACTGAATGATCTTCAAAGTTTACGAAACGTGCCTGTTCTGTTACTGGCGACCGGATATCACGTAATTTCTCTTCCGTCTGTGATTGGAATCGGATTTGCGTGAAATCATTTTCCGTTCCTCTTGGAAAACTTCTCGCTTTTCTGGTGGCGTTATTGACTCGGAAGTTGTTACAGATTCAGAGTTTCCACGATCCTTATCGCTTCGCTCTTGTATTGTTCACAACAGCTCTTCCATGAGTTTTTAGAATTGGCACTTTGTTTTCGCTTCTGTCCTCACTATACGAGTATCGTACCTCTTGAGAACTGCTTTCGTGATGCATTTTTGTAACACACTGTCATCAACAATTTGTCATCCTGTAACAGCTGCTCGACGTATAATGGCAATAACCTGTTTGGCTGTCTTTGCAATTTCACGCTGGGTATCGTCACGTAATGTCTTTTTGTCATCAAATAATATTTTGATGTCATCAGATAATGTATTAATATCACCCTGAGTGGCGTCATGCAATGTTTATATTTCGGTATGGGTGTCATCCCACAATGTCTGCACGTCCACTACGACCTTGTCAATATCTGTTATTAATTACGTGTGACCTATTATTAAATTTTCGATCGCATCTCGGGTTTCTTTTACCTCTTCTTCAATGTGACGTAATTCTTCATTGATCTCTATGTATTTTTTTTTAATTTCGTGCACTTGTTTCGTTGTTTCTACATTCTGCTCGCGAATCTGTCTCTTAAAGAGCAAACTTCGTGTCGTTATACTACACGTTAATTGCTAGAGTATTTCCAACAAATTAACATGTCCGATAACCACTTGTTCCAACGTGTTTCGTTCTACGTTCTCATTGTTCTCAATCTTGTATCTTTCCACGACTGATTGAAGTGAACCATGTGATGACACATTTCTGCTTGTATTGCCTGTACTTGGTTGTGAGGGAGGCCTTATTACATTTACTATGGGTTCTACGCATTCAAGCCATTCCCCATCTTCCTGCACCTCTGAAATATGTTGATCACCGCTTTCGACACCTTGTTGAACGTTATCGTCCTGATCTATTTCTCGTGGCATTGTGTCATCTGTTGTGCTGTCCTGTGGTTTCCGTATGTTATCTTGCTGGATGTCTGTCTCTATTCGGTCAAGGTATCTCTCTGCCACTGTTAATCTCTCTCATTCCCGTTTTTGCAGTTTTAACAGACACGCCCTACTTTGCATAATCATTTGATCATACGATCATTCTTGCTTCATAAAATTATTACCTTCGCCCTTTCTATGCTGTTCCTAGTTCCCTTGACACAGTAACAAGACTGTACGACCGTCATTTACGAGTTGGGCCAGAAACAACTTATCAACGCTGTGTCAACCACCTGTGTTCTTACAAGAAAAACTTAAAGCTAACAAAAGTTTTACAACTATACTAGGGGGATACTGCGTACACCTCTCTGTACATTGCACGTCTCTGTCCCCCTACTGACTTGTCAGTAGCCACTGATATTCATCATTGGTTGTTACAAACCAAAAAAAGAAAAGGATTATGAAAATATTTTAAAGGGATATTTTTCTGACCTACTAATTATTAAGCTAAAATTCGTAATGAAAATTCCAAAAAATGAATGGTTTCTGCATAGGGTACGTAAATATCACTGCAAATATAACTGCACAACTGAAACAGTTCAATAACTTCAGAGTATCAATTCTTTTCGTTAAATCGGTATCTCGCGTTTCTGCTTCAGTTAAGCCTGACAGTCAAACAAATTTGACTCTGTGCCACGACTATGCGTGTCGGAATAAGTCAAATGTTTAGATGGCTGACTCAAGACAAATAAGTACACCCACACATCCATCGTTGTGTGCGTGATGCTAGAGGCAATACCTCTGACAGTTCAGATGGTGACTGGCACAGGCTCTAAGTGGCACATTAGCAAAGGACACAAGTCTCACAGTTTAGGTAGAGACCTGCAGTTCTTTACTAGTGAAGCTTCAGTACAAGAGCGTTCTCTCTTTCTCTCAGCTTCCCTCCCCAGCTCGGTAGCAAAACTCATTTACATCTTAGACTACTCCCACTTTAGCACAAGCCAATCACAAGCTGGAAGATTGCGTTCGAAGATGGGAGACTGCTCTTTGCTCTGCATACACAGATTTGAAGACTTAGAGACTTTAAAGTTAATTGGGAGAAAAGTAAAACAAAAAGATTCGGCTTCATGGCCTTTTTCCCACGCATTTAATCCGTGTCTTTTGCTAACAACATGACCCGGATAGAACCACAGACCTCAATAAAAAGATCGTTATCTTCCCTGTTGCATCCATTTTGAAGTTGTCAAGGAATGGCCATAAAATCGCTAAAAGCCTCGTGCTTTCACAGATATGTTTTGAAACAGAGTCTGGACGTCTGGGAGCCAGTGACATGTCCTACAGAAATTCGCAGAATTCTCACAGCTGTCTCGTCAGCTTCCTTCCTAACAAGGCCCCATCCTCTGCTTTACTGATGGTCTACAATGTGCTGGCCATTGCAGCGGCAACTTCTTGGCACTAGTCAGTCTACCTGAACGCAGATGCCGACCGACAGGCGCCAACCAACATGTCTGCACAATGAGACTGCGGACCTTGGCCATCCAGAAATGTTTCCACCCAGGTTCCACAGAAAAAACGCACTTCCCGTGGCCCACTTTCACCGTGCACTTTTACTGCAGTCATTTAAATCGGCACCCTATTCGTTTGGACGCAGGTTAAGCTTACCGTTATTCTTTCCCTAGAGCACACAAGCAAGAGCATCAACTATTGCCCACCATTTCATCATAACGTATGAAGTCAAGTCGTAATAAAGATCATCTTCCCTAAGAACATGAAGTAGCATAACACCGAATCAGAAGTGAGAGTGCTCTCCAATCTCTCACAACCTCCCCCTTCCTCTCAAATTTATTTGTGGGGAATGTCACACGTTAAAAGGTTAGTGTGACACAGAACAGAATATATTGTTACACTTTAGTTGGGTGATTATCAAAGCAACAAACACGAATCAATTTTTGTTCACCATAAATCCCAGCACAATGTTATTCCCTGTCTTTACCACATTCAACCAGGGGTCATCCATACACTCTCTGCTGCATGCCTACAAAATTAAAGTGGGAAATAAAAATGTGATGGGCCTACCATTGGGTCATATTATTGAAGACCCAGACTTAAATGACAATTACTAAATTGTTACAGGGTCATGCAGACATTTATCTACTCATTCATCTTAAAATTGGGACCAGAGAAGGTTATTCCCTAACCTGAATATAATGTTGTTGTCTTGAAGACTCTCTGCCCCACGGAAAATTACTACCCCTGCTCAATTATACACATGGCTGCATTCATTCCTTGATAGAACATTGATCACAAACACTCTCACATTCACCCAATGTAAAACGTTCCTAGGTTTCATTTTGCATGTCTTTTCTGTGCATCTTATTTCTCTAAAATATGTCAGTCTGTCCCTTAAGTACAAACATACGATCGACATGCAACAGGTAAATCTTTACACAAAACCAAAAAATAATACATGAGTTCATTAAAAAAAAAATAAAGCTTGATAAGAAAACATAGAAAATACAAGTAATCTTGTAAAACTGAAAGCAGCAAGGCAAATATAAAACATATGTAAAACAAACATATATAAAACACTTAATAAAAATGGTAAGCCTCCTACAGCTCGCTTCTCAAAGGTCTTTAGGGAGTCAAATTTTTTTTTTAAATTTACATTTGTCACACAAAACACCGCACTACACATGTTATGTAACAGGGTAGATGTGGCAGCTATGTGGGATGAGTTTGACGATCACCAGAAGACCCAGGCTGCATATAGACACAGTTTTGAGGTGAATCACCTCCAACCATCTCCGTCGCCATCGACCGTGTCTCCAGACATGTAATACCTCCACTCAGCGCTGTCCAGTGCACACCGCCGGCGTGGACCTCAGACTTCCATTGAGCAGTAGGTCCCTCGGGACCTTGTAGTGGCAGCGGCGGCGAAAGTGCTCCATTAAGGCTGTGCTCCAGCCCCCTGTTGACAGCTCGAGGGGCGAAGGGACTTGCCCACTCCTACTCCATTCATGCTGCCCTGTAGTCACTAAGTGGGTCACCATCGCCTGCTGTGTACCCCCTGCTCACACGGATATTGGACAGAATGCCGGATATTTGCCACGCCGGACATTTGCCACACCTGCCCCTTCGCCATCCCTCAGGTAAGGGACGCCCTTCCTCGTACTTCTTCTATCCGCTTTCAAACCGCCAACTCCACATCTTACTCGATACAACCAGTACATAAGGGACCTTCTTCTTCTTTGACATCTTGGCCGAATACAGAGCTTCTTCTGCGAAATCGAAATATTTATAACTTTTGGGAAACAAAAGCAATACCAACGATTATGTCAGTATGTAATTAGTTCTCCCAAATATAAACATAGAGTCCTCAGTCTGTACGGTACCTTCCTTTCACGCTTGCTGATTTCGACAGAAACAGTCCATCGCCTTGGGAGCAACAAGAAAGGAACGATGTAAAGAGAATGCGAATGTATGCTAATCATTTATTTTTGATCACTGCATTTGTGCCTACTTTAATTACTGCAACTGCATGCCCAAAAGACAACAAGGAAAGAAGAAATGGGTATGTGAATGTTTGAAAAGAAGAACAACAGACTCCATATTAATTTACTCTGTAAAATGCAATACGCCTTGTGGTGAAACATTATTTAATAATGTGTAGGGGGACAATGTTCAAAACATGACTGAAAATACGTTCACTAAGTAGAGATAAGAACATCTATGATTGATATGTCATCTAAAGTTGACATACATTTTTAAAATGTTAGAAATAAGGAAATGAAGTAATACAGAATGCTATGCTTGTAACATACGTTGTTGTTCTACATTGTTTAGCTCTGGTATTTACAGGGTCACAGAGAAAGCATCCTACGTTTTGGAGAGAAAAGCCGTAATTGTAATGATCTGCACTACAACAGAAACAGGAAGCACAATTTAAGGAAAATAACTGTAATGTGTGTTCCAGCTCACAAGCGAAATTGAACAGATAGTTCATGTGACTTAGTGTGGGCAGAGGTTATATTCGACAACCAGAATAAATTTATAACTGGTTCCTTTTACCGACCCCTGGTCTGAGATGAAACAGTTGCTAAACAGTACAGTTCAAAGAAAACTTGAGTCTCATCACAAATATGTAGCCTACACATACAATTATAGTTGGCAGTGACTTCAATCCACCTTCCGTATGTTGACAAAAATACATCTACAGATCCTATTGTAGATAGAAAACAACTTCCGTAATTGTTCTAAATGTTTTTCTTAAGATTGTCTTGAACAATTAGTTCACGAGGCCATTCAAATTGTAAATGGTTACGAAAACACACTTGACCTCTTAGCCACAAATAATCCTGAGCATCACGACTGATACAAGGATTAGTGAACACACAGTCATAGCGTGGCTCAATTCTGTAACAAAGAAATTCACCAAAACTAAACGCGAAATATATCTATTTATAAAAGCAACCAAAAATTCGGTTGACGTCTTTCTAAGAGACAGTCTCCAATCCTCCCAAACTATGTAAGTGAAGACCATGTGTGGCTTAAATTCAAAGAAGTAGTATCAACAGCACACGAGAGATTCACACCAAATAAATTAATAAGAGACGGAACTGATCCCCCATGGTACATAAAACACGACAGAAAGCTGCTGCAGGAGCACCGAAAAAGGCAAGTATAATTTAGACGAACGCAAAATCTCCCAGATTGGCGAAATTTTACTGAGGCTCGAAATTTGGTGCCGATTTCAATGCGAGATGCATTTAATAGTTTCCACAACGAAACTCTCACTAGAGCTGCGGCGAAAAATCCAAAGAGATTCTGGTTCCACGTTAAATAAATCAGCGGACAGGCTCAGTAAGCGACGAGGAGGAGGAGGAGGAGGAGGAGGTGGAGACAAGGGACCCAACCCTTCAGAGCAGGTAAAATCGTGGCAAATGTCCAGCGTGGCAAATGTACGGCATGGCAAATGTCCGGCGTGGCAAATGTCTGGCGTGTCAAATGTCCGGCATGGTAAATGTCCGCACACCGTTGGACGACCTTAACCGTCCATCTTGTCTGTATGGTGGCCTGTCTACCCAGCTGCTACAGCCCCCTGGTGTCTGCGACCTCTCCAACTGCCTGATATGTTGCCACAACTCAGCTGCTCACAGACTGCGCAGTGCTTACATGGAAGCTTAGTGCTGCGTTTTTACAAATATGTTTACAGCATAAATACAGTGAATTGTAATGAATGATAACTCCAAGAATAAAAAATAAAATGATTTACAGTTCCTTGACAAAAATATAATCTTATTCCATTTCACAAAAATTGGATATTACACTCCTGGAAATTGAAATAAGAACACCGTGAATTCATTGTCCCAGGAAGGGGAAACTTTATTGACACATTCCTGGGGTCAGATACATCACATGATCACACTGACAGACCCACGGGCACATAGACACAGGCAACAGAGCATGCACAATGTCGGCACTAGTACAGTGTATATCCACCTTTCGCAGCAATGCAGGCTGCTATTCTCCCATGGAGACGATCGTAGAGATGCTGGATGTAGTCCTGTGGAACGGCTTGCCATGCCATTTCCACCTGGCGCCTCAGTTGGACCAGCGTTCGTGCTGGACGTGCAGACCGCGTGAGACGACGCTTCATCCAGTCCCAAACATGCTCAATGGGGGACAGATCCGGAGATCTTGCTGGCCAGGGTAGTTGACTTACAACTTCTAGAGCACGTTGGGTGGCACGGGATACATGTGGACGTGCATTGTCCTGTTGGAACAGCAAGTTCCCTTGCCGGTCTAGGAATGGTAGAACGATGGGTTCGATGACGATTTGGATGTACCGTGAACTATTCAGTGTCCCCTCGACGATCACCAGTGGTGTAAGGCCAGTGTAGGAGATCGCTCCCCACACCATGATGCCGGGTGTTGGCCCTGTGTGCGTCGGTCGTATGCAGTCCTGATTGTGGCGCTCACCTGCACGGCGCCAAACACGCATACGACCATCATTGGCACCAAGGCAGAAGCGACTCTCATCGCTGAAGACGACACGTCTCCATTCGTCCCTCCATTCACGCCTGTCGCGACACCACTGGAGGCGGGCTGCACGATGTTGGGGCGTGAGCGGAAGACGGCCTAACGGTGTGCGGGACCGTAGCCCAGCTTCATGGAGACGGTTGCGAATGGTCCTCGCCGATACCCCACGAGCAACAGTGTCCCTAATTTGCTGGGAAGTGGCGGTGCGGTCCCCTACGGCACTGCGTAGGATCCTACGGTCTTGGCGTGCATCCGTGCGTCGCTGCGGTCCGGTCCCAGGTCGACGGGCACGTGCACCTTCCGCCGACCACTGGCGACAACATCGATGTACTGTGGAGACCTCACGCCCCGCGTGTTGAGCAATTCGGCGGTACGTCCACCCGGCCTCCCGCATGCCCACTATACGCCCTCGCTCAAAGTCCGTCAGCTGCACATACGGTTCACGTCCACGCTGTCGCGGCATGCTACCAGTGTTAAAGACTGCGATGGAGCTCCGTATGCCACGGCAAACTGGCTGACACTGACGGCGGCGGTGCACAAATGCTGCGCAGCTAGCACCATTCGACGGCCAACGCCGCGGTTCCTGGTGTGTCCGCTGTGCCGTGCGTGTGATCATTGCTTGTACAGCCCTCTCGCAGTGTCCGGAGCAAGTATGGTGGGTCTGACATACCGGTGTCAATGTGTTCTTTTTTCCATTTCCAGGAGTGTATTACAGCAATAATTTTAAATGATTAATTTTCTGTGTCCAAATCTTTATAGTATTAAGCAGTGGTGAGGTGTTGTACTGTGTGATAGTGTAGTGTTAATTTCCCACAACCGTTCATGCACTCAAAGTACTAAGCCAGCTTAGACTACACATTCACTTCAGTCATTCACATTCTACTACATATTCCAGCAACCCAACTACTATGAAAGATATGCAAATTACTATACTTCCATTTTGCTGTCGTTAAGGTGGCACTAACGCTGGTGTATGGCGTGAATTTCGATGAGTACCGATGTCACCAGACTGCTCTCTGTCCTATCCCAAAACAATGGCTGCAAAATTCTCTTTTTGCTGAAACTGTACAAATTTTCTCAGGTTATTGTACAAAGTTTCCACTCCAGCTCCTGAAACAAACATAAAAAGCACAAGGTATTATCGACATTTTACTGCAAAGCTACATTTTTCCATTCTTCTTTTTCTCACAAATTGATGGTCTGCCTCGTTCACTCTGCTAAAACATATCGAAGTGACTCGCACTTTCCATGCTCATACTGCATAGTACAAGATACCACCCATGATCTACCACTCAAGCACTCGTGAACTACTCCCGAAAGTCCACATGAACACCATCTCACAATAGCGCAGAAAACGACATGCGAAAACCACAAGCGAACAACCACAATGAACAACAACTGCTTTAGACGCGATAGCTCATCTGTGAAACCACACTCGAATAAAATATCCCATTCGCGAGAAACATCGCTTAAAAGGTGATATCAATACACAAAAAACATTCCATAGGTACATCGCGCCACTGGCGATGACAATAATCAACCCACAGCGAAGACACAATGCACTAGGCACTTGCATGGACAATACACGACCATCCTGCGAAGTGTCTCCAAACATCTCGCAAACTAATCTGAACGATGCCCATCTCACACACTACACTACAAATTACATACCGGGTCATACAGGGGCGTGTGCTGTGATGCACACACAATAAAAGAAGAAATATGATTTTAGCTCAGCTCTAAGATGTTACGAGAAGAATTCCATCCCCAGTACTCGTGCACTTGTTTCGGACTCGAAGATATAAAATTCGATCGTTGTTGTGACACCTGATTCTGTCGTTCCGAGCAAACTGCAAAACTGCTATGAGAACATATTAACTCAAATGAAATAGGACTCAAACAAACAGCGAAGTTTCCATCGTAAAATCGGCACATTTCTACTCTCAACAATTGTAATTTATTCAGCTCTGGATGACCAACTATACGTCTATAAACTTGCTACATGTTACGAAGAAATACTTGTACAGTTAAATTCTAGCAATGCCTAACTCTTGCGACTAGCAGTGATGGGAGAAGTTCCTATGTTAATTACCATGGTGAATCACAAGAAGGTCTAAAGAAATGATTGTTATCTTTAAAATTATTATAAGTAATCAAACTTATGCTATAATGCTTATGTTCGACTGATACCGACCATTAAACTATCTGTGGCTTCTTCAGAAGGTCAGTGGCGTTGGTTGCCATTTCCTCGCCCCCTTAGACCTGGGTTCGGTCCCTAAATCTCAATTTCCTCGATCTGAGCTCCATTTCTGTTGCCCCGTTGTCCATTCGCGCCCATCTTCAATTGTCATTGAAACCGGAGCCATGGTTTCGCCATCCATTGTTTTGTGGTCTGTAGCCTTCATTCCTTCTTGCTTTCCTGCCTCTGTCGCATAGTACATAATTATTGCAGTTCCCACTCCAGTCTCTTTGATGTTCAATTTCATTGCTCCCAAAATTTCCCAACCGTGAATGGTTTCCGTAAGGTGCTCCATTCCATGCACTTCCGTTCCTATTATTGTAACGGTCATAGTGTGGAGGCAACATAAAGCCTGCGACGTATTAGAGTTTCTACAGCCTGTCGAGGGCGTCATTTTTTTTTCCGTCGGGCGGAGTGTAACTTCTGCTATGTAATACTGAGGCAAACATCTTTTCTCCACACAGGTTTTGACGCAGTTGGCCACAGTGAGTCACTGATGTTTTGAGTTGGGTTTCTCCGGACGTTTGTCTTTCATCTCCAGCGGTGTTCTTGGAGAAAAACTTTCTGAAGATTCGTCGTTAAAAGATAGAGTATCTGGTAACTCGGGTTCTGGAAATTACTTGCGTGAAATTCCTAGTGTGAGTGTTAGTGGTTTGTATTCGATTTTCACATCAATAAAATTCGTAGGTTTTCATGTTACTCTGTCGTGTGACACATTGATTTAACCGGAATTGTTTCAGGACTCAATGGAAACGTTTTAATTTCCACATGTGAGGGTAACATTTGTTAATTGCATACCATTCCGGGTTACAACCATTGCTCATTGTGACAAAACATACATCCAAAACTTCCTGGCAGATTAAAACTGTGTGCCGGACCGAAACTCGAACTCGGGACCTTTGCCTTTCGCGGGCAAGTGCTCTACCAACTGAGCTACCCAAGCACGACTCACGCCCCGTCTTCACAGCTTTACTTCTGCCAGTATCTCGTCTCCTACCTTCCAAACTTTACAGAAGCGCTCCTGCGAACCTTGAAGAACTAGCACTCCTGAAATAAAGGATTTTGCGGAGACATGGCTTAGCCACATCCCCCAGGCTGTGACTAAGCCATGTCTCCTCAACATCTTTTCTCTCAGGAGTGCTAGTTCTGCAAGGTTTGCAGGAGAGCAACACTTTTCGAAAAGTGGTCCATGGAATGTTCAGCAGTCGTGACACAGTTCATGCATTGCTTTAAAATCGCACATTGCGTCCAACATCCTCAGCTAGGGCAAAATTACTTCAGCAATTTGTGACGCAATTGGCTGTCAGCCTCTTCCAGGAGCAATTGCAAAATTAATTCAAACTTCTGAATGATGTTCTTCAACCCTCATGCAGAAAGGGGACCTCCCAGTTTTCCCTTAATGAGTCGATACTCGCCAAGTGCAAAGCACTATTGCTGTTGTTTTCATAAACCAGCTTTGCGTATAACGCCCTGCTCATATCATCGAGACCCAGGTTGACTGTATTCATCTGTAATGGATATTGATGGCTGTGTTTCAATCCTGTGTCACCATAGCAGTACCAGAGCCTGACGGAAAGTCATGAAACTAGCGCTACTAACAATGCAAATCCTGCAATGCGCAGTTTTAACATCATTCTTACCAAGTTGGGTACTCACAGGGTAAATATTTTTCAGTCTGCACTGGCTCAAATGACGAGTATTTTATTATAACGATCCTGTTCTTAAACATGTCTGATGTCAGGAGCTGTTACATCTCCTCTATATGGTTTACTAACGGCTTTGGGAAAGTATTTGATAATCTGTTTCATATAGATTCCGATTGAATTACTTAAATTGTTGTTGTTTTCTTTGTTCATTGAAGCATGTGGCTGTGGGTCATCCTGTTCATGTTATAATACCAGTAAGTGTAACTGTTTGCAGTCATTATTCAGAACATTGCAAGAGTGTTTTACTTAGTGATTTTTGGTAATTCCAATTTAATTAATTGAGTTTATGACATATCTTTGTCATGTATTAGCCCGTTCATGTGGTAACATCAGTAAATATTTCTAAACTGCTCTCCTTTATTACTTCAACTATCACACGAGTGATTATATATTTCATGTAGTTTATGATGTAATGAAGTGAATTTATACCATTCCCTTCGTGAACCACGTATCCAGGTTCAGTAGGGCCATACTAGGAAGCGAGTAGAGGTTTCGTAAGGCTTGAGTGTGCAGTGCATCTTTGTTCCGTATGTTTTCCTTTTATCTAAAGCGCACAGATAATCTTTTCCAAGTTATTCCACTTGATTCAGTGAGCGTCAGATGTGTATCATTTTTCCTGTTCATATCTGAAAAGTTATGATTAATAGGATTTTCTTTCTACCTACGTGTCTTTTATTAGTAATAGCGTGTTTTCTTTCGTCTGAGTCAATATCTTTCCACTGAATATATATTTCTGGCTTATTTCACTACCCGTTCAAAGGGTGGGACATAAGTTACCTGTACAATAAATATCAGAATATTAAATTATTTTTTAATCAACAACCAGTAACTGTGACACACCCCTGATAATAATTAATTAAAATTGAATTGTTAAGCGAGTTGCATACGGTTTGTACTTCTCAAAACGAAAATCTAGAGCATTTTTAAAGGAGCCTCCTCCAATTACAGTTGACGAGTCTTGGAGATCTTACAAACATGGGATCAGAATGGCCTGCAGGGATGAAGTCATGCAGGAAGAGTACATACTCTGACGTTATGAGGACAGAAACAGAATGTGAATGATGTACCCTGCACTATTAATTTCCCCCCAACGAACACAAAAGGTGTACAGTCTATGCAGTCTGTCGTTCCTAGCCTAATAATGCCCAAAGCACGTCATGTGTCTCACTGATTTCCTGCTTCTTTTTCCTGGTCTGTTGCCAGCACTGACCAAAAGGCAGAATGTGATATTATCAGTAAATACTACTTTGCATCGTTCACTTCTTCCGCAATATTTTTGTGGCTGCCATGAGACAGGCAATGGCCACACGACTGATGAAGCTACATTCCTTAGAATACCGATTCACCTAAAAACTGTCTCAGAATATTTCACTGTCACACAAAAATCTGAGCATGTTTCTATTAATCAACAGTCAGCGTGTTTCATCGTCTAATGCAGCATAAGGTACCGGTTCGAAGAAGTCACAAACATTTTATCTTGCGCAAGACGTAATCGAGGCCACTAAGTTTAAAGAACACGTGAGTGATTCTTGGAGGGGAACAATTGGCTACATCTTGTGCTCTTTCAAAAAAATTAATGGTGGCCCTCAACTACGTACCCTCAGACTCAGAGTTGAAATATTAAAAGTTTTAGCTGGTTTCCTGGTCTAGGGGCTTGGATACATAGTTGCGGCATTACAAGCCAAATACTGCTGAGTCTCCAGTATACGAGTATACACATTACTCGAATGGTTGAAGGTTCCTATCACTCGGCAATTGCGAATTTTGAAGGTAACATAGAAATTTGTAAATGAAAAATTACAATTAAATAAAATCTGCAGGTACTATTTTTAACGACTTTAAATGATGAGTATGATAGCAGAAGTACCTTTAAGAATGCTGTTTATTACTGCAAAACACTTATTGGTGTCGATGCTCCAGCAATTAAATAAAATGTAAGTTGAATGACAGGGAAACAATAGATTCCTCCTTCATGTAATTAGTTATGAACAACAACACAGCTCGTGAGATACTCACTTCTAAATGCATACTATGTCTTCACTGCAGAAGCCACGGAAATCTCACAAGTGCACAAGCCGGCACTACGAAATATTTATATCTCCTGCGACCACGCGCAAACTGCTCAACAGTCTCCAAGTATTTCCTGCGACCGTCCGTCGCGCCTTCTCGTCCAGCATATCCCCCAGTGTCTTCCGCTAACCGACGCTCCTCCGACACTTTCATAATCTCTCTCCATTGACTTCGGTAGTCGCCTACCGTAGTAACGAGCGCTGTGATTGGCTAGAGCGCTACTGCCATTTCTCCAAGCCAATGCACACTCACAAACATATTGAAACACATAAGAAATACTGGATTTACATTTAAATAACTTGAAATTAAATAAATATTCCTACAGCTGGACCATAAACACGCTCTAACACACATTATTAAATACATAAACAAATAAAATAAACATATATCAAAGGAACAGAAACAAAACTAGGCAAGTAGCCTAATGTCTCTGTGCTTTCTAAAATATTTTGACCAATTTCTTCACGAATAGTTTATATCGGATATAAACAAAGACATAGACGAATAAATATATTTATAAGCATGCTGTTACCATTTTTTCGTGTAGCTGTGGAGTACTTATGGCCTGATGCGATCAAAAGTAATCGGACACTTTGATCTCCAATAACTCATGTACTATTCAATTTACATGCCTGTAATTCATACCAATTTAGGTTTACACCAATAGCTTTCTAAAGACACGTCGATCGACAAAATCGGATGAACCGTTTATATTTTTAGATTTTGGAAATTCGTCGCTAAGTGTTACTTGTATAATTTAAAGTCAGATACTAAACTTTAAACTAATAAAGGTATTGAAAATCTGACTACACCACCAGAATCTTTGTGCAAATAATGGTAATGTACATGTTTCTTTTTAAGTTATCATGATTCCTCTGGTTATTATTAATTTGTATATGAACTGTGAAATGTCTGCCATTATGGTTTCACAAAGTCCGCCATCGTTGGCACTCCCCGCATAGAGATCTCCTTCACCGACAAAAAGCACAGTCCTCGACACAGCGTCAACATGAAATACCCAGCCATGCGGTCGGCCTGGACCACGTGCTGGGGCTACCCCCGTTGCTCCAGCTAATGTTCCCCATCACTGGTTGCTGACGAGCCCTGGCTTGTCGAGCAGCTCGTGCGGCCACGCCAACTCCGAACTTAGAATGTTTTCAGGGCGCCACAACTCGCCCATTACCTCACAAGCTTCAAAAGCAGAAAATAAACGAACGGGAGAACTCGTAATAACGACGTTTTAGGCTGAGAGTGAGGCTATATTGTATCAGCATCTCGCATTTCACTGATCCTGACAATCGAGGTACTCACGAGCGGCATTGAGGTCACCTGCTTGTCTCGGTAGTTGCAGAAAACTTCAAACAATGGTGCAGATACATGTAAGGAAATGTGGCCATACAATTTTATGCTGCTGTATTGTTGGGTGAATTTGGTAGACAAATCGTTATTCAGGAATTAATAGGGCAATTCATTGAGACATCGTTCAGCCACTTTCTTGAAGTCCTTCACGGAAACAGGAGCCCGACTCTCGAATAACCTCTCGAATAATATTAGGGAACGGAATAACATCTCCAGCTTCAGGAGACAGTTAACGACATATCTACTAAAGCAACAATAAGGATTACCATTGTCTCTATACGCACTTGTTTCCCTTGTACATCCTTATTTGCAACCAGTTCTTTCTCTTTTTCCTAATATTCTTAGTTGGTGCAGTCACTTTAAATTTTCATTCCCCATAATTCGTTGTATTAGAAAACATCTACATCATAGACCTGTGAGTTCTCTTTTTATCTGGCACTATCATTATTGTTATTATTGTCAGTATTATTATTATTATTGTTACTTTTATTACTATTATCACCATTAGTGACAGCAGCTACAGTAGTACAAATAGGGACAGTATGAACTTTGTGAGTTCACAATCAGTATTATTTACCTACATGTCACTTGAGACATTCACAGTATCTTAATATTATTTGTCGAATCAAAATTGTTATTTTTTTAGGGAAATGTGAAATAAAGAAGGCACTGTATGTGTGAAACAATGGTCCTATGTAGGAGAGGGCCAAAGGCTCCAATCATATAGGGTTGAATAAATAAATACGCTACTGTATTGGATGCACACAATAACAAATTTGAATTCGAAATGGCTGTGAGCACTATGGGACTTAACATCTGAGGTCATCAGTCCCCTAGAACTTAGAACTACTTAAACCTAACTAACCTAAAGACATCCCACACATCCATGCCCGAGGCAGTATTCGAACCTTCGACCGTTGCGGCCCCGTGGTTCCAGACTGTAGCGCCTAGAACCGCTTGGCCACACTGGCCGGCTAAATTTGAATTCGGCACCAGATGGTACACTCTTTGGGTTTGTACCGGTTCCTAAGCCGCGTAAGTCGATGTCTGAGTGATGCTGTCTTATGGTTTACTTTCCTCTCTTTGCCTTTGGATTTATAACTTCTTGAACGTATTCTGTATTTGTTGGCCTTTCGTTGTTCCGTACCTTATTTCTTCAAGAAAAGAGTGATTTACGTGGAAGGCCACTAGAGTATCATTACAATGAGTTGGAAACAGTCTGTAAGAAATGAAAGTGATGAAACAAGCAAAAACCAATGAAGACTAGTCAAGGGTGATAGGCATGCAATTGATTCAATGCTGCAAGAGAGCTTTCATAAAATCTGCAGCTCAAAACTTTAAAATTATGATATTTAATTGCAGATCCAACTGGTTTCTGATTGATTAATTGACTACCTCAGTAAGTGTTATCAGGTACATGCTTTTTAGATATAGCACAGTCAAAAAAGTGGTTGCACATGAGAAAGTAACAACTGTTTTCCTGCAGTGTATGTCAGTCTAGAGGGAGCAAAATCGTGAAATTTATTCCTCGTCGTACTGATCGGTTTTATCCCAAGTATTTATGGCATGAGGAGTAGCTCAAACATGTGGAAGTGCTATAGAACAGTATCGGAAGAAAAATTTCAATGTTTAGTCAGCACACAGCTGAACTGTTTCCTTAGCGCTGTTCTGATAAGACCGGTAAAATTGTTGTTCACTGAACTTCACTTTGTAGACTGCAGAGTGATTTTCCAAGTCCTTGAATTCAGATAGCAATGTAATTAGTGTATCATATAAAAGTGAATGATAATGCCATGGTAATCCGGCACTCGTGAGAACCGTTGTGCAACTGTGGCTTGCTGCCTTTCATCCATTAGATTATTGGTCCTTTCTGCTGAACAATCAAGCGGACTTACAATGTCGGGAGAAATATTGGTCCTTTTTTGGGAAGTATCTGGGTTCGTTGTTCATGGACGCTCCGGCTATCTCACGTGTTCCAGGTAAGAGAAGAGATAGCTGACGATCGTTCAGGATTCGAGATCGAGTTCAGCCCGTGTATGTAGGGGGCAGAGCTCCTCATCATGCGAAAAAAAACGACTTGGACGATCTCGGTGGTCAGTTGTTGTAGGATTTTCTGTCCTTGTTAGTATGGTATTTATTTTGGAATTGAAACAAAAATAAATAAATAAAAAGAAGAACCTCTGGTATCTCCCACTTCGATGTCTTTTCCAGACCCTTGAAAGCCGCGTGGGATTAGCCGAGCGGTCTAAGGCGCTGCAGTCATTGACTGTGCGGCTGGTCCCGGTAGAGGTTCGAGTCCTCCCTCGGGCATGGGTGTGTGTGTTTGTCCTTCGGATAATTTAGATTAAGTAGTGTGTAAGCTTAGGGACTGATGACCTTAGCAGTTAAGTCCCATAAGATTTCACACACATTTGAACGTTTTTGAACTAGATCCTTGAGGAGGGCGACAGTGGCCAGACCTCGAATGGCGATGCCTACCCTCTATGCCGCCATGCTCCATCCCAGAAAAACAAAACTATCGTAATTGACCGTTCTGTGGAGGGAAGGCTGCGTTAGCTCTAGGTTGTAGTCTCTCTAGAGGCCTCAGCAGTTTGTGTGCTTTTTATTTCTTCTCTTATCAGGCTGAAAGTTTTCGGATGGAAATTTTACTTTAAAAAGTAGCAAAATAGCTGCATAGCAAGCAGGAGACACGGGTTCGATTCCCGGCCTTGGTGCAAATTTTCACTCGTCGCTTCAGTATATAAACATAAAATCATATCTGTATGAGACCAATAAATATGAAATTGTATGATTTCATCCGAATGATTATTCTTATGAGTTCAAATGGCTCTGAGCACTATGCGACTTAACTTCTGAGGTCATCAGTCGCCTAGAACTAATTAAACCTAACTAACCTGCCCGAGGCAGGATTCGAACCTGCGACCGTAGCGGTCGCTCGGCTCCAGACTGTAGCGCCCAGAACCGCACGACCACTCCGGCCGGCCTATTCTTATGAGTATTTACTGTACTGTGAAAATTATGTTGAAATCTACACACATTTAATTTCATATCACTACAGAAGGTAGCATCACTTCTTCTCCACAGAGAGAATTTGTTAATGGAGAGCTACAAAGCAAATGAATGAATCAGCATCGCATGAGCTGAACAAGTTCGGTTTTGCTTAGATCGGCGCTCATGCCCTTACTTTCGACGAATGCGAATTATCCTGGGCTCTAATTAAAACTGCATCTCGTTCGCTTAACCGGAGTCGGCCGACTGTGATGCGAATCTCATTTAGGAGGGCGATCGGATCGCACGCGCTCCGCCGGCGGAATTCCCAGTCCGGCCGTCCGGCGGTCGTTCAGGGCGGCATTCACCGCCACCCAGCCGGTAGCCAGCAGCACCGACACACGGGCCCTCTTGAGAGAACGCCTAATGCGTTACTTTTAGGCGTTCGTAAAATTTTCAAAGCAGTCGGTAAGGATTTTCTATTTCGTAGGAGCAGGAATATAAACGTTACACCCTGCTATACGAACAGGGACGAAACACGAAATTAGAGATGCTACTGGACATCGAATCGTTTTTATCTGAATTTCGTCTCTCACTAATTTATCGAAAAATCAAGCTGGTATTTTTAGGATGAATAGACAAACTACGGACCAGAGAGACGTTGCCAATATTCTGAATTTAAATGTGATGGAGGACGTCCGTCGACATTCTTACAAGGGGAAACTCTCCATCGCAGCCCCGTCAGATTTAGTGGTAAGATGGGCCAGTGGATAGCTCGTCGAAAACTTACCACAGACCAAGCAGGAGAACAGGAAGAAAGTGTACTGAACTGCGAAAAAGAAAGCAAAATAGAAACAGTGAGCAGTGCAAGCTTAAGACGTGCAAGATCGAGCAGTGTAGTATTGCCATGGTGTCGTGGTCAGGTGATCGCAGTGTCACACTACAAGGGGATGAACCGTGTTCAAAACTCTATAGCGCCAACGTTTTTTTCAACCGTCACTGAAATGTTTGTTCTCTGTCTGTAGTCTTGGCAATTGTCATACAATACATTGGTTATATAATATGTGCCACGTGGTAAGAATACATTACCACCACAAGAAAATCTTATAAGTAGTGAGAGCAGGCGAGATACGACATTCACATCTCACTGAAATGAAAACAACAAATAAACGGGTGTGAACGACGTTACAACAAAGTAATTCAGGAGTCAAAATATCCAAATCGGAACGCAACTTCAAAAACATTAAAAACGTATGTTTTGACAGAGCACACAGAAAACTGTGTGATTGTGAAACTGTTGCGATCATTTGTTGCAGCTTATGTGGCAAACTATTACGTTTTAATCATTACTTTGTGAGTGATCACATTCACATTCATACGAACACCTATATGGGGCAAGGAGGCATATCTCACTCATTCACCAGGAGTGCAAGTTAGGTGCGTTGATAAGAGATTCCCATCATATGGCATACGTACTCTCACTAATCCCGTATATGACACACCAGACGTGTTTTCTGGTGTGGGATTCGGTTGACTTGTCGTCTTGTCATCAAACGTTTGCGGTTCCCATTCGAAAGCCATCTCATTTCGACTACTAATAGAGCAGTTTTATTGTGAGTGCCTTCCTTACACATTGCTGTTGCAAACGGATATCACACCACAACATATAAATAAATTTGAATATAGCGAACAAACACGCCAATGACCGGGTAGGTAGTTCATAATTTTGTGAAAAAAAATATGGCCCAAGGGAGTCTAGAACAGGGCTCGCCCGGTTTGGACTCCAACACCGTGATCACTTAACAACGGGGCTGTGACTTGGCGTTCTTGTTCGATGTTGAACTTCTTCAGCTTGAACCGTTCACTGTTCCAATTTTGCTTTTTTCCCGAGTTCAGTACACCTTCTTCCTGTACTCGTGCTTGACTTGTCTTCAGTTTTTGACAGGATGTCCACTGGGCCCCCTTACCGTTAAATGTGAGGGGGGGGGGCGCTTGCGATGGCGAGTTTCTTTTGTTAGCAGGAAGGAAGATTACTGAATAACGCCTCGTCGACGATGAGTTGGAAATTGGATTTTTTAAGGGTAGGAAAGCAAATCGGTCGTGATTTTCTTAAAGGACTCATGTTTGAGCGATTTAGGGAAACCTCGAAATGCTTGCAAAATCCGTTCAGGGATGGGTAGGTGTTCCCGTATAGTAACTATTTTGTAATTTATCAGTGAAATTTTAAAACTTATTTTGTCTATTAGTATCTGAGAATAGTGCAATAAAACATGACAAAGAGTTATATTTTAGTTTGAAAATCACACAGGGGTGCAGAAGGCTATAAACTTTAAAGATGGCCCATATTTTGGCGGACAAAGCTCCGTCATTTTCAGCGGGTGAATGTGAGGTGTTAACTGGTGATTGTTTAAAATGTAGACAGGAATGGGTACCGTCGTCACGTCGGACTCAGCTGCAGTTATGACTAGAAGATGTATCGCTATGGGAAGGCTTGTTTATTGTCGATTAAAAATAAGAATTGCACATGTTAATAATCGTTGCCACGAAGTTTCCAAACTCACCACTCTTTCTTTAGTTGTCAGAACTTTCATTTAGTTAATAGTGAGCTACAAGTATGAGTAATATTAACAGATACTGACTATAAATTACAAAAGTTTCTGTGAACTAACATTGGAAAATGGACTTCATAGGTTATCGGAAAGTACGGAAGTGTTCGCCCAAGATGTCTATATTCTGCTACAATATCGGTTAGCTGCATACCTGTCCTCCCTATGATCAGGAATATAAAGTTGTTATTCAATACAGAATTCTCGAACACTTCTAGAAGTGATTGCCGTGGTCCCACAAAACCTCTCGTTTAGCCAATTGTAGCAATATGAGGCCGATCGCAGTGAGACAGAACTACAGTAATGGCTGTCTAGCATATTTGTTTCGTTATCACAAATGGAAAATTATGCTACTTTCTTCGGAGTAACGGCATTTTTGAGCAGACGTAAACTCAAAGCAGTTGCAACTGCCGCAGGACGGTAATGAAACATCGTCTCTTCATACTCGATCTTGTTTGGGTACACAGAAGAACCGGCCAGCGATTCTCGGAAGGAACCACCGTCCCCAGCCTGTTGCAGCACAACTTAAACGTGATAGTCCTGCTGTGATCCTCGTCTTCGCTGATATTTTTGGTTGTCGTGCCGTTGGTCGTGTGGATGGGAATTGATTAGGTTGTCGGATGGTTCTTCAGCCGTCCCTAGGTCGTGCTCCCACCCTATTATTTAGTGTTACGCTTGGCTGCCTGTCTCACCTAAGATATTGTTAGAGTTTCCTCCCCAGGCCGACCCTTGGAATACTTCTGGGCACCACTGTTCTGCTGTTTGTGATTGTGATTTTCTTTTGTCGCAAGTACTGTGCCAGGCCTTCAGCCATGTATAAATTTTGTCTGTTCTATGTTCAGTATATGGCCTTCAGCTGAACCTTATTTGGAGTATTTTATGATTAGGCCTTCAGCCATGTTTATTTAAAATTCTTGTTTGCTCTATATTTAGGCCTTCAGCTGCGTTTGTTTTAAAATCTGTGGCTTTCAGCCGTAATGTGTAAAATCCTGCCTGTATGGTTTCTCTTTAATTATCTTGAATTCTTAAAATGGCCTTCATCCGTACTGTGTAAATGTTTATCTTAAGGTTTGTCTCTAATTATTTTGAATAATTCTTGGGGCCTTCAGCCGTCAAGATATTTCTAGTTTTCTTGAGAGCGTTTCCTGTTGTACTGTGTAAATGCTTGTCTTTAAAGGTTCCTTTTTATTATGTTGAAATATTATTGGGCTTTTAGCAGAGGAATTCATTTAAATTTTCCTTAATATGGCTTTTAGCCGAAATTTGTAAATGCTTACATTTTAAAGAATTTCCTTTGCTGATCTGAAATATTATTTGGGCCTTTAGCTGAGACGATATTTTAATTTTACTTAAGTAAGGCCTTCAGCCGTTTGTCTAAATTCTTGTGCCTTAAAAGGAATTATTTAAACTTTTTTATTGAGAAGTGACTTGGGCCCTCAGCCGTGAATTGATCCTTGTTGTTTTAAAGAGAAAACTGTGGATTGGTTTTCGAGGAATAAAGTTGTGTGTTCTTGTGCAACTAAAACTGATCTTGGTCCCTTTCCACAACCTGATCCGCCCTGTCCTGAACCGGATTTCAGTATTGTCAATAAAATTTATGAAGTATGAAGCATTATTTTGGAAAAGTTATAGTCTATTCTGCATTACTGTAGGGTTGACAGCTATCCAGCTCCGACGAGAAGAGGGGTCAAGGTGGAGGGAGGGGGGATCGGGTGAGCGGGGCAGCGGGTGCTCTACCTCTGGGGCCCACATTGTAGATGGGTCCCAGGCGTCACGCAAAACGCTCATCTGGCACATTTATTAACCTTAAGAGTAACACAACTGGAATTACCAGGTATAATATTTCCCTGATGATAAACTGGTATAAATACACTCTCTCTCTCTCTCTCTCTCTCTCTCTCTCTCTCTCTCTCTCTCTATATATATATATATATATATATATATATATATATATATATATAGAGTGTTACAAAAAGGTACGGCCAAACTTTCAGGAAACATTCCTCACACACAAAGAAAGAAAATATGTTATGTGGACATGTGCCCGGAAACGCTTACTTTCCATGTTAGAGCTCATTTTATTACTTCTCTTCAAATCACATTAATCATGGAATGGAAACACACAGCAACAGAACGTACCAGCGTGACTTCAAACACTTTGTTACAGGAAATGTTCAAAATGTCCTCTGTTAGCGAGGATACATGCATCCATCCTCCGTCGCACGGAATCCCTGATGCGCTGATGCAGCCCTGGAGAATGGCGTATTGTATCACAGCTGTCCACAATACGAGCACGAAGAGTCTCTACATTTGGTACCGGGGTTACGTAGACAAGAGCTTTCAAATGCCCCCATAAATGAAAGTCAAGAGGGTTGAGGTCAGGAGAGCGTGGAGGCCATGGAATTGGTCCGTCTCTATCAGTCCATCGGTCACCGAATCTGTTGTTGAGAAGCGTACGAACACTTCGACTGAAATGTGCAGGAGCTCCGTCGTGCATGAACCACATGTTGTGTCGCACTTGTAAAGGCACATGTTCTAGCAGCACAGGTAGAGTATCCCGTATGAAATCATGATAACGTGCTCCATTGAGCGTAGGTGGAAGAACATGGGGCCCAATCAAGACATCACCAACAATGCCTGCCCAAACGTTCACAGAAAATCTGTGTTGATGACGTGATTGCACAATTGCGTGCGGATTCTCGTCAGCCCACACATGTTGATTGTGAAAATTTACAATTTGATCATGTTGGGATGAAGCCTCATCCGTAAAGAAAACATTTGCACTGAAATAAGGATTGACACATTGTTGGATGAACCATAAGCAGAAGTGTACCCGTGGAGGCCATTCAGCTGCTGATAGTGCCTGCACACACTGTACATGGTACGGAAACAACTGGTTCTCCCGTAGCACTCTCCATACAGTGACGTGGTCAACGTTACCTTGTACAGCAGCAACTTCTCTGACATTAAGGTTATCGTCAACTGCACGAAGAATTGCCTCGTCCATTGCAGGTGTCCTCGTTGTTCTAGATCTTCCCCAGTCGCGAGTCATAGGCTGGAATGTTCCGTGCTGCCTAAGACGCCGATCAATTGCTTCGAACGTCTTTCTGTCGGGACACCTTCGTTCTTAAAACCTGTCTCGATACAAACGTACCGCGGCACGGCTAATCCATACATCAAATGGGCATTTGCCAACTCCGCATTTGTAAACATTGCCCTGACTGCAAAACCACGTTCGTGACGAACACTAACCTGTTGATGCTACGTACTGATGTGCTTGATGCTAGTACTGTAGAGCAATGAGTCGCATGTCAACACAAGCACCGAAGTCAACATTACATTCCTTCAATTGGGCCAACTGGCGGTGAATTGAGGAAGTACAGCACATACTGCCGAAATTAAAATGAGCTCTAACATGGAAATTAAGCGTTTCCGGGCACATGTCGACATAATATCTTTTCTTTATTTGTGTGTGAGGAATGTTTCCTGAAAGTTTGGTTCAAATGGTTCAAATGGCTCTGAGCACTATGGGACTCAACTGCTGAGGTCATTAGTCCCCTAGAACTTAGAACTAGTTAAACCTAACTAACCTAAGGACATCACAAACATCCATGCCCGAGGCAGGATTCGAACCTGCGACCGTAGCGGTCTTGCGGTTCCAGACTGCAGCGCCTTTAACCGCACGGCCACTTCGGCCGGCTGAAAGTTTGGCAGTACCTTTTTGTAACACCCTGTATATATATATATAACGGACGCGCTACGGAGGAGTAGTCTGAATGGGACGAAAATCGGTAGAAGTGATATACACTCCTGGAAATTGAAATAAGAACACCGTGAATTCATTGTCCCAGGAAGGGGAAACTTTATTGACACATTCCTGGGGTCAGATACATCACATGATCACACTGACAGAACCACAGGCACATAGACACAGGCAACAGAGCATGCACAATGTCGGCACTAGTACAGTGTATATCCACCTTTCGCAGCAATGCAGGCTGCTATTCTCCCATGGAGGCGATCGTAGAGATGCTGGATGTAGTCCTGTGGAACGGCTTGCCATGCCATTTCCACCTGGCGCCTCAGTTGGACCAGCGTTCGTGCTGGACGTGCAGACCGCGTGAGACGACGCTTCATCCAGTCCCAAACATGCTCAATGGGGGACAGATCCGCAGATCTTGCTGGCCAGGGTAGTTGACTCACACCTTCTAGAGCACGTTGGGTGGCACGGGATACATGCAGACGTGCATTGTCCTGTTGGAACAGCAAGTTCCCTTGCCTGTCTAGGAATGGTAGAACGATGGGTTCGATGACGGTTTGGATGTACCGTGCACTATTCAGTGTCTCCTCGACGCTCACCAGTGGTGTACGGCCAGTGTAGGAGATCGCTCCCCACACCATGAAGCCGGGTGTTTGCCCTGTGTGCCTCGGTCGTATGCAGTCCTGATTGTGGCGCTCACCTGCACGGCGCCAAACACGCATACGACCATCATTGGCACCAAGGCAGAAGCGACTCTCATCGCTGAAGACGACACGTCTCCATTCGTCCCTCCATTCACGCCTGTCGCGACACCACTGGAGGCGGGCTGCACGATGTTGGGGCGTGAGCGGAAGACGGCCTAACGGTGTGCGGGACCGTAGCCCAGCTTCATGGAGACGGTTGCGAATGGTCCTCGCCGATACCCCAGGAGCAACAGTGTCCCTAATTTGTTGGGAAGTGGCGGTGCGGTCCCCTACGGCACTGCATAGGATCCTACGGTCTTGGCGTGCATCCGTGCGCCGCTGCGGTCCGGTCCCAGGTCGACGGGCACGTGGACCTTCCGCCGACCACTGGCGACAACATCGATGTACTGTGGAGACCTCACGCCCCACGTGTTGAGCAATTCGGCGGTACGTCCACCCGGCCTCCCGCATGCCCACTATACGCCCTCGCTCAAAGTCCGTCAACTGCACATACGGTTCACGTCCACGCTGTCGCGGCATGCTACCAGTGTTAAAGACTGCGATGGAGCTCCGTATGCCACGGCAAACTGGCTGACACTGACGGCGGCGGTGCACAAATGCTGCGCAGCTAGCGCCATTCGACGGCCAACACCGCGGTTCCTGGTGTGTCCGCTGTGCCGTGCGTGTGATCATTGCTTGTACAGCCCTCTCGCAGTGTCCGGAGCAAGTATGGTGGGTCTGACACACCGGTGTCAATGTGTTCTTTTTTCCATTTCCAGGAGTGTACATGTACAGGCAATGAATTGAATACAATTTCAGGAAAAATTGGGTAATTCATTCAAGACAAAGAGCTTTACAAATTGAGCAAGTCAGTAACACATTGGTCCACCTCTAGTCCTTATGAAAGCAGCTATTCTCCTTTGCATTGATTGATAGAGTTGTTAGATTTCCTCTTGAGGGATTTCGTTGCAGATTCTGTCAGCTAGCACATTAGATCCTCAAAATCCCAAGATGGTTGGAGGACCCTGCCCATATGCTTCTAACGTTCTCAGTTAGGAAGAAGTCGACCTAAAAACGGTAGAGTTTTGCGAGCAGTAGAAATTCTTGATATGTGCGAGCGGGCATTATCTTGCTGAAATGTAACCCTAGGATGGCTTGCCATGAAGGGCAACAGAACAGGGCATAGAATGTCGTCGACGTACCGCTGTGCTGTAAGAATGCCACAAGTTACAACCAGAGCGGTACCGCTATGAAAAGAAACGACAGACTCGACCATCAGTCCCGACTGTCGAGCGGTATGGCGTACGACAGTCAGGTTGGTATCCCACCGCTGTCCAAGACGTCACCAGAGACGCCTTCGCTGGTCGTCGGGGCTCAGTTCGAAGCGGGACTCATCACTGAAGGCAATTCTAGTCCATTCAACGATATTCCACTCCGAAGCTGTGTCTAGAGATTTGAGAAGCACTTACTCTTCAATACATCATCCAATTTCTCTGAAACTGTAATCATATGTGTGACTTTACCGTCTACATAACATCCTCCGCTTCCCGTCCCATTCTGATAATTTTTTGTGGTGTGTCGTTATTTTTGTCTTAGGGTGTATTTACCACCCCTTGTATCACAGCACACCTAGAAATAAATAATAATTTGAACGTGTTCGTTCATAGCTATTCTCAGAAACTACATACTTCCATAGATTTCATTGTGTGCTAGGAAAATGTTTTGAAACTTAAAGGATTAAAATTAAAAAGTGTGAATGTAAGAAAGATGAATGTATAGAAGTCTCATTTTACAGTCGGAAGAATGCCATCTCCTCTACAGAAACTGTAACACCTGACACTCAATTACGGAGTGAGCCGTTCCTCCTTAAAGAATAACGAGTGCGCTGCTGTACTGCGAAACAGACAAAGGCGGATGGAAGCCACTCTTGTTGCCGAGCGACTTGCCTTATTGTCTTCTATGTTCTCAAGCTGGCTATCGGGCGTAACTCGACACTTGTGGAATCATATTCCCCGTCGCCTTCTTCTTTATGTAATCAAGAATAGCAAAGCGTAGGCGCTTCCCGAGGCGTTATTTGGTTTCACCGAACGGCACGTGCGGTGCCGTCTGCACTGCGCTATGATTAACGGTCGCCTTCACAGCAGCTTCGTTGTGTTAATCACGAGCGTGGAGTCACTGTGCTGGAGACATCCAAGAGGACGTTGTTGTGGATTGGCAAGACAGCCAACCCACTATGAGAGGAAGCCGAAAGGCACGCGTTTTATTTCACGCAGGCTGGCGTGAGGTCTGGAACAGGTCAAGGGAATGAGACTAACAAAAAACGTACGTAGCTGCTGTAATACATAATTGGTGAACATCGCTCTTGACGGTACATGTTTTATAGCATCAATAGTAACTGGTAATGGCGCCTTGCTAGGTCGTAGCAAATGACGTAGCTGAAGCCTATGCTAACTATCGTCTCGGCAAATGAGAGCGTATTTTGTCAGTGAACCATCGCTAGCAAAGTTAGTTGTACAACTGGGGCGAGTGCTAGGAAGTCTCTCTAGACCTGCCGTGTGGCGGCGCTCGGTCTGCAATCACTGATAGTGGCGACACGCGGGTCCGACGTATACTAACGGACCGCGGCCGATTTAAAGGCTACCACCTAGCAAGTCTGGTGTCTGGCGGTGACACCACATTCCTCCCCCGCAAATCGGCGGACGGTTGTGGCATAAGGCTTCCGCCCGCCGTGGGGAGGACCCCACGTTGACGTATGCGACGAGGTGGGGAGCCTAACAACAGGCGAGGCTGTGCCACACGCACCCTGCCATTCAGACCGAGGGGAGCTAGGAAACGCCTGAAAACCTGCTTCAGGGTGCACGCCAACATGCGGTGTATGCGCCCGTAGAGAGTCAGGAGGGGCCGAAGGGTCGACCTCCATCGGGCCGGGGCACACGACGGGCGAAGACGACATATGGTCCGGAGAGGGCGAGAGTTCCATGTCGGAAGACAACTGGTCACGGGAAGCGATCGGCGGCGTGTGACCCAGGGAGGCGCCCGGCGGTTGCAGCGACGCGTCGACTGCGGGCGTCGCCGGCGGGAGAACAGGCGGCGGCGGCGGCGGTGGCGGCGCGTCGCAATGGGACAAAATGGAAGGCAGCGTCGGTAACACCTGGAGCTGAGGCGAGCCAGTAGATGGGTCCCCAGGGCGCTGACCGGACGGCACCGTCGCTGAAAGCAGACGGGGAGCGGCAGATCCCGTGCGACGACAGAGGCGCAGCTGATTGAGATGCCGACGCACCTCACCAGAGGCCCCCATAACCAGATACATAGCGCGGCCGAGGCAGCGAAGAATGCGCCCTTGGGGCCAACGCTGTGAACCTCGATAGTTGCGATAGTTGACAACGTCGCCTGGAGCAAAAGCAGGTGTCTGCCGCTGCAAAGGAACCTGATGCGGCGGATGTAGCAAAGACATCAAGGTGCGATGAGGGCGACCGTGCAGCAACTCAGCCGGCGAGCGACCATCTCGGGGCTGAGAGCGATACTTGGACAAAAAGAGCAATAACGCGTCCTCCCGAGAATGCGACTCTTTCAACTTCAACATCTGTGACTTGAAAGTCCTGACCAAACGTTCAGCGGCGCCGTTTGACTGTGGCGAAAACGGCGCGGACGTCAGATGTTGAATACCATTGGCCTTGCAGAATGACTGAAATTCTGCGGACATGAATTGTGGGCCATTGTCGGAAACAATAGTCTGTGGAAGACCTTCAATGCAAAAGATAGCAGATAACGCTTGGATGGTGGCAGATGACGTCGTGGAAGACATCCGGACAACAAAAGGAAAATTACTGAATGAATCTACCACAACCAACCATCGAGCATTCCAGAATGGACCAGCAAAATCGATGTGTAAGCGTTGCCAAGGGGAAGTGGCTTTTGGTCATGCAAAGAATTTCCGAGGAGGTGCTGATTGTTGTTCGGCACACACCATGCAAGAAGAGCACATATTCGAAATCGCGGCATCGATTGCGAACCAAGTACAGTGCTGACGAGCAAGTTGTTGCGTTCTCACTATACCCCAATGTCCTTGGTGGAGAAGCTGTAAGACAGAGGACTGTAACGAACGTGGGACCACGACCCTGGACTGATCATTATCAGAACGCAACAGACGTTATCTCATTTCATAGTGGTGGAAAGAGGTGTAGCCTGTGTGGAAGCTTGGTGAGCTAATTTAGTGCATTACGAATATTTAACAACAAGAGGACGCTGCTGCCAGGATCAGACATTCAGAATCGAAATGAGACTAATCCCGTGAACTTCAGTGAGCTAAAACGAAAGTAACAATCCTTCATATTTTCAGTGCTGGCGTGGCGTGCCTCAGTGGCCCAGCAAAAGTCAGCGACTGATATGTTAAGTAGTAAGTAATCGTCAGTGCCCATTTCTGAGTAATTCGGACTTCGGTACAAAGAATATATATCTTCAAAATGTGAAGGCACCGTAGCAATAAGGTTTACGTTCTCCGGAATGTTATGCAATAGTCCTTTCACTTCACTAACAACTTTCGACACAAATCTTTCAATATTCTCGACTTAGTTTAGGGAGATGAAAGCTATAAAAGTAGCAACCAAGACGTGTTTTACGAAAGTTTTTAACCTTCAAAGAGACAAGCGTTCAGCAACTTTGAAAGTAAAATTTTGTCAACCGATTTGACTAAAAAAGGTTTTGACTTTACGTAACGGTTTGAAATTTTAGCGACGACACAGACAACGAAACAGGAGATAAAAGAGAGACGGCCGAAATATTGAATTAGGTCTTCCGAAATTGTTTCACTGCGGACAATCGTAATAGAATCACCTTACGAATGTGGAAATGGCAGATTGACGTGAATTCTGTTGTAGGATTATGGAATAAGTTATATGATGAGTAATTATGACCTTCTTGGTGAACGTCTATCTTTCTATAAAAATCAGTATGGATTCCGCAAACAGAGATCTTTCGAATCTCAGGTTGCTCTGTTCCTCCGTAAGATCCATACCGCTCTAGGCAACGACACTTAGCTTGATGTAGCGTTCCTTGACTTCAGGAAGAATCTGACACAGTCCCACACTGCCGCATAGTACAAAAAATGCGAGGTTACCGAGTATCGGACCACATTAGCGACTGGTTCAGTATTTCCTTGCAGAGAAAACTCAACATGTCGCACTTAACGAAGCAAAATCGACAGATGTGAAGGTAGTTCCCGGAGTACTCCAAGGAACTGTTTTCATTGTATATAAATGATGTAGTAGAAAGCGTCGAAAGCCCTTGAAGACCGTTCGCAGACGATACAGTTGTCTGTAAGAAGGTAGCAACTTCAGAATACAACATGAACTTGCGAAACGACCTACAGGCGATTGATTAGTGGTGTAGAGACAAGCAGTTAACCCTGAACGTAAATAAATATAACATATTGCGCATACATATAAAAAGAAACCCACTACTTTGCAACTCCGCTATTGTGACTTGTTGCTGGAAACGGTATTTATCATAAAACAGAAGTAACTTTACAGAGCGACCTTAAATGGAATGAACACGTAAAACAAATAGCAGGGAAAGGACACGCCAGACTGAGATTCATAGGAAGAACTTACGGAAATATAGCCCATCCAAGTGTCAAGTTACGTGTATGTAGGTAATCGGCTGCCTAGAGTTTGTACGATATAAGGTGAAGTAGTTATACAACTGAACGCTAGCGGGCGCAGGGCTCAGAGCTTGACGTGGCCGACGTAGCTAGGAGACGGCTGCGACATAACAAGTCATTTGTTGTCACTAGAGAAAGAAGTTTGATCCCGGGTCGCGCTTTAAGTGAGCGCTCGCGGGGACCGGTGAGGCCGGCTCAGGCAGCAGCGGGAGAGAGCGGGATGGAAGATGGCGGCGGGGGGGTGGGGGGAGTGGTTAGCGGCAGATCGCTCCATGTGCACCTGTCAGGTTCCAACGGCTGACCGTTACGTTACGTCACACAGGTTTACCCCGTTCCAGTGCACGGCTTTAAGTCAATGCTTTTATCCACGTTTACGTTGAAATGAAATGAAATTAGCTTATGGCATCGTTGGCCGGGAGGCCCCATATGGGGAAGTTCAGCCGCCAAGAGCAAGTCTTATTTCAGTCGACGCCACATTGGGCGACTTGCGAGCAGGTGATGAGGATGAAACGATGATGAGGACAACACAACACCCACTCCGCGAGCAGAGAAAATCTCCAACCCAACCGGGAATCGAACCCGGGTCAGATTGCATGGGAAGCTAGCACGTTACCACCCAGCTAAAAGGCGGACTCACTTTTACGTTGATTACACGCAACCGCAAATTAGTACGACGAATTAGTATCTGGCAAATAAAAGACTATTTGAGACGAATCAGGCGAAACGTTGATACGATTTATAAGAATTTTATTTCAAAAGATATTAAATAAACAAATTTGCAATATGTATAATTTACTCAGTAATTTATAACTTTTGAACCGATGCCGGTACAGAGTAGGGCGGGTGCTCATTTTAAAGATTTCATCGAAACGCAACGATTGACATACTTGTATAATTTACAGCGCTAATATTTCTCCGGTAAAACACTGCTTATATTAATTTGTTGTTAATAATTCATTAAAACAAATAACACAAGACCGATAGCCGGCCGCTATGATCGAGCGGTTCTAGACGCTTCAGTCCGGAATCGCGCTGCTGCTGCGGTTGCAGGTTCGAATCCTGTCTCGGGTATGGATGTGTGTGATGTCCTTAGGTTAGTTAGGTTTAAGTAGTTCTAAGTCTAGGGGACTGATGACCTCAGATGTTAAGTCCCATAGTGCTCAGAGCCATTTCAACAAGATAGATAAACGAACAGCAAGGCACTATATGATACCGGATATCGTTATACACATTTCAAAACGACTAGTTTGCGATATTTGTAATTATTGTTATTTGTTTTCTTTGTTTATTACTAGTTTTTGCATACTTTTGCCCATATTTGTTTACACTTTGTATATACGTAAATTCCGATCATCGCATCAGAAAGAGCGCTGCAAATCCGTATGGAAGGTGATATCTTGTAAAGAACTGTAGTGTTATTTAGTGGCCCAAATGGGCAAAAGCTATTTTCGCACTCTGCGAAGATAATTGTAAAAATTAAAAAAAATAATTCTGGGCAAACTAATGCAGCTACAAATGTGGGTAATATACACTCCTGAAAATGGAAAAAAGAACACATTGACACCGGTGTGTCAGATCCACCATACTTGCTCCGGACACTGCGAGAGGGCTGTACAAGCAATGATCACACGCACGGCACAGCGGACACACCAGGAACCGCGGTGTTGGCCGTCGAATGGCGCTAGCTGCGCAGCATTTGTGCACCGCCGCCGTCAGTGTCAGCCAGTTTGCCGTGGCATACGGAGCTCCATCGCAGTCTTTAACACTGGTAGCATGCCGCGACAGCGTGGACGTGAACCGTATGTGCAGTTGACGGACTTTGAGCGAGGGCGTATAGTGGGCATGCGGGAGGCCGGGTGGACGTACCGCCGAATTGCTCAACACGTGGGGCGTGAGGTCTCCACAGTACATCGATGTTGTCGCCAGTGGTCGGCGGAAGGTCCACGTGCCCGTCGACCTGGGACCGGACCGCAGCGACGCACGGATGCACGCCAAGACCGTAGGATCCTATGCAGTGCCGTAGGGGACCGCACCGCCACTTCCCAGCAAATTAGGGACACTGTTGCTCCTGGGGTATCGGCGAGGACCATTCGCAACCGTCTCCATGAAGCTGGGCTACGGTCCCGCACACCGTTAGGCCGTCTTCCGCTCACGCCCCAACATCGTGCAGCCCGCCTCCAGTGGTGTCGCGACAGGCGTGAATGGAGGGACGAATGGAGACGTGTCGTCTTCAGCGATGAGAGTCGCTTCTGCCTTGGTGCCAATGATGGTCGTATGCGTGTTTGGCGCCGTGGAGGTGAGCGCCACAATCAGGACTGCGTACGACCGAGGCACACAGGGCCAACACCCGGCATCATGGTGTGGGGAGCGATCTCCTACACTGGCCGTACACCACTGGTGATCGTCGAGGGGACACTGAATAGTGCACGGTACATCCAAACCGTCATCGAACCCATCGTTCTACCATTCCTAGACAGGCAAGGGAACTTGCTGTTCCAACAGGACAATGCACGTCCGCATGTATCCCGTGCCACCCAACGTGCTCTAGAAGGTGTGAGTCAACTACCCTGGCCAGCAAGATCTCCGGATCTGTCCCCCATTGAGCATGTTTGGGACTGGATGAAGCGTCGTCTCACGCGGTCTGCACGTCCAGCACGAACGCTGGTCCAACTGAGGCGCCAGGTGGAAATGGCATGGCAAGCCGTTCCACAGGACTACATCCAGCATCTCTACGATCGTCTCCATGGGAGCATAGCAGCCTGCATTGCTGCGAAAGGTGGATATACACTGTACTAGTGCCGGAGTAATAGTCCCCCAATCGGATCTCCGGGTGGGGACAATGGAAGGTCAGGCAAAGTTGAAGAATACACTAAAAATAGCAACATGGAATGTAAGAACACTCCTCCAATGCGGGAAATTAGAGAACCTCAAACTAGAGATGGACAGAATGGGAACAGACATAATAGGAATATCTGAGATGCGATGGCCTGAACCAGGAGACTTCAGATCAGGAAATTATCGTATCATTCATACAGGTACTAACCAAGGAACAACTGGAATCGGTGGAGTTGGAATAATTCTAAAAGGAAAACTCGGGAATCTAGTCACAGGATATGTGCAATTTAACTCTAGGATAATACTAGTCAAAATTGGAACCAAACCAAAGAACACGGTAATAGTACAAGTCTATATGCCGACATCGGCAGAAGAAGACGATGTAATAGAAACAGTGTATGAAGACATCAACAAAGTTATAAATTATGTTAAAGGTGAAGAGAACTTAATTATAATGGGAGATTGGAATGCTAGTGTTGGAGAAGAGAAAGTTGACGGAATTGTAGGGAAATATGGTCTAGGAGATAGAAACGAAAGAGGAAGCCGGCTAATTGAATTTTGTGCCAAAAACAAGTTGGTCATAGCGAACTCCCTTTTCAACCACCATAAAAGAAGAAGGTACACGTGGAAAGCCCCAGGAGATACTAGAAGACACCAAATCGACTATATATTAGTAAAATCGCGTTTTAAAAACCAAATCAAGGATTGCAGAAGCTACCCGTCTGCGGATATTAATAGTGATCACAACCTTGTAATGATGAAATGCTTACTCAAACTCAAGCGATTAGAGAGAAAAACGAACAAAGTATGGAACAGAGATAACCTAAAGTCTGAAGAACTAGTGATCCCTTATGCACGGAAAACTGATGAGATGGCATCAAACATTATTCCCGGGAGTACTAACGAGGAGTGGAAACAAATCAAAGAAGGCATACATAAAGCAGCAGAAGAATTTATTGGGAAAGCCAAACCTGTAAACAGGAAAGAGTGGATAACACCTGAAATAATTTGTCTAATGGAAGAAAGAAGACTATACAAAAATGCCTCTGACGAGCAAAGCGAAAACAAATATAGAAAGCTTAGAAACCAAATAAACAGAGAATCTAGGAAAGCAAAAGAAAATTACCTCAACAGCATTTGTAAAGAGGTGGAGGAAAACATGGTTAAAGGAAAAACTGACTTGGCCTACAGAACAATAAAACAAAACTTTGCTAAACGGAAAGTAAAATCTTCAGGAACTATAAAGAACAAAGAGGGCAAGGTACTATTTGGATATGACACGCTGAAGAGATGGCAAGAATACATTGAAGAGCTATATCAAGGAGACCCTCTAACAGATAATATGATAGAATTAAGCGAAGAAGTAGAGAAAGAAGAACTAGGGGACACAATTCTGAAAGATGAATTTGAAAAAGCACTAAAAGAACTACCAGATAAGAAAGCGGCAGGTGTTGATGATATACCTTCTGAACTAATTAAGAAATCAGGAGACAAAATGAAAGCTACATTACTGCAACTCATACAGAAAATATACAAAACAGGTGAAGTTCCTGAAGACTATCAGAAATGCATCATATTCCCCATACCTAAGAAAGCATCTACTATGGACTGTGAAAACCATCGAACACTCAGTCTTCTTTCACACGCATCAAAAATTCTAATAAGAATAATTTTGAAAAGAGTTGAAAACCAATTGAATAGCACTCTAAGTGAAGACCAATTCGGTTTTAGAAGCGGTGTAGGGACGAGGGAAGCAATCTTATCTTTAAGACTAATAATTGAGAAACAAATTTCCAAAAACAAACAAGTATTTATAGCCTTCGTAGACCTCGAAAAGGCATTTGACAATGTTGTATGGCCAGAAATGTTTAGAATTCTGAAGAAGGCTGGTCTGAAATATAATGATAGAAGGATAATCTTTAAAATATACCAAAATGAAACAGCCTTAGTTAAGAAGGAAAACAAAGAAGAAACAGCAAGAATAAGGAAAGGAGTGAGACAGGGATGCCCACTATCTCCAGTAATTTTCAACGCATATATCCAAGAAGCAATAGACAAAATAAGAGAGAATATTGAAGTAGGAATAAAACTTAACGGAATGAAAATAGATATGTTGCGATATGCAGATGATATCGCCATAATTACAGAAAGGAAAGAAGATTTAGAAGCCGCACTCAATGAAATGGAAAACACCTTAAAAGAACAGTATGGAATGAAAATAAATAAGAAAAAGACTAAAGTGATGGTGAGTGGCGCCCTGAACTACAATGAACCCATACGAATAACAATAAAGGGAGAGAAACTAGGGCAGGTTACAGAATTTAACTACTTAGGTAGCAAAATAACAGCAGATGGAAGGAGCAAAAGTGACATTAAAAACAGAATACAACTTGCCAAAATAGCATTCAATGGAAAAAGAAACTTACTGACGAGTAGAAATGTTAGTTTAGACGTAAGAAAGAGAGTCATGAAAACCTATGTGTGGAGTACAGCCCTTTACGGATGTGAAACTTGGACTAGTGGAAAAGAAGAAAAGAGAAGATTAGAGGCATTCGAAATGTGGTGCTACCGGAGAATGGAAAAAATCAGCTGGCGAGACAAGGCTACAAACGAAGATGTCCTCAGAAGAGTGAAAGAAAACAGATCTCTTTGGCGAAATATACAGAAAAGAAGAATAACCTTCATAGGTCACATTTTACGGCATAACAATTTCATTAAGAGAATATTAGAAGGAATCATTGAAGGAAGAACTCGCCGAGGACGACCTAGATTAAGCTACATTCAACAAGTAATAAATGACATCGGGTGCCAGACCTATGCAGATATGAAGAAGAAAGTTGACAAAAGAACGGAATGGCGTGCGGCTGCCAACCAACCTGTGGGTTGATAACCGAAGAAGAAGAAGAGTGCCGACATTGTGCATGCTCTGTTGCCTGTGTCTATGTGCCTGTGGTTCTGTCAGTGTGATCATGTGATGTATCTGACCCCAGGAATGTGTCAATAAAGTTTCCCCTTCCTGGGACAATGAATTTACGATGTTCTTATTTCAATTTCCAGGAGTGTAGATCTTCTATTGAGGGCAGACCTGCCACTGAAATAGTGCATTTTTCGGTCGAGCGATTTATAGGTTCCGACCGATGGATGGCTGCTATAATGCTTATTTCCGATTGAGTTACGGTATTGAGGGTAGACAGCTACTCGTTATGTTGTAACTTGTTAATCTTTATACAGAACTCTGAACTATTTTGAGGTGGTCAATATTTCGCGTATTGTCATTACGAAATGAACTTCTTTTTCACTCGTCTTAGATGACTATTTAACTTGGAGATTTGGCTACCTTTCTCGTAACGGTCTCAATGCAACTTTACTGCATTGGAAAAGGGTATTTTCTGTTTGTATTTTAGCTGGGTATTGTAGGACAATTTCCCGTTTATTTCAGGTGTCCTTTTTTTTAATACACATTATTCAACCTAATTCTCTGTCGCCTACATCAATTATAGACTTTGAAATAGAATCATTTTTATTAGATTATTCATTTATCTTTTACTTAATATTTCTGTGTATTTTATTAATTCGCAATTCCAGGTACTGTACAGAATATTTGATTACAGTATCACAGCTACAGATTATTATTTGCAGCACCTTAGCGCGACGGCATGAAAGCAGACGTGTGTGGTTCGACCCTATGACTAAATCGAGCTATACCTTTTAAACGGAGTCCAACTGCCTAAGCTGGGAGTAACATCAGAAAAAGAAGCAACTGGTTTGCTCGTACGTGATTCTGTTTAGAGAGTAACTGTTCAGCTAAAACGCGAAATAGCGTCACAATTGGGATATTCCCTTCCGTGAAATGAATCTAATTCCAATAATTCAGAATATTCTGTGATTCAGATCCTACGTTTATTGCATGATAAGCTGTTTGCATGGGGGCTGAGAGCATAATAATCCGCAGCAGTTGCGTGGGGGAGAACTGGAAGCAAAAGTTTGGCGCAGAACTTCAGTAAAGATGAAGAAGGCTATGCCGTGGCGCGTAGAGTTCCATTCTGAAGAGGCCAGCACCATTCTAGACTTCGACGGCGCTAGCAGCAGCGGAGGAGCAATGGTGGAGATTTCGTCAGCGTTGGCAATGACATCGGCAGACTCTACACTTTCAGCAGGACCAGTACAGCAGAAGAAGCCATCGTGAAGTTAAGTACATGTGCGAATAACGTCAACATGTGTGAACCAGCAGGGTCATCGTCAGTGATGCAGCTTCCAACGATTAAACCGTCACCCAGCCTTTTTGGTACAGATAATAGGCTACTATTGGACCGGTTAGAGCTACGTCTGAACTTGGAAGTGACGAAATGAAACTTACTGATAGGGCAGGTAATCCAAAATGAGGAAGGAGAAGCAAGCCTTCAGACAATACACTGCATAGCCAATGCAAATTTTGCTAAAAATGCTATCTAGTATGGAGGGATTGGCAATAGAGCTAAGATTAGTAAAAAGAGAGCCAGGTTCAGTAGGGAAAAACACTGAGAATGTAGAGACAAGTGTAGTAGAAAGTGTAAAAGCTGGCCGGCTGGAGTGGCCGAGCGGTTCTGGGCGCTACAGTCTGGAACCGCGAGACCGCTAGGTCGCTGGTTCGAATCCTTCCTCGGGCATGGACGTGCGTGATGTTCTTAGGTTAGTTAGGTTTTAGTGGTTCTAGGGAACTGATGACCTCAGAAGTTAAGTCCCATAGTGCTCAGAGCCATTAGAACCATTTTGTCGAAGCTGAGGAAGAAAAAGTAAATAAATCCGATAGAGAAGGGATGATTGATTCAATGTGGGTAAGATTTCTGCGTCAATACAGCACAAAAAAAAAATTGTGGCCCAAGTTGGAAAAGATAACGACGAGCTGGTTGGCGACGTTAGGAACTGTGCGCTGAGGCAACATGCGCTTGGGGAAGTGGTCACTTAATCTACTAACAACTTTTTCTGGTAGAGTGGTTATATGTGTATGAAAACAAGGTGGTGAAAAGTAGCCAATAGTCGGAAGTGGAAAGAAGTGCGGGCAGAATTATGTTCTTTAGCAGCAAATCAAGCCACGAGTGTGATAGGTGTACCGTGGGGTGATTCAGGATTGACAAAGTATTTTGCTAATAATGGAGAGTGCCACCCAGATGAATACGTTGCTGCATGTAGGGATGGTTTTGTGCAAAGAATGTCGATAGGGACATCTTGAGGGCAACGTAAATTTAAGGACAATTTTAATGAGTGCTTTATTTACTAGATATCAGGTGTCTGAGAATCGTTTCCTGAAAAAATATTGGACTGAAGCCAAGCAAACGCGACTTCAGAACGAGTACCTTAGGGGCCCAAGTTTCAGACACAGGAGTGGGTCGATGCGGGTTTTGTTTTGAGCGTGAATAAGTTGACACTTATAAATCATTCGGTAGGAGTGTTGACAGACGTAACGATTCTCAAGGGATGCTTACCGGTACAATTATTGGAAATTTGTGGTAAGTTTCTGTGGGAGCGAAATACTGAGGTCATCGGTACCTACGCTTACACTCTACTTCATCTAATTGAAACTAACATACGCTAACGACAACACACACCCGTGCCCGAGGGATGACTCGAACCTCATACGGGGGGATACGCGCGCACCGTGACAAGGCGTCCCAGACTGCGCGGTGGAACATTTTTAATAGTATCGTTTTAACAGTCGAACAAATTGCGTCGACGAATTTTTAGATTATATTGAGAAACCTGACCATGTGTTGAAATTCAAGCCACATAATGGGAACTGTAGACAACTAAATGACTACCAGAACAGGAACAGTAGTAATATCCACGATAATTGTAATGAACACAAGAGAAATAATTATCACTGTAATAACAATTTGCAAAGATGTAAACGGGTACTTTCACAATGGAGGTAAAATCGGAGAGCCAAGATCTGAAGGGCAGTAGACTCTGGAAATACAACGCCAGAATACTAGACAGGGAAATTAATGGTCGCCGCGTCTAAGATCGGGTGGTGGTGAAAAAAACCGACGCTGAAAAGGACACGTTATTTTAAAAATTCTGTGGGTGTCTAAAATTTGGCAAAGAAGCCACAAACATTGGAGATGGAGGTTAATGAAGGCACACTACTGGCCGTTAAAATTGCTACACCAAGAGGAAATGCAGATGATAAACGGGTATTCATTGGACAAATATACTATACTAGAACTGACATGTGCATAGATCCTGAGAAATCAGTACCCATAACAACCACCTCTGGCCGTAATAACGGCCTTGATACGCCGGCGCATTGAGTCAAACAGAGCTTGGATGGCCCATGCAGCTTCAACACGATACAACAGTTCATCAAGAGTAGTGGCTGGCGTATTGTGACGTGCCAGTTGCTGGACCACCATTGACCAGACGTTTTCAGTTGGTGAGAGATCTGGAGATTGCGCTGGCCAGGGCAGCAGACGAACATTTTCTGTATCCAGAAAGGCCCGTACAGGACCTGCAACATGCGGTCGTGCATTACCCTGCTGAAATGTAGGGTTTCGCAGGGATCGAATGAAGGGTAGAACCACAGGTCATAACACATCTGAAATGTAACGTCCACTGTTCGAAGTGCCGTCAATGCGAACAAGAGGTGACCGAAACGTGTAACCAATGGCACCCCATACAATCACGCCGGGTGATACACCAGTATGGCGATGACGAACGCATGCTTCCAACGTGTGTTCTCCGCGATGTCGCCAAACACGGATGCGACCATCATGATGCTGTAGACAGAACCTGGATTCACCGGAAAAAATGACGTTTTGCCATTCGTGCACCCACGTTTGTCGTTGAGTACACCATCGCAGGCCCTCCTGTCTGTGATGCAGCATCAAGGGTAACCGCAGCCATGGTCTCCGAGCTAACAGTCCATGCTGCTGCAAACGTCGTCGAACTGTTCGTGCAGATGGTTGTTGTCTTGCAAACGTCCCCATCTGTTGACTTAGGGATTGAGACGTGGTTGCACGATCCGTTACAGCCATGCGGATAAGATGGGTGTCATCTCGACTGCTAGTGATACGAGGCAGTTAGGATCCAGCACGGCGTTCCGTATTACCCTCCTGAAACCACCGATTCCATTTTCTGCTAACAGTCATTGGATCTCGACCAACGCGAGCAGCAATGTCGCGATACGATAAACCGCAATCGCGATAGGCTACAATCGGACCTTTATCAAATTTGGAATCGTGATGGTACGCGTTTCTCCTCCTTACACGAGGCATCACAACAACGTTTCCCCAGGCAACGCCTGTCAACTGCTGTTTGTGTATTAGAAATCGGTTGGAAAGTTTCCTCATGTCAGCACGTTGTAGGTGTCGCCACCGGCGTTAGCCATGTGTGAATGCTCTGGAAAGGTAATCATTTGCGTATCACAGCATCTTCTTCCTGTCGGTTTAATTTCGCGTCTGTAGCACGTCATATTCGTGGTGTAGCAATTTTATAGGCCAGTAGTGCAAAATGAAAAATAATTTTAAGCAGCGCAATCACATAGAGGGCGCAAGAAATATCGTAAAATGTGTTGAGATAGTCATTAATGATGATATTGGGCTGGAGAAATTGTTTTGTGGAAGTGGAATGAATGGTGGAATGCATGCATGAGGGAAAAATTCTGTGATCAGAAGAGAGACAGAGGTACATCCAGGTTTGGCGGAATTCATGTTTCTGTGAATTCTAACGTGGAGCGATGTAGTGGCAGCAATTTTTATGGCATATCAGCGGTGTATCGGTGTTGACGGAGTTATTGGTGGTGAATTTTATAACGTATCGACGGATGTAATGAACATTTTAAGTAATTAATCTTATAAGTTATCGGTGAATATTAATGAAGTTAACTGAGATAATGTATGTAGGGATCGGAGAAAGAAAAGAGAGATTTTGTTTAAGGAAGACGAAGTATTAAGTTGTCAGATTAGGTGTGAGGAGTTTTCAGCTACTGGTATCATTACTTCATAGGAAAAGAACACTATGCTAGATGCTTACGAAGACCATGAAATGATGGATTTTGAGGAAGATTTAAGTGCTGCAGATGATTTGGAGGTAAATGAGGAGAATCTAGGAATGGGTAATGAGATTGTGATTTGGCCTGAAATTAGAATGTGTATCATAAGCATGGAGGAAAATGGAAGGGATGTGAAAATTAACCTTCGAAAGAGCAATCTTTGGAGAGATATGAAATTAAAAATGTGCAGTCGATAAGTGAAATGATCGCTCTTGATTAAGAAAGAAAGAATGCACCTCTGTAAACTAAACATGGTGTTCCAGCGACAGTAAAAATTTTTTTCTGTGAACATAAGAGTCCGTTGGTGTACGAGGGAAGAGGGTTCAAACCTGAGCAGGTGAAAAAAAAAAGAAAAAAAGTGAGACTCACAAGGCACTCAGTCTGGCGAAACAGGTCTTATAAGAGGCACCATGTAACAGAAGAACGTCATATGTATTAATATAAGTGTGTAAATAAGTGTATTTTCATGTGTGGTTTTCAGACTTTTGGGAGTTGTATTGGTTGTGTAAAAGGCAAATTTTGTGAATTTAAGATGTATTGAAACAAAACTCAGTTCACAAATCTAGATGCGAGGAGGCCGACAGAACGTAGTGTTTCATTTACAAGGAGAGAAATAGAAATTCTGTTATACGTTAGATTTGCAGTGGAAATGTCAAGGTTTTACTTTTAATATTTTGGATAGATTTCTCGCTTAATATATGCTGTTTATTACTAATTATTGTTCGCACAAAAATTGGTGGTTGGAAGTCATCAGACCTCACTAAAATTTTTATTGCTTGTGAGAGTAGAAAGTGCAGTTATGTGTAAAGTATAAGCTACATTTTTGGGGGTGTACTACGTTGGGTTAACTACGTAATATGCCTTTTGGAAGAAGTTCGAATAGTGTTATATAAGTAAATGTTGCGGATAACGTCGTATGAAGCTCATGAGAATAATTATTGGGATAAGTGCTTCACTATATTAATAAGACAACGATGAATCACAATTAGTTATGTGTTGAGTTAAAATAAAAGTTATATGGACAATTTATGCACCGAATAGTATTAGTTTTAAAGTTTCTAATTATACACAGGGAAATGGTAGATAAGTGACAAGTATTAGTTGATTTATAGTGTCGAATGAGTTTCATAGCACAAAAATTTGTTCACTAGTCGGAACATAAATAAAATGTTTGAAATGTCCAGCTAAATCAAGAGTGTTTTGCCTATGCTATAAATAGGTGTTTGCTGTATCGATTCCACTGGGAAGGGCGTTCACTGCCTGGTCTTTGAGAATTCAGAGAATCCTTTGCTTACTGGTAATACACCATAATCGTACTTCGACATCTGTCATCCTCCAAAACTATTGGTGACTGCGGATTGACCAGTGCTTCGACGCAGTACGTGGCCAAGGCTGTCATGAATTCCCAGAGGCGGTATAACTGCGAACGTGTGAAGTGCTATTAACAGAGAGCAACAGCGCAAAAACCTGTGTAATTCTGAAGTTTCTTTAAATTAACGTTCTTTGTTTATTTTGGCATTTAATTAATATGCCGTAACTTGTTATAAGCAGCCCCATCAGTCAAACAAATCAGTAACAGCTTGCAATGTACGTGCTTGAGCATTGTCCTGCAAAATTTATCTGATAATATATGTTATGATATGTCCTAGGAAATGGATAGCGTTTCAAACACTACTACAAAGACATTTACACTACTGTTCTGACACACAAATGTGGTACTCTGATTGTTACGATATGTATGTATTTTTTATGTCATTTATGTATGTCAAATTTGGTGCGAGTTAATGTGCCAAGTTAGCGAGCTAATGTGAGACATTAAGTGGAGGTGTGTAACGTCACGTGTATGTAGGCGCGCTGATCGGCCGCTTGGTGTTGGTACGACAAAAGGTGAATCTGTCATGCAGTTGAACGCCACACCGGACCCAGAGCCCAAGACGCGCCACGGCCGATTGAGCTACGTGACTGGTACGCGCGAATCCAAGTGTGAAGGCTTGGCCAGAAATGGCGACAATGCAGGTATGGAGAATTTGGACATTGCGCCAATCGCTTACGATGGCCGGCTGTGCTCCAGCAATGACATAACTGAAATATAGCTTCTTACAGCCGGAATTCCACAATAAATTACCGTCAAATAATACAGCTAATCTGAAAACGAAACGTCTACGATCTAAGATAAATGAGGCATATCATATTGCACAAGAATGTTTTCAATGTTTTTAAAGCTACTACTGTTAATATTTACAGTGACCAGGAATTTTCACAATAAACCTCTAATTTATCAACTCTTAAACGACTAGCGCGATTCCAACAAATGGTACCTCAGATTATAGTAGTGCACTGTAGTTATCATCGCAGTAAGACACTGATCTGTAAACATTTTATTTATTGACTTATGACGTCTGTTATAGCCTTTAATTACGCAGATGTTTGCGTGTTCTCTACAGTTAAGCAGCAAATGAAATCAGCACGAGTGCCTCACATGTCGTCATACTTGTATAGTTATTTAATGAACAGTTTACTATTTGGCCAGCAACTTTATTTAAATGTTGATTTAAAGAGTGATTAAACAATCATGGTAATTTAAAAAGTCGCAAATCACCTGTGTTAGCTGATACCACTGTTGTGATGAGTGATAAAAGACGCTTCTGACAAGCAGACCTAAATAATTGTTTAAATAATATTTAACGACAATCTATTGTGAGTTACCGTACGCACACTTTCACAAGAATACTGGCTTATCCATTAATGAGCAAACCTTTATTTTTAGTTATTGTAAATGTTCTCAGTGTGACTGAATTTTTATAACATTTCTTTATTTAAATACTGTTGTAATATATTAATGCGGAAAATGGTCACGTGGAGTCAATGTGGAGTCAAAGCCTGTAAAATTTAAGAACGACGTATATTTGGTACGGACGGCCTTCACGCAATGACAACTATATAACGCTGTTCGTACCAACATAAAATAAAGCAGGAAATAATTGTTTCTAGTCATATTAACAATAGTTTTCTTGTAGAGAAAATCACATTGTTCCTCGACGAAAATTAACTACGACTTTAAATACGTTTAATTTTAGAGCTGAAGAGGGACTGAAAATTTAAGAAAACATTCGCAAGTGAGCAGCAAATATTTCAATTATTGCTTTGCTAGAATTTCAAATGAAATTATTAATATTTTTGGAAACATTATTCGAGATGACATACGGGTTGCTGCTAATTGTGCTACTAAATTCTCAACTTTTTCTGATGAAACAACTAAAATTGGAGGGTAGAGCAGTTATCGTTGGAATTAGATTTCCTGTAGCTATTAATAAAGAAACAAATATTAGTAATGAATAACTTTGGGCAGTTTGCCTACTTTAGTAAAAATGGTATATCGACAGTAAGTGTTAAATTTTGGTAAAATTTTAATCCTAAAATGAAAACGGGCCGCGATGGAAGGAAAGGAAAGAGGTGTCCAAGTAAAAATTGGAAATGAGTACCTCAAACCAATATTTGTGTACTGTTGCTCATATACCCTAGATTTAGTAGTGGCTAAGTCCACCCCCGGTAGCTGAGTGGTCAGCGCGACAGACTGTCAATCCTAAGGGCCCAGGTTCGATTCCCGGTTGGGTCGGAGATTTTCTCCGCTCAGGGACTGGGTGTTGTGTTGTCCTAATCATAATCATTTCATCCCCATCGACGCCCAAGTCGCCGAAATGGCGTCACCTCGAAAGACTTACACCTGGCGAACGGCCTGCCCGACGGGAGGCGCTAGCCACACGGCATTTAATTTCATTTTCAGTGGTGGCTAAGTGAAGTAAGTGATATCCAGCATATAGTTGGTACCGTAAAGAACATAATTAATTTATTTCGAGAAAGCTCTCAAGAAGGGCTGCTGTTCGAAATATTCCTGTCTTGTGTGAAATTCTGATTGTAAAAAGGTTAAGTATTCGAATACTTGCATACCATTTCACAATAACTGTGAACTAGCTGCAGAATTCCTCATGATGCCAACAGACGACACACTAGTTGTAGAGTGCTTGCCATCACATGAAAGCTTGTAGTGATTAGGATACATTCTTCAACGCTATAATTAGTAGTATGTCAGTCTCTGTAAGCCATTGAATTGAATTTATTAAAAATACATACCCATGTAGAAGAAATAATCAACATTCTGAAACAGTACAGGAAAAATTCAGTACAACTGTTTGAAGCTGTACATGTAGCTCCTAAAATGTGGCAGATGGAATAAATGTGAATGTCCAGACAATCTAAGAAGCAAACTTACGGACCAAACCATTTCTGTGACACTCTAAATGAGTATACCAGACAACCAGTTTTCATTTCATATCAAAATTGCATAATTTTCTCTTCGCAGTCTTGATTTCCAGATGAACGTACAGAAACATTTAGTTAATTACATTATGCCCTCTGAAAAATAAAAACTTCTACAAAAAATAATTCGATAAAATAGCAACACATATTAAAAAATTTTATAATACTGATAATTTCATACCTGTAGCAACACTGTGGTATGAGGCTTGGTCAATGAGATCACAAATACCTAAAAATCTACCACTTACTTCTATTCTTTATAAACATACAGAATCTGTCTCTGCTATGAAAAGAGTTTTTTAATTCTTTGAGTAATTAGTCTTCTGACTGGTTTTATATGTCTGCAATGAACTCCTTTACTGTGCCAACATCTTCCTCTCAGAGTAAAATTTCCAAACTACGTCCACAATTACGAGGGTTGGAACTTCAATAGTGGCAACTGATTATTTACAGCTCGTACAAAATAGATATGTATTTTAAAGTTTTACTGACCTTCAAAGTAGTTACTAGCATTGTGTATAACCCGTTGCCAGCGATGTGCAAGTCGTAGGATACTCTCAGCAGTGCCAGTTGTGTTGACAGTTCGAGCGGCGCGGTCTATTGCCCGACGAATTTTTAGCAGTTCTGAATCGGAAGCCGTGAAGTGTATCCTTCAGTTTAGAGATAGAGTTGAACTCACGAGGGCTTAAGTCAGGGGCGTGCAGTAGGTGGTATAGCACTTAGCAGCCCCATCAGTCAAACAAATCTGTAAGAGCTTGCACTGTACGTGCTTGAGCATTGGCCTGCAAAATGATGGTCAGATCCTGTAGAATGTTTCATAACTTCTGTCTCTAAGCTGGTCGTACGTTGTTTTCCAAAAATGAACAGCACAGAGACGGCTTGTACACGATGCTGGTGATTACTTTGAAGGTCAGTACAACTTTGAAACAAGTATCTATTTTGTACGAGCTGTAAATAAATAGTTGCCACTATTGAAGTTTCAACCCCCGTATTTGCTGGATGTTCGCCAATCTCTGTCTTCCTGTACAGCATTTATTCTCTACATTTCTCTGTAGTATCATGGAAGTTATTTCTTGATGTCATAACAAATGTGCTATGTTCCTGCCACCTCTTTCCCATACATTCCTTTCCTCTCTGATTCTGAAGAGAACCTCCTCATTCTTCACCTTATCAGTCCACATAATGTTCAGTATTCTACTGTAGCACCACGTCTGAAACGCTTCCATTCTTCTGTTCCGGTTTCCCAACAGGCCAACTACCATACAACGTTGTGCTCCAAACGTATCTTTTCAGCTATTTCCTCCTCAGATTAAGACCTTTGTTTGAGACTAGTGGACCTCTTGGGCCAGGATTGCCCTTTCTATCAAAACTAGTCTGATTTTTATGTCCTCCTTCTTCGTCTGTCTAGGTAGCATAATTTCTCAGAATTATTCATGATCACCAGTGCTCATATCAAATTCCTTTCTGTTCTAATTTCTGCTGCTTCTCATTGCTTTCGTCTTCCTTCGATTTACTCTCAATCCACATTCTGCACATATGAGACTGTTCATTCCATCCAGGAGATCCTGTAATTCTCCTTCATTTTGGCTGAAGACAGCAGCGACATCAGAAAATCTTATCACTGTTATCCTTTCACCTTGAATTCTAATCCCACTCTTGAGCTTTTGTTTTATTTCCGTCATTGCTTCTTCGATGTATGAGTTGGACAGTAGGGGCGAAAGATAACATCCATGTCTTAAACGCTTTTTAATCCGAGTATTTCGTTCTTTGCTTTCCACTCTTATTGTTTCCTTTGGCTCTTGTACATATTGTATGTCAGTCATCTTTCCCTTCTAGCTTACCCCAATTTTTCTCAGAATTTCGAGCTTCTTGTACGTTCTACACTGTCGAAAGCTTTTTACAGGTAAAAAAATCCTATGAATGTGTCTTTAGTCTTGCTTCAATTATCAACTGCAACGTCTTAACTGTACATTATTCTTGCCAGCAACTTGGATGCAAGAGCCGTTAAGCTATTGTCCGACAATTCTCGCAATTGTCGGCTCTCGCAGTCTTCGTAATTTTGTGGATATTTTGCCGAAAGTGAGATGGTACGTAGCCAGGATCATACCTTCTAAACACCAACGTGAACATTCGTCTTATCGCCATTTTCCCCAAATGGAAATTCTCATAGAATTTTATCCTTTCTTCCGTATTTGATTTTAAATCTTCTAAAGCTCTTATAAATTCAGATTTTACTTCCGGGTTCTCTATGTCTTGTATGTCGACTCCTGCTTCTTCTTCTATCGCATCAATGGACAAATCTCCCCCTCACAGAGGGCTTTAGTATAAAGTTTTCATCTATTCACTCCTCCGTTGTATTTAACAGAGGAATTACCATTACGCTCTTAATGTTACTACCTCTGCTTTTAATGTTATCGACGTTTGTTTTGACTTTTCTATCGCTGAGTCAGTACTTCCCACAATATCCATCTTTTGATTTGCAGCTCCTCCTATTGGCCGTGTTTGCAGTTAACATTTTTGGGATTTGAGGTCCACCAGTTACGCAAAACACCGTTTTTCGCAGTACCCAAGCATGTGTCGTCACCACTGTGCCATCATCAGTGGGATTTCGTTTTTATTTATTCTTTAGTGTGGACATTTTTGTTACATGATTATAAAATGACGTGCATTTTTAGTTCAAGCAACAGATCGTTTCTTTTTGTAAATCCCTTTACATTTGATGAGCATGAATTTTCTCGACCACTTTTGTGTTAATTATTACAGGTAGCTTGTTATCTGCGACCAAACGATGTTGATGATAAAGTTTTTTTTGCTGAGAGTTAACATATCTTCTAGAGTGTAATTTAGTTTTTCGCGATGTTTTCGCGCCTATTTTCGTATTTACTTACGTTTTCGTGTGGCAAGCACTTCCATTCTCCTCATGATGCTGGGATGTTGTGATGCATACGTAACTATAACAAGTATTTTCCACAAATAACGTAGTAAAACGCTTTTCACTACACCAGAACACAGTGTGATTGTGGTTTGTTATGTGTCCAAGCCCATTCAGTGTTCATTTGTTCACGAGAGAGTTCGGCGATAAACTTGAATTTTATTTGCATTTTATCTTTGTGTGTGTGTGTGTGTTTGTGTGTGTGTGTGTGTGAGTGAGTGTGTGTGTGTGTGTGTTTTCTGTGTGTTTCTTAGCTGTGTGTGTTGTCTTTTATATGGTATTCCTATTTGTGTGTAAATGGTGCGTCTCTGCAGATTTTAGTGTATTTATTTTTCGTGTGTGTGTGTGTCTGTGTGTGTGTGTACATGCGTGCGTGCGTTTGCTTGTGTGTAGACTTTATCTGTTTGTGCTGTTTTTATTTGTAAAGTCCCTTAATGTGTTAAATAGTGTGTCCTTGCAGAGTGTAGTGTATTCGTTTAAGACCTGTTTTCCTTCCGCTATTACCTTCTGTATATGGAAGTTTTCCTCAATGGTCAGTTTGCTGTTTTAGGCTGTGGCTGGGTTTTATCCTAAATCTTTGCGCATTTTTTCTTCCTAACTAGACTCTTGAATTTAGCCTACTCTTCATAACTATTAAATTCTGATTTGAGTCCATATCTGCTCCTGGGTGCACCTTATAATCAAGTATCCGAATTCGGAATCTCTGTCTGACCATGATGTAATATAACTGAAATCTTCCAACATCTCCCTTCGTTTTTCACGTCCATCTCCTCCTCTTATGGTTTTTAAACAGAATATTCGTTATTACTGTCCGAAAGTTATTACAGAACTCAGTTAGTCTTTCTTCTCTTTCAGATCTCGTACCAAGCCCATATTCTCCTGCAGTCCTTTCTTCTACTCCTTACCCTACAACCCCATTCCAGTTCCCCATGACAACTAGATTTTAATCTCCCTTTTAGTACTGAATTACCTGTTCAATGACCTCATATACTTTGTCTCTTGGTCTTCAGCCTAAGATGTCGGCACATATAACTGAACTATAGTTTTCGGTGTGGTATGTTTTCTGTTATCACGAGAACTATCATATCACTGTAACGTTCACAGTAACTCCCACCCTGCCCTACTTTCCTATTCATTATAAATCCTACTCCCATTATACCACTTTCTGCTGCTGTTGAAATTACGCAATCCTCATCTGACCAGAAAACCTTATTCTCTTTCCATTTCACCTCACTGGTTCCGCTGTATCTAGATTGAGCCTTAGCATTTTTTCAGATTTTCTAGCTTCCCAACCACGTTAAAACTTCTAACATTCCACGCCCCGATTGGTGGAACGTCGTCCTTTCGTTGCTTATTCAATCTTGTTCCCATGACCACCCCCGCCTCGGCACCCCCCTCCCTTAGATCCGAATGGGGCACCAGTCCTGAAGCATTTGCCAATGAAAAAATCACCATGACACTTTTTAACTGTAGGCCACATTTACTGTGGAAACACATTATCTGTCTTTAATGTAGTGCTTTCCATTGCCTTCTGCATCCTCACGCATTGATCATTGGAGAGTCTTGCGCCTTTAGGGGCAGTTTCCTAACCCAAGGGCAGAAGAGTACCCTGAAGCTCTCTACCCTCCTCCGTCGACTTTGATAAAGTCTTTGGCTGAATGGTGGTAATTTCTTATACCGGAAATGTTCGATCGCCAATGACGATGATTGTTATTCAGAATTTAAGCGTTGGGGATGTCTGAACCAGGAATGCTGGACTTTTGAGTACTAACCAAAGACTGCGACGCCTTGACCACGGGCGCAGTACTCTACAAACTCTAAAAATGGGGCTTCCTTGTTTGATGAATGAAAGCAGGTTATGTGGGTTGTGCACGCTAAGTGTGATTGAAACCCTTTTAGTATGCAACTGCACACTGTATAGTTTTATATCTCTTTATTCAGTTCAGAATACGTAACCTGAGTTATTATATACCATAACAAAGCTGTTATTAATCATTTCTGAATATGAAAATGCACTACCGAAATGTGAAACTGTAGTTATTAGACCATCTTGACATAAAAGTTATTATTTACTCTAGTTTTCCCCTCTGCATGTCTAAAGTGGTATAATGAGATGCACTGTAGTCAGCTACAGAAATACAATTATGTCAAATGACTGCATTGTTTTGGACATTGCTCAAAACTCAGCTGACTAATTTCCTTTATAAAGCTGATTCTCCTTTTAATATAGCGCGAGATAATACTGCTGATGCATCTACAAATGCTACGCCAATTAATTTTATGTGCAACGAGCATTCTTCTCAAAATCTATGTAATTAACTACTAAACACTTTCAGAAATACTCTTCAAGATGAGAGTCTGCAAAATGCTTTCCAGGAGGAGGATGGGGGGCAAGACTATGTTAGAATTGTAGTTTTACATATAAATGAGTTAGTCAGTTTCGATAGGTGTCATGCCACAAGAACAAAGTTTTGTAGCTGACACAAAAAACTTATTTAAGCACAGAGAACTCAGTAGACGTTACACACATATTACTTTGATACCTAGAAGGTAAGAGCGATTTCATGATTACCTTTAAAGTATACCTTTTGTACAACTAAAATGATCGTGGCTGTGACACATTTTTTATAGTTGAACTGATGCTGTATACTTACGTCACTAAATCTTTCATGTACCCAAAAAATTATCAAACGAGTTGGGAAAAAATCAATAAAATATTTAGAAAAGGTATTTTTAATCATGCACCAAAAGTGTTAAATTGATACTGTATGTGAAAAGTCTGAAGCATAAAGAAGGAGAAATGAGATTCCTGTTGATTATAAACTAAAATACTCTCTCAAAAAGAGCATTTGATTAATCTTCTTTGGAGATGGAAACGCAAGGTACAAATTACAAAGAAATGCTTATGCACTGTTATCTATAATAGTGCTTACATCGCGTTACACTACTTACATTAATAGATATTATTTATTATTTTCATATCTTCCGTATTTTAATATTGATAGACATAAACAGAATTCACCAATCTGTGTGCTGGAACGTACATTATTATCTTGTTTGTGTAGTTTGTATGTGAGGCTCAGTATTTGTCTGAGTGAATGTGAGACACCTCCAAAACCCACAGCAAAAATGGCGAATAGAGCCGGTTCATAACCACGTTGGCTTAAACCGAGATTGCCTTCACCTGTCCAGAAGTTGAATGCAGTATCGTGCAGACAATCAAACGTAGTTTAGAACTAGGAACAATAACTGCATGCTGAATGTTTACACGCCATGAGGTTAAAGAAGGTGCCAACTTTTCAGGCCTGAAAAAGATGTATGTCTTTTTTCTTTGCAGCTCCTAGTACACAAAGCGATGCATCTGGGCTCAAAGTGAGTGAATCAGCATGAAGAGAAAAAGAAAGGAAGTGGAAATGACGATTTGTTGTACATGGTCAGCTGGAAATAAATCATTCTTTAGTGTCTCATAATATGGTTTGATTTGTAGATAACGGGAACGAAACTGCAGCATTATCAGTTCTATCTAATAATATAGTAATGTTGATCGTCATTCACAAAAGATAGATGTTGTAGTAATGTAATAATGAACTTCATCTTCCTCAGTCGCTGAAATAACTCCGTTGAACAATGGGAATGTTTATACACTGACAGTATGATTTAATAAAAATATACCACTAAGGAATCAAAGTAGTTCAAATGGTTCAAATGACTCTGAGTACAATGGGACGTAACATCTGAGGTCATCAGTCCCCTAGAACGTAGAACTACTTAAACTTAACTAACCTAAGAACAGCACACACACCCATTCCCGAGGCAGGATTCGAACCTGCGACCGTAACAGTCGCGGGGTTCCAGACTGAAGCACCTAAAACCGCTCTGCCACAGCGTCCGGCATCAAAGTAGCATCAAACACAAATTTATTGTGTAACACAGAGAGCACAATTTTATAATTTACACAATAAATGCAATTTCGCTCATATCAAGTAAAAACTTACAAATTAAAATTCTAAATAATTAAATAGTTAATTATTTTCTTAACAAGAAGTAATGAAGAACAGAGTATCCATGAAGGGCCACAATGTGACATGAAACTACACGAAATGTAGCACTGCACCTGAGAGTATTTGAGGAAGAATAACGATCACCGAGTCTGTCGCCCAAACTTGTTAATGAGGAAGTTAGTGAATTCATTTTTTTCTATTTTTGAGAACACTTAGCATGGACTAAGTGTGAGAGTAAACGTACAAGTTTCTGCTGGGAACAGATGTAATGAATTTGTGCACCTGATGAAACTGACGATGTGATTCCAATAGGGCGAGACTACTCTGGTGAACAGGACGAAGAAGCAGACGTATGAAGGCCATCTCAAGGAACAACGCACACGTTAGTAGCAATTTGTCAGCTTTCTATATCTGGTCCTCTTTCGTACTCTGTACATTATTATTTGTTTGTTGCTAGGGTAAATCATGTGGTGCAATAATTGTGAAGCTTCAAATAGAACTAAAATTTAGGAAAACAGACCTAGATTGGAAATAACGAAGACGACATCGTTAATGCAACTGCCTTTAAAACTTGCTTGTAACGTTAAGCGTATGTTAGAGAGCTAATCGCCTGCCCGTTACTGGTATGAGGTAAGATGAATTTGTTGTACTGGTGAGCGATGGCGGACAATCCAAGGGCTGTCAAAGCGCCGCGGACAGTCCAGAGACAGCGGCTGCAGCAGGCGAGCCCAGGTGCGGGCGCAGAGGTGTGGGCGGGAATGGGGAAAATTTTGGCGCTAAAGAGGACAGACAGTGCTCCAAGAAATTCCTGAGTGTCAGACAAACTGAAGGGTCTTTGAGAATGTATGATAATTTACTGTCCAATATTAGCGGAAATTTTAATACAACTACTATCTCAGAAAATGAGGCGCATCCTGTGACATCTTAATATTTTAATATTTTTAAGACTACAGACGTTAATATTCACAGTTAATAAACATATTCACAATGAACCTCTGAAGTAACAACGTTTAATCGCTTAGTCTGAGTTAAACACACAATATCTCAGATGATATTATTGCACAGCATGTATCACCTCTCAAAGTTATGTATCTGTATTTACTATATTTCTTCTTACATTTCTCTTTTTTTTAGTACGCATATGTTTGTCAGAACGTCGTATTCTCCATATTTGTACAGTAAATGACCCACAGCATCAGTAGCTCGTATCTTGTCATACTTATGTTTTTATTAAATGAATAGTTAACTGTTTTTGCAGTAACTTTATTTAAATGTTGATTACAGGTGTCATTAAAAATCTAGGATAATTTAAAAGTGGTCAGTCGTATGTGTTGGCAGACGGCACAGCAGAAAAGAGGACCAAAAGACGCTTCTGTCAAGAAGGCACTAACAGTTGTTTGAATAAAATTTAACGGCAGTTCGTTGTCATTTAATGTGAATGCAATAGCTCAAAACTACTACCTTATTAACTTTTAATTATTGTGAATGACTTTATTGTGAACAACTCTTGATAACATTTCTCAATTTAAATATTGTTATAATATATTAATTTAGTACGAGACATGATCATGCTGAGTGAAATCATATCCGTAGCGCTTATGAACGATGTATTTTCGGTGGGGACGTCTTCAGCTAATGGAAAGTAGCGGAACTCTACGGGAGTTAATTGGTGACTGCAAATTTTTTGAATTAAGAGCTCAAAGGGCTTGAAATGTTGTGTGATGTGGCTGGCGTCTGAGAGAGTGCTTGTTTTGGTAATGCCGTGCTGCCTCTCGACCGTTTCCATCTTCTCAGCGCAAACAGCATCGCGCCTTGTTCCCGACGTGAATACGAGACCCTATTGCAGCTTACAGTGCGCTGCGTCAATCACACAGCCTGCAGCACACGAGGAACAAACGGCACGTGGTCAGAGGAAATTTCATTCGTCAGCGTCGTCTACCACGGCAGCGATGTATTTCCTCACAAATGTTCGTAGGATCTTTTTTTCTCAATTTCCAGTCAGGAATCCGTCTCTGCAATGTGTGGGTTTTATTAATGGTCCCGGGCTGTCGCCACGTGCCCTCTGCGACCGGTTATTGCGCGTTAACATCGAACGTAGAAGGAGGATGTTTTAATAAGCGTGGACAGTGTATAGCTTCTTCTGAGACTTTGTAAGACAATGTTCCCATCTTTTCTCCATCTACATGTCACACAGCCACTATGGTATATTCCAATTACGTCTTTTCTTTTGTGGCTTTACTTGTTTTCACTATCTTTCCTGTAAATATTTTCTATTTATTGGGAATGTAATTTAGAATATGACATTCGTTTTGCCCTTTGGTATTAATCTGCCGACCAGATGGAATACATAAGTAGCAGAAAAGTCACAAGAAAGATGTAGTTCTGATACAGGTCTACATGCCAATCAGCCAACACAGCGACGATGAGATTGAAGAGTGCTACAGTAGAAATGAATCCTGATGGAGAGAGAGAAGAAAAAGCCATGCATCATAGTAATGGGAGATTGGAACGCGGTGGTTGGCGAAGGGAAAGATGGAGATGTGGTTGGAAAGTGTGGATTGGGTAACAAAACAGAAGAGGTGTGAGAATAGCCAGATTTTGTGAGGAAAACTCATTGGTAGTCAGAAACACTCTTTTTGAACATCAGAAAAGAAAATGGTACACATGGACATCGAATATAGACAATAGCTGGTACCAAATAGATTACATACTAATACAGAGTAGATTCCAGTCATGCATGAGAAATACCAAGGCTTATCCAGGAGCAGATATTAACTCTGACTACAGCTTCGTTGTAGCAGATTTGCAGGTTAGATTGAAAAGAATGTTGATTGGTAAAGTGACAGAGAAATTTAACGTTGGTGCTCTAAAGGAAGAAGGAATAACCAAAAAGAAGAGTTCCGAGGCAAGTGGAAAATAAGAGAAATGCAAAGGGCATAAATAAACAGTGGAACCAGTTCAGAGACACCCTGCAAGCAACCAGTACAGATGTCGTTGGTCTGGTGAGGTGCAAGCGGAGAAGAAAACCATGGGTTACAGATGATGTGGAAGATGGCAGAAAGGCGAAAATGGAAAAACACACGAACTCATGAAGGAAAAAGGCAATAGAGAAGACTGATCAATGAGCTGAGAAGAGTAACTGATCAGGTCAGGGAAAAATGGACGAGAGAAATCTGCTCAGAAATTGAGACACTGGAGAAAGAGGGCAAGTACGAAAAGATGTGTCTTGTAGTCAAGGAAATAGTATTTCGGGTGTTGTAACCTGTTGTAACCGCTACCGGAACGGTAGCGGGATGGCCGAGAAAGCGCGGCGGGACCAAACGGAGAGCAGCCAGCGAACAAACAAACGAACGGAAAGGACGGACACGAAACAACAACGGACGATGGAGAGAGACCTTACGACGACAACATGCAAGAAGCAACGGAGTGACAGAGACAACCAAACGAATAAGACGTCCTCTAGTAATGAAAACAAAGAACGATAAACACTCTGTTGTCGAGGGGATGTGTCAAGATTCACGCAACGATTAGACTGGCTGGCTGAGCGAGAGGCAGGCGCTTAAATACTCTATCGGGGGCGCCGCTATTGCCCGCTGGGACCACGTGATCCACTGTGGCGCCCTCCCACTAAATGAGGGCCAGGACGCGCGCGTCGCCATAGCTTACGGCGCCTTGGTGCAGAGATCTCTAGGGGTCTTCGACGTCCATGACGTCTGGCGGGGATTCAAATTCCGCAGCGCGTGGTACCAGATCGGGGAAGGAAGAATCAAACATACACTCCTGGAAATTGAAATAAGAACACCGTGAATTCATTGTCCCAGGAAGGGGAAACTTTATTGTTACATTCCTGGGGTCAGATACATCACATGATCACACTGACAGAACCACAGGCACATAGACACAGGCAACAGAGCATGCACAATGTCGGCACTAGTACAGTGTATATCCACCTTTCGCAGCAATGCAGGCTGCTATTCTCCCATGGAGACGATCGTAGAGATGCTGGATGTAGTCCTGTGGAACGGCTTGCCATGCCATTTCCACCTGGCACCTCAGTTGGACCAGCGTTCGTGCTGGACGTGCAGACCGCGTGAGACGACGCTTCATCCAGTCCCAAACATGCTCAATGGGGGACTGATCCGGAGATCTTGCTGGCCAGGGTAGTTGACTTACACCTTCTAGAGCACGTTGGGTGGCACGGGATACATGCGGACGTGCATTGTCCTGTTGGAACAGCAAGTTCCCTTGCCGGTCTAGGAATGGTAGAACGATGGGTTCGATGACGGTTTGGATGTACCGTGCACTATTCAGTGTCCCCTCGACGATCACCAGTGGTGTACGGCCAGTGTAGGAGATCGCTCCCCACACCATGATGCCGGGTGTTGGGCCTGTGTGCCTCGGTCGTATGCAGTCCTGATTGTGGCGCTCACCTGCACGGCGCCAAACACGCATACGACCATCATTGGCACCAAGGCAGAAGCGACTCTCATCGCTGAAGACGACACGTCTCCATTCGTCCCTCCATTCACGCCTGTCGCGACACCACTGGAGGCGGGCTGCACGATGTTGGGGCGTGAGCGGAAGACGGCCTAACGGTGTGCGGGACCGTAGCCCAGCTTCATGGAGACGGTTGCGAATGGTCCTCGCCGATACCCCAGGAGCAACAGTGTCCCTAATTTGCTGGGAAGTGGCGGTGCGGTCCCCTACGGCACTGCGTAGGATCCTACGGTCTTGGCGTGCATCCGTGCGTCGCTGCGGTCTGGTCCCAGGTCGACGGGCACGTGCACCTTCCGCCGACCACTGGCGACAACATCGATGTACTGTGGAGACCTCACGCCCCACGTGTTGAGCAATTCGGCGGTACGTCCACCCGGCCTCCCGCATGCCCACTATACGCCCTCGCTCAAAGTCCGTCAACTGCGCATACGGTTCACGTCCACGCTGTCGCGGCATGCTACCGGTGTTAAAGACTGCGATGGAGCTCCGTATGCCACAGCAAACTGGCTGACACTGACGGCGGCGGTGCACAAATGCTGCGCAGCTAGCGCCATTCGACGGCCAACACCGCGGTTCCTGGTGTGTCCGCTGTGCCGTGCGTGTGATCATTGCTTGTACAGCCCTCTCGCAGTGTCCGGAGCAAGTATGGTGGGTCTGACACACCGGTGTCAATGTGTTCTTTTTTCCATTTCCAGGAGTGTATATGGGGATAGAAGGGAAAGATGAAACTCTTTAATGTGACCCACACGCTGATAGATGGAAAGAATATATTGAAACTCTCTATGAATGGGATCAAAGACATTCCGATCTGCAGATTGAGAAAGAAGAATCAGTAAATGAAGATGAAAAGGAGATTTTATCCTAGGTTCAGAGTTAAATAAGACATTGGGAGAACGTGCAAACAACAAAGAGCGTGGTATAGGTGACATTGCGGCAGCAATCTTAAAGAGTTTAAAAGAAACAGACGAAAATGAGTTGAACTCTCTTTGTAACTAAATCTATGACCAGAAGACTTTCTCGTAAATATAATAGTCCCAGTCCCAAATACTAAAAATCCAAAAAAGTGTGAAGACCACAGGACAAGCAGCCTGATATCGCAGGCAGTAAAAGCAGTTCTAATTCCGAATAGGGGACGATAGGGAACGCTTGAAAAAAACATTTGGTGAAGAACAGTAATAATTGGAAGGGGAACACGAGATGCCATTGGAGTTCTAAAAACCATCGCGAAAAGATATATAGAAAAGGGCAAATAAGTGTATGCTGTCATCATAGACCTCGAAAGGCCTTTGATGGAGAGCAGTGGGATAAGCTATTAGATATCTTGAAAAAGCAGGGAGTAAAGTGGAAGGAGAGAAGATTGATCGCAAATCTGTACCTAAATCAGAAATCTTGGGTACGAACAGGTAATGCGAACTCTGAAGACAGCAAGATTGGGAGAGGAGTTAGACAGATCTGTTGTCTCTTGCCGATCCTACTTCTATTTAACATCTGTCTGGAGGAAGTACTGGAAAGCTGTTTGGATGGGACGAGAGGCGTCAGGATAGATGGGCGGAAAATCGAGTGTAAGGTTTGCATGCCATGGCGACCCTCGCAGAAAATCAAGAGACGCTGACTCAAGTGCTAAATGACCTGAATGAAGCCTGTGCAGCATATGGTATGAAAATTAATAAAAGGAAAACTAAAAGCATGGTCGTAAGCCCAAACAAAAGAAAAATGAAAATTAAGTTGGGGTCAGAAATCGTAGAACAGGCACAAAGTTGGATTAAAGAAGTCATGGATTGCCAGCAAGATATCAAAGTGGGAATGGCTCTGACGAAAGAGGCATTTCAAAAGCAGAGAATACTCCTAACTTGCTGTTTAAACAAGGAATTAAGGAAGCGACTGGTTCAAATGGCTCTGAGCACTATGGGACTTAATATCTGAGGTCATCAGTCTCCTAGAACTCAGACCTACTTAAAACTAACTAACCTAAGGACATCACACACATCCATGCCCGAGGCAGGATTCGAACCTGCGACCGTAGCAGTCGCGCTGTTACAGACCGAAGCGCCTAGAACGTGGACTTTGAGAAACTAGGATGAGAAGAAAATTGAAGCTTGTGAAATGTGGATATGGCGTAGAATTGAGAAGATCAGCTTGACTGACAAAGTCAGGAATGAAGAAGTACTGAGGAGAGTTGGAGAAGAACGGAGGATGCTGCTGATGGTGAAGAACAGGAAACTAAACTGGATAGGCCACAAACTAAGAAGAGATTGCCTTCTAGTAGAGGCAATTGAAGGTTTCGTTCCGGGAAAGAGAGGAAAGTGCAAGAGAAGGTTCCAGATGCTGGATGATGTCAGCAGGCCACAAGGGAGGGGAGGTGGGGTGGGGGGAGGTACCAAAGAATGAAGAGGAAAGCAGAAGACAGAGAAGCATGGAGGGCCGCAAGGCAGAGAACCCATGATGATGAGATGATGGTTGAAGTGACCGCTATAGCACAAATCTACTAATATCAGTATCGCTGGCCCCTGTTTTGATCACAACAGAGGTAGAATCTTCCGGCGCGTCGGTCTGGGGCCTGCAGACGGCGTAGTAAATCGCTGAAGCTGGTTGCCAAATAGAATAAAGTTGTAAACTAGACGACTGAAAGGTGTTTAATTTGACATTGGTCATAGTTGTCCCCTAAACTGTTCGTCTTCAGTGGGTGAAGCAACACAAAAATCGTACAGCGGCCGACTGGGGCTGGCATTGCGAACCGGCGAGTCGCGATTTTCCTACCGTTTCAAACGATTCAAGGCATATAGTGCACTGACCACCTAAAGAGGTGTATAATCCGCATAGTTTCGAAGGTATAGTACACGCCTGATGTGGTTCTATGCTATTTCGGAGAGTGTTTCTCGTTCCATTACTCGTGAACGCTCGCCCAGGTAACGGTGAATATGAACCTAGAAGTTTGCATTAGAATTCTCAGAGGCTAAGAGTTGCCATTTCTTTTACATCTTCATACGTATCCTTTGGACACTCTGTTACCTGACAACAGCCATATTTACAGGGCTGCACACATACTTTCCGGTGTGATCAACATTCAAATGCCCTATAGCACCTCGTTCCGCCATTTGAATAAGCTGATCTTTATCTCACATGAAATGTCTAGAACTATAAGGAGCTGAGGAAGAAGAAGAGCAAGCAGCATCTCCGAAGCCTGGCACTCTCCAACATCCAGTCAGGAAGGAACGCCTTGAGCTTGACATGGTATAAATGAAAGAAACTTGTGGGCTGACTCCCTCGGAGAACTAAGGCCTTTATCACAGCTACACACTGTATTAGCGTGGTACCTTCTGGGAGCGACACATTTCTAGTCGTCTCTGCTTAGGTAAGCTTCACTGCTATCTTTACCGCGTGAACGACGTACGACGTACGTTTAGAAAACACATATAATCAGCTTTGGTCAATCGTAATTCGAAAATAATTGGCAGACAACTTTCTTTCTGTCTGAACGAGAGCAGATCGGAGTAACATACGCGGTTCAGTCACACTACTTGATCTGTACCTGTGTTAGATGTTATAGTGCAATAACCACTCACTTACGGCAGGTGCTAGCACTAACAGTGGTGGGTATACAATGCATTTCGGTCTGACGCAGAAGGCAGTGCAGCCGTTGTCGTAATGTGGAAACGGGGTAACTTTTCTGACGTCCAGAAAGGGCCTGACCACTCACTTTCTGGCCGAGGGTGGAAGCATTTCCGAAACGACTAAATCTGTGAACAGTTGGCATGCCGCTGTGGTTAAAGTATAGCTTTCACGGCAAGGTGGCGCTGTCACAAGCAGAGCCGAGACATTTGTGGTGCACCAAGGCCCATAGGTGACTGTGGTATACGACGACTTTGGAGATGTGTATGGGCCGACAGGCATGCAGCTCTTGGACAACTGACCGCCCGGATGATCCCCCGGGTTACCAACAGTGTCTCCTCAATGACTGTTCAGCGGAAGTTGCTCCGAATGGGCCTCCGTAGCAGGAGCCTGGTTCGCGCACCCACGCCAATTGCTGTTCATCGGCGAGGAAGGCTCAAATGTGCACGCCAGTACCGCAACTGAACGTACACTGAGCGACGGCAGGTGACTTTTTTCAGATGTATAACGTTGTATGCTCGATTGGACAGATGGATGTTATTGTGTACGGCGTGAAACGTCTGCAAGCAAACAGCCTGCAACAATCATCGGCAGAGTCCAGGCCGGAGAAGGTAGAGTTGTGGTCTGGGGAATGTTTTCGTGATCAGTCATTCTCGAAGGCACAATACATCAACACAGCTATGCATCTATTCATGGGGTGTGTGCCCACCCATTCATGGAGTTTACTTATACTTGGCGCGATGACGTCTACCAGCAGGACAATGCAGCGGGTCACACAGTTCGCAGTGTACGTGCGTAGTTCGAAGATCACCTGGATGAGTTTACCGTACTCCCCTGGTCATCAAAGTCCCAGCATTTAAACTCAGTAGAGAATTGGTGGGGCCGGATCGATCGGACTGTTCGCGTCATGGGTCTTCAACTGAGAAACCTAGCGCAGCTGGTCACGGCACTGGAGTGGCCACGGCTCCGCATCCCTGTCGCTACCTTCCAGCATCTCACTGACTCATTCTGCACGCCTCGTAGCGACCCGCACTGCAAAATGTTGCTATTCAGACTTTTGACAGGTGGTGACGTTAGTGTGACTGGGCAGTGTAGCTTCCAATATTACACCGGCAGCGGACCACTGCAAACGGGCAGCAATCCCAAGAAGATACCGCCGTTTTGCTCTCCCTGCGATCATTATTTAAAACATTGTAAATGTGAAAAATACTGAAATTTATAACTCGTCCGGATAGGTGGATTGTCATATGATGTAACAGGGATAACGACAGTAGTGGCTTATTTGTTCGAAAGTAAAAATAAATATTTATTTGTGAAACGTTACGAAGTTACGTGGGATTAAGTTTTTATTTAGCACGTTAACCAGTTATTTTTTGAGGAACATAAAGTGGAAGAACAGTATTTCTATAAAAATCCAAATCCAAAGACGATCTGTTAATGTTAGTCATTGCCAAGCTATGAAAACGTCAGAGATGTAGAATAATGGTAAACATTCAAATATTATGAAATTTGTTAAAAAGAAAGGTTAAGCCACACTCCTACTCTGAATGTACCAAAAATTAAGATAAGAAATCTGTAAAGAAATTCCGTGTTTTAGGCATTGGTTAAAAGCAGCTCGGAGCCTCACGTTATAGGAATGGCGTAAACAGTACCATAAGAACTACTAGCCTACAACGCCGGATACTTATTAAGATTTTTTTCTCCTACGAAAAACTAAATTAAACGTATAACATGCATATAAAGTATGATGATGCAGCAGAACGGCTAATTCCTGGACAATGGTCCAACTTGTTTATTCCTTTGAAATTACACTTGTGTGTATTGTGTATTGAACCGGGGACCTAGACACGAAGGAGAGGCTTCGTCTCACCGTAGCCCTCAGTGGTAAACAACCCCACAAAAGACCACAGCAGTCCACCCACCCCACCGCCGTCCATCACCGAACTCAGGATTATGGCGCGCTTCGGCCCCCAATGGATCCACCGGGAACGTCTCATACCACACGAGTGTAGGCCCAAATTTTTGCGTGGTAGAGTAATGATGGTGTACGCGTACGTGGAGACAGTGTTTGCAACAGCAATCGCCGACATAGTGTAACTGAGGCGGAGTAAGGGGAACCAGCCGCATTCGCCGAGGCAGATGGAAAACCGCCTTACAAACCATCCACAGGCTGGCCAGCACACCGGGCTGATTCGTTTCGGGGACCGGCACGCCTTCTCGCTCGGGAAGCAGCGCTTTAGACCACGCGGATAGACGTGAGGGCTCGAAATTACACTTACTCAGTATTATTTATTTACTTTACTTGCCCAGGACTTAAATAATACAAAGTAAAGGGAAAAAAACAAAGTTCTGTCAAGAACTGCTCCTTTCCTGTTAGATGGACCGCTTTCTTAATGGCTTTATCACTCGTTGCATTTAGGTTTGCGCAAACCAGGAGATGCTGAATCATGCAGGTCACCACATTTACAGCACTCATCCTCACTCAACAAGCCCAACTACTTGAGGTTCGCCTTGCATCGTGACACTCCTAATCTCAATCGGTTTAGTGCGTTCCATGTCACATACGGGTGATGAAACCTCGGGATAGGTTCCCCTTCATTATTCTCCCCAGTCCTTTCTTTTAATGAATCCCGCCATATATCCGTGTTCGGCGAGTTGCAGGTGCTGATGTAGTTACTGGTGTTGAGCGCATGTAGCTCCTCCTCGACCTTAATGTAGCTTTCTGTATATCATATCCAAATAGAGGGTGTCTGGGATCGATTCTCTGCTTCTTGTTCTCGATTTCTGTTCTTTTGCGGATGTCAGGTGGTACTAATCCTAATTCGATAAATTTTCAAAAAATGGTTCAAATGGTTGGTTCAAATGGCTCTGAGCACTATGGGACTGAACATCTTAGGTCATCAGTCCCCCACAACTTAGAACTACTTAAACCTAACTAACCGAAAGACATCACACACATCCATGCCCGAGGCAAGATTCGAATCTGCGACCGTAGCGGTCGCGCGGTTCCAGACTGTAGCGCCTAGAACCGCTCGGCCGCGCCAACCGTGTCATGATTTAAGAGTATGTCTGTAGAGATGAGAGACTGTGTACTGTTAGTACAACTGTTCTATACGAGCTACGGCAATCACAATTCTCCATCGAGAGAGTATCGTGGTTGAAAGGTCTGAGGTGAGTTCCGATGTGATTAAATGGTATAAAGAAGATCATATTGAAATTCGACAAGGCTGGTGAGCTTGGTGTGGCACATGGAAGAGAAAGACGTCCTCTGTCGCTGGAAGTTATTGATGAGGTTGCTGTTGCTGTAACTGACCATGCAGCGCATGCTCCGGATAGTGCTAGTGCTGGTACAGTGTCACGACAATTGTCTATCCCACGGTCAACAGTACGGGAAGTTTTACCGTCTATTTTACACTCGTACCCCTACAAGAACCATGGACCTTGCCGTTGGTGGGGAGACTTGCGCTCCAACGGAGGGGTATCTGTTGAGAGGCCAGACAAACGTGTGGTTCCTGAAGAGGGGCAGCAGCCTTTTCAGTAATTGCAGGGGAAACAGTCCGGATGATTGACTGATCTGGCCCTGTAACACTAACCAAAACGGCCTTCCTGTTGTGGTACTGCGAACGGCTGAAAGCAAGGGGAAACTACAGCCCTAATTTTTCCCGAGGGCGTGCTGCTTTACTGTATGATTAAACGATGATGGCGTCGACTTGGATAAAATATTCCGGAGGTAAAATAGTCCCCCATTCGAATCTCCGAGCGGGGACTACTCAAGAGGACGTCGTTATCAGGAGAAAGAAAACTGGCGTTCTACGGATCGGAGGGTGGAATGCCAGATCCCTTAATCGAGCAGATAGGTTAGAAAATTTAAAAATGGAAATGGATAGGTTAAAGTTAGATATAGTGGGAATTAGTGAAGTTCGATGGCAGGAGGAACAAGACTTTTGGTCAGGTGAATACAGGGTTATAAATACAAAATCAAATAGGGGTAATGCAGGAGTAGGTTTAATAATGAATAAAATAGTAGAAATGCGGGTAAGCTACTACCAACAGCATAGTGAACGCATTATTGTGGCCAAGATAGACACGAAGCCCATGCCTACTACAGTAGTACAAATTTATATGCCAACTAGCTCTGCAGATGATGAAGAAATTGATGAAATGTATGATGAGATAAAAGAAATTATTCAGGTAGTGAAGGGAGACGAAAATTTAATAGTCATGGGTGACTGGAATTCGAGAGTAGGAAAAGGGAGAGAAGGAAACATAGTGGGTGAATATGGATTTGGGGAGAGAAATGAAAGAGGAAGCCGTCTGGCAGAATTTTGAACAGAGCATAACTTAATCACAGCTAACACTTGGTTCAAGAATCATAAAAGAAGGTTGTATACATGGAAGAATCCTGGAGATACTAGAAGGTATCAGATAGATTATATAATGGTAAGACAGAGATTTAGGAACCAGATTTTAAATTGCATTTCCAGGGGCAGATGTGGACTCTGACCACAATCTATTGGTTATGAACTGTAGATCAAAACTGAAGAAACTGCAAAAAGGTGGGAATTTAAGGAGATGGGACCTAGACAAACTGAAAGAACCAGAGGTTGTATAGAGTTTCAGGGAGAGCATAAGGGAACAATTGACAGGAATGGGGGAAAGAAATGCGGTAGAAGAAGAATGGGTAACTTTGAGGAATGAAATAGTGAAGGCAGCAGAGCATCAAGTAGGTAAAAAGACGAAGGCTAGTAGAAATCCTTGGGTAACAGAAGAGATACTGAATTTAATTGATGAAAGGAGAAAATACAAAAATACAGTAAGTAAAGCAGGCAAAAAGGAATACAAACGTCTCAAAAATGAGATCGACAGCAAGTGCAAAATGGCTAAGCAGGGATGGCTAGAGGACAAATGTAAGGATGTAAAGGCTTATCTCACCAGGGGTAAGACAGATACTGCCTACAGGAAAATTAGAGAGGCCTTTGGAGAAAGGAGAACCACTTGCATGAATATCAAGAGCTTTGATGGAAACTCAGTTCTAAGCAAAGAAGGGAAAGCAGAAAGGTGGAAGGAGTATACAGAGGGTCTATACAGGGGCGCCTCGGGGAAGATTAGTTTGGATTCCGTAGAAATGTTGGGACACGTGAGGCAATACTGACCCTACGGCTTATCTTGGAAGAAAGATTAAGCAAAGGCAAACCTACGTTTCTAGCATTTGTAGACATAGTGAAAGCTTTTGACAATGTTGATCGGAATACTCTCTTTCAAATTCTGAAGGTGGCAGGGGTAAAATACATGGAGCGAATGGCTACTTACAATTTGTACAGAAACCAGATGACTGTTATAAGAGTCTAGGGACATGAAAGGGAAGCAGTGGTTGGGAAGGGAGTGAGACAGTGTTGTAGCCTCTCCCCGATGCTATTCAATCTGTATATTGAGCAAGCAGTAAAGGAAACAAAAGAAAAGTTCGGAGTAGGTATTAAAATATATGGAGAGGAAATAAAAACTTTGAGGTTTGCCGATGACATTGTAATTTTGTCAGAGACAGCAAAGGACTTGGAGGAGCAGTTGAACGCAATGGACAGTGTTTTGAAAGGATTGGTATAAGATGAACATCAACAAAAGCAAAACGAGGATAATGGAATGTAGTCGAATTAAGTCGGGTGATGCTGAGGGAATTTGATTAGGACAAGAGACACGTAAAGTAGTAAAGGTGTTTAGCTATTTGGGGAGCAAAATGACTGATGATGGTCGAAGTAGAGAGGATGTAAAATGTAGACTGGCAATGGCAAGGAAAGCGTTTCTGAAGAAGTGAAACATGGACGATAAATAGTATGGATAAGAAGAGAATAGAAGCTTTCGAAATGTGGTGCTACAGAAGAATGCTGAAGATTAGATGGGTAGACCACATAACTAATGAGGAGGTATTGAATAGAATTGGGGAGAAGAGGAGTTTGCGGCACAACTTAACTAGAAGAAGGAATCGGTTGGTACGACATGTTCTGAGGCATCAAGGGATCACCAATTTAGTATTGGAGGGCAGCGTGGAGGGTAAAAGTCATGGAGACGAAAAGATAAATACACTAAGGAGATTCAGATGGATGTAGGTTGCAGTAGGTACTGGGAGATGAAGAAGCTTGCACAGGATAGAGTTGCATGGAGAGCTGCATCAAACCAGTCTCTGGACTGAAGACCACACCAACAGCAACCCCTACAAGACCCAAACCGTGCAAGAACTGAAAGCTCATGGCGCGCAGTTACACTCTGAAATTGCTGTTTGGTTTTTGGCACCGACTGATATTGATGACATGTGGTCTGGAAATATTGTATGGAGGGACGAGGCACATATTATTTTAGTGTAACAGGGTGCTGTAAATACACAAAAATGTTGAATCTGTGGTCCTGTTAGGCCGCATATTACGCACGAAGAGCCGTTGCATTCGCCGTATGTGCCCGTGTAGTGTGGATTCACATGACCCGAGGATTCAAATGCACCTTTATTCTCTTCTTTTCTACCGTGAAAAGAATAGTCCAGAGGGCCTGTCAAGTGCATCGTAACGTCTACACGTTGGAAAGACCTCCTTCTGCAGTAAGTGATTCCTCGTAAAGAGCGCAACTATGTGTAAACAACTCCTTTCATGTAATATGGCGCAACACCTCATGTCGCTCGCTTAGTGAGAGATATACTTAATGCAGCCCTCTACATGCGTGGAATCTTCGGAGGTTTTCGAGAAGCATGGCCTGCAAGATCAGCTGATCTGATTCCAAGTGACTTTTTGCTCTGGGGCTATCTAAAAACACGCAATTACTAGGTACATTTTCAGTCTCTACCCGATCTGAAGGTCAATATACAGGAACACGTTTCTCTGATTCCCCCTGAACTGATGCTAGCAACTGTTGATCACGCCGTTTTACGGATATTGATCACGTCGTTTCATTGATGTAGCATGTAGTGGACGTCTCTGGTGCTCATACTGAACAATTTAATAAACAAATTAATAAAATCATCGTTATGCTTTTCTCAGTTCTATGACAGTTCTTGCCAGTATACTGTTCCTAAAACTTTAGAGAAAAATTTCTATATGTCTTTCTTGCATTCAGAGCGCCAGATTTGCATCTGGTGGTCAAAATTGAACTAATTGCTTTTTCTGCCAAGTTTCGCTACCATACGATAATTACAGCCGGCACTGGACCTCAGTGAGTAGCTGCACTTTAATTATAACCACACGGTACGACCAAACTTTATTCCCAGGTACACTGGAGTATCGTCGTAGGATGATTGTTGTCCTCTGCCGGCCGGAGTGCCCGAGCGGTTCTAGGCGCTGCGATCCGGAACCACGCGACCGCTACGGTCGCAGGTTCGAATCCTGCCTCGGGCATGGATGTGTGTGATGTCCTTAGGTTAGTTAGGTTTAAGTAATTCTAAGTTCTATGGGACTGATGATCTCAGAAATTAAGTTCCATAGTGCTCAGAGCCATTTGAACCATTTGTTGTCCTCTCCCGATAATATTTAGCTTCCTCCCGACTTTACAGTTTCTCAGATGAAAGGCACAGTCAGGCATCTTTCCAGGATTTGGATTTAGGGGGTTATCATCATAGCACTTGACGAGATCTTCAGTTACCTAAAAAGCTGCTGCTAGATAAGCTTTTCTGGTTGATAGACATTCCTCTTCTGAAAAGCAGTGATTACTGAATGAACACAGAGAAAGAAAGTGTCTGTGGCAGCTGCGCATATAAAAGTAACACCTTCTAGCTGTACCGTCAATTGTGCTTGTATGCCACAGATGCGACCTGTGGGTGGCTGCCAGTATTTTAGGCGAAAGGAAGGACATGCGATAAGGACGGACAGTCAAGTATGCTTACTGCAGGCGGCCGCGCAGCTGGCTGGAGCTCGGGTCTGCGGGGCTGTTAATAACGAATATTGCCCGCCTGGTGTACCGAGTGGGCGGTGAGGCTGCAGGCGGCGCTGGCTATGAGCGTCTCCCTTCCCCCCCTCCCCCCCTCTCTCTCTCGCTCGCAATGGCTCTTTCGTGGCGCTTTCTTCCAATAAATTATCGACTACTCTGTGGACGAAAAGCTCGCTCTTGCCAGCCGTCCTCGCCTGGGGAATTTATCTGCAGCGGCTGCGGCTGCGGGAAATGAGAAGTAATGGAATAGCAGCCGGAGTGGATGGGACGCGCAGAATGCATTCCCCGATTGCTGAGCTTACCCTGCAAATAACGCGGCCAGAGGCGGCACTGACTGTGGTCGACTGACGTCTCCGATCGTGCCTCGCTACCTTTTCATACCGGTTAGCCAACCTTATGCTCAGATCATGACGTGCTGTGGACCGGAGGGAGAACTATAGATGGCTTGGGAAGCCTCTGATGCTCCGTTCACAGTGTGGCAGCAAGTTAAAACAGAACATAGTTCGTTTTCCTGTTTACCCAAACATGTTTCGCCACCAATGTACCTTCACCTGTGACTCTCTACTTACTTTGTAAAAATATTATATAAGTTTCATGCCTCTTTTTCTATTTTACGCCTAAAAATTATAACACGTGTATTGCTTTTCTTTACTTTGCTTTGATTACTGACCTGAAACTATATTAATTCTGAAAGGGGATTTGAACAGCTTGGTTTACGTATGTTTTTCATGGCTTGACAGCATGTCTTCCTTAAAATAGCCAAGAAAAAATTGCTTAAAGATTTATTAACTTTGAACGACTTTCTTTGGGAGTAGTAGTGGTTCTCTGTTGTTTTATACATTTCTGGTATGTTTTCCGTTTTGGTTATACTATAAATACATTCACAGTTTTTCTCACCTTTTCGCTTTACTCTAACTTGGTATCAAACGCTTTCGTAATCAAAATGAGATTTCTCATCGAGAAACGCTATATTGTTTTCGCTTCTCTCTATGTAACTTTTCAAGTTTTCTCGACAGATCTGTTCCAAATACTTTTCCCGGTTTTGCCGTCGGATCATATTGTGCGAATCAACATTTCGTCAGAGCTACTGTTCGACATCTTCAGGTGGTGGCAGCTGCTGTTTTCACTGCTACAGGTCGAGCCGCTTTCCTCCAAACTCGAGCGTCTTCTAGCGCACGCTTATTGTCTGCTCTCGGCCTGATAAATTTCGACGCCGCCGCACGCCTGTCGTACATCACACCTTGCAGAAGTGACAACAGCATCTCCCACCCTCAGAAGATGTCGAGCAGTTGTATCGACGAAATATTGTGGGATTTGCACAATACGATCCAACGGCAAGCGCGAGAAGTGTATTCGCTTCTCACTACTTCTACCTTTTTTTCCTTTTTTTTCCAATTATTCTGAATGTGGTGTGAATTTTTGTGTGCATCTGTTAGGTGACAACTTGATTGTGTGTATGTGAGAGAGGGAGAGAGAGAGGGAGTGAGAGATAGATAAAGAGAGAGAGTACGGGAGGGAGGGAGGGAGGCAGGGAGGGAGATAGAGAGGGAAAGAGAGACAGAGAGATGGGGGCGGGGTGACTCCGAGAAGCAAGTGGTTTTTCGTTATCGTGAGTATTTGATGTATTGCTTTTTCTTTGAGGAAATATCTTGCCATAATTCACTTAATGTTGCGAACAGTGAACAGTATTTTTTTGCATTGTGTTATGTATTACTTCAAACTTTTCTTCACTTACATTTCAATTTTTTCTATGTACTAGTTCGCTGTATTGTAATATTTTGGTTGAGGCTCTTGCTTTTAGGACTTTGAGGCCTATTTTAATATTATTTTGGTTATGATTTTCCTCTATGGAATTACCTCGTAGAAGAGTGGAGTGTATACATTCACTTTTTAAGGCTCTGTGGTGTTCACAGTATCTAGTTTGAAATTACCTGCATCTTTGGCCTGTGTAGACAGACTGTCATGAATTGCAAAAGAACTGGTAGATATCAGCTTTGGTTAATGTGTCAGTAAAAACAGGGTTTACAAGAATGTCCACACAAACTACGGATGCAATATTATCTAACTGGTAGCAGACAACGCTGAAGTGACGCACGCTTTGGACATTAAGGTTGTCTTTAGCACAGAAAAGGGTGCGCAACGCTGTAACAAAAATTTTTGGCCACCTACCAAGTGATATAAAATGTCTAAAGGACAGCAAGATAAAATTAGAAAATAAATCGAAAAAGTTTCTCCTTGACAACTCCTTCTATTCCGTAGAAGAACTGCTATGTTTGTAATGTGTAAAAGGTGGTGGGTAGAAATTGCTAACTAAATCTGCATATCATTTTCTCATTTTGGGAGAAAAGAATAATAACAATTATATGTTGATGTTTAGATTAGAAAAATATGTACAAATTAATTAGCAATACGAATGTAAAATGATTAGTTCCACATCATGACGATTTATCCTGCAAAATGATCCATTGGACATGAAAGTAACTAACTAACTAACCACTTTTTCTTTCTAGCTTCCTAGGAATACGATTTGTTTTATAGTCTGACGGCGCGGGTGCTTTTTGCTGTACGATATACTGATAACTTACATTCCGGCAGTGTGCAGAAAGAGAGATTTTGGTAACCATTCACAGTTTATGGCACACTGATAATCATTTTTATCGATTTGCATTGTGAGGTTACTAAAACTTGCATGATTTAGACACGTGTTTCACATGTCAAAATCTGGCATTTACTTCGTTGCAAGAAGAGCATGTTTCGATGCTCGCTAAAGAATTTGTTTGCTATTAATTCATCCGAATGGTAAAACAGCTACTTTCGTCACACAATAGAAGTGAAGATTTGCCAGTGATTTGTGACTCATATTGATGTCACTTCGTTTAATTTTCTTACATATTTGAACTCTGTGTGCTGTGATTTTTCTGAAGATTACTTCAAGTGCTGCTGTGATTATAATTACTTTTCTGAAAGCGATTCTATTAAATAGGTTCAACGATACTTTCAAATAAATTTCCCATTGCCAACAACTTTTATATTCAGACGAGTATGCGTCGACATGCATTCAGCAGTCAGCATACGACTACTCGATGTGAAACGCGCAGCTTGGCTTCAGCAATTAGTAATACTTTATACAGTTCTTACTGCAACTGACATCAAAATGTACATCAGTTACTATTAGTAGTATACCTGGTGAGAGATTTACTACGATTGTTTTCAGTCTAGTATAATAAATAAATCTCAGAATTTCTTTTTTAGTTTAACATATCAGACATCCACATGCTCTACATTACAGCCCATAACCTTTGGCTTAAGTTCACTGTTACAGAGGCTCTGTATGTTGAAATGGCTGGCTTCTTCCTCGATGGGATGCTTGATTCTTCGATGGCTCTTTGATGTGGTACCGCCATACTAACCTTGTGTCGTACTTTTCATTTCAGCACTGTAGTTTTCTATGTTTATACTGTCAGAGTCTCATTATAAGAAATCAATTTTATCGTAGAAATAGATATTAGTGCCTCCAGAAGTTTACCTGCGATGCTAACAAGCATTACAGGAATTATTTTTATCTGCGATGCTATTAAGCATTACAGGTATTACTGCATAAGCTGACACTGTGAGCTATTACGTGTACTTCGAATCTGTCAAAACAGCGCATCTCGTTCCGAAAATGTTCATGCTGGTAGGTTTAGGCGAATCACTAAGTATAAGAAATATCAAGGTGTTAGCACAGTTTATACGTACACGTTAAGTAACATATTTTCCCAATTTGTAAATATACAGTAAATCTCCAGGTGACACTTATTACACTTCTCCATCCTGGTAGCTGCGGGATCAGCACGTCAGATTGATAACCGAAGGTATACGAGTTCGATTCCAGGCCGGCTAGGAAATTTTCTCCGTTTCGGGACTGGATATTGTAATGTGTTCATAATCGTTTCATTACCACTGGATGCAAGTCGCCGAAATGGCTTTGCATAAAAAGACTTGCACACAACGGTGCGGCCGCTACGCGATATATATATACAGGGTGTCCCAGCTATGTTGTCCACCCAAAATATCTCTGGAACAATAACAGCTATTGGAAAACGACTTTCACCGGTATCAATGTAGGGCTGGGGCCCATGAATGTACATATTTGGAAACATTCTAAAACTAAAGCACATGTGTTTTTTAACACAAACTTATGTTTTTTTAAATGGACCTCATATATTTTTTCTTCAGCAATCCATAGCATGACAAAGCAGATACACAATGGCGTTGATTGCATCGCAATATTCCCATTAGATCCCGAGATATTGAGACGCAAAGTTGGCGCTTGGAACACCCGACATGCGCTGCTAGCGCACGTCCTGAGGCTCAGGCGTGAACCCCATGCTGCCCATAATCGCGATGTGATTGACATGCGTAATCACACTTCCATACTTATCAAGAGGTCCGAAACGAATAATACGGTCTGCTGCCATCCTGCTGCGATTACGGGCAGCATGGGGTTCACGCCTGAGCCTCAGGACTTGCGCTAGCAGCGCATGTCGGGTGTTCCAAGCGTCAAATTCGCGTCTTAATATCTCGGGATGGAATGGGAATATTGCGATGCAATCAACGCCATTGTGTATCTGCTTTGTCATGCTATGGATTGCTGAAGAAAAAGAGAGAGAGAGAGAGAGAGAGAGATTTATTTTATTGTAGAGGGGTCTAATTGAGTAGAGGGTCCATATGAATAGCTGTAAACTACTAAGTATGCATTGTGACGTAAGCAGCGATGAAATGCCATAATGTGAGTGACTGTGGTTGTTATAAGTCTTGACTGTCCGATGAACAAGTCTGTTTACTCTGTAAGTTCAGAATTCGTCAAGATTTCTTTACAGTGTAGAAGGTAAGTGATTCACAAATGCTCATTGTGCGGTTTGTAGAACTGACTTGGTACCATGTAAGGATTTCTTGCAGTTTATAAGACTTGAAGTTGAGATGTAATACTGGATCCTTCCTACACCACACTAATGACGATAGCTTTTACATGTACTTTGCTGTTATATGAATAATTGACAATGGAGTTTTATGAATAGCTAGTGGCAAAATATTTTTTGTTTTGTGATACCAGTTTAATTATTATTTCATTTGCTTCAGGTGGTGAGGACCAAGGAAAAGAGGTATAATGGAATGGGGCGAAGGCTCGCTGAAGCAGTGATGAGACGAACGTAGGTATTAGAGCCCACTAAACTTAAGTTGTTCGACGTTGTCAAAGGAAACCCTTAACACTACGGCTGTTAATACAGCTTAAAAAACAAAATAAATATGCATGTAATAACCCTAATGGATATCTAAATATAATTTCTGAAGATTTCGAAACCTCTCTTGCCATTATAACAATAAATTTGGGGAAAGAATTTGGACTCACACAGGAAATTATATTTAATAGGAGGCTTCATACTAGCTGTCCGGAACAACATTGAATACCTCTGAAAATTAATGGGTGGAGAGGCTGGCATGTTTCATTCCGAAAAACAAATCTTTCATTGAGATAGCAAGAGAGTCTCTCGAAAGCAAAAGCAGCCGCGCTATGCAAAGAAATTGTTAAACAGCACTTCGAACTACTAAAACAGCTTCTTACCAGTCTTTCCCTCCATGACAAACCACCTAATACATATAACATGGACGAAACAGAGTTATTACTCAGCAATAGACTTCCGAGGTCATTGCAGTGGAAGGAACAACAGAGATCCCTTCTACAGGGTGTCCGAAAAGTCTTTCCCTGATTACATAAATTGATAACTAAGGCTAGAAGTAAGATACAAATATGAAACTTGTGTCGAATTGTTTACAACTATCAAAGTTTTTTTCTGTTTTAGGTTCGCAGTACATAAATAGTGGATGAGGTGCAGTGCCCAAGAAGCCATGTTAACCAATCAGGAGAAGGCACAGTGTGTCCTGTGGTACCATGAGACACGATCGCCAACAACAGTTCAGAGACACTTCCAGACAACATTTGGAAGGAATCCACCTGATATCAAGATCATAAAATCCGGGTATGACAGGTTCAAGAACGCAGGATCTGTTGCTGACCTTCCGAGGTCTGGTCGACCAAGAACCTCAGCAGACAGGGTGGAAGTTGTAAGGCAGTCTTTTCTGCGAAGTCCAAAGAAATCGGTGCGCAGGGCCTCACGTGAATTACAAATGCCAAAAAGCTCTTTCCATGACATTTTACACAAACGTTTATTGTTTCGTGCATACAAAGTGCAAATCGTTCAGGCCTTGTTGCCCAATGACAGTACACGTGGATATGATTTTGCGGTCGAAATGCTATCACGTATTGAGGACGATGATGGATATCTCAGACGAATTGCCTTTTCTGACGAAGGGACCTTTTTTGTCATTTGGGGTTCACAACCCCCTGGCGAGGTCATGGAGTGCACCAGAGACAGTCCACGATCGAATTATCGGACCATTCTTCTTCGCTGAGGCTACCATCACATCTGCAGTGTATCTGGACATGTTGCATCTGTATGCTGTTCCTCAGCTGCTTCAATATCACCCCGATGTCTTGTTTCATCAATACGGTGCACCGCCTCATTGGGGTTTGGACGTCCGTACCTGTCTCGATATGACCTTTCCTGGGCGATGGATTAGTCGTGATGGGGCAGTGGCTTGGCCTCCACGCTCTCCTGACATAACCCCATTAGACTTCATTTCACGGGGTTATGTCAAGGACGAGGTCTACCGAACACGTGTACCAGATCTTGAAATCCTGCGGCAACGGATAACCACAGTCGTTGAATCGATACCTCCAGTGATGTTGGCAAATGTGTGGACGGAAATTGAATATCGCGTAGATGTGCTACGTGCTACCAACGGTGCTCATGTGGAAGTTTACAGTTGTGTGAAAAAAACTTTGATAGTTTGTAAACAATTAGACACCAATTTCATATTTGTATCTTACTCCTAGCCTGAGTTATCAATTTATGTAATCAGGGAAAGACTTTTTCGAAACCCTGTATGACCAGCGCTGGGAGAGGTGCGAACAATATGGCTCAAAAATGGCTCTGAGCACTATGGGACTTAACTTATGTGGTCATCAGTCCCCTAGAACTTAGAACTACTTAAACCTAACTAACCTAAGGACATCACACACATCCATGCCCGAGGCAGGATTCGAACCTGCGACCGTAGCAGTCCCACGGTTCCGGACTGCGCGCCTAGAACCCGAACAATATGGCAGCAGGGTCATATCTACTACCCCTTGTGATCTTCAAGGGTCAAAGATACAAGGTGGAGCTATCTACGAACTTGCCAAATTGATCTGTTCCATGCATTAACAAATGAGGAAATATTTCATGAACATTTACAGGGAGTCCCGGGAAAATTCTTGTTTTGGATGCGGATCTCTAACGTTCTTTCCTTGCAGCGCTGGAATTTCTCCAGGATAATGAGATACAAATGTTCTGTTTACCGTTATATACCTCCCATGTTCTACAGCTTTTGGACAGATGTGTTTTCAGGATTCTCAAGACACAATACTAAAAGAGGGAAGCAAAATGGAAGCAAAGAAATCTCAAACCAGAATGGGCAAAAATCATTTCAATGACCTGTTCAGTGAAACATGGATATCAGCTTCGTCAGTCCACTTAGGTGTAAATGAATATTCCTGTACGAGGATATACCCGTTTAACCTTGTTTACTCCCTCTGATGCCCTAAGCGTAGCCACAGAAACAAACAGAGGAAATTTTGAAACTAGGGGTAAGCAGTCAACAGCTACTCCAGAAGCCTCCATTCGGGATGTCCTTCCTTCTCCACGGAAACAGCCTGCAAAAATCTCCTCCAGATGTGTACCAAACACTCATTACACAACATCTCCAGAAACATTGCCGTAGTAAGCACAAAGAAGGAATTACTGATGCAGAACAAAGTAAAAAAGAAGCAGAACATAATGGTGGCAGAAAAAAGAGTTCCAGTACCAGAAAGAGAGCCTGTATAGATCTATTCAAGATGACGGCTGTGAAAATCAAAAAAGGATGTAGACACCGATTCAAACTGCACTTTCAACTATGTTGTACTTCTAAATGTTTGTGTAGAAGAGACGACAGATGGAAACGTGGATTACGCTAGGGAAAAAGGGCAAGTGTTCCAAATGAACATAAAAATGAGGGAATACAAAGCCAATGTGTACTTCCTGGAATCATGAATACTGCACCGGTGTTATAGGTTGTAAGCAATTTCTCCGAGAACGCCACATGATGTATGAGAAACAAGCAACTATTCACGAAGGCTAATTTCTATTAATGTGGAATTGTTGTTGTATCATTAGGCCTGTTGTTGTTGTCTTCAGTCCAGAGACTGGTTTGATGCAGCCCTCCATGCTACTCTATCCCGCGCAAGCTTCTTCATCTCCAAGTAACTACTGCAACCTACGTCCTTCTGAATGTGATTAGTGTATTCATCTCTTTGTCTCCCTCTCAGAATTTTACCCTCCAGGCTGCCCTCTAATACTAAATTGGTGATTTCTTGATGCCTCAGGAAATGTCCTACCAACCGATCCCTTCTTCTAATCAAGTTGTGCCACAAATTTCTCTTCTCCCCAGTTCTATTCAGTACCTCTTCATCAGTTACGTGACCTACCCATCTAATCTTTAGCATTATTCTGTAGCACCACATTTCGAAAGTTTCTATCCTCTCCTTGTTTAAACTATTTATGTCCATGTTTCACTTCCATACATGGCTACACTCCATACAAATATTTTCAGAAAAGATTGCCTGTCTCTCAAACCTTTACTCGATGTTAACAAATTTCTCTTCTTCAGAAAAGCTTTCCTTGCATTGCCAGTCTACATTTTAAATCCTCTCTACTTCGACCATCAGCAGCTAGTTTGCTCCCCAAATTTCAAAACTCATGTACTACTTCCAATGTCTGATTTACTAGTCTTATTCCCAAAGCATCAACTGATTTAATTCGACTATATTCCATTACTCTCAGTTTGCTTTTGTTGATGTTCATCTTGTATCCTCATTTCAAGACACTGTCCATTACAGTCAAGATGGTCAAATCCTTGCTGTAAGTCTAAAAATGCTACAAACATAGGTTTGCCTTTCCTTTATCTTCTGAGATGAGTCTTAGGGTCGGTATTGGATCACATGTTCCAACACTTCTATAGAATCCAAACTGATTTTCCCCGAGGTCGGCTTCTACAATTTTTTTCTTCGTCTGTAAAGAATCTGTGTTAGTATTTTGCAGCAGTGACTTATCAGACGGATAGTTCAGTAAATTTCTCACCTGTCAGCAGGTATTTTCTTTGGAATTGGAATTATTATATTCTTCTTGAAGTCTGAGGGTATTTCGCTTGTCTAATACATCTTGCTCACCAGATGGTAGAGTTTTGTCAGGGCTGGCTATCAGTAGTTCCAATGAAATGTTGTCTATTCGTGGGGCTTTGTTTTGACTTAGGTCTTTCAGTGCTCTGTCAAACTCTTCACGCAGTATCATATTTCCCATTTCATCTTCATTTACATCTTCTTCCATTTCCATAATATTGCCCTCAAGTACGTCTCCCTTATATAGACCGTCTATATACGCCTTCCAACTTTATGCCATGCCTTCTTCCAACTTTCTGTCATTCCTTCTTTGCTTAGAACTTCTTTCCGATCTGAGCTGTTGATATTCATGCAGATGGTTCTCTTTTCTCCAAAGATCTCTTTAATATCCCTGCACACAGCACTTCCCCTACTGATATAAGCCTCTACATCCTTACATTTGTCCTGTAGCCATTCCTGCTTAGCCACTTTGAGCTTCCTGTCGATCTCAATGTTGAGACGTTTGTATTACTTTTTGCCTGCTTCATTTACTGCATTTTTATATTTTCCCATTTCATCAGATAAATTCAATATATCTTCTATTACCTAAGGATTTCTACTAGCCCTCGTCTTTTTAGCTATTTAGTCCTCTGCTGCCTCCACTATTTCATCTCTCAAAGCCACTCGCTGTTCTTCTACTGTGTTTCTTTCCCCAGTTCTTGTCAACCGTTCCCTAATGCTCTCTCTTAAACTCTCTACAACCTCTGATTATTTCAGCTTATCCACGTCCCATCTCCTTCAATTGCCACTATCTGTAGTTTCTTCAGTTTTAATCTACAGTTCATAACCAATAGATTGTGGTCAGTGTCATCATCCGCTCCTGGAAATGTCTTACAGTTGAAAAGCTGGTTCATAAATCTCTGTCTTACCATTATATAATCTATTTGAAACCTCCCAGTGTCTCCAGGCCTCTTACACGTATACAGCCTTTTTTAATGATTCTTAAACCAAGTGTTAGCTATGATTAAGTTATGCTCTGAGCGAAATTCTACCAGTCGGATTTTCTTTCATCCCTTACCCCAATTCCACATTCACCTACTACTTTTCCTTGTCTTCTTTTTCCTACTATCGAATTCCAGTCCTCCATGATTATTAAATTTTTGTCTCCCTTCACTATCTGAATAATTTTATCTCATCATAAATTCCTTCAACCTCTTTGTCGTTTGCGAATCTAGTCGGCATATAAACTTGTACTACTGTGGTAGGCGTGGGCTTCGTATCTATCTTCGCTACAATAATGCATTCACTATGCATTTCGTAGTTGCTTAATCGCGCTCCCATTTTTTTTATTCAACATTAAACGTACTCCTGCATTACCCCTATTTGATTTTGTATTTATAACCCTGTATTCACCTGACCAGAAGTCTTGTTCCTCCTGCCACCAAACTTCACTAATTCCAGCTGTATATTGCTTTAACCTGTTCATTCCCTTTTTAAATTCTCTTTCCTACCTGTGCGATTAAGGGTTCTGACATTCCACGCTCCGATCTGTAGGGTGCCAGTTTTCTTTCTCCTGATATCGACGTCCTCCTGAGTAGTCACCGCCCGGAGATACGAATGGGGAACTATTTTACCTCTGGAATATTTTACCCAACAGGTTGTCATCATCATTTAACAAGACAGTAAATCTGCATGCCCTCGGGAAAAAATAGGACTGTAGTTTCTCCTTGCTTTCAGCCGTTGGCAGTACCAGCATATCAATGCTATTTTGGTTCATTTAACAAGGCCAGATCAGTCAATCATCCAGACTGGTGCCCCTGGAACTACTGAAAAACTTAAAAGGCTGCTGCCCCATTTTAGGAACCACACGTTTGTCTGGCCTCTCAACAGATACCCCTCCATTGTGGTTGCACTGACGGTACGGGTATCTGTATCGCTGAGGCACATATGCCTCCCCACCAATGCCAAGGTCTATATGGTTCATGGGAGGCATAAACAATATTAAGTAGAAATTGACAGCGTTTTCAGCTAAACATCTGTTGTGTCATGAGTTTTAAAATTGTTTTCATTCTTTGTAACTAAATTGCTTTTATGGCTTTGTTTGAATAAATCCAAGTATTGTTTGGAAATTAGCTCGTAAAATATTGCATTTGTTTTTAGTCTAGCACTTTCTTTTGGGACATAAATTACAAGACAGTACTTAGCTATATTTACAATAATAATCGCGAATTGAGCCTTACATCTAACTACTGTAATTTCGTGGTGTAAATGCTTTTGTAAGCAATGACCAAGGAAAAAAATCTCGCGACAGTAAGTGTCTCCGTAAAGTGCCTATATTCGCATCACAAAATAAACTATGCCCTATTTTCGCTTCACAAAATAAACTATGCCATTGTAAATGACTGTCATTGTAAATATTTCGCACTATAAAGGTTTAACAGTTCATAGTCCTAGACCTTCCCTTCATAACATTACCTGAAATTACGTCTTTGTTGGTTCTCAGCCAGGTCAACTGAAAAATCAATCCTTCATTGTACACCTACTTGTTTCAGTAGAAATAATATTTGCTCCAGGTCCCGTGAAATACAAATGTTATACTAGCTGCGGGTGCAGTGGTACGACTAAAAGGAAAAGTATTAAAATTCCAATTTGCCGCCTAATGGCGGTTATCTTGTAACTCCTGGGATGCTTCGTTCTCTCGACTGCTCAGTGTGCTAAAATTACTGCAAATGTTCCGTTATTTGACACAGGGCGATTATAAACACGAAATGAAATAATTAAATAACTGTAAGTTAAAAAAAACTATTTCACAATTAATAACACGTTATACAGTCGTACAGACACGGAAAACGCAGAGCTATCTTATAACAACGACAGATTCTGAGAAAGAGCGCTAGAGAGAGAGAATGTCAAGGAGAGAGATACTATAAAATGGCGCTTCTTTACGTACACTAAAATGCAAGAGTCAATGATATAAATAGTATACCATTTCGTAGCACATTACATCAAGTATTTAATGTCACTGGTTTTCTCCAATGTAACGTTTCTTAGAAATGACAATCTTATATTTCATGTCCATTGATTTTCTTTCAGACTGGTTCTTACATTACACAGAGTTTCCTTTATTAAAGTCACTCAGTTCATTAATTCGTAACAAATGCACCAATGTTCATGTGGGAACCCTATACATCCACGTGTTTTCATTATATACCTGCTCTTAATTACCCTTATTCAAATAACTCCGACCACCATCCGAATTGCTTTCCTCAAATGCGTGTTTGCCCAACCGAGATGGTCAATCGAATAAGAATATAACACAAATACTTGACAACTGCATTTCATAGCTAGGATAGGTATATCCTTAGAAGTATTCTAGACGCCTAAAACGAAAATCGGGTTAACAATTCACTGGGAAAATGTTATGTAGGTTGACATTATCCTTCTAGCTCCGCTATATCCAAATTTTTGCAGCCATTCTACTTTCAAATTCTGGGAACAGACCTGCACATCAATAAAAATTGTAAGTGTACATGAGGAGGACTAAACAAAGTAATTTATTCATTAACGTTAACACTAATCATATATATCTGTCCTGAAAATGGGCTCGTTCGTCATCAATATCGCTGTAAAAATTCTAGATTAAGTAAATATCCAGCTAACTGGCGTACTGCCTGTGGAAATCGATTACATTCTTAGATTTCTTACGACACTTTTACGAAAATATTTCACAATGCTGTAATCAGTTTTCATCAGTCAGTGATCACTACCAGAAAGAAATACTAAAATAAAAATAAATAAATAAATAAAGAGCTTGCTGCAAGTATGTAACTTTTTCAGATGAATCGTCAACGTAAAATGTGAACAACGTAACAGGAACATTGTGGAACGCTTTCGGCATGCTTTTCAGTCTAATATTGACCACTGGCTAGTGAAAACTGTTCTGACATCAAATGCTTTTATGATTGTCTCAAAAGTAAATAAACAAGTAAATGAAGTAAAATAAAATAAAATAAAAAGAATAAATGAAAAAAAAACTGTGAGGACACTACTAACAGTGGTTTATTGGCGTAAATTGATACGTATCATTTACTGGTGAAATCTGCTCACATGAAGTCGTGCTGCTACCAGCTAACTGCTTCGGAGCCCGCATCCAGTTCCTTGTGAAGACAGCTTTGGGAGGAAACGGCCGTTGTGTGTCGCGGGTCTGCCTGAACGCCAGGGGTCCCCTGGGAGCAGCTGTAAGCAGCTTGGTGGGCCGCCGTAACGGCCTAATGGACCCACTGCGCACGCGGCTGTGCCTTCGTCTGCTCTTGGCGAGCAGGGCCGCAGCTCAACGTCGTATTTAGTTACATTGTGGAGACCAGTCTAAGTAAATCACTGTACTTTCACGAGGGCTGTAAAGGCAACGCTTCAAGCCGCTGTATTGTTTAAGGGCGAGCAACCATAAAAACCATCTATGGCCTTAATCCCACAACAGCTGTATTTTCCGTTTTTAAAAAGTGGTCTGCTGTTTCGAGACGACAAAAACAGACCAGAAAAAATATTGATAGCCATAGTTACTGAAACACGCTTAATGTGAGGTATTTGTATGCATCATTATTGCCAAAATACAGTCCACGGAAGTGTTCGCGCTCATGACCCTGCTGTGGTACAGTTTTAGCATTTATAGTCAAGGCTACACTACCATATTAGGCGAGCAGCCATTTCCGATCGTACTAGGAATCCAACACTAAGCAGTGCCATTGACGGAACTAGTGTGTCTGACAGGTCCGTCAGGAACTGTATGAGAGGAGATGCACTCGAGCGAACCGAGTGACTGCTAATTTTTGCTTACAATGTGAACTTTTTTACCAGAACCAGCAATTCCGTACCCATGAAAACTATGTATACATAGGGCCTGCCTAAATGTTACATTACTCTGTCCTGAAAGCGCCAAGAAAGTATGAAAGTAAGGGACATAAAATTAGTATTTCCTTAAACCAGACAACTGTAACATGATGCAGCACCTGCTGCGTGTTCAGATACAGCAAAATTATTACTCACACTGATAGGTAATACAAGAAATACATATCTATCAGCGACTAATGGTAAGATTTAAACAACAGATCCAGTCTAGAATGTCAACAGATGTAAGCAATCTCTACACAGAACTTTAGACAAAGTAATAACGATTGTTGCTAATAAAATAGTAGGAGGTTTACGGTTAATTTATCCTGGTGGGGTAAGGCAAATATCGTGTACGCTTGTGTCTGTCTGTACAGGGTGGTCAGAACTGTCTGAAAAGCTTGTAATAGTTTTGTTGTAGATGTAGGAGGTTGTTGCGAAAAAATCGCTACGTTGCGCCGTTTTAGAGTTGTTTAACTTTGGAGCTAGCTAATCAGGTTTCTGCTCGTGCACATTCAAGCACCCTGTGTAGGGTAACGACGTAAGTTTTGTATAAATGATTTTCTTTGGACATATGACCATGTGCAGACTTCGTCACCTACGTCAGTTACAACACACTTCAAAATTATTTAAACTCTTTTTAAATTGTCTCTGAATGGTTCTTGAACGAAACTATAATTAAAACATCATCATTTGAGTCGTATGCGCAGAATTACGTCACTCAGTCCTATTGGTTTGCGCAAACTTTTTCTTAATTTAGATGTCGTTTTGTTTCTTCTCAGAAGTTATATTAACGCAAGTTATCTGATTTAATAAATATTAGAACCACATTGCATAAACTTTCAAGACTCAAACTCGCGATGAACGTTGTCAAAATTCATGATCTTGTCAAATAGATTATTAATTCATTCACATAATTCTTCATAAATAAATTCTCGGAACATGTATACTAGTATACACTACTTTATTAGCTTCATACATATAGACGTGAACCTGAGCCTTGACAAGATAGGACTGAACACTTACACATGATTAAACTTTCTACGACGTCATTGTTGTACAAAACATTAAAAAATCACAATTTTTCAATTTTTAGAAGCACGACGCAACAACTCGGTTTCAGGATCTTCTGTTGCTCTTTGGCTGTCGACCCGCGACGCATAGTGGCCAGCAATTTTCTCTCTGGTCCCGGCAACGAAGATGCTGTCTCCGTTTGTTGCGCCGCCCTCTCCGTACATGAAACATAAAAAATAAATACAAACTTTAGACAATTCACAACCATTACAAATATTACAAAAAATACATAAATAAAAACTAAATTAAACCTATATTCACCTGCAAACTGGGCTGACACTGGTGGAGGGGTGACGCTTCAATTTCGCGTCCCACTACACCTGCCAGATACAATTTGTAGTTCTCATAGCATAGATGACATCACAAGAGACTGCTCTGCAGTTGGCTGGTCTTCGATCCTTACTACCGTCTCATGTCCAATTTCTGTATCGCTCTCTCGTTCCGTGTTAGGAAACCAAACGGACACCACGTTTAGCGACACTATCTCTGGCTTGTTGGTTTTTGCACGCGCAACGGCATGACTGGCAAAATTCAATTCTAATTCGTAAATAATAGATTTCAGCTATCAGTCGTTCTTTCGAAATTTTATTGGCAGATCTAGATTTCAGCTAGAAACTAGCCATTCTCAATGCACTTTCGTGGCTAGTTTCCAGCTGAAATCTAGATCTGCCAATAAAATTGAAAATGGACGACTGATAGCTGAAATCTATTATTTATAAGTCAACATAACAGTCACCGAGTGCAACAGTCTTCTGAATGGAAGGTAACGTGATAAATTCTAATTGACTCAGAAATGGCCCAACGTAAGAAATTTTTTTCTTAACGCTTATTTCTCAGCACAACCTACCCTGCAACACCCTTAAAGGCTTTTTAATATTGTTTCTGACCAGAAGGGAGTCGTTACACCCAGAATGGCTAGATCTGGCATATATTTATGCTCAATTTGAAATTTCTTTTATTGAAATATTCGGAAAATTTCTATTTTAAATGAATATTTGAAAATAACCTTACACTGGCATTTTTCAGAATTTTGTTTCGTAAAATCGGTGCAGAGTAAACCCTATGTGACTTTTCGATTACAAAACTAGAGAGTATTAAGCATGTGCAAAAGAGGATGGTCATAAGACTGAGTGGACTAAAATAGCAATTTGGAAGTGATAAGATCAGATGGTCTAAGGCGTTGAGTAACCGATGAAGAAATTGATCAGATTAGACAATATTATGGTATAGCTAGTAGAAGTAACAGGGATAAATTAGAATACATGGAGAGAGATCCGTTTGGACAGTTTATTTCCACAAGCTGTCTACTGATGCTGAACCAATTCGCAACATGTGTTCCACTGTTCCACTGTTCCACTGGCGTAAATACCTGGATGCAAAAGGGGAAGAAAAATTATACTTTTCCTTACACAAAATTACTGTAACAAATGGTGTCGTGCTTGTCATGAAATCTGTGTTTCAGGATCTTGCTCATTCACAGCTGTTGAAGAAATGTCTGAAAGGCAAAATAGAAAACGCCAACAAATATTTTAACAGTATTGTATGGTCAAGGATACCAAAAAACGTTTTCACTGGAAGGTGAGTCTTCGAATTTGGCGTTTTTGACTCTGCTCTTATTTTTAATGATGGCAGTTCCGGGAGACTACAGGTTTTGGAGCATCTTGGAATTTATAAAGGTGCAAGTGTGATACACTTGGGCCAACTGCGAATCATGAAGGCAGAGATTTCAGCAAACAGTATGTCAAAACAAGCCAAATACAAGGTAAGGAGGGCAGAATTAAGTGAGGAAGATGAACAAGCAGAAGAGGAGCACCAGGCAGGAGAATTTTAATACATTATGAATGTATCAGTTGGCTGTATATTAACTTTTTTCTTTAAAATTACTCTTATTCTCAGAAACTTCTACATCTGCACCTGTGAATTATTTATCATATAATATAGATAGCACAGTGACGTTATAGGTCTACTTTAGTAGCATTTACTTTAATAGTTAAAATTCAAGAAATTAATATCGTAAGAATTTACGTCAAAAAATTATATATTTAGGAAAAAACCATAATTTTTTTATAATGTTCAATTTAAAGTGATTGTAGAGAAGTAAATTCACAAAACGTGAGAGAAAATGCGGTAAAAGTCTCATATTATATATACAGGTTGGTCCATTGATCGTGTCCGGACCAAACTATTACAGCGCCATTTATCACAAAGCAAAAAACGTGGTCCAACTAAAACATTCATATTTCTTTACGTACTACACGAATATGTAATAAAAAATCGGGGTTCCTATTTAAAAAACGCAGTTTATATCCGTTTGACCTATTGCAGCGCGATCTAGCGGGCCAACCATAACGCCATCTGGTGTCCCCCTTCAAGCTAGACGAGTTGCGTTCTTCGTAGTTTTTTCGTTTTATTTCGTGACATATTTGGCCCGGTGACTATCGGTGGACCACCCTGTACACTCAACAGTTCTTGAGAAAACGTGGCATTTCTATAGCTAATTTAACGTTTGTTAAATAAGAAATGTTTTAAAAAGTAAATACCTTTAATGTCTAGACCGCAATTTCCGTATCACTATTAAAACTAGGAAACTAGTTTTATTGCTATTTGTAACCATCTTCAAATCGCTCAAAATATGAAAAGGTGGTGAATAAGCATCGGAGGGCATCATTCGCTGTAATCATGCCTCAACATACATTCGTAAGTACCAAAATAATAACAGTACGTAGTTGAAAACGTCACCGCGACTAAGCCAGTTGGAAATGGTAATTTCGAGGGAAATTGACCAGTTGCATGCCTTTGTTCCTACTTCTACTCTTGCAACCGGACAATCTCCTATATGACTGTCAACCTGCGAAACTACCATCCACTAACTGGCTTGCTCGCGATGACGTTTTCAATGTTATTGTTTTGGTACTTACCAATGCATGCTGTTTCGTGACTATAACCAATGGTTCTTTCCGACTCCTATTCACCGCCTTTTCGTATTTTGAGCGATATGAAGACAGTTTCGGAGAGCAGCCCAGATTAGTTATCGAACTTTAATTGTGATAGGAAAATTGCGGTCTAGGCATTAAAAGTTATTATTTTAAAAAAAGTATTTAATAAACCACATTAAGACCGTCATCTCCGTCCATCCCCCCCGCCTCCCTCCGACAATGTCAGGCTTCAGCAATTTCACACTGTAGACGTAGGGTTGTACGATTCCCCTTCCGTGTCGAATATTTTTCTTAACAATTATTTCTCCATATGACCTACCCTGCAACACCCTTACAAACTTTTCAGACATGATCAGTCTATATTTTACAGTGAGGATTTGGAATTTCGGTTCCAAACAGAAGCAATATCCGTATAAATTAAATTATAACTAATGAGAACGTTTGTAAGTTACCTCCTACTTAAGAAATAAGAAGAAACAACAAGCGATGCAACTAATGTAATGTCATTCCTCAAGTTATTCGTTGTGGTTCAAAACTGATCACATTAACTGCTGTACATATAGGGAAGAATGGACTGGATGTTTCAGTGATAACATTGAACGAGGTGTGCTGGGCTTAAAATACCAGCCTGTCTTAGGGAGGTGGTGGCGGTGAGGGGGAGGGGGGGATGGGAGGCTCTGAGACACACGCCTGCTCGTCCTGAATTAGGTTTGTCGTGGGTTCCTTAACAATGTAAGACGAATGTCAGAAGAGTAATTTATTCGAACCTGCGACTGTAGCAGTAGCGCGGCTGGCATCATGGCATCATATTTATCCAGCTATGTTCGAGCTGCACCATGCAGGAGTCTCTTTCAAAGCGAAAGTTTCGTTGCAAGATGCTTCAGTAAAATTATACATAGCGTGGGAAACCCAACAGTATCAATGTTTTGTTTTCGTTAAAACGTAACAATTTTAATGCGCATAACAATTGCAGGACATTTTTCTTCGAAGGAATGACCTTCCATTTGTATCACACAACGGAGAATTAAAAAATTGTTACATTCCTCTATAAGCGCCGGATGTGGAGAAGAAGGTAGAAATAGCTAAACAGGAATTGATAATTGATGTCTTAATATGATTCAGATTGAATGTGTGCTCACATGTAAATGATTCAGCCCTTACAGAATTTAATGGCGGAAGGAAAGAATTAAGTGTAGGTATATACACAACTTTTTAAATTCCGCTTACATGACGCGGGGCAATAAACAATTTCATAAAAGTATTAAAAGAGAACGTTTACAGGATGTCTATCAGGTCAGAACAGTGATCTAATGTACATTTCTCAATATGTGGACTGTTATGGTGACCCTGAGTCTTTTGGAGAGACTTTTTTGAGTCTACATCTAGTAGAGAAGAATGAATGTCGATATCAAAATATGAGCATGTAATATATCATCAGGTAATAACTAGTGGTACCAACAAACAGGGTTCCAGGGTTCCAGAGACTGGCAGTAGAGGCGGTATAGAGACAGCTTCGGAGAGTGGTGTCGACATTGTTTGTGGCGTAGCTCATAGTTTCTCCTTATGTTGTCACTATTACAGAAAGGAAGCTTTGAGTAATTCAGATGGTTCAAATGGATCTAAGCTCTATGGGACTTAATATCTGTCATCAGTCCCCTAGACTTAGAACCACTTAAACCTAACTAATCTAAGAACATCACACACATCCATGCCCGAAGCAGGATTCGAACCTGCGACCGTAGCTGCAACACGGTTCCGGCTGAAGCGCCTAGAACCGCTCGGCCACAGCGGCCGGCTATGGGTAATTGAACCCGTGGCATGATATTACTGCATGATTGGAGAAAATCTTTTTCAGTGGTGGCAGCATCAGCTGAAGCTGCAATAGAAACAAAGGCAGTAACAACAGGAACAATAATGCAAATTCAAGAGGCAGTTTGAGATTTCTGTAGCGCGTAGCAGAACAGCCACTTTCCACCAACAGAATCAACACCCTCATAGCTGCCTCAGCGTTTTCAGCACCTACCCTTCCGGCGTTTGATATTCCGATAGAAATTTGGAATACATATCTCTAACTACATTTATTGTTTTACGGGGCTAGTAACATTTCGGGTCTTCGTCATATTGTATAAAACTACTGCTGTAGGAAACCAACGTTTTGGACACGGTTGCAGCGGCCTTCTTCTGGGTCTACAGGTGATCGGATCTTCACATTCAGTCTGCTTCTAGTAGGAAATATTTAAGAACTTGTTCAAAACTTTCGACCTATCACAGAACTTAGATTATCGTTTGACATCTTGTATACCTTTTGGTCCACTCATATCAAGATGCAAGCGCATGTAGTGACTGCTAAACAATCTTTCATTCATTGTCAATAGGGAGTCGCGTATGCAAGATCTATGTCGCCAATTCACAGTCTAACACATCTTGTTTCGAATTCTTAAATTTGGACTTAATTATGTATCGAACGTCGAACCACAATGTCTGCGCTAGTTGAAGTGAGATTGTTCACGCAGTTTCTTCATGGGCAACTGCATCAGTGGCACATCGTACATTCGACGTTGACCGATTCCCTTCACTATGTAAATTCAAAGTTGACAGGTGTAGCAAACGTGTGTGTAAACTACTTAGTTGCATGAAGTACACTAATGACAGAGTATCATCATCTGTAGGTCCCAAGGCTCTATCGGGTAACATTGCGGAAAAGTCGATTAGGAATGTAGTTAGAAAATCCTGCCCAACATCGATGCGATCAAAAACACGACGTAGCGCAGATATAAATTCTAGTAGTAGTAGTAGTAATTAGTAGTTGTAGAAGTAATGGTGCTCGTCGTGGTGGTTATGGTGGTGATCAAGATACAAAGGAATTAAAGATATGTAGCTGCAAATGGGCATTGATTTACATCACTGGGGAAGCTGCCGGTCCGAGATTCGAACCCGCGTCCCCGGTTCACAAGGCAGATGCTCTGAGCAATAGGCCTTCCGGACTACCTTATCAGATCTCCCGTCAGACCCAAATTCTCAACTTATCCACACATACTGATGTAGTGCCCCTGACCATTACCCTAATTACTCGCGACGGTTCGCCTATTTCCGTAAGACAGCGAGCGTGGTATATCTGTACTGAAGTGATCATTGGCCAGCCTCGCCTTAGTAGTCCTATATGTGGTGTCCGTTCTTTCAGACAAGTCTGAAAGAACAGACACCACACATACAGAGGGGTCCAGAAATATGTAGACACTTTTGTAATAGTCAGTTTTAATGGAATAAAAGACACACCGTCAGAATCCTTGCTTGGTTGGGAGGAGGGGGGGAGGGGGGCAGGGGGGGAGGGGAGTGACACCCCTTAAAATCCAAATAAAGTCGATGCCGCTGAGCTGTTGACCAAACTAGGGCTGTGAGTGCTGCCGGTGTAATAGCTGGACAGGACGCCTCGAGGTTTTTCGTTGCTCGTTCAGTGTAACTGGCTTATGTTGATGAACCTCATTTTTCAAGGTCCCCCATAGACAGAAGTCAAGACTTCTGGAGGCCGTGTCGGGTACTCAACATCTCTTCTTCGATCTATCCACCATCCAGGTAGATTTTCCTCCAAGTAGGCTCTGGCATCTTTGTCGTACTGAGGCTGAGCGCCATCTTTTTGTAGGTAAAGTCTTTTATTTCGAAACACCTCTCGGATGGCAGGTAAAATGGATGTTTGCAGCATATGAAGATACGTCTCACCAGTTGCGGTACCTTCAGAGAAGAATGGGCCAACCAAACCGCCTGATGACAGACCGCCACGCATTAACGCCCTGCAGATTAACGTGTCTGTCCACGTGAATGTAAGGATTCCGAGGAGCCCAGTACACGCAGTTGTAGCGGTTTACAATACCGTTCAGTCTGAACTGCACCTTACCAGACCAAATAACCATCCTCGCGAGGCACGCATTCAAACCACTCGCAGTATTCCATTCTTCGATCCGAGTCGTCCTCGTTCATGGCGGGCAGTGGTCTTGGAATGTATTCTTTCCACTTAGCAACCTTCAGAATTCGTCGTATGCTTGATCGGCTTACTCCGTTGCCACATGCACTCTGTTTAACAGGTTTCTGAGGTGACCTAGTAAAATGTTGCTAAACAAGAGCGCTGGAAGCTGAACTTGATGTTTCTAGTCGGCCAGACCATTCATTATGCACATCTCGAACAGTACAGTCGGCGTCATATTTGTCCCGAGTACAATAAATTGTTGTACGCGTCGGTGGCCGCATTCCGTAAACGTTACGCCATTGCCGTTGTACCTCCACTATGTCTTAGAACGTCCAGCACCACTTCAATATGGCCTGGGGTTACTCAAACGACAATTTTACTTCATTTATTTCTGCCCTGTCATCTGCTGCAAATCGCGCACCAAGATCTGTTGAGAAAACGATGGACTACGCTACCGCGCAAAATTGCAAACATATGCCATTTTGTTCCAAAGATATTAGCTATCAAAGAGTGTCTACATCTTTCTGGACCGCTGTGTGTATGATAGTGATAGTTTACAAGCTGTAGCGAAAACATGCACATACAGCACTACATGTCTCTGTAGTAGCAACCAACGCATTCACCCACAACGAACGATATGTAATACCCATGCAAGAAATCTGCAAGTGGCCCCCGTCTATCAGCCACCCATGACCTTATGGTACGACTCGGTGTCGCCATTTATAGCATCATACACTCATCAACTGATGACAAGACATCACTCAAACGTAATTATAGGCAGTCGACAGGGATTAATTACTTCATTTAGAGCGAGGTAAGAGTTAAACTGAAGTAACAGCATTTTTGCATGTCACTTGCACTTCACTTGTGTTTAACTTGCACTTAGCAGTTTCAGCCAAAAATGAAAGTAACCTTTACTACTCATTTTCGGCTGAAATCGCCAAGTGCAAGTAAAACGTAAGTGAAGCGCAAGTGAAATGCAAGAATGCTCTTACTTCAGTTAACTTTTATCTCGCTCTAAAAGATGTGATTAATCCCGGTGGACTGCCTCTTACTGTGCTAGAGTAGTAACGCTAGTTCGACCCTCTTCATACTATCATAGGCAACAGACTACGAGAAGACTGAGGAGGTCGAACTACTGCAACCAATTTTGAAAGTCACATCCCCGCCAGAAGACCAAGTGCCTGAGGCCGTTCCCGCGCCACCAAATGCCGCTGAGCATGCAGGGAGGCCCTCCAACCCTGCTCCCACCGACCACTGGCCAGTTTCACCCTGAACACTGCTGCTCCTTTGGGTCGGTTCAAGGGTGGGTGTGGAAAGATCTAATGTCCGCCACACCAGGGTAGTGAGCTGCCTATTTAGTGCCAGTCAACGGCACAGAATGTGCGTATTTCTGTGAACACTGAGTGGTCCATTGGCAGTCGAACACGGATTTTTGAATTACGTTTGGCGGTGACCAACCTTCTCACTATGTCAGTATCCTTTCTTTGCTGCCGTTTCTCGAATCTTTCAACAGGAGGTTCATTTACGGTAGCGTTAGCCGCGAGAGGGAAGATTTGTATTGCAGCCCCAATCCACCTCTCAGATTCAGTCCTCAAAATAGTTCCATGAGCTGGACTTTTTAAGATTCACGTACCTCCAGCTGCTGTATATGGGCTTACATTATTTAAAGTGCTCAGCGGTTGGAACCTTTCAAATACTTTAATATCCTAGCCATTGTTACGCTCTCTCAGTATGAATTCTATACTTCTCCTTTGAGTTTTTTGTTCTGATAAAGAAAATTACTGCTATTTTGTTACATTAGATATGCCATGAATTGTACTGATGTGTACTGAAACTCTCTTGATCGATTTCATTCTGGCTTAACCGTTAATAATTTTCTTTCTGTGACTCTTGATCGCTACTAAGTATTTACCACGTGGAAGCTCTGATGAGACCACATAACATCACAGTTAATCACACTTTAAATAGTTGTAAGAAATGCTTGCAGATGTCAGAATATCAACAATAATTTGCCTTTAAACTTCTCTTGGTTGGGTGATTGTCGCTGAATACTGTCGTGGCGATAATTATTGTTCTTTCTCACAAGTTGTATTTCTTGTTAAAAGTTTTAGCTTTACATTGCTGACTTATTGTCGAACAGAATTTCGAATTTTCCATAAATTTCTGTGGATAGAAACCCATACGCCTCACTTTGTTTCCTGTACTATGTGGGTATTTGGATCCTATCTAAGATAGCGTGGTCTCTTATTTGCTTCAAGCGTCTCATATCTACCTTGTCCATATGATAAAGATGAATATTGTTTTAGTGCATACTATTGTGTCCAGAATCAGTGGCGTCCTCTGCCTTAGCTGAATACTGTTGTGAAAATTTCTGACGCATTCAGACTGTTTGATGGATCCTGGATCCTTGCGTTCCTTAGAAAATATTCTACAGAATGATCTACACCGGATTCACGATATTTCTCTTGTCTTTAATTTTGACAACACCTATCATCTACCGAGCAGGAGAGCTTGTGCAGTATTTGGAAAATAAGGAATTAACAAGCCTACGATTTTCTGGATCAGCTGACTAATGAGAAATGAAGAACGCGGTGGAAATGAGCTGTAACCTTAACCGGAATTGCAAATTAGTAAAATGAAATAGATTCCGGTTCAATTTAAGAGCATATTGCTTCCACCAGTTTAAATTATTTGCCGACCAATTACCCAATAGTCTTCGAAAAGTTTTCTGAAATTCATATGCAAATTCTACGTTGAGTCAATAAAATGATTAGCAGGTTTTCTTTACATAAAAAGGCGTTCCCTGTCTAGCGGCAGATGAGCGGTGGGTAACCAAGAGCAGGAAGTGTGCCCTGGCGTCGCTGGAAGATCGAACGGACAGGCGGAGCAGCGCCCAAGTTTTTAACTAGCAAAGTTCGCTTTCGTTTGCGCAGAGCTGCTGTATATGCATAATCTGCCATATTGGCACCGCACTTGCTGTTCGGAAGTTGTCGAACTCCATCACCGCAAGATTCTCAGACACGAAGTCTTTGCCTCGGCAGGCGGAAGGGGCCAAGACAGCCGCTAGACTTCACAAGTTGTGGGTTTCCGCAGCTAATTCCAAACTGCATTGACCCAGGAACGAACGTGCTAGAAGTACACCTCTTCAAAGCTTCAGAGATGTGAATTGTGGTCGGCTGATAAAACGTTTCAACCAGGTACATAATGGATTTTTTTCAATTTAGCGTTTCCGCCTTCGTATATTGTAGACGACTACGTAACCTACTAAAGGTCATGCAGAAGCAATTGTGCCATACACATTATAAATGCTGAACCGGCTGGATAGACTTGGCAGAAATTTATAATGGAATTAGCTTATACCTGAATAAGCACACAGGCTACTTTTTGAAGTGTGCAGTACAAGATACTTATTTATTCGAAGAATATAACAAGAAGTGTGGAACGATAGTTACTCTTAGAAAACGCGATTTATTCTTCGACTTTTGAAGTGTATCGTATTTGTGAAAAGTTTTCATCGTTTAATACGTCCTACGTAGTACTATTCAAGGTAACGAATTCAATGGTTAACAATCATCGAAGTATTTTAATCCATACATCCATACAAGCCCACTGTCTTTTAGCCGCTGAGCGCAAGGCGTATCTTAAAGCTTGTGACACTTTGTTTATAGAGGCATATTACAGTAATTTCCTGCTCTCCATACACACTAAGGCAATTACAATCTTTTACGTGCTAAGCATGTTGCAAACAGTCCTAAAGTTATTTACTTTATTTCTTGGCACAGTTTGCAATTCGCTACTCGGTCACGTTATAATTTTTCCCGAAACGAAACGAGTGAGTTGTGAGTAACATGTATTCTGCCAGCTCCTCCCACGTCTCAAAATTTGGTGGTTTTCTTCCGATGTGACGCAGCTTGCTGAGCCGTAAGTGGCTCGCACCTCAATGCCTCCAAGAGATAAGTTTTGTTCAAAGTGGTTCAAATGGCTCTGAACACTATGGGACTTAACATCTGAGGTCATCAGTCCCCTAGAACTTAGAACTACTTAAACCTAACTAACCTAAGGACATCTCACAACACCCAGTCATCACGAGGCAGAGAAAATCCCTGACCCCGCCGGGAATCGAACCCGGGAACCCGGGCGTGGGAAGCGAGAACGCTACCGCACGACCACGAGCTGCGGACGATAAGTTTTGTGATTACGCGTGCAGGAGACTAGTGATATTCGGCTTTGACATTTCTTTATAAATAACTGCTTAACCGCAAATAGCAGCGCGGGACGCAGCTAGTTTCCTATACTTCATAAAATACTCTGTCCACCCATAATGAGCATTTAAAATTAACCCTGAAACATCGATTAGCATGAAAATAGTATAAGGCCAAGCAGACATTTGGATGCATTTTAATAACTTTTCTGATGTCCTGAGCACATTATTTATTATTTCCGAAATCACCTTACGACATTCCGTTATTTCCAAAGGCTATAAAATACAACACAAAACTGGTTTCACAAAATATGAAAATATGTTACATTTCGCCATGTATTAAAGACCTAGCATAATGAGTATAATATGGATTTTTAGGTAACCAGTGTTATTACAACCATAAAATATTGTTCATTAGGTACATTTTCAGTTATCAGACAAGTGAAGACAGCTTCCAAGTGACAAATTGCTTTACTCTAAAAATTCTCCAATTCCTGAAGAGTATTTGAGGGCAGCCCATTTGCGGCCTTGTAGGGAATCTGACGATAAGTTTGTATTTCGCCTAAAGTGTGGTTGTTTTTTTTTTGTTCCTCGGTGGGGGGAGCAGGCTGCCAGCAGCTTAAAATGCCGCTCTACAGCCGACAGAATAGTTAAAAAATATAATGAGGAGATAGCAAATAATAAAAACAGGCGGTAAAACGGTGACTTTGTATAAACTGTAAAATGGCGGAAAGTTGTGGAACTTAAAAAATAAAAACATGGGGTTGATGATGCTAATGAAGACGCACACTAAGCAGACAGGCACAATTAAAAAACGTGGCGACAATCTGGTTTCTGTTCGCAACACTTGAAAAAGGGGATGCACAACACTGAACATTCATGTCAACACTGCACTATAGAGTAGACACAAAGATGACACACGACAACCTAAGGCAGAAAGGTGGGGGGGGGGGGGGAGGGGGGGTTGGATGACCCAGGCAGTTGAGGGGAGAAAAGGGGGGAGGAGAGGAAAAAACAAAAAGGGGGAGCCGATGCAGAGGGTGGACACATAAAAAGGGGGGCAGGGCAGACACGAGAAGGAGTGGTGAAGGCAGAGGAAGGGAAAGCAAAAGAACTCGGGGGGAGAGAATGGAGACAAAGAGAGGGTAGATGGGGAAAAACACAATGGAACAGGGAGGGTGAAGAGGGAGCCCAGGAAAAGAACAGAGGTAGGGAGGGGGGTGAGGATTAGAGTTGATAGGAGGGATAAATGGAGGGAGAGAGGGCATCATCTGGGAGGGGGAGTTGATGGAAGCCACCTTGGGAAAGGAGATGAGGGATGTAGAGGTGGAGGATGGTTGGGCTGCAGCAGTGAAGGCGTGGTAGCAGGCAGAATTTGGAGAGCAGAGGAGCAGTCAGGGGATGGGGGCATCAAGTCAGCAGCAGGAGTAGAGGACTCGAATATGTTTGACGAAAAGGAGCAGACAGGGGAATGGCATCACGTCATAGAGGATCTGCGTGGGGGACGAGAGGCATATACAGAAGGTGAGGTGGAGTGCATGGTGCTCGAGGATGTGGAAGGACTTATAGAATTTGGGGGAGGTGGATATCCAGGTGGGTCTAGCATAGCAGAGGATGGGAGGGATCAAGAATTTGTAGATGTGGAGGATGGTAGAGGAGTTCAACCCCCATGTCTGGCCAGACAGGAGTTTAAGGAGACAGAAGAGGTTGTGGGCTTTGGACTGGATAGAATGGAGATGAGAGATCGAGGTGAGGTGATGGCCAATGGTAGGTGAAGGTGAGGCATGTGGTTCTTTTGCAAAATAAGCCATTTTATACAGTCTGCACAGGCATGCTCTCTAAAAACGTTTTTTGAGGTACCTGCCAGTCTGTGCTATATTAAATTTCTCGCAGTCACCACACTTAATCCTGTAAACCCCCCAAGTCATCATTAAATTAATGATGCTTGAGGAATTAGAAATTTTTCAGAGTAAAATAAAATTTTCATCAAGTATAATAAACGAACACACTTCACCAAAAACTAGTTTTTCAATTTATTTACAGGGCACTTATAGTTATACTGCTATCCTAGGAAATCGGTAGATAGTGACACACTACTGTTCACTGTCACACAATATTCTTCTTATGATAAAGACCGCATCATTCTGTATTTTACCCTGAAGTCTGTGCTCCTTTGTGTGGTTTCCTCACGTGTTTTATTTTCTAGACAAAACGACTAAATGTTCTTATTCAGTACATACATAGCCCTTCTCAGGGGGCACTACCTTACTGTAGCACTATCCGTGTGGGTGAGCATGTATGTGTGCTCTGGATCCTGAGGGCTATGCTGGTGGTAGCTTAGCTACCAGCAGGGTCACCCACGCCGGATTGGCTGAGGGGAGGAGCCAGACAAAGTGTGTCCCGCAACGGCCCATTGGACCTTTTCACCTATCCCAAGTCTGTCCTTACCCTGTCCTTTTTCTGCCATCTCAAATCATAATAAAGGGTAGGTGGGACTCTTAGGCATAGGGAAGCCAGTCGCCCTAGGGGAGTAAACCCTTAAAAGAAAATCAGGCAAGTCAGGAGGCTCGTAGGTGGCAGCCCCACCACCAGACTAGGGAGCTGTGGGCCAATCACTGGCACTCCCAAAAACAAATGATTAAAGAAACAGCAGAAAAGAACAGCCAGACAGTCTCAAATATGACGACCTTTGGCATGAAAAGGACAACAAAAATAGGTTTCTGGAATATTAAAACATTGAGAGAAGCCAGCAGACTGAAACAGGTTACAAAGGAAATGGCCAGTTACAGATTGGACACTCTCGGACTTAGTGAGGTGAGATGGCTAGATTTTGGAGAAATCCAAACACAAGACATTATGACACTCTCGATCCACTGGAGAGTATGCAGAACACAGAAACGGAGAGGGACTTTTGTTAACCAAAGGAGCGAAAAAGAGCCTTATGGAAGGGAATCCGGTATCAGAAAGACTACTGACAGCGCGTTTTAAGACAAACATTCTAAATGTCAGAGTCATCCAATGCTATGCTCCTACAGAGACCTTACATACTGAACAGAAAAAAAAGAGTTCTACCTCTCCTTAAGTGACACCATTAAAAGTGCCAGTAAGAGAGACATCTTGATTATTATGGGAAACATAAATGCAAAAGTCAGAATGAACAATGAAGGCCTAGAGCATGTAAAGGGAGTCTGCGGTATCGGAGAAATGAATGAAAATGGGGATAAGTTTTCAAATTTATGTGCCAGTCACGATTTGGTGATTGGAGGTACATTATTCCCACACAAGAATTGACATAAGGTTATGTGGGTATCCCCTGATCACAGAACGGAAAAACCAAATTGATCATATAGCGCTAAGCAAAAAATTTAGAAGGTCGCTGATGAACGTGAGAAATAAACGTGGGGGCCATGTTGTCAGTGATCACCACCTTATTGTTGCAAATTTTACACTAAAAATCGTGGCTACAAATAAAAATTGCGAACAACGGAACAAAAGATATGACGTGGGAAAACATAGAAAACAGCAAAAGAAGAGGCTTTCTGTATTGAGCTTAGGAATCGCCACGAGGCACTCCAAGAAGCACAGGTTGGTTCAAATGGCTCTGAGCACTATGGGACTTAACATCTATGGTCATCAGTCCCCTGGAACTTAGAACTACTTAAACCTAACTAACCTAAGAACATCACACACATCCATGCCTGAGGCAGGATTCGAACCTGCGACCGTAGTAGTCGCGCGGCTCCGGACTGAGCGCCTAGAAAATAAGCGCAGGAAAACGATGAAAATAGTGTTGATGACACATGGACTCAGATTAAGGTCGTCTATTTCAATGTGAACAAACAGGGCCTTGGCTTTAAAAACCATTTAAAGAAAGATTGGATGTGTGAGCGTACATGGAATTTGATCAGCTGTAGGAAGGAGATCATGGCAAAATTAAATATGAGTGAAACAAGACAACAGAAAAATCGAACGCAAGCTGAATATGCAGCTACTGACTCTCAAATAAAGAGGAGTGTGAGGAATGATAAGAGAAAGTGGATGGATGAGCAAGCTCTGAGAGCAGAAACAACCACAGCAAGGCGCATGCAAAAGAACTGTACTGCATCACCAAAAAGTTTGGCCAAAAAAGTTTCAACAAGAACAGACCTGTGAAAAGCAAGGAGGGTCGACTGTTGACGACAGAAGAAGACCAACTTAGAATATGAAGAGAACATTTTTCTGAAGTCTTAAACAGAGAGCAACCTGAAGAGAGGGAGAGGAAATGGAATTTTCAAGATGCCAGTGACAGAATCAATGTAAACACACCATCTAAGACTGAAATTAAAGTACCTTTCAAACTGATAAAGAACGGGAAGGCTCCAGGAAAGGATTATATTGCACCTGAGGTGCTAAAAGCAGACATCGACACCACCGTACATCTACTGCATCCATTGTTTGAGAAGACATGGTCAGAAGAGAAAATACCAAAGGATTGGAAAGAAGGGCTAATTATTAAGTTGCCAAAGAAAGGGATTACTACCAACTGTAATAACTGGTGAGGCATCACCCTCCTATCTGTACCAAGTAAAGTAATCTGTAGATTGATGCCAAAGTGTATGAAGGACTCAGTCGAGGCACGACTGAGGAAAGAGCAAGCTGGGTTTAGAGAGCACAGAAGTTGTGTCGATCTCATCAACAAACTGCGTATAATACTTGAGCAGAGTGCAGAATGGTAGAACACACTCTACCTTACATTTACTGATTTTGTAAAGGCATTTGACTCTCTTTGTAGGAGAGTTACGTGGCATATCTTAGGAGAATATGGAATACCATCAAATATAATAAATATTATTAAAGCCATGTATGATTGATATAAATGTAGGGTGCTACACAAACGGAAACTTACTGAATCTATCCAAACAAATACTGGGGTGAGGCAGGGATGTATTTTGTCACCTACCTTGTTCTTGTTGGTACTGGACAGCGTAATGAAAAGAGTTGTTGATGGTAGGAGAAAAGGGATTCAGTGGGGAATGCAAGACAGGCTTGAAGGCCTTGACTTTGTTGATGGTATCTGTCTGCTCTCGCAAAGAGTGTGTGACATGGAAGAAAAGCTGTAAAAACTGAAAGAGGAAGCAGAAATTGCAGGACTTAGAATAAATGTTCAGTAAACTTAGGAAATGAGAATGCGATCTGAAAAACAAGAGAAGCTAGCAGTGTATGGAAAGGAATTGGAACAAGTAGACTCCTTTGTAGATCTGGGAAGTACCGTCTGTAAAGGTGAAGGGGCTGAGGAGGATGTAAAGAGTCAGATACGGAGGGCAAATGGAGCCTTTGTGCAACTTTACCCTGTCTGGCTGCGCTTGTTCAGTAGCAAACGTAAAGTCAGTCCTCCTGTATAGTTGCGATACATGGAAGGTAACAAACAAGATTGTAAACCAGTCTTCATAAACTGGTGTGTTCGGCAAATTATATATGTGAGGTGGCCAGATGTTATATCAAACGACGAATTGTGGGAGATGACAAACCAGCGACCAATCCGTGAACAAATAAAGGAAAGAAAATGGAGGTGGAGTGGTTACACAATACGCAGACAACGAGGAGCTGTTGAAAAGGCAGCCCTGGATTGGAACCCACAAGGAACATGTAGACGTGGGCGGCCGAAAAAGACATGGAAAAAAAAAAGGTTGAAGAAGAAGCTCTGAAAGCTGGTAAAACATGGAGTGAAGTGAAATGTTTGGCTGCCAACAAAACCACATGGAAGGTCTTTACTGCTGCCCTATGATCCAACAAGAACAACAGGAAAAAAACATACACAGCGGCATTCGCTCGTATTGGTGATAGGCAGATAGAGTATTGATAATCTATTTCCAATCGCTTGACGCTGCATGACACAAACTGAATTCATAGAAAACGACTTCATAGTCACAGAATTATGGAAGATCTTATCTAATTCCAAGTATGTCATTTCTAAACAACCCTCCTTCACATCCCCGTCTAATCTCTATAACCTTCAACTTTTGTTAGTTTTTCAATTATCATAAAGACAATTACACCTTAAGGTTTGTTATATGGTCATACCTATTCCTCTAAGAAATACTTTCCGGAGAAAAAACAATTGCGACATGTAACGTAAGTAAAAGGGAAAACGTTATGTAAGGTAGTAAAATTGCCAATGTACTATTAGCAATAATGCTGCACTGGTTTTACATTATTGTATTGTGGATGGTGCTTTAGTTAAAGTGATATTTGGGGGTTAAGAATTGATCAAAAGGTAGTTGGGATCGTGGCCATATACTGCTGATGGAACTCCTGCATGGGGTTCCAAGATTGCTCCCTCTCAAACTGAGTGAATTTCCCGTATACATGCATTTGCTTCAATTGGCGAAAATAGCAATGCATGGGCGCCATCTGTCCGTCATAAGTGAATTCTACATGCCTCAGCTGGTATCTATAGTCTGTGTAAATTCTTATAATGTGGTGTTTACGAACCTTTACCGATGTTAGTAATGTATATACTGCAGGTCGTCAAAAACATTGTTAAAACGCAGTCGGCTTCGTGCACCCTAGCGCCAATCAACGTGCTCTTCCAGTATGTTATTTTCGACCACCCGAAAAACCTGTTAAACATTGTTTTGTGAAGAAATACCTTTTTAAAACATTGTAATGTGTTTTTCCATGGACTATTTACTGATGAAATTATTTTATTCGTTGTAGCGCTGGAAATGCAATTGTAATCAAACAAATCAACGTGTACCACATATCCAAAACTGCCAAGCGGCTTTCAGTTTGTCCCTTGTCAGCAGTTTGCACTAGTCTCGTGCCTGAGAATGTTAACGAGGTGCACTGTATGTAACGAACAGTTTTATATGATTGACGTAACACTGGTAAGCTAGAAAGTCGTATTCTACTCATTATGCTATGTCTCTAATCAGTGGTGAAATGTAACATATTTTTATGTTTTCTGATATCAGTTCCTTGTTGTATTTTACTATCTTTGAAAACGACAGTATGTCGAAACGCGTCAGGTGATCTTTTATATTATAGAAAGCGTGGAGAAGACGTCAGGAAACAGGAAACTTAGTAAAGTTAATTCTGAAAGCCACAAGACACACAGCGGTACGTAAGTGGGCTCGTGTTCTATAGGAGTTGCTCACATCCTCGCCGAGCAACTGATATTTATATTTCTCGTTTTTTTCGGTTAGGTGGTTCATAAATGGCTCTGAGCACTATGGGACTTAACATCTGTGGTCATCAGTCCCCTAGAACTTAGAACTGCTTAAACCTAAGTAACCTAAGGACATCACACACATCCATGCCCGAGGCAGGATTCGAACCTGCGACCGTAGCAGTCGCGCGGTTCCGGACTGAGCGCCTAGGACCGCTAGACCACCGCGGCCCGTTAGGTGATGCCAACGACATTTTGATATATATATGTAACTTAATTTGAAATGGCATTAACACGTGCTCCACTAATATTGTAGAATCCCAAATCCGCGTCTCCGGTGGATATATTTATCTTGTGGTTGTCCAGGGTTGCAGGTCGTCCAGTCATCTTTATCACTAAGGTGATCTTGGTTTTGCAAATAACAAACAAATACTTCCAGTACCGCTTGTTTATTACTGTTCATTGCAAGAAGAATGAGTTCAGAAAGATGCATTGAAATATCTCATTGCATGAGTTTCCCAGCTTCACACTAGGCAAAAACAGTACAGTGTATCTTGAAAAAATATGTATCTACAGGTTATAAAGTGTCTGCTTGCACCCCTGTTGATATCATTGCCAAGACTCTGCTCCTACAACCGCTGCGTGCAATGCTGACCACGCGACTGTCTTCACCTGAGACAGCTGAGTTTATGCGAAGGCTTGTATCAATTTCCTTGTGTCAGACAAACTCTACGTCAGAATAGCGACGTGTCTTATGAAAGAAATTAAGTTTCATGTTATTTTAAGCTATGCTGATGGCTAATTATACAAATAGTTCAGTGCATCCAAATGTGACTGGCAGTTATTGTAATACATCAATTGAACCGGGCTGTAGGGATGGATGGGCTAGTAACATACGAAAACAAAAACCACTAGAAAAAAGACCAAATAAGAATTAAACATAATGTTTTTGTAATGTGATGCCACTCTCATGTATGTGTGGACTCCGTTCATCAGAGGACAACCAAACTCAAATTGGATTTTCCTTAGGCAAGGTATTACATAAGTTATCGACATATCTTTATAGCTGTATTAATTAATTAATTTATAGTAATTAAAATGCTGTTTTTTAAAGGGAAACTACACACAATTAAAGGATCACTTCTTGGGCACCAGGTAATTATTTCCAATTGTGACGTATAAGTTTGAAATGTAGCTCAGATGTGGCTATAGCGTTCCTCTGTAATGGAGCAAAACCGTGGCGTCCTGCAACGTCAACATCAGGCTTGGCGCTGCATCAACGTCAAATTGTCGACACACGCGAAAGAAAGGCCAGAGCTCAGAAGTTCACGTGATATGTAAGGTGGGTTAATAATACCCACCGAGGACGTTCAACACTACGGAAAGGTCGTCGCACCCCCTCTTAAGTACATTTTACCCGTTCCTTTGGCCCCTCCGCGATGGAGGTTAGAACCGGGATCCAGCATTGAAATCACTCGCTTTTCTTACGTGTGGCCAAGGAGGACGCTTCGGACACACCGTTGCTCAGAACAGGCAAGAAGTGGCCACAGCAGGTGGTGTAAAGGGCATCAACGGAGTCGCCCCTTACCATGAGGCGTTGATTCCCACCATTTTTACGGTCCACTTCAAAGGGGGTCACTTTTAGTGAGACTGCTGGCCCACAATATGTTTAGAGAAGGCGTGAAGCGTCCGCTGGGCGCCAGCGGTGTCAAAAATTGTCAAGATCGTTGTCTTGTTGCTCATCGCACTGTGATCTGTCATTTTTGACTACAAAATTAGCGGGAAGCAAGGTAAGGGGTGATTTCATTGACTCTCCTTATGCCACCCACTGGGACATTTTCGTTTCAACTCTGACCGGCGATGTGTCCGGAATGTTATTCTCGGCCATACGTAACAAAACCTCGTTATTTCAACGCTGGGCGTCTTGGTCCTAACCTCCATCGCACACGCTTAAGGAAAATGGGTGAAATGTGAGTAAGAGGGGTGCGACGTTATTCCCATAGTGTTGCACGTCCACGGTGGCGTTGGAAGAAATTATGGTGAAATTTGATGCCAATATTACATTGTTAACCTACTTTACAGCTCACATGAACTTCTGAGCTCTGACCTGATTTCGCATCTTTTCAGTGTCAATAAACTTCACTAAGAGCCGTACATTTGAAGATATTTCATTTGATTCTCTAAGCAACCAGTTTCGGCAATTCTTTTTGCCATCTTCAGGCCCAATAAACTTTTTTCAAATCAACGAAATTATCGTATAGTTCAATAAAAGTGGATATGGAGAATTCCAGTGGTGCATCTTGCTGTCACGCTCTCGTGTGAAGCAGATGCACAACGACTGGAGTTTACGATATTCAGTTTTATGGTGTTACACGATGAGTTAGTTGATTTGAAAAAAGCTTAATGGGCCTGAAGATGGCAAGATGAATTGCCGAAATTGGTTGCTTCGAGAATAAAATAAAATATCTTAAAGTGTACGGCTGTTGGTAAAGTTTATTGACAGTGAAAAGTACGTACCAGCCGATGTCCCCTGGCCATAATGCATCAACAGAGATTATTTCGAATCCGTCGACACCTTGCTGTTTGAAACGTCGCCGAGACCGAGGGTGACATCGCAGGGTGCAACGCTTTTGCATCTTACAGAAGAGGAATGAGACAAATTTGAAATTATGCATAACAATCAAAAATAATTAGGGGTTTTCGAAAAGGTGATCCCTTAATTCTGTTGCACAGTAGTTAGTGGCATCGAAGTATCTTCACGTCGCGCTGCGATTCAAATAACGTAATTGGTTCATAAGCCATTTCCACAAAGGTGTTAAAATTAAACCAAGATCACTTCAATGTTCTCAGATCAGGGATTGCGTCACTGCGAATAAGAGGAGGCACTGACTTAATTTCTTGAAAGAGAAACCAGATACGTAAACTTGAACCACACAAACAGAACTGGTAAAGTAAATACAAGTATGAAGCTCTGTCTGGAAACGGACGATTAGTTTCAAGCAGTTTCATGTGGCCCAAAATGTCTGTTATTTTACTTCAGAACAAACTTTTCATTACGTACAATTTTAGGCTATTCTTGAGAGAGGAGTTTACATCTGAAGTAGTAGATACCCTGAACTGTTGCCCTCCGTTCATTATTAAGTGTTACATGGAACGTTAATTGCAGGAATTCTTCAATTTTCATGTGTGAGAAGGCAAAGTGCCCACTACAAGAGATCTCTGAGAAGTACTTAAACAATAACATACTGACAGACATGCGCTAATGCTCTGGCCAATTGATTCATTGGGAAGATCAGTGCCACAGTCTTTCGGTGGAAGATACACATTGGAGTTCATGAATAGATAAAAATAAATGTACCACTAATACTCGGTGTTGTACTTCTCAGTCCGAAGACTAGTTTTATGCAGAATTCCACCATAAACTTGTTCTTAGACACCTTGTGCTAGAGCGTTTTCAATCCAATTACTGTATTATAGCATTGATCTTGCACTGTAAAACTTCAGTATCTTCTAGTCAATTTCTGTCTTAAATTCCTCAGATTCAATAGTTTACTCGATACGCCAGCTAATATTCAGCAATCTACTGTAGCATTACATTTCACAAACTTCTGTTCTCTTCTTGGCTGTATTGTTTATCATTCTGCGAAGGATAATAGTGGGCAATTACTATGTATCTAAAATAAATATAGTATCAGAAACATCACACAGATTAATGGCTTATGACAAATTTTTGCGTTATGGAACTTCGTCACGCTTTGCAGATAGTTTTAGAGAAAAGAAGGAAAACAGAACATTAGGGTTAATTTCATGTCGACGTTGAAGTCATTAGAAAAACTATTATTTGCAATTTGGTCGAAGTTGCAGTGAGAAATATCTTCAATTTGCGGTGACTAGATTCGCACACGAATGTCATAAAATCATCACCTTCGTCTTGTGTTGTGAAACGTATTACACACTAGTATTAAAAAAAAGAAGCAGCACGAAGGACTTATGCACGTTGGTCACAAATTGATATGCGTACATCTATTGACGGTAAATGCAAAATTGTAGACTTTGGCAGCCGATGGATGAATGTGGGACGCTGCAGCTCAATTTCACCAAGCAGCTGGCAACGCCAGTAAACAAGGGACATGTCAATACCAGCGCGTACAGTCTGCGCAAATTTCATTCCGTGTACTCGTTTGGACAGTAACTATGCCTTGCAGACAAGCGCTTGAACAATATACGCTGATATTAGTATTTGATATATGACATGTAGTTCGGCTCAGAGAAGCCAGTTGAAATAATCGGCGAATCGCTCGATATTTGAAATGGAGCGATTTCACTATTCGCCGATGTTGGCAGGTATCGGTGAACCATGGCCGAACACAGCGTCAACAAAGAAGTGGTCGACCGAAAGAGACGACAAAACCTGAGCAACGAGCAACCTGGTTAGAGGCACTCAGAGCCCCAAATTCACCACTATCATTTATCCATCGTGAAGCTGGTGCTTCAGTGACCACAAGAACCAGTAATGTTGTTGTTGTTGGGGTCTTCAGTCCTGAGACTGGTTTGATGCAGCTCTCCATGCTACTCTATCCTGTGTAAGCCTCTTTATCTCCCAGTACCTACTGCAGCCTACATCCTTCTGAATCTGCTTAGTGTATCCATCTCTTGGTCTCCCTCTACGATTTTTACCCTCCACACTGCCCTCCAATACCAAATTGGTGATCCCTTGTTGCCTCAGAACATGTCCTACCAACCGATCCCTTCTTCTAGTCAGGTTGTGCGACAAACTCCTCTTCTCCCCAATTCTATGCAATACCTCCTCATTACTTATGTGATCTACCCATCTAATCTTCAGCATTCTTCTGTAGCACCACATTTCGAAAGCTTCTATTCTCTTCTTGTCCAAACTATTTATCGTCCATGTTTCACTTCCATACATGGCTACACTCCATACAAATAGTGTACAGTAATAGGTGGCTCAATTAAAGACGGCTGATCTCATGGGACCCCTTGCCCCAACCTATGTACACTGGCAAGTCCGTTTGCACTGGTGTCGAGCACATTCCGTTCGGAATCTCAGTTACTGGAGTAAAGTTGTCTTCAGTAGTGAGTCTCACTTCGAACTGAGCCCCGATGACCAACGAAGATCTGTCTGGAGACGCCACGGGTAGCGGTGGAATACCAACCTGACTGTCGCCCGCCGTACGGTTTGACATCCAGGAGTGATGGTCTTGGGTGCCACTTCTTTTCATGTCGTAACAGGGCCCCTTTGGTTGTCATCCGCAGCACCCTCACACCACAGCGATACGTCGATGATATTCTACGCCCCGTTTTGTTGCCATTCATGGCAGGCCATCCTGGGCCCTCATTTAAGGAAGATAATAATAGAGGAAATATTTTAGTTACTCGATTGAAAAAGGAAGTACAAATATGTTCAAGGAATTCAGGAATACAGAAATACAAGTCACTAGGGAAATAAATAAATAGGAAGTGCAGAAAGAGTAAGGCGATATGGATGCACGACAAATGTGAAAAAATTGAAAAAAGAAAAAAAAAGTGATTGTCGGTGGGACTGGCTGAACATACTGAGCCGGCCGCGGTGGTCTAGCGGTTCTAGGCGCTCAGTCCGGAGCCGCGCGACTGCTACGGTCGCAGGTTCGAATCCTGCCTCGGTCATGGATGTGTGTGATGTCCTTAGGTTAGCTAGGTTTAAGTAGTTCTAAGTTCTAGGGGACTGATGATTATAGATGTTAAGTCCCATAGTGCTTAAAGCCATTTGAACCATTTTTTTGAACATACTGAAAAGTCAAAACAACTGTCGGTGAAATTAAAATCAAGGGCCGTAAAAATAAGACTGCAATGCCAATTCCACTGTTAAATACGTAAATTGGAGAGAGTGGATAAGTGGAAAGGGTACACTGAACGCGTAATTGAGGAGGAAAACTTGTCTGGTGACGTGACAGAAGAAGAAACAGGAGGCAACATGGAAGAGAAATGGGACCCAGTACTAGATTCAGAATTTAAAAGAGCTTTGGAAGACTTAGGATCAATTAAGACAGAAGGGATTGAACATCGGAATTTCTAAATCAATGGGGAAAGCGGCACCAAAACAACTGTTCACGTTGGTGTGTAGAGTATGTGAGTCTGGAAATATATCATCTGAACTGTCGGAAAAACATCATCCTCACAATTCCGAAGATTGCAAGAGTTGAGAAGTTCGAAAATTATCGCACAATCAGCTTAACAGCTCATGCAAACAAGTTGCTGACAAGAATAAAATATAGAAAAACGGAAAAAATTGCGGTTGTGTTAGATGACGATGTTCAGCTTTAGGAAAGGTAAAGACACCAGAGAGGCAGTTCTGACGTTGGGGTTCATGATGGAAGAAAGAGTAAAGAAAAATCGAGATATGTTCATAAGATTCAATCTCTGTTGATCCATAATGGATAGGGGACATCAGCTGGTTAAGTAATTGTCAATATGAATGAAATTCTCTAACAGGCGGGTAACTGAGATGTTGTTCTATTTAATTTTGACGACAATCAGTTTTCGTAATTCCACTATGCCACCTTCAGGCCCCAAATGCATCTCTCAAAACAAACGATAATGCCATATAGCACCGTATGTCCCTGGATTTCGTGAATTAAAATCGTTTCACAAGTGCTTCATTCGGAGACGTTGTAGCAACTGCCTAAAAAGTCTTCCAAGTCTTCGAATGAAGCAATTGTGAAACGGTTTGAATTCACGAATTGCAGGGGCATATGGCGCTGTATGGCATTATCGCTTGTCCTGAGAGTTGCACATGGCGCATGAAGATGGTATAGTGGAATGCTGAAACTGCTTGTCGTCAAAATAAATTAAATAATATCTCTGTTACACGGGTGTGGGAGAATTTCATTGATACTGACATTTCATCTGATTTGCCGACATGGAAAAAGCATTCGACAGTGGCAAATGGCGCAGGAAGTTCGAAATTCTAAGAAAATTAGGCGTAAGCTACAGGAGGAATAAAAGAATGGAAGACCAAGAATGAATAGCGTGGATTAAAATGGTCGTAAGACAGTGGGGAAACCTTCGCCTCTACTATTCAATCTATAAATGGAAGAAGTAACGACGGAAGTAAAAGAAAGGTTCAAAAATGGAGTTAGAATTCAAAGTGAAGGGATATCAATGACAAAATTCACTATGACATTGTTATTGTCAGTGAAAACGAAGAAGAATTATAGGATATGCTGAATGGAATGAACAGTCTAACGAGTACATGATATGGACTGAGAGCATATCGAAGAAAGACAAAACTAATGAGAAGTAGCAGAAACGAGGTCAGCGAAAAACTTGACATCAGGATAGGTGATCACAAAGTAAATGAGTTAAGGAATTCTGCTACCTATGCGGCAAAATAACCCATGACAGATGGAGCAAGAAGGACATCAAAAGAGGACAAGCATTGTGCAAAAAGGGCATTCCTGCCCAAGAGAAGTGTATTAGTGTCAAACAGGCCTTAATTTGAGAAATGCAGCGTTGCATGTTTGTGAAACATGGACGGTAGAGAGACATGAAAAGAAGAGACTCGAAGTATTTGACATATGGTGCTACGGAGAATGTTGAAAAGTATGTGGACTGATAGGGTGAGAAAAGGGAAGGTTCTCAGCAGAATCGTCGAGGAAAGGAATATATGGAGAAAAAAAGAAGGAGGAACAGGATGGTATGACATCTGTTAGGATATCACGGAATGGCTTCCACAGTACTGGAGGGAGCTGTAGTGTAAGACCAGTAGAGGAAGCCAGAGACTGGAATACATCCAGCAAATAACACAGCAACTGTGGACGCAGGTTACAAGTGCTACTCTGAGATGAGGACTTCAGAAGACGGATGACCAAAAAAAGAGAAAAGAAGACGTAATTTCGCAGCATATTTCTCAGGACGACATCCAACAACTCTTTCAATCAACGCCAAGTCGAGTGGCTGCTTGCGTAAGGAATAGAGGTGGAACAACGCGTTATTAACTTGCCCAATCTGTGACGCTCTTTCTCTTGAATAATTTTTCTGAAATGTTAATCATTTGTTGTCTGTACAAGTACATCACATTTACTGATTTCCGTCCCTTTCGGACGGACTGTATTATGAGTGCTTGTTGCCACTTGTGCTGTGTGGTAAGAAGCAACGATAATATGCTGTAGATAGTATTATAAGTGTTAGTCATGATTGCCGATTGTGGCTGTTTGCAGTTGTTCTGGTTGTATTATGATTCGATGAAGCGATGTTTTGAAATTCGATGTCGTGTCAGAATCTTTTCAGCCTAAATAAAGGATATTTCTCATTGCCACTTCGAAAAAATTACAAGTAGAGCTTTTGATAATAAAAGTTGCTGACCAGTATTAACTGCATTACACTGAGTGAGGCGACGAAAGTTATGGGATAGCGATATGCACACACGAAGATGGCGGTAGCATCACGTACACGAGGTAGAAAAGGACCGTGCATTGGCGGAGCTGTTATTTGTATCCAGGTGATTAATGCAAAAAGGTTTCTGAAGTGATTATGACCGCGCTACAGGAACTAACAGATTCTGAAAGCGTGCGTCTTTCCATATCACGAAACGTTAGAGGATTCGGTATTACGAGATCCACAATCTGAAGAAAGTGCCGAGAATACCAAATTTCACTTATCATCTCTCAACAAGGACGACGCAGTGGCTGAAAGTCTTTATTTGACGATCGAGAGCAGCGGTGTTTGTGTTGAATTGTCAATGCTAGCAGACAAGTAACACTGCGTGAAATAATAGTCGTCAGTGTGGGACGTACGAAACGCATTCGTTAGGGCAGTGTGGCGCAATTTGGTGTTAATGGTATATGGCGCAGACGACTGACGTGTCTTTGCTAACAGCACGATATCGCCCAAGGAGCCTCTCCTGGGCTCGTGACCATATCGTTTGGAGCCTCGACGACTGGAAACCCATGACCTGACCATTTTCAGTTGGTAAGAGCTGATGGTAGGATAAGTGTGTGGTGCAGACCCCCACGAAGCCATGAACCCAAGCTGTCAACAAGACACTGTTCAAGCTGGTGTGGCTCTATAATGGCTTAGTCTGTGTTAACATGGAATGGACAGAGTCCAAAATGAATCGATCATTATTAGGCAATAGTTACATTCGGCTACATGGTGACCGCCTGCAGCCATTCATGGATTTCATGTTTCCAAGAAGCGATGGAATTTTTATGGATGACAATGTGTCTTGTCACGAGGCGACGATTATTCGCGACTGATGTGAAGAACATGGTTGGCAAGCCAAGTGAATGATTTGGCCACCGAGATAGCCAGACATGAATCCCATAGAAGGTTTGTGGGACATAATCGAGAGGGCAGAACCGGCACAATATCCTGCACCAGTAACGCTTCGGCAACTATAGGCCACTACAGAGACAGGATGCCTCAATATTTCTGCAGGGGACTTCTAACGACTTGTGGAGGCAATTCGACGCATAGTTGTTGCTCTACGCCGCCAAAGGAGGTCCGACACGATATTAAGAGGTATCCTATGACTCCGATCACCTCAGTGTATGCTGGCGGTTCATAATTGAGGACAATTAGTCGGAGAACATACTCGGTCTGTTGAAGGACGGGGAAACAAATCTGTCATGCATTTTTCAAAGGTACCAATCCGGCATTTGCTTTAAACGATTTATGAAAACCAGGGAGATCCTAAATCAGGCTAACCTGACGGAATTTGTACTGACAACCTCCTCAACACGGGACGAGTACCTTACCACTGCGCCGACACGCTCTATACACTGACACGGATGTGCAGCAGCAAGTTGCAAAGTAAGGCAACTGGAACAGTTGATAACGTAATCTTATTTTCATTTACTCAGTACAGTAGTTACCTACAAGGAAATACACATTCTCGGGCGTTGCACGGCGCGATTAAAAATCAGTATGATCTGAAACTGTTTCAGAATAAGGCACTTTATTTTTACTTTGCTTTCAATAGTTCATAGTTTATGGCCGTCATTTACTCTGGTTTTCGTGTGGCGATAATATTTTCATTACTGCTCATCTCCTGCAAATATATTCAGTTGACTTATTGGAATACTTTGAACCTTCAATAATTTAATTTATTACATTTACCAAATTGTTTCATTAATTAATGTGGAAGGTCTTAAAATGCGTTTCTTTATACAAAAATAATTTTCTATAAATCTGTTTTTTTGCGGATCGGTGCCTAAAGCCCCTGAATTTGATAGTTTTTTTCCTCTTTTTACCCCTGAGTTACTGACCGACTTATATAATACCACTTTTAAAATGGGAACAGTTTGTTTTTCCCACTATCTACCTTCACTCTTATACAATTCTCCCACGATATGTATCGAATTTGGTTTTGTATAGTTTTACGCTTGTTTCCTGGAGAAATACTGATACAGATTAACAGTCTCCGAGACATCTTCATTGTATCATAGAAAATTCCAATGGCGACAGTAACACAAATAAGGCCTGGCAGGGGATTATTGATGTAGATAACTATTAGCAGATATTTCCAGAATGAGATTTTCACTCTGCAGCGGAGTGTGTGCTGATGTGAAACTTCCTGACAGATTAAAACCGTGTACCGGACCGAGACTCGAACTCGGGACCTTTGGCTTTCGCGGGCAAGTGCTCTACCAACTGAGTTACCCCGCACGACTCACGTCCCCTCCTCACAGATTTACTTCTGCCAGTACCTCGTCTCCTACCTTCCAAACTTTACAAGAGCTCTCCTGCGAATCATGCAGAACTAGCACTCCTGCAAGAAAGGATATTCCGAACACATGGCTTAGCCACAGATAGGTCATTAAGGGCTCACGAAACAAAAAAAAAACTTCGTACTATTCTTCTTTTCCTCTGAACTCCTACCACTCTTAGCTAACACATTACTGTGAAGTCTGTCTTGTCTCTCTCGGTATTTATGTAGTTAATTGTGTTTTCTTTCATGTCTTTTCATGTTCCTGTCAGTAAACATATTCGGGAATTTTTGAGAGGGCACATACTTTGGAATATCAGAAGCCAGAAACACGACGTTGCATTGACAACATAGAAGCTCATTTCCATAATCCTTCGGTTAGTAGGATATTGTTGTTCCATTGCGTATTATAGTGAACATGTTAACGAAAAAGGCAATTACATTGATCTCACGTTATTTACAATATTGCTTTGTAATCGTGACCAACAATTACCACTGATCGTATTATTCTGCTTATTCTGTATCGTAATTAATGCCTTTTCTTGACTTTGTAATGTAAACGTTATTTTAAGGTTACAGAAGCTGGTAATTATTTTACTGCAGCGTTACGACTTTGTAACGATATAAAATGATTGGTCTGTTCGTTCACCTATGCAACAGGTATTAATTTAAACGCAACTACGTGATTTTTTAACACTTTGCTAATGGTCTTTGGGCGTGTTCCCTACAGGCCGCTCCAGAATGACTTTTTAACAGCTAAATGTTTAACATCCCGAAACCATTAAAAATAGAGATTGTCACTTAATTTCTTTTAACGCGAAATTAAGTCCATGTACAAACGTAATTAAAATGTACTCATTAATATGAAAGTACACTTGATACCACAATCATAGTTATTCATTTACTGTATTATAACGTAAAAAATTAGAAAGTAATGATAAATAATACGTTTCCTATACTCTTGTTATCTTTCTACTATGAAATTAAACAGCATTTTACACGTCTTTATGGCCTTTGTCTCTAAAACACTTTAAATATTCCTTGATAATGCATTGGTAGAGGTCGTCATACGCAGCATTACTATCGTAGTTGTTTCATATCTTCTGTCACAGCTAATGAAATTTCCCTCTCTACCACATTCCCATGAAGAACATGGCGCGGTAGAGATGTGGCCGGAATCTACCGTAATTAAATCGAAGTCTTGCCATTGTCTTTATAAATTTTCTGCTGTATTTTGTACCAAGGATGTGACGGGAGATTAGGCACCACTGCAGGCTTGTGTCTCTCTTTAATTTTGTAAAAAAGGTGCAGGTTCTCGTTCCTCTGCTCCTTCTTTTCATGTCTTACGGTATGTAGAAGTATACAGGTGGCTCTTTGTCATTTTTCACTAAATTTGTGTACACGACTTCCTTGGCCAGAGTATCAACTTCTTTGTTTCTCTTTTTCCACTATGTAACTTCACCAAAAACATAACGGCAATCTTATTAGGTGGAAAAATTCCTTAACTACTTCTATAATTCTATATACTAAATACTTTTTAGTACTGTTGGCATCGTAGCATTTTGACAGCAGCACCAGTGTTGAGCGTGAATCTGATAAAATAATGATTGTTACTACTTGAATTTCTTTTGCGGATTTAAGTCCACTTAAAATCGCTGTTAATTCTGCAGTGAGTATGGATATCACTTGAGAAAGTGTAATTTGCACCCTCTATTGGTTATGCCATCTACGAGTTCATTTCCTGTTCCGCCTTTGTTTTTCTAGACCAGTCTGCTCAAATCTGTCTCGAGGATAGTTTTTTATTCAGTGTACTTTTTACATGTGAAAGACGCGTCTTAATGTTCACCTTTACTGAGTTGTTAGCATGTGGCGTGTTGAAGCGGCACAGATTTGGGCAGCTGGTGACGTATTCACGCAAAAATAAAGAATAGAGGTAAAAATTTGCGAAGGATGGCAACGTTTTTTAATCAATATCAGTGTTTCATGTAAGAAATGCAATCGTCTGAACAGGAATTTGATACTGAAATTTATCTGTGTAGTTATGAGGGCATTTCATTTGATTCCATCATCTAGGCATTAGCTGTAATCGATTTCAATGCCCCGGTACAAAAATTGGAAATTTGTGTTAAGTTCCTGTGGGACCAAACTGCTGAGGTCATCGGTCCCTAGGTTTACACACTACTTAAACTAACTTACGCTAACGACAACACACACACCCATACTCGAGGGAGGACTCGAACGTGCAGCGGGGGGAGGGGGGGGGGGGGAGGAGCGGCATTGTTCGCGCGATCCGTGGAAAGGCGCCGATGACCGCGCGGCTACCCCGCGCAGCCACGGTACAGACTGGTGGTTTTATAGGTTTTATACAGGCACATAACTACTTTCTCTAGACTTGTGTTACTGAACCGTAGCAGATGCACCCTCAATCCATATAGGTTCTTATTAGAGTCTGATATACACTGAAGTGCCAAAGAAACTGGTATAGAAATGCGTATTGAAATATAGAGATATGTAAACAGGCAGAACACGGCGCTGCGGTCGGGAACACCTATAAGACAAAAAGTGTATGGCGCAGTTGTTAGACCGGTTACTGCTGCTACAGTGGCAGGTTATCAAGATTTGAGTTTGAACGTGGTGTTATAGTCGGCACATGAGCGGTGGGACACAGCATCTCCGAGATAGCGTTGATGTGGGGATTTTCCCGTACGACCATTTCACGAGTGTACTGTGCATATCAGGAATCTGGTAACACTTCAAATTTTCGACATCGCTGCGGCCCGAAAAAGACCCCGCAAAAACGGGACCAACGACGACCGAAGACAATCGTCAAATGTGACAGAAGTGCAACCCTTCCGCAAACTGCTGCCGATTTCAGTGCTGGGCCATCAAAAGTGTCAGTGTGCGAACCATTCAACGAAACATTATCTATATGGGCAATCGGACCTGAAGGCCAACTCGTGTACTCTTGATGACTGTATGACACAAAGTTTTGCACCTTGCATGGGCCCGACAAATCGACTTTGGACTGTTGATGACTGGAAACATATCGCCTTGTCGGACGAGTCTCGTTCCAAATTTTATCGAACGGATGGACATGTACGGCTTTGGAGACAACTTGATGAATCCCTGGACCCTACATGTCGGCAGGGGACTGTTGAAGCTGGTGGGAGCTCTGTAACGGTGTGGAGCGTGTGCAGTTGGAGTGTCAAGGGACCCCTGATACGTATAGATACGATTCTGACATGTGATACGTACGTAAGCATCCTGTGTGATTACCTATATCCATTCATGTCCATTGTGGGCTCCGACGCACTTGGGCAATTCCAGCAGGACAATGCGACGACAATGTGACACTCCACACATCCAGAATTGCTACAGAGTGGCTCCAGAAACACTTAGGAACATTTATGCTGTCCATCAAACCGAGCAGACATGGACATTATTGAGAATATCTGGGATGTCTTGCAACATACTGCTCAAAAGGTATCTCCATCCCCTCCTACTTATACGGATTTATGGACTGCCCTGGAGGTCTCATGGTGTGAATTCCCTTCAGCACTACTTCAGACATTAGTCGTGTCCATGCCACGTCGTGTTGCGGCAGTTCTGCGTGCTCGCGGGGGTCCTGTACGATATTAGGTAGGTGTACCAGTTTCTTTGGCTCTTCAATGTATGTTAATGCAGGTTCTCGAATCTGCTCCCCTAATAACTGCCTTACACAGGGTGAAGGATATTCGTTGTAGCTTTAAAGTTCTGAATTACGTGCTTAATGTGACGTTACCATGTCATACCACCCTTTTGACCAGGAACAGGGTCCTACTCTTTCGTTTCCTATCCTGTCCAGTCTACGTCAGGTATCTTCGCACTACCATAGCGTTATTCATATGCTTCTGACAGTTAAGCTACAGTATTTGAATATTTAGGTTAAGCGCTGAGTACATGCCTGACATAAATAGATTTAATAAAAACGCGGAGCCTTGGTATAACCCTATATTTGCTTTGGGTCCTAGGGTTTAATTGTTCCTTGTAATGGTCAGGTTTTATGTCGATTAAGAAACGATGTAGCTTTTGAATGAACCATGACGGGTAATATTTTTCAACTGATACCCAATAGGGTTGTAAGGACACTTTCATAAACGTTTACGATATCCTTATACACTGCTACCAAATATTGACTGTAGCTGAACATGAAATCAGTGACTAGCGTTCCAGTTGTGCCTTTACGCTTTCTAACACTGGTTTTTCAAACGAGCTTCTCAATCCATCATTATAATCCGTTCGAACGCCTTGTACCCCCATGATAGAAGAGTGATGAGTCTTATGAAGAAACTCTCTCAGGCGCCTTTCCCATTTGATGCACTGCTACGACCCGTGAATTCTTCGTTTTTAGGATATGGAGTTAGCTGGTCCATATTTTGTTTAAGAAGTTCAGCAGATGTATTCATTCTTTCTCTGACATGTTTTCGAGTATTGGATAAGAAATATTATGCGGTTCCGCGGCTGTACTCTCCATGTGAGCTATTCCTCGATTAAATTTTGATGATGTGTGCTGTTCTTGGTCCAGTTCTGCGTCCATAGTATGGACTTCTACTAACAGATTTTCAGGTTCTCGCTGTGCCTTCACCAGTACTGCATTAATTCGTCTAATATTCTTGATCGTATTCATGGAGAATGCTATAGAACGACAATTACATTACCACTACTAGGTTTCCACCTTTTCATTTTTGTAAACGTACTTGCCCAGCTGTGGCTGAAATTAAGAAAACTCTCTCATCGACTGACTCTTACAGGTATTGAATGTTTATTCCCTTTCCTTAGCTGTTGTCTCATATTCTTCATCCCACGATATCGGAGGTGTCACTGCTTGGTCAAATAAGGGCGAGTTTTGTGGGACTGATGTGTCAGTTGCCCTTTCACTATTATTTACTATCGTAGGTTGGCGTAGTCAGCTCTGACATTTTAATTTTTCTAAAGGTTTTTCATCTTCTCCGTCAGCACATCGCCATATTCTGCCCACTTTGAATTTCTTATATGCAGTTTTTATTCTGTACTGGGTGTGTGTCGACATTCTATCTGTATTGGTAGGTGGCCGGATCTGACTAGGTTCTGTAATACACTGGTGTGCAAAACGTAGGGACCTAAACTAGTTTCCCATCATTTGTCTCTGATATATGTGCAAAAAACTGCGATAATATAGTACAGTACATTACAGTACAGAAAGTGTCTGGAAGACATACGCAGTGAGACGAACATACATGAGACTTTTAATCAAAGACACCAAAAGCACCACTGATGATGGTCCCATGGAAATTAGAAACGGCGAGACATTGTTCTTATTACGGTGCGTAACCAGCACGGACGGGAATCCGTCGTCCGCAACGTACTCCAATGCTGTCCACAAGATTGGTAAGAAGTGGACAACTGCTGGATGATCGTTGGTGCGTTTTGTAATTCTCCTTCCCACGCATACTCGATGGTACTTGAGTCGGGGACCGGAAGACCACTCCATTCGTCTAATATCTTCTCGTTCCAAGCGCACCTCCACCTGCGCTGTTCGATGCGGTCGCGTATTGTCATCCGTGTAATTGAATTCAGGGTCCAGTGCACCCCGATAACACTGACATGGGGAAGGAGTACATTGTCACAATAACGTTGACCAGTGAGTGTAACATCTCCATAGATTTGGAGGTCAGTACACGCGTAACACCTGAATCACCAAAACTGCAGTGTTCGTCAATATTCCCGTATGCCTTAAATGTTCCCAACTCCCGCCATTTGCCGGAGTTTTATACAAATGTAATGGCAACAGGGAACATAGCACAGAAAATGAAGCACTCAAAGATCAACACACTGCCTAAGCAAGAAAAACAAAGTGACTATCGAAAGAGCTAAAGACTACTTTTTGAAAGTCAGTACCGCCATCAGACTTTTTTATTTGCAGTGTTACATTTACACGATCATGATTTCGCATCAAAGTGCCATTAACAAGTGTTTTAATGTTATACAGTGCCTAAGATGGCATACTGTCGTATTTAAAATACACTATTACACACATGGCACTTTGAAGCAGAAATCTTGATCGCGTAAATGTAACACTGCAAATAAAAAAAACAGACTAGTGGCGGTACTGACTTTAAAGAAATATATTATGACTGTGGCCCCACATTGTGAAAAAAAACCTAAAGACTAATTGCACTGTTTAGTGTCATATATAAGCTGTTCCAGAGATTCCTATATAACAGACTGAGCCCAAATATACTGGAATCAATCCAGACAAACAAGTAGGATTCCGACCTAATAGAAGCTGCACTGACCAATGCTTTCCCTGAAAACATATGTAGGGGCAAAAAAAAAAAAAAAAAACAAAAAAAAAAACAACATCAACTGCGTTCATATATCTGAGTGCAGCCTATGACACTGTCTGGAACAATGACTGTTGTCCAAACTAATTCACATAATTACATGCTGCAATACTATCATATTAATCGATGACATGATAGCATGAAATTGCAACATGTGTTCCTAAAACTACGACAAAATTTCCATCCTTTCGCGGGAATATAAGCACAATGTGCATTAATCATTGCAAACTCAGGCCTCACCACTGCGCTGCCACTGAGTTAAAGTCGGAAGTGTTGACAACTAGGTAGTCCTCCGCTGACCCAACGTGGCCGTCGACTCCGCCGAGTAGAATTCACCCCGTCGATCTGCTTTGCGACAAGACCACTGGTACCGCGTTTTTCCCGTCGTTGGACTCGAAATTACTGGATGCCATCCTATGATTACATTATCTTCACTCTCCCATATCCTCTAACAATTTAAATGCCATCATCTGCTCAATATCGTGGTAATAAACATCCATTCAAATACTTTGTACCTGCAATGATCCAGAACAACACCAACACGTTGTTTCATGGAATGTTTACTACAGTCACCTCAGCTCTTCGAAAAGTCGGTTAACTAATCGTCACTCCATTTGCTAAAAATTATCTCTATCCGTTCTTCTGGACGATTCCCTGTAATCATTGTTCATAAAATCCGTATCATCGCCCCTGTTCGGAAGTAATGTGTCTCCTAATATTCATTGTTTGTACCAAATACCATCACGCCTAATCAATATTTACACGGAAATCTTTACAATCATCGTTTATAATGTATCAAAAGCACAGCAAAATTCAAATTCACAGTTCCTTTCAAACGTGCACTATTCAGAAATTCCTTCCACTTCAGTTAATCGCTATCTGATCCCTGTTTTTCAGTTTTTACGAGTGATTTCCTCCACCAGAGTTCACTGTCAAAGAATATTTAATACTACGTCGATCAGACATCGTTTACTGGCTGTTTCCCCAAGTGCCAAGTGTAATACGAGGCGTATTCCGAAAGTAAGGTCCTATCAATCGTGAAATGGAAACCACAGTGAAAATCCGATAAAGCTTTGCATAAGTGTGTTGGGCAGTGTCTCTAGTATGCCCGTAGATCGCGTCACGTCTGTCTTTTCAGTTCTGAGAGCACAGTGAGCTCATAACGATGCCTAGAAAACAGTGTCTACCGCCAAGTATGAGTGAGGATGGCAATGACATTACCGAACTTATTATTTATATCGTTTCACCTCAAATTTTAATCTCACTCTTGAATCTTTCTTTTCTTCCCTGACTTCTTCTTCGACGTATAGCTTGAACAGCAGGGGCGAGTGACTACATCCCTGTCTTGCACCCTTTGTAACCGGAGCACTTCTGAGCCGTGCACAGCTCGCGTTTCTTCCATTTACTATTTTTCATCTTCTATTACGGTACTGCCGCCTCGTATTCTTATTCCATTTACTGGCGTCACTAACTTCCTGCCTTACTTGCCCGTGAGCGGCAGCAGCAGCACGTATCGATAAGTGCACTGTGTACCACCTCTGGGGCGACCGATAGTATTTCCGGGTCGTCATGTGTCTGGCGGTCAGTTGGAGACGGACCAGCGGTGCAGTCGGGACGCAGCAGCAGTGGAGTCGGGGACGGAGCGCCGGTGAGGCGCCGACAGCCAGTGCTCGCCAGCCGACGCACGTGAACTGTCCGACGGAGGGAGAGTGGAGCAGGACGACCGTTGGTTGGTCGTTCGGTTGTTCGTCTCATCGGCCGACGTATATTCGGTCCTTTCACCATTTCCGGGCCTGGGCAGTAGATCGGTTCGTGGAGCACCGAGGAAATCTCCGCGGAGCATAATTTGGCCTGGCCCACTGGCAGCCTCTCTGCGGCGTCGGATTGTGTGGTGCTGTTCCCATTGCTACGAGGTTCGTGTCTCACCGATCCTGGACATGAAAGTTGAGTTTCAACGTAATATACAAGCAAGTCACGACTGTTCACATTGAGCCGTTTGTAGTTCGTTGTCGGCTGTTGGGATATTCCCGCGAACAACAAGGTGTTTTTTCAAGTTGGCAAATTTTAGCTACCCTCCGGTGGAGTTTAGCTGTACTTGGTTATTTGAATTGAGGTGCACCAGCGGAATCTTCTGCCTTGTGACCGTTAACGTTCCGGTTACCTGCCCTGGCCGTTGACGTAACTTCGGGCGGTGTATTCTCCTCGTCGTGTTGTCACTGTTCAGCAAAGCGTGTAGTTTGACAGCTCAATGCATAACTGGTTGTGGGCGCCAATACCTTCTACGTTGTTCCATTGAACTCACTGTTGTGTGCTGGTCGGGTGAAGCGGACGTTAGCTGTCGGTTGGGTTGTCGTCGGATCGACAATGGTTGGGCCGACTGCCTGTTTCACCTAAGCAAGCGTTAGTGTCTGAATTCCAGGCCGACCCTCGGAACTTCTGAGCACCCTTGGGTGTACTGCCTTTTCTTGTTTGTTCTTGTTGTTTGTACTTGTATGGCTTCTAGCCGATTTTTAGCTTAAGGTTGTTTTGCCCTTATGGTGTCAGATGGTTACGGCCTTCATCCTAATTTAAGAACTGTTTTACGTAAAGCCTCTGGAATTTTTAAAATTAATGTTATGGAGTCTTAAGTGTTGGGCCTTCAGCCAATTTTGAATTTAAGTTGTTTGCTCTTAAAGTGTCAGTTTTTTTTGGCCTTCAGCCTAATTAAGGAACTGTTTTAAGATAACGCTTTGCCTTTTAAATTTCTGATTTTGGTTTAGCTTTAAGTTATTGGCTTTCAGCCATTTTTAAATTAAAGTGGTCTTGCCCTTAATGCATGAGATTGTACGGCGCATTCAGCCGCTAATTAAGTTCCAAAACTCAAGCTGTGTTTTTCTTATTAAAAAAAATTTTTTTTTGGCTGTTGTAATGCTTGATCAAATAAAAGGTTGTATGTTCGAGTGTTACTGACAGCCGCTTATTTTGGCCCCTTTCCACAACTTAAACTACCTGTCCTGTCCTGCGGGCTTAGCGTCTCAACTTCGTTCTTGGTCTTCCAGTCTTATTGTTCCCTCTTGGTTCTTGTAGATATTGTATGTCACCCGCCTTTCCCTATAGCTTATCCCTAGTTTCCTCATAATTTCGAAGATCTTTTACCATTTACATTGTCGAACGTTTTTTCCTAGTCGACAAAACCTATGAACGTGTCGGGATTTCTCTTCACTCTTGCTTCCATTATCAACAGCAACGTCAGAAATGCTTGTCTAGTGCTTTTACCTTTCCCAAAGCAAAACTGGTCGTCATCTGAAACATCTTCAATTTTCTTTTCCATTCTTCTGTATATTATTCTTGTCACCTATTTGGATTCATGAGCTGTTAAGCTGTCTGTGCAATGATTCTCGCGCTTATCGGCTCATGCTATCTTCGGAAACGTTGGATGATCTTTTTACGAAAGTCTGATGGTATATCGCCAGTTTCATTCATCATACACATTAACGCGAATAGTCGTTCTGTTGCCACTTCCCCCAATGATACTAGAAATTCCGACTGAATGTTATCGGCACCTTCTGCTTTATTTGATCTTAAGTCTACCTAAGCTAATCCTGATTCTAATACTGGATCCCCTCTCTCTTCTAAATCGACTCCTTGTTCTTCTTCTATAACGTCATCAGACATGCGTTTCCTCCTCACAGAGGGCTTCAATGTACTGTTTCCACCTGTCCTCTCTCTCTTTTGTTTTGAACAGTGATATTCCTATTACACCTCTTATGTTACACCCTTCTTTTAATTTTACCGGAGGTTGTTTTGACTTTTATATATGCTAGAGTCAGTCCTCCTGGCAATCATATCTTTTTCGATATCTTCACATTTTCGTGCAGCTCTTTTGCCGCAGCTTTCCTGAAGTTACTATCTATTTCATTTCTAAGCAATTTGTATTTCTGTGTCCCTGAGTTTCCCTAAACGTTTTTGTAATTTCGTCTCTCATCTGTCAATTGAAATATTTCTTCTGTTATCCGTGGTTTATTCGCAGTTACAGTCTTTGTGTTTCTCTTTCCAAGTTCTGTGATTGACTTTTTTAGAGATGTACGTTCCTCTTCCACTACATTGTTTACTAATTTATTTCTTATTGTATTATCTACAGCTTCAGAGAACTTCAAGCATGTCTGTTCATTTCGTATCCAACTTCCTTGCGTATTGTTTCTCTTAAACTTCAGCCTACTCTTTATCATTACTAAACTGTGACTTGAATTTATATCTGCTCCTTGGTACGCCTTATAATCCAACATCTGATTTCGGAATCTCTGCCTGACCGTGATGTAATCTAACTAATATCTTTCGTGTCTCAGGTGTTTCCAAATGCAGCTCCTCCTATTGTGATTGTTGAATAAAGTATTCACTATTACTAGCTAAAATTTATTGCAGAAGTCGATCAAGCGCTCTCCTGTCTTGTTTCTAATACCAAGCCTATGTTCGCCTTTAACCTTTTCTTCTACTCCATCCCCTGCAACCGCATTCCAATCTGCCATGACTTTTAGATTTTCATCTCCCTTTACGTAGTGAATTTCCTGTTTTAGTATCCTCATATGATTTCTCTTTCTCTTCATCCTCTGCTTTCGAAGCCCGCATTTATACCTGGACTATCGTTATCGGTGGTGGTTTGCTGTTGATTCTGATGAGAACAACGCTATAACTGAACTGTTCATAGTAGCTTACGTTTTACCCTGCTTTCCTACTCGTAACGAATCCTAATCCCCTTATACCATTTTCTTCAGCTGCTGACAATACCCTACACTTGTCTGACCAGAAATCTTCTTCTTTCTTCCATTTTACTTCACTGACCCCTACTGTATCTACACTCATTTTAAGCATTTCCTTTTCAGAGTCTACTGCTTCCCTACCACGTTCAAACTTCTGACACTTCACGCCCCGACTCGTAGAAAGTTATCCTTTCGCTGGTTATTCAATCTTTTTCTCAGGGTCACCTCCCCCTTGGCAGTTCCTTGGCGGAGATTCGCCTGAAGGTACAGATTTTAATCGTCGCACACATTGGTTGTATGTCACTCTCTATGGCCCACTGCTACCGCGACTTACTGTACTGCGGGGTTACAACCAGGCGATGGAAGAGAAATGGGTCATGTCTACCCCCAACATGCTATTTTTAATCTGAAAAATATTAATAATATGAGTACTTAATATCTCAGTATCATGCACATTTACGTTCAATATTATTATAGCAGTATTCGAGTTTTGTTATTCTGAAACAGTTACATATAATGTACATCAAAATAAATAAAACTATGCGACTGAAGAATTATTGTGAAATAAATATTTGCAGTTTTATCATAAGTCACGTCGGAGAACAGCTCAGCTCCTGCAACTTTTAAAGTGTTAGCTTTACAATCCAAAGAAAGTAACGCACAACAGCCATGTTAATAAGAAATAGCACTATGCTACTTCTTTAACGACTCATTCATTCTTTTGCACATCATTTCTCGCGCGAAATATAAAAATGACCAGAGCAAAGAGATCTGTGACAGCAGCTACAAATTTGAAGCCTCGCCCTTTGACGCAATGAACAAAGCACGTTACGAATGTCAAAACAATATTACAGTGGATGTTCAAAGTGATCTATACGGTCACTAGTGTAGTCGCTTCAATACCAGGTGTACTGGAAAACTAGCCGAAAGAATGGTGCATGTAACTTCCTGTAAAGAAGAGACAGTATTTGAAGGACCTGTAGAAAACATATATCGAACAGCCGTAAATTAATGGAATAATTTTGTTATGCTATCAGCTTCGGTGCTCTCATTGGCACCCAAACTGGTAGCACAGTAAAATTATTCCATGATGTTACAGCTGTTGGATTTCCGTTTTCTGCAAGTCTTCGACCAGCCGCAGTCTCGTTATTCCATTTATATAACAATGACTAACAGTAACAATTGAAGGAAATTTTTTCGCTTGCCGAAGTGTACATTAATGCCCAGAAACTGTGTCGAGTTGTTAAACCTGCGGACGGAACTCCTTAACACGCAGTAGCCAAAACATCCAGTGGTTGACAGTATCTTGCTCCACCTGGTGGTATCGACAATAAGTTACATAAACTGCAGTGTTTTCTGGTTGATATTTCAATAATTTAGAGTTCCTCTTTACGGTTCTGAAAGACGGATTTCCCTTCTTTTTGCTTTTCCAGATGTAAACAGCTCGTTTCGTATGTTTCTCTGTTACGGACAGCGGCAAAATAGTATCCAACGAACTACATATCCACAGCAGGCCTCACCATGATCTTCTATCTCGTTTTTACTTCCCTGCCCCGTTGTAACAATGAAGCTGTTCCAAGAATGAGGCTGTGGTGAATGAGTAGTCTCATTATCGTTATCCTCAGAGAAAGAAGCATCGAGCATGTCCATTAATTTGGTCAACATCTAGTACATCTTCACTCATAAAGTTGTCAATAAGCACGACACAGAAACTGATAGATATAAAAAGACTTGCTGCCTGATATCATAAAAATCAGGTCGTACATGATTCCATTTTATATTTAATTGTTCATTGTTCCCCATTACTAGAAAGATTTCTGGAAATAGTTCTACATGTTGTTTGTGCGCTGTTACGTTGTATTTCTGTGTGCTTGTTGCTGTTTCCCTTAACTAGAGCCATAGGCGGGAAGGGAGATTCAGAAGTGAAACTTCCTACCTCACGTCTCTCTATGGCGTGTTTCATAAAGGTGAGGATTGGATCGTTGCTTAAATTAATCATTTTCCTTAATATTATCTGGTTGTCATATTTAAAGTACAGTTTAGATACATAAATCAGTGACATACTATGTGATAACATACTATATGTTATTTATCTATTTTGGCTGACTACCAACCGGTGTGCACAAAGTTTAAAAGCTGTACATTCAGAAGGGCATAGCTGCGTACTGTCAGACTTACGGCAAAAATTTTCATGTGGAATCGACTGCTAGAGCTGGTATCTTGCAAGTGAGCTTTCTTAAAAGATGTGGTCTAGCAGCGAATTTTTTACGTCCCCACAAATGCTAAAACATGACACGGTCATTTTCGGCCCATAGTCAATCGCTTTGCAAGTGTCAGACCTTCATAAACAAGTTACCGCTTTAGTGAGTCGCAGCAGAAGGCCGATGAGCAGTTGCTCCCGCCCGTTTTTTATGCTTTTGCGAAGCCCGTCAAAATACTTGAAATGGAGAAATTCGACGGCAATTTAAAATATACACAACTTACAGATACTATACACGTGGTGGGAGGAGCAACTCTCTGTTCTTGTTCTTCTCATACCACACAAAATGTTTGAAGCTTAAACGTCTAGTAAAAAACTATTTGATTACAAATTATGTGCCTAGTCCTTCAAAATTTATAACCAAGAACATAATAAATAACCAACTAAAAAATAATATGGCCTGCTCAAAGGAAACACTTTTTTGAGCGCTATTCAATCGTGGTGTCAGAATTCACCTAAGTTGAACCACTTTCACGCAGCATATATCTTTAGTAAGAGCTAATAATGAATCACTCTAAAAGCAATAGATAAAATATATTGATAATTAAGGAATGGCCATGTTTATTACGTCTGTATGTCTTGAAGAATGATCTTCCTGATACATTTGCGTTGACAGCAACTAAAACATTTCAGTCTGGTATAACAGCAACGTGTGACTTTCAGTGACAATACCTGGCGCCCTAAGCTATTGTCTAACATGTTGATCGTAGAGATCGGTTCAAGCAGTTAATTAGATATTAATTTTCGACGGTTTAAGTAATTTTTTGACATATTGTGCCGACGTAACTTCCGTAATTTTTAAAGTAAAATTATTATTAGAACGGCAGTGCACGCTCCTCGGTATCGTAATCACGATGACGTACTTGAATTTCTGATATGAGTATCTGTGGTTCATATGTAACGTCATAGCATTCTGCAGTAGCTATTGCTCGCCATTTTTTGAAGTCAAAAATTTTTTACAAGTACTCCTTTGTCGCCAGACGCAACCGCTGTCGCCCTGCCCTAGTATTCCGGGAATTCCACTCGACATGGCCTTACCTGTTGGCTCGCCGCCGCGGTCACTTGGCCTGCGCCCAACCGCCACATCACACGTTCACAGACTGGCCGCTGACAGAAAGCCAAAGGAGCATTGCTTTATATGACAATGTTTCTTGTCCTGTGAGGTCCGTAAGAATATTATGAATATTTATTCCCCTGTATTCACAAATCTGGGTATATATGCCTTCAGATTATTCATTGAAATTATAGACTGTGACCAAAGTTACTGGTAATTAAGACAGAGCAACTTCAATTTCAGTATTTTTATCCTTGGCAGGTACTACATGGCTGACACTGCTGCTAATTGCGACATCCATGCGATGGCAAAGTTTGCCCGCTGACACTGGGGACAAATTTCCAGTGTTACAAACGTAATCACTGAAATGGTATTAAACTGTTGCTGTGTACTTCGGCTGCCTCTCGTGTTGCCGTTGGACTGACACCAGAGATGCAGCTAGCACGTTCCGCAACCTTTTTCTCGCACTCTACGCTTCCTGCTTGCTTGACCTGTCCTTCCGCCGCCTTCAGACCTTTCTTTGTTTTTCTGTCTTCCTAACCTGTCGTGTTGTCTCGTTTCTGCCCATTCTTTTGAAGCGGCATATCCTCTTCATTCACCACTACAGAAACAATTGCGGATGTTGCCGCTCGCAGACCCGCAGATTCTTGATGAGTGATTAATGACACTGATAGCTGATGAAATTGCTTCAGAAATATATTGTCACTGCGAGATTGCTCGAACGCATAATGACCACCACTCACGTACTCGCCACTGGCCATAGCGACTCACTTCCGAACATGGGTGGAACACTCGCACGGAATGACACTCGCACCGGACTGATACTCGCACGGAGTGACACTTGGACGGAGTGACACTCGCACGGAGTGACACTGGGACGGAGCTCGAGACTCTTGCCGGGCTAACCGGCATTTCACAGGCACAGGCACGCAAAGAAATCTTGCAGATCAGCAGAGCTGCTTGTGTGAGCTGGCTCACGCCAACACCACAGCAGTGAAAAACCATGTGTCCCTGCAGGGTGGCTCATTAACGCGTTTAGTGGCAGATTTATGCTTAAGACTGTTGTATTAATGAGAACTGACAGTGAAATTCAAACCCTCTAAAAAGAGAGGTTGAATTTATGGTGATGAAAAGAAAAGAAACATGATATTTCTTACGACTGTTGCGGCCTCATGATGACTGCCGTTTCAGGACGAAATTTAAACACGAAAATTTATATTTCGTTACAATTTTAATTAAACATTAAACACAGAATGTCAACGAATATAACTTATGTTGCTTCTCACTAAAGAATCAATGTCTGTTATTATTTTTCGAGTAATACTAATTGAAGTCTGCCAGTGGGCTTCTGTGGGTGGATTTCATTCTCTTTGTTGCGTAAAAAAGCAGCATGTACATGTAAGTCTAAACTTGGACGTAATCGTAGCTACATATATGTAAAGTTGTGAAAATTCAGTTTGGGTGAACATAAGTTTACAAGACTAATTTCGCTACGAAACTAATCACGCAAACGTCACACTGTTGTTGTTGTTGTTGTGGTCTTCAGTCCTGAGACTGGTTTGATGCAGCTCTCCTTGCTACTCTATCCTGTGCAAGCTTATTCATCTCCCAGTACTTACTGCAACCTAAATCCTTCTGAATCTGCTTAGTGTATTCATCTCTTGGTCTCCCTCTACGATTTTTACCCTCCACGCTGCCCTCCAATGCTAAATTTGTGATCCCTTGATACCTCAAAACATGTCCTACCAACCGATCCCTTCTTCTAGTCAAGTTGTGCAACAAACTTCTCTTCTCCCCAATCCTATTCAATACCTCCTCATTAGTTACGTGATCTACCCACCTTATCTTCAGCATTCGTCTATAGCACCACATTTCGAAAGCTTCTATTCTCTTCTTGTCCAAACTAGTTATCGTCCATGTTTCACTTCCATACATGGCTACACTCCATACAAATACTTTCAGAAACGACTTCCTGACTCTTAAATCTATACTCGATGTTAACAAATTTCTCTTCTTCAGGAACGATTTCCTTGCCATTGCCAGTCTTCATTTTGTATCCTCTCTACTTCGACCATCATCAGTTATTTTACTCCCTAAATAGCAAAACTCCTTTACTACTTTAAGTGTCTCTTTTCCTAATCTAATTCCCTCAGGATCACCCAATTTAATATGACTACATTCCATTATCCTCGTTTTGCTTTTGTTGATGTTCATCTTATATCATCCTTTCAAGACACTGTCCATTCCGTTCAACTGCTCTTCCAAGTCCTTTGATGTCTCTTACAGAATTACAATGTCATCGGCGAACCTCGAAGTTCTTACTTCTTCTCCATGAATTTTAATACCTACTCCGAATTTTTCTTTTGTTTCCTTTACTGCTTGCTCAATATACAGATTGAATAACATCGGGGAGAGGCTACAACCCTGTCTCACTCCTTTCCCAACCACTGCTTCCCTTTCATGTCCCTCGACTCTTATAACTGCCATCTGGTTTCTGTACAAATTGTAAATAGCCTTTCGCTGCCTGTATTTTACCCCTGCCACCTTCAGAATTTGAAAGAGAGTATTCCAGTTAACATTGTCAAAAGCTTTCTCTAAGTCTACAAATGCTAGAAACGTAGGTTTGCCTTTTCTTAATCTTTCTTCTAAGATAAGTCGTAAGGTTAGTATTGCCTCACATGTTCCAACATTTCTACGGAATCCAAACTGATCTTCCCCGAGGTCCGCTTCTACCAGTTTTTCCATTCGTCTGTAAAGAATTCGCGTTAGTAATTTGCAGCTGTGACTTATTAAATTGATAGTTCGGTAATTTTCACATCTGTCAACGCCTGCTTTCTTTGGGATTGGAATTATTATATTCTTCTTGAAGTCTGAGGGTATTTCGCCTGTCTCATACATCTTGCTCACCAGATGGTAGAGTTTTGCCATGACTGGCTCCCCCAAGGCCATCAGTAGTTCTAATGGAATGTTGTCTACTCCCGGGGCCTTGGTTCGACTCAGGTCTTTCAGCGCTCTGTCAAACTCTTCACGCAGTATCTTATCTCCCATTTCGTCTTCATCTACATCCTCTTCCATTTCCATAATATTGTCCTCAAGTACAACGCCCTTGTATAAACCCTCTATATACTCCTTCCATCTTTCTGCCTTCCCTTTTTTGCTTAGAACTGGGTTTCCATCTGAGCTCTTGATATTCATACAAGTGGTTCTCTTCTCTCCAAAGGTCTCTTTAATTTTCCTGTAGGCAGTATCTATCTTACCCCTAGTGAGACAAGCCTCTACATCCTTACATTTGTCCTCTAGCCATCCCTGCTTAGCCATTTTGCACTTCCTGTCGATCTCATTTTTGAGACGTTTGTATTCCTTTTTGCCTGCTTCATTTACTGCATTTTTATATTTTCTCCTTTCATTAATTAAATTCAATATTTCTTCTGTTACCCAAGGATTTCTATTAGCCCTCGTCCTTTTACCTACTTGATCGTCTGCTGCCTTCACTACTTCATCCCTCAGAGCTACCCATTCTTCTTCTACTGTATGTCCTTCCCCCATTCCTGTCAATTGTTCCCTTATGCTCTCCCTGAAGCTCTCTACAACCACTGGTTCTTTCAGTTTATCCAGGTCCCATCTCCTTAAATTCCCACCTTTTTGCAGTTTCTTCAGTTTCAATCTGCAGTTCATAACCAACAGATTGTGGTCAGAATCCACATCTGCCCCTGGAAATGTCTTACACTTTAAAACCTGGTTCCTAAATCTCTGTCTTACCATTATATAATCTATCTGATACCTTTTAGTATCTCCAGGATTCTTCCAGGTATACAACCTTCTTTTATGATTCTTGAACCAAGTGTTAGCTACGATTAAGTTATGCTCTGTGGAACATTCTACAAGGCGGCTTCCTCTTTCATTTCTTCCCCCCAATCCATATTCACCTACTATGTTTCCTTCTCTCCCTTTTCCTACCGACGAATTCCAGTCACCCATGACTATTAAATTTTCGTCTCCCTTCACTACCTGAATAATTTCTTTTATCTCTCATACATTTCATCTATTTCTTCATCTGCAGAGCTAGTTGGCATATAAACTTGTACTACTGTGGTAGGCATGGGCTTTGTGTCTATCTTGGCCACAATAATCCGTTCACTACGCTGTTTGTAGTAGCTAACACGCACTCCTATTTTTTTATTCATTATTAAACCTACTCCCGCATTACCCCTATTTGATTTTGTATTTATAACCCTGTAATCACCTGACCAAAAGTCTTGTTCCTCCTGCCACCGAACTTCACTATTTCCCACTATATCTAACTTAAACCTATCCATTTCCTTTTTTAAATTTTCTAACCTACCTGCCCGATTAAGGGATCTGACATTCCACGCTCCGATCCGTAGAACGCCAGTTTTCTTTCTCCCAATATAGGCTGATAACGTCGTCCTCTTGAGTAGTCCCCGCCCGGAGATCCGAATGGGGGACTATTTTACCTCCGGAATATTTTACCCAAGAGGACGCCATCATCATTTAATCATACAGGAAAGCTGCATGTCCTCGGTAAAAATTACGGCTGTAGTTTCTTCTGGCTTTCAGCCGTTCGCAGTACCAGCACAGCAAGGCCGTTTTGGTTAATGTTACAAGGCTAGATCAGTCAATCATCCAGACTGTTGCCCCTGCAACTACTGAAAAGGCTGCTGCCCTCTTCAGGAACCACATGTTTGTCTGGCCTCTCAACAGATATCCCTCCGTTGTGGTTGCACCTACGGTACGGCCGTCTGTATCGCTGAGGCACGCAAGCCTCCCCACCAACGACAAGGTCCATGGTTCATGGACACTGTAGGTGCATAATTTCTAACTGTAGCAGAGTTCCCAAACTGTCAAAATAACCCGAAAATCAGTGAAACTATGAAATTCTTTGCAACCTCAAAAGCAGTAAGGTGACTTCCTCTAACTGTAGATTCCTAGCTGAGCGTTCCTTCTGAAAACAAAACTGTTTTTTTATAGTAAAGATGTTGAAAAAATTATTGAGTCGTTTTTTTCTCTGCTCCCGTATGATGAATACTTCCTTCGTCATGTTTCTTAAAAGGGTAGGTTTTTTTTTAATCTTTTGCATGGAAATCTGTTGTAGCGTTGTTGTAAGCTGAATGCTTTCGTCGTGTTCAAAGTTTCGAAGTACATTAATACAATGAAGGCTTTCACGACCAGATGACACTGCTAGTGGTAAACCTTTCGCGGTATAAAGTCGTGGTCTGAGAAATCCTTCTGTTCGTAACGCTTCGTCAAGAACTGCACTGGGTATCTTCAGAGGGAAGATTCAACATAGGAGCAATGATTCTGAAGATGTCCAGCACAGTTCTGTACGAAACATTAGGAACAGAAGAGTTTCGTGGATAATGTCATGAGCTTATACCGAGAAAGATTTAACAACAGCACGTTAATAGAACATTAAGAATTTCAAGACACCATTGCATACAATAAACATACAGACGAGGCATCCCGCACTGAAACATAGATGTTGATGTGTACTGACAGCGCTGAAGTTCCTAACCCGCCCATCATGCTACTTTTCATCCCTTTAAGAGCCGCTACTTTGCATTTTAAGAGTACACTCCGCTCAAAAACTTCATTTTTTTTAAAAAAAGAAACTATTTCACATCTTTGGAGTGTTTGCTTTTAGATCCCAAAACGTATTGGTGTATTCGAATTACAAGTACGTTTAAGAAATGTTTGAAATACTGACTGCGTAACGGGCTATGGCATACCGAAAGATGCCAAAGTAATTTTTGATTTCTATGACCATCAAACAGAACCATCCTTACGCCTACTCAAATTGGGAAAAGCAAGTTGCAAGAATTCCTGCTAAACTGAAGCGAAACGATTGGAAGCCAGTCAGCGGAAATCAATTACTTTGCCTGCTGACTGTGTAAATATAAATTTAGGGAATACACTGAAGTTCTGTCCAGTACAGTCAACAAAGTCCAGGAAAAGAGGCATTGGCTTACAATCAGATATTCCTACAACTGAACCTCCTCAAGAGGACTGTGAGTAGACTTTTATTCAGAAACTTCATGAAAAATGGTACCCTGAACTGATGAAGAAGCCTCATATCAGCAGGAAGGTAAAACGCTATGGTCCCACTGAATTTTAACAGCTGTATGTCTTGCAGCCACATTCACTTTTTGGTAAAATGTTAAAATCCATTTTACTATAAGTTTGTTTTTCTGAGCTCAATGCCAACTTTATCATAAACATCAATCAACCTAAATAAAATTTTTGCAGGAAGTAGTTCTGATTTGTTTACATATTTCTATGCATTAATATTAAAGAAAACGTAATTTGTATATTCTCTCATCACATTTAAGCATCGACAATTAAAGAAAATTTAAGGCCGAAATTTGAAACAAACACTGAAAACAAATTATTAATATTTCTCATAAATTGAATGCACAAGACAGTTGAACGATGTCTTGTGAATGTACCTGAAAATCTGGCATGTGACAATTGTCTTGTGAGTAAAAAAAACTAAATAGAAGAAAACTTAAATTTTTGGGTGGAGTCTCCCCTTAAGCAATGCGCCGTATAAACTGTTTGTTCGTAACTAAGGCTTCTCCAAATCTAATTATGGTCATTCGTCTGAAGACAGAATATTGTTTGCTCATCTCCTGCGCTACTAGTCGGCCTTTCTGCCCTACGTAGCGGCATTTCACTGTCCCATTTTACCGTGAGTTCTCACAACCCAAGCGGCGAGTGTGCTTGAGCGCTCTTGCCTATCTAGCCGCATCCTCAACAGGCCTGCTGCATTCATGTGCTACTAGAAATTAATTTTAACATATGTTGAAATGTTGCAAAGCTGCAGCTAGTGTCTTTTTATAATAATTTATTTTGACCTTACCAGTTTCATTCTTATTTACTCACCTTCTTCTAATGGAAAATGTATGGATTTAATTGCATGTCATTTCCCTCTGTTTCCGCAGCAAAGTTTCCGTGTTTATCCACACAGATTTTGAGTCTAAGAACGTCTCAAGGCGAATGCTACAATTATTCCCCAGAAAAACCTTGACGTTTGTGATAGTCTTGTCAATCTTCATTACAGAATATTTTACAAATTTCTAAAGACATCTAGCCAACTTTATGTCGTTTCCAGGGAACACCACGACATGGTTAACTCTTTTCGTCCCCAATCAAATTTATTTGCAATTTTTACAATATTCAGAAGATTGTCAATAACTATATTAAACTTCTTTCCAAAATTTACAATTTTTTCATGGATTTTGACTTTTTAGTCATCATTGTAACTTCTGTGTGTAGGCTACACAAGTCAGAAATGATTTTAATACCCTATGAGTTCAAAGTGTCTTTAAAGCCTTTTCAATCATTTCGTCAGTCTTCATTGCTGACTTTTCTTCTTTTCCCATCAACATTTAAAATTAATCAGTCGAACTGGTGTCCGTGGTACTCCTCATCTTCTCGTAGATTTTTCACTAATGAGTAAACATTCGGATAAACCTTTGATGTTAATGTACTTATTCTTCTGTTCCATCATTTCTGAGACGTTGTTAGTGTGATGGCGCCTTCCACTGCTATTCAACATATCTCTTGGCATGTGTTCGTTATCGATCCACTGGTCCACTAGATAGTCATCAAAGTCCTGAAGATTTTGATTTTCGGGCGTACTGTCGTGAATACACAGGCGACCATCACCCAACATTTCCATGGAAAGCTATGCTAGAGCAGAACACATTCTCATGCGACAGAGTATTTCCACGTCTTCCTTACAGAGTAGAACGAAACCACAATATTGAACTTGTTTCCACAAACATTGATTAAGATGATAACTGCAGCTAGTAACCTCAGTTCCAGAAAATACACTGTTAGCTGCTTGGGAGACGGCAACTTCGAAGTCCGTCATCAGAGAAGCGGGTTTTCATCCAGGCACGTTAGTTTTAATAGCTTTAAATAAAGATTAATATGTTTCTCACTTTTTATTTGGCGGAAAAGCGTAAATACTGAAATGGTTTTTGTTTCCTCCGAAGAATTATGAAGGTCTGCGTCGAGTATAAACAAGTGCCAAAACTGCTTGCTCGAACTCTTGAACGTTCCTTCCACAAGGAATGTTCGCAGTTTTATTAACACATTTTTCCCTTTTAGCTGGCAAAAACCAGTATTCCGTCATTCGGTCCTCTGTTATCATCTGGAAGTATCTGTTATCATCTACAACTGCTACCAGTTAATTATTTTCTTGGAAAAGTATTCCTACAGAATAGGTGAGATCTTGTGTAGTTCCCATATATTTTCGTGTAATGTGAGTGTAACGATTGTTTCACACTTCTGTGTGCTGATAATGATGTTACTAAGTCGTAGTCTCGATTAAAGAGCTGCCCTACTTCTTCAACGTAAACTGATGAAACTGTAGCGTCTGTTTCTATTGCCCGCCACTTTGCGCTGAAAAAATGTTTTCGGACTTCACTTGCCGCTTCATTTGGAATTACGAAAATGGCTACCTTCCACTTCCCCTAATAATCTTCCTTTGCATTTATTGTTTTCAAAGTTTACACAACGCCAGTAAACCACTTCGTGTTTGTTTGATGCCCATTGTAAATCACTTAAGGCTTCCTTTGGTATTCTCAGTGCACTCCATCATCTCAGCACTAAAACACGGAACACTACCTACCAGAGATCAGCTGCAGTACTGGATTCTGGGAGAAAGCCACACGCAGTATGAACTGGTGCTGGAACAGGGAACTTAGTGCAGGAAATGGACTTTGTCCTCCCTCTCCCCCCGTCCCCAGAATATGTCGTAGATATAGCGGCGGACATCTTGAAACCCTGTCCACTAGTGACAGTATCCACCGCTCAGTCCAAAATTCAACACATTCCCTCTCCGTATAAGTGTCACTCCGTGTAAGTGCACAAACTCCTTCCGAACTGCTGCCTCACGTAACTAAGGTGCGTCAGTTCGAGGTTCCTTGTGACACAACCGGTCAGTTCAAAATCTACATTTGACTGTTGCTCCAGGAGGAAAGAACTGTTTAAAATGTCTCAGTCTGGTGAAATAAATAAAAGCGATTTGCGGTACCATTGTTGTATGCGTTGCCAAAAGGACATTGACGTAGTCTTTCTAACAGATATTGTTCTGGTGTAACCACAGGCGCCGGAACGAAGGTGCGGAACGCAAGAGCAGAGAAGGCGGTGAGGAAACTGTGGTGTCACCGCCAGACACCACACTTGCTAGGTGGTAGCCTTTAAATTGGCCGCGGTCCGTTAGTATACGTCGGACCCGCGTGTCGCCACTATCAGTGATTGCAGACCGAGTGCCGCCACACGGCAGGTCTAGAGAGACTTCCTAGCACTCGCCCCAGTTGTACAACCGACTTTGCTAGCGATGGTTCACTGACAAAATACGTTCTCATTTGCCGAGACGATAGTTAGCATAGCCTTCAGCTACGTCATTTGCTACGACCTAGCAAGGCGCCATTACCAGTTACTACTGATACTGTGAATCATGTACCGTTAAGAGCAACGTTCACCATTAATGGATTAAAGTTAAGTATTCCACCAGCTCCGTCCGTTTTTTCTAAATTCTAATTCCTTGTCCTGTTCCAGACCTCACGCCAGCCTGCGTGAGCTAAAACGCGTGCCTTTCGGCTTCCTCTCATAGTGGGTTGGCTGTCTTGCCAATCCACAACAGAAACATCGGCCATTGGTGCGCGGAATTGGACCGCACCGCGCCAAAAGCGACACCTGGAAGAAGGGAATATAAACGCCGCTCCTGCAACCTTGTCCTCTCAAATCGGCCCATTCTGCAACGGTATTAGTGCTACGCTATCAGATTGCCGCGTTCCGTATCAAGTGCTTAGTTGGACTTTGCGTATAGCAAGAAATTTACTGTCTCCATGTCCCCTCTCACTAGCGAAATTTGCTGTAACAAAGTTTTTCTAGAAATAAAACTTCTAACGTTATTTGTTTGAATTGTTGTATAGCATTCCGAGAACGCAACATCCTCTAGACACACTATAAGCAACGAATGGGCATTTAGTAATACTTTCGAATTTGTTACGATAGTACAAAAAATGAATGTTGTTGCGAAAAATTCTTTCTTAAACGTGTTACTGGCAATAGAATAAAAAAAAATATCCAATTAGATCTGTAGCTATTGGACACAATGACATTATAGTCCAAATGGTCAAGTTTGTTACTGACCCACTACAACCTTTGAGTGCAAGTGTTTTCCTAACAGCCTGGAAACGGGGACTTGTCGAGCCACTGCATCTACGTCCACACTTACCTATATACTGGGCAAGCCAACGAACGTTGCGTGGCGGAGGGTACCCTGTATCACTACCAGTCACTTACGTCCCAGTTCAACTCGCAAAAAAGAGCGAGAGAAAGACAACTGTCTATAAGCCGCCCTGAGAGCTGTAGCTTCTCCTATCTTTGTGGTCGCTACGTGAAATGTACTTTGGCGGCAGTAGAATCGTTCTGCAGTCAGCTACAAGATGGATGGAGTCAGAATGCCTTCTACCACCTGATTTTTCTTGTAGCACTCGTCACGCGGTAAACTATGTGGTCCACAACGTACTAGAGGAATACCAATTAGGGTCCTACGAGCATAGTACCCAGAATACTCTTTAATAAAAGCAAGAGAAAATCAGGGCACATAATGCGACGGTCTCATGTTCTTGTTAGAGTTTAGCAAAACCTTTTATCCTGTTGAGTTTGGCAGACTTCGCAGTGGAATGGTTTCTCTCATAACAGACGTTTCGCGAACGTGCCATCACATCTACGACCACAAAGACGTAATGGAGACTATGAGGCGATCCCTGGGGTTCGGTGTTAGCTCTGACAGTTTTTTCTTTGTGTGTGAAGGATGTGCTATGAGTTCTGTCTTACTATAAATACAACACGTATACTGAACACCTCCAGTTACGCAAATGCGCAAAAAATCCGTTAGGACAGCTATCAAGAATGTCAATGTAACCTGTCTGCATTGTCAAGAGCGCCAGAGAATATAAGATTAAAGGTCAATTCATCCAAAACTAAAGCGGTCCTGGTTGGCCATTCCGGGCTCATTAATCCGAAATTTAATGAATCCTTAAAATGTTTTTGGCATGGGCTTTAGACTGAATACTGATTTGCTGCAGATCTCCGCGGTGCTCTATCCCGTGCAAGCTTCTTCATCTCCGAGTAGCTACTTCTTTTAGTCACGTTATGCCACAAATTTGTTTTTTCCACAATTATGTTCAGTATTTTCTTAGTAGTTACGCAATGTAAGCATTTAATCTTCAGTATTCTGCTCTAGCACCACATTTCTAAAGTTTCTGTTCTCTTATTCACGTCTAAACTGCTTATCGGTCATGTTTCAGTTCTGTAAAACGCTACACTGCACACAAATATCTCCAGAAAAGGCTTCCTAACATTTAAGTTTATATACGATGTTAACAAATTTCTCTTTTTCAGAATCTGTTTCCTTCCCGTTGTTTGCTTTTGTTGATGTTCATTTTATAGCCTCCTTCCAAGAGCCTCTCCTTTCCGTTCAACTGCTCTTCCAAGTTTTTTGCTGTCTATGACAGAAATACAATGTCATCGGCAAACCTCAAGGTATTTGTTTCTTTTCCCCGGACGTTAATTCCTTCCCCAAATATTTTCTTGGTTTCCTTTACTATTTGCTCAGTGTTCGTCGGTTTTAGGATACAACACTGTCTCACTTCCTTCTCAACCACTGCCATCTTTTTGTGCCTTTCTACTCGTATAATTGCCCCTGGTTCGTGTAGAAGTTTGTATATAAACTTTCGCTGCTTGCCTTGTACCCCTGTTATAGTTCTGGGTGGAGATTTTAATTTGCCGGATATAGACTGGGAGACTCAAGCGTTCATAACGGGTAGCAGGGACAAAGAATCCAGTGAAATTTTTTTAAGTGCTTTATCCGAAAACTACCTTGAGCAGTTAAACAGAGAACCGACTCGTGGCGATAACGTATTAGACCTTCTGGTGACAAACAGACCCGAACTATTCGAAACAGTTAACGCAGAACAGGGAATCAGCGATCATAAAGCAGTTACGGCATCGATGATTTCAGCCGTAAATAGAAATATTAAAAAAGGTTGGAAGATTTTTCTGTTTAGCAAAAGTGACAAAAAGCAGATTACAGAGTACCTGACGGCTCAACACAAAAGTTTTGTCTCACGTACAGATAGTGTTGAGGATCAGTGGACAAAGCTCAAAACCATCGTACAATATGCGTTAGATGAGTATGTGCAAAGCAAGATCGTAAGAGATGGAAAAGAGCCACCGTGGTACAACAACCGAGTTAGAAAACTGCTGCGGAAGCAAAGGGAACTTCACAGCAAACATAAACATAGCCAAAGCCTTGCAGACAAACAAAAACTACGCGAAGCAAAATGTAGTGTGAGGAGGGCTATGCGAGAGGCGTTCAATGAATTCGAAAGTAAAGTTCTATGTACTGACTTGGCAGAAAATCGTAAGAAATTTTGGTCTTATGTCAAAGCGGTATGTGGAACAAAACAAAATGTCCAGACACTCTGTGACCAAAATGGTACTGAAACAGAGGATGACAGACTAAAGGCCGAAATACTAAATGTCTTTTTTCAAAGCTGTTTCACAGAGGAAGACTGCACTGTAGTTCCTTCTCTAGATTGTCGTACAGATGACAAAATGGTAGATATCGAAATAGACGCAGAGGGATAGAGATACAATTAAAATCGCTCAAAAGAGGAAAGGCCGCTGGACCTGATGGGATACCAGTTCGATTTTACACAGAGTACGCGAAGGAACTTGCCCCCTTTCTTGCAGCGGTGTACCGTAGGTCTCTAGAAGAGCGTAGCGTTCCAAAGGATTGGAAAAGGGCACAGGTCATCCCCGTTTTCAAGAAGGGACGTCGAACAGATGTGCACAACTATAGACCTATATCTCTAACGTCGATCAGTTGTAGAATTTTGGAACACGTGTTATGTTCGAATATAATGACTTTTCTGGAGACTAGAAATCTACTCTGTAGGAATCAGCATGGGTTTCGAAAAAGACGGTCGTGTGAAACCCAGCTCGCGCTATTCGTCCGCGAGATTCAGAGGGCCATAGACACGGGTTCACAGGTAGATGCCGTGTTTCTTGACTTCCGCAAGGTGTTCGATACAGTTCCCCACAGTCGTTTCATGAACAAAGTAAGAGCATATGGACTATCGGACCAATTGTGTGATTGGATTGAAGAGTTCCTAGATAACAGATCGCAGCATGTCATTCTCGATGGAGAGAAGTCATCCGAAGTAAGAGTGATTTCAGGTGTGCCGCAGGGGAGTGTCATAGGACCATTGCTATTCACAATATACATAAATGACCTTGTGGATGACATTGGAAGTTCACTGAGGCTTTTTGTAGATGATGCTGTGGTGTATCGAGAGGTTGTAACAATGGAAAATTGTACTGAAATGCAGGAGGATCTGCAGCGAATTGACGCTTGGTGCAGGGATTGGCAGTTCAAACTCAATGTAGACAAGTGTAATGTGCTGCGAATACATAGAAAGATAGATCCCTTATCATTTAGCTACAAAATAGCAGGTCAGCAACTGGAAGCAGTTAATTCCATAAATTACCTGGGAGTACGTATTAGGAGTGATTTAAAATGGAATGATCATATAAAGTTGATCGGCGGTAAAGCAGCTGCCAGACTGAGATTCGTTGGAAGAATCCTAAGGAAATGCAATCCGAAAACAAAGGAAGTAGGTTACAGTACGCTTGTTCGCCCACTGCTTGAATACAGCTCAGCAGTGTAGGATCCGTACCAGATAGGGTTGATAGAAGAGATAGAGAAGATCGAACGGAGAGCAGCGCGCTTCGATACAGGATCATTTAGTAATCGCGGAAGCGTTACGGATATGATAGATAAACTCCAGTGGAAGACTCTGCAAGAGAGACGCTCAGTAGCTCGGTACGGGATTTTGTTAAAGTTTCGAGAACGTACCTTCACCGAAGAGTCAAGCAGTATATTGCTCCCTCCTACGTATATCTCGCGAAGAGACCATGAGGATAAAATCAGAGAGATTAGAGCCCACACAGAAGCATACCGACAATCCTTCTTTCCACGAACAATACGAGACTGGAATAGAAGGGAGAACCGATAGAGGTACTCAGGGTACCCTCCGCCACACACCGTCAGGTGGCTTGCGGAGTGTGCATGATGATGTAGATGTAGATGTACCTTCAGAATTTCCAAGAGTTTATTGCTATCAACACTGTCCAAAGAATCCACTAAGTCAACAAATGTTATAGACGTGGTTTGTCTTTGATCGATCTATCGTAAGTTAATTACTGCTTCTTCCTATTTTTCTCTGAAACACAAACTATATTTAATCCTATATACGAGAAATATAATTTTTTACCGCGCCACACAGAGTCTATGAGTGACAATAGATAAAAGTCTAAACTGGGCTTAGTTTATACTTAAAGTCTGCGACAAGACATTAATGTCTTTCCAAGCTGGGCAAAAGTGTAAAAAGGCTTTTACATTTTGACCTAATAGACTTGTAGTTGTTCATTATAGGGTTGTTATCCTGTAAGGTCTTTCTAAAAAAGTTCATGACGCTTGAAGTTGCTGTTGAGGACCTACGTACGATGTATCAGCTACGTTAAAAACTTTTATCATATTTTACTTTTTTTCACAACCATCCTGGTTACGTGCAGACAAGCACAGAGATTTACAAACACTATGTCTAATAAAGAAGAAACGATAGTTCCCATCAGAGTAAAATCTTTTCCGTCCCTATCAATCACTCAGCCACATTCTCAACTTCCTTTGTAGGAGCAGGAGCTTGACTTTTGAAAAATCTTCCTCAGTGCACCGAGAGCTAAATATCATCACCAGCTTCAAATGACAGCGAATGGTGAGTCTACCACAAGAAAAACAATATCCGCCTTACTGTTTTACAGCTAACTACTTTCTTTCCCACTTGAGCTAAGTGATATCCAAAATCCTCTAGCTGGGTCAATCGCTCTATAATTCTCCCCTCAGAACTCGCTGTATCACAAAATCTCATTTTCATAGACCCAAGAATTCATTTCATGTCTTCTAGTGTTCACTGTGTTATTATTACTAGCAATAGTACTACGGCCGAGGTGGCCGAGCGGTTCTAGGCGCTACAATCTAGAACCGCTCGACCGCTACGGTCACACGTTCGAATCCTGCCCTCGGGCATGGATGTGTGTGATGTCCTTAGGTTAGTTAGGTTTAAGTAGTTCTAAGTTCTAGGGGACTAATGACCTCAGAAGTTAAGACCCATAGTGCTGAGAGCCATTTGAACCATTTGAACCTAATCAGTAGTGTTATTCCAAAGACGTTAGTTCAATTCAAATTTTGTATTAAATCATATTTAACTGTATTACTACCAGTTCATTTCTGTGTGTCATATAAAATTGTCATTCTCTAATAGAGACAGTAACGCCATGGTGCCATGTAAAGGATAGTCTGAAAACTCTAAGTTGATACAATTGAATAAATGAATGTAAATAAATAAATAAAATACAGACAAGTGTTTTTGGCTTACGTATTTATGCTTATTAGTTTTTGAAATAATATCTCTCATGCGTTCGTAAACCGAGGAAAAACTCGGGCATTGATAAGAAACAGACGAGAAGTATCATAAAGTTATGACGCGTAAGCATTGATTATCGAATATGTCTAGAAACATTTGTCACAGACACAATAATAAACCGGCAGAAACCACACATTTTGTGTCATATTTTAACAGATGGTCGCTACTGGAGTCTTTTCTGTGACATCAGTGGTCAGAGACCTACAGTTCGTTTTCTTTCGTCTGGCTTATGTTCGGAAACCAATATCAACCTGACGTGTGGTGTACGAGGAAGTTTCACAAGTACTGGGATGAGAAAATGGCGTTCTCTCTCTCTCTCTCTTTGTTTGTGTGGATGTGTGTGTGGGTTTCTGTATGTGTACGTGTGTGTGTGTGTGTGTGTGTGTGTGTGTGTGTGTGTGTGTGTGTCCGTGTGTGTGTATGTGCCCGCGCGCTTCCGTGGGAAGAGAGAGAGAGAGAGAGCAGCTCCTCCACTGTGGAACATAAGCGCAAATTCACCTCCGGTGCACATGTGAATGCCGCCTGGGGAGCTCCATTAGGGCGAGCGCGCGATTTGACGGTTCGAGGAGGCCCCTGGTGCTGCGAAACTTGGTTGTAAATGTAAATTTACCCGTTTAGGGAAGACGCATTAGTTAGCTCTCGCCGGAGGGTTGGCAGCCGAGCAGATGCGCGCGTGGTGCGCACCCGGCCCGCGGGCCTGCCGGCGTCAGCGGCAGGTGCTGCCAACTTGCACGCAAGAAACAGTAACAAGCAGCAGGCGGCTAAGAGTGTCTGTTCTCAGTGAAGGGCCGACTCACAGACACTGCCGCGGCCAACGAAACGCGTGCCTGTTCGCACTGCTGCAAAACACGACTATGTTTCAACTAGCTCACCATTTCGGTCGATTCTTGTATGGTTTGACGACAGAAGATATACTACGTCAACAAAAGAACTTGTACGTATTAGGAAGGATACTTGAGAGTGCAAAAAGAGATATTCAGTCAGTGGATTTTCGGAGTGATCAAGTAATCGCAACAACAACCTTGAAGCTCACCGCTGTCTCCTTTCTACAGACAGTAATACTGGGAATGCTCAGCGGAGCTTAAGATACTTGGGAGATGATACAACGACAAGTAGAATAATTGGTGTGTTCAGACAGAGTTTTTGGGAGCACACAGCCTGCAAGAAACGTTCTGATTCCGATCGCGGTTCGATATATGCGTTAACTTGTCTCGTATGACCATTTCTGTGCAGACTCCGCTGACGAATAAGAACAATCCATCTCAGAATGATGCTTCTTTTGTAATCCACGATCACGAGGTTATAACAATTCCTCACAGATACGCCGGTTGTACATTTTTGAAGAATCGGTTTTCTAGTTGCTTTACTGGGCATTTCAAATACCTTGCGAAGACTTCTTCTATGTCGAAATAGCTTGTAAAGGTGTTCAAATGGTTCAAGTGGCTCTGAGCACTATGGGACTAAACATCTGAGGTCATCAGTCCCCAAGAACTTAGAACTACTTAAACCTAACTAACCTAAGGACATGACACACATCCATGCCCGAGGCAGGATTCGAACCTGCGACCGTAGCGGTCGCGTGGTTCCAGACTGAAGCGCCTTAAACCGCTCGGCCACTCAGGCCGGCTGCAAAGGTGTCATGCCTCGATTGTCAAACACAGCTTCAGAACTGCGTGGCTGGTACCTTTATACAGTACATTGCTCTGCGAAACTCAAGGACGAGATATATAAAGTGACGTAGCACATTAACAACTCAATGGAAATGAATATAAGTTGGGGAGTGTGTTGCCAGAAGTCTCTCAGTTCTGCGGAGAAAGATGGACATCACATCGCGTGAGATTAGCGTGACTTTAGTCCCGCAACATGAGGCAGTTGAAGGAACGGGAAAAGACAGTACGTGCCAATACTGTAATGAAGTGTGAGACACTGCGCTGACGATCGACAGCCGTATTTAATTAAGAATGAACTCGCAAATGGCTATTATGATTCCGCATCAGCTCTAGAATATTTCAGCCGAACTCGGATTTCCAGTTTGTCACGAGTGATCGTCCTAACTAGCTCGTCTATCCTATCACTCCCCCAGGAGCGGCTGGAATCCCCATTTCATCCAGTGTCTTCACTCCCTTGTGCAGTGATGGTGTTCTTCATTACCACATGACCTGTTGACAGCATTCGGATGGCTGTACACGGGAAGAATCATCGAGAAGAAGGAAGAAGGACGAAGTGTGACGAGTGTAGTCAAAGACTTCGGTATTACTCATGTGCATCGGGATCGCTCCGAAAAGCAGGCGAAGCTGCCTGAGGCAGAGGAGGTAGTCGACCACGGTCAGCTACAGTAACAGATGACCGCTTCTCTGTGCTACGGGCAAGAGCGGACTCAGTGTAATTACAACCAAATTTAACAATTTAACGGGACGACAAAGCACGCAGTCTGTTGCTGCACATCGGCACGGCAACTGCATTGGAGTGATCTCATTGGCCAACGAGCAATAAGTTGTGATCCGTGACAACCGCACATCTTTGACGCCGTTTGGGATGTTGCGGAGAACGTAGAGATTGGACCAAGAATAGAAGGGCCGCATGCTCTTCTCATATGAGAGCAGATTCAGCTGAATTACAGCTCGGTTAGCAATTTCGAAATCAGATATTGGATTGCAAAGCGTACCAAGTATTTCAGTATTTTACTTCGTTCCACACTGAGTCTTTTGAACAATTTCTCTGAATCATCAGCCTGCCCTTCATAGCTCCTGGATATGCGGTACTATCTAATTTCTGGCCATGACGTAAACCCGCTGGAATCTTCGCATACCTTCCAGCCTTTTCCGATCATACTTATTTCTCTTGCAGTTCTTGAATTTATTTCCTTCTGCCAGCTAAAATTTATTGCAGTGTTTACCAGTCTTTCTTCTATCTGACTTCCTCCACCGAGTTGATATTGCTCTGTGTCTTCAACTCCCTCCCATACCTCAACTTTCCAATTGGAACTGAATACCTCCCTGTTCTCGTCACCATCTCCTACACTACACATTACCTCACACCCCATTCTGGTCACAGCGTTGCAACTGGACCTGAATACCTTCCTGTTCTCCTCACCACCTCTTACACTACACATTACCTCACAACTTGTCACCCCATCCTGATCTCGATTCAAAAGTTATCTGCGACTACATCCACACCAAACAATGTGTACTGGGAATCCATAGATACCTAGGCTGGAAGGCACTACCTAACCTTCCAGCAACTTGTCCCACCGCTGGCTCCCAGCTTGCAGTACTTGGGTAACATACCACGAACATAATCAAACACAATCACAGCACATGACATAAATCAAGCACTTCACAGGAAACGCAACACTCCTCTGGTCACAACCGCGTTTCCTATCGACGCCTCCAAGAATGCCGTGTCTCATTTCCAGTCACGCTTGCAATCCTTTGTACCACTAAACAGGCTACTATCCGGAAATGAGATAAGCCTCCAATATCCTACTCTTTCTCAAACTGCATTGAAACCCTTACTGATAACTCATCTTACAGTCTTATCTGCCTCACTTCCATGTCTTTGAATCCATCCATCCATCCTTTCCCGAATCATCCACCAACACTTGAACCAACATCACCCATTACCTAGTGTGGCTCGCGTCCCGTCTTTTGATGACCAGCACCAGCACCTCACCCATCCTCTACCCCACCAGCTCCACACCCGTAAATCTCGCTGTTGTTGACTTCCTCGACCTTGAGAAAACCTACGACGGTGTATCGCAAAGCAGCCTCCTTTTGAAACTACGGACGTATTTACAGTAAATCATGTCCGCCCTATTGCATTCTTGCTCTCTAATCACTCAATCTTTGTCATCATTGACAGCACGAGTCCTCCCGCCAGGGCACCTCCTTTTTACTTTCGTTACAGTAATGGCTGTGTCTTGTACTTCAGCCTGGTGTTTCATCCGTTTCTTTATTTTCCAGCCTTTCGGAATACATAACAACATGTACCTTTTTATTGTTGCCCTTGAAACCTTGCCATTTGAACGATTTTCGAATTAAAATTCTATATTTTTTTCACAAGTGAATGCTCGTTTTGCGCACTGAATGTAAACTTCTCGTTTCAGACACTATGGAAGCCTGCTTCTAATAATAATGTTCAGTTTGCCAAAGGCACTTTTGTCATTTTTACTCTTCTTTTTATTTATTTTTCTCAGCATCTAGTATTTGGCTTTACTTGTCATATACCTTCCTTGAACCTAAAAACGATTATTTATTGAGATGTAGTGTTTTTTGAATACATCTCTGGTACGTTATTATCAATATTGTACAGTTGTTTTGTAGTTGTATAATATCCGTGCCTATCTTATCTTTTAGTGTTGATTTTTCCACTGTCAAAATGGAAGCTATAACATCATATACTGAAGCGGTACACCTGCCTAATGTCGTGTAAGGCCCCCGAGTGCACGCAGAAGTGCCTCAACACGACGTGGCATGGACTCGACTAATGTCTGAGGTAGTTCTGGAGAGAACTGACACCATGAATCCTGCAGAGCTGTCCACAAATCCGTAACAGTACGAGGATGGTTTTTAATTACTCAGCAAGACAAAGTGGCTTCTGAATTGTCCACTTATAAATTGTGGACGGAGTAATCTAAGTATGAATAACTATTTTGTTGGGATACATGGATTCTGAAAAAGGTTTCGACTCAACTTCAACAAAAGCTGCTCTGATAATCCTTGAAAAATAAGGCTCTTATTCAATCAACCTATATATCCAGGGTGTTTCCAAAGTGATTGTCAGTATTCAGGGATATGACAGGAATTATCGTTCAAAACTAAAAATTCAAGTGAAAATGGGCTCTAAAACGCATACCTTAAGAGCTATGAGTAATTCTTGTTCTTCGATACCGTGAAACATATCTCTTCTACTGCAAGCGCTTTGCTTTCCATATTTTGGGAAGTGGTAGTATGGACCAAAACAAGAAAAAATGTCTTATTCACATTTGCTCTAAAATGCATGCCTCAAAAATTATCGGCACTTGTTCATTAGAATAGCTGTGTTTCGAAATAGCAAAGATGAAGAAGTGCTCATAGCTGTTAAGGTATGGGTACAGGAACCCATGTTTACTTGACTTTTTTTGTTTTGAATGATCGTTTCTGTCACATCCCTGAATATTGCCATCACTTCTAAAACATCCTGTACATCAGAATACATACGCTGAAGCGCACAAAGAAACTGGTATAGGCATGCGTATTCAAATACAGTGATAGGTAAACAGGCAGAATACGGCGCTGCGGCCGGCAACGCCTATATAAGACAAGTGTCCAACGCAGTTGTTAGATCGGTTACCGCCGCTAAAATAGCACGTCATCAAGATTTAAGTGAGTTTGAAGGTGGTGTTATACTCGGCGCCCGAGCGGTGGGACACAGCATCTCCCAGGTAGCGATGAAGAGGGGTTGCCCAATACGACGATTTCACGAGTGTACCCTGAATAACAGGAATTCGGTCAAACATCAAATCACCGACATCACTGCGCCTGGAAAGAGATCCTGCAAAAAGAGACCAACAACGAGTGAAGAGGGTCGGTCAACGTGACAGAAGTGCAACCCTTCCGTGAACTGCTGCAGCTTTCAGTGCTGGAACACCAACAACTACCTGCGCACGAATCATTCAACGAAACATCATGGATATCGGCTTCGGGAGCCGATGGCTCACTCGTGTAACCTTGATGACTGCACGGCACAAAGTTTTATGCCTATACTGGGCCCGTCAACACCATTTCAAAGACAGGAAGCATGTTGCCTGGTCGGACGGACCTGCGGATGGACGTGTACAGGTATGGAGAGAACGTCATGAATCTAGCGTCTCTGCAAGTCAGCAGGGGACTGTTCAAGCTGGTAGAGCCTCTGTAATGATTTGGGGCATGTGCAGTTGGAGTGATATGAGACACCTGATACGTCTAGATACGACTCTGACAGGTGACACGTACGTAAACATCCTGTCTGATCACCTGCATCTATTCGTGTCCATTGTGCATTCCGACGGACTTGGGCAATTCCAGCAGGACAATGCGTCATTCACACGTCCAGAATTGCTACAGAGCGGCTCCAGGAACGCTCTTCAGAGTTTAAACGCTTCCACTGGTCACTAAACTCCCCAGGCATGAACATTACTGATCGTATCTTGGATGCCTTGCAACGTGCTATTCAGAAAGATATCCACCCCGTCGTACTGTTACGGATTTATGGACAGCCCTGCAGGATTCATGGTGTCAGTTCTCTCCAGCACTACTTCAGACATTAGTCGAGTCCATGCCACGTCGTGTTGAGGCTCTTCTGTGTGCACGCGGGGGCCCTACGCTATATTAGGCAGGTGAATCAGTTTCTTTGGTACTTCAGTTAGAAATGTGTCGCTATTAATGCAATTTTGAAGCTAGTGCTATGAAACCCTAAAGGGTTGAAATAGAGGATGATAATTTTTAAGAAAACATTTCATTTACTAAAATTTTTTAAACGTAAATACATGAAATCCCGTGTTTCACTTCTCTGCCAGATATAAAGCAATGTGCGTTAGGAGATAAAAGTTTCTAATAAAATTTGACCACATGAACACAGTAGGCATTCTTGGGCTCCAGCTACCAGAACCGCTTTTTGGTCAGAAGTATGTTCGGAAAAGACGATGCTTGTGTGGCCTCAATTAGCGTGAAAAGCTTAGAACGTTCTGGAATTTGTAAAGAATATTAAGATTCGGTTGAAGAAGAACAAAAGAATCTATAATAATAATGTCGTGTGACGAGGGCCTCTCGTCTGGTGGACCGTTCGCCTGGTGCAAGTGTTTCGAGTTGACGCCACTTCGCCGACTCGCGCGTCGATGGGGATGAAATGATGATGATTAGGGCAACACAACACACAGTCCCTGAGGGAAGAAAATCTCCGACCCAGTCGGGAATCGAACCCGGGCCCTTTGGACTGACAGTCTGTCGCGGTGACCACGTAGCTACCGGGGGCGGACAAAAAAAAAAAAAAAAAAAAAAAAAAGCAGTGAAGACCATAAGGTCTAACCGAGTAGCGTAGCGTGCTCTGAGCTAGTGAAAGTATACTTCGAGAGATTCGAGCTGACACTGAGGTCTACCAACAATCATTACTTCCGTACAGTACTTGCAACTCGAACAGGGACGGGGGTAATTGACAGTGGTACACAAAGCGCCCTTCTCCACATCACGTGAGATGGCTGTAGACGTAGGTGTGGATATTCAAAGCGTTTACGTGACAGGACATAGCGCTGTACCACGTCGAAATGCTCGAGAGCGCCTTTCGCCTTATTGTAGATAGGGAGCTCTTAGCGCCTGCTCTCTGTCCCAGACGGCGATCCCCGCGAGTTTTACTGCCGGCGGTCCGCAGCCGTGGCGGCGTCCACCCGGCGCGGCCGACCCCCGGACATCTGGCCGCGCCGCAGCTGCGCGGGCCCGTCATTCCTCATTCAGGCCGGCAAATTCCTTGCGCAAACCGGCGGCCTGCGGCCGGCGGCCGGCGCAAATTTGCGCTGCTATTTGCCGACGCGGGGCTACCCGTCCTGCACAAATATTGGACCACCGGCAGCGGGGCCCGGGACGGCCACAGCGCGCCGCGCGCCTGTCTTCCGAAGAGCTCACTGCTCTGCGACAGTGGGGGCCACGTGGTGGATAAACGACGCGAAAGCAATACTTTAACAGTGTTAGGCTCGGGTAACCTGAGAGTAGTCCAGCAGGAATGTCAGATGCTTCTAAATAAACTTAACGCCAAAACTTTGCTTCTGATTCAGTATGCTGTGAAATCTTTAACCTACACTACTGGCTACTAAAATTTCTACACCAAGAAGAAATGCAGATGATAAACGGGTATTCATTGGACAAATATATTGTACTAGAACTGACATGTGATTACATTTTCACTTAATTTGGGTGCATAGATCCTGAGAAATCTGTACCCAGAACAACCACCTCTGACCGTAATAACGGCCTTGATACGTCTGGGCATTGAGTCAAACAGAGCTTGGAAGGCGTGTACGGGTACAGCTGCCCATGCAGCTTCAACACGATACCACAGTTCATCAAGAGCAGTGACTGGCGTATTGTGACGAGCCAGTTCCTCGGCCACCATTGACCAGACGTTTTCAATTGGTGAGAGATCTGGAGAATGTGCTCGTCAGGGCAACAGCCGAACAGTTTCCATATCCAGAAACGCCAGTACAGGACCTACTATATGCGGTCGTCCTGCTGAAATGTATGGTTTCGCAGGGGTCGAATGAAGGGTAAAGCCACGGGTCGTAACACATCTGAAATTTAACGTCCACTGTTCAAAGCGCCGTCAGTGCGAACAAGAGGTGACCGAGACGTGTAACCAATGGCACCCCATAACATCACGCTGGTGATACGCCAGTATGGCGATGACGAATACACGCTTCCACTTTTCTGCTTTGCCTTCTTTGCTTAGAACTGGGTTTCCATCTGAGCTCTTGATATTCATGCAAGTGGTTCTCTTTTCTCCAAAGGTCTCTTTAATTTTCCTGTAGGCAGTATCTATCTCACCCCTCGTGAGATAAGCCTCTACATCCTTACTTTTGTTTTCTAGTCATCCCTGCTTAGCCACTTTGCACTTCCTGTCGATCTCATTTTTGAGACGTTTGTATTCCTTTTTGCTGCTTCACTTACTGCATTTTTGTATTTTCTCCTTTCATCAATTACATTCAGTATCTCTTCTGTTACCCAAGGATTTCTACTAGCCCTCGTCTTTTTACCTACTTGATCCTCTGTTGCCTTCACTATTTCATTCCTCAAAGCTTCTCATTCTTCTTCTACTGTATTTCTTTCCCCCATTCCTGTCAATTATTCCCTTATGCTCTTCCTGAAACTCTGTACAACCTCTGATTCTTTCAGTTTATCCAGATCCCATCTCCTTAAGTTCACACCCTTTTGCAGTTTCTTCAGTTTTAATCTACAGATCATAACCAACAGATTGTGGTCAGAGTCCACATCTGCCCCTGGAAATGTCTTACAATTTAAAATCTGGTTCCTAAATCTCTGTCTTACCATTATATAATCTATCTGAAACCTTCTAGTATCTCCAGGGTTCCTCCTTATATGTAGGTTATAATCTTATAAACGTTGTATGAAACTGTCTGCACAACTGCATGCTATTTTGTCTTCTTCATCGCAGTCTGTTTTAAAAGAAAATAGGGAAGTTATATGTATGGCTTATGATTAGAATACTACTGCTGCATCTGAACTCAGCAGTCCTACTCGTTTGGAGATTAAAACTATGTGAAATACAATCGTTGGAGCTGCTATTGTCACAGATCCAGCAGCAGTGGAGGTCTTTCATATCCATCTATACAAATGATCCATAACGATTTGCCCACTTACTTTAAACGAGTTTAATTGCCAGTCAAGGTGTCGTCGGCTACAACAATACACAAAGCTCAAGGTCTAAGAGATGGGAAAGAAAGGGACAAAGGGGACGAGGGGAGGGATGGACACAAAGAGGGGGAAGGACGAGATGAACAGAAAGAGGAGGAGGAGATAAACTGGGAAAGGTGAGAGGAGGAAATGGACGGAGTGGAGCTCAGGACGTATATTCAGTGCCATTACGCATATAGCCTTAGCCAAGACATACGGCGTTCGCTAGTTATATATATTTTCTAACAATTTAAATGGTACTGAACGACAAACAAATAATGAATAAGCATTTCAATGTTATGATTTATTCTTGAATTTCTCTTAGGACTTCAAGTCCTTTGCTTCACAAGCCATTCAGCAATCTTTGCCAGCTTGCTTGTCAGGATGAACATACAAATTACTTCATGAAATATCTCCCTCGCACCAGTAGTGGTCACTGGATAAGTTGACATAATAAACTGTTATACATAGAATGAGTTTAAAGGAACAATGGTCTATCTCAAAATATGGAAATGAGAACAGCGTTACTCTTTCACATTTCTTTTAGTGTAGTAACTTGATGTTGCAGGTTAAATACGTTTGAAAACTCCGATACTGAGTCTGCGAACCAGTATCTGATATTCTTGATGTAATAAAATGCCAACTTCAGAAGTAGCAGCAAGAACTCGTACCGCCCCCTTTAACTCATCCAGAAGACTCATTCCTGAATAATGAATTTTAAAATAAGCGTAGGGACTGGATTATCACCACCGATATAATATGTCTGTTTTGATGACGCGCATTGTTAATTACGGATTTATAATGTCGTAATGAAAATAATTTCGTGACAAAATTTCAAATAACAAATTAAATACAACAAAATGTGTAATACGGTGGTTCATTTGATAAGTTCGTGGATGTTATCGAACACGGTGAGTTCTGGATGCAGTGCGATTTCCTTGGAGCCTACAACGAGGCGAGCGACAGTTTTGTCCTCGAGAGGTAATAATATTTTTCTGCTCGGAGCTGTCGCGTGGTAGATTGGGAAATGTGCCTGATGTGGACGGATAATGCAGCCAGTCCACAGTGACGGGTAGCCGACAGAAAGGCACGCGTACACACACGCCGACTGGCGTGAAGTCTGGAACAGGATAACTATTGAATGCTAATAAGAAAAGTATGCAGCTCCTCGAATACTTAACTTTATTCTTTGTTGGTTTACAACGTTCTTCTTGAGACATTTATACGATAACTCTCAAACTATGTAAGGCTAATGGCGCCTTGCTAGGTCGTAGCCATGGACTTAGCTGAAGGCTATTCTAACTGTCTCTCGTCAAATGAGAGAAAGGCCTCGTCCGTATAGTCGCTAGCAAAGTCGTCGTACAACTGGGGCGAGTGCTCGTCCGTACCTCGAGACCTGCCTTGTGGTGGCGCTCGGTCTGCGATCACACAGTGGCGACACGCGGGTCCGACATGTACTAAATGGACCGCGGCCGATTCAAGCTACCACCTAGCAAGTGTGGTGTCTGGCGGTGACACCACATTCCTTACCCGCAAATCGGCGAACGGTCGTGTTATAAGGCTTCCGCCCGCCGTGGGGAGGACCCCATGTTGACGTATGCGATGAGGTGGGGAGCCTAACAACAGGCGAGGCTGTGCCACCCGCACCCGCCCATTCGGTCCGAGGGGAGCTAGGAAACGCCTGAAAACCTAGTCCAGGGTGCACGTCAACATCCGGTGTATGCGCCCGTAAAGAGACAGGAGTGGCCGAAGGGTCGACCTCCATTGCGTCGGGGTACCCGACGCGCGAAGACGCCATGTGGTCCGGAGCGGGCAAGAGTTCCATGGCGGAGGACGGCTGGTCACGGGAAGCGATCGGCGGCGCGTGACCCAGGGAGGCGCTTGGCGGCTGCAGCGAAGCGTCCACTGCGGGCGGCGCCGGCTGGAGAACAGGCGGCGGCGGCGGCGGCTGCGGCGGCGCGTCGCCATGGGGCAAAATGGAAGGCATCGTCGGTAGCACCTGGGGATGAGGTGAGCCAGTAGATGGGTCCCCAGGGCGCTGACCGGACGGCACCGTCGCTGAAAGCAGACGGGGAGCGGCAGAACCCGAGCGACGGCAGAGGCGCAGATGATCGAGATGCCGACGCGCCTCACCAGAGGCCCCCAAAACCAAATACATCGCGCGGCCGAGGCAGCGAAGAATGCACCCTGCGAGCCAACGCCGTGAACCTCGATAGTTGCGATAGAATACTACGTCGCCTGGAGCAAAAGCAGGAGTCTGCTGCTGCACAGGAACCTGATGCGGCGGATGCAGCAAAGACATCAAGGTTCGATGAGGACGACCGTGGAGCAACTCAGCCGGCGAGCGACCATCTCGAGGCTGAGAGCGATACGATGACAAAAAGAGCAACAACGCGTCCTCCCGAGAATGCGAGTCTTTCAACTTCAACATCTGTGACTTGAAAGTCCGGACCAATCGTTTAGCGGCACCGTTTGACTGAGGCGAAAACGGCGCGGATGTCAGATGTTGAATACCATTGGCCTGGCAGAATGACTAAAATTCGGCGGACATGAATTGTGGGCCATTGTCGGAAACAATAGTCTGCGGAAGACCTTCAATGCAAAAAATAGCGGATAACGCTTGGATGGTGGCAGAAGACGTCGTGGAAGACATCCAAACAACAAAAGGAAAATTACTGAAGGCATCTACCAGAACCAACCATCGAGCATTCCAGAATGGACCAGCAAAATCAATGTGCAAGCGTTGCCAAGGGGAAGTGGCTTTTGGCCATGCAAAGACTTTCTGCGGTGGTGCGGATTGTTGTTCGGCACACGCCAAGCAAGAAGAACACATATTCGTAATCGCAGCATCGATTCCGAACCAAGTACAGTGCTGACGAGCAAGTTGTTTCGTTCGCACTATACCCCAATGTCCTTGGTGAAGAAGCCGTAAAACAGAGGACTGTAACGAACGTGGGACCACGACCCTGGACTGATCATTATCAGAACGCAACAACAAAACACCACGTTGAACAAAAAGTCTCTCCTTGTGAGCAAAAAATCGGCGAACCAACGGATCCTCGATCCGAGACTTTGATAAAGGCCATTGCGTAGCAAGAAAACGCAAAACGGTAGCAAGGACAGGGTCAGCAGCTGTGGCTGTAGCTACACGACGAAAATCAATCGGAAACGATTCGACCACTTCATCGGTTTCCGAATCAATGAACATGCAAGCAAGTTCGGAAGAATCGAATGCTGTATCCTCAGCAACAGGCAAACGGGACAACGCATCGACGTTTCCGTGCTTAGCAGTGGACCGATACAAGATATCGTAGCGGTACTGCGAGAGGAAAATAGACCAGCGAATGAATTTCTGCGCTGTACGCGGAGGGACAGGTTTGTTCGGATAAAAAAGCGACGTCAAAGGTTTGTGGTCTGTGATGATGGTAAAGTGACTACCATACAAGAAATCATGGAACTTATTAACACCAAACACGAGAGCCAAAGCTTCTTTCTCTATCTGGGAATAATGTCTTTGCACAGACGAGAGCAATTTGGACGCAAAGGCAATAGGGCGATCATGCGAGCCAACTTTGTGCGCAAGCACAGCACCGATCCCGAAATCCGATGCATCTACCATCAACAAAAGGGGTTTCAGGGGATCGAATGGCGTAAGGCAAGTATTAGAAAGCAACGCCGATTTCAACTGGCGAACAGCGCGTTCGCATTCCGTCGTCCAGAGAAATGGAACACCTGTACGGCATAAGCGATGAAGCGGAGCTGAAATCGAAAAGGCATTGCGCACATTCACTCACACCTTGTGATGCGAAATCGTTTAATGTTCTTGCGACCTCATCACGCAATGCGTGAGGAACATTGCGCGCTCTGAAAAATTTCGGTTGCATGTTGACTTTCAGTTCCAAATGTGCTTCATAGTTTTTAGCGCAACCTAAGCCCGGTGCAAAAATGTCTGCAAATTCGTCACATAGACTATAAAAACTGGCTGAAGGCACAGTCTGATTCACTGATAGGACCTGATTGACAATAGACATGTTAAACAACTGAAATAAATCTAAACCAAACAAGTTCACTGCAGTAGAAGAACGAAGAACGTAAAATGACACAAGTTTTGTTTGTCCCTTGTATGTTGCAAGAAGAATGCACTGTCCTATCACAGGAATTTTCTGTCTGGAATATGTAGTCAGCTTAACATTTGCGGAACGCAACGGATGTGTGCCCAGTTGTTTGTACGTGTCATGATTGAGCAATGAAACTGCAGCTCCGGTATCGAGCTGGAATGGTATGACCTTGCCATTAAAGTCCAAATCTACAAAAAGTTTATTGTCCTGCTGACGACAAGAGCGACTGTCTCGTGCAATGTGAACTGATACAGGTATAGCATCACTTGCTAATTGCTGTGATTTCCGGCGACGTCGACGCACAGTATTTGTGGGACGAACACAGTCACTGTTACAGAAAGTGGCACTGGATGGGGTGGAAGTAACTACATGAATGTCCATGGGCGAAGGTCCACAAGCCTGAGTGTCCTTGGTTCGATTCCGGCTCGAAGCAAAGGGCCTGGAATGGTTGTGATTGTCTGATCGGAGCTTTTTCTGGCAAACACTTTGAACATGTCCTTTCCTATTGCAGAAAAAGCAAATAGCTTGGCGTGACGGGCAATGTTCACGCGAATGTCTAGTAGTACACCGCGGGCATGATTTCACTGCATTTATGTGCTGGCGCGGCACACCTGGTTTAGAGCGCGGCGGCAGCTGCGTCGAAGTGCGCGAGGGCAGGTTACCGGGCCGCGCAGTGCGCCCAGCGGGCCGGTCAATGTTACAAACGGCAGGCGAAGTTTCAAAAGATTCCTGAGCACAGTCAAGTGTGTCTTGTCTATCCAGTATGTCTATCACTTGTTGAAGGGAGGGATTAACTAGTTTCAAAATCTGTTCCCTGATGCGAACATCAGAAACGTTCTGTGCTATTGCATCACGCACCATTGTATCTGAATAAGAAGGCCACAGTCACATTCAAATGCACACTCCCTAGTAAGTCCTTGCAAAGTTGCAACCCACTCCCTATTAGTCTGACCGGCCGTACGTTTTGTACGAAAGAACGTATACCTTTTTGCAACGACATTGACTGTTTCTTTGAAATAGGCATCTAATGCCGACAAAATTTCTTCATAGGACAGAGTTGCTACGTCGCGTCGGGGAAACAATTTCACTATCACACGGTAGGTGGACACACCTACACACGAAAGCAAAAACGGCTGCCGCTCATTACCTTGAATTCCGTAGGCGGCGAGATGAAATCCAAACTGGCGGGACCATTCAGTCCAGGTCTCGTGGGTTTGGTCAAACTGGCGAAACTGCGGTGCAACTGCATGTTGTGGCGGCGGCAGCGATGAAGCGGCGGCTGCCGCATCGGTTTGAATGGCACGTTGACCCTGGACGAGCTGTCCAAGGGCATCCAATAACGCCTGCGTCTGCTGATTCTGCAAGCGATAAAATTCGGACAGTACATCTGGCGAAGCCATGACAAGTAAATGTAAGCAATCAGATAGAACACTTTTCCCTCGTCACCAGTGATGTGGACGGACAATGCAGCCAGTCCACAGTGACGGGTAGCCGAAAGAAAGGCACGCATACACACACGCCGACTGGCGTGAAGTCTGGAACAGGATAACTGTTGAATGCTAATAAGAAAAGTATGCAGCTCCTCGAATACTTAACTTTATTCTTTGTTGGTTTACAATGTTCTTCTTGAGACATTTATACGATAACTCTCAAACTATGTAAGGCTAATGGCGCCTTGCTAGGTCGTAACCATGGACTTAGCTGAAGGCTATTCTAACTGTCTCTCGGCAAATGAGAGAAAGGCTTCGTCCGTATAGTCGCTAGCAAAGTCGTCGTACAACTGGGGCGAGTGCTCGTCCGTATCTCGAGACCTGCCTTGTGGTGGCGCTCGGTCTACGATCACACAATGGCGACACGCGGGTCCGACATGTACTAAATGGACCGCGGCCGATTTAAGCTACCACCTAGCAAGTGTGGTGTCTGGCGGTGACACCACAGAGCCTTGGCATCTTGAAAATCGATTCGCTACTAACGTATCAGCAAAGCAGATAATAGTGATTGATGAAATCTCTCGATCCATTAAGAACGTTATTATAATATTTACTTTCTTACCTGCATACATCAAAAATAATGCTCTTAGTCTCATAAATGTAGCTCATTTATCCAGTGGAAGAGAAAAACAGATTTCTCCGATCAGAGAACCAGTATTCACGACCAAATAACATTATTCACAATGTGGGTTGATTCTTGCAGAGAATATGACAGCAACAGCAACATTTTACAGTGCTATTTATTTATATAAGTAGCATTGTCATTAACAGTTTCGAAACGACAGCTACATCATCAGACGGCTAGCTCACGATAAGATATATTTTTGTAATTTAAATTAGTTTTCGCTTTTTACTCTTCGATGTGGTGAAAATACCTTGGAGTGATAGTGCCCTACAACCAAAACATGACGTGAGAAACTGTCCGTTTAACCCTTTTTGTGCCTAATGAGAACAAGCCGCCTGATGATGAACTCGCCTGTTTGTGACAATAAACAGCAATATAAAATTTGATGTTTGCTGTTATGTTCTATGGAAGAATCAACCTGTATTTTGTGCACAGCAAAGGTTTCAAAACGTCAGTTTTCAACAAAACAACGTTATTCACACTCTCATTCTAATTACGTGTACGACAACGAAATATTTCTTGAATAAATATCATACAAATCTCTGAAATTTGGTTTTGAAGTGTCCATGGTACCTTTTCGTAGAACTTGGTTAAGTGTGTAAACATACTTTCATCCTTGATATCTGTTGTATTTGCACCAACTGTTGGCTAATCGTAAATACCAAAGGACAATAAATAAAATAAAATACACTATGTACTTGGTCCTTTTGGACGTAATACATATATAAAGGGTCAAGATCTTTAGACAGAGTATGTTTTATTATACACTTGGCAGTCTATGATGCTATTGCCAGAATCATCAGAGGAAATATCATTAAGAGTCATGTGCTCTAGTAAATACACTATCATTCTTTGTCATTGATATGCAACGAACGGAAAAGGAATCCTGAGGATTTGAAGAAGCAAGTTAGACAAAGAGCTAAATTTTTTAAGTCAAGCCTGGATACAGAGCTTTCTAGTGACTCAGAAAATCCGTTCCTGGGGTACTGAAACAAATCAAACTTCAAATACATACTAATTTCACTCATTTTATCATAGCCAAGTCATAATGTTTTTTAAAGGGCATTACCAATAGAAAGTCATGGAAAAGTTGTACTTTTCACAGCTATAAAAAAACTTAATGCCTGAGGAATAATCAGAAATGTATTGGAATCCGTTTTAAGTACATCTCAAACAAATATACAATGATCCTCCAAAAAATTATCTTCATAGTTCATGTTATTTAAAAGAAATGTTTCTCAAAATAACATGGCGGGTATAGACGCATGCAGGCTCTGACTCCTGCATCCTGTTGACCGTACAGATGGCGAATTCCGTCCTGGGATACGTTATTCTATACCAGATCTGTAATTGTTGGTTGACGAGTCACTTTTCCTCCGGTCATATCCCACGGAGAGAAGTCCGGAGACCGTGTTGACCAGGGAAGCTGTTGCACGTCTTGCAGAGCACGTTGAGTTACACTTGGAGTGTGTGGGCGAGCGTTATCCTGTTAGATGAACACCGTCTTGTTGCAAGAACGGCAAAAGAAGGTGTCTGGCATTCTGCACGCACCGAACGTTGGTTTGCGTCCCCTCCAGAAACGCCGAGGGTGAACGAGAGTTACAGCTTACCGTACCCCACACCATAAGTCCTGTGGTTGGGTCAGTGGGTCTTGGACGAAGGCACTCTACGAGACAGCATCACGTTCAGGCACAACCTGCTTTCTTCGCTGAAGACCACGGCGCGCTATTCCATCTTCCAGGTGGCACCTGGTGGTACCAGTCGATCGGTGCTCGTAGATGCTGTGGCTTGAGTGGAAGACAGGTTAGAGGTGTGCGTGCCCGTACTTTCATTGCTAATAACTGCTCCGCAACAGTTAGTGCTGACACACGTCCTCTTACCAATGCTATGGAAGCTGTGCTATCTGCCTCTTGCTGTCCTTACGATACGAGGATCCTGGTGGATGTCTGCGCTCCGTGGACGTCCAGAACCTCATCTAAGGGTGTGAGATTGTTTATGTGACTACTAATACCAGGGTCGTTGCCTAACTGACGCAGCACGTTCAACTTTTGTGGCAATTCACTGAAAGGATCATCCCACCACCCGTAAAGCCACAATTTGACACGCTCAGTTGGCTGTAGCAGACACGAGTGCGTCTCCTTGGCATGGCTGCCTGGTTGTTTCAAACATTTGCACCACAGACTTCTGGCTGTGAGCATTACCTATTAAAGGGGAGTAATAGACGACGCTCTGGTAGCTATGCCCCCACGCTGTTGGCAGACGACGTTGAAACCAGCATCAGTACATCTACCTCCCTTCACCTCGAAGGGATACGTAACCAGCATGGTTTCAGAAAACATCGTTCTTGTGCAACGCAGCTAGCTCTTTATTCGCACGAAATAATGGCCGCTATCGACAGGGAATCTCAAGTTGATTCCGTATTTCTGGATTTCCGGAAAGCTTTTGACACCGTTCCTCACAAACGACTTCTAATCAAGCTGCGGGCCTATGGGGTATCGTCTCAGTTGTGCGACTGGATTCGTGATTTCCTGTCAGGAAGGTCGCAGTTCGTAGTAATAGACGGTAAATCATCGAGTAAAACTGAAGTGATATCAGGTGTTCCCCAGGGAAGCGTCCTGGGGTCTCCGCTGTTCCTGATCTATATAAATGGCCTGGGTGACAATCTGGACAGTTCTCTTAGGTTGTTCGCAGATGATGCTGTAATTTACCGTCTAGTAAGGTCATCCGAAGACCAGTATCAGTTGCAAAGCGATTTAGAAAATATTGCTGTATGGTGTGGCAAGTGGCGGTTGACGCTAAATAACGAAAAGTGTGAGGTGGTCCACATGAGTTCCAAAAGAAATCCGTTGGATTACTCGATAAATAGTACAATTCTCAAGGCTGTCAATTCAACTAAGTACCTGGGTGTTAAAAATTACGAACAACTTCAGTTGGAAAGACCACATAGATAATATTGTGGGGAAGGCGAGCCAAAGGTTGCGTTTCATTGACAGGACACTTAGAAGATGCAACAAGTCCACTAAAGAGACAGCTTACACTACACTCGTTCATCCTCTGTTAGATTATTGCTGCGCGGTGTGGGATCCTTACCAGGGGGGATTGACAGAGGACATCGAAAGGGTACAAAACAGGGCAGCTCGTTTTGTATTATCACGTAATAGGGGAGAGAGTGTGGCAATATGATACGCGAGTTGGGATGGAAGTCATTAAAGCAAAGACGTTTTTCGTCGCGGTGAGATCTATTTACGAAATTTCAGTCACCAACTTTCTCTTCCGAATGCGAAAATATTTTGTTGAGCCCAACCTACATAGATAGGAATGATCATTAAAATAAAATAAGAGAAATCAGAGCTCGAACAGAAAGGTTTAGGTGTTCGTTTTTCCCGCGCGCTGTTCGGGAGTGGAATGGTAGAGAGATAGTATGATTGTGGTTCGATGAGCCCTCTGCCAAGCACTTAAATGTGAATTGCAGAGTAATCATGTAGATGTAGATGTATTCCGGGAAACACTTCACAGTATCCTGGACAGAGGACTTCATGCCGCTGTAAGACATTTCTTTTCCTGTTCCACTTATAAATGCAACGAGGAAAGAACGATTGCGTAATTTCCTCTGTTCCTTATTTCGTCCTTGCAGTATTTACGAGGGGTGGGTATTTAAGGCAGCGGAACATTTGTATATCTGTAAGAAATTCCTTTTATGTAATCTTCCTCAACAGTGTTTCTAGGAAGATCGTCTTATTCCTATAAAGATTCCCGTATAAATTCACGGAACATTTCCGTAACTTTCTCGTACTGATCGAACTGCACGTAACGAATCCAGCATATGGCCTCTGAATTTCTTCGAAAACTTCCTTTAATCCGAAGTGATGACCTCTCAAATATTCGAGCAATATTCAAGAATGTGTCGCTCAAGCGTTGAGTATCTTCCTCATTTATAGGTACGCTACATCCTCCCAGAACTAAAAACCGCAGTCGCCTATTCGTGTTACGTATAAGTGGATTTATGTTCCGTTTCCAGTTCATAATTTTTCGCAATTTTAGACGTATAATCGACGTAGTTGGATGAATCTACAAACGGCACCATATATGGGAGTACTGCAGATATGCTTTACACACCAGTCTGGATTAAGTTACATGTATATAAATTTAAAGAATCTGCCATTCGTTGAACCTAATAGAAATTAAGCCCAAGCGATCACGAATCTCCGTGTACTCACTCTAAGAAACCAATTTCCCTTACACGTTATCCGATAGCTCGTTCAATGATGAACAAAAGCGAGCCAATTTTATTGCTATCGGGCACTACTCGCTGATAGTTACTCGCCAGCGTGGACAACACTCTTATATTCTTCAAAACGTCTTTGAGTCAGTCACGTATATGAAAACATATTGTCTAGCCTCGTACTTTTGTTTACAGTCTACAGTGTTGTTCAGTGTCGAACGCATTCCGAGTATCGCTTGTGAAGCAAATATGTCTGTTGACTACATCCATATTTAAAAGGAAATAATGTCTGAAAAAGCTAAGTTGCATGGTGTATAATTTAGCTTTTCTTATGAAGCATGTTTTTATAAAAATGTACTAGGAACTTACTTTTTTTTTTTTTTTTTTTTTTTTGAATAGACAGTCCTCTTACTCAGTTGATGCGGGTCGTCATGAATTTCTATTCTTTACCAACCTCTGATTCTCAGTGTAGTACTTGCATGGAGCGTCCTCAGTCACTTGGCGGATTTCAATTACCGTCTTGCCCGACAGTTTGTAAGTTCTACAGCTCCCTGAAGTACAGTACAAAATTATTCTTTGATTTCTTAACACATTTCCTATCACATTGTCCCTCTTTGTCAATGCTTCCCACACCTTCATTTCTTTGACGGTTCTGACCGTAAGCTCTACAGTCATCATCTCATCAATCCTCCTAATATCCAACGTCTTTCTATTGTACCAAATCTCACACACTTCTGTTATTTTCTTCTCCGGTTCTCCCACCGGCCACGATTCATTTTCAAAAATTACTGTGCTCCTAACGCACATTCTCAAAAATTTGTTCTTGAATTTAAGATGAATGTTTGGTAACAGTTAACTACTTCTGGTCAGGAACGACCTCTGTGCCAGTGCTAGTTTTCTTTCTATTTCCTCCTTATTGGTCAAAACTGGAAAACACAAGTCCACAAACAAATATTTTACTCTTATGAAAACTGTCAGTTGCCACTAAAGGAGGTGCTCAATATTGTTGTCAATCATTTTACACGACGTTCAGCCCTCCTCTTCAAAGAATTTTTCGGACATAATATTCGAATGAACGATGTCATGCACATGTTTTAATGCACGGGTTGGCCAACACGACTATTGGTACACTAATTAGTTCTGGTGTATCTAGTAAAATTCTGAAGTTTAAAGTCACGTTTCCATCAAATTTTCCTTGTAGTGGAAACTTATACCAGTTGCACATACCAGCAGCAAACAAATCTCATCGAGAATGCCACCACAAAAAGACTACAGCGTTCGCTTAATGATTATGTGCTACAGCCGATAATTCCCAGAGCACGGCACTTCCATTTCATAACGACATGCGGGGCACAGCTTAGCTTCGGATGCGGCCTAGGAAAGGATGCAATTAATTAGGACGAGTGCAGTTTGAGGGGCCTGCGGAAGGCGGCTCGGCGCGGCGCGGCGCGGGCTGCGAGCGCCGGCCAACTCATCAGGAGACCGCGGCCGCCAGACAGCGGTCCATCTTGAGCGACGCGCACTTGTTTTACGGGGGCAGCGCGGCGTTCACTTAGCGAGATGAAACTCCTGTCCACGGAGGCTGACAAAAGAAGTTAATTACGCTAAATGAAGTGCAGGTCACGCCGTGGTGTACTGCACGGCTCTGCAGGACGTAAGTGTGGCGTGCCGTAGGGTGGAAAACTATTGCAAAAGGACAGAACGCGGACGCTAATGCGAATTAATAAATAACCTTGGAAGTTTAATGCGGGCCTAACTAGGTATGTTGTGTATGTAATTATCTTAGATATATTTTACACAATGCGCGTGTTACCAGAGAGAAGTCAAAGCGAAAGTTAATTTGATTTGATTTGTGGAGGGAGACTACTGCCTGGACTGAAACTGAGGTTATTTAGTGTGCGGTTTGCTCCCTGTGAATCAATAAAAGCTATCTAGTGTACTTAAAGAGGGGTAGGAGACCCTTTGATAGTTTCTTGTTGGATACAATTTCTTCAGGAGTTAAATGACACGAACATTCTGTACCTTGTGACCTCCTTCGCATTCGAAGGTTAGATTTGGTACTGTCTCACTTCCTCACCACGTAATCAACAGTGAGGGGCCTCTTTCTCTATGTCTACTGTGTGTAGCTGTTTCTTAAAGCTCCCATGCTTAACACGAGCCCAGCCATTAGCTTAATCTGTGTCCCATAACAGTCTAGGATTAGAGGACTTGAAGTGGCGGTTGATAGTTGGAGACAAAACATCATTGAGATGGCTCTGAACACTAAGAGACTTGACTTCTGAGGTTATCAGTCCCCTAGAACATAAAACTACTTAAACCTAACTAACCTAAGGACATCACACACATCGATTCCCGAGGCAGGATTCGAACCTGCGACCGTAGCGGTCGCGCGGTTGCAGACTGTAGCGCTTAGAACCGTTCGGCCACCCCGGCCGGCAAAACATCGTTCTTACAGGTAGTCTGTGATTACCAGTTCACAGACGTTGGCCACCGATGAATCGCATATACGATTGTAGTTAGCCCCCCCCCCCCTGAGCGCCAGTTGAGGCCTGTATATGGTGTACTGAAGCACCGAAACAGGTAAGTATATAATAAACAATATATTAAGGATGGCTGTAGGTATTCCATTTATCACATAATAAATGGCGTCGCGGCACCTGTTTTAGGCAGATTATTATGCTTGTTCAATGTCATAAATTGCTGAATGACCAGACACCCTGTTGCTTTCCCCTGGTCTCACAAGGCCATCATGGCATTCTGCTATCATCATTGATCTCGTTGCAAGGGCTGACAGAGGTTTCAGAGCTCCTTCGCTGCCTGAATAAATGTAAAGATCACGATCCTTGAAGCACCTCCACAAATTCTCCTCGGCGCCCATACTGGTAGCGGATATTTCCGCCTGGATACCGTGGCCAGCTTCCCTAGAGAGATTTCTCTGCCTAGTCTATGCTGCGCTCTGTATACGCCGACCCCAGCTCATTCGTACGTTTTCGACCTTTTAGCTGACCACGCCTGAATGGTGTCGTAGTTTGTTCATCCATTGGTTCCGTCTTCAAAATGTTACACTGAAAAGTTTATTGAAGCAGTTGGACTTCTTGTATGACCATCTAGCATTCCTATATTTATCGCACTCACTGTATTGGTGTGCCACTCTGGATGTCCTAAGCCATCTAGCTAGATCCAGTTTTTAGTCTCTGTGCCCTTTCCACTGCCTCCATTGTAACCCGAAGGCATCAAGTGGCCATTTACAGTACGCCCATCCCAACAACGTGTGTGCTGTGAATTTCGTTTGTTATGGCTAGGCAGGCCAATCTCTGCACCTTCCCAAGTTCCTTAGCAACTACTTTCTGTTCTATTTCTTCTACCACTCCGTAGCGCCTTAAATTACCATGGATCTTTTTATAGTGGTGTATATCCAGTGCTTTCTCCTAGGGTCAAGGTCCCGGTTTTTACGCCGGGCCCTTCTAGCAAACGTAAGAGTACCTTTCGCTTTGGAACAATATTCTTTACATGGGGGGACCTTGATAGTTTCACACCCAGAGTTACCCATAGATAATTCACTAACCCCTTTTCCGGTAGAGTTCCGTCGAGTACCTTGAAACTGCAGTACATGTAGTGGATATGCTTCCTTGTAAATGTTCTGCAACAGTTTTCTTGGGACTTACTCTTGGACATCCTGTTTTCTGCACCAGTTTTTCAGAACGATACGTGCAAATTGTTGTAACAGAACCACCAGATTTGGCAAGTATTAGATCGTCTGCTTATCGTTGACAAAAGTGGATACAAAACTCTTTCTTGCAGACGTCCTCTGGTAATGTTCACCATTTCCTCATTCATCCACATATAGTGGCTTGAAGGCCATTCTCTTCAACAGGGATTCGAAGCTCGAACGTTAATAACAATCTCCAGTTAACATATTACTAGAGTTTCAGTCAAATGTTTCAGTCATACAGTCCACCGAAAAAGTTCGAAGACCAGATGTACAGGACGTCAGCTCACACAGCCAGCACTCTTGTAAGCATACGAGGTTCGAAGTGTGGAGAAGCAACACTACCATTTCTTCACCTTTTCGAAGAAAATTTACTTAGTGATCAACTCTGCAGTGAAATGCGTGCCTGTTTGAATGTTATTAGTACATAAAACTGTCAGCAGGGAATTTCAAATTAGTACACTCTCCGCTGCTAAGCCACAGCTTGGCGGTGTCGTTTCTTCTAGGGGTGCTAGTCTCGCCAAGCCATGTAGGATAACTTTTATGAAGTGTGGAACGTAGGAGGTGAGACACTGGCGGAATTAAAGTCGTGAGGGCAGGTTAGGAGTAGAGCTTGGATAGCTCAGTCGGTAACTTGCATTCTCCATGAGACAACCACACAGTGTGGACTGCGCGCACTGGGGCAGGAGAGTTTACGTCGGTGCGGTGAGGCGCGAGCGTACGTTGCGCAGCAGCTGTAGCTGCGACATAGCTAGTGCAGACTAACATGGAATAATGGCGCAAACGGGCAGAAAAGATGCCATGAAGTTTATCATTGACAACCATTTTCCCAGACCAGAGTCATTTAAAGTAGAGTCATGGTTACAAGAAGTCACGAAAATAACCTTCGACAAATGGTTCAAATGGCTCTGAGCACTATGGGACTTAACTTCTAAGGTCATCAGTTCCCTAGAGCATAGAACTAATTAAACCTAACTAACCTAAGGACATCACACACATCCATGCCCGAGGTAGGATTCGAACCTGCGACCGGAGCGGTCCCGCGGTTCCAGACTGTAGCGCGTAGAACCGCTCGGCCACCCTGGCCGGCTAACCTTCGATAATTCTGTGGATATTAATTTCTCTACAGTAAGAGGTGTTGTTTGCCTCGAACTGAAAAATCTCCTTAATGTGTGACGGAGTAACAGAATCTTGCGGAGGGGCATAGAAATTCAAACATAAAGATGGTAACGTAAGCGATATACCAGTTATGCATGCTAGACTGGCATCCAAACAGAATTTTCTATCTACCCTTATAAATTACAATATAGCAGGTACAATCTGTAGTATCGCCTTTTCGTAAGATGCTGAATAATTGTACCGGAAAGTGTTCTAACGCTGATAAATACCTGGCGCTTAAGTGGCTGAGGCGGGTTAACTCTTTGAAGGGCAGGCATCATTATAGCCTACGACGTATATAGACGCTTTGAAACGGCGGTGGCCACCGTGGCTGATCTTTCTCAGTTTCCCGCTCAGGAGCGATAATTCTCTCAACTATTTTTTGACCAAAGTTTCGCTAGAATCACAGTGCAATTATGTTGCCGCATATTTACGACACGAGCTGATATTTCGTACATTGTTCTCGTTGTTAGCGGAAATGTCGCGCATTTATCTCCATAGATGTTCTTTATACGGCTATTCTTGCCAGTAATTGCCTGTATTTATGTATTGGCCTTCCATAAATCTACAAGTAATATTACTTTTTATTCGAACAGAATTATCTATACCTCACAGACGGATTTCTGTGTCGTTAGTGGCATTGATCACCGCCCTTCTTCTCCATCTAGTATATGTCGCCAATAAAGAATAACAGAGAAAGAACATTACCGAAAAATGTTTGATGAAATTCCTTCTAATGACAACAGTGTTCACAGTGAACGGAAGTGACGACGATGACCCGATATTAACTTTCGTCGAGAGGCACACAAGCCATACGTAGACGAAAGTATTTGCCAGGAAAACAGTAAACATTAGCCTATTCACTAATCACCTACAAGATGTGCAGTTTACAGCTCAAGAGAAACCCTGGTCGGATCTGTCTGAGCGTGTTTAGTGTAAAAAGTACCTTTCCGCCTGAGAGCAGGAAAGAACTGTTTCAAGAGATATCAAGAAAAGTAAAAGAAAGTTACACCACAGTTGTACCACCAACTATCGAACTGGTATACTGTAATGGGGTGATGGTTGGTTGCAGTGACGACATTTAACACTAATTTATTATTGTTAAAGCGAATTTTTGCAAAGCTTCTGTGCAAAACATGTTGTTATTGTGGTCTTCAGTCCTGAGACTGGTTTGATGCAGCTCTCCATGCTACTCTATCCTGTGCAAGCTTCTTCATCTCCTAGTACGTACTGCAGCCTACATCCTTCTGAATCTGCTTAGTATATTCATCTCTTGGTCTCCCTCCACGATTTTTACCCTCCACGCTGTCCTCCAATACTAAATTGGTGATCCCTCGATGTCTCAGAACATGTCCTACCAACCGATCCTTATTTCTCGTCAAGTTGTGCCACAAGCTCCTCTTCTCCCCCATTCTACTCAATACCTCCTCATTAGTTATGTGATCTACCCATCTAATCTTCGCATTCTCCTGTAGCACCGCATTTCGAAAGCTTCTATTCTCGTCCAAACTATTTATCGTCAATGTTTCACTTCCATACATGGCTACACTCCATACAAATACTTTTAGAAACGACTTCCTGACATTTAAATCTATACTCGATGTTAAGAAATTGTTCTTCTTCAGAAGCGCTTGCCATTGCCAGTCTATAATTTATATCCTCTCTACTTCGACCATCATCAGTTATTTTGCTCCCCAAATAGCAAAACTCCTTTACTACTTTAAGTGTCTCATTTCCTAACTAATTCCCTCAGCATCACCCGACTTAATTCGACTACATTCCATAATACTCGTTTTGCTTTTGTTGATGTTCATCTTATACCTTCCTTTCAAGACACTGTCCATTCCGTTCAACTGCTCTACCGGGTCCTTTGATGACTCTGGCAGAGTTACAATGTCATCGGCGAACCTCAAAGTTTTTATTTCTTCTCCATGCATTTTAATTCCTACTCCAAATTTTTCTTTTGTTTCCTGTACTGCTTGCTCAATATACAGATTGAATAGCATCGGGGAGAGGCTACAACCCTGTCTCACTCCCTTCCCAACCACTGCTTCCCTTTCATGTCCCTCGACTCTTATAACTGGCATCTGGTTTCTGTACAAATTGTAAATAGCCTCTTGCTCCCTGTATTTTACGCCTGCCACCTTCAGAATTTGAAAGAGAGTATTCCAATCATCATTGTCAAAAGCTTTCTCTAAGTCTACAAATGCTTGGAAACGTAAGTTTGCCTTTTCTTAATCTTTCTTCTAAGATAAGTCGTAGGGTCAGTATTGCCTCACGAGTTCCAACATTTCTACGGAATCCAAACTGATCTTCCCCGAGGTCGGCTTCTATCAGTTTTTCCATACGTGCAAAACATATCGCAATAATAAAACTAAAGTGTTTCAAGTGGACAAAATTTGAAATAATGTAAATTATTGTTCATGCACTTCTACGGTAACATTTACGACGTTTATGTGGCCCTCAAAGAATGAAGATACACCTTCAGAACCACATACGTCACAGAATGTTGACAACACCCTGTTCTAATGCACGACGGGCAATCTCTTGCATGTGCTGGCTGTGGATCGCTCGGCCATGTTCTCGCACAGTGCATGCAAGAAAGACAGATACCTGCCGTTGAAGCAACGAGTCCCCCTTTCACAATGGCGCTGCCCTTGATGATCGCAGTGACAGCTACTCGACTGAAGCTCGCCTCTCTTCTAGAAGTAAGCGTTTTTGAGCACGTAATACTAGTGAGTGTGCTGTCCGTGCGTGGAAAGGGACAGCTGCGCTATCTATCTGAGTTTGACAGAAGGCAGATTGTGATGGCCCGGAGGCTCGGCGCGAGCATTTCTGAGGAACTGCACGGCTTGTCGGGTGTTCGAGGAGTGCTGCGGTGAGTGTTTTCAACCTAGGTGGAACCACGTCCAGGCGTCGTAAGGGTGGGCGGCCACCCCTCATTACAGATGTCGGAGTGGTAAAACAGGATAAGAGGCGAACTGTGGCGGAACTGACATCAGTCTTTAGTGACTGCCAAAGGACGAATGTGTCTGAACACTCCTCATGAAGGACCTCCTCATCCGACAACCCATCCACGTGCCAATGTTATCACTACTGTATTGGAAACTACGACTGAAATTGGCACATGACAATGGGCAGTGGAAGTTGGTGCAGGTGCAGAGCGTTACATGGTCTGACGAATTTCAAAACCTTCTGCATCAAGCCAAAGGGAACAGCTCATTGACATCCGTACTGCGGGGCAGAAACAAAATCTCGGTGGCTCCGTTATGCTCTGGGGAACATTCATGTGGGTATCCGTGAGTCCAGTAGAGTTCGTGCAAGGCACCGCGATTGCCAGTGAGTATTGTGCACTGGTTGCAAACCAGACACATCCCTTCATAACGATCATGTTTCCCGATGGCAGTGGCATTCGTGAGAAAGATAATGCGCCATGTTACAAGGCCAGGAGTGTGATGGGATGGTTCAAGGAACGCAGTGGTGAGTTCCAACTGACGTGCAGGCCCCCAACTCACCAGATCTGAGCCCGATCGTACACATCAAGGATGTGATTGAGCGTGGCGTCAGAGTTCATCACTCCTCTCCGCAAAATGTATTCGAATTAGATAACATGTCTGTGCAGATGTTGTGTCATCTTCCTCCAGTAATCTTCAAAGGCCTCACAGCTTCCCTGCCATGACTTTTCGCTGCTGAGATCCGTGCCAAAGATGGTTATCATGTTCTGGGTGGCCAGTGTACGTATTGCTGTGTCGAGTCCTTGCGCCCACTCAGCCAGCATCCAACAACACATACGGATTACGTGGGCAACCGACCTCTCTACGGACAATAACAAGAGGCCACATTTCGCTATGCCACCGGAAGTATTTTGTTTTCTTTTTTGTTCCAATTAACTCCCGCCACAGAAGACTGCGATGTAATAAATTACATATGCAGTGCAAATCTGGGTATTTTGCTCGCATATAACGTTTAAGACAGGGATGTCCAGGCCGGCAGCTGTGGCCCAGCTGTTGTAGGAGCTTCAGTCCGGTACGGCGCTGCTGCTACGGTCGCAGGTTCGAATCCTGCCTCAGGCATGGGTGTGTGTGAGGTCCTTTGGTTAAGTTGGGTTTATGTGGTTCTAAGTTCTATGCGACTGATGACCTCAGATGTTATGTCCCACAGTAATCAGAGCCACATGTGGCCCACAAGTATCAGTGTGCCCGAAGAAGTAAGCATCTATCATTTCGGTTTGTGTAAAGTTATGACACACTGAAAGTTTCATTTTCAAGCACCTGGCGCACATCTTCCAACCCCACTTTTTTGTCAGCAGTTATGTGTTAAGTATATTATGTATGGCCCCAAAAATACTTATCTTCATCCACTGTGTTCTACGTAAGCTAAAAGGATGGACACCACTTGTTGAAGACAAGGAAGTAAATATACGACATAGATGATTTCAGATCGGCAGGTAAGTCACGGTGTTGTCTGATTACGGTTCTGAGCCTAACTTCTAGCACCAGCAAGAAGCTTTAGCGAGCATCACCTTATTTCCGTATTGTTCTCGCTTCCAGTGTAATTCAGATGGGTAAAGCACGGACAAAATAACATGTCGCCTGCGCAGAAACGCATAGTTGTCCTGAGTGCTGGGCTATTACATCCATTTCCTCCGAATGATTGTCACCTGTCTTTTGCTTACCCGCACACTTCGAACGTCTCGTTACTGCAGAGTATGGCAAGATTATCCACGCACAGCGTAGATGCACAGAAAGTTATTCATTACAATGGAATTGTGATTATATGCAATTCCAACACAGAACATTGACAACACAAACAAGGAAGCAAAAAGTCTCATTAATATCAATGTTTGAGAGGGTGGCAGCAACTGCTAGCTCTTCCAGTCGCAAAATAAGGAGCATAAAGATAGAGAAGGGGAATAATAATTAACACTATTCTGGTGTTTATTCTGCACATACACTTAACATGTTCGGGCCAAAAGAGACCGGATTTTTTTCGGCTTCCTGTAGAAACACTTTTAGAAATTTGCGTACCGAAATCTTAAACAAAGTTATAATTTGGGTAAATTAATGTATTAATCAATTAAACTGGATAATAGGATAATACAACAACACAATAATCGAATAGTATATTTACACTCTTGCCATTAAAATTGCTACACCACGAAGATGACGTGTGGCAGACTCAAAATTTAACCGACAGGAAGAAGATGCTGTGATATGCCAATGATTAGCTTTTCAGAACATTCACACAAGTTTGGCGCCGGTGGCGACACCTACAACGTGGTGACATGAGGAAAGTTTCCAACCGATTTCTCATACACAAACAGCAGCTGACCGGCGTTGACTGGTGGAACGTTGTTGTGATGCCTCGTGTAAGGAGGAGAAATGCGTACCATCACGTTTCCGACTTTGATAATGGTCGGATTGTAGCCTATCGCGATTGCGGTTTATCATATCGCGACGTTGCTCCTCGCGTTGGTCGAGATCCAATGACTGTTAGCAGAATATGGAATCGGTGGGTTCAGGATGGTAATACGGAACGCCGTGCTGGATCCCAACGACCTCGTATCAGTTGCAGTCGAGATGTCAGGCATCTTATCCGCATGGCTGTAAAGGTTCGTGCAGCCACGTCTCGATCCCTGAGTCAACAGATGGGGACGTTTGCAAGACAACAACCATCTGCACGAACAGTTTGACGACGTTTGCAGCAGCATGGACTATCAGCTTGGATACCATGGCTGCGATTACCCTTGACGCTGCATCACAGAGAGGAGCGCCTGCGATGGTATACTCAACGACGAACCTGGGTGCACGAATGGCAAAACGTCATTTTTTCGGATGAATCCAGGTTCTGTTTACAGCACCATGATGATCACATCCGTGTTTGGCGACATCGCGGCGAACGCACATTCGAAGCGTGTCTTCGTCATCGCCATACTGGTGTATAACCCGGCGTGATGATATGGGGTGCCATTGGTTATACGTCTCGGTCACCTCTTGTTCGCATTGACGGCACTTTGAACAGTGGACGTTACATTTCAGATGTGTTACGACCCGTGGCTCTAGCCTTCATTCGATCCCTGCGAAACCCTACGTTTCAGCAGGATAATGCACGACCGCATGTTGCAGGTCCTATACGGGCCTTTCTGGATACAGAAAATGTTCGACTGCTGGCCTGGCCAGCACATTCTCCAGATCTCTCACCAATTGAAAACGCCTGTTCAATGGTGGCAGAGCAACTGGCTCGTCACAATACGCCAGTCACTACTTTTGATGAACTGTGGTATCGTGTTGAAGCTGCATGGGTAGCTGTTCCTGTACACGCCATCCAAGCTCTGTTTGAATCGATGCCCAGGGGTATCAAAGCAGTTATTATGGCTAGAGGTGGTTGTTCTCGGTACTGATTTCCCAGAATCTATGCACCCAAATTGCGTGAAAATATAATCACATGTCAGTTATAGTACAATATATTTGTCCAATGAATACCCGTTTATCATCTTCATTTCTTCTTGGTGTAGCAATTTTAATGGCCAGTAGTGTATGTGTGCGCTGAGTTTACTACACTACGCCTAACTTTTACTAACAGTTTTTACATGTATATCTATGATGGTTCTTACAAGTGAATTTTTTACACTCCTGGATATGGAAAAAAGAACACATTGACACCGGTGTGTCAGACCCACCATACTTGCTCCGGACACTGCGAGAGGGCTGTACAAGCAATGATCACACGCACGGCACAGCGGACACACCAGGAACCGCGGTGTTGGCCGTCGAATGGCGCTAGCTGCGCAGCATTTGTGCACCGCCGCCGTCAGTGTCAGCCAGTTTGCCGTGGCATACGGAGCTCCATCGCAGTCTTTAACACTGGTAGCATGCCGCGACAGCGTGGACGTGAACCGTATGTGCAGTTGACGGACTTTGAGCGAGGGCGTATAGTGGGCATGCGGGAGGCCGGGTGGACGTACCGCCGAATTGCTCAACACGTGGGGCGTGAGGTCTCCACAGTACATCGATGTTGTCGCCAGTGGTCGGCGGAAGGTGCACGTGCCCGTCGACCTGGGACCGGACCGCAGCGACGCACGGATGCACGCCAAGACCGTAGGATCCTACGCAGTGCCGTAGGGGACCGCACCGCCATTTCCCAGCAAATTAGGGACACTGTTGCTCCTGGGGTATCGGCTAGGACCATTCGCAACCGTCTCCATGAAGCTGGGCTACGGTCCCGCACACCGTTAGGCCGTCTTCCGCTCACGCCCCAACATCGTGCAGCCCGCCTCCAGTGGTGTCGCGACAGGCGTGAATGGAGGGACGAATGGAGACGTGTCGTCTTCAGCGATGAGAGTCGCTTCTGCCTTGGTGCCAATGATGGTCGTATGCGTGTTTGGCGCCGTGCAGGTGAGCGCCACAATCAGGACTGCATACGACCGAGGCACACAGGGCCAACACCCGGCATCATGGTGTGGGGAGCGATCTCCTACACTGGCCGTACACCACTGGTGATCGTCGAGGGGACACTGAATAGTGCACGGTACATCCAAACCGTCATCGAACCCATCATTCTACCATTCCTAGACCGGCAAGGGAACTTGCTGTTCCAACAGGACAATGCACGTCCGCATGTATCTCGTGCCACCCAACGTGCTCTAGAAGGTGTAAGTCAACTACCCTGACCAGCAAGATCTCCGGATCTGTCCCCCATGGAGCATGTTTGGGACTGGATGAAGCGTCGTCTCACGCGGTCTGCACGTCCAGCACGAACGCTGGTCCAACTGAGGCGCCAGGTGGAATTGGCATGGCAAGCCATTCCACAGGACTACATCCAGCATCTCTACGATCGTCTCCATGGGAGAATAGGAGCCTGCATTGCTGCGAAAGGTGGATATACACTGTACTAGTGCTGACATTGTGCATGCGCATGCTCTGTTGCCTGTGTCTATGTTCCTGTGGTTCTGTCAGTGTGATCATGTGATGTATCTGACCCCAGGAATGTGTCAATAAAGTTTCCCCTTCCTGGGACAATGAATTCACGGTGTTCTTATTTCAATTTCCAGGAGTGTACACTTAACATATTTCACTGAACTTTTTTTATCAGTTTTACCACATAGATGATATCTGCCTCTCTTCTCAGTCCCAGGATCGTTTTCTTACGAAGTGGACGATACAGATGCAAACGATGTTCTTCTCCCTACAGCTTCTCCTGCAGCATTTCTTCTTGGAAGATGTCCACGTGTCTTCATGCCTCCATCAATTACATGTTCGCTAAGAATTTCTAGAAATATTCTTATTTCTGTAGAGTGTTAGCTTTCCTTTGGGCGGGGGGGGGGGGGGGGGTAAGTTGCCTTGTACAGGGCGCAAGAGCTCTTGCGCCCTGTACGTATGTGATGATATTTGAAAACAATAATAGGCCTCCTGTTTCTCTTGTTTTTTACTGTACAATTCAGCACCATCTTGTGTAGTGTTGTAGTCTAAAATAATTTGAGATTTTCTCATAGTACCATCACTGATTTTTGTATCATGATGTAGAGTTCTTTCCACATTTGTTTTTCTTTGGGATGTATCATACAAGCATTCTGTCATTTGCTGTAGTTGCCGTGGGATCGAAAGCTTCTTTCTTCGCACAGTTCTCTTCATTAGAATTTTTTCCAGCTAGTAGGAAGCGAAAACGTGGTCGCAAGTCGTGTTATGCTCTTTAAAGCCATAAAGCTAGTCAATTATAAAGCTTGGACCTTGGTTCTTTCTCGGGGCACCAAGTGACTGAATAATCCAGTCATAACTTGTTTCTTTGTTACAAAATACCTAAAATTTGATGCCATATTTTGCCGGTTTACTAGGCATATTCTGGAGGAAAGGGCAGTTTCCCCTGAATGCAACAAGTATTTCGTCTAATGTAACAAACATATTGGGATTGTATAATAATTTAATTTCCCGCACAGATCCTTTATAAACAGTTTTTGATGTTGCTGAGCATCAATCATACAATAATTTTTTTTAATGAACACACCGCCATTTGACTGTATCGTTGTTTATTTAATTACGACTCAGGTTTCGTACTGTTCTGCTATTTTCAAGTGAAGCTTATGTCATTAACACATATTGCAGAACATCAAATTAAAAATTGGCCAGAAATTAAGAAAATTATTCGCTCCTCACAAAACGCCAGATGTAAAACCATCAACTGATCTACTTACAAGATGATGGTTTTACATAATGCATTTTGTGGGGAGGAATATTTTCTTAATTTATGTCCAATTTTGAGCTTGATGTCCTGCAACATGTGTTAATAACGTAAACTTCGCCTGAAAATGGTATTAAAGACTGAAACCTGGGTCATAATTAAAAAACATCAATACAACCAAATGGCGGAGTGTTCATTTAAAAAAAAAGATCCTTTATAGGTGCAAACTTATCTTGTTCACGTCTTTGTATTTTTGTCTCACGGTCATCTTTTTTGAATGTTTCTACTGACATTGTATCTCTGAAAACTGGCCACTTTTGTATTCATTCTATAAACTAGATACATTATTGACTTATAAAGTACTGCAACAACAGACCTATGTAAGCATCTAGGTAAAGAACATCTAAATTTTCCCTCCTATATCCATATTAGCACATTCATTCACCATTAGAATGGCTGACTATGTTTTCAATTGACAGAGGAAGGAATAACTTGAAGGGTGAATACTGATTTAATTTGTAATGCGAGAAGTGGAATATTCTGTTGGCCTTGGAGTCAGGTGAACTATATTACATGCCGCGTTTCAGTCTCTCATTCAGTTGATCTATCCTTTGGCATCATAATTGCACTGCTTACCGTAAAATAAAGAACTACGTTCCGAAACTCCTTCATCACCATCAGATGTGTTCATCAGTATGCCTGCCACTTCATCATCTTGAAAAGAGGTCGTTATCATGGGAAAAATCTTAAAAATATATGAACTGTAAAGGTAGAAACCTAGTGACCTGAGTAGAATTAATCACTTTAAAAACTTATTTGGTTAAATGGACAAACAATACCACGCCCTCACTTTTGCCTCGTTTCCACAAAAACAGACATTCTGTTATTCAGACCAACAATATCTTAATTTTTTTATACTCACATTACTGCACACATAAACGTTCTATTCTTGATAAATTGAATACTGTCAGAATCTGCATTAATATTGAAGGATAAAATACACAGTCTCTAAAAAGACCCGAACAGTTTGAGAAAACACTGTTTCTGTGGACGCGAAATTACAGCTCCAAAATAATTCTTTTTTCTGTAAGAATATACTTCGCTAAGGAGCAAACAAAATCAGTGAAGGAAATTTTTTAAAATCAAATATTTTCAAAATTGTAGACCTTCAAAAATGCTTGTGAAGATTAAAAGCATATCTCAACGCTTCAGTACTTTCGAAGGATTTGAAAGAGTGAGAAGAAAATTTTACCTTTAGGTAATAATGTCCCCCATGAACCATGGACTTTGCCATTGGTGGGGAGGTTTGCGTGCCTCAGCGATACAAATAGCCGTATCGTAGGTGCAACCACAACGGACGAGTACCTGTTGAGAGGCCAGACAAACGTGTGGTTCCTGAAGAGGGGCAGCAGTTGCAAGGGCAGTAGTTGCAAGGGCGATAGTCTGGATGACTGACTGATCTGGCCTTGTAACAATAACCAAAACGACCTTGTTGTGCTGGTACTTCGAACGGATGAAAGGGAGGGGAAACTACAGCCGTAATCTTTCCCGAGGGCATGCAGCTTTACTGTATGATTAAATGATGATGGCGTCCTCTTGGGTAAAATATTTCAGAGGTAAAATAGCCCCCCATTCGGATCTCCAGGCGGGGACTACTCAAGAGGATGTCGTTATCAGGAGAAAGAAAACTGGCGTTCTACGGATCGGAGAGTGGAATGTCAGATCCCTTAATCGGGCAGGTAGGTTAGAAAATTTAAAAGGAAAATGGATAGGTTAAACTTAGATATAGTGGGAATCAGTGAAGTTCGGTAGCAGGAGGAACAAGACTTCTGGTCAGGTGAATACAGGGTTATAAACATAAAATCAAATAGGGGTAATGCAGGAGTAGGTTTAATAATGAATAGGAGAGTAGGAATGCGGGTAAGCTACTACAAACAGCATAGTGAACGCGTTATTGTGCCCAAGATAGATACGAAGCCCACACCTACTACAGTAGTACAAGTTTATAAGCCAACTAGCTCTGCATATGACGAAAAAATTGAGGAAATGTATGATGAAATAAAAGAAATTATTCAGATAGTAAAGGGAGAAGAAAATTTAATAGTCATGGGTGACTGGAATTCGAGTGTAGGAAAAGGGAGAGAAGGAAACGTAGTAGGTGAATATGGATTGGGGCTAAGAAATGAAAGAGGATGCCACCTGGTAGAATTTTGCACAGAGCACAACATAATCATAGCTAACACTTGGTTTCAGAATCATGAAAGAAGGTTGTATACATGGAAGAACCCTGGAGATACTAAAAGGTATCAGATAGATTATATAATGGTAAGACAGAGTTTTAGGAACCAGGTTTTAAACTGTAAGACATTTCCAGGGGCAGATGTGAACTCTGACCACAATCTATTGGTTATGACCTGTAGATTAAAACTGAAGAAACTGCAAACAGGTGGGAATTTAAGGAGATGGGACCTGGATAAACTGAAAGAACCAGAGGCTGTACAGAGTTTCAGGGAGAGCATAAGGGAACAATTGACAGGAATGGGGGAAAGAAATACAGTAGAAGATGAATGGGTAGCTCTGAGGGATGTTGTAGTGAAGGCAGTAGAGGATCAAGTAGGTAAAAAGACGAGGGCTAGTAGAAATCGTTGGGTAACAGAAGAAATACTGAATTTAATTGATGAAAGGAGAAAATTAAAAGTGCAGTAAAAGAAGCAGGCAAAAAGGAATACAAACGTCACAAGGGCGATGTACTTGAGGACAATATTATGGAAATGGAAGAGGATGTAGATGAAGATGAAATGGGAGATACGATACTGCGTGAAGAGTTTGACAGAGCTCTGAAAGACATGAGTCGAAACAAGGCCCCGGGAGTAGACAACATTCCATTGGAACTACTGACGGCCTTGGGAGAGCCAGTCCTGACAAAAGTCTACCATCTGGTGAGCAAGATATATGAAACAGGCGAAATACCCTCAGACTTCAAGAAGAATATAATAATTCCAGTTCCAAAGAAAGCAGGTGTTGACAGATGTGAAAATTACCGAACAATCAGTTTAATAAGCCACAGCTGCAAAATACTAGCACGAATTCTTTACAGACGAATGGAAAAACTAGTAGAAGCCGACCTCGGGGAAGATCAGTTTGGATTCCGTAGAAACACTGGAACACGTGAGGCAATACTGATCTTACGACTTATCTTAGAAGATAGATTAAGGAAAGGCAAACCTACGTTTCTAGCATTTGTAGACTTAGAGAAAGCTTTTGACAATGTTGACTGGAATACTCTCTTTTAAATTCCAAAGGTGGCAGGGGTAAAATACAGGGAGCGAAAGGCTATTTACTATTTGTATAGAAACCAGATGGCAGTTATAAGAGTCGAGGGACACGAAAGGGAAGTAGTGGTTGGGAAGGGAGTAAGACAGGGTTGTAGCCTCTCCCCGATGTTATTCAATCCGTATGTTGAGCAAGCAGTAAAGGAAACAAAATAAAAATTCAGAGTAGGTATTAAAAACCATGGAGAAGAAATAAATACTTTGAGACTTGACGATGACATTGCAATTCTGTCAGAGACAGCAAAGGACTTGGAAGAGCAGTTGAATGGAATGGACGGTATCTTGAATGGAGGATATAAGACGAACATCAACAAAAGCAAAACAAGGATAATGGAATGTAGTCGAATTAAATCGGGTGATGCTGCGGGAATTAGATTAGGAAATGAGACACTTAAAGTAGTAAAGGAGTTTTGCTATTTGGGGAGCAAAATAACTGATGATGGTCGAAGTAGAGAGGATATAAATTATAGACTGGCAATGGCAAGGAAAGCGTTTCTGAAGAAGAGAAATTTGTTAACATCGAGTATAGATTTAAGTGTCAGGAAGTCATTTCTGAAAGTATTTGTATGGAGTGTAGCCATGAATGGAAGTGAAACATGGACGATAAATAGTTTGGACAAGAAGAGAATAGAAGCTTTCGAAATGTGGTGCTACAGAAGAATGCTGAAGATTAGATGGGTAGATCACATAACTAATGAGGAAGTACTGAATAGGATTGGGGAGAAGATAAGTTTGTGGCACAACTTGACCAGAAGAAGGGATCGGTTGGTAGGACATGTTCTGAGGCATCAAGGGCTCACCAATTTATTATTGGAGGGCTGCGTGGAGGGTAAAAATCGTAGAGGGAGACCAAGAGATGAATACACTAAGCAGATTCAGAAGGATGTAGGTTGCAGTAGGTACTGGGAGATGAAGAGGCTTGCACAGGATAGAGTAGCATGGAGAGCTGCATCAAACCAGTCTCAGGACTGAAGACCACAACAACAACAGGTAATAATTCCGAAGAGATTTTCCAGTACAATGACATGTAATTTCCACGTGACACATTTTTTTTGTTTTATATGGCATCACTGCTAGCGACATTGTACGGTAAGTTATATTTTCACCAATTTTTTGTTTTATAAAATTTCCTTTTGGCAGCGAGTGGTCGGACTTGTTTCGCTTTGGTTGATCCTTGTGTGGTTATATCTTTTTGGTTTTCTAGCGAGAAACTATTAACATTGTACTGGAAAAAATACATGGCCTGCTGACAGGTAATGCTTCCGAACTTTCTATGTGAAAACTGCTAAAGTTTTTTGATAAAACAAACGGTATTAACATTCGAAATGTTTATTCTTCGAGTGTACGTATTTGCAGCCCTTTGCCGCTAAACGGATTCGCATTGTGTTGATGCGCGTTCTTAGGCCAGCCTGTGTGACTGATCGGTTCTAGGCGCTTCAGTCTGGAACCACGCGACCGCTGCTGTCGCAGGTTAGAATCCTGCCTCGGGCATGGATGTGGGTGATGTCCTTAGGTTAGTTAGGTTTAAGTAGTTCTAAGTTCTAGGGGACTGATGACCTCAGATGTAAAGTCCCATAGTGCTCAGAGCCATTTGAACCATATTTTTGCGCATACTTTGGTTAATCTGCCTGTGTACTGTTGATCCAGACTGCTGCGCTATATCCTGTCACGGTGCACACAAATCTGTGAGCACAAGTTCTTAGTGTTGGTGCTGATGAACCACATGTGGAAACACAAATTCCTGCAGGATGCCGTTTCTAGTCCATCTAAGTGGCAGTTCTCAGTAACTGCTCGTTAAAGTTGAGCGTCCAGTCAAGATTGACCCCTAGATATCATGACTTCTATTATCCCTCATCCGTTTCTCCTCGAAATATGTCTTTATTTCCTTATTGACGAGGTTTTACGAATTTCTGAATTTTTATCTGTGTTCTAAATATGTGTGCATGTATTTTTAAAGAAAAAAGTTTTCTCGAGTGAAGTGCTACTAGCCGTACGATAAATAAATCTCTTAATTTGCATAAATCATTTAGAGCGACCACGGAAACTATAAATTTGACTGGAGGATTGGAACCGCCGTCTTCCAAAAGCGGGTCGCCTGGCTCCTTCACAACTGCGCCACCTCACTATGTAGCTGCGGTTTGAGGAGCTGACGGTGTAGGAACAATGACGAGGTGAAAAAAGCGTTCCATATTTGTAACTAAAATACACAGTTAAGAAAAAAATTGTTTTCTTGTAGCATATTGAAATCTTCCATTAATATTTCTGGAGCGATGTATAGCTGCATGGCGATTTTTTCACTTTTGTACATCACTTCCTGTCCCAGTCGCTTCTGCTGCACGGGAAGAACGACTGCTTGCAAGTCACCGACGAGCTAGAATTTCTCTTATCCTGTTTTCTACATCTACTCTTCGTGACTACTCTGCAACGCGCACTTCAATGCCTGTCACAGGTTTAATCACACCACTTTCAAACTATTTCTCTACCGTTCCACTCTTAACAACACTTGGGGAAGTTAACACTTAAATCTTCCTGTACGACTCTGATTTCTCTTATTTAATTATTATGATCGTTTGTCCCTATGTAGGTTGAAGACAATAAAATATTTACATTTTCAGGGGAGAAAGTTTATGATTGAAATTTCGTGAAAAGGCCTCGCTCAACGCAAAACGACTTTGTTGTAATGACTGCTATCCCAGTTCGCTCAAGCGTAGTGCAGGCATAGCTGACGTGTTGCATTTACGAAATCTCCTCCCAACAAAATGTATTATTCGTGTCCACATAACATTATTTCTGTGATCGTTCAAACTTGAAATTTGTGTGAATTATCGTGTAACCGAAATTTAATAGATTTCTTCTGTACTCACGCGGATGACCTCACATTTTTCATTATTGAGGGGCAACTGCCACTTTCCGTAACGTACAGATACCTTGCCTAAGTCATTTTGCAATTACTTTTGATATTATGATGACTTTACTAGACGACAAACGACGGTACCTTCTGCAAACAATGTAAGACAGCTGCTCAGATTGTCTCCTAAATCGTTTACATAGATTAGGAACAGCCGAAGTACTAAATCAGTTCCATGGGGAGTGCCAAATGTCACTTCTGATTTACTCGACGGCTAAGTACTGTGACATTTCTGACAGGAAATCACTCATCCTTTGTGGCCTTTTAGCGAAATACACGTAGGAAGAAGCAATAATTGCATTTCCTGTGGCTTTTACGACGGATTAGCTGCGGAAATGATTCTCGGGCGAGACGTGGGAGGTCCATTTGAGTTCTGCACAGCCTTTCATCAGTACAACTGCCACACATATTCAGTTCTGACGAAGAGTGCGTTTGTCGCAACAAGTGATGTCGGTCTGTTGCACCGATGAAACAGCGTGGGGACTTCACAACGACATGCCAGAGAACCATTTCTACAGATGAGATATTGGTTCACTCTTCTAGGAATGCGTGCTCCCAGAACCATAACAGTAAAGTACAAAGTGATACGAGACGCCTCTGTTGCAGCGTCTGACACTAGAACTGGGTGACCATCTATGTAATACTTCTGTGCTTACTAAACGAATGTGGGACGTAAAGAGTTGCTCTTTTTTGAACTACCTCTATTGCCTCTATCAGCCCTGTCTGACACAAATCCTAGACTGACGAGTAGAATTCAAGTATCGGTGGAACAAGCATTCAGTAAACCACCTCCTGCGTGGCTCGACTACAGTTTCTGATGATACATCCATTGTTACTGCCATTAATTTTATGTAAGTTGTTTTAATATAAATAGGTCACTTCACCTACTCTCAGGTATCCAGGAAGTGTGACTGCTACCAGTGATTGTTCAGTAATCATGTACTTAGACAATAAAGGGCTATCTGCCAAATTATGCACAATGTGTAAGATATGCTTATGTTAATTGTTTTCTTGTAGTATGTGTCCACACTCTCCATAAATTTTTAAAGGATATTTTGCTTTCAGCTGTTAGAATTTTATTTTGTGATTGCAGCTGCAGCATTAAACCAGTTTCAAGCATAAGATTTTAACATATTGGTTTATGTTAGGCAGAGATAATTAATATTCATCCTCCACTTATCTCCCGTCACTATCGTCGTTCTTTGTTGAGTATGTGGGACTAGAATCTTTGCTGGACAAGTATTCTTTTAACTAACGGAAAAATGTAACATGTGCATTCGACATACAGTCATAAGCATCTCATCAGAATTTAACATTACCCCATTCAAATCAATACACTATTTTCCATCTATTATATGAACATTTTCACATTGCAGATATGATGAAATCTCCTGCTTTTCCTGCTCCTTAGAGTGTCCACATCAGTCGCACAGCATGCCTCACCCTGTACGGTCCTAAATATATTGCAAAAAATTTGTGACTTAATGACTGTCATTTACTTTACAATTAAGTGATCTTATTAACACGTTTTGACCTACTGTTACAGGCTTTGCTACTTCCCTGAGCTTATCATTCCTCTTGCGTCAGTTAGCAGCATTCCTAATGTTCCTAAACACTAGTTGCGCAACTTCACCATGTATCAACTTGGTATTTCTTGAAAATGCTATTAAAAAGGTGTGCTGAAGAGTAACGCCTCCGTTAAAAGTTTGTAATGCGATCAGCAACAGCCATTAAACTTGACAATGAATAGAAGTAAAATGAACCGCAAGACAGCTGTAATTGGTGATCTCTTTAGCGACAGAACCGGTTTCGTAGCATTAGAACAGAATCTTCAAATGAAAACAGTGTCACATTAACGCAGCAAGATGCCCCCATCGTTTGTAGTAAAAAATCAAACCCCATAAGAGGGTATTTGAGTGATTCCAACTGTGACTGACTGATATTCACAGAATGCTATGTTTTCTCGTTTTGTAAAATGCACTGTTTTACATTTCTGTATATTTAAAGTAAGTTGCCAATCTTTGCATCTCTTTGAAATATTACCAAGGTCTGGCTGAATATTTGTACAGCTTAGTTCAGACCGCACTTCATTGCAGGTAACAACATCATCTGAAAAAAAGTCTGAAGTTACTATTAGTACTGTCCGCAAGGTGATAATTACACAGTATGATACTCAACACACTTCCATGGGCTAAGCAGAAGCTACTTCTACATCTGCCGATGACTCTTCTTTCAACGTAACGTGCTTCGTCCTCCTTTCCAAGAAATCTTCAGTCTAGTAATAAATTCCACTTGATACCAGATACGATCGTACTTTTGAGACTGAGCGTAGGTTACGTACGGAGTCAAATGCTTTTCGGAAATCGAGAAATACTACCTGCCTGTCTTGATCCACGTCGTTCAGGATTCCAGTTGAGTTTCACATGATCTCTGTTTCGAAGTCCATGTTGGTTGGCATGGGGGAGGTCGATCTGCTTGAAATACTATACGTAGAATATATTCTAGTATTTCATAACAACGGACATCATGGTGCATGATGAGAGAAAGTTTTAATTTTGACCTTTTGACGGGGCATGCATATCCATTTTCAAAAGCAGCGTTTTTCATGAAGCTTGGGAAAACCCTTCCTGGCAACAAAGTGACAAAGCTTAAATAAACATGCCAAACCGATTAGTCAGGAATGAAAAAAAAAAAAAACGCGTGCGTACACCCTCACCTCTGTTCTTGGATAAAATATCTTTTCTTGCCCAATGGAGTGGCAGAATGGCGAAGTTATTATGATCTTCCAGTTTAGCGTTTAAGTGTTTCCGTGTTGCTTCCTTGTCTCACTCCATAGCAATATTTTCAGGGAAGTCGCCATAAAATTACTAGAAGCGACATGCCGCAAGCACATGATAATGATGTTGTTTTCCTTGACATCATCCTCAGTCTCACGATTCAACCATAGAGGAGATGTCGAAAGTGCATCAGAACGATGATGTCGTGACTGGGCGTGTAAACAATTGTGAAATTAAACTCGTGAAGATACAATACCCACCTTGCCCACCTTGCACTCACTAAATATGTATCTGCTCCTTGCGGTTGGCATAAACATTGGTCATCTGCCCTAATAAGTAACATCTAAATTTCACAAAGCAGCTTCGATGTCAGCTAATGAACAGTTGCGTTCAAACTGCATAGAACCCTGCTAGCTGAAACTATAGTGTGACTCTTCACCATTCCATCTATACCTATACTGAAATAGCTCAGCATAACTACGTCTTAACTACCTGAACTTTAACAAAAATCCATACTCAGATGTAGATGTGAAATGAGAGGGCTCTCTGAAACAACTTGATCTTTACTCTCAAATTCTGTTTGTGCTCGTGCATCTCATTCCCTAGTAGTACCTTTCCCATCATAGCACGCTAATGTGATACAGAACAAATACACACCACTTTTGTAAAATTAATCAGCCTCAGAAATTCTGCCTTGTTTTAGGAATAGGAAAGTATCTAATTGCTTCTGACTGTATCAAATAACATCTTTGGCGCTGTGAGAAAGTGCCCTGGAAATTATACTTATTCTAACTTTTTACACCAAATTCTTTGAAGACGCCTAACAAATTGTCCAAAACCTCATTGTACTTACCTCAACTGTCTTCTGAAATCAATACATCATCAACATCTCCTCTCTACGGCTAGTGGAAAAATGATATTGAAACCTATGGTGAATGTAGCTGAACTGACATCCAACCCGAAAGGTAACTTGTTGAACTGATAACTTAAACATACAGTGAACTTTCGACATCAAGCATGCAGCTCAAAAAACCTAGAACTCTGCGAGAACAGTCTATGAAGTCTCTACGTTTCCGACCGGCCGCCGTGTCATCCTCAGACCACAGGCGTCACCGGATTCTGATATGGAGTAGCATACGGTCAGCACACCGCTCTCCCGGCCGTATGCCAGTTTCCGAAACCGGAGCCACTACTTCTCAATCAAGTAACTCCTCAGTTTGCCTCATACCGGTTGAGTGCACCCCGCTTGCCAACAGCGCTCGGCAGACTGCATGGTCACCTATTCAAGTGCTAGCCCAGCTCGACAGTGCTTAACTTCGGTGCTCTGCCAGTACCGGTGTTACCATTGCGGAAAGGCCGTTGGCCAGGTATGCAGCTCAATCTGTTAAAAACTTTCTTGAAGATCTATAGATGGCAGGAGCTTAAGACAGTGGAGTTTCTGGATAACTCTTCTCTGTAAACGGCTATAAGTTTCTCACAAAGTTACTGTATTAATTTGCCTGGAATCCAACACCAACCTATTGCTGATTCCCTTCTTTGGAAAAACTAGCAAGGCACCATTGTAGGACCTAACAGCAGTTTCAGTCACCCCTTGCTGCAGCATCTTTTCTATTTCTGCCTCAAACTCTTCCTAGTAGGTTACTGCTATAGTATTTAGTGCAAAAGTGACTCTCTGTATCTCTTTTAACTTTAAATTGATATGAAAAGCCCTCCATCATACTAGTACATTGAGAAAACACATTCAGAATGACACTGCAGCACCACAAACAAACTTCGTTTCACTTTCATCTGCCTTGTCGACACCGGCAACCCGATTCTGCATTTCTTGATTAGCAAACATGTGTTTGGCAATCTAGTAATAGAATATGCGTTAGCCATACTCCGATTCACAACAGATTTCGCCCCAAAAATCAGTGTAGACCTGGAGAGAAACTGAAAACAGCGCTTCAAACTATTTTCTTTAATAGCACGTTTACAAAACTCCAGTTCCACTTCAATATCATTACAACCCCAGTTCCTCACTGTTTAGTGCAGGGTCAAGAATCAGTTCGCAGTATAACGTCAGTCGACGATCTACGCACAGCCACGAAATTAACAGAGAACCTCTTGTTGTTGTTGACCAGAGACTGCTCTCCATGCTAATCTCTCCTGTGCAGGCTTCTTCATCTCTCAGTACTCACTGCAACCTACATCCTTCTGAATCGGTTTACTGTATTCATCTCTTCGCCTCCCTCTGCGATTTTTAACTTCCACGCTGCCCTTCAATACTAAATTGGTGATCCCTAGATACTTCAGAATATGTCCTACCAACCTATCCCTTCTTCTAATCAAGTTGTGCCACAAACTCCTCTTCTCCCCAATTCTATTCAATACCTCCTCATTAGTTATGTGATCTACCCATCTAATCTTCAGCATTCTTCTGCAGAACAACATTTAGAAAGCTTCTATTCTCTTCTTGTCCAAACTATTTATCGTCCATGTTTCACTTCCATACATGGCTACACTCCATACAGGTACTTCCAGAAACGACTTCCTGACTCTTAATGGCTCTGAGCACTATGGGACTTAACATCTATGGTCATCAGTCCCCTAGAACTTAGAACTACTTAAACCTAACTAACCTAAGGACAGCACACAACACCCAGCCATCACGAGGCAGAGAAAATCCCTGACCCCGCCGGGAATCGAACCCGGGAACCCGGGCGTGGGAAGCGAGAACGCTACCGCACGACCATGAGATGCGGGTCCTGACTCTTAATTCTATATTCGATGTTAACGGATTTCTCTTCTTCAGAACGCTTTCCTTGCCATTGCCAGTCTACATTTGATACCCTCTCTACTTCGACCATCATCAGTTATTTTGGTCCCCAAATAGCAAAACTCCTTTGCTACTTTAAGTGTCTCATTTCCTAATCTAATTCCCTCAGCATCATCCGATTTAATTCGACTACATTCCATTATCCTCGTCTTGCTTTTATTGATGTTCATCTTATATCCTTCTTTCAAGACACTGCCCATTCTGTTCAGCTGCTCTTCCAGGTCCTTTGCGGTCTCTGACTGAATTTCAATATCATCGGCGAGTCTCAAAGTTTTTATTTCTTCTCCATGGCTTTTAATACCTAATCCGAATTTTTCTTTTGTTTCCTTTACTGCTTGCACAATATACAGATTGAATAACATCGGGGAGAGGCTACAACCCTGCCTCACTCCCATCCCAACCACTGCTTCCCTTTCATGCACCTCGACTCTTATAACTGCCATCTGGTTTCTGTACAAATTTTAAATAGCCTTTCGCTTGCCTTTAAAACATAAGAAACAATAAAAGCAGGCGATAAAACGGTGATTGTAAAACGAAGGAAAATTGTGGAAAGTTAAAATATAAAACAACGGGTGGGCGTCGCTAATAAAATACACAGGAATCACACAGGTAAAACAGTAGGCAGACAATTAAAAAACGCGGTGACAGTCTGGTTTCTGTTCGCAAGAGATATAGAAATCACACCCAGCGACAGCATGATGTCCGTTCGCAACACTTCGGAAAAGACACACAACACTTAACATTCACTGTAAACACTGCACTAAAAAGTCGGCACGAAGGGGTGACCTGGACAGATGAGGGCGGAAAAAGGGGGAGGAAAGGAAAAACGAAAGGGGGAGGGGGGTCTTGCGGGTGTTTCACGTTTTTAGTAAACCAGTGTATCTTGCAAATAAATGAGAACTTTGCGTGTAGGTGCTACTCTGATGTTAAGATATTGGCACAGAAGAGCAAGTAATGGAGTGTAGAAAGTTGATTTTCGTCCTTTGTAATGGTCATATTACGGGAGTATAAAACGTGTTCCAAATCTGTGCAACAGACTGACGCTATACGTTTGAGATACACAGTGGAGATGTAGCGCCGCTAGCGCTTTCTTGCAGTTTCTGCGAGTGCCAACACGTGGAAGTGTCGCCCCCTTGTGCAGGCAGCCCGCAGCGCAACCCCCTGCCTCCCGCCTTTGCATAACAAGGCGATGCGAGCGGCGGTTTGCGGCCTGGAAAGTGCGGGGCGTTTATCGGGCGGCGGTCGCTGTCTGCCGAAGGCGGCGTTTATACGCGGCGCGCCCAACACTAAGTGATTCATTGGGGTCGGCCGGCGCGAGTTACAACAAAAGATACCGCCATGAAATACGGCGCCCGTGCCTCGATAAATCCTCCCTCCTCTCAGAATAAGGAAGGCCTGCGCGGAAGAAGGCGGCGCTCGTCTGCCGCCGCTTATGCACACCATACGTGGACCAGTCGTGTAAACGTATTCCGTTTCTTGTAAGTTTACCGAGTTTCGTGGTTGATTCTATTTCTCGTTTATGTTTACAATCAATTTCACTTATTTCCGTAAAACGTAAGTAGCTATATCGTTTACGTCACTGACTCAGTTTCTCTCACATTTGTAATTTCTATTCAGATCTGACTGAAACACGAGTCTGCTTTCAGTTTACTTAAAAATGATGCAGTGCCAGCATTAAAATGAAAATCATATAGAAATCGTACAAAAAATATAACGTACCATTTCACGTTCTTCTTCTATTAAAGACGTTTCAGAAGTTCACAAAGTAACTACTTAAGTTCTTCGTGAACAAGGATTCTACCAATGCACGTAGTAAGACGCAGCGGTATGACAAAAGTATGGAAACACCAAAAGCAATTTTTTTTTGGTCGTCAGTCTTCTGCCTGCTTTGATGCCATCCGCCACGAATTCCTCTCCTGTGCCAACCTCTTCGTCTCAGAGTAGCACTTCCAACATATGTCCTCAATTATTTGCTGGATATATTCCAAAGTCTGTCTTCCTCTACAGTTTTTTCCTTTCATAGCTCCCTCTAGTACCATGAAAGTCATTCCCTTATGTGTTAACTGATGTCCTATCATCCTGTCCCTTCTCCAATCAGTGTTTTCCACGTACTTCTTTCCCCTCCGACTCTGCGTAGACCCTCCTCATTCGTTAACTTATCAGTCCACGTAATTTTCAACATTCGTCTGTAGCACATTGCCATGGCTTAATAGGAGTACGAAAATCTTTGGGCATTCCATATACAGGGTGAGTCACCTAACGTTACCGCTGGATATATTTCGTAAACCACATCAAATACTGACGAATCGATTCCACAGACCGAACGTGAGGAGAGGGGCTAGTGTAATTGGTTAATAGAAACCATACAAAAATGCACGGAAGTATGTTTTTTAACACAAACCTACGTTTTTTTAAATGGAACCACGTTGGTTTTGTTAGAACATCTGAACACATAAACAAATACGTAATCAGTGCCGTTTGTTGCATTGTAAAATGTTAATTACATCCGGAGATATTGTAACCTAAAGTTGACGCTTGAAACCTCGGACGTTCAGTTGCGTGTTGTAACAAACACGGGTCACGGTCGGCGAGCAGCATCTACAGGGACATGTTTACGATGACGACCGTGTTTACGAGTGTGGCTGTAGTGCACTGTTGTGGTTTGGTCTAGCTGTCGCAGTGTCCGCATGTAGCGCTTGCTGCAATTGTTATTCTGCATTCGTCGCCGCACGCAGACCAACTGTAGTACACCGTGTTACCAGACGTCTGTGATAGTGTAGTGTTGTAGGAACTGTGACCATGGTGTATTCGAACTCTGAAAAGGCGGAGATGATACTCATCCTTGGCGAGTGTCGAAGAAATGCAGCTGAAGCCTGCAGGGTGTATGCAGAACGGTACCCGGACAGAGAGATCCAACGTGCCGCACATTGCAAAACATCTACCGCCAACTATATGCAACAGGTATGGTCGTAGCACGCAAACGGGTCCGTAACAGGCCCGTCACAGGAGAAGCGGGAGCAGTTGGTGTGTTAGCTGTTGTTGCCATGAACCCACACATGAGTACACGGGACATTGCGAGAGCCGGTGGACTGAGTCAAAGTAGTGTCATGCGCATACTGCATCGTCACCGCTTTCACCCGTTTCATGAGTCGCTACATCAGCAACTACATGGTGATGACTTTAATCATCGAGTGCAATTCTGTCAATGGGCATTAACAGAGAATGCGTTGCAGTTCTACCTGTTTACCGATGAAGCGGGTTTCACAAACCACGGGACAGTGAATCTACGGAACATGCATTACTGGTCCGTGGACAATCCTCGCTGGCTCAGACAGGTAGAGCGACAGCGACCGTGGACTGTAAATGTATGGTGCGGAATCATTGGCGACCACGTCAATGGTCCTCACTTCATTTCAGGGGCCCAAACAGCTGCAACATACATCGCGTTTCTACAGAATGATCTGCCAACGTTGCTCGAAAATGTCCCACTGGAGACGCGTAGACGTATGTGGTATCAGCATGATGGTGCACCTGCACATTCCGCAATTAACACTAGGCTGACCCTTGACAGGATGTTCGACGGGTGTTTCATAGGACGTGGAGGACGCATAAATTGGCCAGCCCGTTCTCCTGATCTTACACCTCTGGACTTCTTTCTGTGGGGTACGTTAAAGGAGAATGTGTAACGTGATGTGCCTACAACCCTAGAGGATATGAAACAACGTATTGTGGCAGCCTGCGGCGACATTACACCAGATGTACTGCGGCGTGTACGACATTCATTGCGCCAGAGATTGCAATTGTGTGCAGCAAATGATGGCCACCACATTGAACATCTATTGGCCTGACATGTCGGGACACACTCTATTCCACTCCGTAATTGAAAATGGAAACCACGTGTGTACGTGTACCTCACCCCTCATGGTAATGTACATGAGCGTCAGTGAAAAAGGCCAATAAAAAGGTGTTAGCATGTGGACGTAATGTGCTGTTCCAGTCTCTTCTGTACCTAAGGTCCATCACCGTTCCCTTTGGATCCCTACGTAATTCGGTGCTCTCCGATAGACGCGATCGAACAGCGGAGGAATGGTGCTCAAGCGTCAACTTTAGGTTACAATATCTCCGGATGTAATTAACATTTTACAATGCAACAAACGGCACGGATTACGCATTTGTTTATATGTTCAGATGTGCTTACAAAAGTAACGGGGTTCCATTTTAAAAAAACGTAGGTTTGTGTTAAAAAAGATACTTCCGTTCATTTTTTTATGGTTTGTATTAACCAATTTCACTAGCCCCTCTCCTCACGTTCGGTCTGTGGAATCGATTCGTCAGTATTTGATGTAGTTTACGAAATATATCCAGCGGTAATGTTAGGTGACTAACCCTGTATATATAGGTTGTGTACTGTTTTCAAGTAAAGCTTATAGCAATGTTCCTATAAAATATTGGCAATTTCAAGTAACAATGATGGGTAGCGATCACGCACCGTTCTCTACGAAGCAGACCACAAGAACTCAATAATACTGAGACCTAATAACTCTGGTGGCCAGAATAGATGCGAAAATTCATCCTCGAGTTCACAAAACCAATCTGGACGTTGCGAGCTGTGTGAACACGGGCCCTGTCCTCTTGGAACACTGCATCACCACTGGGAAAAAACATTGTTCCGTGCGGTGGATTTTATCAGCCAAATTGGTCACTAACCCCTTACAGTAATATAATCATGCAGAGTACCCTTCAGGAGCATAGAATACCACGATATGGCTACCATCACCAAAACACGATCATATTTCACTCGTGGGGCGTAGACTCGCCAGAAGTTGAAAACAGTGTGAAACAAGACTCATCCGACCAAAGAACTTTCCTCCATGGCTCCATAGTCCTTATTTTAAAGTTTAGGCACCAAATTTTCCTATTACGGTCATTTTCATCACTGATGAGTGGATTTGGAGTTCCAGCTTGTTCTGCAATTCCCCGTTAACGGAGCTTCTTCATGTCACTTTGGTGTTAAAAGTGTTCGCGAGTGCGACATTCAGTTCCGCAATGATTTTACGGCTGCCGTCCTCTTATTTTTCGTCGCAATCCCTCCAATGACCGTCTGTCACGACAACTCTACATACGCTTTCATCCGCGTTGTGACTTAACGGATGGCACTTCTCCGCTTTCCTTTATGCTGCATAAATCTTCGATACGGTGCCTACTGTTACAGCGGACACTTGGGATCCTCTGGTTACGGGATTGACTTTCCGATTTCATTACTGTTATTTACTATAGTTACAAAATTTTTATTCTTATTAATCCTGTAATTATAACAAAATGGTTCAAAAATGGTTCAAATGGCTCTGAGCACTATGCGACTTAACTTCTGAGGTCATCAGTCGCCTAGAACTTAGAACTAATTAAACCTAACTAACCTAAGGACATCACACACATCCATGCCCGAGGCAGGATTCGAACCTGCGACCGTAGCGGTCACGCGGTTCCAGACTGAAGCGCCTTTAACCGCACGGCCACACCGGCCGGCCTGTAATTATAACAACTTCAGATTTATTACTGTAACTGCTGTACTACATATATTAAGTGAATAAAATCATGTGTAGAGAAATTATAAGCTTCAGACGCTATATTTGGTTAAGAATCTTCCATTTTTTTCGGAGTTCAGTAAGAAGGCTAACTGAAATATTTTGCGAAGGCTTCTCCCTTCAGTTGCAGCGCTCGTATTATTTTATGAACTCATCAAAATGTATATAGCCGTGATTGATTTTATGCGGGCTAGTAAACTGTGTTTACAGATTTGTTGTTCTGTAACGCTTTAGTCTTCACTTGTATGTTTCCCAAACTCTGTTAAGTTTTGCATTTGCATTTTGTCTTCCACTTACATTGGGGTCAGATCGCAGTTGCTACGGGTTAAATGCAAGAGTGAAGACTGTACTATAAATGTTTGTGCTGTCACCTTATTGAGATATATAGGTGTGAATGCTATACCATTTGAGATGAGTGATTTACAACATGATCTTATAAATCAAAGGAAAATAGATTGGGAGCACTAAAATACAATGTAGCAACTAAACAATTGTAACTAAACAAAAAATTAAATATATAAAGGTCGATGATTGGCTGAACTTCTTTCTAACTTGTCGGAATACCTCTTACGCCCATTACAGCTAACTCTGTGATGCAATACACTTTTTATCTCAGTATTTGTGAGCTAGACAGACCTTAATTTTGAGGAGTGTTTATTTTAATTTTAACACCCACTAATTGTAATCTTACCGCAGAAGCCTCCCAGCCTTCAATCGACATGATAGCTACTGACTCACCTTACTGACACCTGGATAGGCGTGTGGGCTCAAATGGTAAAATTCATGCTGTCAACGTTGCAGTGCCGAACGAAAGAAGAATTAGGCCCTCGGTAGATATGACTCACTTACCGCAGTCACTTTGCCCTGAGACGTTGACGGGAGCCTTAAGGCGATGGGTGATGCCCCTGTGGTCGTACAATGCGGCGGCCTTCATTGTTGATTCTCTGAGGCTGTCCGTCTGTTGCTGGTGTGTGTTCTTTCTGCAGTGCTGCGAACCTCCAGTCGCATACACCCGCTCTCTCCTGCCGCTGTCGCTGGCGGTGGTCTTTTAGAAAACAACCAGCGATGGCCAGTTGTTTCGTTACTCCTCAGAATCCCCATGACTAATGTATGCACAAATGTTGTTCTTTAGTGTGTGCTACCGGAGGTATGGTACAAGAGTGGGTGATGAAACTTTTCAAAATACGGTATCTATATTTTACCTTAATTTTAATCTGTTAATGTCAGTAGGTGTTGTCCCATTTAAAAATGAGTATGTTTGCATAAAAAGTTGATTCCCTAACAATACGAGCCCGAGAATATTAGTCCATTCTGTGAAAACAACTCGTCAATAGCACTTTCCATTTCCTCAATATTTGCGGTGAAACTTTTATGTGGTTTACCTTATTGCACATCTCTAGATGCTAGCGTGATCCCCACGTTGATCGTAATCGCGATGTGATTGACATACATGATCTTACTTTGGCCGTTGTCCCGAAAGCCGAGAGTTTTTGTAGAGTTTCCTGCCACAAACATTGATATGTCCTAATCACGCTTGCATCTCGAGATGTGCAATAGCGGTGCATTTCGTTTCTTTCAAGCGTCAACTTCGTGGTGTAATTTTTCAGGATATAATTGACGTATTGCGATGCAACCAACGGAGATATTTTTCGTCGTTTTTCATGTTATTGATCCCATAAGAAATAATACATGATGTCCATTAAAAGAACGTAAGTTTGTGCTGAACCTCCTGTTTGCTTACGTTTTAGAATGTCTCATAGTATTTATTTTCATGAGCCACTGTTTTACATTCACACAAGTAAAAGTAGTTTTACAATATCTATTTTTGTTCAAGAGATTTTTGCTCTGAAAGTTATATATATATAAATATACTTTTACAGTAATATATATATATATATATATATATATATATATATATATATTACTGTAAAAGTAAGATGATTGGTAAATTCTAGGATTAACTGGTGAAACCTAAGACTTGCCATCACGGTAATTTCTTACAATATGTGTAGATTTCGAGTTCTTACCAAGAGACGTTGGTAAATCTTAGGATGTGTCCATACTAACTGGTAAAACCGTATTCATTTTAAAAAATCAGCTTAGTAATTTATTCAAACAGTTTGTATTTATTGTAAATTTGCTCATTTTAAACATTCTTGCAACCCAATGTGATTATGATGAGCAAGATTTCATATTGTAAAAAATGTTACCTTGTCAACGTTAATTTTTGTTACAACAAGACTCACTATTGTGGACTTTCGAATTACGTAATATGGAAGATTATTTACACAAGCATTTTTTAGTTGAACACTTTTTTAAGCAATTGCACTTTTTGAAACATTGTCCTCCAACAAAAGATTGTTTGGCAACCACGTCCCGTAGACCGATTCCTTGTCTTGCTACTTCTGCGACGCTGATAAAATTTTCCTTGACCAATGTAAATTTGTTCCTAATGTACAATGACATCATTTTACCAGCTTTGGTACTAAGTTGATAAAGTTCATCATCCTGAATGTTTATCACTACTGCTATTATAGATCTTTGCCCTGTCTACGTCTGGTACTTTAATTCTCGCATTATGGCCAACTGAAAGTTTTGGAATTCATTTTCTTTGTCTGGACCTTCTTAGGCAACGTCTCGGATCCGTTTCACTTTATTAACACTGTTGGAAGTTGTAAGCGTTTCATCACAACCATCAGTTGGTGCCGGTGCCTCGTTGTTAGCTGTCGTCAAATCCTGTGTCTCTGGTGCTTCCTCACCTGCTGCAGCCGCACTTTCTGCCTCCGTTCCTTCTGCTGCAGTGCTTGATTCAGAGGCATCAATTCCTTAGCCGTAATTTTCATTTTCCTGTGAGTCAGTGGAAGTGGTGTTTAACATGGTTTCCAAGTCTTCTTCAGTGTTTATATTTTTTATTAAACCACGTGGAACAACTGAGGCCGTTGCTTGCACAAACCTCAGCTCTTCAGACCATTTTCAAGTTTCATTTGTTTCCATCCAAGTTGATAATGTATTTTCGATATCTTGATTTGCTCTTTCGTCTGATCCCTGAAACTAACTGTGCCTTGGCTTCCTGTGGATTATTCTTATATCCCTCCACAACCCACATAAAATTGGAATTACTTGGTTGCAAAACTCTCTACTATTATCAGAACTTGGGCACAAAGGTGGTAAAAATGTCCGAAAGATGATATGCTACTTCAGCAGCCCGTTTCGAAGCTAGTACGTGGAGGATAACAAATTTTGTTAAATGATTTTGGTATACAAGTATGAACTTCGACTTATTGTGTGGGTTTGCCTGCATGTCGAGTAAGTCAATTCGGCATCGTGAATTCATTTCATTGTGTATGATAGATTTCACTACAACACCCCTTTTCAATGTTTTTTGCTTTTTCTGACATTGTTCATATAATCTCAAACAAGTAACGATTGATTTAACAGTTACATTCTTGTACTTACGATTTAGTTCCACATCATCTGTGTTCGTTCGCCATGGCTTATAGTAATGTGGGTCTCATGTATCTCATGTAGTACGTTAAACAGCTCATCAAAATGAACGTAATAACGAATTTCTTCTTTTCCAGCAGATATCGGTGCTATGAGTTTCTTTTCAGCTCCGATGTTGAGGGCGACATATCGCTTCAAACGTCTCCAGTGAACAGTTTTTTTTTTATTGGAAACGATTTTTGCAGTTTTAAGTTCACTTAACAGAATATTTTATTGCTCAGCAGTTACAAAAAAATTGTTGTCCTTTTTCTTATTAGCTGAGTCACTTAAGAGTTCTTAAAATCTGTTACGCATAACATAATTCATTATGATGCAAAGCTGCAGAAGAAACCCACTAAAACGAATCGCAAAGATGACCGTCACCCGATGCTCGACACTGACTGAAACTACGCAGCGGTGAGCGGACTGATAACTCATAATTGCCAACAAAGAAACTTATCCGAACACAAAATTGGCAACAATGAAACTCGTCTGAACCGGCACGACGGAGTCGAGAGTCTTCTATCCAGCTTTTACGAGTCTGCATTGGTAAATCCGAAGAATTACCAATGTCTATTGGTAAAAGTTCGAAATCTATCCTTATAACGAGAAATATCCACTGCTCAGAATGGAGTCAAATTTGAACAGAATATTATTGATGCAAGTGAAAACTTCACATAAAAAAAACTTAACCAAAATTTTACCAACAGATGGCGCTATATGCGTCTCAACGTAAATGGGCCTACTACAAATGACAGATAAATCGCGATATGATGGCTATGGTTTGAGTTACTTATTACACCACTCATACTGTTCAATGTGTGTGACTGCACAATTTCGGCAGTCGGCGGTTGTGGCACTCATAAGTAATACCATCTACCATGGTAGGATCTTCATAAGTAATACCATCTACCATGGTAGGATCTTACCAAACCGGATGGGAAAAATAGATGTTTCATTGTCCTGATGCCAGATATCGCAAACAGTGTAAAATGACATCGGGTTTTAACCGTCCTGGGGCAAAAAACCGCATAAAAACAAAATGATATTGGGTTCTAATTGTCTTGAGACTGACGCAGTACCTGTTCAGTATGCTCTCTACCGTTTTCTGCGACAATTTGTACTCGAGAAACAGAGTGTTACACAACAGACCGGAGCGTCACAAGGGTCACGTTCTGAATGTGCTGCGGAGTGCGTGTCTTCCATTCAGCTGCGTTCGTAATTGGAACACTGAACACAACGTCTTTCAGACAGCCCCACTGCCAGAAGTCATGCGGGTTAAGATCAAGTGAACTGTACTTAGGCCGTAGGGAAATGACGGCTGATAATTCTAGCATTTCAGAAGTGCCTATGCAGTAGCCACTTCACTGGCTGTGCAATGCGCGGAGTAACGCCATCTTGCATAAAAATTATCCAATCCACACATCGACCGTGATGAAGGATTGCAACGAAGCTGGTGCTCAAAAGAATCTCATAGCGTTCAGGGGACTTCCGTTAAGTACGTGAGGGGTTTTCTTTAAAATTGGTCTGCCCCCCCCCCTGCTGAGATTTGGAGAGAGGAGACTTGTTAAATTATTGAAATATGGTACGGAAAAGCTTCCGCTACTTATCTCTATTTCAGGCCCTCATATTACTGAATTCAGGCTACATTTGGGAACTCCTAGTCATGTGTATCTGAGGAGGGCCCCTCAGATATGTGAGCCGGCTCCATAACACTACATTCTTAGAGATGCATTTATTCATCACTCTTGTTCATGTGCGACGCTAAATTTGTAAACTAGCACAAGTCCAAATATCGCCCCGCTATGTGGTAGTTGGGAAGCTAATTTTGTATCAACAACTTCGATTTTCTTTACTTCACTGCCTGAGACGGGAATGTTCCTTGAAACGCTCTGTATTTACCTTAAACATGCCAGTCACCGTTAGTGATGTTTAACGGCGAACCTCTCGTTCATTAACTTAAAGTTTTCCTCATGGTAAATAAACATGGCCGGAAAATCTGAATGCTACTGAATTATTAAAGCTGACAAATTCTCGTTTTTAAATCATCCAAAATTTGTTTTATAACTCTTTTATCTAAGTGCTAACATTTTATTACTATCATTATAATTTGACATTTTCTGTCTATATCTCACGCAACGCGAGGTGCCCTTGTGCAGACATGATACACTATGATGTCGTGCGACATGAATCGTCCGCATTGTATCAAAGATATGTACCTAACTTCGTTATATTCATCTATTTAGTCTTAACATTAACTACGGTCTCTTTTTTATATACTGTTATCAACTTGCACCCCGTATAGGGTATGATTGTGCCCTCGCAACCTAAGATTTTAATTATTTTCGACAACATCACAAAGTGAATCATTTACACTCATGCACGAATGACACACATTTCTTGCCAATAATATTATGGTCTTGCAATTATTAACTGCTCGGCCGACTATGAATTTTCCTCCTGTGAGCATATGGGAAATGATAATGACAAAACTACATGAAACAATTCTGTTAATTAAAAAAACTATGCACGTCACTTTCTAGCGTTTAAATTACATTCTTAGGTTCGGCAAAGCACATCGTTCAACGGACCGCCGCGCAGGATTAGCCGCGCGGTCTAGGGCGCTGCAGTCATGGACTGTGCGGCTGGTCCCGGCGGAGGTTCGAATCCTCCCTCGGGCATGGGTGTGTGTGTTTGTCTTGAGGATAATTTAGGTTATGTAGTGTGTAAGCTTAGGGACTGATGACCTCAGCTGTTAAGTCCCATAAGATTTCACACACACACACACACACACACATTTCAACGGACCTTGAGGCCTTAATCAGACAGTCGATCGATGGCATATGGATTCACTGTGAACCCCAAGTAGATACTGAAATTTTCACACTCATTTTCTTTCATTGCTTTTCATTAACTAATTCTAATACACGTCACTGCCTACAGTGAGCACCATCACGATTCTCGGTAATCTACATGCAATTCCGTCCATGAATAGCATGGAGACGATTACCGGATATGTACTCACTGTGTAGTAATTCCAACTTGCTTTCTACACTCGCATTTTCTCAACTTCTAATGTGGCTCAAGCGCTGTATATTTTCCTTGCTACCATTTCAGTGCAAATGTGATACACACCCCACAGAGATACAGGCGCTAATATTACTCACTAGAACACGTGCTTGGCCACTGAACAAAGTACACTCCTGGAAATGGAAAAAAGAACACATTGACACCGGTGTGTCAGACCCACCATACTTGCTCCGGACACTGCGAGAGGGCTGTACAAGCAATGATCACACGCACGGCACAGCGGACACACCAGGAACCGCGGTGTTGGCCGTCGAATGGCGCTAGCTGCGCAGCATTTGTGCACCGCCGCCGTCAGTGTCAGCCAGTTTGCCGTGGCATACGGAGCTCCATCGCAGTCTTTAACACTGGTAGCATGCCGCGACAGCGTGGACGTGAACCGTATGTGCAGCTGACGGACTTTGAGCGAGGGCGTATAGTGGGCATGCGGGAGGCCGGGTGGACGTACCGCCGAATTGCTCAACACGTGGGGCGTGAGGTCTCCACAGTACATCGATGTTGTCGCCAGTGGTCGGCGGAAGATGCACGTGCCCGTCGACCTGGGACCGGACCGCAGCGACGCACGGATGCACGCCAAGACCGTAGGATCCTACGCAGTGCCGTAGGGGACCACACCGCCACTTCCCAGCAAATTATGGACTCTGTTGCTCCTGGGGTATCGGGGAGGACCATTCGCAACCGTCTCCATGAAGCTGGGCTACGGTCCCGCACACCGTTAGGCCGTCTTCCGCTCACGCCCCAACATCGTGCAGCCCGCCTCCAGTGGTGTCGCGACAGGCGTGAATGGAGGGACGAATGGAGACGTGTCGTCTTCAGCGATGAGAGTCGCTTCTGCCTTGGTGCCAATGATGGTCGTATGCGTGTTTGGCGCCGTGCAGGTGAGCGCCACAATCAGGACTTCATACGACCGAGGCACACAGGGCCAACACCCGGCATCATGGTGTGGGGAGCGATCTCCTACACTGGCCGTACACCACTGGTGATCGTCGAGGGGACACTGAATAGTGCACGGTACATCCAAACCGTCATCGAACCCATCGTTCTACCATTCCTAGACCGGCAAGGGAACTTGCTGTTCCAACAGGACAATGCACGTCCGCATGTATCCCGTGCCACCCAACGTGCTCTAGAAGGTGTAAGTCAACTACCCTGGCCAGCAAGATCTCCGGATCTGTCCCCCATTGAGCATGTTTGGGACTGGATGAAGCGTCGTCTCATGCGGTCTGCACGTCCAGCACGAACGCTGGTCCAACTGAGGCGCCAGGTGGAAATGGCATGGCAAGCCGTTCCACAGGACTACATCCAGCATCTCTACGATCGTCTCCATGGGAGAATAGCAGCCTGCATTGCTGCGAAAGGTGGATATACACTGTACTAGTGCCGACATTGTGCATGCTCTGTTGCCTGTGTCTATGTGCCTGTGGTTCTGTCAGTGTGATCATGTGATGTATCTGACCCCAGGAATGTGTCAATAAAGTTTGCCCTTCCTGGGACAAAGAATTCACGGTGTTCTTATTTCTATTTCCAGGAGTGTATTTCACGCAAAATGAAAATAAAATCTTGGATTAATGTTTAGAATTTGCAGCAACCTTAAGTTAACTCACGCATTTAAATATTTCAGTTATCTCTAAGACACACTGTCCTAAAACTAATTCGTGAAACCTGAACAAAGGACCTTAGTGTCGCCCAGCTCTAACAATTGAATTAACACTCCACCAAAGTGAAATGTCCCTCCACCAATTAATACAAAATATTACCTGCAAGAAGAAGCTTTTTGATTACTATTCAGACTTCAATATTCCACATGCTTAACATGTTGGGGATGGCCTTTCGTTTCATACCACTAAAAAAAGTATGCCTTCTCCATCCTACCAACAGTGTAACCTCTCCAGTAGTCCCCGACCCGCAGTGGTGCTAACCGCCAGTTCCTTCCACTCCCGAACAGTGGAGGGAATGTCTGCCTAACCAGACTGTCCAGCAGCCACTCATGGAACCTCGGCACCGACGTCTTTGCTTTCTTTTACTAAGGTGCTGAGAATCGAACTAGTAAACTTCCGACTTCACCTGTACGACATCTGCCAGACCCAATGTCAGTAGCAGAAGGCTCACTCACACAAACCCAAATGTGCAAAATTTAAACAAAATTAAATTACTGAATGAGGACACAGGAAGTCAAATGTTAGGAAGTGATCACATACATAAGAATTAAAAACGAAACACAAATGTCATTGCAAGTATGACTTGACACCAAGTAAACACTATATTACTTGAAATAGTTGAAAGAAAATATACAGAACCCTTTCAAAATGTCGTGGGATGCTCCACCGTCCCGCACCCCTCCCCCCTCACGCCAACACACGCCCTAACGTGAAGCTTCACCCATGGTTGGTTAAAAATATGTCAAAATGAAAGTTTTTTATTTGTATTTCACTAAAGGACTTACAGAAAAGTGTTATATTTTGACGTGGTTAGAAATACTATTTTAAACACGTCAATCCTGGATAGTATTCAGATGGCCAGAGACAGAATGACATAAAGGCCCCCAAAAAAATGTATTAACCGCTTTGATGGATACCTAAAAAATAGATCTTTTATTGGTACATTATATACATTCACTGTTACTGAACTATCGCTTACTTTGCAGAAGAAGGACAAAATTGTTTGCAACTTTCTTTGAATCGATTACGTAGTTTTTCAGTCTCTTGATTTATGAGGTCGAAAAGAGAATTTTTGTCGGTGATCATCAGGTTACCTTCCTTCCAGAAACGATTAACATCTTGGTCGCATGTGTGTGTCGACTTGTCGGCATCCCACTTAATACACGCATTGTAACAGTTTTGATACACATCCATGCTGAACACAATAACATCGGCTTCATTTGCAGAATGTCACAACTGATGCACTGACTGACACGCAGTGATTTCGAACGGCGCGGCAGAGAACTCTCCAAATGCAATCTTACACTGGGCGACAAATCGAGGAATCCCGGGCATGAACACATGTAAAGCATTCACTTCAGCTCAGAAAAGCCGTAAAGATTGGTGGGCACGTTAATACTGTCCAAAATAAAGATACGTATTCTCTGACTAAAAAGTTGACGTAAGATTTTCATTACCGCCCCCCACCCACCCTCACTATTTAAATGAGATTTGGTGAGGTTCTGCCGGACCGCTCCCTCCCCAGTCTCACGTAATTAATGGACGTACCAGTGACAGTAAATGTAACAGAATCAGCAGGCCACATCGCCTCTAAAAAAATACAGCTCCACGATAAACGATACCGTCAACCCGCAGAATAAATTGGTACCGGATGATGTGCATGCCGATTTTCCAGTACCAGTATTCTGCGTATTGACAATTTCCTTGGAAATCCAAATGGACTTCGTCTGACCACAGAATGTGTCATAGCCATTCGTTGTCCTCTTCCATTCGAGCAAGAAACTCCAGAGCGGATCCTTTCTTTCAGGAGTGCTAGTTCTGCAAGGTTCGCAGGAGAGCTTCTGTAAAGTTTGGAAGGTAGGAGACGAGGTACTGGCAGAAGTAAAGCTGTGAGTACCGGGCGTGAGTCGTGCTTCGGTAGCTCAGTTGGTAGAGCACTTGCCCGCGAAAGGCAAAGTTCCCGAGTTCGAGTCTCGGTCGGGCACACAGTTTTAATCTGCCAGGAAGTTTCATTCCAGAGCGGATGTTTATCTTTGCTGGCAGGTTAGAAGGAAGCAACTCCAGAACATGGTTATTTTGTACGGATAACAATGCAGGATGTTTCGTGGGACTTTACGCACCGTGTTCGCAGATATGTCCAACTTTCGGGCAATTTCCGGTGCACCACCTCTCGGCCCCTCTTTCAGTTATGTGGCCACATCTTTCCACACTCTGCCATCTTGCAATAATTTTCTGCAGAACCTTAACAAATCTCGCATCAATGCCATTTTTCATACCGTTGTGTGTCCAGAACTCCTGCAAAGCTATAGGCGCTTGGTCACCGTTCTTTTAAAAGAGCTGTACAAGCAGAGCGCGATCCTTCACGGGGACATTCATGTTAGGCGTCTCATCGCAAATTGAGGAACAGCCTTGTGTCGAGGGTCTGTCGATGTGCATATTCTGACAGTCACAGTGCCATTTATTTATCAAATTTTTGTTAAACGATTTTTTGTTCCACGAAGTTTTTCCCTTCATCAGTAATATGCTGTTCAAATTTGACGCCATTTTGAGCAATGTTTCTCTTTCTACAGCGTTTTTAAATTGGAACTTTAAGTACGAACGCCGACATCATATACAGTGTGTTACAAAAAGATACGGCCAAACTTTCAGGAAACATTCCTCACACACAAAGAAAGAAAATATGTTATGTGGACATGTGTCCAGAAACGCTTACTTTCCATGTTAGAGCTCATTTTAGTTTCGTCAGTGTGTACTGTACTTCCTCGATTCACCGCCTGTTGGCCCGATTGAAGAAAGGTAATTTTGACTTCGGTGCTTGTGTTGAGATGCGACTCATTGCTCTACAGTACTAGCATCAAGCACATCAGTACGTAGCATCGACAGGTTAGTTGGTGATGTCTTGATTGGGCCCCATGTTCTTCCACCTACGCTCAATGGAGCACGTTATCATGATTTCATACGGGATACTCTACCTGTGCTGCTAGAACATGTGCCTTTACAAGTACGACAACATGTGGTTCATGCACGATGGAGCTCCTGCACATTTCAGTCGAAGTGTACGCTTCTCAACAACAGATTCGGTGACCGATGGATTGGTGGAGGCGGACCTATTCCATGGCCTCCACGCTCTCCTGACCTCAACCCTCTTGACTTTCATTTACGGGGGCATTTGAAAGCTCTTGTCTACGCAACCCGGTACCAAATGTAGAGACTCTTCGTGCTCGTATTGTGGACAGCTGTGATACAATACGCCATTCTCCAGGGCTGCATCAGTGCATCAGGGATTCCATGCGACGGAGGGTGGATGCATGTATTCTCGCCAACGGAGGACATTTTGAACATTTTCTGTAACAAAGTGTTTGAAGTTACGCTGGTACGTTCTGTTGCTGTGTGTTTCCATTCCATGATTAATGTGATTTGAAGAGAAGTAATAAAATTAGCTCTAACATGGAAAGTAAGCGTTTCCGGACACACGTCTACATAACATATTTTCTTTATTTGTGTGTGAGGAATGTTTCCTGAATGTTTGCCCGTATCTTTTTGTAACACCCTGTATACGTGGTTAATTGCGCGGACTCTGCATAATTGCACACTGCAAGAAGTTTGAACTGAGGTTTGTGAAGATATCCTAAGCATTAAGTTAACAGAAATATCATCAAATACTGATTCTTTTTTAAATGTTCCAGATCATCCTCAACTTCCTTTTCATTCAAGTAAGTTGCAAAAACTGTGGCAACAGCTGTTAGATGTAAGATCATCGTACTGGAATATTACCAAATAGAAAACTATATAAACGTGCCATTTTTGTTTCTTTTCCCCTTATTTCTACATCTACATCCATACTCCGCAAGCCATCTGACGGTGTGTGGCGGAGGGTACCTTGAGTACCTCTATCGGTTCTCCCTTCTATTCCAGTCTCGTATTGTTTGTGGAAAGAAGGACTGTCGGTATGCCTCTGTGTGGGCTCTAATCTCTCCGATTTTATCCTCATGGTCTCTTCGCGGGGTATACATAGGAGGGAGCAATGTACTGATTGACTCCTCCGTGAAGGTATGTTCTCGAAACTTCAACAAAAGCCCGTACCGAGCTACTGAGCGTCTCTCCTGCAGAGTCTTCCACTGGAGTTTATCTGTCATCTCCTTAACGCTTTCGCGATTACTAAATGATCCTGTAACGAAGAGCTTTACTCTCCGTTGGATCTTCTCTATCTCTTCTATTAACCCTATCTGGCACGGATCCCACACTGCTGAGCAGTATTCAAGCAGTGGGGGAACAAGCGTACTGTAAGCTACTTCCTTTGTGTTCGGATTGCATTTCCTTAGGATTCTTTCAATGAATCTTAGTCTGGCATCTGCTTTACCGACGATCAACTTGATATGATCATTCCATTTTAAATCACTCCTAATGCGTACTCAAAGATAATTTATGGAAATAACTGCTTCCAGTTGCTGACCTGCTATAATGTAGTAAAATGATAAGGGATTTGTATCCTGTTTTTCTGTTTTTCAATTTTATCGTAGAATTTAACGTACACATTTCGGTCGAAAACATTCAACATTTTGGAAAACACTTATCGAGTAGAAATCAAAATCGCAGCACAAAGGTAATAGCGTGAATTTAAAATTTAGAACATAGGTATTTTTCCCAGAACGAAGCTTCTACTCTGCAGCAGTGTACACCGACACGAAATTTCCAATTTCCTGGCAAACTAAACGTGCGTGTCGAGTGGGAATCGAAACCAAGACCTTTGCCTTTCGTACCTCTGTTTCTTCTCCTTCTCTCTCTCTTTTTATTTATCAATTCTTTTAGAGAGAGCAACCTACCCTCTGACTGCATACGCTGCGTTACAGTGCCGTCACCCTTTGTACTACGCAGCCACGATCCATACTCGCAACTTTACTTCCTCCGGTACCTCATCTCTAACCTTCCAACTCACAGAAATTCTCGTGCGGTAGTCGTAGAAGGAAGGATTCTGCGAAGTCGTGGCTTAGCCACAGCCTGGGAGATTGCTTCTTGAATGAAAATTTCATTTTGCTGTGGAGTATGCGCTCTTGTGAAACGTCTTGGCAGATTAAAATTGTTTGCCAGATCGGGGCTCGAACGCAGGACTTCTGCTTTTCGCAGGTAACTGAGCTACCCGAGAGAGACTGATGACCCGACCTTCTGTAATATTTCGAAGATAGGTGTTGAGGTGGTGGTGGACTTATAGCTGTGAGGACGGGTCCTGAGTCGTGCTCGGATAGCTCTATAGGTAAAAAATTTGCCTGCGGAAAGCAAATGTCGTTGATCCGAATCCTGACCTTGCACACAGTTTTAGTATTCCAGGAAGTTTGATAGTTATTATTATTTATGTAATCCTATCCTTAAGACCAAATCACTAATCCGTAAAGCTTCACACCGCCATCACTGAAGGATGTGTACACTTGGATGAATCCTGTAACCGCAACAGCAACAAAAATTAAGGATGCTGGCAATGGATGTCCAGTGTATTCACTACCTGCTTACTTACGGTGTCGTCGTTACACCGTCTGAACAGCTGCTAGTCGTGGTTACATTGTCTGAACAGCTGCTGCCACTTTCTGGATGATCTTTGGTCAGTCATTTTTATAGCTGGTGACGGTATAACGTCTCGGCAACGGAATTATTTTGATTTCGTCTGTTCAAGTATTTTGCCTACAGTATCTAACAACAACCATAAATACGAGTTCTTAGGTATTCCTCTTTGATGGAAGCTTTAAAAATGTATATGAACTGTCTGCAATTAATGACATCTATCCCACACACCGGAACCGTTACCTAAATAGTAATATTATGTAAGAAAATTTCAACTTAGTCTGAACAACGTAAGGGAAACTGAATAGCGGTTTTGAAAGTCTCTTCGGGTTTGCTGCCGGATCCTAAAATCAACTTGACTCGATATATCGGCGATCCAACTGGTCACCATGTTCAGAAGATTGCTGCTTCTGCTGATGAGTCCCGCTGAGAACTGACCCAGGCTGCAAATCGACGTCCTACACTACTGGCCATTAAAATTGCTACACCAAGAAGAAATGCAGTGATAAACGGGTATATTGGACAAATATATTATAGTAGAACTGACATTACATTTTCACGCAATTTGGGTGCATAGATCTTGAGAAATCAGTACCCAGAACAACCACCTCTGACCGTAATAACGGCGTTGATACGCCTTGAATTGAGTAAGAGCTTGGATGGCATGTGCAAGTACAGCTGCCCATGCAGCTTCAACACGATACCACAGTTCAACAAGAGTAGTGACTGGCGTATTGGGACGAGCCAGTTGCTCGGCCACCAGTGACCAGACGTTTTGAATTGGTGAGATATCTGGAGAATGTGTTGGGCAGGGCAGCAGTCGAACATTTTCTGTATCCAGAAAGGCCCGTACAGGACCTGCAACATGCGGTCGTGCTTTATCCTGCTGAAATGTATGGTTTCGCAGGGATCGAATGAAGGGTAGAGCCACGGGTCGTGACACATCTGAAATGTGCGAACAAGAGGTGACCGAGAAGTGTAATCAAAGGCACCCCATACCATCACGCCAGGTGATACGCCAGTATGGCGATGACGAATACACGCTTCCAATGTGTGTTCACCGCGATGTCGCCAGACACGGATGCGACCGTCATGATGCTTTAAACAGAACCTGGATTCATCCAAAAAAAAATGACGTATTGTCATTTGTGCACCCAGGTTCGTCGTTGAGTACACCATCGCAGGCGCTCCTGTCTGTGACACAGCGACAAGGGTAACCGCAGCCATGGTCTCCGAGCTGATAGTCCAAGCTGCTGCAAACGTCGTCGAACTGTTCGTGCAGGTAGTTGTTGTCTTGCAAACATCCTCATCTATTGACTCAGGTATCGAGACGTGGCTGCACGATCCGTTACAGCGATGCGGATAAGATACCTGACATCTCGACTGCTAGTGATAAGAGGCCGTTGGGATCCAGCACGGCGTTCCGTATTACCCTCCTGAACCCACCGATTCCATATTCTGCTAACAGTCATTGGATCTCTACCAACGCGAGCAGCAATGTCGCGATACGATAAACCGCAATCGCGATAGGCTACAATCCGACCTTTATCAATGTCGGAAACGTGATGGTACACATTTCTCCTCCTTACACGAGGCATCACAACAACGTTTCACCAGGCGACGGCGGTCAACTGCTGTTTGTGTATGAGAAATCAGTTGGAAACTTTCCTCATGTCAGCAAGTTGTAGGTGTCGTCACCGGCGCCAACCTTGTGTGAATGCTCTGAAAAGTTAATGATTTGCATATCACAGAATCTTCTTCCTTTCGGTTAAATTTTGCATTTGTGGCACGTCCTCCTCGTGGTGCAGCAATTTTAATGGCCAGTAGTGTATATGGGCCACCGTTCAGTACATGGCGCATGCGCCGCCCACCACGGTTGCTGCCCTCCAAGACAGGGAGGTGGCGCCGCCCTTATTAGGACACTAATGGCAACGATATATCGCAATCAGGGCCGCACCGAATAACGTTCAATTTTGATACGAGATAATACAGGATTGCACTTCTTGCTAAGGGGAAACCCATTGTCTCTGTTGCTTAAATAGCGGTTTAGTTATGCTGAATGGCGGCGAGATTTGAGCTGTTAATGAAATGAACTCTTTAAACGCGATTAATTGTGCACAGCTCAAGTAGACGTTATCTGGGTTCGGGTCCCAATTTGGTATACAGTTGTAATTTGTCGCAAAATGTTTGTAATGCCTAAGCTCCTAAAAAGTACTGTAAATATGAAAGCTATCCAGGAGAGGGAAGTAGTTGACAGAATGGAACAGTCGATACACCAACTTTCACAATAGGTCAGTGTGTCTGGAGTCGTGATAGGCAAAAAGCCGAGTTGCTCCTGGGTCGTCTACAGTGCCGGTTCAGAATTAACGTCATTTAAAATTTCACCGAATGTGAAAATCTGTTCTGTGATGAGGTTTCTGTGGCATAAGCTTTCAATGCTGTGGACATTCATTGCTCAATTTGTGTTGCACACGAACCATATGTAATGTAAGTCTGTGTCTAAGCTGTGCTGTGTTGTTCAAGAGTCGAAGGATGATGATGAAGGAAGAAAATCTCCACGAACTGGCGTAGCAAACAACAAACAAAATTCGTGATACTTGGCATTTCTCTCTGTATCATTTGTCAGACAACGTTTCACTGATTACTCGGAAAGTTCTACACGAAATCGCAAACAAAAAATTAGAGAACATCAAGTTCTGTCCTAGCGGAGTTTCACAACTTCTTTTTAAGAATCACAAAGCTCAACAGATTGTTGCCATGGACTTACGTTTTCGTTAATTGAGTAAGGAGAACGCCTACTGAACGGAATCGTAACTAGTAACGAGACATGTTCTTTAGCTAGTGCGGTGCGAAAACAGCGTGCACTGATGTGGGGTCAAACCGGCTCATCACAAAAACTGAGAGAAAAGACACGTCAAACACTGTCAGAAATCTTAAGGCTACCGTTTTCTGTGGCACTGAAAGGATTTCAGTTTTGAGTATTATGGATCACTGAAATTAGTTCAAATTTGATTGTCCAACGAGACGATATGAAACCTGAGAAAAGCCATTTGAAACAAGTGAAGGTGTCTCTTGACTGCCGGTGCCGCTTATCTCTTGCGTCATTTTAAATGGTACATTCTCGAAAATCCGCCATACAGTACAAATATGGCTGTAAGTTATTTGCGTCTCTTTCAACAGATGAAAAAGTGGCTTGACTCCCAGTGCTTCCTTTGACTTCGAAGAAGGTGCTCTCACGGAATGGCTACAGTCTCAGAGGGCAGAGGTGATTTGCCAGCCAAAAATTTTCCAGTGAATTTGCTTTAACGATTTCACTATTTCAAATCTAACCTTACGGATTTTACTTTTTGGATAACCCTCAAACATATCACATAAACTATGTTAAATGAATTTGCAGTTGCGAATAAGGATAACCATCAGCTGTAGAACGGAATGACGACAATGAAAATTTGTACCGGACCGGGAGTCGAATCCAGATTTCCCGCTTATCGCGAGCGGTCACCTTATCATTAGGCTATCCGTGCATGACTCAACGGCCAGACCTAAACTTCCATATGTTGTCAACCATGCATCTACGACATATGGAAGCATGTCCAAAGGAACAGAACAACACAGGCACTACTATATCGTATACACTACGTCACATCTTTACAACAGCTATAGAAAAATAAAGTGAATTTATTATAATTGTCTGAGACTAACCATATTAAATTACATTTTTGATTTGTTTTCATTATTTTATGTGCTCCCTTCAGAAGATCTTGCTGAAACAGGTCTGTTGGGAGTTTGTTATTTGCATTTCTGGAATTTGCACATACTATGGATGTCTCAGACGCTAAGCGACAATTTTGAATCGAGCATTATTCACGTGCAGGCTTTGTTCAGAGTAGCTATGTCGCTGGAAGGTGTGGTTGTTTTTGTTATGCTAATGGCTGACAACGAAGAGCGCGGGCGTTCTATCGTGAGTGGAGCAGTGAGACAGACGCCGAGTAGAGAGCTGCTGGCAATGTGGACGTAAAGTTCAGTTCATCTGTGTCCCAGTAAAATGATTTGTGTTTAAATAGTCTCAAACAGAAGAGAAAGATTCTATTACAGATTTAGGATGAAATGGGACGTAATGAGATGAAATTAGAAAAGTGTACGAAGAGGAATGAAGGTAACATTTTTTATTTAATGGCAATGCACTCATTCTTGAATGGAATATTTTTTATTTATTGGTATTGCACTGATTGTTGAGTGAGACATCCATATCAGGGAACATTAGACTTTTCATTAAAGACTATAATTTTCACCGTAAGGTATCTTTTACGTTTATCAGTTATTTGTCAATCATTTGTGAGAGTAAGAGTTTGATATTGTCCATGTTAGTGAGTGTTCTAACATGAATTTCAAACAGTTGATATTGTATCAGATAATTTAAAACCAGGTTGTTAAAGAAGTATTTCACGTAAAAGCATCATCCATATCCTCGAACACAATTTAACTTTTTTTAAAGTAGTGTCCCACTCAATGATGCGTATAAAATAGTTTGCTTGTTGACTGGGGCATTGCACTAAGCTCTCAGCAGCTGCAGTTAGTAATTTGCAATTGGCGCACAGAAAGCAGTAGGCACCACGTTTCCAAGCAATTACATTACGATGTAAGACATTTTCGTTTCAGGATCAGTTTGCTACGAAAATTATCAGCGCACATGGACCATTTCAGGAACAGCGTTATTAGGCACATCATTATCCCACAAGGACCGCTTTGTTTAATTAACGAGATTAACAGTGAAGTTCAGGATTCAATCAGTCTGCACAGTTTTTTCGAAAGATTATGAATCAGCGCCAAATTCATGTAGTATATATTCTCTCTCTCGCAGCTGGAAATGCACAAAGTCAACGAAAGCTAAACAACAGCTAAGTTACAACCAACCAACCAAAATAGTACGAGTTCTAAATCAAATCGAAAGAAAAGAATTTTTTCAATGATGATTTCAGTAGTAATCCACTAGAAGCTTCAAAATGAAAAATATTTTATGTGCTATTAATATTAATTAAGTAAAAACCATATCGCACATCAAATATCATTACAGCATGTTTGACAGAGGTAATAGTATGACATCAGCTGAGAATTTTGAGCAGTGATGATCCATTAAACATCAAATCCGAAAATTGTCCCATGGATAGTCAAACTAATAGTCTTTATGATTACAGTGGTTACAATACTTACATTTGCAGAAGAAGTGGTTTCGTAAAGACTCTGCATACTACACTGCCAGATAAAAAACGTGAAGTACCCAGAAGCATACGAGGATACGATGGTATGTGATGTTATTACAGTGATTACAATCTCTACTAAAATTTACAAAGAACTCGGCAGTATGAACACATTATGACGATGCACCAACCCTGGCCTGGATGCATGCCCTGATTCGGTTGGGAAGGGTGTATTAAAGCAGTTGTTTCCTCTCCTGAGACGAGGTGGCCCACAATTGTTGTAAATGGACCCTCGGTACCCTGGATAATGGCATTCGGACGGAACTGACCTCCACGCTGGTCTCTCACATGTTCTGTCGGGGACACATCTGGGGGTCTTGCTGGCCATTGAAGTACCTCAACATCACACAAACAGTTCATGGACAAGAGCCGCCCTATAAACGTAGGCTTCGGTTGTCACTGACATAGTCAATAAAATTTTTCTGGGTCCAGTAAACAAAAACACCCTGAAGAAGCTCACTTGCAACAGTGACGGAACTGTAATTTTACGAATTTTACGAATTGACGAGGCGGTCACAAACCCAGAAAAATTATTCATAAATACCGTCCTGTTGAATAATGCCACCATGATATGTTCTGTGAGAGGTAACACATGTGGCCGAAGGATGCCGGTGATGTACCGTTGTACCATCAGAGTTCCCTCAGTTCCCTCAATCACTTCATGCCTCAACTGAGGGCATAACCAACGGCTTCACATACTATGACACCGGGAATAACACCCGTGTGCCTGTCTTAAGAATTAGAAGAGTAGGACCTCTCTCCAGGTCACCAGCATAATCGCTGACGATGGTTGTCTGGGATGATCCGGAATCGCGCTCATCGCCGAGAACAGTGCTACGCCATACATCAGCTGTACTTGCGCCCTGGTCACGCCGACCACAAGCAGCCATTGTTGTTGTGGTGATAACGGCAGCCTACACGCGGAACGATACTTCCGTAGTCCAGCCTGTGCTAGTCCACCGCCACTGGCCTAGGATCATAGAGAATGTTGAAAAGAGTCCATTACTTGTTCTCGAATAGTAGGTGCAGATGTGAAGGGGTTAAGATGTGCTTGATGCACAGTTCGACGATCCTGCCTTGCAATAGGCAGACGTGGTCAGTAGGAACCTAGACGACGAATATTCCTGGCATCGGGTTCCTATGCAATGCAACATCGAGCCACTGTGACATCCGAATGCCCCACAAAACTAGATATTGCACAATTCTGCCGACTGGCTAAAGGAAGATCCACAATGAGGCCCTTTCAAACCATGTTAAGTGCTGGTAACTTTGTCTCACATCAGTAGGCAGCATCTTCGTGACTTTCACAGTGATCATTCAACATTTGACGCTGTTCACACCCTGCATACGTCTGAGAGGCCTTGCAACGATATGAACAACACTAATGCATTCTGGAAGACGCTCGTAATTAACATAGCATCATTCGTGAGTACGACTAAGTAGCAACGCTGACGTCCAAACATGTCTTCTGGGTCATCACTTTTTTCTCAGGCAGTATATATTCACTGAAAATAATTTTCGCGGGTCTAACATTCATCTCGATATACCGCTTAGCCTTGTTCTCTCGCGACGCAAAGGAAATGTTTCATCACACACTGAATTGAACTACACTTACATAAAGCTGTGTTCATATTTCAATTTTGAAATGATCTCTAGTACATTCAGTTAAACTAAAATTTATTCAATTTAATCGTATGGCTAGGGTTTCCCGTCGGGCTGGCCGTTCGCCGGGTGCTGGTCTTACAATTTCAGCCACTTCGGCGACCTGTAGTCGATGAGGATGATAGGATGATGATGAAGACAGCACAATACACAGTCCCTGGGCAGAGAAAATTCTCCGACCCAGCCGAGAATCGAACCAGGGCCCAGAGAATTGACAGTCTGTCACGCTGACCATGGTTTTTTTTTTTTTTTTTTTTTTTTTTCCATTATTGATCGTTGCGTTCGGTCGTTGCGGATGTCGCAAGGCATCCTGTTCAAGTTCGGAGGTTGATCCTTCCACTCAGTTTTTTTATTGCAGAGGTCAACTGGCTCTCTGGCCGAACACGCTGAGCTACCGTGCCGGCAACCATTAGGCTACCGGGTGCAGTCCACTTCCTTCCTCAGTCCTACGCTGGTTGAGGGTTCGCTCCGTCCATAATGCCTTTCTCGTCGACGGAAAGTTAAATCCTTCGCTTCTTTTTGCCTGCCTTTCTTGTCCAGTTCTGAATATCATTACAAAGTAATATCACCAACGTGACCTCATATTTTAAGGAAGAAAAAGCACAGTGGTAAGATATCAGCCCCAGCAACAGATTCCGAGTGACCGTTTGGGCCATAATTCTAACACTACGCAGTTATGACCTTCTAGAAGTACAGTTTTTAAACTTTCGCACGCACGAGTTGTCCGACAATCGCTTCGCCCCGCTGCAGCCACCTAATGCCAGAATGGAGTGAGCAAGAGTATGCGAAGCAGAATTTTGACATTAGTAACGTACTTGTTCATTTCGTAAAGTGCACGGTTTCTAACCTTAGCTGTCGCCAGATACGTCTTTGCTTTCAATATTTTTAGGTCGCAATTCACAAATGCAGTGTAAATGGATAAAAAGAATGATTGCGTGGTTAAAGAAGTAGAGTAGCGCTATTTAATCATTAACATCGCTGTTGTGCGTTATTTTCCTTGGCCTTTAAAGATAATTCTGTGAAAGTGAAGTACATTTGCAGGAGCACTTTCTTCAACGTGATTTGCATGATTACATTCTAAAACTTCAAGTCGAAAATCATCAGCTTCATTTTACAATAATTGTTTAGTTGGTTCTGTTCATTAATTTTGATTTTGAGGCGTAGGCACTGATCAGCCAGATCATTATGACCACCTGCCTAAAACCTGGTATCTCCACCTTTGGTTGGTTGGTTGTTTGGGGAAGGAGACCAGACAGCGTGGTCATCGGTCTCATCGGATTAGGGAAGGATGGGGAAGGAAGTCAGCCGTGCCCTTTCAGAGGAACCATCCCGACATTTGCCTGGAGTGATTTAGGGAAATCACGGAAAACCTAAATCAGGATGGCCGGACGCGGGATTGAACCGTCGTCCTCCCGAATGCGAGTCCAGTGTCGAACCACTCTCCACGTTTGTCACGGACAACAGCGGTGACGCGTCGCGGCATGGAAGCAATGACGCCTTGGTAAGTTTCTGGAGGGAGTTTGCACCACACCTACACATACAAATCACCTAATTCCGTAAATTCCGCGGAGAGGAGCGATGAGCTCACATTGCAGATGTGTTCGATCAGGTTCAGATCTGGCGAGTTGAAAGGCCAGCACATAAATTAGAACTCCCCTCTGTGTGCCTCGAACCACTCCATTACACTCCTGGCCTTGTGACATGGCGCATTATATTGCTGAAAAATGCCACTTCCACCGGGAAACATGATCGTCATGACGGGGTGTACGTTGCCTGCAATCAGTGTACGACACTCCTTGGCGGTCGTGGTGCCTTGCAGGAGCTCCATTGGATCCACGGATGCCCAGGTGATTGTTCCACGGAGTATAATGGAGCTGCCACCAGATTGTCTCCGCCCCCCCCCCCCCCCTCGAACCACTCCATCACACTCCTGGCCTTGTGACATGGCGCATTATATTGCTGAAAAATGCCACTGCCACCGGGAAACATGATCGTCACGACGGGGTGTACGTTGCCTACAATCAGTGTACGACACTCCTTGGCGGTCGTGATGCCTTGCACGAGCTCCATTGGATCCACGGATGCCCAGGTGATTATTCCACGGAGTATAATGGAGCTGCCACCAGATTGTCTCCGCCCCTCCCCCCCCCCCATAGCGGTGTCAAGGAGCTGTTCCACTGTGTTAAAATTGGCACATATCTGGGTCGTCGACTGCGGATTCCCTTCGTTAGAAATATTCCATGAACCTTGCGTTCAGACACACTTGTACACTGCCCAGGAATAAATTTTGACGTTAGTTTCACCGTAGATCGCCACCTGTCCTGTTTTACTAGTCTACCCAGCCTACAACGTGTAACATCTGTTATGTGGGCTGGCCGCCCAACGCCGCATCGTCTGTACTCCTCGAACTCTCGACAAGTCGTTCAGTTTCCGAAGCGCTTGTGCCGCGCCTCCGGGCCATCACAATCTGCCCTCTGTCAAACTCAGTTAGGTCGCACGCCTTCCCCACTTTACACACTGATAGCACGCTCACTAACACTACATACCGTGCGTGTGTCTGACTTGCAGTCATTCCTCGCCATGTGACGCTGCTATCGCCTGGACGGGCTTATATCGGTAGTAAGTGGGTGTTCGTACTGTTCTGGCTGATCATTATATATAGCTGCAGAATATCGATACAAGAATATTGTTAAAATAATATTGAACGTATGAGGTTGAAATTTGCGTATACTGTAGGTATCTTTCGCGTGTAGTACCATTTGTTCTCCAAGAAGAGTTCAGAGCGCGTTGGGCAGATATTTCCAGTTCCACTTACCACAGCTTTAACATTCCGGTATTAGTTTAGGCTCAATTGGTCAATCCGCTGTGCAGTACCCCGCGCTTGGGCGGTGGGTGGCTGAAGTGGGACCGAGCTAGTGAAAAACAACCAGTGCGTGAGGAAGTTTAAGAGCTGTACTGCCAGCAAGTAATCAGAAGCTTATATCAGAATTAGTGCCCAAATATCCGTGGGGGATCGATTGCTGGAGCTCATATATTGAAAGTGTGCTTATTTCTCCTTAAATTACGAAGCAAAGTTTGTGATATTTCCTCATTATAAATATGGTTGAGTCTGCCGTCGCCCCGTAAACCGACCAAGAAAACCGTATCGAAATTATTCTTATCAACTCGAGTCAAGAAGAGTTGCTAAATGTAAGAACTGATAATCTTCGCTCCTTATAGGAGCTGATAATCTTCGCTCCTTACCAGTTCATCCACCTTTCAAACTGCTCTATGCTTTTCCATGTGAAGTAAGTTCAGGATGTATGGTATATATCAATTTCGTCTCAGAAGATCTATTTGACAGAGGGAGTATTCATGAGGTCGTTGCCTCCTCATTCGGTCCTTCCACTCCCAGCCTGACTGCCCCGGCTAGCCCCCTCTGGGAACTTTCATCCGCTGCAGGCGCTCCCACCCCCGTGCGCCAGGGAGACTGCAGGGGATGGTGGCGACACCCAACGGCACACATCAAAGGCGCGCCGGCCCGCGTCGGGACAATTCTTTCCCCTTTCAGATTTCCACTTGCTACGTCAGCGGAAAATATCACTTTTATTGGAAATTCTGTCACATAAGCAGATTTCTGGTACCAAAAGCTTTCTTTTCTCGTAGTCACGTTTAGGCTCTTTCCTCCATATCCCCCTATCGAAATCTGCCTCACCTGATTCACGCTTGCTGTCCAGAAACATAAAACAGCTCAGAGAGGGCAAACATGAAAAATCTGTGCGATACAAAAATCTGATCTATTGTCTCCTCCGAATATTGAGAGACGAATTAGGAAACTATTTACAGGCTCAGAGTTACGCGCCACACGTTTTGAAAAGCGTGAACAAGATGTTGACAGGATGGTTTTTATAGTGTAAAAGCCGGAAATGTAATCACCACATGCGTTTAGATAACTACATCTACGACTCACAAGCCACTATACACGTACGTAGTTACTATGTTAACTACTTTGTATCCCCTCTCACTCATCTGTTTGACCGCCCTCATTTCTCTCTTTCTCGTAATCACTGCATTGGACGCACGATGGTAGAAGAAAACCATCCCTTCGGTCTTTTTTGAAAAAAGGATCTTTAAATTTACACACTATCTTGTATGAGGAACAGCCGCACCCATATGTAGACATCCTGAGTAATAACCGCTTGGCTGCTCTGTAGTTGTAAATAATTTATTTAACGATCGGTTCCGTAGCAACATTACCAGTTTGACCTGTTAAATTAGAAAATTCATTCACTATAATTGTGATCTTTTATAGTTACAACAATAGTGAGAAACAGAGCTCTTTTTATGGTATGTCTTTTTCATCAGAATACAAATTTCCGCATCGGTTATCGTTTTTATACTGTTTCTATTACTTAGTAGATCCTTGTGTCGGCGCTTTTGATGGACTGTGACTTTCAATCTAATGGTTAACTTGTTATGTTCGACCTATTGTCGTCCACGTTAGGTGACTACATGTTTGGCTACATGTTTCAGGCCATTGTTAGTTTTATGTTACATTCTCATAGGTTTTAGGAAATTTCTTATTGTGTCATTTTCTTGATAATTACTATTAAAAACAGTCTTGATGACGATTTATTTAACAAGGTGACCGGTTTCGACCACTACTGTGGTCATCTTCAGACCATTGAGTAGGAACCTCTTTCTGTTGGAGAATCACTACTATTAGAGTAGTGATTCTCCAACAGAAAGAGGTTCCTAATCAATGGTCTGAAGATGACCACAGTAGTGGTCGAAACCGGTCACCTTGTTAAATAATCGTGATGAAGACTGTTTATAAAAGTAATTATTTATAAGACATTGATCACTGCTGTTCCCGTAATGCATTCAAAAGTAATTCATTTTCTTGATGATTCAGAAAGTTTTTTAAAAAACTTATTGGGCATGCTTCATGAATCGTGGACCCATTCTTTCCGCTTGCCTGACGTAGACAAAGAATGTTAGGTCCCGTCCATGTCGGCAGCTTAATGCTATGACTTAACATGTAAATAATTTTCCGCATTTCTCACTATTGATTGTAGCTATAATAGACAACAAATGTGGCGAACTCTTTATCTAACAGATCCGACGTAATGATGTGATTCCAAGCTACGAAACTGATTGTTAAGTAAATTATTTTGGAGAATAGCCAAGCGATTATTATTCAGGATGTTTTTTAAATGTAGCTAAACAGTTTTCGTGGGAACAATAGCCTCTTTCTATCAATGATCCCCATTTAAAATTTGTCACACTTTCGTATGAACTATATCCCGGCAGAGCATCTCAAAATGACTCAGGTCATCTTGAAGAGGACTCTAATGCTATAACATCACAACTCGTAGCACAAGGTTCTAACACGTGGCTTCCTTTGCATTTTCCCAGAAAGCTTTCAACAGTCCAACAAATCTCCTAGGCGGCTTCTCTAGTACTGATTCTACGTGTTCTCTTCATTTTATATCGCTTCTTATTTGAAGTCAAAATGTTAGCTGAAGCACCTATTGAATTTATGCACTGTGAAGATCAAACCTTCGTCTTCTGAAGTACTGTACAAGAAACTGCTATGAGGCTTGTTCTCCAAAACACGTAAATTCTAGTGTTTTCACGTTGCAAATAGTTGGGTGAGCCGCCATTTTCCACCTATTTTTACAACTACGACCTCATATCCATTACGGATAAAATCAAAGTTTCGTTATTTGCGTTACCGTTAACTATTCAAACGCGTGGCGTGCTCCAGATGTCGCAGCTAGTCTTGTAAACGGATACAATCACGTTCTCCCTCTTTGTTATAGACAATGTCTTGCATTCAAAGCAGCTATCACTCATTACATCAAGTAGAAATTTTGTCCAATACTTTAATATTTCTTTACGACCGTCCATCGACATTATGGTGACAACAGCGTTGTTAGCCAACATTCTGAAACTGTTGTTGATCCTACTTGATGAATCGTTTGTGTATATTGAGAACTGGATGTTCTATTATCCCTCACTTCTTTAAGACATACCAGATGTTACTTTGATTCTGTAGAACAGTCAGCTCAAAAATGGTTCAAATAGGTCTGAGCACTATGGGACCGAACATCTGAAGTCATCAGTCCCCTAGAACTTAGAACTACTTAAACCTAACTAACCTAAGGACATAACACATATCCATACCCGAGGAAGGATTCGAACCTGCTGAGGCGTAGCGCCGTATAACGATCCTGCCTTGGAGGTAGTTAAGTGGGAGATGTGTCTCAGAGCTGGATAGTGACAGATGGTGACGCGAGACGGGACGCGCACGTAGTTTATATATCAGCCGATAGAGGACAATATTGAATAGGGGGACTGTGATTTTAGTTTCGATTGTGCCCACTAGAGTGCACTAAAGTAGTAGAATGTTTTTCATAAACTGTTCTAGTATTTTCATAAAGTGTTATTATGTCTTTTTGTGTATGTAAAATGTTATAAATGTGTTTTAGGAGTATGAATCATACGTGAGTGTGGATTAATGTTAATATGAAGATAATTGTTTAACGAGTTATGTAGTAGGATTTAGTGTGAGAACGTTTCGAAGAGGTATGGATATGAATAAAGGGGATTTTTGTAGAATAGATTTGTAAAGTAAGTTTATGGTAAAGGCAAAGGTAATTCAGGTATAAATAACAGTAGTAAATAAATTTATGCATAAACAAAACTTCAGCATATTAGATAATTACGTCGGTAAATGGTGCAGTCGTTAGGTTTACTATTTTCCCATTGGTTATTGATGAAAAGCGCGGAATGACGCGGGAGAGTGTTGTTTTGATATTGGCTGTTGAGTAAACTGACCAATGGTAAAGCAATATTCTTCGCGCGCTTTTCTCGGATGGTAGAGAAAAGAAGACATATTCTAGAGAGGAGTCGAAGCCTAGCCATGAAAGAGATCGGACGTGTGCAGTAGTAGTTCCGATGGAAATGATAAGTTGCCGGGTCTAGCAGTGTTTCATACATCAAAAGTGTTGGAAAGTGACGGCATAACTATTCCGATGTGTGTGTAGAAATTTCGGAATTTTTAAGTGAATTTTGTGGCGAGAAAAGACATATATTCCACGTGGCGTGTTGAGCAGGTCGGTGGCTAAAACTGTGACTGCATTTGGTACCGACAGACTTAGTATTTGGCGAGCATTATCATCAAAAAGACTCAGTATTTTTGTAGCTATTACGTTTTCGGGAAATGCAACGCAATAAACTTTCTAACGTGAGTGAAAGTGATTGTGAGTGACTGTGTTAAGACTAGCACGGGATTGGCAGTGATACTTGTTCACCTAAGTTTCAGAATATATTGATTGAGGACAAAATTTCCAACCTTTCATTTAGTGACATAACTTTCTCCCGAAACGTAGATTAGTGACTTTAAGTGTAGCCTGGTTCACGTCGAAGTACAGTAGGTTTCACTTGGCTTTCCTACTGATGATCTGCTGAGACAATGTTCACAGGTAGGTGCAGGTTCCTCGTAAAGGGACGAAAAGAACCACGCCGCCGCACTGCGACCGTAGCAGTCGCGCGGTTCCGGACTGAAGCGCCTAGAACCGCTCGGCCACCGCGGCCGGCAGAACAGACAGTATCCTGTATTATGTACCGTGTTCTACTAGTCAAAAATTCATCGAGCCAATATGATATTTGTCTAGTTTTCGAATCTACATTCTGCGCTCAGTAGCCTGTTCTGTTTATCTTCAACTAATCTCATTTCCACTACTCCGCAAACCTCGAATCTACATTCTATGCTTAGTAGCCAGTTCATTCTATTCAGCACATCCTGTAATTCTTCGTCGCTTCCACAGAGGATAGAAAGTCAACAGGAAATTTTCTGAACCTTTCTTTTATTCTCTTCTGCCTACTGGTTGAATCGTAGAAGATAGACTTAAACATTTTTTAATCTGATAACGTTTTTCTGAATTATCCGTTCTTATTTTTTCCTGATATTCCTTGTACATATTGTAATTTACCTGACTTTTCCTATAGCACATACGTATTTTGTTTACGTCTTACTTCCATTGTCATGGATAATATCATAACTTTGTCTTTTCTTTTTTTTAAAAAAAGAAAAAATGTCACCTACAGTCCAACAGATTTTAGTGTAACAGATCTTCAGTCTATTTTCGATTGTTGTGTATAATAACCTGGTCACCAAGCAGATGCTTCCCAGGAAATCCGATGGTACGCTTCTATTCTCCAGTTACCATTCCTCCCAATGATTTTAAGGATTGCAAAGCATAATAACCTATCACTATCTGTCTTTATGGATAGAATGTCTTCCAAAATTCTGTCAAACTCGGCCTTAGTGTAATTCCCTTCTATCTTCAGCCCAGAGATTGGTTTCGACATCACAGTGCTTTACTAGCCACGGTCTTGTTGGTGGTGATATGCCGTTGTCTTCTTCCGACATCTGAAATGACTCACCTAGCCAGTTACAGGGAACCTAGTTTAACGTGGACTCCTGGTCATGGAAACATTCCGCGTTTTCCACATTGACAGACGTAGATGGAGCTGGAAAGAAGTGATAAGTGAGAAATAAAAATTGTACATCTGAACTCCAAACTTACACCCAACTGTACCACATTTCCGCTTCTTCCCTTCTATGTTGTCTTTTCACGTATCCTCTCCCTCCTCCGCGTTTGTCAGTGCAGTTTCCTTCCCATGCGTTTCCCAAGTTTTTGGAGCCCTGAAGAAATACATTTGTGGCTACCGATTTCCTTCGGACAAACAGACGCAACCTTGCATAGAACCTAGATTTGATACGCTACTGCAGTGCCTGTGTTGTTTAGAATTACAACGCAATGCTCCTTCGGTCATATATATATGTCCGAATTAACAGGCATTGCGGTGACTACAGGGGGCTTCCCCGCATGTCGCGAGCGCTCCAGCACAGATTTTCACTGTCGTCATTCCATTATACAGCTGCTGGTTGTCCATATCAGCAAATGCGAATACATTTCATGTATACCATGGTTCATTAGACAACGGAAAACACTTTTCCATGAATCACTGACCGCCTTGTCTCACACTGGGATAAATTTATTAAGAGTTGTGAGGTTTACTTTGGAAATGATAAACTTTTTTCCGTGTGTTTAGTTTTCATTTGATTGCCCCTTACACCTACTGGGATATTAAATATCGGAGTATCCACAGCCTCAGAGAACTTCGAACAGACATTATCGTTCCACAATCGTATCACACATTCTTTGTTGGATGATCATTCCTTAAACTTCAGCTATTCCTCGTAAAAATACTACCGTCCGTCTGTTCCTGGGTACCCCTTACGATCCAGGGATCCGTGCTGTCTCTTCTAGTGTCTCCAGTAGTAAGAGTATAAATATATATTACTATTGATAGCCAACCAGGCAGGCACCATTATCACAGGATTCTTCTCATTATCCTTTCCAGCACTCACTGATACCCCTAAGCGGAAAATGGTTTACTATTTAAACTTAAGTGACCACATTTCAGTAACAAAACTATAAAAGCCTGAAAAGGAACAAACAAAATGGGTACTTAGCAACGTTAAGTTCATCCGGCCATATCGATGAAACATAGGATGGACAACGGAGAAACAATTCGTGGAAGTGTCAACCAGTGCCAAGGGAAGAATCCAAGCATTTGACTGTGCGGGGGTATATAATGTGCTACCTCACAGTGGCAGCAAAATGAACACTTCTCACCTGTTCCACCGAATATGGGACTCCGGAGTGGAAGCATCTGTCCCACTCCTGAGGCAAGGGAAGGACACTTGTTGACAAAATAGAAACTGTAGCTTTGCGCTCACGAACTGTTTGTGAAATACTTTGGACAGGCTGGTGAATTGACATGCCCTGGCGATGTGGTGCAGTGGAAGTCGTTTGACTCTTATTCAGGAAAAGGGGTCAGATCTGTGTGACCATTCTGATATAGGGTTACCGTAATTTCTTTAAATGGTTTTAGAGCACGGGTGGACAAATGCGCTAATGCTTTCCCGTGGGCGCTGTCACCCAGCAGTTCCCCTCCAGGTCTCTGCTAACGTCGCTCGTCCGTACCCGGCACGCGCTAGTGGCAAGACCGGCCTGTTTACTTCGTGCCGTTAGTGTCGTCGGTATCGAAGACTCTTTCGCTTTCGTGTTAGGACAAAATTTGTGAGAGTAAGTCGACTGAGGAGATCCTCAAAATTAAAATTGGTCGGGACACCATGCATCAATCCGCAATGGGAAGAAGATTATATTTATCGAGAAACAAACTAGCTCTCAGTGTCTCCCAGTGTCTCTTTTGTAATGCTACACTACTGGCCACTAAAATTGCTACACCAAGAAGAAATGCAGATGATAAACGGGTATTCATTGGACAAATTTATTATACTAGAACTGACATGTGATTACATTTGCACGCAGTTTGGGTGCATAGATCCTGAGAAATCAGTACCCAGAACAACCACCTCTGTCCGTAATAACGGGCTTGATACGCCTGGCCATTGAATCAAATGGAACTTGGATGGCGTGTACAGGTACAGCTGCCCATGCAGCTTCAACACGATACCACAGTTCATCAAGAGTAGTGACTGGCGTATTGTGACGAGCCAGTTGCTCGGCCGCCATTGACCAGACGTTTTCAATAGAGATCTGGAGAATGTGCTGACCAGGGCAGCAGTCGAACATTTTCTGTATCCAGGAAGGCCCGTACAGGACCTGCAACATGCGGTCGTGCATTATCGTGCTGAAATGTAGGATTTCACAGGGATCGAATGAGGGGTAGAGCCACGAGTCGTAACAAAAATGGCTCTGAGCACTATGGGACTCAACTGCTGAGGTCATTAGTCCCCTAGAACTTAGAACTAGTTAAACCTAACTAACCTAAGGACATCACAAACATCCATGCCCGAGGCAGGATTCGAACCTGCGACCGTAGCGGTCTTGCGGTTCCAGACTGCAGCGCCTTTAACCGCACGGCCACTTCAGCCGGCCGGGTCGTAACACATTTGAAATGTAACGTCCACTGTTCAAAGTGCCGTCAATGCGAACTAGAGGTGACCGAGACGTGTAACCAATGGCACCCCACACCATCACGCCGGCTGATACGCCAGTATGGCGATGACGAATACACGCATCCAATGTGTGCTCACCGCGATGTCGCCAAACACGGATGCGACCATCATGATGCTGTAAACAGAACCTGGATTCATCCGGAAAAATGACGTTTTGCCATTCGTGCACCCAGGTTCGTCGTTGAGTACACCATCGCAGGCGCCCCTGTCTGTGATGCAGCGTCAAGGGTAACCGCAGTTGTGGTCTCCGAGCTGATAGTGCACGCTGCTGCAAACGTCGTCGAACTGTTCGTGCAGATGGTTATTGTCTTGCTAACGCCCCCATCTGTTGACTCAGGAATCGAGACGTGGCTGCACGATCCGTTACAGCCATGCGGATAAGATGCCCGTCATCTCGACTGCTAGTGATACGAGGCCGTTGGGATCCAGCACGGCGTTTCGTATTACCCTCCCGAACCCACCGATTCCATATTCTGCTAACAGTCATTGGATCTCGACCAACGAGAGCACCAATGTCGCGATACGATAAACCGCAATCGCGATAGGCTACAATCCGACCATTATCAAAGTCGGAAACGTGATGGTACGCATTTCTCCTCCTTACACGAGGCATCACAACAACGTTCCACCAGGCAACGCCGGTCAACTGCTGTTTGTGTATGAGTAATCGGTTGGAAACTTTCCTCATGTCAGCACGTTGTAGGTGTCGCTACCAGCGCCAACCTTGTGTGAATGCTCTGAAAAGCTAATCATTTTCATATCACAGCATTTTCTTCCTGTCCGTTAAATTTCGCGTCTGTAGCACGTCATCTTAGTGGTGTAGCAATTTTAATGGCCAGTAGTGTACTTTATCAGCATGGAAGAAGTACAATGTGAACCGATATATTCCACTCCTTCATAAGAAACTCGTGATGACATTGGATATATGGAAAAGGTAGGCCAAGCTTCTCGAGCTAAAACAGAAGACAGAAAAAGAAATAATTTCATATATATATATGTCATTTTTTGAAAATAATATTATTATTTATAAAGCATTATGAGGTGTCGCCGCTACAACCTACGACACATTTTCTTGCTTAGAAAACATTCACTAATTTGATCTTCGTTGGGAAAAAATAGTCCTCGATTGCACAGATGGACACCTGCAATGACTGATCAGATTTCTGGTGTAATTGTTTTGGCAAGAGAAAAGAGTAAAGAATTTCTTACCCAATAGGAAAGATCTTCGAGACTGCGCCCTGCATCCCTGATCTGCCAAAATATGTGGCGTCATGAACATTTTTGTGAAAACTGTTAATAAACGAAGATCGCGCGGTTTGGAGATGGGCAAATTAAATCCTATCCTGGGTGATCTAGAGTGCCACAATGGCGATGTGCCGGATTTTAGTGAAATACACTGGCTGAGTCGAGATTTTATTTTAGAAAGTTTCTTCATCTTACGTAAAGACATGGTATTATTAACTTCTAACTGGTCTTACAAAGTACATCCATGACTTGAGTACAAAAGGATGAATTGCTTTTGTGGACTAAGAAACTTTCAAAAGGGTAATTTGCGAACTTTTCATTATTGCACAAGTTGTAGAAGAAATAAATCTTGTTTAAAGCAGGCATTGAGCAAAAATTGTGTGAATTTGTTACTGCCTTACAAGTTTTGTTAGAAAATTTTGATAATACATTTAGTGATTTTGGTATGTATCAATCCCTTTGGCAGTGGACGTTGAAAGTGCTCCTCCTGAAATTTAGCTCGTGCTCATTGACTTTGAGTGTAGACGTGTGCTCACGGGCAGGTTTCACACTGCAGAAAATACTGATATGGTTCAAGAGAAATATCCTCAAAAATAGTTCGTGCAATAGCTGCTGGAGGCTGCAATATGTTCTAGACTATATATTTGTGTGAAAGTATTTTCTCAACACTAAAAATAACAAAATCGACAGTTAGGACTAGTTTTACTAACGTTCTTGTGTTTCATGACAAGGGATCCAGGTATCGATATGTTAGTAAAAACACATTTAAAGCCAATAGTAGATTGATTAAGATAGATATGTCTTCTTCTTTCGTAAGTAATAGGCCATCTACAAACAGTGTTTAATAAAAAGAGAGCATATGTCTCTGTTGTATTAATGACCGGTAATTTAAGTCGACGAGAGCAGTACTTCATTCTCACTATCTTGATCCCCCATTCCTTCCCAGTTCTTCTATGAACAAAAAGACGGAATTTAGAACGTATCATACTGCTTGTACCAGCTGTCAACAAGTGCCCTGTATTTATTATTTTGCGGCGCTTCTGTGCTCATTACGGCATTACACAGTGAAAAAATTATTATTTACTCATTTCTTTGTCGCTGTGTTGTGTCTCTATTGAATAGCGATCCGTCAACCGCTTTTATGTCGTTTGCTGGTGTTATCTGAACGTGTACCTGCCTTCGCTGTTTTTCAAACAAAGCTCAGAGGAAAGTGGAACATGAAGTACGAGCCGATCGCACAGGAAAAAAAAAATCGAAAATAAAATGTCCCTTAGTGACAAACATAGGAAAACAACGCGACTGTTTAACATGCAGAGCTTTATGTGACGAGATGGCGCATATACATCTACATCTACATGGATACTCAGCAAATCACACTTAAGTGCCTGGCAGAGAATACATGGAACCACTTTGACAATAATTCTATGTTACTCCACTCCCTAACAGCGCGAGGAAGAAACGAACATTTAAATCTTTCTGTGCGAGCTCTGATTTCTCTTATTTTATTACCATTATCCTTTCCCCCAACATGGGCCGGCGATAGCAAAATATTTTCGTATTCTAAGAAGAAAGTTGGTGATTAAATTTTGTCAGAAGATCTCGCCGCAAACAGAAACGCCATTGTTTTAAAGCTGGCCACCCCAAATCCTGTATCATGTCCGTGACGCTCTTACCCCTATTTTTCGATAATAGAAAACATGATGCACTTCTTTGAATTTACTCAATGCACTCTGCTAATCCTAAGTGTTAAGAGTCCCACACCACGCAGCAGTACCCCAAAAGTGGACGGACAACCGTAGTGTAAGCAGGCTCTTTAGTAATGTTCGCCAATAAAACGCAGTCTTTGGTTCGCCTTTACCACAAGGTTTTCTATTTGTTTTTCGCAGTTTAAGTTGTTCGTAATTGTAATTTTAGGTATTTAGCTGAATTTACGGCCTTTAAATTTGATTAATTTATCGTGTAACCGAGGATTAAAGGATTCTTTTTAGCACTCGTGTGGATGAGCTCACACTTTTTATTATTTAGTGCTAATTGCCAATTTCCAGACCATAGAGGTACCTTATCTAAATCGTCCTGCAATACGTTTTGATCTTATGGTGACTTTAGTTGATAATAAGCTACAGCATCATCTGCAAGGAACCATAGACGGCAGCTCTGATTGTCACTTAAATTTTTTATACAGATAAGGAACAACAAAGAGTATATAACGCTACATTGGGGAACACCTGAAATCACTTCTGTTTTTCTCGATTATTTTCCATCAGTTACTATGAACTGTGACCTCTCTGATTGGAAATCATAAACCTAAGCACATATCAGAGGTGATATTCCATAAGCACACAATTTTATTACAAGCCGTTCGTGAGGTAAGGTGCCAAAATCCTGAAAAATATAGACAACCAGAATCAGTTTGAAACCCCTTGTCAATAGCATTCAAAACTTCATGTGCATAAAGATTTAGTTGTGTTTCACAGCAACGATGTTGTCTAAATACTTACTTACTGTGTTTCAACAGATCTCTTCGAGGTAATTCATACTGTTCGCCCGCAGCATATGTTCCAAAATCCTGCTGCATATCGAAGTTAATGTTATGGGAATGTAATTTAGTGGATTACTCCTACATCCTTTTTTGAATAGTGGTGTGACCTGTACAGCTTTCCTGTCTTTTTGTACCGATCTTTCGTCGAGCGAGCGATTATATATTATTGTTAAATATGTAGCTATTGCATCAGCATACTCTGAAAGGAGCCTAACTGGTATAGAATCTCGACCGAAGGACTTGCTTTTATTAAGTTGTTTCACTACTCCGAGGGTATCTACTTATAAGTTACTCATGTGGGCAGCTGTTTTTGATTCCAGTTCTGGAATATTTACTTCGTCTTCTTTGGTGAAGGAAATTCGGAAGGCTGTGTTTAGTGATTCTGCCTTAGCATCACTGTCATCGATAGTATTTCCATTTCTGTCTTGCAGAAATGGCATTGATTGTGTCTTGCAGCCTAGCATACTTTACATACGACCAGAATCATTTTCGATTTTCTGGCAAGCTTCGAGACAAAGTTTCGTTGTAAAAACTATTATAAGCATTACACGTTGATGTCCGCGTTGAATTTCGAGCTTCTGTACAAGATTGTCAATAGTGTGGGTTTTGGGTTCGTTTAAATTTGGCAGCTCTCTACGTCGTTTCTGCAACAATGTTTTGACCATTTTTTGTGTACCACAGGGGATCAGCTCTGTCGTTTGTGAATTTGTTTGGCATAAATCTCTCAGTTGTGACGATATCATTTCTCTGAGTACAAGGCACATCTGGTCTACACCTCCATTGGTAGTTTGGAAGGAGTGGAGATTGTCTCTCAGGAAGGGGTCAATCGACGCTTTATCTGCTTCTTTGAATAGGTACATTTTACGTTTATTTTTGGAGTATTTGGGAGTTGCGATATTCATCTCGCTGCGACAGCCCTGATTTCACTAATCGCTGTATCCATTTTGATGCTCGTTATTAACTCAGAATTATTTGTTGCTAAGAGGTCAACCTTGCTTTCAAAACCGGTTACCATTCGAGTGGGCTCATGAACTAATTGGTCGAAGTAACTTTCAGAGAATGCGTTTAGCGCATTTTCGAATGATGTTTTATGCGTACCTCCTGATTTAAAAATGTATTTTCACCAACATATCGAGGGTAAATTGCTGTCAGCACCAACTATAATTGTATGATTAGGATATGTGCTTGAAATTATTCTCAAGTTTTCTTTGAACCTTCCTGCTAGTGTATTATCTCAGTTGAGAGATCGGTGAAGATATTCAATTATCATTTTATTCCGGCTGCCAAGAAAGATCTTTACACATACTAACTCACATAAGCTATTTCGGTTTCACTGCAAGGCAAAATACTTCTAGTAGCAACAAACACGCCACCACCAATTGTATTTAGTCTATCATTTCCGAACAACCATAGATAAGTCGCAAAAATTTCGGCTGAACTTATATCCAGCTTTAGCCACCTTTCAGTGGCAGTAGCGATTTGAGCAACAGTGCTTTCTATTAGCGTTTGGAACCCTAGTACTTTCCAAACACAGCTACGACAATTTAAAACTGTGATACTCAAGATCCTGGCTTCACCTGCACCCTTTTGGACTGAAGCTCTTTCTGTGTTTCTCCGAGGCTCTCTAACCTAAAAAACTGCGCAGTCGATGTTATAAGGCCCTGGTATCCGTGTAGCCGCCTCCTGCGCGTAATGGACTCCTCACCTATTTAGCGGAACCAGAGACCCAAGTCTAGGAATCTGTAATCTACTGTAGTCCGCAGGCCCGTCTGAGCCTCTCGGTACTTTATCAGAGGTCTGCAATCGGTCCTGTCGACTATGCTGCAAATTGTGAGCTCTGCTTTCATCTCGCAAGAAAGACATCCAGCCTTTACCACTTCTGATAGACGCTGTAAATCAGAGAGAATCTTTTATGATCCAAAGCGGCATACTTCATTGGTATCGTAATGAGACACCAGCTGCAACTGGTGCTCTTTATGGCATCAGAGAGAACCCGCTCCACGTCTGGAATGCCTCCGCCCGGTATGCACACGGGTTGCACACTGGCTTTCTCCTCATCTTTGTAGCCACGCCCTTAAAGGGCCCTGCAGCGCACCTAACATTATACCTCCGAACTACCAACTATCCCACCCTTTGTGACTGGCAGTATGCTGCAGGCTGGGATGTTTCCTCTGAAACAGGACGGGTGACTGCATCTGGCTGAAGACAGTGCCAGCCACACTACACCGCAAACCTCTTTGTCAGACTAACCAAGGAGGACTTACGTTCGGCTCCCACGGCAGTCTTTCACAGCCTTCCAAACTCCGAGGCAACCCTGCCTCTCTACGACGGGTCAAGCTCAATGTGAGCAGTAGCTGGGTTGGCCAGCGATGCGGACCTATCAGCGGACACGTGGGTCGTGCTAGACGTGCGCTGGCTGCCCTCGGCAGGTAGACAACAGTGATGCCAATCCACTGCAGCCTCAAGCTGTGCAACCGTTGCCAACACACTCTGCATGCATTCGCACACAGCAATCACAGTTCCTATACATACTATAGACGGTGGAAAACTACAGTTCACAGACAAACGGCAATCGACAGGCGCTACGATACTACCGTAGACACTGATGAAAACACAAGAACTGTGTGTAGAAGATTAGATTAACACGCAGATATTCAAAAACTAAACTACCAAAGCACATAAATGAGACTGAATAAGTCGCTCCTGGTTAAGAACGGGTAAAGTGTCACAAAATCGTTTACTTTCCGACATCAAAGAAAACACGAGAACTGTATCTATTAAATATTGCATTAAGAAGCAAAAATTCAAAAAGAAACTACCAAAGCACGCAGATGAAACTATACAATTGGCTCCTACTTAGGAACTCGTAAAATGTCACAAAATTGGTTACTACTATGCTATTACTGTGTCTTGGCCGGCGGCTATTGGCTGACTGCATAAAAGCATACACACTGTATAGCGTTCATTCGTCTGTTTTCGTCACAAAAACGTTATTATAAGGTAAGTTCTACTACTTTTTCATTCGACCGCACTTTTGTGTAACACAAGGTAGACTACACAACGCAAATACTACACTCTTGTTGTATCTGCATTGTCGTGCTGCAAAAATTAAGACAGTGAAAAGAATGCTTCTAACAATCTTACATGACTACAAAGTCGAGCAACAGCATTCGATTGCCCATAGTCGGCAGTCTTCGGTACCCTTCCCTTCGAGAGTAGGAGAATGCAAGCTGCGCCCGCTTCGTGCCAGCAAAGCGTCACAAACCACAAGTCACCAATGCCCACGGTGTCCGCGGGGAGCTTCGCCGCCAGCTCACCCGTCCAGCCGTGTTTTAGAGAAATGTCGGGATCGTTTGTTCACAAGATCAGCGCCGACCTTCATTCCCTTTCTTGTGCAGCCTGAGCTTCCGATTCGTCTCTAATTACCTCATCGTGAACGGGACGTTAGCCCCTAATCTTCATTCCTTTTAATATCCAGATGGAAGGGCCTTAGTTTGCGCATGACGTGATTCGCAATTACCAATTTCGTTCATCTAATGCAAGCATACTTTGATAATCATGTCGTGGGTTAAAAGCACCCCTTATTACCACATTTCGGCCGCAATAAGAACGCAAAAATGAATATCTGCTTTGCGATTTATTACTAGATTTACAAAATAATTATATCACTGAACTTTTTCCTACGAACTGCTACCCCGTCGGCAAAAATAGCATAGTTACATTTTCAGTAATTGGATTATTAATGAAGTTGCGAGAACACATTGCTGTATGTTTCGTGACCACCTGTTGGTCTCGGTGAAAACAGATAACGAATGTCTGTAGCGCGTAAAAATTAATTTGGGGAGAAGCAGTTAGCAGCCTCATTCTGGGCAAAACTGGACGTAAATTCGATGTCTCTTTTAATGAACACGCCAAGGCTTTCGGATACAATACTCCTGGTAGCTCTGGAACAGTAACAAACTTGAAAGACACAGGACATAATTCGGTAAATACGTTTGCAAATAGGTTGAGCTTATGATGGAGTAGTATAAAAGTGCTGAAATCAGCTGAACCAAATTACCGATGTTTATCACTGTTTCTTTTTTAAATTAAAATAATTAATTTCATTAGAATATTTTAAGTAGAACTAAAAATCGATCCCTCTAATGTATCTCCCTATCTATTAAGGAAATCTTGGCACGTGTCCAGAATATCTGTGATAGGTTTGAACCTGCAAGATATTGTAACACTCAAAAGTGCCTTGCGACGAGCACGTGGAGTTCACTAGGCTGTATACAGCATATATGTATTCGCCCAGATACGCAGTAAGTACAGAATTCACAAACATGGAGAAAATGTGTATAACTCCCTTCACTACCGTAAATAATGCTGATGTTTCTCCACCAGTGCAAGTAGGACATGCAAGGTCCCTGGTGGAGCGCTGTATGCCAGGTCGAGAACACACATGTATATCACAAACTCTTTCAGTATGTAAAAGTATCGTAATTTACCTGATGATGATGGCGTGACGCAGCAGGTAGTGGTGAGTAGAATAAAAATAAAACTGGCATAAGGAATGCACCAATAACTTTTCTGTATTTCATGTAATATGTCGTAGCTGCTAAGAAGCAGCGCATTTTGGACGACATTTGTGTTTTTATTTTGCAATTCACTAATCATTCAATCGAAGCATTATCTAACAACAGTTGAGGTATTAGCCCGGCAGCTAACAGCTAATGTTGGATGTAGCGGCATAATATAGCTGCATATTAAATTCACGATCTTGTGTTCACGTGAGTTGGGTGAACAATCTCCTACTCGACATTAGAAAGCCACTGAAACTAACTTACGTCCAGACCAAAACTGTACGTCATACTTAATTCTAATTCCAGTTTCAACAGGCAGATCTTCACGTAATTCCAACATTATGCTGGTATAAGGGTCAGGTACTCAATACAAACCTATTTTTAAATTACTAATTAAGGTTGAAAGGTCTCTGTTGGATTCCTTTCATGATAATTTTTTAAATATGTTGTCATTTACGGCATAAATTCCTCTTCTAAATTTACTGTGGTGTTTATGACTATCTGGGAGGAGACTGAGCAGTGAAACGTGTTACTTTTACACATAAACAAGAACGATCTGTCACACTACTACACTTTAAAACACAGTTTACATGTAATTCATGTCACACAGTCTCATACGGAACCTACATCCGCTTTCTTTTATATACTGTATATGATAAGATACTGTCATTCCCCTTCCCTTCTGTGTGAGAGGATGAATGTATTTCTAGTTGCATGCTTGATGGTAGCAGACAAGCCTGTCTGCTAGAGAACAGTAGGACCAACGTCGGAACAGGTAGCTACGCTTTCTAAAAGCAGAGAGGTTTCTATTCTTAGTATGGTCCTGTCCGTTCCTTGTCATATTGGTATAGAAAGCTGCCTCTCTGGTCACTTCCGTTTGTATCTGTTAAGCACAATCGGTAGGGTCCCAGGTCAGTCTGTCCGCGGCAAGCGTCTGAAGTGGTAAGATCTCTGGCTAAGCGCATGTCTGCTAAGTCCGTAGGACAATGGATTTCTTAAGTTCAGCCTAACTGAAAATTTAATCACCTTTATTTCAGGTTTACCTCTAAAATATCTAATGTTATCTTAAATTTCAACGCAGTGTAATTCGAGTGTGAAGTTCAGAATATATTCCGGTAGTTGCTTTGTCACTACTTTGTGAGTAAAGTGGAACCACGTGTTGATCAGTAACTCTAACTAAGATCATCGATCTTAAATGCGAATGTGCGTGAGATTATAACATCTCGTCTTGACAATATTTTTCAATATAGCAACTTTTCTTTATGTTCAACCCACGTGGGGTGTACTTTGTGAGACCAGTACCACGTGCTTATACAATTGTTTGACCCGTCAGGTTAATAATAAGACGATAGTAACCAGTTCGAGGTTTTATTTTGAATTGCGTTTCGATGTAATTTATTTTAATTATCAAAATTATCGTGGAGTTACACTCTTTGTGTAAACCAAGTTGACCACGTGAAGCATGTGGTGGAAGCATCAAAGTAGCCCTCAGGTATTCTTTTTGGGAAGATTTCACAAAGTGTTAGGATGAATTTAGTATACCAGTGTGTGGTAATTTCATGACGGACAGGATTGCGCTACGAACGTAACTTCTTTGGGTGAAAATTGAATCGGTTGGTTGTGGTTAATTTCCTCTTGGATATGTTTCAACGTTCTTCGTGAGTTATTTTATGAATGCAGTGTCGTATGTAGTCTTCCAATCTCGGCTCCCTATTTGATGTGTTCCGTAAGATTACAAACTCGCATTTTCACAATCCTAAATAAGGCACCAGTTTAGTTATGAATCAAGTTTGATACGCTGAAATTTTAACGGAACAATCATCAATGTTAAAATAAATGTCCAAATATAAACTGATTTATTTCTTTTTGTATATATATATATATATATATATATATATATATATATATATATATATATATATATATATATCACCGGTTATCATAAGATGAGTACTAAAAGATTATAATTAATGTTAGTCTGGTTGGGAATTTGGTAAGCTAGACTGGATACCTGGTGAAACCGTTGCGCAGTAATGCAAGGTTAACTTCCTCAGATAGCTCACAGCTTTTAACCCACTTTTATGGTCTTGAATATCAGCACCGCTTACAGAACAAATTAAAGCAACGACATTACAAGGTCTTAGTCAGATGTGCATATAATATTTTTATTAGTGACCAATTTTGAGCATTTTCGTTGATTCTGAGGCCATGACCTACACCAAAAGGTACGATGTCACTAATAAAACATGAAATATAAAATTTTCAAACATTTTCTGTGCACAGATTTCAATAGAGAAATACGTCCTACATACTCGTACTTGAAATGTTAGATTGTAAATAATACATTTGCGCTCACATCAGATCAATGTAAAAAACGTTATTTGACTGTATCGCAGTTTTCTTGGTTGGTTAAATATTCGACCCGCATCTTCCGTTACTTGTACATCAAAAACTTGACAGGTGTCTTCATTTGTCTATTATGCGTTTATATGCTCGTCTTTCCAGAAATTATAATGTTATAAATGTACGAATCTAGTGACCAGTAAAAATATTATCTGCAACTATCATGGAAACCATAATTAATAAATTACAAGCAGGTGTTTGATACTGAAATTTGTTTCTCTTGTTATTTTTCCTAACAATTGATCATTAGAGGAAAACAACAGGCAGATTTTTAGTATTGATTATTTGCAAAAGTGGTGAAAAATATTGACATTTTCTTCAACGTCTGTAAGCAAATTACACTATTTTAATACAGGAATTGTGAGAGTACAAAACGCAATGAAACAGGTAGTAACAACTGCTGGAACCTAAGTGAAGTACATGTGCAGATGTATCAGTTGATTAAAATTTTTATGAACTGTGGTAATCTACAGCTATCGCTGGTACTTGACGTGGTGAGCGGTCTGCGAGTGTCAGTGTGCGACAGGCTGGTGGAGTGCACGTCGGAAGCAAGAAGGACCGGCGGCTGTCTAGCTCCTCTGGCTGTCCCGGCTGTGGAGCTGCCGCAGCAGTGCGTAGTACTTGTACGAGGCGTTCACCAGCTGCAACAGGCGCCACACACTGCTCTGCAACACTGGAGGTATCCGCTTCTACTCGCTATACACTCTACAGGAGCTGCTGCAGCTGCATCTTAATTTTACTGTCTTATGGTAGAATACTCGAAAGCGCACATTAGACATTAAGTTCTCTTACGTGAAGTGAACTGACTTATAGCTTTAATACATTACATTTATTTTCACCAACTGCGACATAATAGCGTATACAAACAGTGATCCAATACTGTAAAATGCTTTTTTATTCCAGTCTCTGACCACAAATGAATTCTTTAGACGATGACCGGTTTCAGTCTGTAATGGTCATCCTCAGATCTTTTTTACACCATGCCCTAAAGTGATACGGCCATAATGGCATCGTCAAAACATATGCTGATTATTATTATTATTATACAAATTTGGCCGTTAAAGACCGTGAAAACAGTTATTTCTTGCGTTTCTGGGAAGTCTTCTTTCTCTCAGACCACACTTCTTTCATTCTTGCGCTGAAGGCGGCTTTTCTCTCTTCAGACCATTTAGTTTCACAAGTCTTCTTAATTTTCACACCGTAGCCCGTGAATGAATTCAGTTTTTTTCTAAAAAGGTTTCTGTTAAATATTGTTTCCTGATCTAAGTCCATTTCTTTTAGATCTCTTTCTGTGTTGATAAACCATAAATTTTTATTTTTTAGATTTGCGATGTACGAAAATATTTGTGTTGTAAGCCTATTCGGGTTCATCCTCATGATGTGAGCATAAAAGGAGCATCTTCTTTTTCTAATTTCGTCTGTAATTTTGCTGCACTTCGTATACACTTCTTTGTTGCTTTTTAGTCTGTATACAGGCTTGCCTTGATCATCTGTTATTTTCCTGTGTCCAAGAATTGTCCTCACAATTCTTCTTTCACGATTTTCTATCTGTTCTGCGTATGTAAAATTTGCCAGTGTTTCTGATGCATATAGTATCTGCGGTCTAATGACAGTCTGGTAGTGTCTGAGTTTAATGTTTTTGGATATACATTTTTTTGAATACATTTGTCTGCAGTAGTGAGTTGCTGTCTCTAGTTTTTGTATTCTAGCCCTGCAGGCTGGATGACCTTTTGCCACAGGCTGAATTAGTTCACCAAGATATTTAATATGTTTAGATACCTGTATTTTCCCGTATTTTGTAGTTATTTTCTTTGGTGGATTTTTGATATTTGTAATGATTTCTGTCTTTTCAAATGAAATTTGCAAGCCTGCTTTTTCAGCAGTTTCTTTAAGTAATTCTATTTGTTTTATTGTGTCTTTTTGTGTGTAAGCTAAACAGGCGAGATCGTCAGCGAAGGCAAAACAGTTGGTTTCAATGGCTTTGTAGCAATTCCCTCCAATTTGGACTTTCTCAACTCCATGTTTTTGCGTGAGTTTTCTCCATTCTGCTATGACTTTATCTAGGACACAGTTGAAGAGTACCGGGGACAGCGCATCTCCTTGTCTGACGCCGGTTTTGACCTCGAAATGCCGTGAAATTTCTCCTTGGAATTTTACTTTTGATGTTGTATTTGTTAATGTTTCTTTGATTATGGTGATTGTTGTTTCATCTATTTCATATTCTCGAAGTGTTTTGATGAGTGTGTCCCTATCGATTGAGTCATAAGCTTATTTGAAATCAATGAATGTTATGAAATATTTCTTGCTCCTTGTAGATAAATAGTTCATTGTTGTTTTGAGGTTAAAAATTTGTTCGGCGCAGGATCTTCCTGGTCTGAAGCCAGCTTGATATTCTCCAAGTTTTCCCTCTATAATTGGTGATACACGATTGAGCAGGGCTTTTGATAGAATTTTGTATGGGACTGGGAGAAGCGATATTCCACGATAGTTCTTAACATCCCTTTTGTCACCTTTTTTAAACAAAGGGTGAATTAGGGCAGTTTTCCAGTGACTTGGGATTTTCTTGGTTTCCTATACTTGTTCAAGTTCTTTGTGTAGTCCTTCTACTGATGTTTCTCCCCCAAGCTTGAGCATTTCTGCTGTAATTGTGTCTTTTCCACATGCTTTCCTGTTTTTGAGATTTTTGATTATGTTTGTGATTTCCTCTCGTGTCGGAGGTGTTGAATGTGTTGGTAATGTTTCTGGTTGCGTAAAACTGAGAGTCTGGATGGGTGTTTGGCAGTTTAGGAGTGTCTCAAAATATTCAGCCAGGATTTCACAGTTTTCAGTATTGTTGGTGGCGAGAGTCTTATTATTTCTCATAAGGTTTAGGCAAGGGGACTGGTATCCTCGGAGTTTCTGGTTGAATGTTTTGTACCAAGCTGCCATGTTGCATTTCTAGAAATTCTCTTCGATTGAGTCCAGTTGTTGTTTTTCATATTGTCTCTTGGTGTTGCGAATAGTTTTCGAGGCATTCTTTCTGGCTTGCTTAAATTCATCAAAGTTGTTTTCAGTTTTATGTGAGTTCCACTTTTTCCAGGCTTTAAGTCTTTCATGCAGAACTTCATTACAGTTGCTGTCCCACCACGGGAGTCTCGGTTTGCTCTTTTTTGGAAAGGTTGTTTCTGTTGCCTCAATCAAGTTGTTCTGAAATTCTTGGAGGTTTTGTGAAGGGGAGAATGTCTTTAGTTTCTTCTGAAAATCCTTGAGGTTAGAGTTGGACTTAAGGTTGTAATTTCTCAGGGTTGCAAGATCAAAATTTATGTTATTTCTGTTTTTATATTCACCATTTCTGCTTTTCTGTTTGTTTTGTGGGATCAGTTTAGTTTTTATTTTCGTGAGATAGTGATCGGAGTCGAGGTTTAGAGATTTTCGGACACGTGTGTTCAATATTTCTTTTTCACATTTGGAGGAGATGGCAACGTGATCTATTTGAATTCTCCGATACTCTTTATCGGAGATACCCAGGTTTTTTGTTTTCTGGGAAGATGTTTAAAACGTGTTGACATTAGTTTGAGTTTAAACTGCTTACTGAGCATAATTAACCTTTCTCCATTTTTGTTGGTTCGTTTGTGTGCGGGAAAGTTGCCGACAATATCGCGGAATTTCTTTTCTTTTCCAATCTGAACGTTAAAATCTCCTAGAAGTATTTTTGCATTGTTTTCTGGGATTTCTGATATATGATCCTTAAGGTTTTCTCAGAATTCATCTGTTTCTTCCCTATTTTTAGCATTATTTTTGTCATTTGTGGGAGCTTGAACAATGATTAATGTGTATTTTTTATTTGCACATCTAAAAGTGAGGAAAGATGTTCTCGATGATGTTGACCAAAAATGTTCGACAGAGTTCAGAATTTTTGTGTTTACAGCAAAAGCTGTGCCAAGCTGAGGGCATTTCTTCATATGCTGATTATATTTATTTGTTTTGCCGATGCCATTATGGCCGTATTACTTTAGGACATGGTGTGAAAAAGATCTGAGGATGGTCATTACAGACTGAAACCGGTCATCGTCTAAAGAATTCATTTGTGATCAGAGACTGGAATAAAAAAGCATATTACGTTTATTGTTTATACAAAAGAAACCATGTTTTAGAAATGTTTCAGAGTTACTACTATCTGCGTTTTTAATATAAAGCATGATTTATATACACCATGTTTCAAAGTCCTTTCATAACTCGTCTAGGGCTAGTAGACCACGTCACAGGAAATAACTTTTGTTAGAGACAAAATGTTCGCTGACACTTCCTGGCGGTCCTTTAGTATGTGTTATACCCCTGGGAGGCGACTGTGCGTAGGAACTCTTCTGCGAGCACGTGAAATTCGTCTTGGCTATAATCCAAGTACCTGCTCCGTGTGAAAGGGGTTGCGCCGAGCAAAATTTAAGCTCCCTATTCGCTTCTAAAATATCTTTCTCCGCTTAGAGACACTCATTCTTGAATTTTTCGTGTTGATAATCATCTGCCAGTTCCTGGATCAGCTATTATGCAGCACATCACGTTAGCAGACCCAACTAGTTCGGTGAAATCTCATCCCACAGCGGCGAATGCTAAAGGTCGCCTACCGTCGACGGGAAGTATCAGTGAACATTTTACCTGTAACAAACGTTTTTCCCTATGACCTACCAGTCCCAGACGTTAGATGCAAAAAAGATTGAGAAACACACATAGGATGATTCAGGAGCAATGTCACATAATTTGTGAAGTGATTGTACACGTAAAGATAAACCGAGAAACTGTGAGATATGTCCAATTTTCTATCGTTACACAATTGAACTGGAGCAGGTTGAGGGCTACGCAGATCTGTGAGACGGATATGAAGACAGTTGTGAATATTACTAACCGAAATCCTGTGCAGGAGCTGTAAGGGATAGAATACTATTGGGACAAATTACTAATCCGTTATACAAGAGGTTTGGGTTTCTTCAACAAATGATAGGTCTATGAAAACAGTTGTGAATATTACTAACCGAAATCCTGGTCAGGAGCTGTAGTGGATAGAATACTAGTGGGACAAATTACTAATCCATTATACAAGAGGTTTGGGGTTCTCCAACAAATGACAGGTCTATGAAAACAGTTTTGAATATTACTAACCGAAATCCTGTGCAGGAGCTGTAGTGGATAGAATACCATTGGAACAAATTACTAATCCATTATAAAAGAGGTTTGGGGTTCTCCAACAAATGACAGGTCTATGAAAACAGTTTTGAATATTACTAACCGAAATCCTGTGAAGGAGCTCTAGTGGATAGAATACTAGTGGGACAAATTGCTAATCCATTATACAAGAGGTTTGGGGTTCTCCAACAAATGACAGGTCTGTGACATCACATAGAGGCAACAGCTGCATGCTTACCCAGCGTGCAATCATGGGTTGGATCAGTAAGCAGTCGTGAGGCCAGGTGCGTGTCGTGCTTGAGTGTTGTATAATTGAACAAATCGACTGTGTACCAACATGCTGCATACGTCCATCCATGCAGAATACGTAGACATGTTTGTGTACGGATATTGTAATGGCAGTGCCGTGCGGATGTGACTAAATATCTGAGATGATTGCCTTATCGACGATCACCCCGTGCCAGAGTATTTCTCAGGGTTTTTCACACATTATTTGAATCAAGAACAGTACCCAGTTTACACATAATTTCAGAACGTAAGGTTGCCCAGTCAGTTTAGTAAAGGGAATATATTATTGCAATGGTGCAACAGAGTCCCACCACCAGTACACAGCGCATTAGGCATCAGCTTTATCTTCACAGACACGAGTGTGATGTACGGCACATTCCGAGGGCTTGTACCCATTCCATGTGCAGCCTATGCAACATCTGTATCTATGTGACTCAATAAGCAGATAACATTTTGTGAGTGGTTGGCTGCACACTTTACTTATGGACGAAGCTGCATTTACACGCAATGGTATTTAAGCACTCCAGTTCTCATACATGGGTGATGGAGTACCCACGTGACACTTGGGAAACAAGATTCGAAGTTAGGTTCTCAGTGAACGTCTGGTGTGGTATGACTAATGTCCTGGTGATGGGGCCAGCCAAATGGCATGACAGCCGCAGCATACGCACGTTTCCTGCTAGAAGACCCATCCACACTTTTGAAAAACTCGTCATTAGAGAAAATGTACCTGCAACATGATGTATCACCGATTCGCTGTACCCGACAAGTATTTCAGTATCTGGATAACACATTTCCTCGACGGTGGATTCACCTTGGGGACCCATTAACTGGAGTACCAAATCACCTGGTCTAAGAGCATTAGACTTCTGTTTACAGGTGTGGTTAAAGTAGGATGTGTACGCTGTGGGAATGGATACACCTGAATAAATTGTCGCTCGGATCCCTGAAGCTGTTGCCCGCACTAAAGCCCGCCGAGATGCTGTTCGATATGCAACACAACACACACACCAACACGCTCGCAAGTACATTGAAATGTGTGGGGGGTCTTTTCGAACACTTCTTGTAGGACGGATCAGTTATCCATCACACCACTATTCTATCTATCACAGCACCTACACAGAATCTCGATAACTATTATCGTACTTGTCTTCATAATCAGTCATGGATGTTTGTAGTCTTCTACATGCTCCAGTTCCGTAATAATCGAAAATCATTTAGAATCACCTGACAAATCAGGTGACGTTCCTCCTTAGTCAGCCTGTATATCTGTGTGCGTGTGTGTGTTTCAAAGTCCCTGCACCAAACCGTATAGAAGCTGAAGTGACAAAGGCCATAGCATAGCTGTATACAGATATAAAGATGGTTGTCATATCGCGTACACAAGGTCTGAAAGAGCAGTGCAGTGGCGGAGCTGTCATTTGTACTCAAGTAATTCATTTGAAAATGTGTCCGACATAATTATGGGTGGACGACGGGGATTAAGAGATTTTGAACGCGGGATGGTAGCTGGAGCTAGACGCGTGGGATATTCCGTTTCAAAGATCGCTAGTTAATTCAATATTTCAAGACTCACAGTGTCAAGAGCGCCGAGAATAAAAAGACGGACAATCTAGTGGCCGACGGGCTTCAATTAATGACTCAGAGCAGCGGCATTTGCATAGATTTGTCAGTGCTAAAAGAGAAGCCACACTGCGTGAAATGACAGCAGAAATGTGGGACGTACGATGAAGGTATCCGTTAGGACAGTGAGGCGAAATTTGGCGTGAATGGGCTGTGGCAGCAGACGATCGAAGCGAGTGTCTTTTCTAACAGCACAAAACCGCCACAGCGCCTCTCCTGGGCTCTAAACCATATCGATTTGACCCTAGGTGACTGGAAGACTATGGTCTGGTTGAATGAGTCCCGATGTAATTTGGTAACAGGTGATGGTAAGGTTCAGGTGTACTGTCACACACTAACTGACTAGAAAATCTCAATGGACTAAAGGAACACACAGGAAAACTGTAGGCAAACATAATAATATCGTACCTTGCAACTGCTAAGGCTGAATGGCAGAAAGAAGTGTAGATACAGAAACTTTTCAAAATGCGATATCTGATAAGCCATTCGCACTACAATCCTACAACAAACACCACTCACATTCTACTTTTCCATACTTCTAGTTTTTTAATGTCGATAGGCATTCTTCCATTTAAAAAATGATTTTTTGCACAAAAAATACACTTTCTAAGTATTATTACAATCTGTTGATTTGCTAACAAGACGAGCCCATAACCACCAATCCATTCTGTGAAAATAAAACATCAAGAACACTTTCAATTTCCGTAACATTTGCGATGCAAGTTCTAGGTAATTCACCCTGTATAGATGAGGCGCACTCAAATGAAAACCGAACACTCAGCAGAACGGGACCATGAAATGGTTCCACTGAAATGAAACCACCACACGCATTAAGACATTTATCCCACAGGGAGAAAAGACGGTCAACTCCCGTTTCGTAGAACGCTGATCCACAACCATACCCACTCTTACACTTCCTCGTCCAACGGAAATAGACATCAACGTGTGTCTTTCTTCAGGCTGCCAAAGATGTTAAAATTCCACGGTGAAAGATCCGGGCTGTACTGAGGTTATAACAGGGTTTTCCAACCATATCGCTGAAGCGTAACCTTCATCGTATTTGCAGTGTGGGGGCGGGTTTGACTGGCTAAATTCTATGCTAATTAACTCGAAAACGGCGCAATATATAGGTGTTCAGGTGGTGTCATCCCAAACAAATCCTGCTCATGACGTCTTCGATACGACGCCCAATGCCGACCGAATGCTTCGATTTGTTTCCCTTTTCAAACAAAGTGATTTCTCACTCAGAGTTTTACGTGCACATTCGATATAGCGCTGCCATATTAGTCTAGTGCTATATTCTTTTTATAGATGTATTAAGAGAAGCAGTACTCCAACAGCGACCGAGCGGCGCGCTTCTGCATGGGGACAGCTGTCAGGGAAACGCTGTCGCAACTAAGTTCCTGGCTATTTCTCGTGATTTAATATTCCTGTTAATACATATCGATATAACAAATATCGTACTAGACTAATTTGGGGTCCTCTCTGTGTAAAACTCCACTCCAAAAATAATTTTCTCGGTAACTGGAAACAAACCAACGCATGAAAGACGTGATGAGCAGCATTTGTTTAGAGTATTTACACTGACTCCAGCTACACGATGCAAATAAGAAATTACGTATAGCTGTCAAACCACCAGAGAAAATGCGCCTGAGAGCTCTTACATATATTAAGTGGACTTCAGAAATAAATTGCATATGTAGTCCAACTCTTCGGCAACGAGAGTGACGCGCTGTCAGATTGTCAGAGGTGAGTACGTGTTGTAGATTTCCTGTAGACACATTTCTGGTGGGGTAATGGTAACATGTGTATCATAGTGTGGGAGTGAAATGGGGCGACAACTGGAAACTTACTTCATAGATAAAGTGCGGGGGAGACTAAAATTCTTTTGGGCCAGAAGCCTAAATTGCACTCAGATTCGCCATGAAATTCTGCTGGTACATGAACCAAATGCTATGTCACGTCCAGCAGAAGTGAAACAGTGTCAACAATCGGACCAAGGCCATGCAGTCGTGGGTGGCTCTGATTGGGAAGGAAGGCCACCGATGTAGACGACAGACAACAATGTCAAGGCAGTCGAAGAGGTGATTCGCAGTAATCGCAGAATTTCCAGTAGTGAGTACGTTGACACAGTTGTTCACTATTGGCACCATGACCAAAGAGCGGATTTCTGTTGCCGAGGAACTGAATGACTGGTAGAAAGTTCTCACTGTTGTTTACAGAGACTTGTTGACTATGTTAAAAAATAGTACGATGCATTCGTGTTACTTTGGAGCGTAGTACAGCATTCAGTAAAAGGACTCTGCATGTCATAATAATGTGTAATAATGTGAAACATTATTTTTAATGTTGTACATATATATTCTTTCAATTATCTATAACTTGTATTTTACTAGTGCTACTGCAGCTGATCATTCGAACTCTTATTTTATTCTTAAATACGCATTACCTGCTCCTGTTGTTCTGTGTATTTACTACGCAGCTGCTTGTCACTGCTTCAATCATTAGGCACTTTGTTCAGTTTATTCGCACATTTAATAAGTCCATACTCCTGTTTTAAAAATATATTGATTTCCTTTCGTCCGTATTTTCTCATCTCTAGAGTTGTGGTAGCTGCCAAGCTTAAACCGGTACTAATTTTAAATAAATTAGCTTGTGACGAAAGCATTCGTATTTGTTACCTACTACAATACATAGGTCGCACGTCTGCTCCGCAGGGCCAGACAGCCTCATTTCATGATTGTCGGGATTGTAACAATTTTTAGATTACCTATTTCTTGCTTCAGACAAGCATAATTCACTAAACTTGGCATTACCAGTATTTTCGTTTACTGCCAACACCTGATTGTTCTGCAAAATTTTTCAGAAACTTCTCTTGGAGTTTGTTTAGCACTACTTGAAAATACATCTGCATCCTGCCACAAATGAGGAACAGCGATATGCACATATACAGATGGCTGTATTATCACCTACACAAGGCATAAAAAGGAAATACAATGGCGGAGCTGATACTTGTAACCAAGTGATTCATGCGAGAAGGTTTTCAAAGTAATTATGGCCGCTCGATAGGAATTGACAGACTCTGAACGCCGAGTAGCAGTTGGAGCTACACGCATGAGGAACTGCACTTCGAAAATCATTAGGCAATTCAATATTCAGATATCCATAGTGTCAAGGGTGGGCCATCCTGTGTAACCCACAGCAAGTTTTTGCCTATTTGTCTGCTTCGGCACGGGAAATTAAATATGTAGAACAGTGTAATAAAATGGTAGCCATCACTTAGGATAAACACTATCTATGAATGTAAATTAAACTCACTGTAATTGTGCTATCAACTGTACTTAATTCAGCTTTTATTTAAGATTCACCATTAATTTATCCAGCAACAAACGGAAGAAAGGAACGTTAAGACACAACGTCCCATTGACAATGAGAAGATTAGCGATGAAACACTAATTCGTATTGGGAAGGATAGGGAAAGGAGTCCTAGCATTTCTCATAAGCCAGTTAGAGTAACCTCAGAAAACCTAAATTTCCGAGTCAGGATACAGTAGGTTTTAGCTGCCGTCTTTCCGCATACGAGTGTATTGTTAACCGATGCGCCACCCCACGCAATTGGTTTGTGCGGTTTTCAGTGCAGTCAAGATGAAACATTTTTTAGTCGTAGTCGTCTCTCTGACTTGCACTATAATTGTTTCGTAGCCCTTCTAAGACAAACACTGACCAGTAGGTCCTTAGCTTTAGTCCTTCACACCGTATCATGTCAACTCATAGTGCAGTATGGACGAAATAATCACTACAGACGCCACATTCGTCTTGAGAGTTTCAACAACAGTGTTAATATTTAAGATAATTCACATTTATTGTTCCGGCTCAGTTACACATTTTTAAAATTGTTTTAGGTGTTTAGATCACTCAGGATCATTTTCAGTTCTAAGTAGTTCCTTCAGCCACCCGTCTTGTCTACTCAGAACTACGTATCACAGTAATCTGATACTTTGAATAGACCAGACGGGTTACTGACGCAACTACTTCGGTTTTAAGTTGATCCTGAGTGATAGAAAAATGTAATCTAATTCAAAAATGTCCAACTGACACGGAACAGTTCTCGTAAATCAATAAGGAAGGGAGTTTTGACAGACAGATTGAATGGAACATGTAACAAAATAAAAGTTACTACGCTCCTCAGTAGTTGTAACAAACGATCTACACTTACATGCAGGGGGCATAATACGTCACAATTAGCATTGTTATATGACGAACAGGACTGTTTAATCAGCTTAGTAGAAGAAATTTGCGTTAACCTACAAATGAAATATTTATTTATTTATTTGTCCTAGTCCGCATTTTTGATAAGAGCCGACAGTTTCTGAACAACGTACGTTAATGTGAATCATTATATCTATCATTTTAGAACGTTTTTCTATATTGAATGGTGAGCTAAATTTGTAGTATCTATTATTTTATCTTTATCCTATTTTTGCTTGTGTTACTCTAATATTTCCATAACTTTCTGTAAACTACATCAGTTTCTCCTATCAGAAAAAGATCCGTAGGTATCCTTTACTAGAATATCTTTTAAATAATTTTATTACCTTCTTTTCCGCCTGTTGCTATTAGTGCTGTTTTTTATCGGTCATCAGTCTACTGACTGGTTTGATGCGGCCCGCCACGAATTCCTTTCCTGTGCTAACCTCTTCATCTCAGAGTAGCACTTGCAACCTACGTCCTCAATTATTTACTTGACGTATTCCAATCCCTGTCTTCCTCTACAGTTTTTACCCTCTACAGCTCCCTCTTGTACCATGGAAGTCATTCCCTCATGTCTTAGCAGATGTCCTATCATCCTGTCCCTTCTCCTTATCAGTGTTTTCCACACATTCCTTTCCTCTCCGATTCTGCGTAGAACCTCCTCATTCCTTACCTTACCAGTCCACCTAATTTTCAACATTCGTCTATAGCACCACATCTCAAATGCTTCGATTCTCTTCTGTTCCGGTTTTCCCACAGTCCATGTTTCACTACCATACAATGCTGTACTCGAGACATACATCCTCAGAAATTTCTTCCTCAAATTAAGGCCGGTATTTGAAATTAGTAGACTTCCCTTGGCCAGAAATGCCTTTTTTGCCATAGCGAGTCTGCTTTTGATGTCCTCCTTGCTCCGTCCGTCATTGGTTATTTTACTGCCTAGGTAGCAGAATTCCTTAACTTCATTGACTTCGTGACCATCAATCTTGATGTTAAGTTTCTCTCTGTTCTCATTTCTACTACTTCTCATTACCTTCGTCTTTCTCCGATTTACTCTCAAACCATACTGTGTACTCATTAGACTGTTCATTCCGTTCAGCAGATCATTTAATTGTTCTTCACTTTCACTCCGGATAGCAATGCCATCAGCGAATCGTATCATTGATATCCTTTCACGTTGTATTTTAATTCCACTCCTGAACCTTTCTTTTATTTCCATCATTGCTTCCTCGATGTACAGATTGAAGAGTAGGGGCGAAAGGCTACAGCCTTGTCTTACACCCTTCTTAATACGAGCACTTCGTTCTTGATGGTCCACTCTCATTATTCCCTCTTGGTTGTTGTACATATTGTATATGACCCGTCTCTCCCTATAGCTTACCCCTACTTTTTTCAGAATCTCGAACAGCTTGCACCATTTTATATTGTCGAACGCTTTTTCCAGGTCGACAAATCCTATGAAAGTGTCTTGATTTTTCTTTAGCCTTGCTTCCATTATTAGCTGTAACGTCAGAATTGCCTCTCTCGTCCCTTTACTTTTCCTAAAGCCAAACTGATCGTCACCTACCGCATTCTCAATTTTCTTTTCCATTCTTATGTATATTATTCTTGTAAGCAGCTTCGATGCGTGAGCTGTTAAGCTGATTGTGCGATAATTCTCGCACTTGTCAGCTCTTGCCGTCTTCGGAATTGTATGGATGATGCTTTTCCGAAAGTCAGATGGTATATCGCCAGACTCATATATTCTACACACCAATGTGAATAGTCGTTTTGTTGCCACTTCCCCCAATGATTTTAGAAATTCTGATGGAATGTCATCTATCCCTTCTGCCTTATTTGACCGTAAGTCCTCCAAAGCTGTTTTAAATTACGAGTCTAATACTGGATCCCCTATCTCTTCTAAATCGACTCTTGTTTCTTCTTCTATCACATCAGACAAATCATCACCCTCATAGAGGCTTTCAATGTATTCTTTCCACCTATCTGCTCTCTCCTCTGCATTTAACAGTGGAATTCCCGTTGCACTCATAATGTTACCACCGTTGCTTTTAATGTCACCAAAGGTTGTTTTGACTTTCCTGTATGCTGAGTCTGTCCTTCCGACAATCATGTCTTTATCGATGTCTTCATATTTTTCCTGCAGCCATTTCGTCTTAGCTTCCCTGCACTTCCTATTTATTTCAATCCTCAGCGACTTGTATTTCTGTATTCCTGTTTTTCCCGGAACATGTTTGTACTTCCTCCTTTCATCAATCAACTGAAGTGCTGTTACAACTATGTATACAACTCCATACTTTGAAACATCCTGGCAGATTAGAACTGTGTGCAGGACCAAGACTCGAAACTGCGACTTTTGAATTTCGCGGGCAAGCGCTCTACCAACTGAGCTACCCAAGCACGAGTCATGACTACTCTTAACAGCCTGTTTCCGCCAGTACCTAGTCTCCGATGTTCCATCCCGAGTTCGAGTCTCGGTCCGCCACAGAGTTTTAACCTACCAGAAAGTTTCATATCAGAGCACACTCCGCTGTAGAGTGAAAATTTCATCCTGGAAATGCATTCATCACTACTACTACTACTACTACTACTACTACTACTGACACAAATATTACTAGGCCTTGTTGAATTTGCTTCTTCAACTAGTACTAAAACGTATGTTATAAATATAAATACTAACTCTTATATTGAACGTCTACTACGATTATAGGTGAAGTACTACGTCGGACACAGTATTCAGATTGATGATTGCAAGTATTTTAAGCATTTTTCTTTGTCTGACTTCCGCGTTTACTTCGCTCGTCATACGAAAAAGAGTGAATCTTATGTAGCACTCATTACAAGAATACAGATTTTATATACATCCGCAGGCCTTCGCTGGATTTTGTTTGTTATTTCACCGTGACTAATATAAAGCAGTACCGTTTCAGCCTGACGTGTCAACGGAACTACTCCCTATCAGCAATCCATCAGCAGGTAATCAGTACCAGAGAACGAGGTAATTGAGTGGTACAGACTCTAGACTCCCATGCCGCAAGAGCGAATTTAAAAGCTACATATGGCCATCAACAATAGGTTTTCCCTGGGTTTCCTACATTAAGCGTTCCCGGATATAGTGACTATAGAAATGTGATGGTCTAATTCGAGTTTGTGCTAACATCAAACGTTGCCAGTTTTACACCCTCTTTTGGTAACCAGCGGTGCTCCTATCCTGTGATGCAGAATTTTGTTCCGTCTTTTACCCATACGCTGCTCTCTCTCTCTCTTTTACCCGTTTTTGTAAATCTTCGATTGCTCGGCGTATGTTGAAAGAGAAGTTACTCTTGGTCCATTTCAAACAGCTGCACCGGCGGTGTTCATTAGCGAGCTAATTATCGTACGCCATATTCCCGGCCTCCTATTCTGCCGACGGCTGCTGGCGATTCTCCGAGGCAGCAGGGGTTCGCTCTTGGGTGTCCTCCGGTGCAGAACTAACGACCGTGGTCGCCCATCCTCGTGTACAACGCGCTGCTGATCGTGAACACCACTCGTCTGTCTCGATGCATGTTTTTACTTCTCATTGCGATTGTCTGCAGTCGTACATGTACTTGTATTACGTGATACTGACTTCCCCCACCTATTCCTCCCACCGAATTAGCTTTGTCGATCCACTGACAAAGAGAAACTTCCCTTCGGATTTAGTCACAGTCGTCATTGGCCTTGCCTGCGTTGTACATCTCTCATAACGTTATAAGCAAGCTTTCAAGTTATCCATTTATTTGTCTTTCGTAAACACATTATTTTTCGCAGCTGTCACACTCATAGCTCTCAAGTTATTTTGGCTCAGGAAAGGCGCGAATATACGAGGAAAGCTAAAAATTGTTGGTAAACAGTCTTAAATTAAGTATTCGTTTTATCTTATGAAAATGTGTCCTACTAGTGAAAGGAGGCAGAAACTTTATTTTACACAGAAAATGTCTGAAAATGATTGATCCTTTTATACTAGAACTGCCAAATGATTGAAGATAGAAACTTGGGATGCATTTTAACTTACGCATCAAACTGTAGAGGCCATAGAAAAGATTAGTTGGTGCGAGTTGTAAGGTACCGTTCCATTTACTGGCGGTAGGGATGTCGCTGGTGAGTTTGCCATGCTCCCTCCGTTACAGGAGTAACGTAGCTTGGTGTGCTGTAAAATGCCTTTTTCCAAAATTGAGAGAACATACCGAAAAGTTCTTATTTCAACGGGATGGAGAACCGCCGGACAGGTACCTGCATGTAATTGCATTTCTTAACTATCAGCTGCTTCAACGTCAGATCAATCACAAGAGGCTTACAGATCTCGTACTGCAATATGGGCCTCCAGTGTTGCCTTTATCTCGAAGTATGCGGTGCCTTTCTTATTGTGTATGAATGAATTCGCCTATACGTCTCTCATTCCAAAAACTTTGGGTGGGCTGCAGCTCTTCGTAGCAATACATGTGAACGCAGTAACTCCACACGTACAAACTTAAACGACTTGTCTGACTACCGCCTGTGGACGTTTGTCGCACATCAGGTGCAGGGACTGATGTGTTCCTACTGCTGCAACATCACATAAGCCATTTGCATCCTCCCACCCAGATAAGTCTTTTTTTTTCTTTTTACATTTGTACTTCTTTTGCCTAAAATTGAGGGTACAGTCCTTACTAAGCCAAATGTTTCCCCTTCTCGGCACATGCAGTTGTTGTGAACATTGAATGAAACCCTTGGGCCTGCAAGTTTGTGCAGGGGATGGACAAAAATACAGATACACGAAGATCAGCGCATTACCGTGCGTAGCAGTAAGTCAGAAAAAATTGGGCATTTAAAAGGTATTCAGGTCGTCTCGGAATGAGTAAAGGCAGGTCCTACACGCTTTTCAAGGGAAACTTACCGTTGTTTCTGCAAAATAGTGGCAAGTTCAGGTAAGGATGATGGAGGTGGGTAGTGACCACGCACTCTTCTCTCCAAAATAAACCGCATAGGTTCAGCAATATTGCGATTTAGTGACTGTACCTGCCAGGGGAATCGCGGCAGTTCATTCTCGTACTCACAAAACTAGTCCTGGGCGATGGGAGCGGCGTCTTGGAACATAGCATCATCAATGGTGAACATTGTATCATGGGATGGAGCTGATCAACCAAAATGATCACATAATGCTTGTAGAGACCCATGGAACACCACAATTTGACTGACCAAATCATCACCAAAACCCCGTCATGTTTCACTCTTGGGATGTAAACTCGACCAAGAGTTGCAAATAGTGAGAAACAAGACTTGTCCGATCAAATGACATTGCTCCATTGCTCGCTAGTTCAGGTTTCATGATTTGGCACCTGTTACAAGCATTTGCATCACTTGTTTTAGAGTTTCAGCTCGCCTCTAATTCCTTGCTTATGGTGCTCGCTTTGTGCTATCTTGGTGCTGAGTGAGTTAGCGAGTGCGACATTCAGTTCTACAGTAAGTTTCGCAGCTGTCGTCGTCTTATTTGTCGTTGCAGTCCTCTTCAATCACCGTCTGTCACGATCAATCAACACACACATTCGTCCACGTTGAGACTTGGCGGATTGTGGCTTTCCGCTTTCCGTGTATCCCGTATGAAGCTTCGATACGGTGACTCTCGAAGCACCAAACAGAGGCCACCTTTGTTAGGGAAGCATGCACCAAACGAACGTGAACAACTGGCTAACGTTCCGAACTCGCTTAATTCCGACGTAATGTCCTCACAACTATACAGAAGACTGTCCTAACCAGCAGTGACACTTTCAACATACTGAGGACATTGCACAAGTGCTTTTCGTGCTCAGATGCAACAGCGCTACCTGTTTGCTTGGCTAGCATCTTCATTCATGCTAAACCACGCATTTCTCGCTGTGGTTCCATATATTTGTCCAAGTTTATATTTGCATTTACGTAAAACAAATACCCTTGTACGATGGATGATTATTTTTGGGGCAAGTTAAAACTGTAGAAGATATAGGCTCATAGATCAATTTTATTGAAACACACCGCAATTTGAAGAACGTATATAAACTATCATATACGTGAGTGATGATGACAGGAATTGTCGTTAAGAGAACGAAGAGAGTTTTAGTTTTGCGGGTCATAAAAGTTAAACATGTTGGAAGCATTAGATTGCAAAAGGCTTGTGTTACAGAATGCAGTGGTCGCCGAACAGCAGAGGAGTGACAAGACAGAGACTAAGTGTAGATTTAATTTTGGAGCGCTTGCTTGTGTTTATAATTTTCCGAGGGCGAGGAGGAGCTGTTGACTTTCCACGGATGTCTTTCTACAACGCGGCGGCTGGCAGCTGCGGAACTTACCCATACAAATGTAGCCCTGCTGATGGGGTACATGCGTCCCGCTGTGAGCAACAGTGGCTTCTGGGCTCGGCACATCAGGATCCTCATGCTGCGCTTGAAGCGAGCGTTTGCGTCGAACCATGAGCTGTTGTAGGCGGCTGCGGACACCGCCTCCCCCTGGCGAGAAGGCAAGGGAGGAACACAGTCAATCACAGATGATGCCAGCACCTAGAATTAAGTTTCTCGCGAGAAAGTCGAGATTTCATAGTGTTTACATTCTGGCTATTAATCGAGACTCTGTTGCTAAATATCCACATTCACAATTGGGTGTTCTTTTTTTTCTCCCAGAGTTACAAGATTACAGCTTCATTTAATGTCTGAGGTGTCATGTGGTTCAAGTAAGTAAGAAAAATTTTACGATCTGTTTTCCTACTCTACAGCTACAGCACAAGTGAAAACATATATCTGAACCACTACTACTGTCACCCTCCCCACACTCTCCCTCCTTCAGCGGAGGCAGCTTGAGGCAGCTTGCTTTGTAATGCTGGCTTATGATGTCATTATTATTGCTTCAATCAAGATATACTGCATAGCTACAAAACGTTTTCTGACTCATATTTTCCATTATTTGAAATTATACTGAAGGCAAATTATCTGGAAAGTTAATTAAATGAAAATGATCATTGGGGTCCCTCTTAGATTGCTGACTGTTTGCAACAAATCACGCTTATAGTTTTATATTGATTTAGCGAGGCTGGCATGGAAATAGAAGGGCTAAAATTATTCAGATACAAAACGCACCATAGAAATGACAAAATAAGTGTTGATGAGGATGTTACTGTTACGTACAATGAAATCTATATCATACTCCGAAAGCCACCTAACCGTGTGCGGCCGACTGTTATTTCTGGTACTACGAACTGATCCCCTCTTGGCAGCTTCACTAGTAATGACGCGCGGGAAGAATGATAGTCGGTAAGCCTCTATATTGGCTCCAGTTTCTCCAATTTTGTCTTGCTAGTCATTTCGTGACGGGTATGAAGGAGGAAGTAATACCTTGTCTGACTCTTCCTGGAAAGTGCTCACTCGAAATTTCGTTAGTAAACCTCTCCGTGATGTAGGACGCCTCTCTTGTAAACTATACCACTAGAGTTGGTTGAGCATCTCTTGTAATACTCTCGCGCCGACTAAGTAGCGCCTTGACACAACGCCCCGCTCTTTATTACATCTTTTCTATCTCTTCTATCAGTCGTACCTAGTAAGGAGCCCAGAATGATGAACAGCACTCAAGAATCAGTCGAACTGGCGCCTTGTGAGCAACTTCCTTCGTGGTTGAGTTACGTTTTCTGAACATTCTTCCTAAGGATCATAGTCTGCCATCTGATTTTACTACTACTATTTTCCTAATATTCGTTTATATTTTCATTCCACGTACAGTCATTCGTAGATACAGAGTGACGCAAATAGGTGTTAGAAAGATTTTGTCTGCTATGACGTAATAACTTTTTATCGTTTTGCTCTAGCAGTCAATCTGAAATTTGATACAGAAGGCTTCCAAAGTGGTTTCCTCTTTCAGCAATGATTGTATAGAGCCTTTAACTAAATTCCGTGACTGAATTACGTGATGGCTTCTGAAGAACATCATCTTCGGCTGCACATATTTCTCTGGAAAGGTCGTGGAGTGTTTCAGGAAGATCTTTCAAGACTCTGCTCTTCAGCTAACCACATAAGATATAATCAAGCGAGATTTGATCGTGTCTATAAGGGCACCATCCCACACCATGTCCAATGAACGCAAAGGTGCACAGGGCAACGATCCGATGTCTGAATGTCACCTGAAGAAAACGGAAGACATCTGCAGACGACGTGGATGTGCTCCATCCTGCATGAACAAGTAGTTTAGGAGCATTCGGCGTCGTCGTACAGCCGGTACGAATTCATGTTCCAGGACTCGTCTGTATTTATAGTCTGTGACAAGTTCCTCAAAAAGGTGAGTCCGGTAATGCGTTTTGCACTGATTGCGCACCAAACGATAACTCACTGGGGATGAAGGTGAACAGCAGCTTGAACGTGCGGCTTCCATGTACCACTGTTCCAACGATGATGCTTCCATTCTGATATGTGAACTGAGACATCAGTCAGTGAGGTATATAATTTTCAGAGCTGTAATACAGCAATACCGCGAGGAGAATTATTTACGGCATACGATTAAATCACAGTAGGCAAACAATTTTCAACTCGTTATTCTGCGCCACCCTGTATTCAGATTATGTTCCCAACAAGTCTGGCGTGAGGTCAGTCGTTTGACGGCGCGTTTCGGGGCGGGCCCGCCCGCTGCCGGCGCGCCGTAGGGCACGGAAGCTCGCACTGGGGCGTATCGCTTTCCAGTCGGGTGTGCCGCGGCCGTCCTCGCAGGGGAAGTGAAGCGTCTCTCATAGCCTCTCCTTCCCAAGTGGCTCTTTCCGCCTTCCAGTGGTGCCAGATGTTAAGCTTGGCGTTCTGCCTTGCGACAAAAGGGAGAGCTGCGACCCAACCCGATGCGAAAGCGAAGGGTGCGTGGCACAGGGGGAGCTGTGTCAAGGGACCGAACACCAGTCCCTTTCTGTTCGCAGGGCACAGACCAGCAGGTGCTCTGCATGCCGGCGACCTCGTCTGTCGGCGTGGGATCGCGGCGCGAGTCGGCAAGGGTGCTTCGCCGCGGCCCTGGGTAACCGGGGCGTGTTCTGCCAAACCCAGGAGGTGGTGACATCGCCTGGGCCAGGTTAGATGGGCCCAGACCGCCGAACGACTGGGGGACCGACCCACCACCTGAGTAGGAGTGGGTCCTTGGCCTTCAGGTGGAAACTCGGGCTAGTAGGCGGCGAAGGGCGAGGGGTGCATCCGCCTCTCCGGAGTGCGGGGTGCACTTGCCGAGGAGCGTCGAGTGAAATCGTCGACGACGAGGCCTTCGACGGGGACCAGTGCGCTGGCAACGGCGCGCTGAACCCTGCAGCTCTGGAGTGCCCTTGACCTAGGGGCGAGGTCGGTGGGCGAGCTGCAAGAGTCCCCCCCCCCCCATGCCAGAGGAGCCGGTCCGGGGCAAGAGACGGGCTCCCAACCCCTTTTTTCGCTTGTCAACAACATGGCTGAGACAGAGACAAGCGATTCATGCGCGCCTTTGAGGGCTTCTTTGCTTACTGTTCCCTCCCCATCAGGGGGCACGGGGCAGATCGAGGAAAGCATTAGTGAGAGGCATGCCAGGATTACACAATACCTGGAAGCCAATGTAAAAAATGGAAAGATAAGCCAGGCTGCGATCATGACCCTAAAAAATGAACTCGCCTCCTGGGCTATCGCCCATGCGAAGCTCGAGGGGCGAGTTGAAGAATTACAGAAGGAAAACGAAAGGCTGCGCAAGCAGCCAACAAAATCATGGGCTAATGTAGTCGCTCAAACGGCACCTAAGAGCCAGTCCACAAGAGATACCATTGTAAAAGTGTCACAAAGACCGGATACTGCTGTCTTTTTGAGACCACTGCCCGGCCAAGACACTAAGAAAGTACAGGAAATTTTTACAACAACGATCAATCCTGCTAAAGATAAAATAAAAATAAATAAAGTAAAAGCTACAAAGAATGTAGTAATAGTCGATGTGGCAACGGAGGATGACCGGAATAAAATACTAAACAACCAGAAACTATGTAAAGCAGTAAAATGTGAGCCACCAAGAAAGAGAAATCCTCTCATTATTATGTATGACATACCAGTAACATTTGATAATAATGAACTCCAGGAAACAATACGAAATCAGAATTTTGATGATATGAGTACTGATGAATTTAAAAACGAATTCAAACTTAAATTTAAAACGGGGCCAAGAGACAAAGACGTTGTACATCATGTAGCAGAAGTCTCTGGCCAAATGTGGAAGAGATTAACCTCAATGGGTAGAATCTACATTGGCTTTCACGCCATCAACGTGCGGGACTTTTTGGTGGTACCTCGCTGCCATAATTGCGGCGATCTTGATCATGTGCATAAATATTGTGAAAGGAAGTCGGCTTGCTCCAGGTGTGGAGAAGAAAATCACATTAGAAAAAACTGCACAAAATCTGCAATATGCATCCCCTGCATGAGAAGAGGTAAAGAGACCTGTAATGCCTCTGGTCGCAACTGCCCAACGTACAGGATGCTGGAGCAGAGGCTAATATCAAGAACCGACTATGGCTGAGTCAACTACGGCACCCAGGATGCCTAAAAGAAAATCCCCATGCAAGAGGAGAAGGGACGCGGCAAGAGCAGCCCAGTTCAAACAGTTCCTTGCAACACTTGCAGAAGGAAGAGATGGTAGGATGAGAATGAAGGATGCGTGTGTCCAAACGGATCCACAAGAACAAGCGGCAGCTCCCTCTCCCTACTGCTGGGGATCACGAACGCCAGGAAATCAGGCAACTCAAGTCAGGCGTCCTGTAGCGGTGGGCCGACCAGCATTCGTTCAAGGGAGTCCTGTACTGGAATTGCCGGTGCAGGTCAACACAATTACAAGTTCAAATACACAAATAACCAATAACACCAACGCTAGTACTGACTCGAGACAACCAACAGCTGTGAGAACAGTGGTTGATCCGATCAGAATATACCCTAATCTTGAACATTCTTTACAATTATCCCGCCTGGAGGAGCCGGCTGTCCTGACCACTGCACTGCGACATCTAGTGCGGGTAGGACATAGGTACGGGCGTAAGGTCACCTTCTCGGTCATGGAGGCTGTTGACGGGGTACAACTAAAGACTATGAATCTCCCCACCGACTTTGGCGCCCTGCGTGACCTAGTAAAGAAGGTGTTTGAGAGAAGGAATGAGACCTTCAACTTAGATGATATATACAGTCAGTCTGTCCTATCCAATGGGAGAATAGCCTACGACTGGACGAAAACCTTCCCAGCATCATATGTACACACATATTTCCCATAATTACAGAAATACAGATAGGGCAGCTAAATGCACATAATAGTAGGCTGGTCATGCAGGAGCTTCGAAGAGTGGTGGAGGAGAGGAGCCTTGATGTGCTCTGTTTGCAGGAGCGATACTCTCTTGCGGGGAATATAGCCTTTGCTGCCATGAGCTGGCAAGTGGTTAGTTTCGGAGATGACCCGAAAGCCACCATCATAATAACCAACAAGGCACTGCGAGTAACGGTGCTCTCACATCTTTCGGACGATCACTGCAATGTCATCGAACTTCAGTCACCAATTGGCGTGATATACTTAATAAACATGTATTTTCAATACGGTACAGACATTGACGTTTACCTTGACCAACTCACGCAGGTGGCAACGGTGCTGAGGGGCAGAAAGGCAGTTGTGGTGGCGGACGCGAACGCCAAATCCCCCCTGTGGCACAGTGGCACCCGAGATGAAAGAGGAGGCAAGCTGGAAGAGACTATCATGTCCCTACAACTCCTCATTGCCAATAGACCAGGAAACCCCCCCACCTACACAGGAGGGGGAGGAGATGGAACTAATATCGACATCATGTTGATGACCACCAACATCGCTGCCAATATACAAAACTGGATTGTCACTGATGGAGAAACAACCAGCGATCACAACTTGATCACATTTACAATTTCAGATCGGGAGTATCACTGGGACATAGGGTGGGAAGTACAACTAAACTATAACAAGACCAATTGGGAGCGCCTTGCAAGAGAGTTTGACACTCCGACATGGCCAGATGATGACGAAGATATCGACAAACACGCCGAAGATCTGGTGGGCGCTCTTACCAGGGCAGTCAAGGCTGCCGTACCAACCAGGAGGAGAGCCGTTGCGGCTTCTCCATCACCATGGTCAGCGGAACTGGGGCAGATGCGTCAGTCTGTCAGGAGGGCGAGGAGGTATTACCAGCGAAGTGTCGTCTGGGAAGAAAAACAAACATGGCTACGAACATACAGGGAAGCTAAAGAGCAGTTCCAGAAGGAGCTGCGAACTGTCAGACTGGAAAGCTGGAAGAAATATGTGCACAGCCAATTGGCTATGGATCCCTGGGGCACTCCTTACAAAATAGTAAGAGAGAAAATCAGGTCGCCAATGGTGCTTTCCACTATCAGGGACGGGAACCGGATGACTGGATCTTGGCAGGAAACTGCTGAGGTCCTCCTCCACTCCCTCCTCCCTGATGATAAAGAGGAAGAGGACACAGAAGAACAATGCCTAATTAGGCAGGCTATGCAGGCTGACTACGAGAATAACACCATGGTGTACCCTTTTTCAGAAGGGGAAGTGGCAGCCCACATAAAATTACTAAAGAAAGGAAAGGCCCCAGGACCAGACGGCATCATCGCGGAGGTGGTGCAATACCTCGCTCCTCAACTGGTGACACCTTTAGCAAGAATTTACAACGAGGCCCTGCGCCTCAGAACATTCCCCAAAATCTGGAAACAGGCCAATGTTGTAATTATCAAAAAAGGGCGGGACAAAGACCCTAAAGAAGCAAAATCTTACAGACCTATCTGTCTGTTGGACCTGTTAGGCAAATTGCTGGAGAGGTTACTAGCTGATAGACTGACAGCACACCGGATGTTGTGCGGGATGAGCGACAGACAATTCGGTTTTCGGCAGGGGCGATCTGCGTGTGACGCAATTGCCCTCGCATCCGAGGTCTGTGGGTCGTCTCCGCACAAGTACATAGTTGGCATCATGGTGGACATCAGTGGCGCCTTTGATAACCTGTGGTGGCCTTCGCTCTTCTCCTGCTTGCGGGAGAAGGAGTGTCCAGGGCCGCTATACGGCTGTCTTAGGAGCTATTGTATGGAAAGAGAGGTCTGGCTATCGTCCCCTAGCGAGCGAATTGGTAAGAAAATCACGAAGGGGTGTCCACAGGGCTCTGTCCTGGGGCCACTCTTTTGGGATATCAATATGGAGCCTCTCCTGGAGAGCTTGGAAAATAGTGTGGATGTGCTAGAGGCGATAGCTTACGCTGACGACCTCCTTCTGCTGGTTGGCGGCCGAAGTCGTGAGGACCTCGAACCTAAAATTAATAGGACACTAGCAATTCTTACACAGTGGTGCCAAAACACAAAAATGACTATTGCGCCTAGCAAGTCAACATACTTGTTATTAAAAGGCCAATTGGCCAGGAATCCAACGGTAAGAATTGAGGGCTCACCGGTGATTCAGCGTCGAGAGGCCCGGTACCTTGGAGTAACAATTGATGAAAGGTGGAACTTTGCCAAACACATCGAAACAGTTACACAAAGATCACTTGAAGCTCTAAATAATCTTATCATGATAGGACACAGTAGGTTTCACCTTCCACCAGAACTCATAAAATTGTACCACAACACCATTCTCGTTTCCATCGTGGGTTACGGATCCGGAGTGTGGGCACACAGGCTCACGAGGGTCGTGCCCGCTATGTCTGTGAGGAGGGTGCAACGTAACATGCTTCTGCGCTCCATCGGAGCGTACAGAACATCTCCAGGAGGGGCACTACTAACACTCATGGGGGTATGTCCCCTGGACATCAAAATCCGGGAACAGGCAGCTTGGTACTGGGTGAAAAGGGGAGATATAGAAAAGACCGAGAGCATCATGGGAGTGCGGGTGGGGGACAAGTTTGCAATTAAGAGGAGAGGAGAAGAGCTATGGCAAGAACTTTGGGACGCAGAAACAACAGGCCGAAGGACTTACCAGCTGCTCCCCAACATCAAAGAACGCCTCCAACTCTCGCATTTTCAACCAAGCAAGGGACTGGTGCACTTCCTCACAGGGCATGGACCGTATCCGGCATATCTTTGCCGATTCGGGAAAAGGGCTACCCCCTCGTGCGATTGTGGAGCTGAGTGGGGCACTCCGGATCACGTGATCTATGAGTGCCCGGTCTTTGATGACGTAGCCGGGGAATTAAGAAACCAGCTACCTCACAATAACACGTACCAGTTAATTAGAGACCCTACTACATTCACCATATTAAACCGCCTTGCCAGCGAGGTGTCAGCAAAAGTCCTGCAAGAATACCTCAGGGAAAACATATAAGCCACCAGACATGACATAATTGAAGGCGACCCATCCCATTCCGCCAGGGCGTGGACTGGCCAATCGCCGTGACGGTAGGAATCCGCCATGCCCTGGAACAAGGGGGAGGGAGCGCCAATACCCGAAATTGACAACTGCGCACCGACTGTGACTTAGAACTAATTAACCACTTAGTAGATAGGAGATAGAAGACCCCTAAAAGAACCTGCAGCGACTTTCTTAAGGCCAGCCCAGTGCCAGGGGCATGCTCACTGGGGTTAGCTCAGTGGGCACGGCCACACAGTAGGTTTATATTAAACAACTGGCACGCCTGTAACGCTGCAGGAAGTAGCCCTTAGATTAGTTAGATAAGAGTAGAACTAGATCTTACCCAATAAGAAACTAACTCCTCATTTCCTGTAGCAAGTAAGTTCACTAACACTAGTAATAGAAGATAACAATGCTGCTAACATCAATTAAATGTAATGTAGATCTAAGACCCACTAATGTATTAGGTGGTGGGTTACAATGTATGAAATAATTTGAATAAAGAATTTAAAAAAAAAAAAAAAAAATGTTCCCAACAACTTGTCATCAATAGCGTAGTTGTGGACGTCATTCTGCAAATCGATACTCTCTTCTGGCGCTGCTAGTTTCTTAGAGACAACGCATCATCTGCGTAGTGTCTCAAACAGCTTCGGACGCTTTCTACTAATCATTTATATACACCGTAAACAGTAATGATCACATCATACTTTCTTGGGATACTCCGGAAATTACCTATACCTCTGTAGATTTTATTCCGTTAAGAGCAACATGTTGAGTTCTGTGTGCAAGGAGGTCTTGAATCCAGTGGCAGGTCTATCCTTACACGCAGTAAGCTCGTATTTTTCCAGTAAGAGGCAGTGCGAGACTGTGTAAAATGCCTTCCTGAAGTCAAGGAACACGGCATCAGCCAGAGCGCCGTTGTCTACAGTGTTATGGATCTCATGTAGGAACGGAGGTAGCTGGGTTTCGCAAGATCTCTGTTTCTGGAATCCATGTTGATTTTTATCGAGGATATTTTCGTTCTCCTAAAACGTCATAATTCTTGAGTATAAAACACGTTCTATAGTTCTACAACAGATTGACCTCAACCATATAGGCCTATAATTACGCACATTTGTCTTACGATGGGACTGACCTGTGCTTTCTTTCAGTCACTAAGTATCCTTCGTTGCTCCTGTGACCTGTCATAACCTGCCGCTAGAAAGTGAGCAAATTCTTTAGCATAATCTTTGTAGACTCTTTTAGGTATCGCATCTGATGCTGATGCCTTTTCACAGTTATAAGTGATTATATTTGCTTTTCTGTTCCGCGATTGACCATCGCAATGTCTGCCATTTCAACATTCGTACGATGATTCAAGTAAGGGTGAAACAATTTCAGAAGGCCGAAATGGAATACCGAGTTCAGTAGTTCGGCCTTCTCTCCGACATTCCGTTGCTGTGCCAATATCGTCACTGGTGGTTGGTTCATTGCTTGTAAATCTTGAGGAAATACTGTCTGAATAAATGTATTAACATTTAATGGGAGTCCATCACTCCCTCTTTGTGGGTTTAACATAATCGCAGTGGCTACATGGTGTACTGTCGTAACGTGTTTGGTTTTTTGGATTGAAGTACTGATGAAGTTGATCCTCACTGCTGAACAATGGGTGCACGGAAATGACAGACTGTAGCAGGTACAATAAAACGTACACTCGATCCATTACGTCGTTTTGAAGGAGACCTTGGTTTCAGCAAGTGTAATTATAGACAGACGAGAAAAATTCAAGTGCCACAGACTTTTACGTGTTATAGAAAAGTTTCCTGTTACACAAACACTGCCCGAGGAAAAGACGGGATGGACTATGAAAGCATTACTAATAGCTGCAAGATTACGACTGGCTCTTACATCTACATCTCTACGCCGTAAGAATCGCTAAAATCTCTTACGAACATTTGTCTGAGTGATATTTTGATTGACACACAGCATTATGTTATTAAAAGAGAAGTACTGCCCTCTAACAGCACTTCAACAAATGTAAATAAAGGAACACGAACTGGGTAATCAATATATCCGTGCACGAAGTATTTTCAGTGGCCATCTCAGTTTCTCCTCTGGTGTGAAGCGAAACACATCGTGTAAACTGTAGCCTGAATACAGTCGGAATGATCTCGCTCGCAGTCAAGTGACTAATCGTTACGATTGGTTATGCTCAAATGAACACGAAGAAAAGCATTAGTCACAAATAATAAATAAGTGAGCGTTGTGAACTGTACCGAGATGGTTATGCGTCCCTGGGAGAATGATCAGCACTGGGTCCTCTCCCCCCTCCCTCTTTTGCCTGTAATTTTTCCTATGCATGTTCCGAAAACTTTGTAAGTATAATAAAAATTAAGTATTATAAAAAAATACTTAAATGAAGCCCGTTGATGAAAAATGTTACACACAACAAATTGAATTTGAGATTGTAGCAAATAAGATGAATTGTATTAACTTTCTAAAGAAATTGAAATTAAAACAAAGTTTGTAGCTAGTGGCTGCTGTTCATTGGTTAATATAACATATACACATCAAAAAAGTTTTGCATCACCCCGGTTCCCCCAACTCCTCAAGACAGGCGTTGACTGTGGATATTGTATCACAGACACAGTCCATTTAACTGTTCAGAGATGTCACTAAACCCGCCCCAAAGATGTAAACAAACATGTATGAGCAGCGAATATTAGACGGAGGGGGTCCAACAGCCGATCAGTTCCAGTCCTTCCACCAGGAAGCAGGTGCACAGCTCGTGTTGTCTGTAGTTCAACCATGCCAAGACGGTCAATACCGCGGTTCGATTGCGTTCGCATTGTTACTTTGTGCCAAGAAGGGCTCCCAGGCCGCTCGGAGTGGCCGTGCGGTTTGAGGCGACATGTCATGGACAGCGCGGCTCCTCCCGCCTGAGGTTCGACTCCTTCCATGGGCATGGGTCTGTGTGTTGTTCTTAGTATAAGTTAGTTTAAAGTAATGTCTAAGTCTAGGGACCGATGACCTCAGCAGTTTGGTCCCTTAGGAATTCACACACATTTGAACGTTTGAAGGGCTCCCAATAAGGGAAGTGTCCAGGCGTCTCGGAGTGAACCAAAGCGATGTTATTCGTACATGGAGGAGATACAGTGTGACAGGAACTGTCGATGACAGGCCTCGCTCAGGCCGCCGAAGGGCTACTACTGCAGTGGATGACCGCTACTACGGATTATGGCACGGAGAAACCCTGACAGCAAAGCCACCATCTTGAATAATGCTATTCGTGCAGCCACAGGACGTCGTGTTACCACTTAACCTGCGCGCACTAGGCTGCATGATACACAACTTCACTCCCGACGTCCATAGCGAGGTCCATCTTTGCAACCGCAACACTATGCAGCGCGGTACAGATGGGCCCAACAACATGCCGAATGGACCGCTCAGGACTGGCATCACGTTCTCTTCGCCGATGAGCGTCGCATATGACTTCAACCAGAAAATCGTCGGATGCGTTTTTGGAGGCAACCCGGTCAAGCTGAACGCCCTAGACATACTGTCCAGCGATATACTGAAGGTTTCCTACTGCTTTGGGGTGCCATTATGTGGGGGTATGTGGGGGAGACGTACGTCGCTAGTGGTCATAGAAGGCGCCGTAATGGCTGCACGATACGTGAATGCCCTCCTCCGACCGATAGTGCAACCATATCGGGAGCATATTGGCGAGACATTCGACTGCATGGACGACAATTCGCGCCCCAACGTGCACATCCTTCAGGTTAACGACATCGCTCGACTAGAGTGGCCAGCATGTTCTCCAATACCAATAGTGGACTGTTGATGACTGGAAACTTGTTGCCTAGTTGGACGAGTCTCATTTCAAATTGTGTGGAACGGATGGACGTGTATGGGTGTGGAGACAACCTCATCAAACCATTAACCCTGTATTTCAGCAGGGGACTGTTCAATCTGGTGGAGGCTGTATAATGGTGTGGGTCGTGTACAGTTGGAGTGATATGCGACCACTGATACGTCTAGATACGACTCTGACTGGTGACACATACGTAAGCATCCTGTCTGATCACCTGCATCCGTTCATATCCACTGTGCATTCCGACGGACTTTTGCAATTCCAACAGGACAATGCAACGCCCTACACGTTCAGAATTGCTACAGAGTGGCTCCAGGAACACTCTTCTGAGTTTAAACGCTTCAACTTGTAACCATACTCCCCAGACATGAACATTATTGAGCATATCTGGGATGGCTTGCAACGTGATGTGTAGAAGAGATCTCCACCCCGTCGTACTCTTACGGATTCGTGGACAGCCGTGCAGGATTCATGGTGTCAGTTCCCACCAGCACTCCTTGAGACATTAGTAGAGTCAATGCGACGTCGTGTTGCGGCACTTCTGCTTGCTTTTGGGGGCACTACACGATATTAAGCAAGTGTACCAGTTTCTTTTGCTCTTCAGTATATTTACGATGGAAAATCGGATTAATCAGTTCATTGGCTGTTACTGGGTAGCACCACATACCAACAGTTCCCGTTACACTGCATGTATGGGAGTTAATTTTGCATGAGCAGTGACAGCGTTCTTCAAAAGCCGCTATCAGCTAAGGAGGAGCAGGCATTTTTTTGCACTGGAAGATAACAGTTCGTGACGTCGGTGGCTTAAGGTACTACAGGCGCAGATCCCCAGCAGTGGGTACACAGTGGGTGGGAGGTGCTCGCCGGAGAGACGAAAAAAATTTCAGAATGGCACACTTGGAAAAAAGAGCATCAGGGGTGAAAGAACGAGCAAAGACATCCTTTTAGTGCGAAGGAATGCGCGGGGTCACATACGATGCTCTCGACCTTATCTCTTTGGAATCTTCTTACGGGCAGCGCCAGAGCACGTCTCCAGCTGAAGAAAGCAGAGACGCGTTAAAGATGGGAAATGGAGCCTTCCAGAAATTCTCCTGAAGAGAGTATGAGCTTCAGGCGATTGGCAGGCCGATTCGCGATCCATGTAGTTGGAGGTAAGGTTTTATAAAACGACCGCTGAGATTCGTCATCTGGACCCCTAATATAGAGATCGTATGTCCAGCTAAGGGCGGCGCATGGCGGGAAATAAGGGGCTTCCCTGCCGGCAGTGACTGAGACCATTTGCCTCTAAATACCAAATGATAGTTCAAACGGCTCTGAGACTTAACACCCCTGAGGTCATCAGTCCCCTAGAACTTAGAACTACTTAAACCTAACTAACCTAAGGACATCACACACATCCATACCCGAAGGAGGATTCGAACCTGCGACCGTAGCGGTCGCGCTGTTCCAGACTGAAGCGCCTAGAACCGCTCGGCCACACCGGCCGGCATCTAAATATCACTAGATGGGATTTCCCTGGCGATAGCCATAGCGGAGGAGCTGGCGGTCGAAATTTATGAAGTGTTGATTTCAACATGAGGAGCGCGCAAGTCGTTTTTTGAGGGAGAGTTATTCTGTTTACTGCAGTGACGACCTTCTAAGGGGTGCTTCTTTACGGAAGAAAGCTTGAGTCGAATTTCTGTTCCTGGCCAGTGAGCAAACAGAAATCTTGGCTCGTGTTCTGTCTTGCACTGGGATAATTTCCGGTCTAGGAGGTGGCGGACGGCATACTGCGTTCACTAATAAGGCAGAGAATTGCAGGGACGCCATGTGCATCATCTGCGCAGCGGGCAGCGCCACAACTAGCGTATCATCGGCTCAGTAAAACTGCTCTCCGTACTTAAACAGGTGATATGCGCTCTCCAGTTTGGCGATAGTGAAACAGTCACAGTACATGTGTTGAGTTCCATTTCCTGGCCCACTCAGGTTTTTGTTGAAAGTTCCAGTCGGGTTGTAGGTTCTCTGTTTCTCAGCACTAATCAGTATGAGCCAACTTTGGGTCCGTCTAATAACGGGGAGGGAGGGTGTCCTAAAGTCAAATATACGCGTCGCTAATCTCGAAATTACATATAGGGTAGAATTCGATATTGTGTGTTTTATATTTGTACTTTTTTGCATTCTACATGTTTCTTAAGAAGAAACAAGTTATAGTGTCTCGTTATAATTCATTCGAGTAGCAACCCGATGAGAATGATTGGTTTGATGTGTTAATTTGAACTAAAGCACAACTCGATACTTCGCTTTATGGAAATCCCTATTTGTAGTTTGCCAACGGGAGGGTCAGGTTAATCGTTTATAGGCGTGAGAATTCCACTGCGGACACAACACCAGGCAGCCACACATACACACGCTATGTGTTATACACACCGAGGGTTTACAACCTCTGCTGACAGCTTTCTCCACATTCGCGTCTCGCTCAAGCCTCAGTCGGCAGATATCGGCTGAAATCTGAATCCTTCGGTGAAATAGCATATCGTCGGTGAAGAAACAGTACTGTGTCACGGACTATTTGTCGATTTTGCCTTTGTTCAGTCAACTGATCCTTGACTCTCGGCTTAGCTGCTCTTACCGCCATAACGCCGAATTTTTAGCTATTTACAAGGGAAATGAACTAAAACAATGTAGCGTTTGTGAAATAGCGAAAAAGTAAAGGGAACACCCCGTGACTACAACAGAATGAAACAGTCCGTGACTAGACTGTTCTGGGTGTGGTAAACAACACCGTGTCAATACAAAAGCGCGGGAAGCCACAGAACACTGTTATTGCTTACCACGTATCTCGCAGTTTTCAAATGCGATTCCTTGCGAGTAACTTCACTTCATAAAAAAGGACAGCGTGGTACAAGACTATCTGTTTACTGGGAAGAAATTGTTCCTTGGCTGAAATCCACGTATGGAAACGGAGATTCCTTCCTCAGAATGACAGCAGTAAGAAAACTATTTTGTTATTTACCTCGCATTAACAGCAGTCCGTTAAAAGTATGAAAACTGTTAGAACCACAAGTGCTTGATTATTATGTAAATCAAAACGCCGCACTTCACTCATTCTGTGCCTTAGTTATAACTGCCAAAAGTTATTAGAATACCCACTTATTTGTAGGATTATATGTTCTCCTGTAAACCAAGAACGAATAACAGGTAAGAACAGTACTAACAGTAAAGTTACATGCACAAAAGACGAATTAATTTTGTATGTGTGGTTCTCCGTAACTTTGCCTGGATCATATAACGACGAAAGTAATTTTTCTTGTCGTTATTATTAATGACGTTATTGATATCGTCTTTATTGTAAACACGTGAATTTGAGCTTCAATTTTGATTACGTTTATTTACTATTTTTTTTATTTTGTCTGGAAATCCTAAAATTAAACACCAGTCACAGTTGCCATTGCATATGAGAGTACATCTCCACGCTCACTGCTACACATTGATGCTGATTGTGCACCAATTAATTCAGATAATTTACTGGAAAATGACGGAAACAATTATGTGGAAATGGAAGGCCAAGAATTTGATAGTGACTTAAGCAGATACAAGTAAAGGAAGTAAAGGAAGCCACGAAGACTGAGGAAAAACGCCAACAAAGTTCTGAAAATGCGTGAACAAGCATATATTGAATATAAAGACGTCGAAGCAGAAAAATTACTTTTAATAATCCAAGATAGTCACGAACATTAGGTCCGGCCTTTTGTTGAAGATGTGTGAGAAATCCGTTCATAGTAAGTGTCTTGAAGTATGTGCGGTATTTAATACATTCTGGTAAACGATGCCATAGGATCAGAGGGAGATTGACGTAATCCGTCTGGTGGACAAAATTCAAATCAAACGTCCAGGGAAGATATCTGGCGAAACTAGGAAAAGAGGCACGTTGATTTATCATCTCAGAACTGAGGTGGGAAAACTTGAAAAATGGAAACTAACGTTTGTCAATAATCATGGGTTTAACGAAAGAACCATCAGATATGACCGGTTAATTCCACGCATTTTCGAATAAACAAGCCAAGAACTAAGTTCAGAGACTCTTCATAAAATAATCCTTAGGCTGCCTCCCAAAAGTGCCATCGCATTGCTGCACGAAATCCTCCTCAAAACTCTGTCTTGATGCTATTCTACATTGCAAACAATATCTGTATGGACTCTAGAATAAAAAATACAAAATGAAGAAGCTTTCACCTTTAGGTCGAGACACATTAGCTTATTTTCCACCAATGCGACTTTTGTTGTAGTTACAGGCTCGGAAACTTGACCGAAAACATGTGGAAGCTGTACACATAACGAGACGAGCAGACAAAGCTGCACATAGGAAGCCCAGCGGAAGCTGATCGGGGAACACGTTGGAATTACAGGCCGTCAAAGTAGCTTCGTTTATAAATGCAAGTGCAGTTTATTATAACACAAAGTTGATAGTTCACAACTTAACACCGTGTAATTTAGAGAATCTTGTTAGTGGTTCGAGGAAACGGAAGGATGCACCAAGTTTGCCTTACACCAGAAAAGAAACGCGATATTATTCAAAACCTCTTCTAAGTTAAGCAGTTGATACGGGAACATTGATTACGCAGGAGGCTTTGGAGGATGTTCATACTCAGATGGAGTGTGACTTTGTTCGCAGTTCTATCGACAGCAAGCTTAAACGACGTGAAGTTACTCTTGCTAGCCAGTGTGCCCTGATATATAAAAACGCGAGAAAAAAGCTACGACCTTACGAAGTCCATTACCTAGATTACTCGTTTTTCACTATGGAGAGAAAAGTTTGTGGCTGTATGACTCAATTAGACTTCGAGGAGCTGTAAGAAATGAGACCGCAGTTATGGACTTGTGGGCGATACAGTACCGTCCAGCAGTTTTTATTTGTTACAAGTGCACATTTATCGAAGTGTGACAAGAAATACTACGGCGCCCGAGCAAAATTTATGCTAGACTTTGCTTCCTAGAGACCATACGAAGAAAGACTGAAAATCAAAAAGGCCAAATCGAATCATTTACAAAATCTTAAAATTGTTCTTCCTAAGAATTTGCGCTCCAATTGTGACAACATCTCATAAGAATGAGTCTTGCGAAAACCCTGTGTTCGTGACTGAAGTTAACTGCATCATAACTAGTCTTGATGCAGAAAAATGTTGGACTAAAAATCTACGCAACGGAATTATTAATGCTATGGAACATCTCGGTTCTAGCAGTTAATCTTAAGGTCGGGAATAAGCATTTTACCATCGAAATATATGAAGTATGACCAAGGAGAGACTCTGTACTCGAATCAAAGATATAATTTAAGTGAATTCTTTAGTATATTACAAAAAGGCATGAGAATGAACAACCATCTCAAAAAGTCATGAGACCACGAAAATTACATGTACAGGATATTTTAATTATGAGAAGTAGGTGATTGAAGTTTCTCTTGGTAAAGTTGCTTGGTGAATGCAGGAATTAATTCTTGATCACATACCTGAGTTTGCGAAATTTAACTCGCCCTGCCAACACATCAATTACAGTGATTCTTTTTCTGATGAGAGAAACCAAGAAGCTTATGCAACTGAGAACCCGCTGACAAAGTGGGAAAGTGGATCCGAACACTATTCTGAACTTCTAGTATAAGATAGTCCCAGCATGTCGAAGCTGCAAGCTGTGCTCACCATTACCGTTAGCGCTATATGGGCAGATCTATGACGCCATATCTGGCTGCCATCAACTACGCCGTAAGGACTCAAACATTGGACACCACTCTGCTAAGGGAGTCACCTGTTCCAGACGACAGTGAATGCTGTGGAATAATGATGCGTTCGGCGCCATGACAAAGAGACGTAGTCCCAATTATCTAGTGAGAAAAAGAACTGACTGCTCACTTATTCCTGCCAAGAATCTCGGCAAACTGTTCTCTTCAAGTCACCCTACCCGCCAATGGTGTAATTGTTTCCTTACAACAAAATCTACAGCAAGAAGAGGCGAACTGTTAAAAATCAATAACCTCGCTTTATTCCTCATTTTTGCTGAAAACTTCGTACGACTTGCTACGTTCTCCTGACGTCACATCAATTTCACTAATCGGTGCTCTCTCAAGCAGGAGAGCTAGCATCGCATTATAGGTCGCTGGAAGAGCCTAAAAATACTGTGCTTTAGACTTTCTGTCGAATCTGCAGAATCTTAGGAGCTTGTAACATATTATAGATGTTTTACAGGGTTTTTAAGACAGCTGAGAGATGATTATCAGCTGAATGTACCTTTCTGAGCATGTCCCAGGCGCCATCATCCGGAATGAATACTTTCAGCTTGGCCATCCAAAATGGGTACGTGCAATAAACCACACAATAAGCTGGACGCCAATATGGCGCTAGCCGAGGTGACATTCCCCCTGGCAACACGAGGGTAGCTTCCACTAGTCGAACCCCCAGCTAGCAGTTCTTCAAAGGGCGCACTTCCTCGGCTATCGTTGGACCAGTTACGGCGTCCACTCTTGCGACTCTCCTGCCCAATGTCCTCAGTAAGTCTTACTGCTAATAAGCTGCTAAATGCTAAGACTCATCCCCTGTAATGATGGAAAAACAAGGAGCCTTGCGTCACCCCCATCGGGCTCGGCGATGCTTCAAACACAGAACAAGCAGAATGAGATTTTCACTCTGCAGCGGAGAGCGCGCTGATAATAAAATTCCTGGCAGATTAAAACTGTGTGACGGACCGAGACTCGAACTCGGGACGAGATAATGACAGAACTAAAGCTGTGAGGACGGGGCGTGAGTCGTGCCTGGGTAGCTGGGTAGAGCACTTGCCCACGAAAGGCAAAGGTCCCGAGTTCGAGTCTCGGTCCGGCACACAGTTTTAATCTGACAGGAAGTTTCACAACACAAGCAAAAAGAAAGCTAGTCTCATAAGTTCGTGTGAGATGGGTTAAAGATGTCTCATTGGCACCAAATATCATCACACCTACGCCACCTTGAACGTTTCACATAACGGGAAGGCCGCCATCCTCTGCCCCTTACTCACATCTCGATGGCCGCCACCTACGTGCAACCCTGGCATTATTATACGATGTAGAACGGCCAGAGTATGGTCCATAGAAAGCAGTGAAATGACTTCACCTGTAACGCAACGGATGTGAAGAGACGAAACATATTTACTTACGGAATCGTAACAGCAAATTCATCCTCCATCTCACACACACACACACACACACACACACACACACACACACACACACACACACACACACACACACACACACACATACACATTAGCGAAAATAGAGCGGTCTAGGTGTAGCGTCTTTGATTCATAATCAAAACGTCTTCGGTCCCGGGTTCTATCCCCACCACCGCCAAAATTTTGATAAATAATCAGCATTGGCGGCCGAAGACTTCCGTCATAAGAAGTCAGCCTCATTCTGCCAACGGCCTTGTCAAAGAGGGCGGAGGAGCGGATAGAGGGGTGGGAAATTGCCCCTAAAGGCGGAAGAATCAGCAATGATCAACGACATGAGGATGCAGAAGGCAATGGAAACCACTGCACTAAAGACACGTAACGTGTATCCACAGGACATGTGGCCTATGATTGAAGAAGTGTCATGATGATCACTCCATCGGCAAAAGATTCCGGAATAGTCCCCCATTCGGATCTCCGGGAGGGGACTGCCAAGGGGGAGGTTACCATGAGAAAAAGATTGAATAATCAGCGAAAGGATAACGTTCTACGAGTCGGGGCGTGGAATGTCAGATGCTTGAACGTGGTAGGGAAACTAGAAAATCTGAAAAGGGAAATGCAAAGGCTCAATCTAGATATAGTAGGGGTCAGTGAAGTGAAGTGGAAGGAAGACAAGGATTTCTGGTCAGATGAGTATCGGGTAATATCAACAGCAGCAGAAAATGGTATAACAGGTGTAGGATTCGTTATGAATAGGAAGGTAGGGCAGAGGGTGTGTTACTGTGAACAGTTCAGTGACCGGGTTGTTCTAATCAGAATCGACAGCAGACCAACACCGACAACGATAGTTCAGGTATACATGATGACGTCGCAAGCTGGAGATGAACAGATAGCGAAAGTGTATGAGGATATTGAAAGGGTAATGCAGTATGCAAAGGGGGACGAAAATCTAATAGTCATGGGCGACTGGAATGCAGTTGTAGGGGAAGGAGTAGAAGAAAAGGTTACAGGAGAATATGGGCTTGGGACAACGAATGAAAGAGGAGGAAGAATAATTGAGTTCTGTAACAAGTTTCAGCTAGTAATAGCGAATACCCTGTTCAAGAAACACAAGAGGAGGAGGTATACTTGGAAAAGGCCGGGAGATACGGAAGATTTCAATTAGATTACATCATGATCAGACAGAGATTCCGAAATCAGATACTGGATTGTAAGCCTTACCCAGGAGCAGATATAGACTCAGATCACAATATAGTAGTGATGAAGAGTAGGTTGAAGTTCAAGACATTAGCCAGGAAGAATCAATACGCAAAGAAGTGGGATACGGAAGTACTAAGGAATGACGAGATACGTTTGAAGTTCTCTAACGCTATAGATAAGGCAATAAGGAATAGCGCAGTAGGCAGTACAGTTGAAGAGGAATGGACATCTCTAAAAAGGGCCATCACAGAAGTTTGGAAGGAAAACATAGGTACAAAGAAGGTAGCTGCGAAGAAACCATGGGTAACAGAAGAAATACTTCAGTTGATTGATGAAAGGAAGAAGTACAAACATGTTCCGGGAAAAACAGGAATACAGAAATACAAGTCGCTGAGGAATGAAATAAATAGGAAGTGCAGGGAAGCTAAGGCGAAATGACTGCAGGAAAAATGTGAAGACATCGAAAAAGATATGATTGTCGGAAGGACAGGCTCAGCATACAGGAAAGTCAAAACAACCTTTGGTGACATTAAAAGCAACGGTGGTAACATTATGAGTGCAACGGGAATTCCACTGTTAAATGCAGAGGAGAGAGCAGATAGGTGGAAAGAATACATTGAAAGCCTCTATGAGGGTGAAGATTTGTCTGATGTGATAGAAGAAGAAACAGGAGTCCATTTAGAAGAGATAGGGGATCCGGTATTAGAATCGGAATTTAAAACAGCTTTGGAGGACTTACGGTCAAATAAGGCAGGAGGGATAGATAACATTCCATCAGAATTTCTAAAATCATTGGGGGAAGTGGCAACAAAATGACTATTCACGTTGGTGTGTAGCATATATGATTCTGGCGACATACCATCTGACTTTCGGAAAAATATCATCCACACAATTCCGAAGACGGCAAGAGCTGACAAGTGCGAGAATTATCGCAGAATTAGCTTAACAGCACATGCATCGAAGCTGCTTACAAGAATAATATGCAGAAGAATGGAAAAGAAAATTGAGAATGCGCTAGGTGACGATCAGTTTGGCTTTAGGAAAAGTAAAGGGACGAGAGAGGCAATTCTGACGTTACGGCTAATAATGGAAGCAAGGCTAAAGAAAAATCAGGACACTTTCATAGGATTTGTCGACCTGGAAAAAGTGTTCGACAATATAAAATGGTGCAAGCTGTTCGAGATTCTGAAAAAAGTAGGGGTAAGCTATAGGGAGAGACGGGTCATATACAATATGTACAACAACCAAGAGGGAATAATAAGAGTGGACGATCAAAAACGAAGTGCTCGTATTAAGAAGGGTGTAAGACAAGGCTGTAGCCTTTCACCCCTACCCTTCAATCTGTACATCGAGGAAGCAATGATGAAAATAAAAGAAAGGTTCAGGAGTGGAATTAAAATACAAGGTGAAACGATATCAATGATACGATTCGCTGATGACATTGCTATCCTGAGTGAAAGTGAAGAACAATTAAATGATCTGCTGAACGGAATGAACAGTCTAATGAGTACACAGTATGGTTTGAGAGTAAATCGGAGAAAGACGAAGGTAATGAGAAGTAGTAGAAATGAGAACAGCGAGAAACTTAACATCAGGATTAGTGGTCACGAAGTCAATGAAGTTAAGGAATTCTGCTACCTAGGAAGTAAAATAACCAATGACGCACGGAGCAAGGAGGACATCAAAAGCAGACTCGCTATGGCAAAAACCTCATTTCTGGCCAAGAGAAGTCTACTAATATGAAATACCGGCCTTAATTTGAGGAAGTAATTTCTGAGGATGTACGTCTGGAGTATAGCATTGTATGGTAGTGAAACATGGACTGTGGGAAAACCGAAACAGAAGAGAATCGAAGCATTTGAGATGTGGTGCTATAGAAGAATGTTGAAAATTAGGTGGACTGATAAGGTAAGGAATGAGGAGGTTCTACGCAGAATCGGAGAGGAAAGGAATATGTGGAAAACACTGGTAAGGAGAAGGGACAGGATGATAGGACATCTGCTAAGACATGAGGGAATGACTTCCATGGTACAAGAGGGAGCTGTAGAGGGCAAAAACTGTAGAGGAAGACAGGGATTGGAATACGTCAAGTAAATAATTGAGGACGTAGGTTGCAAGTGCTACTCTGAGATGAAGAGGTTAGCACAGGAAAGGAATTCGTGCGGGCCGCATCAAACCAGTCAGTAGACTGATGACCGAAAAAAAACAGCACTAATAGCAGCAGGCGGAAAAGAAGGTAATAAAATAAGCTGCTTAGTACGAATCAGCGTTCAACATTAAATATAATTATCTCTATATAAGGAAAAAGCATTACCAAACTTTGGAGCTGAGCGTCTCTTCCAGAACCAGCCCAGTTGTGCAACAATGAGAAAAGTAAGCGACCGCGAGTAGTCCAAGGAACTGCAGTGGCTTTTGCCTCAGATAATCAGAGAAAAAGATTGTAGACCTAAAGCATGAGAGCCAGGAGATGATTACAACACTGATTTTACTGAATGCGACTATAATTTCTCTTACTGCTGCTGCTGTTTCAAGGCTAAAGAAATATTCTGAGACGTTCTGCATTGTTTGTATCAATGGCGTGGCTGTATAGAAGATAGTGATGGTAGCTTTAAGACAGTTACGAAAAAAATGTTAGTAGGGTGTTTCGAAAACATCCACAGATGTAGGGTTTAATGCCCGAAGTTTCTGTATGAATTACTGTGGTCATCGTGTCATGTTGAAACAGTACGGTCACTCACATCTCCCAGGGCACACAACTGCTACCACTAGCGTAAGCACTGGACTCTCTTCTGGGGAAACGAATCTGTTGATGTGCACACAGGGGCTGCAGGCTTTTAAGTAATTCGTAGTCACGCAAACCACGCAAGCGTGTAAACTACCCGCGCGCATAACGCTGCTGCGAAATAAACACCATGTTCATTTTACTTGACAAACCGCGTAAATACAAACTAAAAATAAGAACAAGAAACATCAGTACTCTCCGTATTTAATGTGTGACCTAACATATAAATAAATATTTGAAATGCTTAATAAGTTCTAGCTGTCGTCGGAAGTCACGGAATTGCTATGTTCTTCTACCGACGGAATATTCCATAAATATTAAAATTTGATTAATTTTTCGGTTGGAGTGCTTGATAAAACTTGAAGTAGTTTCAGCTATTGGAATAGTCCATCAGTCGTATTGTATTCCCAAAGTATACTGAAACAGTAGTGAAAATTTCATCAGCATTTGTTGAATAAATACCCCAGAGGAAGTATCTCGTACTTGCTTATGCGGTCTGGTGTAATAGAAATTTGATGACCGCCGATTCAAGAAGTATTTTACTGCCGAGTTATTAAAGGTCTTCTCCTGTATAAGAAATGAGACAGAACTACTACAGTGTCAGAAAATTTATGCATTCGTAATTAGCTCAGACAGCAATTCAACTGACTTAATATTGTTTTCTCTAGAATCGTCAGGCTCAAATAAGTCTTGATTTTCTCAGTGCGTTTGCATTTCAGTTCTTCCATATTCCCCCTGCGTTATTACTCCCTTGTAACCGTCTTCCGGTCAGCATCTCATTAAACAAAAACACAAGTAATGCATAGGTACGGTTAAATAAATCCTGAATGAGATTATTGTACCTAATTTTATCTAAAGATATTTGTATATACATCAAAACTGAATTTGTGGATAAATTTCCTCGAGTACTTCTGTCAAGGTGAAACCTTCACAAACATTTTAGGTAAAATTAGATACTTATATTTATTTATTTACTTTTTGCTTGGAGCGAAATTAATGGATCTGCCCGAATTCCGATGGTTACTCCCTGCTTCAAAATAAGTACACCTTCAGTCGCGGCATCCAACCAGAAAATGATGGGATACGAGGAGGGAAGGAGTAATACAGCCGTATAAAGAAAAAACGAAAATGGGTTTATATCACTTGGATGACAGCGCATTGTAACAGCCAAGACACAGAGTTACAAGCAAAGGCCGAGCCATTCATATGATTATACAGTACAGTCTCGCGGTGGTACGAATTGATTAAATCGGTGCAGGAACCTCGATAACGTATTGACACTCGCGTCCATTTGCCTGAAACGCACAACATTGTTATTGACATTGTGGTCGGAGTCAACAAATGGCCAAATAATTAAAAATGTTGCACATACTCTTCTATGCGTGTAGGTGTAGCTAATTAAAAAGAGCAATACTTATGTAACGTTGGAGAAGACGTAGTTGCGACATTTTATTATGGTTAACGTTAGCTGTGAGTTCCGTTCATTATGATAATCAGAGATCGAATAAAATAACTTCCTGACTGACAAATGGCACTGGAGGAGTGGAGTGTTGCCGGGGTGGAGGATGTCCCATTAAAATGAAACAAGCAACACAACAAAGACTGGCGCCCGAGACGGAACTGCAACTGGCTGGCGGCTGGCCATTACACCTCATTCGCTGAGAGGTCACTCACAAAGTTATTTTAAACCAGGCACACGGCTTACCTGCTCCATGATGTTGTGTGCGCCCCAACAGTAGAGGAACACCTGAGCTCCGGGTGTCGGCAGGTAAGACGCGCACTTGAACACAGCTCTTATGTCTGGATTCTGCAAACGAAAGTTGCTGGTATCAGTTATCGGAGTCAGGAGCTTCCACTGTTAGAGTAGGGTAGCAACAATAATTTTAGTATTTTCTACAGTTGCGTGCAGGTGAACAAAAGTTTAAACATTAACTTGATAACCAAACTTGTATCATCAACTTAAAACTGTTCCCAATTTATGTGCCATTTAAGGTTCTATACGTTGACAGGTTGCCAGAAAATATTAATGTTTTCAAAACATATCGCACTTAATAAATTGCACCAAAGCCGATTTGTGCATTTGCTACTGAATGTACAGGTCTTCGTGTGATGTAGAAGGAAAATAAACACGTTTTATTGATCTCTCAGGGAATAGTTATACGGCCGATCTTTTCGAGAAGACGGCAGACGTCATTTCTATACGCGTACGTCTGCACTAGTGGTAACTGCACTGTGCTTGTCATGATGTGCAAGTAACTTATTATCGATATGATCATAATGGGCCCCACCAATATCTCCATGTGACCTGCGTCCACTGAGAGTTAAGAGATGTTAGCAATAGTATTTACATGATTTAGTGTTATATACACCATACAGTGATTAGATGATTCTGTGTGGTGGAACTTTTCGCATGTTACTGTCCAGCACTGAACTGTTGAATGATCTGCTTCAACTCAGATGCTAAACGAAGACATTCATCCACACATTGGCCACTACAACTGCTCCCAATGACGGATACAGTCTTCACATGCCGAGCGAGTTGATCCAGTTGTGACGCACTGGGCCGGTACTTGGGACGACCGCGATGCAGAAAGACATCCAGCCATAGAAATTTAGGTATCCCAGACCTCCCTAAATTGTTTATATCATCCATCTTTATCTTTGCCTAATCACTGCTTTTGTACCATCTCTTATACCTCTTCGTCGACGGACGTTAGAAAACAAATCATCCTTCTTGCTTCCAACATATGGCATTTCAGAGACAGAACGTTCATGCGTTTACTCCGATGTCGATGTCGTCGTAAGCAATTGCGCTGACGTCTCACGTTTCGTCCAACGTGTACGCAAGGTCGTGTACTATATATGGGCTGCAAATATCACGGCCATCAGTCATGCCGTGCTGATCTCCGTAATAAAAATCGTCCACTGTAACAATTCGTCCGTCATAGATCTTCCACTATTTTGCGTTTGTTGGTTTCACAGTCTCTGAAATCGTAATATCTTATTTCTTCACGCTGAATATTGACACATCTATTCTGAGTGACCACCTTCTGTATTGTGAAGAAAGTAACAAATTTTATATCTATACTTACAAATTGTAAACCGCCCTACAATGCGGAGGATATATACTATACTATCACTATCGTCCCCGCACCCCATATCTCCTTCCCTAGTCTAAACTTAAAGTTCTCTGTAGAAACTTGAACGAATCTGGTTTCATCACTACTGAAATTCTTGAGAGGTAAGTAAAAGGACGTCTCTTTTCCAAATCTGTGGTGTCGTAACTTCAACAATAACGTCTCTGTGATGCAAAACGCCTCATTTGTAGAGTATGCCACTAAGTGGAGTTTCAGTTATACATGTATCTCTCCTTATCCTGATACAAATATAATGATTTTGTCTGTTGAGACTCTCAATGTCACGAACAGTGTCAAAAATCGCCCTAACGGAAGTTATGTGAGCTTCCTTATTTATGGATGAATTAATTTCTTCTCGGAGCTTTTCCAAGGAATTTCAAAACGACATCTGGATTTTTCATAAGTTGTTTCATGTGGTCTTGCCACCCTCAATCGCCCCTACTAGTTATTTGAGTGTTATGCCTGTTAGCCTGTGACTTATCACAAACGGCGTAATGCAAGAATAACTGCTCTTCCACGCTCAAATGAAGTCTTCCGTCCTAGTCCACATTCAGTACTATCCAAGTGATGCTGGCAGTGAAATAAATTTGGTTCTCCTAAATACAATGCCGGAAAAGTATCAAGACCGTCAAGGACAACGTCATTTCATTGACAAATGAGATGACAGGTAGTATGTGATAAATTCAGATCAAATGGAACACTCATTTCAAAGTAAACGTTGCCAAAACAGTCGCGTCAATATGCAACGTACCCCCAGATGGTGCCACACACGTAAGTACTTCCCATGAAAACGATGAAAAGTTGCCAAAATGCATCCTGCGGTAGACTGTCCAAGCATCTCGCTCCTTTTTCTGCAATTTGGCACTGATACTTACAGACGAGTTAAGTTCACGTTTATTCATGATCAATTGGTGTGAGATCTGATGATCTTGATGGCCAGGGTAGTTGTCTTAGACTACGAAGAGCACATTGCTTCGCACCACAAATGTCCTGCTGAAAAAGCACATCTCCTCCCTGTCGAGGAAATGGCAGTAGCCATTGTGAAATGTAGCGGGCACCGGTTACTTTACCATGCAGAAACACCAAATGTGACCGTGAGTTGTAACTGATGGCTCAACACACGATGAAACCTTGGATGGGACCTGTATGTCGCGGGCGAATGCGCCCTGGAATAGGCAGCTCCACAAGTCAATGCCATACATCTGTATGTCCACCAACCCTTACAGACAGAGGGCAACAGAGTGCCATTGCCATCTCCACTCGACTCTTTCACGACGCCAGAGTACCCACACTTGGCGTTGTCGAGATGTCAGTTGTAGCCTGGGGAGAGGCATTTGTGATCTTAATACTGCTGCAAGCAGGCGCTACCTTATGATCCCTCATGACACAAACATATTCCCTAGATAACGTTCGATAGGACACCACTGCTCGGACCATGCGGTGCCCTTGATGTGTGTCTGTATTAGGCTTAGGTCCACAACCTGATATACAGGTTTGGGAATGTTCCACAGACCGCCATTGACACGCTGTGTAGAGCACATATGGCAATCCGTCGATACGTCTGTCCAGCTTACTGCAAGCCCACACTGCGACACAGTTTACTTGGCTGAAGCTGTTCAACAGGATCACATACTAGTCGGGGGAATGAACTTTGCAAACACTGTTCATCTCTAACGTCGGTGCACCTTCTGCCGGCAGAGTCAAAACAGATCGCGCACCGACAGACCTCGAAGGCGCCATCTGATCACCGGTGAGTGTGACAAATGAATCGGTAACACTACAACCCTTCCGTATGCACATATTGTCTAATGGTGCCCCTGAACACCGTCTTTGAGGGTGCGGCAAATCTTCTGACAATGGATTTCACAGAGATGATACAAAATCTAGAATGAACTAGATGAAGTTCTAATATGCATTGGATTGGTCTGTTAATGAGAACTTACGTATGTCTCTTGGAACAGTGTCACGCAAGCAGCCAACACACTGAATACGAACTGTGTAAGAGCAATGGGATTCATGACACTCTCCAGGTACTTCACAAACCTGCGAACAGAAAAATCCGTTATAATAATTCTCTAGTGATGCTTGACATTGTGAGGGAGGAGAAAGCGGTATTCATGTAATGTAGTAAATAAAAAGAATTAATGTAAAAAGCTTTTTATGCCCAGCCCACAAGTTTCAGTATACAATTAAAACACGGTGACTAGTTTCCGTTGTTTTCTAAAATCTTCAGATAGTTCAGATCGTAAAAAAGCACTGTACGTTCATTGAAAAACATCATTAGCTGCAGGCGTGCAATGAAATGTATTCGGATGATGGGCCAACAAAACAATGAGAGTATGTAGTTAAAAACTTACAACCTGGCCCGCTCATGAGGACGTTTTTAACTATGTACTCTCATAGTAATGTGACCCCTACTAAAAATACATTTCACTGCACGACTAACATTAAATACGATTTTTTCAGTGCCTTTTTACAATTCTAACGATATAAAGATGGTTGTATAAAACAACCAAAACTAGCCATCGTGCTTTAAGTGTATACTGAAAATGGTGGTCGAGGCATAAAAAGTTTTTTACCTTAAAAATATTTGTTTAATAAATAGAACAGTGGATAATGTATTGTTATACTGAATCAGCAGCATATTCTCGTTATCAGCCTACCCTAAGATTTTCTGGTGGGTCTCTATGCAGAGACACAGTTCTTTGTACATTGCTTCGTGCGCTTCATTGTCATCGTAGCCGTGGCGAACCTCAGACACGTCAGCAATCGTGGATGCGTCACGTAATCTAATATCAGTAATGCGATAAACTAGCAGTTTCAACTGAAGTGTGACGTGGACCATGATGACCGCGAAGAAACAGTCCAAGCCAGTGCTGATGAAGATGAAGAAGAAGGAAGAAATGTCCTGCAAAAGAAACGAAGTTTCGTAAACAGGAAAACTGGTCCGATTAATCCAGTAATGAAGCTGTATGAAGGGCAGTTTATGACTGTGAGGCTCCACGATGAGCGGCATGGGGAACCATATGACACACAGCAGTGCGATATAGGCGTAGACGGCCAGAGGGAGGCGATAAGCGACTTTCAGCGAGTCGCGGGAGATGGCCGCCATGCCGTCGTCAACCTCGCAGTGTGTCTGCTGCAAGGCGGCGAGGTTGTCCGTGAGGCGGACGAGTGCGCAGTAGCGGCGGTGGTTCCTCAGGAAGTGCGTCATCTTCAGGATGCCGCTGAAGACGGTGAAGGTGTTGGAGAAGGCCATGGTGAGCTCCTGCAGGTCGCCCCAGCTGGAGTAGACGCCGAGCGCGATCTGCGAGAAGTTGCCGACTCCAAGTGCGAACACAGTGGCGCTGAAGGCGTGGAAACGCCAGGAACCGGGCAGCGGCCACATGCCGTGGAAGTTGAGCTGGCGCAGGCTGTGTTTCAGTACCGAGCAGGATGCGTAGTCGCGCGTCAGCGGCGCGTCGCTATAGCCCCCGTATCTACTGGCACCGGCGTTCATTTTGTGCGTCGCGCGGCTTCAGCTGAGGTCTCTCTTACTGACAGGTGGAACACGCCACCAGCAGAGTGGCGTCAGGCGGGAGCCGCGATGAATCTCAGCACTCACGTGCGGTGTGACCGCCCAGGGATCTAACGTTGTCCCGATGTCTCCTACTCTTTGTATCTCGACCTGTGTATTCAGTATTGAACGGAGTCCTCATGGGCAACGTGTCCTTCCAATTTCACCTCCGAACTGCAGGGAGACCAAACAGAATGTCGGAGCAGTTTGGAATGTAATTACACACAAACTGATGCCGGGCCATCCTCGTGGTCGTCTTATGAAAATCCAGCTGGGTTAGTAATACGCTTTTAAATGATAGATCGACCAAAAGGACAGACACTGTATTAAAAATATGAGACGTTGTCACAAATGACCCTCGTGCACGGAAAGCAAATGAATATTTCCGCACGACTTTGCTTTCAAGATAGGGCTGTCCTCTCAAAGAAAAACAAGTGTGGTGTGTTCTACCATTCATTTTCGTCTCTGGTGAGCTTTTTCAACACAGCAGGAATGGACGAATTTCATTTAATTGCTTATCAGTTACGCTGGCTTTTACTTATTGCAATTAGAAGTACGTAGGTTATAAATTTGTGTCATGAAAGTTATTATGAAATATTTCATAAACTATGACGCCTTCAGTATACAACCGCTTTTCCGAGGATCGCGATATGATATATGATATTGCAGTGCCTGTGATATTCTGATTACGATGCAAAGTTCCTTTGGACATGTATCCATGTAGAAAGGGACAGGTACTGTGGCGACTACTGGCATGATGAAATATATTAATGCATTAAATGCATTCCCTATTATATGTTTTCTAGGCTGTGGAATCAAAAGTAGATTTTAGTTTTTAAAAAGTTACGATTCCCCGAAACAAAGGTAGATACATTTATAAGTTTGCATTTCAACTTCCGATTACTTTAAATAGAAAGTACAGTGTTAATGTGTTTCAAATAGCATGTGACAGATCAAAAAGCTTTTTGTTCTTGGAAGTTCACTCTACGTGATTTAAGTTTTATTTGTTTAATGTTTGCCGTATAATGTAACACTTTGGTTTGTATTATTGTAATACTCATTCGAATCAGTCACATATTATGAATATTCTTCGTAATAGTGTGAGACCTAAATATTTTTGATGTATTGTAGTATACAATTAGCACTTCTTGTCATGAGACAATGAGTATGCAATGTTTCTGTCTGTGTTTAAGATGGAGAGCACACGGCTAGGTTTTAACTGAGTTTCGGGGAAGTTGAATTGTATTGAAATAAATACTCCTCTTCTTTAAAGCATGTGCTGTGTGAAATTCTGCTTCTTCAGAGTATTGAGCTGAGCTTCCAAAGCTACATAATTTGCATGAATAAAACTGTTGCTCTGTTCTGAAAGTGACTGACTACTGCTGTAGATCTTGAAAAGAGTGAGGGCCAATAAATATACTTCTGGTAACCTATATTTCAGATATCGCCGTCGATTGCATTGTTTTCACAGAACCTCCTCTTTCTGAGTAATTCTTGATAAGAAGATAGATTATTTTTATCATTATCCGATGACTGACAGTATCACAGCCGTTGTCAGATCAATGAGGGCTGCGCTTGTCGTGTTGTGAGATTCGAATGCTTCCTCTATATAACGGGCTACAGTGAGACGCCTAGAAGTGCAGGTTTCTCTTGATGTGAAAGCTACTTTTTGGTTAATTAACGTCGACTTCATAGCATACTGTAAACGATTCAGTAACATTACTTCCAAGATTTAATGCAAATTACACGTAAATAAACTACTCTGTAACTTTTAGTATCTGTTGCAATTTCACCAGAAGTGTAATTATCAGTGAGTAACTTGCATAGCCGAGAGAAAGGCTGAATGAACTAAGAACTGGTTATTTGGGGAGGCTCTTTTCGTGATATTTTTCTGAACATATAAGTAGGTTAAGTATAAATTAGCTTGATTTATTGCTTATTACGTGGATCGTGAGCCTGCCTCTCTTGTTCCAAATAACAGTATCTGACACAAGAAAACATTTGCATCAGCGTGGTATCCAGAAAAAACTAAAAAGCAGCCTGAGACAAAATTTAGGTACGCCAAAAGGCAGAAAGAGAAAAAACAGGGTTTAGTTAGCACGTAATAAATGTAGGAGACCATCGGAAATCAAAGCAATGTTGCATTCACCAAAAGTACCCGGCGTCCCACATAAACGTGACCGGAAAGGAACCAACAACCACCGAAAGTAATTTCCGTTATTCGGGTGGCTTGCTTGTTCCAGAAGTTGTGCAGGCTTGCCACAGGTCCAAATAGTTTTAAGCAAACTACGACAAAACTATTATAGGATAGTAACAGTTTATCGTAACCTATTTAAAGAAATTATAGATTCCGCTTTCTCATTTTGAAGAAGATCATGGAAATTATCACTCTTTGAACACTAATCTAGTCCTGAAACCAGTGAAGGGTGACAGAAAACTGATAGTATTTCCTGTTCGACTGCGTTGGTTCATGACCGACTTCTAAAGATTGCTACGCTTAAGACGTATACTTTGAGGTTCTTCTTCCTTATTCCTATATCAGTACCAAATACCAATGGAGCAGGTTTTCTTGAAGACAGATTACTTCTCTTTGTCATTCCACTTCCTTGGTTTGGAGATGCTACGTAATGTTGCCTCCAAGATAAAAGAATTCTTTCACTTCCTCCACTATCGTGTCGTTCCCAATTTTGGTGTGAAGAAGGTCATTGCCTTTGTTTCCACTCTCCTTAATCACCTTCATCTTTTCTCTGTTTACCCTTGAGTCCTTCTGCATCAATAGTGCGCTGATGTTTGTGCATCGACATGGAAGGTTTCTTCGACAGCCACTACATATAAGTACTATTCACTTCAGTTTTAGTTGCGTTCAAATTCAGAGTGACTGACTATGCATGCCAGTGCTCCCCTAAATCCCTGTAATTTGCGATCACAAAATTCATGTTTCCTGATGTGGGACGGATTTGAATAAGAAGAGAATAATGGGATGATGACACGAATATACAACTTCTCTCCCCAACTGTTAACCTCGCCCATCAGCGGTATACCTTACCAAGGAGACGAGTCTTTGATGACGGACAGAGTATTGGCTGTATAACCGTAACATTGAGTACAGAGGAAATGCTCCACTATGCTCACTGACGAGCATTATGAGCTGTGACTGCCACTGCTCAGAGATTGGAGTCCCTTGACCAGTCTTACCTGCAATGGGCTAAAAAGAAAAAAAAGCGTAGGCCAGAGAAGAGCTCTGGGAGATGACGCGACCTTGGCGCACGTGCTTCGCCCATCCACGACGGTCAATCAGATCGTGAGATTTTGTTTACGTTACCGTAGCAACGCCCCAGTGATGTTGTGCTGGGCGACCGCTCCTGGCCGCTGCGCTGCCAGCTGTCAGAGCTCTTCTCTCGACGTACGAAGTGTAGAGTACCCCCACTCAGTAAGCCAATAAGCGTACTTGTAGTACATAATCTAGCCTCGGATACAGGATGCATTTCTGAGATACAACATGGACAAGAAATAAGATCAAGAGAAAATGGTTTAATGGAGCTTGGAAAGTTGCCACTTGGACGTTAGGTGAATTGTTCTTAACAAAATCGCACTTGCTAAACATCTGAAAGAAAATGAAATAGATTTTGCAGTAATTACAGATGCAAAGAAGAAATCATCTGGAACTAAGTATTTAAGCGACTGTATTATGATCTACAGCGGAGTACAAAAGGAAAAAAGAGCAAGCAAGGGTGTTGCCATCTACATTGATAGAGAATGAGAAGATGAAATACTGGACTATGAATATGTAAATCGACGCATTGAACTAGTAAGAATTCAAGGTCCAACAGGAGTCCTAAGAGTAATAGAAACGTATGCCCGGGAAGAGGAGAAATAGACGAGTCCAAGACCTTTTACAAACAGTTACAAATGAAGTTAAACAGAGACAGTTAAAGTCACATTTCACTAGTGGGAGATCGCAATGCTATAATAGAAAATATAGCTATTCCAAAAATTGTAGGCACATCTGGAGAAAAACGTATCTAATGAAAACGAAAAAAATACTCTGAGATTTTGCTATTTTTAATCATATAAAAATTGTCAGTATTTTCTTAGTAAGAAAGCTATATATAAATTTACCTAGTCAGCAAGAGGATATAGATGTGTTATGGATTACATATTAATACACGAGGGATTTCCTGGACAGGCTAAAAATATCAGATTTTATCGAGAAGTGGATACTGGGCCAGATCACCTCCCACTGGTGTCAGTAACTGACGTCTATGGAGAATGGACGAAACCGAAGAAACCAGTTACGGATAAGAAGAAAGAACAAGTTCTTAAACTTTACCTCTTAGAAGATAGCAGCATAAGGGGTCTGTACCAAAAATGGATGAAAACGACATCAACAAATCTAGAAGCGGTAGAAGAACTGTAGGAGGAATGAAAAAAACTTGAAGGTAACCCTATCGAACATAGCTAATGAGGTTCTGGGTAAGAAAAGGAAATACAGAAACGTAGAGGAGTAAGGAGCTGGATGCCAGAAATGGTAACAACAGTTAAAGAAAAATAGGAAGCTTTCAACACCTATGCAAATAATTCCACTAATGAAAAAGAGTACTGAATATAAAGAAAAGACAATCGGAAAGCGCGCACAGAATCATGGGAACGCTTTATTAACAATATAGAGCATGATTTAAATGGCAGGCAAACAATTGCTTATCAGCTGATGAAATCACTCAACAGACAAGAAAATGATAATATAGGAGAGAACGAACGAATAAGACATTATAAGAAATTGTGTTATGACGATACTTTCATTCGGACGTTACCTGAACTGAATGACACAAAAGGCTGGACAATATTGATACGAGAGAACTGGCGGAAGCTCTAAAAGCTGCGAAAAATAGGGAAGCCACTGATATAAATGGAAACGGATTGAAATAGAACTGTGGAAATATTTAGTGAATGTGGCCGAAATAAAAAGATACCAAAAGACCGACGCAGAGTCAAATTAATTTTTGAAAAGGGCTACAATAATCTTTAAAAATGGGTTTAAAAATAAATGTAGTAATTATCGAGGGCTATAATTCTACGAATTATATGCCAAAATCCCGAAATCAAGACTTAAAACCATCGTGGAAAAGCTAATATCTGAAGAACAGTCAGGTTTTATTAGACGACGACAACTATTGACAATGTTTTTACACTGCTACAAGTTATGGAAAAGGACGAGAGGTCGGTAAGAAAATTGACTTTGCTTTGGTGATAATGCAAATAGATGAATGCTAAGGAATATCATGGCTGAACGACGTTATGCAATTTATCTCATAAATACTATTAAGAGTCTATACACAAACACCACATTCGTTATAGATATGGGAAACATAACAAGAGAGCCAATCAACACAAACAAAGGGGTACAAGGATGCTGTTTTTCTCTAACATACACATAAATTACCACCAAATGGAGAATTTTGAACGTAAATGTATTTCTTTTTGATCATGTCACTAGACTAAATCTAATTTTATGTGCATATGACCCAACTCTGATTACAGGGAATGAAGATGACTTTAAGATGGGAGTCTAATGTTGCAACAGATAGCATCAGATAACAAACCAACATCGCCAGTAGATGAAACGAAAGCCACGGTATTCCAGGGTAGACTACCAGTAAGATCTAAAATAATCTTGAATATTAAAATCATAGACAAGTAAGACATCTTAAATATCTGGTATGAGACATCACTTACGAATATAACCATGACGTGGACCAAAATTTAAATAAATTTAGTTCGATAACTGAAACCATTGTAAAAATTTTGCAGAATAAGTCCAGGAAAGAAACGCAGCTGAAGTTTCATTAAACAAAAACAGTACCAACCCTTACTTATTGAACTGAAGAATGGGGAACAACAAGACGTCAAAAAATTGGAATACAGGCTCCAAAATGGGATCTCTAAGAAGAGTAGAAGGCTGTACAAGGGAAGATCGAAAAATAAATGGAGATACAAGGAATAGTTTAGGAATATATAAACGAAAAAATAAATGAGAATAGGAAAAAATGGAAGAGACATGTAGACCATACGAGTACAGAACTATTCCCAGTAAAGGCTTTAAATTATAAATGCACACGAACATGAAATGTAGTAAGACCATACGAGAGATGGAGTGCCGTAACAGGCAATTTGCCGAGTAGGTGAAGTGGAAAAGAAGGAGAACTTTCACTCAAAATCATAATAGAAGTAGATTTGGGGCGTATCAAAAGCTATGAGCCATACTCTTGTGCTGGCCGAATCTGTAAGTTGGAAGCATTCAACCCCACTAAGAAACTGTGATGTGAATGTAGACTGGAGTGGCCTGAAGTAGGGAGATAGTGATAGTGTAGGGTTTTTAAGATGATCCTCGATGTGACTGTGGACTCGTCCAATCAATACAATGCATTTAGGAGCGCAATACATATGAAATGGGCCCAGTCTTATCAGCGCTGTAGATTTTTCAAATCGTAATGCCGAAAAGGCTGAAGAAAACTGTATCAGCAGTGTAGAACAAGTGAACTCTCGTTCCATCCTGAAAAGATATCTCTTTGTGAGGTACATGTATGCTTTCGTTATACCTAACGCGTAAATGAATAGCCCCAGTGCAATCTTCTAGAATAATACTTCGATTTTCCCCCTATATGCTATTTAAGTAGCAAGAGAATCTCTCTAAAACTTTATAAAATTACAACATGGAAACAAATTCTGGAATTCCTTTAACAGTTCCCTCCAGGAAAAGATGAGATGAGGCCACTCAGAGAATAGATGTACCGAGAAAATTTTATACTGTATCCTTAACAGATACATTAAAGTTTCCAAGTATTCTCTCCGCATATCTGTCTTCTTTTCACAATCCGTAATATGGAATGAAAGTGTTGTTTCTTATTCATGTCACATTATTAATTTGGGATCTTTCTCCGAATGAACTGAATGCATATCCCTGAGTCGAAAAATTTATCAGTTGCCTTGTATTCGGATACCTCAGGATTTTCTCTTTTCTCACGCGAATCATCTGGCTTTTAGCGATATTCAAATCGAGGCCCCATTTACATCAAGAAAATTCAACGACTTACTTACTTGCTTTCGTCTTGTACTTGGTCGTAGATACGGATAGCACCGCTTCAGTAGTGGTGAGCTCTGTTCCAGAACGTATCCATGTTTCCTGCTGCTGTCTTGGCACGACTGTTACGGCTGCTATGTTCAATTGTGTTGGGTTGTTTTGGATAAAAACGTCTGTCAAGATGTTTGTGCTGTGAACATAGTGTCACTAGAAATTGCGGTGCAGGGTTGTTTCACCGAGAGTCGTTGATTTCACAATATCTTCTACATGATTGAAAATATAAACTTGAGATGAATTTTAGCTTAAGCATCGAAATTGAAACCTCACCTTAGCGCCAGTTGTAAGTTGCCGGGTCATGTGGTTTGTCGGCAGCGGTCCCCTTTGTACAGCTAACTCTCTCGTTCGGATGTTTTTTATCCAACTTGAGAAGAGCCGAGGTCCACTAACACAGTGACAAGAGGCATTTGACGATCTACGTTTAAAGAGGTGCATCTCAGTTACAATCGTGCAACGCGACTTCCGTGGAGAGTACGATACTACACGAATGTTTGTGCATGGATGTTTGTTGTGCGTCTGGCGGAGGGCACACTGATCATTTGTCAAAGGTTAATTGATCATAAAAGCCGGCCGGTGGGGCCGAGTGGTTCTAGGCGCTTCAGTCTGGAACCGCGTGACCGCTATGGTCGCAGGTTTGAATCCTGCCTCGGGCGTGGATGTGTGTGATGCCCTTAGGTTAGTTAGGTTCAAGTAGTTCTACGTTCTAGGGGACTGATGACCTCAGATGTTAAGTCTCATAGTGCTCAGAGCCATTTTTTACCATTTGATCATAAAAATAATTGTAAAAGTTACTCGCAGGTTCTGCATGCGTCCATGTAGAAGATACACCCTTGCAAGATCGCATCTATCTTTCGAAAATAAAAACATTTTAATCCTTCGCATAAGTTAAAGCTCACACTAACTTTCTACCATCATTAGTGTATAACAGTGGTTCCCAACCTTTTTTACCTTCTGTTCCCCTTGGCAACACAGGAGCATCACATACTCTCATCCCCTCTCCCCCTCCTATGTTTATATATTTATTTGCTTCTTTCAAAATATTTTCTTTGACAATAGTCTACAATCCACACTTTAGTAAAAGAGGGTTATCAAACGCAAAGTAATACAAAACTACAGTATTTCAAAGGATTTGGTAGCGAAAACAGAAATGTAGTTATATCTGAATTAAATACACAATGACATTTTTTCACTTCAAGTTGTTTTTCTTAACGCAGCTCTTGAATGTTTGGTTTCAAACTATTTAAAGCACATCTGAGCTCACTCACAACCTTCAGGTGACTGCTTGTTTTGTTTTCATGGTGACTAGTGTCGAGAATTCGGTGTCACACAGGTGTGTAGTTGAAAACTATACGACGACTTTTAAGGTTTCCATTCACAGCCCTGGTTCAATAGAAAGGAAACTGGCCCAAAATTCTTCCAACCCCATTAGTTGAAATTGTTCTTTAGCACTGGAAAATATTTCAGTTCAACTGCATCCTCTTTAATTTCACCAGGAAATCTGTGCACATCAATTGTGGAGGGTGATCTTAAATTTGCACTGAGAGTCAATAAACGTGAATACATACCTAATATATTCTTCACTATACAATCTTCTTTTAGCAGACATTTCCACTCAGTGTACAAAGCCAATGAGAATACGATTTACTTCTATAGAGCACGGTAGAAGTAATGCTGCTTTAAGAGCGCAGACTGAAGAATGTGTTGTGTCAGCAATAACTTGGTGACACATGAGGCAAAGCTGATGCTGCCAATTCGACAAGAAGTGCATTTACTAACTGTCGTAAGAATATAAAATTTTTTACTTGACTGATCGCATGTTTCTGCCTTCTTCTGAGCACTTAGCACCCTCCCCTCCCCCCCCCCCCCCCCCCCCCCCCGCCCGCAACCGGTTATAAACCTCATAAGCCTGTAACGCCTCCGGTTTGCCCCCCACCCCCACTCCCCCACTTGGTGTAGGGAGTGGCAACTGACCCTTAACATAGACAAATGTAATGTATTGTGAATACATAGAAAAAACGACCCTTTATTGTATGATTATATGATAGCGGAACAGACACTGGTAGCAGTTACTTCTGTAAAATATCTGGGAGTATGCGTACGGAACAATTTGAAGTGGAATGATCATATAACATTAATTGTTGGTAAGGCGGGTACCAGGTTGAGATTCATTGGGAGAGTCCTTAGAAAATGTAGTCCATCAACAAAGGAGGTGGCTTACAAAACACTCGTTCGACCTATACTTGAGTATTGCTCATCAGTGTGGGATCCGTACCAGATCGGGTTGACGGAGGAGATAGAGAAGATCCAAAGAAGAGCGGCGCGTTTCGTCACAGGGTTATCTGGTAACCGCGATAGCATTACGGAGAAGTTTAGCAGACTCAAGTGGCAGACTCTGCAAGAGAGGCGCTCACCATCGCGGTGTAGCTTGCTGTCCAGGTTTCGAGAGGGTGCGTTTCTGGATGAGGTATCGAATATATTGCTTCCCTCTACTTATACCTCCCGAGGAAATCACGAATGTAAAATTAGAGAGATTCGAGCGCGCACGGAGGTTTTCCGACAGTCGTTCTTCCCGCGAACCATACGCGACTGGAACTGAAAAGGGAGGTAATGACAGTGGCACGTAAAGTGCCCTCCGCCACTCACCGTTGGGTGGCTTGTGGAGTATAAATGTAGATGTAGAATGTAGATGTAGATGGGGCACACTCCAAGTTGAGAATCACTGGCGTAGAATATATGGTCTTGTGATATCAGATGTACTTAGGACGATCCACCTAATCTTTCTCATTCTCTCAAGATGTAATGTTGTGAGATCGGCTGACTCATTTCTAAAAAGCTCCCTATTTAATTACTTGCTTTTAATCAATAAATCTCTCATTACGAATTGTGTACATCCACTCTGTTAATGCTGATACGCTAGGTATTCTAACATAACGAGATCGACCTAAATCTGAATATTATAAATGTGCATGTAATCATGTGGTGTCCTAATCCCGTTATTTTACGGTAGAGGAACTTGAGAGTGTTAGTCAAGAGTGGTTAATTCCACGTATGGAATACTGAGGTAAGAAGAATGATTTTAAATCTTGCCGTCCCACTCGTAACCAATAAAACCGTACCACTATACTAGCCATGCACTTTTATTAAATCATGCAAAAAGAAAACAGGATCAAAAATGTTAGATAAACATTAAACGTAGTGTCCACATCTTTATATCGTGGGCGTTCAATAAATTCAGAACTTTTTTTCTAAATGCAGGTTGGTTTTATTCAGGACCCCAATAAACCACTGTTTTGGATACAAAACCGTGTTTTTTAACATTATCTTCGTTCAGTGCTACGGCCTTATTCCACCTTACTGGGAGGAAATGTATGCCCACATGGCACCACTCTCCTAGTTCATGTCGGAGTCAACATCTCGCTGTATCAATAACCTCCGCAACATTCGCATACTGGTTCCCGCGGAGCGCCTCCTTCATTGGGCAGAATAGATGGAAGGTGCGAGATCCGTGCTATATGGTGGATGTGTAAGAAGCGTCCAATGAAGTTCTGTGTACCCCTTTCAGGTGGGTAGACACGTCTAGTCTTGTAGCGACGAGAGAGTCTGCACGTTACAGCATTGCAGAAATCGCAGCTGTATGTGGCCGGCTGGCACGCGGAAGATCGGACAGACTTGTGCGACAATCACCTCGAAGAAAATGACTTATTGATACAAAAGCAACACGGAGTCAGAAAATATCGTTCTCGTGCACCATTCCCATGAAGTAGTAAGTACTGTCGACAAGGGATCTCAGATCGATTCAATATTTCAAGATTTCCAGAAGGCTTTTCATATCGTTCCTCAGAAGCGACTATTAATCAAATTGCGTGAATATGGAGTTTCGGCTCAGTTGTGTGACTGGATTCGTCATTTTCTCTCAGAGAGGTCACAGTTCGTACTGATAGACGGTAAATCGTCGAGTAGTACAAAAGTGATATCTGGAGTTCCGCAAGGTGTGGTCATAGGCCGTCTGCTGTTCGTGATTTACATAAATGATCTAGATAATAATCTGAGCCACCCCCTTAGATGGTTTGCAATTGAGGCTGTAATTTACCGTCTAGTAAAATCATCAGACGATCAATTTCAGTTCCAAAATGATCTAGAGCGAATTTCTGTATGGTGCGAAAAGCGGCAATTGGCACTAAACAAATAAAAGTGCGAGGTCATCCACATGGGTTTAAAAGAAATCCGATAAATTTTGATACAAGACAAATCGCACCAATCTAAGGGCTGTCAGTTCGACTAAATATTTAGGAATTAAAATTACGAGCAACTTAAATTGGAAAGACCACATAGATAATAGTGTGGGGAAGGTGAAACAAAGACTGTGCTTTGTTGGCAGAACACTTAGAAGATGCGAAAAACCCACTAAAGAAACAGCCTACATTACACTTGTCCGTCCTCTGCTGGAATACTGCTCCGCGGTATGGGATCCTTACCAGGTAGGATTGACGGAAGACATCGAAAAAGTGCAAAGAAGGGCAGCTAGTTTCATGTTATCTCGCAATAGGGGTGAGAGTGTCACTCATATGATACGCGAGTTGGGGTGGCAATCACTGAAACAAAGGCGGTTTTCTTAGCGGCGGGATCTATTTCCGAAATTTCAATCACCAACTTTCTCTTCCGAAAGCGAAAATATTTTGTTGACACCCACCTACGGAGGGAGAAATGATCATCATAATAAAATAAGAGAAATCAGAGCTCGAACGGAAAGATTTAGGTGTTCCTTTTTCCCACGCGCCATTCAAAAGTGGAATGGTAGAGAAGTAGTATGAAAATGGTTTGATGAACCCTCTGCCAGGCACTTAAGTGTGAATTGCAGAGTAACCATGTAGATATAGATGTAGATGTAGACCTTGGTGCGATGATGACAGACGCCTCGCACAATGACTCACCATGCTTTTGTTCACTGCCAGGCCTCTGCAGACATTCTGCACCCGCCTGTGAATATCTGCGACGGTCTGGTTTTCCGCCAAAAGAAACTCAATGACAGCTCTCCACTTGGAACACATCTCCGTCACAGACACCATTTTGGAGCCTACGTATAGCGCTGCCTCCTAATGGTACTTTAAGAAACTAAAGGAGCTGAAACGGGATTTCCCACAGAAAATTGCGCGTATTTTTCATCTGAAATTGGCCGAGAAAAAATGTGATGCGTTACTTAATGAACGCCGCTCGTAATACCAATGTAGTTGAATAATAACCACATATGTATCCAGAAATGCTGTCAGTCAGTTGGGAACCAGTGGCTCTGAGCACTATGGGACTTAACATCTGAGGTCATCAGTCCCCTAGAACTTAGAACTACTTAAACCTAACTAACCTGAGGACCACACACACATCCATGCCCGAGGCAGTATTCGAACCTGCAACCGTAGCCGTCGCGCACCGTGATACAGCATCTGCCACTGGAATTGGTTGAGCATATCCGTGACCCTTTCCCGCTTAGTAAATAAACCTGTAACGAAATGTTTTGCTCTTCTTTAAGTCTTATCTATTTCCTCCAGCAGTCCTATCTACTACTGGTTCCCGGCTGGCCGTTATGGCCGAGCGGTTCTATGTTCAAACCCGAAATGCATATTGGCATAAATAAAACGCATTAAAAAGTGGCTGGTTGCTGTATTTTTATAGTGAAATATGTGGGACATGTTGTAACAGCGGGTAAAACGATGACATCAGCATCACCGCAATTTAGTGAAATTTCACCATAAAATCCTCAGCTAGTGGCTTAACCTGGATGCGACGGACCTGCACAACATTGTGATCTCACTTCTTGACTGAATCCGGTCGCAAGCCTTAAGTGGTGCTTGTAATGATTTCTCTAGCGGTGACTAAATTTTCTTCGGTGAGCGTATGAAGAAATGCAGATATAATCTCGTTTCATTTGCTTCGTATTTCTGAAGTAGAGAGATAATTAATTATACCACTTGTCGAATTGTAACTCCTTCCATATAGTGTCGTCAGTACATATAAATATATCCGGGTGGGTGAAATGGCTTCGCAAATTAAGTGAACACGCTGAAAATATGAAATGCTGCCGCCACTCGTCCTAAAGGCTAACGCGGGGGGCAGACACTACTTTGTTATTACAGCTGAGGAGTTAGTACAAGGCAGCAAAATATGGGGCCTTGGCGTTGTTTCACAAGTTAGCATACTCTCCGGTAATGTCTCCATCTCTCGGAATTGCTACTTCTTGCAGTACCATTTATGAATAACATGTAATGCAGCTTCCTTGTTAACGTCTGAGTGTGTCCTCCGTGCACCGTCTCTACAAAGGCAGAGTACTAGGGCAATTTCGTTGTGGCTTGTAATATAAGGTCTGCCGTTACAAAGGACAACGACAGCACTGGCCTATAAAGGTAAATAACATTTGTTTTTAAGCAACTTTACGGGTCAAAGGTTAAAGCAAATTGAAATTTTGAAGGATCTGTAGGCTTTATATAGCTACTGGTAATTTATTTATTTATTCTTTCGAGAGATCGGAGATGGTGCTCCCTGCGTTTAAATCACCTCTTGCTACATTTGGCAGCAGTCGTATCGCTCTGGTACATATATATATATGTGGAGGGCCTTTCACAAACAGTTGTGAAACCGTCAGCTTCATTTACGCACTCTGTGCCCATTATATAGGCGTACCTCTCACTAATCTTTCTGTCTCTTCACATCTTCATTATAGCTCCTTAAAATGCTAACCAGATTTGCTAAGAAGCCGTGTTTCTGTAACTTTTTCCCATCTTACCTCTCTCACCAACCTGTGCGGAATGTTTTCCCTACCGTGACATTACCAGCAGACTATTTTCTTTTGAAGTAACTCTTCGCCTTCAAGAATGGGGTGTACTTCATGGTTATTGAGGTGTAAAACTCGAAAAATCTTGTTGGAGCTTGGAACATTCATAGTACAAATAATCACGGAGACACGGATTATGTTTGTATCCGGAATTTCTCTAGAATTAGCAAAAACCTTTGAGGCTGTATTCCCATAACTTCTTTATTACTGAACTGAATGCAAGAGAGTATATGCCTCTTACACAAAATTTTGAACCAAGAAATATCTAATAAATCAATCTTACTACTTTTTCACAATCATACTCAAGAGTAGATGATGATTACATTCAATGTCTGGAAGAAATGGAGCCTTTTAGATTGTTTGCTGATGATCCTGTTATTTAACGTCTAGTAAAGTCATCAAAAGATCAAAACCATTTTAAAAATGGCTTAGACCCGATATAAGTGGGATGCGAACAGCGGCAATTGTCTCTCAGTGAGGAAAGCTGTGAGGTAATCCACATGAGTAGAAGAAGTCCATTAAATTTATTTTACAAGATAACTTACACAAGTCTGAAGACTAGCAGTTCGACTAAACACCTAGGAATTACAATTACTAGCAACTTAATGTAGAATGATCACATAGATGATGATGTGGTGAATGAAAACCAAAGAATTTGGCAGAATACTTAGAAGCTGCAATACATTTGCTGAAGAGATAGCCTGTACTACGCTTTTACGTACTCTGCTAGAGTATTGTTGTGCTGTATGGGATCCTTATCAGGTAGTATTGATGGAGGAAATCGAAGAAGAGGGGACTGATGACCATAGATGTTAAGTTCCATAGTGCTCAGAGCTATTTGAAATCGAAGAAGTTCAAAGAACACCAGCGTCTTTGCATTATCGCGAAATAGGTGAGAGAGTGTCAAGGATATGATAAGCGGAAAGGCAGTCATTAAAATAGCGTTTTTCTTTGCGGCGAGACCTTGTCAGGAAATTTCAATCTCTAACTTTTTTGTCTGAATGTGGAAACGGAAACATTTAAGCGTATATTTCTCCCACGCGATCTTCGAAAGTGCAACGGTAAAGAAATAGTCTGAAGATGGTTCGAAGAACACTCTGCCAGGCACTTAAGTGTAAATTGCAGAGCAGTCATGTGGATGTAAATGTAGATGAAGAATGATTTAATCATTATTACTTCTTAAAACTTCAGTAACCAGCTTCGGTGAAAGAGTAGTTGGTGTTCATAGTAGGTACATCAGATGCAGCGAGGATGTGATTCCCAGTCTGATAGTCTAATACCTGCTCAGACAAGGACGTGAAATATAAGTCACATCGAACATACTGTGGAAATCAGAAAGTAGCTTCGACTCGCAGCAGTGCTACTTACCGTCCGAGCTGTGTAAAGTGCATCATGCTCTTACGGCTTGCCTTAAAAAGAGTTTTTAGGCAATAACGGGAGATGGTGGATCCTAGAACACAGTGACATGGCCGAGCTAAATGTAATTAACGTAACTGATTGTGTAATCAAGTGGTGGCCTCATCTCGTTATGTTACACTGAATTAACATACGCGTATTTGTCTAGAACGATTAACTCCAAATCTAGGGTTCTTAGCTGATAAGACTGAAATTAAATTTACTGTTTATTCAAAAGCAAATAAACTTTGCTCAAATATGCTAAAACTAGGCTCAAGAAAATTAAATAATCGACGTTCTCAGACATTAAATGTATTCGACTCAAATATATATCACCAATGTTGCTGAATAATAAGTACACATGCACCAAGAAATGCACTCATTGCGGGACTTGAAGTACGGCTGTTCTCTAAGGATGCCCCTGATTACAACCAACGGCGTCCTGTGATTAAAAGAAAGAGCATCCCTGACCACCAATCCTGGTTGTCCGACGCGTTTGATTGTCGGGTTACAGATTGGCACCCTGCCGCTGTCCGGGGTGTTTCCACATTTCACTGGCTAACTTACGGTTAATGGACAAAGCTAAAACAAACGGAATGCATAGTGTGGTACTTAGCAAGGCAGGAACGTTTCAGGAACTGGCTGATAGTTTGCGCCAGCGCTACCGAAGCAAAACAACGCGATATCTTTTACAGACAAACTGAGCAGCTTAATTCAGAATCCTACTGAGTGAGAGGGATCTTTTTTGGACAGATTCCGGAGTATTAAGACACAAATATACGTGGTGACACAAAGGGCAGAAGCTGATGCATTTATCTTGCGGTAACGGTAAGACAGGACTCCCGATGTTTTATTAGGGGATGTCACGCAGAATCAGGAGGGAGAATACATCTAACCTAGCCAAAGCTATCTGGATCGTCGCACAGTTGGAAGAAATCGATATTGCTACGAAAGGGTGTAATGACCATCGGATCTTCGCCCCTGAAGTCAAGTGTTACAAATGTGGACGAAAGCGTCATCTGCAGAACCACTATTGCCAACAATTGATCGAGCTGCTCATAAGCCACAAGAATGCATGAACAAGAAACAAGGGAAGAAGCATCACTACGAAAATGTCCGTTAAACACAAATGGGAATTCTTCTCCCATTGGAAGGCGTTCCCAGTACGTAGAAAGGTAAATTACGTATACATATGCACAGATGGAACTCTGCTGGTTAGGTGAAGTTCAGGAGAAGAAGCATAAGTTTTTAGCAGCCACGGCTGCACACGCGTCAGTCGTTAGTCTGGACAGCTTGGGCAAGGAGTCTTACATCTCTATTATACAGGTTACATGGAGTAGGTGATAATGTCGTGAAGTCATTAGGGACAACACTCCTCGACTGAAGCGTCGGAACTAAGAAGTTTAGAGAATATATGAAAATGTTGCAAAATGTTTATGAAAGCTATTCTGATATTCTCAGACCAAAATGGATCTTTCGTAGCATACAATGGAACTCAGCGGAACCTGCTTTCCGCTGGGAACAACAAGGTCAAGCAAGACAGTGTCAGAAAATTACCATAATGAAGGTGTTGCCATCTGAACTGAAGACATATGCTAAAAATTGGTTCCCGTAATAACGTACCAACAGGTAGAATAAATCTGATTTGGATTCCTGTGGACGATGATATTCCACAAGAAGTATTGTGTGTTGTAGAATCACTACAAAGTAAAGAAGAATAGATAAAATATATTGTTTTGTGCAAAGAAGCATAGCACACATTAGTAGTATAAACGGAGAGATTATGGTTCCTTTATATAATTCTGACGCGGAAGAAGTAAACTGGACAGAGGGATTGATGATTACCAATTTGGATACTCTAGATGAAGAAGACGTTGATAGGTCTAGTGCCAAGTAGAGTAACAAGCAAACTGTGCTTTTGGTTTACTCAACAGGTGAATCTCTTACAAGGAAGTGATCGACAAACGACAGGAGCTCTGTTATTACGATTTTTAAATTTGTTTAAGATAGACGGTGCTTTAATACCGACACCTGTTGATTAGAATAGAATTTAATTTCTTCTTTACAGGTACACACATTTGAAGTTAATTCTGACAGAGCAAAACTGCATTTATCCATTCACTTTCGAATAGGGCGATGAATGCAAGACACAGTGTTTCAACGTTCTCCCTTATCCAATGAAACGGGGAACTACAAAACAAGTGTTTTTATTTGAATTTGTCGAATGGAAAGACACGAGATGATGCACATGGATAAAAAATTCTAGGTGAAGATCGCTAAAATTCCTTTATTTTAACGATCTTGACTTAGGAATTTTTACCCAAATACTGTAACCAAGTGTATCCAATTACAAATTTAAGAAGTACTATTAATCTCAGGACAAAGAGAAGTTTACATCTCCATGTCATTAGCATAGTTCTACATCTACATCTACATCTACATCTACATCTACATCCATACTCCGCAAACCACCTGACGGTGTGTGGCGGAGGGTACTTGGAGTACATCTATCGGTTCTCCCTTCTATTCCAGTCTCGCATTGTTTGTGGAAAGAAAGATTGTCGGTATACCTCTGTGTGGGTTCTATTCTCTCTGATTTTATCCTCATGGTCTCTTCGCGAGATATACATAGGAGGGAGTAATATACTGCTTGACTCCTCGGTGAAAGTATGTTCTCGAAAATTCAACCAAAGCCCGTACCGAGCTACTTAGCGTCTTTCTAGCAGAGTCTTCCACTGGAGTTTATCTATCATCTCCATAACGCTCTCAAGATCACCAGACGACCCCGTAAGGAAGCGCGCTGCTCTCCATTGGATCTTCTCTATCTCTTCTATCAACCCTATCTGGTACGGATCCCACACCAGTGAGCAGTATTCAAGCAGTGGGGGAACAAGTGTACTGTAACCTACTTCCTTTGTTTTTGGATTGCATTTCCTTAGGATTCTTCCAATGAATCTCAGTCTGGCATCTGCTTTACCGACGATTAATTTTATATGGTCATTCCATTTTAAGTCACTCCTAATGCCTACTCCAAGATAATGTATGAAATTAACCGCTTCCAGTTGCTGACCTGCTAAATGATAAAGAATCTTTTTTTCTATGTATTCGCAGCACATTGAGATTCAATTGCTATTCCCTGCACCATGCGTCAATACGTTGCAGATCCTCCTGCATTTGAGTACAATTTTCCAATGTTACAACCATTCGATATACTACAGCATCATCCGCAAAAAGCCTCTGTGAACTTCCTATGTTACCCACAAGTTCATTTATATATATTGTGAATAGCAACGGTCCTACGACACTCCCCTGCGGCACACCTGAAACCACTCTTACTTCGGAAGACTTTTCTCCATGGAGAATGACATGCTGCATTCTGCTATCCAGGAACTCTTCAATCCAATCACACAATTGGTCTGATAGTACATATGCTCTTACTTTGTTCATTAAACGACAATGGGGAACTATATCAAACGCCTTGCGGAAGTCAAGAAACACTGCATCCACCTGGGAACCCGTGTCTATCGCCCTCTGAGTCTCGTGGACGAATAGCTCGAATAGTTATGAGAATGTAAAAGAGATTACATTACAATTTGTCCAGAGAGAGTGATACTGGATAACGTGCATGTGTGTAAGTATAGTTGCTAGTAGGGAAAACGGAAGTGGAGTGCCAAAAAGAAGTGGTAGAGGCACTACGACATTTCCAGAAAATAGGAGCACGTTGGATTTGTTCGGCTTCACATCGTACATTGTTACTAAAATACAAAACTCATGGGCATGACCAAAGCAGAAGTACGAAATAGACAGCGGTATATTAACAAAAGGTGCAACTTGCAATATAACAGGAACACAATTTCGTCTTCCAGCTACTATCGCGGGTGCGACTGTGATACAGTTCTCGCAACTTACATTGCACTGACCGGAAAAACTACTGTCCACGCAAATTCTAACCCGATCTACTGCACTCACTAGACGAGCCAATAGCATTATAAAAGGGACGAACTTCGACAGAACAAATATTCCATCATATTCAGAACTATAGAGATAAACAACGGTATAACAGCAGGACTATAAGTATTTTAACTGCCAGTGTTCTCACGGTTCTGCTGTTTTTACATTTTGCTTTTGACTGAGGGGTAAAACCACTCATTCACATGAATCGTCAATCCATCAAATTTCTGTCAAGTACGGAATAACAAAAAGTGTGACGCAAAAAAGCTGTATACATTTATTAGAAAATAGGGACTCAACACAGACAATATAATATTAAGAAAGAACCAAAATACATTGTAAATAATCGTTTCAAACTTATGAAACAAGCATTTCATTTTTCACAAAGGCAGACAAAGAAAAATTCGGCAGGACGTTTTAAAGTGGAGGGGAATGTAACACAGCAGAAATCTACAGTGAGCAAATGTAAAATCTTCTCAAAGTCGTGTTCGGCCAGTACCAAGCCAAGGCAAACCAGATCATCGCTCCATCTCGCAATCAAACCGACAAACAGGCAGAAACCGACATTGCGAAAAGCAGAAGAGGTGAGGAAGGTACTACCTCAATTCCCACAAGCGAGAAACCTGAATCGTAAACTCAGCAACACTACCTCAGAGAGGTGATAGCGCAGCTTTATTTCAGAAGAGACAGTAAAATTTTCACAAGCACACCCATCAGCCTTCTATTATTCTTGCTAAATAGAGGGGCGGTAAAGACCGCTGATGAGCCCGGAAAACTGAACCACATTCGGTCATCGCCGAATAGAAACAACGTCATTGCGTCAGATGAACTATAATAAACATCCAGTCTTCCGAGCCTTGACATCTTTACATTGCACTACACCAGCTACGAAGCCAAGCTTGTGATGCACTGCAACCGTTTCCGTCAAACGTACTACCTGTTTGGACTCCTCTACTCGGTCAATATGAGCTGCCCACCTCGAAACCAGTGATGAGAAGACTTGGATCCCTCTACCTCTGGTAACCGTGATCTAAGGGTAGGGCCTTTGATTGGTAAACAAAAAACGTCCTCGGCCCACGTTCGAACCACACCACCGCTTAATTTTGAATACAAATCAGCAGCAGCAATGGTGTCCGAAGACTGCCGGCATAGAAAGTCACCCTCATTCAGCAAACAACCTCGTCATAGAGGACGGAAGACCGTATAGAGATTCAGGGCACTCTCTTTCCCTTGGGATGAGAAATTTCGCTAAAGGCGGAAGAATCTGATGTGATCAACGGCATGAGGATGCAGAAGGCAGTGGAAACCACTGCATTAAAGATACAAGCTGCATTCACAGGACAACTGGCCTGTCATTGAAAAAGCGTCATGATGATCTCTCCACTGGTAAACGATTCCGGAATAGTCCCCCATTCGGATCTTCTGGAGGGGACTACCAATGGGGAGGTGACAAAGCGAATAAGACTTCATAACCAATAAAAGCGTAACGTTGTGCGTGTCGGGGCGTGGAATATCAGAATTTTGCACGTGGTAGGGAAGCTAGAAAATCGGAAAATGGAAATGCTAAGGCTCAATACAGATAAAATAAGGGTCATTTTGTGATCAGTCGAGTGTAGGGTATTATCAACAGCTGCAGAAAATAGAATAACGGTGGTAAGATTTGCAGGAAGGTAGCGCAGAGAATGAGTTACTATGAACAGTACAGTAATAGGTGTTTTCTCATCAGAATCGACAGCAAACCAACACCGACAACTATAGTTAAGGAATGCACGCCGACGTCGCAACCGAAAGGTGAAACGGTAGAGAAAGTGTTTGAGGATATGGAAATGAAAATGTAATATCCATGGGGGACTGCTATGTAGTTGTAGTGGCAGCAGGGGAAGAAAGGGTTCTGCAATAAATATCAGTCTGTAATAGCGAACACGATGTTCAAGAATCACAAGAGGAGGAAGTATACTTGTAAAAGGTCTGGAGACAAGGGAAGATTTCAGTTAGATGACACCATGGTCAGGCAGATATTGCGAAATCAGATATTGGATTATACGGTGTACCCAGGAGCAGATATAGATTCAGATCGCAATTTAGTAATGATGAAGAATAGGCTGAAGTTTAAGAGACTAGTCAAGAAGAATCATTGCACAAAGAAGTGTGATATGGAAGTACTAAGAAATGAAGAGACACGTTTGAAGGTCTCTGAGGTAATAGACACTGGTGTAAAGAATAGCTCAGTGGGCAGTTCAGTTGAAAAGGAATGGACATTTATGAACAGGGCAGTCACAGAAATTGTAAATAAAACCATAGGTACAAGGGGGGCAATTGCGAAGAAACCATAGATAACATTGAAATATTTCAGCTGATCGATGAAAGGAGGAAGTAGAAAATGTTCAGAAAAATTCAGGAATACAGAAAATCAAGTCCCTTAGGAACAAAATAAATAGAAATGGCAGGGAAGCTAAGACGAAATAGTTGCAAACAAAGTGTGAAGAAATTGAAAACGAAACGATTGCCGGAAGGACTGATGCAGCATATAGAAAAATAAAAACAGTTCTTTGTGAAATTAAAATCAGTGGCGGTAACATTAAGAGTGCAATGGGAATTCCATTGTTAAATGCAGACGAGAGAGCTGGAGGTCGAAAGTGTACAAAAAAATGGTTCAAATGGCTCTGAGCACTATGGGACTTAACTTCTGAGGTCATCAGTCCCCTAGAACTTAGAACTACTTGAACCTAACCATCCCAAGGACATCACACACACCCATGCTCGAGACAGGATTCGAACCTGCGACCGTAGCAGTCACGCGGTTCCAGACTGTACCACCTAGAACCGCTCGGCCACCCTGGCCGGCGAAAGCGTACAGTGAAGGCCTCTACGCGGGGGAAGACTTCTCTGATGATGTGAGAGAAGAAGAAACAGGAGTCGAAAGGGAAGAGATAGGGGATCCCACATTATAATCAGAATTCAAAAAAGCTTTTGAAGATCAAATAAGACAGAAGGGAAAGACAGCATTCGATATGAATTTCTAAAATCATTGTGGGAAGTGCCGACAAAATGACTATTGACATTGGTGTGTACAATGTATGAGACTGACGATGTACCATCAGACTTTCAGAAAAAACATCATCCACACATATCCAAATAATTCAAGAGCCGAGAAGTGCGACAATTATCGCACAATCAGCTTAACAGCTCATGCATCCAAGTTGCTGACAACGATAACATATAAAAGAATGGAAAACAAAGATGAGGACTTGTTAGATGACGATCAGTTTGGCTTCAGGAAGGTAAAGCCAATTGAGAGGCAGCTTTAACTTTGCGGTTGATAATAGGAGCAAGAATGAAGAAGAATCAAGACATGTTCATAGGCTTTGTCAAACTGAGAACGCATTAGATAGTGTAAAATGGTGCTATAGGGAGAGACGGGTAATATACAGTATGTATAAGAGCCAAGAGGGAATAATAAGAGTGGACGACCAAGAACAAAGTTGTCGGATTAAAAATGGTGCAAGACAGGAAAGTAGTCTATCACCCTTACTGTTCAATCTTTACATCGAAGAAGCAACGATGGAAATAACAGAAACGTTCAGCAGTGGACTTAAAATTCAAGATGAAAGGATATCAATGATACGATTAGCTGATGACATTGCTGCACTCATTGAAAGTGAAGACGAATTACACTATCTGCTGAATGGAATGAACAGTCTAATGAGTACAGAATATGGATGAGAGTAAATCGAAGAAAGTAATGAGAAATAGCAGAAATGAGGACTTCGAGAAACTGGGCATCACGAAGAAGACGAAGTTAAGGAATTCTGTTACCGCGGCAGCAAAATAAACAATGATGGACCGAGCAAAGAGGTCGTAAAAAGCAGACGGCCCCTGTCGAAAAAGGCATTCCTGGCCAAGAGAAGTCTGCTAGTGTCAAACATAGGTCTTAACTTGAGAAAGAAATTTTTGAGGATGTACGTTTGGAGCCCAGCATTGTATGGTAGTAAGTCATTGACTGTGGGAAAACAGGAGAGAATAGAATCGAAGTCTTTGTGATGTCATGCTACAGAAGAATGTTGAAAATTAGGTGGACTGGTAACGTAAGAAATGACTAAGTTCTCCGTAAAATCGGCAAGGAAAGTACTATATGGAAAACACTGACAAGAAGATGGGCTAGGATGGCAGGACACCTGTTAAGGTATCAAGGGATGATTTCCGTGGTAGTAGAGGGGGTGCAGATGGTAAAATCTGTAGAGGAAGACAGAGATTGGAATATATCGGGCAAATAATTAAGAACGTAGGTTTGCAAGTGAGACTCTGAGATGAAGAGTTGGCACAGGAGAAGAATTCTTTGCGGGCCGCATCAAACCAGTAATTGGAGGACTGATGACTCAAAAAAATCGTCCTGTTTGTTGCACTTCCTTTCACGTCTGGGCACTGTCACAGAGAGGAATAGGCGATTGTAAACATTAATATAATAAAGTTTGTTTCAGAAATTTTGTAAAGCGCCCAGTGCACCGACCGGTCTGCTCCAGAACACGCCGGGCTTCGCCATCCCGACAGCAGTATGGAGAAGAGCATGCCTGAGGTGCTGTGGGAACTTCCTCTTCTTCTTTGATACTGTGAAACAAATGCCTTCTACACAAAGCTCCTCTTTTGGGAACAGGCTATACTGACCAAAACAAGAAAAAATTATCTAATATGCGTACCTTGAGAGATATGCGCTCACACACACACACACACACACACACACACACACACACACACACACACACACGCACTAGTTCATCAGAAGAGATATGTTTCATAGTAGCAAAGATGAAAAAGTGCTCACAGATCGTAGGTTATACACTACCTTATAGCCCAGGTTTGCTGGATATTTTTGCTTTTGTTTTATTCCAAAGAACATGCAGTAGATCAGATATGTTTCACAGTATCGAGAACCAAGTAGTGTCTATAATCCTTCAGGTGGGCATTTCAGAGTCCACGTTAACGGACTTTTTTGCTTCTAATATCGTGTACTATCAAAGATTTACTTTCACGCCATAAATTATGATCCTCCCTGCACACAATGTCCTACTCAGTGGCTCCATTGAACCAGTTTCAGTTCATTGAGTGATAAGACAGTTAAAAGCTTTCTCACGTCAAAGTCCAGAGCTCGAAATGTTTAAATCTGATGGTAATCTTGAAGAAAAATCTCGCATTGTGAACGAAGTAAGGTTATAAGAGGCAGCCTCAAGAAGAAGTACGCTAGTATGCAACACGGGTCTCATTTCTCATTTTATGGCAGAAATTTGTTAGAATGTTACTTAGATGTGAATCATGGTCTGAGGAAAAACCGAATGACGGAATCGCAGCGTCTCAGATTCCGTGTTACAGAAGGATGCTGAAAATTAAGTTTACTGATGAAATAAAGAACTCCTCCTAGGAAATCAGGAAGGAGAGGAATATGTGTTACGTTAGAAGAACAGATAGTATGATAGGACATTTATCAAGATGTCAGGGAATAACTTCTGCAGTTCTAGAGGGAGCTGTAGAGGGCAAAACATAGCGGATAGCAGAGATTGAACTATATCCGACTTATTGTTCAGGCCGAGGGGTGAGAAAGCTAGTCTCAATGGAGGGTTTGACGTAGGAGACGAAGTTGGGTCTGGAAGCATAAAACCTCAATGAAGACTGGTAAGAAATTGTTATAAGTTCACATCTACATCTACATGCACATCTGCATCACCTCCGCAAGCCACCTAATGGTATGTGGCGGAGGGTACTTTAGGGACTACTATCTGATCCCTCCAACCCTGTTCCACTTGAGAACAGTGCGTGGGAAGGATTATTGTCGGTAAGCCTCTGTATTGGCTCTACTTTCTCGAATTTTCTCGTCTTGGTCAACACGTGAGATGTATGTGGCAGGAAGTAATATGTTGTCTGACTCCTGAAAAGTCCTGTCCCGAAATTTCAATAGTAAATATCTCCGCGATGCACAACGTCTCTCTTGTAACGTCTGCTAGTGGAGTCTCTTTAGCATCTTCGTAACGCTCTCTCGCCAGCTAAACCATCCCATGTCGCTCTTCGTTGGATCTTCTCTATCTCATCTATAATTCCTAGCTGATAGGGATCCCAGGAAGATGAACAGCACTAAAGGATCGGGCGAACAAGCGCCTTATAAGCCACTTCTTTCATGGATGAGTTATATTTGCTTAAGATCCTTCCGATGAATCTGAGTCTTGTGTCTGCTTTTCCCACTATCTGTTTTATATGGTCATTCCACTTAAGGTCGCTCTGGATAGTTACACCTAGATGTTTTACGGCGGACGCAGTCTCCAGCTGTTTGTCATCAATAGTGTAACTGTACAGTAGTGGTTTCTTTTCCTATATGTGCGTAATATGTTACATTTATTTAAGTTCAGGGTCACCTGCCATAGTCTTCACCATTCATCAGTTCTCTGCAGGTCGTTCTGCAAATTCTTACTATCTCCTGGCGTTGCTACTTTGGTATAAACAACTGCATCATCTGCAAATAGCCTTAAAGGGTATCCAATGCTTTCTACTAGATCATTTACATATATTGTGAATAGCAACTGTCCTATCACACTTCCCTGTGGTACTCCGGATATTACCTTTACATTTGTCGATTAAGTTTCGTTAAGAGTGACGTGATGAGTTCTATCTGCAAGAAAGTCTTGAATCCAACCCCACGTCTTCCCCGATACTCAATAAGCTTGTACTTTTTTCATTAAACGGCAATGCTGAACGGTGTCAGATGCCTTCCTGAAATCAAGGGACATGGTATCAGCCTGAAGCTGTTGTCCACTGCGCTATGGATCTCTTGGAGGAACAGAGCGAGCTGAGTATTGAAAGGTCTCTGTTTGCGGAATCCATGTTGATTTTTATTTATTTATTTATTTATTTTATTTATTTATTTATTGTTCCGTGGGACCACATTTAGGAGAAGTCTCCATGGTCATGGAACGAGTCAATACATGAAATTATAACACGATTGTAGAAACAGATAAAATGAAACAAGTCGTTAGTTTAAATAAAGAAAATCAAGAATGTAACACTGGAATTTGCTTAATTTTTTATCTCTTCCAGGAGCTCCTCGACAGAATAGAAGGAGTGAGCCATGAGGAAACTCTTCAGTTTAGACTTAAAAGTGTTTGGGCTACTGCTAAGATTTTTGAGTTCTTGTGGTAGCTTATTGAAAAATGGATGCAGCAGAATACTGCACTCCTTTCTGCACAAGAGTCAAGGAAGTGCATTCCACATGCAGATTTGATTTCTGCCTAGTATTAACTGAGTGAAAGCTGCTAACTCTTGGGAATAAGCTAATATTGCTAACAACAAACGACATTAAAGAAAATACATACTGTGAGGGCAATGTCAAAATTCCCAGACTATTGAATAGGGGTCGACAAGAGGTTTTCGAACTTACACCATACATAGCTCGAACAGCCCGTTTTTGAGCCAAAAATACCCTTTTTGAATCAGAAGAATTACCCCAAAAAATAATACCATATGACATAAGCGTATGAAAATATGCGAAGTATACTACTTTTCGTGTTGAAATGTCACTTATTTCAGATACTGTTCTAATGGTAAATAAAGCGGCATTTAGTTTCTGAACAAGATCCTGAACATGGGCTTTCCACAACAGCTTACTATCTATCCGTACGCCTAGGAACTTGAACTGTTCCGTCTCGCTTATAACATGCCCATTCTGTCTGATTAAAATGTCAGTTCTTGTTGAATTGTGGGTTAGAAACTGTAAAAACTGAGTCTTACTGTGATTTAGCATCAAATTATTTTCCACAAGCCACGAACTTACTTCATGAACTACATTATTTGATAATGTTTCAATATTACACACAAGATCCTTCACTACCAAGGTGGTGTCATCAGCAAACAGAAATATTTTTGAATCACCTGTAATACTAGAAGGCATATCATTTACATAAATAAGGAACAGCAGTGGCCCCAGCACCGACCCTTGGGGAACGCCCCATTTAACAGTGCCCCATTGGGACTGAACATAATTACCACTCTCAATATTGCGGAGGATTACCTTCTGCTTTCTGTTCTTAAAGTAGGAGGCGAACCAATTGTAAGCTACTCCCCTTACTCCATAATGTTCCAACTTCTGCAGTAATATTTTGTGGTCAACACAGTCAAAAGCCTTCGTTAAATCAAAGAAAACACCTAACGTTCTCAACCTTTTATTTAATCCGTCCAAAACCTCACAGAGAAAAGAGAATATAGCATTTTCAGTTGTTAAGCCATTTCTAAAACCAAACTGTACATTTGACAGCAAATTATGTGAATTTAAATGCTGCAGTAACCTTGTATATACAAGCCTCTCGATAACTTTAGCAAACACCGATGGCATAGAAATAGGTCTATAATTGTCAACATTATCCCTGTCTCCCTTTTTATAAAGTGGCTTCACTACCGAGTACTTTAATCGGTCAGGAAACTGACCACTGCTAAAGGAAAAGTTACAGATATGGCTAAGTACTGAGCTAATATACGTGGAACAATACTTCAGTATTCTGCTAGATACCCCGTCATATCCATTAGAGTTCTTGGTCTTTAGTGATTTAATTATTAACTCAATCTCCCTCTTGTCAGTATCATGGAGGAGCATTTCAGGTAACAGTCTCGGAACACTTTTTTCTAAGAGCGCTATATGATTCCCTGTTGGGACTAGGTTTCTATTTAGTTCACCTGCTATATTCAGAAAGTGATTATTAAGTACTGTACATATATGCGACTTATCAGCAACACGGACATCCCCACTACGCACTGATTCTATATCCTCGACCTGTCTCTGCAGACCAGCCACTTCCTTTACGACTGACCATATGGTTTTAATTTTATCCTGAGACTTAGCTATTCTATCTGCATACCACATACTTTTTGCCTTCCTAATAACTTTTTTAAGCACCTTACAATACTGTTTGTAATGGGCTGCTGCATTTAGATTTTGACTGTTTCTAACGTTTTGATATAATTGCCACTTTGTTCTACAAGATATTCTTATCCCTTTAGTCAGCCACCCAGGCTGCCTGTTTGTGCTAGTACCCTGTTTTAAACGTTCTAACGGAAAGCAACTTTCAAAGAGCACGAGAAAAGTCTTGAGGAAAGCATTATATTTATCGTCTACTGTATCAGCACTATAAACATCTTGCCAATCTTGTTCCTTGATAAGGTTTACAAAAGTCTGTACAGCAACTGGATCAGCTTTCCTAAAAAGTTGGTAACTATATTTAACATGTGTTGAAGCACAAAAATCTTTTAGACTTAAAATTTGTGCATCATGATCTGAAAGGCCATTCACTTTTTTGCTAACAGAATGCCCTTCTAATAATGACGAATGAACAAAAATATTGTCTATGGTTGTTCTACTGTTCCCTTGCACTCTCGTTGGAAAGAATACGGTTTGCATAAGATTATATGAATTAAGGAGGTCTACCAGCATCCTTTTCCTTGCACAATCACTTATACAATTAATATTGAAGTCACCACATATAACTAACTTTTTGTATTTCCTATAAAGTGAACCAAGAACCTCCTCTAGCTTTAGCAAAAATGTTGTGAAATCGGAGTCTGGGGATCTATAAATAACAACAGTAAGAAGTTTAGCTCCACTAAATTTAACCACACCTGCACAACATTCAAACACCTTTTCAGTGCAGTACTTTGAAACATCAATTGACTCAAATGGGATACCGTTTTTCACATACATGGCTACTCCCCCACACCGCAAAGAGCTCCTAGAAAAGCTGCCAGCCAACCTGTATCCTGGTAAAGGAAGCCTCTGAATTATCTCCTTATTTAAGAAGTGTTCAGATATACCAATAATTTCAGAGTCAACATCTATAAGCAGTTCACTAACTTTATCTCGAATACCTTGTATATTTTGATGAAATATACTAATTCCCTCATTAATCGGATACCCAAGCTTTGTAGAAAGTGGTTTCTTTGTTAGAGAGACTTCCCTTAAGCAGGAATACCTATCAGCTGACTTCAATCTAAAAAAGGTACAGCTCTAACACCCACAACTACCGGAATTTTCCCATGAGTGATCCCACCACCCCCACCTATGCTGTCACCTATAAGTTTTGCCAACCTCCCCTTCCCATACCTGTTGAGGTGCAGGCCATGTCTAGTGAAACCCGTCCTACTGATAGACTCCACCGACACCACTGAAATGTGACTCATGCCTTCTGTCATCAGCGCACCCCCAAGTCTCATGTTATTACGCCTGACGGCTATATTAAGATGAGGCCGATCGTGACGCTGAAACAGTTCCACGAAATGCACATTCGTGTTGCCAGTCTGAGTGGCTATCTTTTCCAGGTCACCATCTATGTCATACTTCCCATCCCTATCAATACTATTACCAGCCCCACCCACAATCACTACCTGATCCTCTTTAGTAAAATCCCTACATAACCCCCCTATGTTAAAAGTCACCTGAGCCAATCCTGCATTAGGCTTCACAATGCTGGTGACCTGGTACTCACTGCCCAAAACTTCCTGCAACTGCTGGCCTACACCTCTACCATGAGAACTACCTAACAGCAGAACCTTCTTCTTTCTCTTAGACTTTGCAACTGTCCTAGCCACCGTAACTACTGAGGTCTGCTGCATACTTCCTACATCTACAGCTACTAGAGATTCCTCTCCACTAGACTCTGACAGTTGGTCATATCTATTACAAACACCAATAGTAAAACTATCTGAAAATCTCCTTCTCCTAGCAGATCTCTTGCCAACAGCCAGCTCCCATTCCCCAACCCCCTTCTCCCTCCTCATCCTATCTAGCTCCTCCTGTGCGTTTTTCAACTGCACCTGAAGGGCACAGATCTTACGCTCCTGCTCCTCTATCAACTTACTCTTGCTACATAACCTGCAGTTCCAGGAGAGGATCTCACCAGAATGCCCACTGGCTTCCCCACTGCATTCCCCCCAGTGAAAATACTTCGAACAAGTCTCACACCGCAATCCACTACTCACGAACCTACGGCAAAGCCCACACTTCTCACTCATGGTAAAATTTTACAATTATTGAAACAAGAAAACAACTTTATCTAAGTTCCGCTACTACAATAAGAAGATGTTAAAAACTGACTACAATTATCACAAACTTGCTCTACAAGGGAAGTAACTACTATTATTGACAGTATTAATCAACAACAAATGAGAATATAACAAAATACTAACACAGAAAGAAAATCAAACGTCTAATGACAGTAACGAAACTGAAAGCAGTTCGCAAAAATTTCTTCTGAAGTTATTTCACCGGAAAACACCAAGAACACCGGTTGAAGACTACTAAAGTTCCTAAATAAACTACTATACACAAACAATTAATTAGTACTTAGCTTTCGATGCGCCGCTACAGCTGCAACTGGTCAGCGCGGAATGTAAACACGGGTAAGAGGTTAAGTTGCTCGATACGAAACACTCACAAATATCAGGCCACAACACACGAAATGCAGAGGTGAATGAAGAAACCACTAATAAGTCACTTATATAGTAAATATTATCACAAAAACAGTTAAAATATATATCTGAAAACTAAAAATAGATGAAAACTTAGAGAGCGATCTCACACGCAGTCACGCGCTTATGACGTCTGTTCATTTTCCAAGACCGTCATATTTCCTGAGCATAAAACGTGTTCCATAATTCTACAACAGATTGACGTCAACGATATAGGTCTATAATTGTGTGGATCTGACTTACGGCCTTTCTTAAAAACGGGAATGATCTGCGCTTTTTTCCAGTCATTAGGTACCTTTCGTTTCTCAAGCAATCTACTACAAACTACTGCTAGAAAGGAAGCAATTTCTTTCGCATAATCTTTATAGAATCTTACAGGTGTCTCATCTGGTCCTGACGCTTTTACATTACCAAGCGATTGGAGCTGCTTATCGATCGGTTATTTCAGTATCTGCCATTTCGACGTTAGCACAACGATTGAAAGGAGGGACAGTGTTACGATCTTCCGCGGTGAGTTATTTCAGTATCTGCCATTTCGACGTTAGCACAACGATTGAAACGCGGTGAAACAACTTCGGAAGACCGAATTCAGTATTTCGGCCTCCCCTCTGTTATCTTGCGTTTCGGTACCGGTGTGGTAGATGAGAGAATGAATAGATGATATTGACCCACTTATTGATTTTACACACGACCAAAATCTCTTAGAGTTTTTACTCAGGTCGGTTGACAACGTCTTATTTTCGATATCATTGAACTCTTCTCTCCTTGCTCTCCTTACGCTCATTTTCGCATCGTTCAGCTTTCCTAAAACGGTTATTAAACCAAGGTGCAGCTTTTCCATCGCTTAGAACCTTAATCAGATCATACTTGTATAGGGCATATTGAACGATTCCTTTGAATTTTTTCCATTTGGTCTCCACATCTTCATACTTACCACCGAATATTTGATGCTGACTGTGCGATATTCTGAAATTTGTATCCTGTCACCCTTGCTGAGCAAATATATCTTCCTACCTTTCTTAACATTCTTTGTAGGACCAGTCGTCATAGATGCTGTCACAGTCTTATGATCACTGATACCTTCCTCTACGTTAACTAATTCGATAAGTTCCGGTCTGTTTGTTGCCGGGAGGTCTAAGATGTTACCCCCATGAGTTGTGTCCCTAACTGTCTGCTCAAGGTAATTTTCGGACAAGACATCCATATCAATGCCACACGATTTCCCTCTCTCTGGCACCAGTTTTGATGGCATAACACTCCCAATCCATAGCTGGCAAGTTGAAGTCCCCCCTATTACAACCGCATGATCAGAAAAATTACTAACGATATCCTGCAAGATCTCTCTGAAGCACTCTACAACTACAGATCATGACCCAGGTGGTCTATAAAAGCATCCGATCACCATTTTTTACCGTTCTTTGATACTAAATTTCACCCTGATTAATTCAAATTCGGAATTCGTGATAACCTCGCTAGATTTTATCAAACTTTTTACTGCAATAAACATGCTGCCACCATTGGCGACTAACCTATCCTTACGATAAACATTCCAGTCTGAACTTAAGATTTCACTCTCATTGACGTCTATCTTCAACCAGGTTTCTGTTCCCAAACCTATCTGTGCATTATAACCTTCAATAAGCGATACTAATTCTGGGACCTTTCCTTCAAATGGGTCAAATGGTTCAAATGGATCTGAGCACTATGGGACTTAACATCTGTGGTCATCAGTCCCCTAGAACTTAGAACTACTTAAACCTAACTAACCTAAGGACATCACACACATCCATGCCCGAGGCAGGATTCGAACCTGCGACCGTAGTGGTCACGCGGTTCCAGACTGAAACGCCTAGAACGGCACGGCCACACCGGCCGGCGGACCTTTCCTTCGATGCTCCTGCAGGTTACTAAAATCTTATTAACCTGTATCTCTGATCTGCGAGGACCAAGATTCTCTAAGGTCGCTGTGGCTGATTCAACAGGCAAATTGTGTTTGCTCATAAGGGAGGGGTCCTCTAACCAAGAAAGCCCCATGTGCACGCCACACGTACTGCGCTAGCCTAGTAGCGGCTTTCTGGGTCTAGTGCACGCCTGACCTATTAAGGGGAACCCTACAATTCTGCACCCGATAGCGGAGGTCGAGAAATTCGCATCCGATACTGTCGCAGAGCCGTCTGAGCTTCTGGTTTGGACCCTCCACTCTGCTGCAAACCAGACGACAGCGATCAATTCTGGGTGTGACGATACCAATAGACATCTTAGCCTGCACACAGCCTGCTTTGCTAGCTGCCTTTACCAAATCATCCAGCTACCGAAAGCGACAGGCGTCATTCGTGCCGACATGTGCCACTACACGCAGCCGGTTCCATCCAGTGCTCTCGATAGCCGCCGGCAGTGCCTCCTTCACATCACGGATGAGGCCTCCCGGCAAACATACCGAAAGCGCACTGGAATTCTTTCTCGCCTTGCCTGCTGTCTCTCTGAGGGGCTCCATCACCCACCTAACATTGAAGCTCCCAATCACTAACATACCCACCCTCTGTACTTGTCCGGACTGGGCAGGAAAATCGACAGCTGGTCCAACAGGAGAGTCATCCCGTACTGGCTCAGAGTTATCATTGACACTGGGAAGCACCTCGTACCTCTTGCTAAGGCGTAGGGAGCCAGCCGCACGGCCCGCTCCATCTTTCGCATTCCGAACAGTGACACGCGAACACAACACTGTCTGCCACCCATTCTGGAGTGAGGACGGACCGGTGAGATGTTGCGTATCTGAAAGCCGCAGTGACGTCAGGGTCACCAGGGGATTACAGTGGCACCATGGGTGTCGCAGGTCTCGTCACTGGCGCCCCGACGTCACCGCAACTTCGAGCATTAGCTAGAAGCTCCTCGGCGGTAGCGAACTCAGCTTCCAACTGTTTACGGATATCAGCCAACTCTCCTTGCGTCCGCTCACAACAGGCACGGTCCCTAACCATATCGTAATGCGTATAAAATATATATAACGTCTCAAATGGCGCTACTGCGTTTGAAAATATACCAAAGGAGAATAAAGTAAAACTAAAAGTTGGTGTACAGATTTCTCACTGAACTATGAGACCGAAAGCTATTAAACAGAAATAAATTTCTTTACACGGAAAGTTTACACTAGGAAGCCGCCCTACACGAGGATATTGACAAGACTTACGCAAAAACAAAAACTACGATTAATTTGCTAACCACTACTGTACACAGCAAAATACACACGTAGAGTTCACTTCTTTGCAGAAGCACGTCAACAATAAACAAAGATTAAATTAATTTACAGTTTATCACACAAGCGCTGCTGCTGCTCTGCAGCGCGTCATCTCGGCTCGGCGGATGCCAAAATTTCTGCGAATTGTTTATAGTAACAAAATCCAGATACTTTTCAAATGTCGTATTCGCATTTAGCCACAGAGCACTTAGAGTGAAAAAAATCGCAACACCAAAACGTGATTAATGTAAAGCAACGTAATTTCGGGATTACATTTGTCAAGGTAGCGTATTATTGCAAGATCACATTTCGGGACTACATTTGTCAAGGTAGCGTATTTAGGTGCTTAACATTGCAAGATCACAGGTTAATCTAAGGGCGAGACAAGCCATTACCAATGTGAAATTCTGGTGCGTTAAAAACCGGTGTAACTGCCAGAATGTTGCATGCAAACGTGCATGCGGTTTGTTGTACAGGCGCCGGATGTCAGTTTCTGGGATTGCGTTCCATGCATGTTGCACTTGGTCTGTCAATAGAGGGGCGGTTAATGCTATCTGAGGATGACGCTGGATTCGTCGCCCGATGATGTCTCGAACTCGATTGGAGAAAGATCTGGAGATCGAGCAGACCAAGACAACATGTCGAAGTTCTGTAGTGTGTGTAGGGTTACTACAGTGGTGTGTCAGCGAGCCTTATCCTGTCGGAAAACATCCCCTGGATTGTTGGTCGAATCATCAGATTGACGGACAAAGGGTACGCTGGATAACCACGAGAGTGCTCCTGCTGATATATCAAGTCGGACCCCAGAACATAGCTACAGCAGTAGGTCCAGTGTGTCTAGCACCCAGGCAGGTTACTTGCAGATCCTGAACTGGCCTCCTTCTAACCAACCCATGGGCTTCACTGGCACCGAGGCAGAACCAACTTTCAGCAGAAAACGTAACAGACCTCCTTCCTGCGCTCCAATGTGATCTTGCTTGACGCAAATGGCGGTGGTTTGGGATCAGTGGAACGCACGCTACAGAGGGACTGGCTCGAAGCTGTCCTTGAAGTATCCGATTTGTAACTGTTCGTCGTGTCACATTGGTGACAACTGCTACTCATACTGCTGCTGCAGATTACCTTCCTTCTCGGCAGCGTCACGTCACCCTCCGGAGCCCGGTCTTCCTGCTGCCGTATATTCCAGTGGCCACCGCTACCAGCAGCCATGTCCAGCGGCTATATTCCTGCCAAGTCTTTCTGCAAAGAAGGAACACCCAGCTTCTCGAAGCCTTATTACCGACCTCGTTCAAGCTCAGTGAGGTGCCTTAGAGATATTCTTGACTAACATCAACTCACCACATTCAAGTTCAAAGTTAACTAACGCTCAAGAGCGTTACAGCTTGTATTTAATGCAAACCTAATTTGCACCCTAATAGTGGAGCAACTAGCGCCAATCTCTCGCCACTGGCGTGAAACTGGAACAGACATCATCTTTCAGATATAGAAACATGCTTACCAACTTTCGTTTATGCCGAACAACTCTTTCTCGGTGTTGCGGATTCTTTTTCTTCAGTTTAATTATTGGAAAGAATGATTGTGCTTGATCCGGCTCCATAGATGAATGGTCCGACTATCGGGCTGCAATGAGGAGGACCCTGGTTCGATTCGTGCCACTGCCACGGACTTTTGCTGGGAGGGAGGACTGGAACGGCCTGGAGCCTGCGCCTGAGACCGACTGACGGAGTATTTGACCCAGAAGTAGCGACTCCAAGGTCTACACGTCGATAAAGACCAGGAAAGCGCTCTGCTGACCTATGCTCCTCAATACCCCGTACAAATAACGCCTTTGGCAGAGGCTGGTACAGCGGTCGGTCGATCCTGATTGGCCCCTCTGGGCCTGAACGCGTGGTATACTCCGCTTCTTCAGTATGTTTGCAAGCATCTGCATATCTCATTCACTTCAAGCAGTGTTAAAAGGACCATTGCTTTCCGTTTTTGCTTTTGGTCAGCATTCAACCAATGAGTCATCCATTATTTGAATCATTCTCATTGTTAACCTATTATTTGTATTCCATCATCTCTTGACATCGGGTTCTGTACACGTTTGTTCACTGACTCTAAACTGCAGAAACAATAATTTTAAGGCAATCCGTTCTAAGCGAAAACATAGAATACATTAGCTTCAAAAACAAAAAAATACTTTGAAGGAAAACTATTATAGATAGAACTGGTCTTTTCACCTTCGTCTCGTATAAGTACAATGGCGACTTACGAACGAAAGTAAACATGTAGAGGTAAAGTTTCAATTACGTGTGATTCAACAGCCGTAAAGTGTTTTATAACATGCATTTTAACCATCAGCTGTTTATTGGCCCCGTTAGTCATCTACCGGTTTCGGTTATTAACCATCATCCAGGATGTCTATCGACATTAACACAAAAAAGAAAAAAAAATATAAAGTACAATGCATACAAACATAGCAAAACTCAACAAAAATATTGGTGCCAAAGTCCATTTGTATACTTACAGAGTACAACATACTAGTTAAAGACATCAAAGTACAACTGGAAACCGATGTTGCACTTTAGATTAGCATTATTGCTTTTATTGCGTAATTTCTTTTACACCCTGAACCAGAAGCCCACATTTGTTGCTGTAAACATAACTGGTTTCACTGATATGTGGTTCTACTTTTATCTTGCGATTGTTTTTACTGTAAATTTCAGTATTCTGTATTAATGTTCCGTTTTTGTTTACGTTCAGTCAAAGATGTTGGTAAATATGTTGTGGTCCTTCTCTTTACCACTGATGCAAAAGTATGTTGTAATGTTACCTATGCTGTGCAAATGTACTATCTTTGATATAATTTGACTGCTGAGGGATTCTTCCAGTAACTGTTCGTCTTGTTTTTCCTGTGATGTCGGTCTATTTGACGTGAGTTATGATTGTCAGTATTCTAAGACAAATTATGTCAGGTACAATTTCAGTGGATAATTTCGATACAGTTCAGCTGCAAAGAGTGTGGGATGATTTTAAGTAATCTGTTGTACCCTGTAAGTATACAAATGGAATTTTTCACCAATACTTTCGTTGTGTTTTGATATTTTTGTATGCATCGTGCTTTCATAACTATGTTGATGTTGGCAGACATCCTGGATGATGGTTAATAATCGAAACCGGCTGATAGTTAAAGTGCATTTTGTAAGAAACATGAAGAGGAGATTTTAATTCTAACGCGAGGAAAGTAGCCCGTAACATTTGTTTCTGGAATATTCCCTAGCTATTGACGCACGTCAATCCTTGTAGGAGGACTTTGCGTCATCCAAAGCAGAGTCTCTGTGGATACTTTTAGAGCAGTAAGAAACCAGAGACAAGCTGAAGTATAGAAATAACTCTGTGACCTCCATTGTAAGATAATTACACATCAAAAGACAGGTGTTCCGCTTCGAAGCTTTGTCTAGAAAGAAGGACGAGTAAGGCTTAGCGTACCATCAACGATAAGGTTATTAGAGGCGATTGTATATAGGTACTATTTTATCTACCATGAAAGCTCGTCCAGCGAACACTTTAGCTACTTGCAGTAAGCTTATTACTCAAAGGCTTTGAGCGTGCAGCACTTAGTTCGGAGACTTGTCTGCTCAGCAACAAGGCTATTACAACGCAATGTGAATAATGGAGTTAAAAGACGACGGTACAAGGTTTGAGTAACCGTAGCACGCTTAGAACAGCTACACCAGCTCCTATTTAGTTAAATCTGTGACAGGGTGTCGTGATGTACTGTCCAAATATACGGATACTGTGGAGCTGGTGGTACACTTATTCGTGATATATGTTATTCGTTTTAGTAACAAAGGAATGTTGACTGACTGGTAATAAAGGCACAGCAAATTACATCAAACAACAGACACACCGAGGCAATCATAATGCAGAGTTCTTTCTTGTCACTCACTTTTGTTGCCATACATAGCATGCTAGTTTGCAACAAAGCCGTATCTGATGAATAACGGGCACAGAACTCAACATACTTGTTTCTCGTGTTTGTTATTTCTGCACAAAAAGTCACGTTCTCCATCTATGAGATTTAACGTTAATGTGATTCCTATGTTACTGGTTTTTTCCTTAAAAAAAGTACTGATATCACTCTTTCTTATCGTAATGGTGGTAATGTAGTAAAATGAGGAATTCATGAGAGATCTAACCATACTTGGAATTATGTACGTCGATCTAAAGAATGCAAGACACATCACTGTATAACTAAACCTGTAAGTAGATTGTCAAAAATATAGGTAGTAAATTAATGGGATGAGAGAGCTAGTACTCTTACTTTCGTGGTTACTGGAAAGAAATGACAGAATGTTAAGAAACAGTATCATTTAGAAAAAATCATAAAATTATGTTCAAAACATACAACCGGTGAGAAATAATGGACACTAACAATTGAATTTAACGTATAAATTACTAGAATTAATAAAGAGTAAGGACAATATTAGAAATGAGAGCAGCGATAAACGTAATACTAAAGTAGGGTACCATAAAGAAGACGAAGTGAAGGAATTCTACTACTCTAGAAGGTAAGTAACACATGACGAACGAAGGAAGTAGGACATGAAAGGCAGACTAGCGTACAACAAGAACGGATTACTGTCCAAAAGAAAAGCACCTAGTATCAAACATCGGCGTTAATTTCAGGGAATTTCCGTTTAGAGCAAAGTATTGTAAACAAGTGACCCGTGGAATGTGAAAATGTCGGAAGAGAAGAGAATCGAAGCGTTTGAGACGTGATACTATAGAAGAAGGTATAAAATTAGGTAGACTAGTAACAAATGAAAACTTATTCTGCAGAATCCGCGACGAAATTTGTATGTGTATAACACTGACCAGAATAAGGATCAGGATGGTACGACATGCGTTAAGACACCAGGGAATAACGTGCATGGTACATGAGGGAGTTTTAGAGGGTAAAATCCATAGGCGAAGATGTAGATTGGAATATTTCAAACAAATAATTGGGGACGTTGTGTGTAAACGCTACTCTTAGACGAAGTCGTGGTGACCGCGTCAAACCAGTCTGTACGCCGGTGACCCAGAACTAAGGTACTTCGTGTCATCCTAAATCCCTTGTCAAAGGCATGTGAATCGAACTGTCCGCTTCGGCACTTGTTGCATGAGAATCTTTCATGTCTCGTAGATGTCCAGCTGCAACGTGATATCAACGTATCGACTCCGAACAGGAGTAAACTGACAACTCTGTCGAACGTATGAGGTTGTTCTACCGTGAAATTGTAATACAGACAGGACATAGTGCCAGCAGTGGCTGAGTGCAAAACATCTGGGACGAAGCATACCAGGTGGCAGATAGCTTGTCTGCCGGGTGGTGACCTACTATTGAGCTTCATCTCAAGCTTTGGCTGCACTATTATTCAGAAGATGTAGGGCTTAAATCACATTATCTAGGGTCAAAGTGGGGGACAGAGTCAACGACTCCCACTTTGACTGTATATAATGTGATTTTACGTCCTACATTTCCTGAAGAAGACGGTTTTAAAACCGTCTAAACCATGGTCAAGGTTTAATAAACATGTATTTTGCAGCTGGTTGGCTGTTACTTCTGACGCACTGAAGTTCATACGTTAAAAGCTTATTTGATGCCACAGCACAACGTGCAACATTTCTTTTCGCAAAGCATTTCTTTGTGGCATGTATTACATCTCTCTGTACTATGCCTTTGTTATGTAGTGGTTAACAATGTCATTCGTTTCATAATGATGCTGCACACAAAAATTTGGTGTAGCTCCATGATATGATTTTGGAAATAACATCGGCAAATAAGAGTACGTCATAAATTCAGATGCTGCTATAAAGGAGTCCCATATATAAATACAATTTTTTTAGGTCCATCAGTTCACGATTGCGTGAAGAACTCTCTGATGACGATGAATAATGTAAGTCAGCTTTTGTTGGTATTTCCTCAAATTTTATAGAAAAATTCGGAATGCTATGAATGTGATTTGGATTCACCGGACCAACATTATTACGAGATAGTTCTTTGACAGAGAAAATATGAATTGATTACTTAAGGGTCACAAGTTTATGTTCTTCATAGGAAATGTCCGTTTTGTATAAATGGTGTAAGATTTCTTTTCGAATTTTTGACATTCAGATCCATAATCGGTAACGAGGTATATAAGGTACTTCATCTCATAAAGTCGTTGCTTTCATATTAAACTTCCAGCTGTGTGATTCACAAAATGTGAAAAAACTGTCATAGCAAAATAGGAGACAGTAGAATAGGGACTAGGTGAAATTCAAGGTACCAGTAGGTGTTCGTGCGTCTTTTTTGGGCTCAAATTCCGTCCGGCGAGTAAAGGAGAAGTTCTTTGTTTGGCTGTTAAAATTATTGCTCTGTTTTTATTTTCAAAAAATTGTAAGTGGGATTAAAAACTGTTAGAAAAAACTGTAATGTGTAACCAAATACAGAATTATTTCATCTTGTATATAATATGTACGCATAATAAATAACAAAATATGTATTGTAGATAAGCGAAGACGCTTCGAAAATAATAGAAGATAAAGGCGCTTAGCCAGCAAACAAAAAACTTTCATTTAGTCGCATAGACAGAATTTTTACCCTATGAAGAGCGCAACAGTCACTTCTGCTGTTAAAGAACGGCAAAAGATACAATTGTCAATGGGTACAGAATTTATTGCGAATTTCGTTCTGATAATTTGTTGTGGACTGAAATACTTTTGGTGGCTGAAATGAAAAAATGTTGATATGGATTCTTCAGAATACCTTGATTAACATATATTCTTTAATTTCGGTCTTTTCAAAATGAATCTCAACAATTATAAATTATTACATATTCAATTACAGGTATCTGTCTTTATCTGATACTAAGTTCACACTAACTTAGACAGTACAAGATTTTCAGTATCGTCGTAACATATTGCCTTGCATCTTCATTGATTGGCGCTTCTTGTAGAGCAAGATTTTGAGGCCCTCCTATGCATTCGTGCGGTGTTGGAAGATCCATGCGGCACCTGCTGTGACGTAATGGCGTCTGCTGATGAACTCAGTCCACCGCACGCCACTCAAAGACTGCCTCAAACTAATAATAAAATAAAAGAGAAATATTTCAACTAATACACAAGAACTAAATTGGAATCCATCGGATACCGGAGGTGCACAGTGACCGTTGAAGAACAGAAGACAGTCGCTGAATCATTAATTTATTGCCGATGTAGATTTACACTATAAAGTACTCATCAGTGCATCACCAGAAGAGTCATATAGGCACAACCACGCAGAGCACAAACGCGTGACAATTGATGTTAGCATTTACATGGCGTGTACAGTCTGGAACCGCGCGACCGCTAGGATCGCAGGTTCGAATCCTGCCTCGGGCGTGGATGTGTGTGATGTCCTTAGGTTAGTTAGATTTAAGTAGTTCTAAGTTCTAGGGGACTGATGACCTCAGAAGTTAAGTCCCATAGTGCTCAGAGCCATTTTGAACATGGCGTGTAAACGTGCTCTGACGCGGGTATGCAAATGTGACTCGTCTGGCAATGCACCGATGACAGCTATGTTATAGTGAGGATCTAGATCTGCAATTAATTACGGATTCTACGATTGACTGCCGTCTTTCTTTAAGTTTTAACGCATAATATTTTGCAGATATGAATAAAGCCTTTCTGTGGTATTCAAACATCAAAATACTATAATAACTGTATTTACACAGCCGTTTGCTTCTTTATAGGTGACAAGAATGGAGAACAACTCATACCTCTAACACTCATCAGAAAAATCCAGAATTTAACTTAGCAAAATTCTGTACCTTCACGGGATTTATAGAATGATTACACTGCTGTCTATTAAAATTGCGAAAGCAAAAAGGATAGCAAATAACGAAATTTCACTTATTGTTTGTGTACACTGCAGAAGGATATATAGATCATTTAATCTGTATGTGATTTGTGGGAGTACAGGCTTCGATACATAGTAAACAGAACTGCCACCTCTGTTACCAACAAGAGCTCTAACCTGTCTTGACAACGCCTGCTACTGAGGGCGCCACCCATGACCAAGGGTTTGCTATGGGTCAGAGAGGTGAAGACCATGCTGTCCTGCTATCGAACAACCTCTACATCGAGACAGAACAGAAATGCAACAAAACGGGTGATTTGGCGGTATGATGATGAAAGATAACGTAACGAAGACCTCGAAAACAGGGCACAGTCAACGGACTAAAAACGTCGTAAATGGACCAACCGCTGTCCAAAGTATCGTCCATGCGAACCAAAGGACTGTGCTGTGCATTCAGTGGGACCCTATACCGTTTCACCAGGTGCTGGACCCATAAGACGATGAAGAATGCAATCTGGCAACATATATGTCTACGGAGCCTCCCACAGGAATACGTCCATCGTGAGGCTGTAAACAGAACCAACACTCGTTTGTGAAGACGACGTGGTGCCATTCCAGTGTCCTGTGTTTCCGCTGGGCGCTGTCTTGCTGCCTCTCTCTGTCGCCACAATCAGTGAAGCCGCAAAATATACGCCACGCTGATACTCTGTGGTCCTCCACACATCATCGCGTTGTAGGTGTGGATACTTGTATTGTTCTCAAGATTTGTGATCTGGACGCACCACCTTGGAAAACATCGCGGAACTATATACCGCTGTCTTAATAGGCCATCATTTCTCACTGTGGAATTCCAAAATGTGCTGCTAGGAGAAGTACTCTCTTCTTACATGAGGAAGAGCTCTGAAACATACAAAATTTAATCCTATTTTAATTGGTGATCTCTCTTTACAAACCTAATGTAGGCGACGTTATTCCTGCCCACTTCGTGCGGCATCATTTGCACATCAAAGCGCGTAGTACAGGTCACACGGTTTGAGTTTGCTCCATGCCGTATTTATAATGCTGTAAATTTTAATTGCCAGCAGTGCAAATACACTGTAGCGCCAAATGAACTGGTATAGGCATGCACATTCAAATACAGAGGTACGTTAACGGGCAAACAGGTAGAACACGCTGCGGTTGGCAATGCCTATATAAGACAAGTATCTGGCGCATTTCTTAGATAGGTTACTGCTGCTAGAATGCCAGGTTATCAAGATTTATTAGAGTTTGAACGTAGTGTTACAGTCGGTGCACGAGCGACGGGCACAGTATCTCCGAGATAGCTATGAAGTGGGCATTTTCCCAAACCACTTCTTCGCGAGAGTACCATGAATATCAGGAATCCGGTAAAACATCAAATCTCCGACCTCGCTGCGGACGCAAAAAGAACCTACAAGAAGGGGAACAACGACGATTGAAGAGAATCAATCGTTCAACGTGACAAAAGTGCAACCCTTCCGCAACTTGCTGCAGATATTTCAATGTTGGGCAATCAACAAGTGTCAGCGTGCGAACCATTCAATGAAACATCATCGATATGGCCGTTCGGAACCCAAGGCCCGCTTGTGTACCCTTGATGATTGCACGACACAAAGCTTTACGGCTCGCCTGGGCCCGTCAACACCGACGTTGGATTGTTGATGACTGGATACATGTTTCCTGGTCGGACGAGTCTCGTTCCAAATTGTATTAAGCGGATGACGTCATGTCAACAGAGGACTGTTCAAACTGGTGGAGGTTGTGTGATGGTGTGCGGCATGTGCAGTTGGAGTGATATAGGCGTCCTGATACGTCTAGATACGACTCTGACAGCTGACACGCACGTTCGCATCATCTCTGATCACCTGCATCCATTCATGTCCATTGTGCATTCCGATGGACTTGGGCAGTTCCAGCAGGACAACGTGACACCCGACACGGCCACAATTGCTACAGAGTGGCTACAGAAACACTCTTCGGGGTTTAATCATTTCCACTGGCCACCAAACTCCCCAGATATGAACATTATTGAGCATACCTGGGATGCCATGCAAAGTGATGTTCAGATGACTTCACCCTCTCGTACTCTTACGGATTTATGGACAGCCCTGCACGATTCATGGTGGCAGTTCTCTCCAGCAGTACTTCAGACTTTAGTCGAGCCGATACCACGTCGTGTATCGGCACTTCTGCGTGTTCGCGGGGTCCTAAACGATATTAGGCAGGTGTACCAGTTTGAGTTTGTTTGGATCTTCAGTGTATAAACTATTACCTGCGAACACAGGCTTCTGTGGCCATTGTCGTCTTCAGGAAACTGTTGTAGGTTCCGCATGTGATGTCTGTAAGTGCCATTCGATTATACATGATCCATAGTTAGAATTATAATGTCCACAAAGAAAACGTCCGCACCGACAATGACATCTACGTTAGTGTTGGGAAGGCCCTTGGAATCAGAGTTGGTACTGCTGGATTAGTTGCATCCAACGCTCGCCAGACCGATCCGCTACGGTGACATTACGCAAGCGATGGATGCTATGCAAATGTAATATGTGTGACACAAAACAGCATACAGCAGCCACTCTGCAAAGTAACCAGTATCAATGACGTTAGTGGCTAGGTCGAAGGCGTTCATCAGAATATTATCGCCCAATTTCCGAGAGTACTCGTATAACCTTTGGCGTTTATTACCATGGAGACAAACAGTAAACCTGGCGGATAAAGAATTCGAAGTCCAAATGAGTCCAGAGTTAATTCTGAACCGTGTCTCTATTCTGAATTACAACCTTAGACTGCTAGTGTTGGTCTTAGAGCATGTCAGTTACAGCGGTTCATCTAATTACGCAGGAGTTCCCTCCGAAGAAAGATTTAAATTTATATTCACCTCTGATACCTCTATAAACGTTACGGCAGATCTGTTAAGTCAGATTCTCGAAGGTCGTTAAGATACATTATGAAACGTTTTCTTGAATAATGTAAGAGTGTCATGCTACGTTCAGTCTTCCAGGGTTGTTCGTAGCCTCTGGTGCGTTCTATTTTACAGCTGTTGTTGGAGTATTGCATCTTGTATGACTTTTCGAACATCTAAGCACAGACTTCAAAAGGAATAATTTAAACACCAAGCAGAGGCTTCATCAGCGCTGTAAATAATGGCAGGTATTGGTAGCTCGTTGAATTCAGAAGTTTTCCTTTCTGTAGTGATGGTAACGAATTCTCCCCGTGTTTGCCTTCAGAAAAGCGCCCAGTACAGAACAGACATTCTGCGTCATCGGCATCACTGCTGTCTGAATCCCCACTGTCATCAAGATGGACATCGGATGCCGAGTCACTAGACGAATCTTCTGCTTTAGATGTACGATTGGAAGACTTTCCACTCTTCTCCACAAATAACTTTCTCGATGCATTCTTAGCTTCAGCCTCTGATTTCTTCTGTTTAGATTCTTGCAATTGCTTCACATAAGGAGTTGAAGTTAGTAACGCAGCAGAGCACGAATGCGATGTTTGACCTATTTGAGTAACTCCAGGTGGTTTTGCGATGTGTGGGAGAGGTCTGATGTTTGCCGGGCTGACAGCTTGACCATCACCATCAGTAGTTTCATTTTCGTTTTTCGCATCTCTTTCTTGAAGAGCGTTAGCATGGCGATGAATTGAAAATTCATGATCCCTAAAGATGTTTCTGTTGCATGGGATGAGACCTGTTTTTCTGAAGGCATTCACAGATGCTTCCATTTTTGCTGCTCGGTTGTAAGCTTCCCCAAATAACTTGGCTATCAATAAAGTGGTGATAACACGACCTGGGTTACTTGCCAACAACGTTTCTATCTCTTGGGCATAGTAGATTTTCAAAGGCCCCATAAATCCGACGTCAAGTGGCTGCATTTTATGCGTTGAGTGAGGTGGTTCAAAATGGTTCAAATGGCTCTGAGCACTGTGGGACTTAACGTCTGAGGTCATCAGTCCCCTAGAACTTAGAACTACTTGAACCTAACTAACCTAAGGACATCACACACAATCCATGCCCGAGGCAGGATTCGAACCTGCGACCGTAGCGGTCGCGCGGTTCCAGACTGTAGCGCCTAGAACCGCTCGGCCACTTAGGCCGGCTTGAGTGAGGTGGCAAACATACAGTATGAGCATTATTTTCACGTGCTTTATCTAACACATCGAGATTCTTTGTGTGGGAATAATGCCCATCAAGAATCAAAATGACAGGATCATTTGCAGATGGCTTTATATGACTCACAAAATGATCAAACCACTGAGTAAAAATGTGAGTTTGTATCCAGCTACTTGGATGACAAGCTGATATTGATTCTGCAAGTGCACCGTCCATCAAGTTCCAGAAAACATTCCAATTCCTGTTCATAAGACTAGTCAAAGTAATCCCTGTTTATGATAATTTAATCAAATTAAAATAAACGCAGTTGCCAACATTTTACTACAATAAATGACGAAATACTGTTATATCATGATAGTATTGCGTAAATTACATATAAAAAATCGTGAGAGAACGAGTTCCCCCAATATGCGTTAGGTATCATAATATGCGACACTGTCGCGTATTAGGATCCCCATACTATCGTATATTAGGAATTTCGCCATCTTACAGAAAGAATCACGCACTTGCTAACAACGTTCGTTGGAAAATGAACCTAACTGTCAATAATTATAGGTAATACCGTTATAAATGACAATAATAAAAGAGTGCAATAATATCCACTCACCTTTAAGCTGAAATATTGTCTCAACACCGATGTCGCAAAAACTCCAAACACAAGAAATTTTGTATCAATCTCTACGTACTGTATCCGGCTCAACTATGGCGTTCTGCTCGCTGTGTCGTCGTCTGGCACGCAATAGACGTGTTTACGAAACTCACCACCAGAGTGCAACCCCTAACATGGGTACAGTTGGGGTGTCTCATATTAGGGAACTATCACGTAATAGGCACCTTTCCTCTACGGGAAATTCACTACTTCATAGCTACCTCGGAGGTGCTGCGTCCCATAGCTCGTGCGCCGACTATAGGAACGCGATAAAACACACTTAAATCTGCATAACCTGCCATTGTAGCAGCAGTACCCAATCTAACAACTGCACCAAACACTGGTTGCCTTATATTGGCGTTGCCGACCGCAACGCCGTATTCTGCCTGTTTACATATCCTTGTATTTGAATACACATGTCTGTACGTTTCAGAGTATGTTCCTTTGATGATACAACAAGTACCTAAAATATAGCTTCTGCTTGTTACTGAACGCACAGCTACGAAGAGCTTATAATTTCTTTACATCGTTTTGCGTGGCTCTATTTAATACGTCCTCATCCATACCTTTAAACAAGAACCCAAACATCTAAAGAGCTTTACTATTTACCGATGCCTGTTTGCTCAGTTTGACAATATTTGCATCGTCTACAGAAAATGTGACGTCATAAGCGAGTGACTGCGTGTGAGATCGCTCTCTAAGTTTTCATATATTTTTAGGTTTCAGATGCATATTTTAACGGTTTTTGTGATAATATTTACTATATAGGTGACGTATTAGTGGTTTATTCATTCATCTCTGCCTTTCTTGTGTTGTGACCTGATGTTTGTGAGTGTTTCGTATCGAGCAACTTAACCTCTTGCCTGTGTTTACATTCCGCGCTGACCAGTTGCAGCGGTAGCGGCGCATCGAAAGCTAAGTACTAACTAATTGTTTGTGTATAGTGTTTTATTTAGGAACTTTAGCAGTCTTCAACCGGTGTTCTTGGTGTTTTCTGGTGAAATAATTTCAGAAGAACCTTTTGGGAACTGTTTTCAGCTTCGTTACTGTGTCATTAGACGTTTGATTCTCTTTCTGTATTAGTCTTTTGTTATATTCACATTTGTTGTTTATTAATACTGTTAATAATAGTCGTTAATTCCCTTGTAGAGTAAGTTTATGATTATTGTAGTCAGGTTTTTAACATCTTCTTATTGTAGTAGCGGAACTTAGAAAAAGTAAAATTTTACCATGAGTGAGAAGTGTGGGCTTTGCCGTAGGTTCGTGAGTAGTGGATTGCGGTGTGAGACTTGTTCGAAGTATTTTCACTGGGGGGAATGCAGTGGGGAAGCCAGTGGGCATTCTGGTGAGATCCTCTCCTGGAACTGCAGGTTATGTAGCAAGAGTACGTTGATAGAGGAGCAGGAGCGTAAGACCTGTGCCCTTCAGGTGTAGTTGAAAAACGCAGAGGAGGAGCTAGATAGGGTGAGGAGGGAGAAGGGGGTTGGGGAATGGGAGCTGGCTGTTGGCAAGAGATCTGCTAGGAGAAGAAGATTTTCAGATAGTTTTACTATTGGTGTTTACAATAGATATGATCAACTGTCAGAGTCTAGTGGAGAGGAATGTCTAGTAGCTGTAGATGTAGGAAGTATGCAGCAGACCTCAGTAGTTACTGTGCCTAGAATAGTTGCAAAGTCGAAGAGGAAGAAGAAGGTTCTGCTGTTAGGTAGTTCTCATGGCAGAGGTGTAGGCCAGCAGTTGCAGGATGTGCTGGGGAGTGAGTACCAGGTCACCAGCATTGTGAAGCCTAATGCAGGGTTGGCTCAGGTGACTGTTAACATAGGGGGGTTATGAAGGGATTTTACTAAAGAGGATCAGGTAGTGATTGTGGGTGGGGCTGGTAATAGTATTGGTAGGGATGGGGAGTATAACATAGATGATGACCTGGAAAAGATAGCCACTCAGACTGGCAACACGAATGTGCATTTCGTGGAACTGTTTCAGCATCACGATCTGCCTCATCTTAATACAGCCGTCAGGCGTAATAACATGAGACTTGGGGGTGCGCTGATGACAGAAAGCATGGGTCACATTTCAGTGGTGTCGGTGGAGTCTATCAGCAGGACGGGTTTCACTAGACATGGCCTGCAACTCAACGGGTATGGGAAGGGGAGGTTGGCAAAGCTTATAGGTGACAGCATAGGTGGGGTTGGTGGGATCACTCATGGGAAAATTCCTGCAGTAGTGGGTGTTAGAGCTGCACCTTTTTTAGATTGAAGTCAGCTGATAGGTATTCCTGCTTAAGGGAAGTCTCTCTAACAAGGTAATCACTTTTGACAAAGCTTAGGTATCCGAGAAATGAAGGAATCAGTATATTTCATCAAAATATACAAGGTATTAGAGATAAAGTTAGTGAACTGCTTATAGATGTTGACTCTGAAATTATTTTTATATCTGAACACTTCTTAAATAAGGAGATCATTCAGAGGCTTCCTTTACCAGGATACAGGTTGGGTGGCAGCTTTTCGAGGAGCTCTTTGCGGTGTGGGGGAGTAGCCATGTACGTGAAAAACGGCATCCCATTTGAGTCAATTGATGTTTCAAAGTACTGCACTGAAAATGTGTTTGAATGTTGTGCAGGTGTGGTTAAATTTAACTGAGCTAAACTTCTAACTGTTGTTATTTATAGATACCCAGACTCCGATTTCACAACATTTTTGTTACAGCTAGAGGAGGTTCTTGGTTCACTTTATAGGAAATACAAAAAGTTAGATATATGTGGTGACTTCAATATTAATTGTATAAGTGATTGTGCAAGGAAGAGGATGCTAGTAGACCTCTTTAATTCATATAATCTTATGCAAACCGTATTCTTTCCAACGAGAGTGCAAGGGAACAGTAGAACAACCATAGACAACATTTTTGTTCATTCCTCATTACTAGAAGGGCATTCTGTTAGCAAAAAGGTGAATGGCCTTTCAGATCATGATGCACAAATTTTAACTTTAAAAGATTTTTGTGCTGCAACACGTGTTAAATATAGTCATCAGCTGTTCAGGAAAGCTGATCCAGTTGCTGTAGAGACCTTTGTAAACCTTATAAAGGAACAAGAGTGGCAAGATGTTTATAGCGCTGATACAGTAGACGATAAATATAATGCTTTTCTAAAGACTTGCTCTTTGAAAGTTGCTTTCCGTTAGAACGTTTAAAACAGGGTACTAGCACAAACAGGCAGCCTGGGTGGCTGACTAGAGGGATAAGAATATCTTGTAGAACGAAGTGGCAATTATATCAAAACGTTAGAAACAGTCAAAATCTAAATGCAGCAGCCCATTACAAACAGTATTGTAAGGTGCTTAAAAATGTTATTAGGAAGGCAAAAAGTATGTGGTATGCAGGTAGAATAGTTAAGTCTCAGGATGAAATTAAAACCATATGGTCAGTCGTAAAGGAAGTTGCTGGTCTGCAGAGACAGGTCGAGGATATAGAGTCAGTGCGTAGTGGGAATGTCCGTGTTACTGATAAGTCGCATATATGCACAGTATTTAATGATCACATTCTGAATATAGCAGGTGAACTAAATAGAAACCTAGTCCCAACAGGGAATCATATAACGCTCTTAGAAAAAAGTGTTCCGAGACTGTTACCTGAAATGCTCCTCCATGATACTGACAAGAGGGAGATTGAGTTAATAATTAAATCACTAAAGACCAAGAACTCTCATGGATACGAAGGGGTATCTAGCAGAATACTGAAGTATTGTTCTACGTATGTTAGCCCAGTTCTCAGCCATATCTGTAACTTTTCCTTTAGGAGTGGTCGGTTTCCTGACTGATTAAAGTACTCAGTAGTGAAGCCACTTTATAAAAAGGGAGACATTGATAATGTTGACAATTTTAGACCTATTTCTATGCCATCGGTGTTTGCTAAAGTTATCGAGAAGGTTGTATATACAAGGTTACTGGAGCATTTAAATTCACATAATTTGCTGTCAAATGTTCAGTTTGGTTTTAGAAATGGCTTAACAAATGAAAATGCTATATTCTCTTTTCTCTGTGAGGTTTTGGACGGATTAAATAAAAGGTTGCGAACGCTAGGTATTTTCTTTGATTTAACGAAGGCTTTTGACTGTGTTGACCACAAAATATTACTGCAGAAGTTGGACCATTATGGAGTAAGGGGAGTAGCTCACAATTGGTTCGCCTCTTACTTTAAGAACAGAAAGCAGAGGGTAATTCTCCTCAATATTGAGAGTGGTAGTGATGTTCAGTCCCAAGGGGGCACTGTTAAGTGGGGCGTTCCCCAAGGGTCGGTGCTGGGGCCACTGCTGTTTCTTATTTATATAAATGATATGCCTTCTAGTATTACAGGTGATTCAAAAATATTTCTGTTTGCTGATGACACCAGCTTGATAGTGAAGGATCTTGTGTGTAATATTGAAACAGTAACAAATAATGTAGTTCATGAAATAAGTTCGTGGCTTGTGGAAAATAATTTGATGCTAAATCACAGTAAGACTCAGTTTTTACAGTTTATAACTCACAATTCAACAAGAACCGATATTTTGATCAGACAGAATAGGCATATTATAAGCGAGACGGAACAGTTCAAGTTCCTAGGCGTTCGGATAGACAGTAAGCTGTTGTGGAAAGCCCATGTCCAGGATCTTGTTCAGCTGCTAAATGCTGCTTTATTTACCATTAGAACAGTATCTGAAATAAGTGACACTTCAACACGAAAAGTAGTCTACTTCGCACATTTTCATACGCTTATGTCGTATGGTATTATTTTTTGGGGTAATTCTTCTGATTCGAAAAGGGTATTTTTGGCTCAAAAACGGGCTGTTCGAGCAATATGCGGTGTAAGTTCGAGAACTTCTTGTCGACCCCTATTCAAAAATCTGGGAATTCTGACATTGCCCTCACAGTATATATTTTCTTTAATGTCGTTTGTTGTTAGCAAAGTTAGCCTATTCCCAAGAGTTAGCAGCTTTCACTCAGTTAATACTAGGCAGAAATCAAATCTGCATGAAGAATGCACTTCCTTGACTTTTGTGCAGAAAGGAGTGCAGTATTCTGCTGCATCCATTTTCAATAAGCTACCACAAGAACTCAAAAATCTTAGCAGTAGCCCAAACTCTTTTAAGTCTAAACTGAAGAGTTTCCTCATGGCTCACTCCTTCTATTCTGTCGAGGAGCTCCTGGAAGAGCTAAAAAATTAAGCAAATTCCAGTGTTACATTGTTCATTTTCTTCATTTAAACTTACGACTTGTCACCTGAATATGTTTTTTTACATTTCATTTTATCTGTTTCTAATATCGTGTTATAATTTCATGTATTGACTCGTTCCATGACCATAGAGACTTCTCCTTAATTTGGTCCCACGGAACAATAAATAAATAAAAAGGACTGGTTTTAACTCCTCATGCAGGGTACTGAACGCAGAGCAAGAATGTTTTTGGAAGGGAGGGGGTGGCGGCGTCATCAGTTTCCTGACAGGTTCGGTGCTGCCCACCAGAAAGTCCTGTCTCTTTTGCCAGCCTCTTCATCTCAGAATAGCACCTGCAGTTAGAATCCTGAACTATTTGCTGTATTCATTGCAGTCTCTGTCATACCAGACAGTTTTTATCGTCTACAGATCTCTGTAGTGGAAACTATTTCTTGATGTCAGAACATATTTCATAGCATCCTGTCCCTTCATCTTGTCAATATTTTCCGCGTGTTCCTCTCGTTGTCGATTCTACAGAGAACGTCCTGATTTCGTAACTTACCAGTAGACCCAATTTTAAATATCCTTCTATAGCATCGCATGTAACCCGCTCCGAATCTCTTCTTTTCCAGTTCTGACTTAGGCCACGTATTGTTGCTTGACAACGTTGAGCTTCAAACGTACATGTTCAGAAATTACTGTCTCAGGTTAAATGTTAGAACCATTGTGGACCCATAATCGGCCTTTTCGGGTTACCAATATGAATGTCAGTCAACAAAGATGATGTGGCAGCCACTCGTGAACTATTTGACGAATCATATGCACATCTAGTCAATTATTTCATATGTTAAAATTTTGCAAAATTGTTTATTATTTTTCATTATTTCTTATATCAGATTTCGTAAGTGTTTTGAATTTTTCAATAAAATTTAACCCAAAAGTTTAAGTCCTAGTAATAAATGTGACTTTTTAATGTTTTGAAATGGAGAAGCCTTCTTACGTATCTATAGCTTCAGAAAGGGTGTTGTGAATAAAACTCAACGATAATTAACAATATTTGCATATATTTTAGTTTTTTTGGTTGTCATGAAGCACCCCTCCTCTCTGTATACACATTACGGAAAATGTGTTGGTGTTGCTAAAAGACTGTGCTAAAAGATGTTCTCAGGTTCTGGATCTTAATTATACATAGTTACCTGTTTAAAAGGATGTTGTTTACAAAAATTAACAACAATTAACCATTTTTAATTAATTTAATTTTAGTAATTAATTAATTTGTTTATTTTTTGCGATGGCCGGTGTGGCCGAGCGGTTCTAGGCGCTACAGTCTGGAACCGCGGGACCGCTACGGTCCCAGGTTCGAATCCTGTCTCGGGCATGGATGTGTGTGGTGTCCTTAGGTTAGTTAGGTTTAAGTAGTTCTAAGTTCTAGGGGCCTGATGACCTCACCAGTTAGGTCCCATAGTGCTTAGAGCCATTTGAACCATATATTTAGAGGTATCCTACGACTTTTGTCCCCTCAGTGTTTGTGTAAGAGAATATCGTGTTATGTCTCCTAAGAAGAAACAAAATCTAGGAGCACTTGTCAGAATTCGACTGCAGCAGGATCGTGGTCTGTCAAGATTGTGGTTTACCCTTCCACAACATCACTGTTCGCATTGGTTGGGATCCAGTTAGCGTCACGCGATTATGGAAACGATAGATTCAGCAAAACCATAATCAACGCCTTGCAGTACCCTAGCGGCCTCAGGCGACAAGCGCCTGAGATGACAGACGCAGTGTTCGCTTACCGTGCAGTATCGTACAGCCACGTCCGGGAGCTTGAGTCAGCGATTACGCTTATTTGCAGCACGATAGGTATCTACATGCACCGTGATACGACACGTGGAGCACCATGGACAGTCATTATCCGTAGAATAATGCGAACAGGTCTTTCCCTCTGACACACCAAACTAGCATCAGAATTTACTGACCCTACACATATCTGACTTTCTTGACAACATTACTATGTTCTACAGGACAAAGTTCAGAAGTTACTGAAGTTACAAAACGTTCCCCACAGTTTAAGTTTATGTAGCTACAATATTGTTTCAAGATTAATTAGTCAATATTCTTAAGTAATAGTTAACAAATCGTATTTCTGAACGTAAGGTTAATAATCCAACAGATCCTCAATACAAGTTAAAACGGAGATTATTTATTTAAAATTTTACTCTCCCTCACGTTATCCAGCTTCAAACGCTGTTCACACAAAGCAAGCATTACAGATGTTTGGCCTTTCAGGTGCTTAATACGTTTTGTACTGTTTCTCCTGGGTGGACTGGGGTTAAAAAAATATAAACTAAATATTACGATACATTTTATAAATAATCGACAAGTACGCCAAAGAAGAAGAGATAGAACTACAATGGACATATTATTCCATGGACTCTTGCGCTTCTATTCATGAACTATCTTTCCTTTGTCATTTGCTTATCTGAACTGCTTGGATTCGGACCTAACAGGACGTTCTTGTGTAAAACTCATCTTGCTGTACCAGCTGATAATGTTAGTAGTACTTAAAACCCTAAAAATATATTGGTTATTTTGTCAAAAGAATTTGTGTATGTGGTTAATCAATAGGTAGTCTGATACCTGGATTGTCTTAAGCAGATATGGGCCTTAACAAAGAATTTTCATTGTTAGGCGCCATCTTAGAAAAATCTTTAACATTTTTCTTTTATTTCATCTACGAGACGTACCGTGGGTTAGGACAACTAATTTTATTTCAGATCCCACGAGACCGGAGGCAGCTACTAATAATCTAACAATGTTACTTACAGATTTTCTTTATATAACGAGATAACATCCCAGGCAGAAAAGGTCTGGCCACAGGATTCCAGTTCCATTATAGGATTTCATTTGTAGATGCTACTCTTGTTATCTTATATTGGGGAACCGAGACGAAACCACGATGTTAAGTTATGTATTGCAGTAGTGTGCATCGAACAGACATAGCATTTATTCTCTGGTACGATAAGCACACGACTTCTCACGAGCCTGGAATAATATCTGTAGTGTTGGGTAGATAAGAAAAGGACAATTAACTATCGACGATTACGAAACTACCCTGAGAACTGAGCTAGCTTACTGAGTGCTTACACACGTCGGGCTAAATTAAACAACATATTGCACTGTTAATAATATTCCTACATTAGTTATTTCTCTTTTATGCTGAGCCATTGCTTTAACGTGGGTTTCTAAGTCACGGCACATATTCATTCAATTACATTACACTGATAGCAAAGAAAATGAGTCACAAATAATTTTTATTTTATTACATTACAGTTTTTCAGTCACAGATGAATCCTAATAATCTTCCTCACTAATTTTTCAGGTCTCTACTTTACGTTTCGCAGTAAAACTTCATATACCAGTCGCTAATATTAATCCATGTGTCACCATTGTGGTCACACGAGACCCGCTTGCCCATTCCACCAGCCTCAGTCTTACCTACCTTCTTTATCGAAAGTGCATAAAAAGTCATCAAGATTATAATAACTATGTACGGATTTAACATGCCACTAGAGAAGTTACACTTTTATGGACTGCTTGTTTCAATACATTATTTGCACTGATTGTCACAAAAATTTGAACTTCAGGAAAGATAGTAAATAACGAAATTTTATTTATTGTGTATAGCACAAGAATATCTGATTGCACAGCGTGTTCGGAAATTCCAGTTCCACACTTCTAGGGCACTGTAGAGGGGAGTGGTTCAAATGGTTCAAGTGTCTCAGAGCACTATGGGGCCTAACTTCTGAGGTCATCAGTCCCCTAGAACTTAGAACTTCTTAATCCTAGCTAACCTAACTAAGGACATCACACACATCCATGCCCGAGGCAGGATTCGAACCTGCGACCGTAGCGGTCGTGCGGTTCTAGACTGTAGTGCCTAAACTCAGGTAATGGAGGAGCTGCTCTTCGCCTTAATCAGTATCGTTGTTCACAACGTCTAACGTCATCACAAACCCTTTTCACCACAATTATGCAACGGCTTCGAGAGAGGATACCTTCAGCGTCAGCAGGCGTGACTGTGGTGCTCCAAGGAGACGCCACACCCGAATTGGGATTGACCGTACTGCATTACATTGAAGCGAACCCGTGAAGAAGAACACGAGCAATTTCTTTGGTTATTAATGAGTGGAAGTGTAAAAGAAGTGATGTACTGGGTCACGCCGAATCAATTACCTGTGAAAGTGGTCACGTTACCAACATATTTTCAAATGGTTGTAGCACGGAAGCGATGCGTTTCCAGACGTTCCAATTCAAAATGTTATCTACTCATTTCCCCCTAGCAGCCCTGGAAGTTTGTAACAGAAATTTCCGAACACCATGCATATGTAGGCGATTTAAGGCAGTACAACACCCAATATTTAGTGTACAGACTTGCGATGTCTGGTACCAATAAAGAATCTTAAGCGTCTAGGCATGAAACAGAACAGTGCTTTGATGACTGGAACGGGTAAATCATTGCATTCAGCTTCAGCTCTCTGCCACTTGATAAATGGTAGTGTTTGATAGGTGACGGCGCGGCAGTTTCTTGGCAGCCAGTGACCAGATGCTTTCAATGGATGAGGGAGGTGGAAAATTTTATGACAATATTTGAACTCCTTCTTTGCTGAGGTAGATCGTAAATGCAAGCCAAATATCTTGTCGAAAAATTATATTGCGGAGAGTTCAAAGATAGGGGACACTCATTGACTTTAACACATCAAAAACATGTCAGCTGTCCAAATCACAAGCAATGCGAACCAGAAGTGATTACGTTGTGTACCTGGCGGCACACCATACGATTACGGCGGGTGCTGTGCTCAATCGCATACTGACAAGAAAAGTGACACATGTGAAAAACGGAAATTTTATTTTTTGTCATCAAAATATACGTATGCAGTGTCCCCAAATCGAAATTCCTCCACTTTAGGGCAGTTGTGTCAGTTTTGTTACATGCTACTTTACGATTCGCCACGGGAAAAAGACGGTTGCTACTGTCAGTTGTGCATGGGTCATTCAAGAAAAGGGGCCCGTTCTAGGTTGTGAAACTTTTCGTGAACAAAGCGCTCGAAAATTCCCTTTACAAATTTGTAGGTCTTGTAGCTGGAACTGAGTACACAATATTTTGAATAGGAACCGACGTCTGGAAACGCACCGTTTTCGCTCTACAACAGTTTCAATTCAGATGTTTAACGGATGAAAATCTGCTTGAGGAATTGAATTAGGCGTGACGCTGTAGAATTAATAGGCAAAAATTCGAAAGGAAACATAAGGAAAAATTCATTTATCACATAAGTACATTTGTTTCTGTTAAAACTTAGACATTACTCGTTTACATTATGCCAAAAGGAGTCTCGTAAATTAAACTTTTCAAGGCAGCATTTAAGTAGTTTCAAGTGACCGTCTGACGTAGTACTTGTCATCCAGTCTACCGTATCGCATAGCAGAATTAGGAACCCTCAGACTTTCCTCTTACCCTCAGCATCACTTTCTAGGCATTCGTAAAGCGTTCCTACTACTTTCTACTGACATACATTTCAGTGTAACTATAAAGAAAACTTATTCATGGTAGACGTCTTATTGATGCAGTATGTCTATGTCAGAAAACTTAGCTGGGATTAGGAAGTAATGGCAATATGGCTGCTGTAAGTATATTATTAAACTCATGGCATGCTTATGTATTACAAAACAAAGGATTAAATTACATGAAAGACGCACAGAACTGAACAAATCAAACTTGTGGTATTTGGCTCCGCTATTGGTGCAGATTCATTCATATCCAAATTCGGTACATCCGCTCCCTCCTCAGAGGCAAGCAATGTATTTAAAAAGTTTTGCTACTCGTGAGAAAAGGAAAAAGAAGAAGCCTAGCGCCTTGTTTTGACGCATTAATCTTGATTACAACATTGTACAGTTGACTGAAAGTCAACTCACGTGAAATATTCAGTGTGGTTTGAAGTGTAATTGTAACACAAGTCCCTGCATGACTGTCCAGCACGTGTGGCTCTTGGATGCCTCCACATTACACATTCTTAGTCACTTCAATATAAATGTTTTCTTCGCAAAGGGTGAAAGGTGTTATTTGATGTATGGAATTAACACCTTACCATTGATGAAACCGTAATTTTCACTTCTGATGTAGGTCTTTGCAAGAGAGGTAGAATGGTCTCCTTATTGTGTTATTATTTCAAAATAAGCACCATTTCGAAAGAGATTTAGTTCTGATGTCAGATGGAAGTACTCGTCAGGATAAGAACTTTTCCATAATGTTGTCTCCGAATAACTGCTGTACAGTTTGCATATGTTCAGCAGAACAATCTCATGAGACATCTAGCTTTTTCAGCAGGATTTCTGTTCAAGCATATGTAAGATATATTCATCTTAATGAAGCACGTGTTGATCAAGAGTTAAAGAATTACAAGCAATGCGACAATAATCAATCACCTTGCTTTGCCAGCAGTCACTAAAAATAGCTCTGACAAAGGATGTTTTGACGTTTAAAAAAACGTTTTTATGCAAGCAACTAGGCTTGTAGCTTTCCATTAATACAAAAGGTAGATGTCATGTGTGGCTTCCAGAATATGCTGAAATCATGAAAACGAAAAAGTGATGTGGGTCGGTTTTTTAGTGAAATGCCATCCGTGACGGCCCGCATTTTATTATTAACTCACCCAAGTCACCTTATTACATACCTTACATGACCCAAGTACCAGATGGTTATAACTAAACTGACGGTGTGCCGAGTGATTTAGTGCAGGCTGTATACACAGTCAGACGCTGAAATATCTTAGGTTATATTCATTAATCGTTGCACTCGCGGCGTGTGCTGAAAAAAAAGAGTTCCACATTATGCCACCAGGAGAGAATATGGCGCTGCAGCAGTCAGAATTTGATGTTGGTGCAGGAATATGGCAGGAACGAACAAGTAGATGATAACAGTCGTTCTGGCACGTTTATTAGCATACAGCCACAAGTTACAACATGTGTTTATTTTTGTCTCCCGACTCAGTAACATGCTGCATCCATAACACAGCTTGGTAGACAATTCCTCACAGCACACCCGGGGTAATCAGAGCGATATGTTGTCGTATGCAACCCTTTAGATGGTTCAGATGATGAAGGATTCAGATACCTCCCTGATAGTCAAGATCTTTCGGATATACCTACAACCAGAAGTCACATGGATTGGACTCTGGGGTTATGGGAGGCCACCCATCTTGAAATTGCCTAGTGATGATGTGATCGTTCCCGAAGGTTTCTGGAAGCAAATCTTTCACCTGGGAAGCAACGAATGGTGTCCCCATCTTGCATGAAAATAGTGGATTGAACACAGTTGTGCTGTTGCAAAGCTGGAATCACATGTTGCATAAGTAGGTCCGTATGAAGAGCAGATGTCACTGTACATCTAACGGACCGACAATGAAGGAACTGAATGCAGCGGATGTTACTGAACAACACGTACGGAGTAGAAACCCATTTGCAGCAGTTCAGTGCATTCACTGCACCGTGCAGAGTAAAATTTGTCACATCCGGCCAAACAATATTCCCTGGCAACGTTTCATCGTTTTCTATATGTGCCACAAAGCAAATGGGTACATTTGGTGCATATTCCGAATCTTGTTGGCGTGTGCCGCAAAACCTTTTGAACTCTCTATCAGGGAGAGACGATTCCCATGGCACAGCACGACACTGATTGCACAGCCTGTGGCACACACTGGACGGTCGGCTGTAGCTACAGCAACGTCGCCAACAACTGCCATGGGATTGGGCCGCCTACCTCTCCTTGCTGCACCACCTAGTTCACCTGTTTTTTTTCTTCAGATTCCTTGATCATATTCTTTAGCCCGCTTGTTGACAAGAGGTCTATTTGCAGCTTTTCTTGTTGGCGATATTCTGGTAATATAGTGCTGACGTTCTGAAAAAACAAGTTTACCAGCAGTGCACCGTCTTTCTTCTCAGCAGCCATTGCGTTTCATACGGAAAACTTCAGCCTCATAAATCCTTTACGACAACAGTCACTATATAAAAGAAATCAAAATGCCACGCCAAGCGACACACAGCATTCTGACAACAAAACAGGAAAAATTTCACGTTCTGACTGTTTAGAACGTCGTATTTTAACCAGGTTGGAGACTCCACGAACGCACCGATTAATGATCATACCTATGAGGTTTCAGCGACCTGCATTGGAGTACTAAGAGCACCATCAGTTAAATTATAATTATTGTACGGTAAGGGGGCATAATATGTCCATACAGCATTTTTCCTGGCAATAGAAATATCTGCTATGAAAAAGTGGACGGGATGTGAAAAGCACAAACACAGGTCAATACATTTATAGACTCATCTTTCCCTGATATTGAGAAGACAGCATTCAGCAGTTTCAGATTGTTTGAATTACTTGGTTCCATACTTGCATATAATTACTGTACATGACTTTGCACTTAAGTAATGAGCCATGCCTGCCCCGGCTTATGCAATGGTTTAAACCTTGATTCTTGCTCTGCATTTGGTTTCCTGCGGTTATTGCAGTTATGCCGTGGTTCTTCCTCTTTGTGGATCAGCCAGGAAATGATTAGGTATCTAGCAAATCCAAGGACTCACATTACAAGCACATCACACATTATTTACTTGAAACGGCTGGTAAAGTTCGCAGGACAGAATAGGTAGTTGGAATTGTGGAAAGGGGCCAAAAATAAGCGGCTGTCAGTTACACTCGAACACTTATAACTTTATTTAGTTGCCCAAACATTACAGCGCTAATTTCCGAGCTTAACTATCGACTGAATATGTCACACATTCTTATGGCTTGAGGGCACAACCTCTTTAGTTTTTAAAATGGCTGAAGGCCCATAATTTAAAACACAACTACAATATATTTTCAAAAGTCGGAGAGGGCAAAGTTTTTTCCTTAAATAACATCCCAAATGAGGATGAAGGCCCAAACAGTCTAAGGCTTGACAAGTAAGGAATTTTAATTTTGAAACGGCTGAAAGCCCATGATTCAAATCACAACTACAATAAATTTTTACAAGGCAGAAGGCCCAAAGCCTTATCAAAAAAAAAAAAAAAAAATTAAATGAGTCTGAAGACCCAAACAGTGCAAGACTTGACAAGTAAGGAACTTTCAATTTTAAAGCGACTGAAGGCCCATTATTTAAAACCCAACTAAAAGCATACAGATTCAAACCATCGGCTATGAGACATTAAAATACACAACCAAACACCAAAAAGAAAAGGCAGTACGGCCAGTGGCGCTCAGAAGATTCCAGAAGTCACGTGAAAACGACCTCTTCCAAGTAGTTCGCCATTTAAAGCACAGCAGGAGAAATAATGTGTTGGGCTGGTGTACTTCAATCAAAACGTTTCATAGTAGAATTAAGTTATAAAGATGTGTAGAACAACTGCAAAGTAGGTCATTATTTTATTATGAAGACACCATTCAGTTTCGATCTTTGTAGTGCCAGACAAGAATTTGTATGTCTCATATTTCCTGCAAAGACGTCATTAAATGAACGAAGAGGGGTGAAATTGTGCCAAAACATGGAGTTATTCCTAATTTTGTAAATCTGATAGCATGTCATAAATTAGTACTGATTTTGATTTTCCGTGCTTATCAATAAAATTATGTATTAAATGCAGAGTGAAAATAGTGTAATGCAAAGTGGACTTGAAAGTACTTGTTTTGTGTTTTGATGAGCATTCATAGTTCCGCCGTATAGTGTCCTTTTTTTAATTGCAACGAATTACAAAATTATGTGGTGATAAATGGGTGTAAAACTATATAATGTATTTAGGTTTAAGTATTTAAATCTTATAAAACTATAAATGAATTGTGGCCATGTTTAGGTATTACTTTGATTAATGTAGTGTCACGTGACCCGATTCAGGACTGAGGATATGAGCGTGAAAGTGGGGCTTTTGGTCGTTGTCCGTTGTGGTGGTAAGTTCGGAGCGGCAAAGTGCCGCGAGTGTAAGCATGGACGCCAGTGTATGAGAATGAACTGTGAAGGAACATCGTGAAAGTGTGTAGGTGCGAGACAATACACCATGTGTACGAATTGCACCGATTATCATTTATCCAGATCGGATTTATTTGTGAACTTTTATATGCATGGCCACTAAGTTAGAAGTGTTTTTTTTTTAAATAAATAAGTTTCAATCTGAACTTGTACAGCGTACCTCATTTTGCGCAAGGTTGTGGTACAGACAATTGTGTATTCAATTTACTGCTGTCAAAGACTAGCCAATACATGACTCAGTATTAGGGAGGCAAATGCAACCGTTTACTACCAACCCCCTTTGCAGATGAGCCACGTGTAAAATATGTAGTAATGAGCCCGAGTACAGTTGCATTATCTGTAAATATGGCGGTTATAGGGAAATCAGTGGCTCGGTTTGAGGATGGAAGCATCGATATCACTGCGCAGTAAGGAATTCCATCTGTCCCAAACTGATGCAAACGCTCTCAGTAAATATCTCTTTTGATTACTGCCTTCGTTGAATTTACATTGTTTTTGCAAACAGATAAAAAATAACAACAAACGCGGTCACTGGCCAGCCGTATACGCTGGAGGCAGCGCTTGTACGTTCCCAGTCATACATTTTTGGAGACTGTAAGTGCGTCTTCATAACTTACTCCTACCCATCAACAAGTTATAAGAGGTCCTCATATTTCTACCGGAGGTCATTTAGATATTTTTGTGCTTGTGATTCCAGTATTTGGAGCTGGTAATTGGTTTAGCGTGACTTTAGTAACAAATACAGAAGGAGAGCGTGCTGGACTTAATCCCTTCCTGACCAAAATGTCTTGCCAAGGAATACGTATGAGATACAACAAAAGTTTCGTATGGTGTAATACTGCCGCTTGATCCGTGGCGAACGCCATGGTTGAGGTGATATATTCCAAGACTGACGACATGCAAGTCACTGGTTGGATTCCCGCGCTTTTTCCCTGCTGTTTTTTAACTGGTACCGGATTATGGATTCTACGTGAAAGTATCAGAAGATTACGTTTTTCATTGAAATTTGATAAAAATAACGCTAAAATTATTGCATCACTTGATAGTATTTCAGGCAATGCGGTATAAAAATGAGGACACCGATGACTGATTTACTAAAAACCAAATATATTTAGAGAATGTACCAAAAGACAAGAATAAAATTTCAAAATTTAGATCTATTAAAATTCTCCTGCACGTAAGTAGTGCGGGAAAAGTTTAAATACTATATTCGTGCTCTTTTGTTTGTGGTGTATAATACAGTTCAGACGTACTTCGCAAAATAAACCAACATTTACAAGTATTGCAAATTGTCTCACAGATTTTTGGGGTACAGTGCGAGAGGAACATTACTTGCAAATAATGTCCCCAGGATTCATTTCAAGAAGCATATATTCATTATTTAAGCTGCACACTTAATACACCGCATTAACCCTGAAATTGTGAGACTGTTCTCTCCAGTGCACTAGTCAGTAATAAGTTCAACTTCTTGCTACGTTGGTTCATTTGGAAAAATCATTATGGCTACAATTAAGTACTGCAAACTTGGTGTTTTTATTGTTTATAGGCACAGTAGTGAGCTAAACTAGCAGTACAGACACTAGATTTTACGTTACTATTACAATTGCAGAAATTCTGATAAATTAACACACTTACTTAATTTTTATTGCTGCTGGCAACTGCTGTACACACCATTCGACAAACATCGTATTACGTAACTGGTACATCTATATCTTAGAAAAAGTTTTCTAACCACATAGAAAGCACATGATGCAGAATCTCTGAGTGGAAATACACTCAATTAAATGTGTAGAACAGAATCTCTTAAAAACCCCAAAATAATCCTGAAGTTTCTTGTATGTTCCGTTGCAGGGATGTGATTGTAGTGAAATATCGTTGTTTCAGCTTGTTAGTTTCCTGAGATGTTGACTCTCTGATACCGATACAATGGACATAAGGGTAATATTTGTATTTAATCTCCTTTTGATGTACAATCACATGAACAGGTTGGAGGAACCCTGACGCTTATCCAGTGGACATGAATGGGGAAGTTTCTGTCAAAGAAGTGTACCTTGAAAACCGTCCACCGCGTGTCTAGTCCATCAATCAGGATCTTCTAAGCGAAAAAGTTTGCAGGCGGATGCCTCTCTCCATTTTGTTTCTTGCCACTTTTCTTTCTCAGCGGTATATGCCTCATTTTAAGTTCACAGTGACTGAAATCGTGGACGAGGAAGGATCAGTCGTAAAAGTCGGAGTGCGTAGTCCCATATACTCTTACACTATCATTTGGTATACTCCATCAACGCTGTTACAGAAACTTTTGATGTCATGTCCTAAATTATGAAGTTTACAGAAATCATGATAATTTTATCATGGTGTGAATCAATAAGTATTTCTATTTTGATGGGCTGTACTACACAAATGTTTGAAAACTGCTTTCTATCCGAAAGTGTACAATAAAGATAACAATATGAAGGAACATTCAAACCAATATAAGTAATTTTGTGTTTCTGTGTTTCACATCTCCTCCTAAGCACTTCATTGATTTCAAGCAAATTTTGAACTAATTGTCTGGTAAAATGTAGTGTGAGTATAAGAAATACATGACATCCACAGGGTTGAGAAGGTAAATAATCGCTGACATCAAGGCTGCCCTGCAAGACAAGCACATTTTCTGGGCAGTGCTATATGTGTTCCAGGGAGTATACAAGCAGATGGTCAGAGCTGATCTGATCACAGAGAGATGGGAAAAGGAGGGGAACGAAGGTGTAGATGAAGATAAGCAGAGGAGGAGATGGAAGGACACAGAGGGTGCAGAGCAGTTTGATGGAGAGAGGTGGATGAGATTAACAGGGTGAGGAGAAAGAGAAGGCAGTGGAAGAGTTGGATAGAGAGGGGGTAGGACGAAATAGAAAGAGAGAGAGAGAGAGAGAGAGAGAGAGAGAGAGTGAGAAGGAGATGGACAGAGACAGAGGAGGTAGGCAGAGATGGACAAAGCTTGGATAGAAGCTGACGGACAGGGCAAGAGAATGGACAGAGAGGAGAATTGGGAAGAAATAGGGTGAGAAGCAGGCGGTTGGAGAGTGCGGGAGGAGGAGATGGAGAGAGATATTAGGAAGGAGATATGGTCTGAAGGAGGAGGTGATGATGTGGACTAGATGCACCGAGTTAGAGGGAAGAGGAGATGGACAGAGAGAGTGGGAGCAGGAGATAATCAGGCAGCAGTGGAGAAGGAGAGGGATAGAGAAAGCGATAGAGGGGATGAGGTGATGAAAGGGGGAAGGAGGAGGTCTATATATATATATATATATATATATATATATATATATATATATATATATGTGTGTGTGTGTGTGTGTGTGTGTGTGTGTGTGTGTGTGTGTCTACAACAGTCATATATTTGGCATGAGGCAAATAGATAAAAAATTGTACGAATATGATACCAAGCCTTTAACTATTATAACATGAAGTAAACCCTAAATCTTTTATTATTAATGAGTACACCATGAGTAGAATGGCTCTGGGATTTCTGGGACACTTTGACTGACATTGTGCTGTATCAACTTTATGTGTGGTCATTGGCTTTGAATACATGGAGTCACATGTGCGGATTTTCTAGATGCATGGGATTTATGCACGTCCACAGGAAAAATTCTGCGTTGTCAGCAAACATTCTGCTGCATCAGTAAAATGCATCACTCTCTCACACACACAAACACATTTAGAGTTTCCAGTCACATATCAGCCATTAAAAGCCAAACACGCAGTGGCCGGCCGCTGTTGGCCGAGCGGTTCTGGCGCTACAATCTGGAACCGCACGACCGCTACGGCCGCAGGTTCCAATCCTGCCTCGGGCATGGATGTGTGTGTTGTCCTTAGGTTAGTTAGGTTTAAGTAGTTCTAAGTTCTAGGGGACTTATGACCTCAGCAGTTGAGTCCCATAGTGCTCAGAACCATTTGAACCAAACACCCAGTCTGTAAATAGCCAATAGCACAGCCATGTTGAAAAGTATTCGAACGATCTGAATTTTGCGCCATGTTCAGAAGTATCTGTCCTGAGAAATGATATGCACTCATGCTCATAAATTAAGGATAATTGCAGAATTTGATGCCAGACAACGTGGTACTACACAAAACTGGCGGCTAATAGCATAGGCACAAAGGGAACACACGCGACACAGAGCTGCAAATCAATGGTATTGGTGATAAGTTGAGAAAACTGTCCCGAAACACATGTGCCACAAAACTCCACTGTTTCCTGTGCATGTACCCCAACATGAATGTGGTATATGATCACCATACTGACGTACACAGGCCGCAAAACGGTTTGTCATACTCTGGATCAGGTGGTCAGGTAGCTGCTGGGGTACAGCCTCTCATTCTTGCACCAGTGCCTGTCGGAGCTTCTGAAGTGTCGTAGGGGTTTGAAGATGTGCAGCGATACGTCGACCGAGAGCATCCCAGACGTGCTCAATGTTGTTTAGGTCTGGAGAACAGGCAGGCCACTCCATTCGCCTAGTATCTTCTGTTTCAAGGTACTCCTCCACGATGGCAGCTCGGTGGGGCCGTGCGTTAACATCCGTGAGGGGGATAGTGGGACCCACTGCACCCTTGAAAAGGCGGACATACTGGTGCAAAATGATGTCCCGATACACCTGACCTGTTACAGTTCCTCTGACAAAGACATGCAGGGGTGTACGTGCACTAATCATAATCCCACCCTACACAATCAAACCATGACCTCCACACAGGTCCCTTTCAAGGACATTAAGGGGTTGGTATCTGCTTCCTGGTTCACGCCAGATGAAAACCCAGCGAGAATCACTGTTCAGACTATACCTGGACTCGTCCGTGAACATAACCTGGGATCACTGTTCCAATGACCATGTACTGTGTTCTTGACAACACGCTTTACGGGCTCTCCTGCGGCCAGGGGTCAGTGGAATGCACCTTGCAGGTCTCCGGGCGAAAACACCATGTCTGTTCAGTCGTCTGTAGACTGTGTGCCTGTAGACAACTGTTCCAGTGGCTGCTGTAAGGTCCCGAGCAAGGCTACCTGCAGTACTCCGTGGTTGTCTACGGGCACTGATAGTGAGGTATCGGTCTTCTTGTGGTGTTGTGCACTGTAGACGTCCCGTACTGTAGCGCCTTGACACGTTACCTGTCTGCTGGAATCGTTGCCATAATTTGGGGATCACACTTTGTGGCACATAGAAGGCCCATTCTACGACCTACTGTGTTTGAAAAACCTCCAGTCGCCCTAGTATTCCACCCTTCATAAAGTTATCAATATGTGTTCTTTGAGCCATTTTCAACACACAGCCACCATTAACACGTCTGAAAACGTCAGCACACGTACTCGCTGCACCGTACTCTGACATGTACCAACACACCTCAGTGTACGTGGACTGCTGCCAGCGCCACTGTGCGGCGGCCTAGGTCAAATGCACCGCATGGTCATATACCCCGAGGTGATTTAAACCCACAAACCGCCCACTAGAGCGTTGTTTCACCATGTATCAGCATTTTCCTTAGTTTATGAGCATGTGCGTATTTGCAAAGTTAGGTACAGCATGTAACTGGGTGAGCTCAAGAGAGAGAACACCGTGGATAGCTCAGCATTAGACATCATGCAGAGCTAAAAGACGTTGTTAAGTCGGCAATATTTGGAGTAACGTAACGTGAGATATGAGATGCAAACGCACATAGACGAGTCAACAGTCTAGCAATTTACTGTACTGAAATTGCATTCTGCCATTTTGATTACAGATCCGTATTCGATAAGCATGAATACCACCTCAGCGGCAAAGTATTATGATCTCCAAGCAATGGTTCGTGGAAGTATTGCCATTTTATTGAAAATTGAGGCGAACATTATAGCGACTCCATGATACTGTAATATCACTATGTTTTCAACTACTAACTTTCAATTTCTTTACAAAGTGAACCCAACATTACAGCGACTCCAAGACAGGAACGGAAGGGAAGATTTTGTCTTGCGTTTCAGCCAACAATGTTTACCGTTCTAAAGGACTTTTGAACTTGACTCTGGGAGTAGTTGTTGGGGAACTTGTAATACCTCGTTATATAAGCACGAAGTCTACTGATATACGTTCATATACTGATAATGTAGCAGTTATTAGTAAAAGAAGAGAATAGGCGAACTTGTGAACCAAAGGAGGCCACACATTCTTGAGGCCTTGCAATCAGTGAAATGAAGATCAAGCTATGATGCTCACTGGGAAGGAAAAGAACAACTGATTAAATTATTGATAGCTAGTTTCAGTCCTGGACGCCTTTTCTGCGTGTGGAGCTGGCACATTGAAGATATACTGAACAAAATTAGACACTCAACACGTAACACGAAAATTCCTCGGTAATCAGAACATGTCTACTATCCTTCCTTAGCTTTCAGTCGAACAGCCCCTTGACTTTTTAATAGCAATAAGTTTTTGAAGTCGCTTGTGATGGGTGATAGATCCTTGAATATCTCGGATGAAATATTAGCACACATTCCACGTCCACTGAAATAAAATTGTACAGCTTAAGTGGTAACGGATGACTCTATATGTAGGCTAATCGTTGCCTACGAATGTGATATACTGACGGACTGATGAGGAGCTCAATTATTTTAATGCAGGGTGCTGTGCAAATGCAGTTCAGGATGGTAATGGTACATAGAGATTTAGAACAGATGCTTATTGATACCGCCGTATACCAGGAGCTGACGTTTTAAGATTAATAAAAAGTAGGATAAAGAAGGACAGAAAAGCTTTATGATTCGAAACAAACAAGAAGACTACAATTGAGATCATAAAATCGGATGGTACACAATGTCTAAGACTCAGAGTTTGAGGATGATGGTGAACTGTACCTGAAAGGAGAGTGGACAAAAATTTCTGAAGAGGCCTATAATACTACAAGAATAATAATAATATGTAAGTAAGCATAATTCTTTGCTTGTGAATGTTTTCATACATGCATCCACACGATACGTGTGGCTAAATACAGAAACAGGAGTACACGAGGAGAGTGATAAATACATTTATAATATTTGAGGACGGATATGACATAATTAAACAGGACAACGAAAATAGACAACCATGTTCCGGAATCCTTCGTTTTTTAGTTACTACCGAAAGGTAAATTAGTAAATAACCCAAGTCAGAAGCTCGAAATGAAGAGATGTATTCCACCTTTGAAACTAAATGAAGGGCAGCTAGTTTTTTGCCATACTTCTTTGGTGTCGCATCTTCAGTGGCCTGCAGTACATGTTTTGTAGTACATGTTCATTTATTGTATATAACAGATGCATTATGTATAACTTACAAGTATGTTACTCCGTTACGTTTCGCTTGCTATTTCGTTGTTTTTAAGGTTAGAAACAACTTTTACAGATCAAGTTTCGTGAAGTGAAATTACAGTTCTGGGTTACTTACCATTGCAACGTAGTTAATGCACATGTGTCGTCCTGGAGATGTATTTACTCGGTCAGCGTACTCCAAATGGCCGATTGTTGACGTTTTTTTACCACACTGAGTTGAACACTTCATTTCCACTTTATACTGTGTATTGAATGTGTGTTGACAGTGTATAGTGTGGCCAGCTGTCACTGCGCGTTTATTGGTTTAGATGGCTCTGAGCACTGTGGGACTTAACATCTGAGGTCATCAGTCCCATAGAACTTAGAACTACTTAAACCTAACTAACCTAAGGACAGCACACACATCCATGCCCAAGGCAGGATTCGAACCTGCGACCGTAGCAGTCGCGCGGTTCCGGACTGAAGCGCCTATAACCGCTCGGCCACTGCGGCCGGCGCGCGTTTATTCTTCACCTTTGTTTGCATTGTGGTGTATATGATTGATTTGATATTTATTGTATGTGTATGTGTGTATGTGTGTGTGTGTAGTGTGTGTGTGTGTGTGTGTGTGTGTGTGAGAGAGAGAGAGAGAGAGAGAGAGAGACAGAGAGAGAGGGATCTAATTTATATCTAGTCTAGTTCTGTTCAGAAATCAGAAAGTCCGCGGCTTCCCTCTACACACGCATACTCTCAAGGTATCACGTTCTTTGCGTCCTTTCACACATCTATGAACGGAGCAACGTTTCACAGGCTTTCACTGGAAATGTTTATAACCTTTCTCTGAATAAGAAACGTCAATTTAAACAAATCTATTATTTAAGGTCGCCCCATAGTCTTTAATGCTGAGTAATTACTTCGAGGCTAAGTGTAGACAGTGCAGTTGGTCTTCCGTTACGTGTTCTGTTGCCATGGTAGACAACATAAAGTGCTCCGTGAACAGCATGACTAAAATATGCTGAATCCCCTACATACATGGAGGGAGACATCATGTAGACATATTAGTATTTGTCACCACTAAGTTAAAAGTGAAAATATTGGCCTACCCCACTATCACCTATACTTCTATGATGTGCATTAATGTTGAGCTGCTATTGGTAATTATAGTAAACAGTACCGCCACGAGACTCAAACCAATCACAAACCTGGTTGAGAAAGTTGGTGATCCGTCTCTTCTTAATGTTACTTCGTCTGTAAACAAAACCAAAGAAGCAAACAACGACTGCGTGGACTGCGCAGCACCCGAATAGAGAAAGTCCTTTCCCCCAGTAGTGATCCGTAGGCGAAAGATCTTGACATAAGGTAGAATGAATACAGGAAATGATTGTAAAGTACCGTCCATAATAGAGGATTGTTCCACATTTGAAACGCAATACGACGGAAGTTCTGCATTGCATTTATTCGACAAAACCTCTGTAGATGTCTGGAAATATTTGGCGCCACATATCTACATATTTGTCACGTAATTCCCGTAAATTACGAGCCAGTGTTTCACGGGCGCAGAACCGACACCCGACAGCGTCCCACGTGCGTTACATCGCGTACAGACCACTCGAATCTGGTACCCAAGACATCAAGTGTGAGTGCACCATCCTTACACTTCAACGATTGTAGCACGGTTCTGGCCATGTGACACAGATAGTTATCCTGCTGGAAGATGCTATCTCCGTCGAGGAAAACATCAAGTATGAAGGGCTGCAGGTGGGCCTCAACAATGCTCACTTGGAAGAAAGTGATGAAGGTACCATAGAACGTTATGAGGTGTGGACGCCCTATACGTTGTCGTCTTCAATCCCTTTCCACAGATAGGAAGCGAAAGGCCCACCACCTTCACCATTTGCAGCTCGGGATTAGCCGAGCGGTCTAGGCGCTGCAGTCATGGACTGTGCGGCTGGTCCCGGCGGAGGTTCGAGTCCTCCCTCGGGCATTGATGTGTGTGTTTGTCCTTAGGATAATTTAGATTAAGTAGTGTGTAAGCTTAGGGTCTGGTGACCTTAGCAGTTAAGTCCCATTAGATTTCGCACACATTTGAACATTCACCATTTGGGGATAGTCGACCCAAGGTTCTGGGACATAGGAACCCCCTCATAGTTTCAGCAGGTGATGTCCCACAGTTCGTATGTATCTGAAAACTGTTGTGATTACCACTTCGAGCTGGTGATAAAACTATTTATTTAACAATCAGTTTCGGTTGACAGACCACCATCAGGTCCTTAAAAGCATTTATAGCACCATATTAAGTGAAATTAAAATCACTGACGTCAGATAATAAAATCATTAATTTTTCATGTTATCTTGATCCGTGCATATGAATGTAACGCCTAATGTGATGCTGTAATTGCCTTCAAGAACCTTATGATAGTCTGTCGACTGACACTGGTTGTTAAATGAAGAATTTTGTTAGCAGCTCGGGGCGATAATCTTGATAAGTGTTGCTTGTGTCTGTGGATTTTCCCATTTGCGCCCATGCTGTCACTAGAACGTTTCTCCACTCGTCTCTGTTCCACTTACGTATTGCACATTCGTTACCACGTCACGTGACAGAATCGCCTCGAGGCGGCATTTAATTTTGTGTCTGGCAGGGGTCATACACTTAAGCAAAAACACTTCTATACAATTTACTTAATATATTTAGTACACGTCTGACAAGTTCCAGGAATTCAGTACTAAGGCTTACATAGTGGAGACTTGTTTGTATTTAACATTCGTGTAAATTTTTGGTTCAGCTGTGTTGATAGTTTCTCGTTTAATTATGACTGATATTCATTTCGTGTGCGTGGAGACGTAACTGTTGTATGTAGAGAGAGAATGGCAATGGACGCGAAGCAACTTGTATCGATGAAAAAGCGTTTTCTAATACACAATGGAAAAATCGCCAAATGTTTTCTGCCTGTACGACATGGTGCCACGGCGGGTGGCGTGTGTCATCAGTATGTAATGGAAGGAACTTTACTATCATTTCGTATATTCATGCTGTCTTAAGCACGCCCACGGTCTTTCACCTACCAATCACTGCCTACGGAAGGGACTTTCCCCAATCGTTTGTTGTTCATTCTACCAGCCGTTATTTGGGTCTTTAGTTTCGTTTACAGACGAAGTAACATTTAGAAGAGATGGATCACCAACTTTCTCAACCAGGTTTGTGGGTGGTTTGAAATTCCTTGTAGTACAGTTCACTAGATCATCAGTACGAGCTCAACATTAATGCGCGGTAGCATAGTTGTTCCATATTTTCACTTTTAACTTAGTGGTGACAAATACTAATATATCTACATGATGTAGATAGCGAACTAGACGCCAATAACGAAAAAAAGGAGAAGAAGAAAAATGAACTTTCGAATATTTGTTAATATGGAATTTCTCCCATTGATTTGGTATGTTATCATTCCCTGTTATCAGAGAGATAACTTCGAGATAATGAAATTCAGTAGATAGAATAAAAGTTTAGGTTTTAACGTTCCGACTGACAAGATCATCGGAGATGAAACGTAAGCTCGGGATGGACAAACTGGGGGAAGAAAATCGATCTTGGCTTTTTTTCTATTTTTCAGAGATTAAGTTTATACATTTGCTTAGTCGATTTAAAGAAACCGCAGAAATTATAAATGCGAACTGCCGAATGGTGTTTGAATGACGGGATGGTTCCCGTGAATGGACGTCTTAGCTTACGCTGTAAGACTCTGATGCTCACAGGAAATGAAAACTTAATAATTTACCCTTCCGAATGTCAAATAACATTAACCAGTGAATGATGTGAAACTGACACCTTGTGCATGAAAGAAACTGTGCAACTTATTTTAAGAAAGAAAGAATGGTCCAAGCAGGCTGTAACCTGTTTATTATCTAAGCTACAAGATAATTTCGACCGTCGGTCGTTTTAAAGCACTCAGCACAAACTCTAAGCTTCACGTTATATCTGACTAAACAGCTGGTAGGTACGTAACGGCACATCGTTTATAGCTGTGGAACATTGCCTTACTGTGCTTGTCTTGTTGTTTTCCTTCACGAAGACCATCAGTTCCCGGTAAACAGCTAATGCAGTAGTGTCCAATGCTTCCTTATCTCCCCGCCAAGCTACGCATCTGCAGTTTTATTCCCTGCTTCTTAGTTAGCCTTTCCACCAAAACTATTATGACCTATTTCTTTCCTGACCCTATCCATATACGACTTAGGTCTATATTTAAACATGCGGGCGTCAGTAAGTCAACTCACAAGGATGAAATTCTGTCTTTTGTACCAAAGGGCCAAAGTACAAAATGTACTACATACAGCAACATTTAGAAAATTTCTAATAATAAATGGAAAATATTCAATACAAGCTGGCACGCTTAAAATACAGCAGCTCGTTGCAATATCTACAGCATCAAGTGATAAAATTGCTCATAACTGTTTATTGATGCTACATAACTCATGTTATGCTTTTGTGGAAACATCACTTGCAAATAAGCGTCTCCCTAAGCGAAAATGTGTATTTCTTTGTACAAGTACTAGCAATACTCTAATCATTGTTAATACAGATGATAGTAAACCAGTTCCCCAGGTGCAGATACTGGTAACGTTACTAGCGGTTGTGGATACGGCTTAGCAGTGCAAAGTAGGAGTAGGAAGCATTCACCAACTGAAACAAAGAGAAATAATCGACAGTAAACAATCTTCACAAGATATAAAAAAACTTCTTTTATATAGGGTAATGAGCCCAAACTGTTATGAAAACATCAATCATGACGACTACAGCGAGAAACGATGAAAAATATGTAGGTACTTCACGAGATACTTACCGTGATGAACACAGGACCTGTTTAAACCGTTATAAAGTAATAATACACTGCAAAACTTATGGAGAGTTAGCAAAACTTGAGAACGAAAGTAGCTTTCACATAATGTGTCATCGGAAAGTAATATAACTCTATGAAAGTAGAACAATACATATAAGAATCTAACCGAAAGAATTACAAAGTGGGACGAACAGAAATAACAGTTTTTCAAATACAATATTTACACAGAAGTCTTCGCATTTTAATATGGCCCCCTGGAAATTACTAAAGGCAGGACGTGGTTCTTAATGGGACGTGTAGCCACCACGGATGGCCGTGCATGCTCCTCAACTTTCTCCCACCATAGCGGCAAGGATGCCAACGGGCTCTTGTCGTAGGTATTTCCATTCCTCCACCAGCGGAGTTGATAACTGCCAGAAGGAGTACAGGACCGTAATAGCGTTGACCTGCGAGTTTACCTAGTTCAAAGATGTGGAGGTCAGTCCGTCCAAGCAACATTATGCTTCTCTTCAGTATACCAGGAAACCCGAAACGATAATGTTCGACAATGTTGCTGTCTGCATTACATGTTGCCATCTCTCGCCGCATGAAGGTGTGCAATACACCCAGGAATATTATCGAACATAATAGTTTTGGTGGTCCAGGTGCTATTGTGTGGGTGACACTGCACTCCTTGCCCATATGCGTCTTTTCAGGGGTGCATTCGATATGACTCAATTTTTATAGATGACGATGCGCAACCGTATCTGCTCAGGTGGAAGAGCTGTTGGAACGAAAGGACATTCATCGAATGGACTTGCCTGCCAGTTTCCCAGACTTAAATCCCCTCGAGCACGTGTGGAATGCATTGAGAACACATATTGCCACATCCCCACACGCACCAACGTCCATCCAACATTTGTCAACCGCACTGATGGAGGAATGCTACGCCCATCACAAGAACTACTTAGCAAACTTCTGGCCAGCGCGGGAGCACGTTGCAGAACATGCTCTGCTGTCGTCCATGGTGATCACACACCCTAGGAAGAATCACGTCGCGCTCTTTGTAATGTTCAGGGGACTTTCATAAACCGCAGCGACTTCAATGTAATTCTTGCCTGTGAGTGGCAGTTTTGTTCAAATGGTTCAAATGGCTCTGAGCACTATCGGACTTAACGTCTGAGGTCATCAGTCACCTAGAACTTGGAACTACTTAAACCTAACTAACCTAAGGACATCACACACATCCATGCCCTAGGCAGGATTCGAACCTGCTACCATAGCGGTCGCGCGGTTCCAGACTGTAGCGCCTAGAACCGCTCGGCCACCCAGGCCGGCGCAGTTTTGTTCTTCACATTACGAATTTCGTTCAGTTACCTACTGTACTGCACTGCAATGCACTATACAATAGCAGTTCTTTCTAAGTGTGGCCCAAGTTTAATCGAGTTATATACTTAGTAGTGACATTGCATAGAAAGATTTTTTCTTCCTTAAGTTTTTTGCAGCAGAGTAGTACGTTACGAAAGACTTAACGCCTACCAGATGTTTCAAGGACGTTGATAGCTGTAATACATTGCAAACAGTACAGAGATTACTAGAAACCATGAAAAAAGAATGGATTGTTACAGAAGGAAACTGAAATCGTTAGTCACAGAAATACAAAGTAATATAGTATCAGCATGAAACAATCGTGCCGTATTTGGCACTTAAATGACAATCTACACGGTATACAGTTCCTTAATTAAGAAAACACTGAAAGGGTGGATATATTGAAACGAACGGGGAATTCTAATGTACTGATTATTGACTCACGTTTCCATAACAGGTGGAATAAAACTACCAAAGATTCTCGTTGTTCCTGCAGAGGAAGTCTGCAATGACTGCCTCCTCAGGACAGTAGTCGAAATTTTCATCAACTTAGTTAGGAGTCTAACAAGTAACTGAATGGAAACTATACAAAAGAAAAATCTGATACGGCTCAAAAATTTCATACAAGGTAACACGGATGCAAATGATTGGACTGTGGAAAGGAATTTATAGTAAAATGATTACTATTAAACCATATATGGAATTATAATTACTTTACCAGATTCTGAGCAGTACTCTACCGCCTTAATGTGAACGTTTCTCAGGTATAAACGACCGTTCTTTTCCAGTTAAGGTCGCCATGGCACTGGTATTTCTGTAGGATACTTCAGATTACTTTCCCAACGACATGAAGTCACATGTTTTAATCTAGTTACCGATATAGTCTAACAAAGATCCTAGGATACAAAATACAGTGTAGTGAACTTCGATAAACTACTTCTAAATAACAAAGAAAGGTTATTGTCATGTGACATACTTGTCCAACAATACGATAAAAAAAAGGTAAACTTCTGCACTTTCCACTCGTAGGAACTGATGTTGGCAAACCTCGAAAACTATTCTTTGTAGATCACGTTTTATAAGTTAACCACCACGATTTTCGACAACCAGCCGCATTTTTCACCCTCAGGATACGACACGCTAACACCATGTAAACACCACCTCTACGCTTGATAATTTCTTCAATCTCGCGAGAAAAAGAAATGCCATTTTCATCGAAAGCCACTCATGGTGATCAGATTTTGTAGTGTTACCAGACAGCAGGCATTTAGTCTGCTGTGGCTCAACCGTCGTTCCTAATAGTCTCAGATGTTTAGTACGGCATTAGGATTGGTTGATTTAGCATTCCAGCAGAAATGAGGCGTTGTGCCTGAGAGATCGTTAAACCGGGAAAGTAAGCATGCAGCTCAGCATAGTAACAATTACAATGTAGGAGGAAAGGGTAACACTGGGTCACCAAGAACGTTTACATAAATACCGAAGTTCGCTTACGATAATCCGAATGAGGAGACCAGAGTAATGGTGGAAGAAAACACGTCCAGAACTACACAGAACGTTCTCTGGACTGAACTACATCATTTACAAACTTCTGGTTAAAAACCTCGTTGGGGCATCTTTCGAAAACAGGCAAAATCATTGTCCACAGGACCACATTTAATGTATTCAGTTAGCTACAATCCACTTGTCACATCGAAGACGTGCAGATATATGCGTCGCAGTGAGCAAAGTATTTTGTGAGGCACCCCAATCCAGATGTCCATTGCATCCTTGTCGGGTTTGACTGATTGTTACTGACAAGGCGTGACCGCTCGTCTCCGGTCCCTATATTCTTCTGACGTGTTACGTGACTGCGAATCGTATGCCATATACACTCCTGGAAATTGAAGTAAGAACACCGTGAATTCATTGTCCCAGGAAGGGGAAACTTTATTGACACATTCCTGGGGTCAGATACATCACATGATCACACTGACAGAACCACAGGCACATAGACACAGGCAACAGAGCATCCACAATGTCGGCACTAGTACAGTGTATATCCACCTTTCGCAGCAATGCAGGCTCCTATTCTCCCGTGGAGACTATCGTAGAGATGCTGGATGTAGTCCTGTGGAACGGCTTGCCATGCCATTTCCACCTGGCGCCTCAGTTGGACCAGCGTTCGTGCTGCACGTGCAGACCGCGTGAGACGACGCTTCATCCAGTCCCAAACATGCTCAATGGGGGACAGATCCGGAGATCTTGCTGGCCAGGGTAGTTGACTTACACCTTCTAGAGCACGTTGGGTGGCACGGGATACATGCGGACGTGCATTGTCCTGTTGGAACAGCAAGTTCCCTTGCCGGTCTAGGAATGGTAGAACGATGGGTTCGATGACGGTTTGGATGTACCGTGCACTATTCAGTGTCCCCTCGACGATCACCAGTGGTGTACGGCCAGTGTAGAAGATCGCTCCCCACGCCATGGTGCCGGGTGTTGGCCCTGTGTGCCTCGGTCGTATGCAGTCCTGATTGTGGCGCTCACCTGCACGGCGCCAAACACGCATACGACCATCATTGGCACCAAGGCAGAAGCGACTCTCATCGCTGAAGACGACACGTCTCCATTCGTCCCTCCATTCACGCCTGTCGCGACACCACTGGAGGCGGGCTGCACGATGTTGGGGCGTGAGCGGAAGACGGCCTAACGGTGTGCGGGACCGTAGCCCAGCTTCATGGAGACGGTTGCGAATGGTCCTCGCCGATACCCCAGGAGCAACAGTGTCCCTAATTTGCTGGGAAGTGGCGGTGCGGTCCCCTACGGCACTGCGTAGGATCCTACGGTCTTGGCGTGCATCCGTGCGTCGCTGCGGTCCGGTCCCAGGTCGACGGGCACGTGCACCTTCCGCCGACCACTGGCGACAACATCGGTGTACTGTGGCGACCTCACGCCCCACGTGTTGAGCAATTCGGCGGTACGTCCACCCGGCCTCCCGCATGCCCACTATACGCCCTCGCTCTAAGTCCGTCAACTGCACATACGGTTCACGTCCACGCTGTCGCGGCATGCTACCAGTGTTAAAGACAGCGATGGAGCTCCGTATGCCACGGCAAACTGGCTGACACTGACGGCGGCGGTGCACAAATGCTGCGCAGCTAGCGCCATTCGACGGCCAACACCGCGGTTCCTGGTGTGTCCGCTGTGCCGTGCGTGTGATCATTGCTTGTACAGCCCTCTCGCAGTGTCCGGAGCAAGTATGGTGGGTCTGACACACCGGTGTCAATGTGTTCTTTTTTCCATTTCCAGGAGTGTATTGCAGACAAAATGTACTTTGTACAGCCCACTGTGATACACCAACAAATGGGGCAACGTCATTCACGGTGTGGTCATGGGGACGGCCAAAAAAAGTAACACCTCTCTGCCGTTCTACCACGTCTTCACGTCGGTCCCTCTTATTGCGCTGATTCCATACAAGAGAGCGGCCATACGTACCACTTCATTTTCACCCCTTACGTCAGCGGTGGAGGGTCACATGACCGCCTGATACCAGCTCCATACATTCCACAGGGCTGTAATACGACCAATCTGCCCCTTTAAAGGAGTGAGTAACATTTCGTGTAGTGAGCTATGAATTCCACTGTGTTCTGTTGATTCTGTGATGTTTTTCTTGCTATTTGTAATTATCGTCATACATGCCCAGAAGACACATCGGGGCAAGGTTCGCAATGGTTAAACTTTTTAATCGTTCCAGACTTCACGCTGTTCTTCAGCGGCTTTCATTGAGCTTCCAGATTCAGATAAATATCTTATAATGTGATTAATCTTGCTACAAAATGTGTGTTTCTTACTGAACGATTATTCTATGTTCAACGTCAACGTGCAATAACCACTCACAGACGACAGGTGGCAGTACTAGCAAAGGAAGGTATATAAAGCTTGTCGCCATAGGGTGGGGGGGAGGGGCGGGGGTAGCACGGAAACAGCGCATTAGTTGCCGTAATTCGGAAGCGGGGCGATTTATCTGATGTCCAAAGGGACATGATGATTGGATTTCGGGCCACGGTTGGTGTTTCACCTTGCCGATGTAATGCAAGACACTATCGCCTGCAGTCTGAACTATTAATGAAGATGAGCCACACAAGAGGAGGGAGGGATGATAATATGGCTTTTAAAATTATACCTGCAGGAATCACACTACAGCAGTTGACTGATACAAATTTTTCTCAGCAGTTGACTGATACAAAGTTTTTCTCACACTTGGAAACTGTTACAATCGCAATGTTCTTTCCTACGTCACACGGAAAGAAATGGCTATGTTTGTAAACTTTCCGCGGACAGCCGAGCCTAAACTATACCGTACATGCCGAAACAGCGCTACTCAAAACTGGCCCGAGACAAGTTTTGGTGTACCACCGGTCACGGATGACAGGGGTGATCGGCGGCTGCGGAGACGTGTACGGGCTAATAGACGTCCAACTGTCGAGCAGCTAACCACTAACATGAACTAAGTCACCTCCAATAGGGTCAACGACAGTTCAGAGAACTTCGTTGCATACGATACTCCGCAGCAGGTGCCTGGTTCACGCACCCATGATGACCGCTGTTTATTGGTGACGTAGGTTGAAACTAGCACGACATACCGCTGCTGGACTCCATTGACTGGTGATAGGTGGCCTTTTCAGATGACAGATGGCCGTTGGCATGCACGCCGTGAAACATCTGAAAGAAAACACCCTGCAACTATCATCGGAAAGACCCAGGCCGGAGGAGGGAATGTTATGGTCTGGAGAATATTTTAGTGACACTCCTTAGGTGATCTCATCTTTCTGAAAAGCCGCAATGGATCAACACATATATGCCTCTATCACTGAGAAAGATGCCCATTACATGCAGGTCGTTTTCTCCTCGGTGTGATGGCATCTATCATCAGAACAATACCACGTACCACACACTCGCAGCGTATGTGCGTTATTAGAGGAGCACCAAAATGAGTTTACGTACTCCCATGGCATCCAGTCCATCCGGCCGGAGTGGCCGAGCGGTTCTAGGCGCTACAGTCTGGAACCGCGCGACCGCTACGGTCGCAGGTTCGAATCCTGCCTCGGGCATGGATGCGTGTGATGTCCTTAGGTTAGTTAGGTTTAAGTAGTTCTAAGTTCTAGGGGACTGATGACCTCAGAAGTTAAGTCCCATAGTGTTCAGAGCCATTTGAACCATCCAGTCCACCCGGGCTTAAACCCAATCGATATTTTATGGGGGCACATCAAAAGGGCTATTTACGCCATGGCACTGGTGTCGGCATGACTCAAAACCCCTAGTAGTACCTCCGAGAACCTCGTTGAACCTCTTCTTGCACGTACACGCAGGGAAGATAATTACTGAGGCATTTAACTAGTGGTTACACTAATCCGAGTGGGTCCTGTGTACCTTGCAAGCCCACATACATTCGTCCCTCATGAAGTATTCTGTTCAGAGTATTGGAAAAAAGCGTTTTTGGTCGCAACAATTACGGCATATTTACGAGGGCAGTTCAATAAGTAATGCAACACATTTTTTTTCTCGGCCAATTTTGGTTGAAAAAACCGGAAATTTCTTGTGGAATATTTTCAAACATTCCCGCCTCGTCTCGTATAGTTTCATTGACTTCCGACAGGTGGCAGCGCTGTACAGAGCTGTTGAAATGGCGTCTGTAACGGATGTGCGTTGCAAACAACGGGTAGTGATCGAGTTTCTTTTGGCGGAAAACCAGGGCATCTCAGATAGTCATAGGCGCTTGTAGAATGTCTACGGTGATCTGGCAGTGGACAAAAGCACGGTGAGTCGTTGGGCAAAGCGTGTGTCATCATCGCCGCAAGGTCAAGCAAGACCGTCTGATCTCCCGCGTGCGGGCCGGCCGTGCACAGCTGTGACTCCTGCAATGGCGGAGCGTGCGAACACACTCGTTCGAGATGATCGACGGATCACCATCAAACAATTCAGTACTCAACTTGACATCTCTGTTGGTAGTGCTGTCACAATTGTTCACCAGTTGGGATATTCAAAGGTATAATCCCGCTGGGTCCCTCGTTGTCTAACTGAACACCATAATGAGCAAAGGAGAACCATCTGTGCGGAATTGCTTGCTCGTCATGTGGCTGAGGGTGACAATTTCTTGTCAAAGATTGTTACAGGCGATGAAACATGGGTTCATCACTTCGAACCTGAAACAAAACGGCAATCAATGGAGTGGCGCCACACCCACTCCCCTACCAAGAAAAAGTTTAAAGCCATACCCTCAGCCGGTAAAGTCATGGTTACAGTCTTCTGGGACGCTGAAGGGGTTATTCTGTTCGATGTCCTTCCCCATGGTCAAACGATCAACTCTGACGTGTATTGTGCTACTCTTCAGAAATTGTAGAAACGACTTCAGCGTCTTCGTAGGCACAAAAATCTGAACGAACTTCTCCTTCTTCATGACAACGCAAGACCTCACACAAGTCTTCGCACCCGAGAGGAGCTCACAAAACTTCAGTGGACTGTTCTTCCTCATGCACCCTACAGCCCCGATCTCGCACCGTCGGATTTCCATATGTTTGGCCCATTGAAGGACGCAATCCGTGGGAGGCACTACGCGGATGATGAAGAAGTTATTGATGCAGTACGACGTTGGCTCCGACATCGACCAGTGGAATGGTACCGTGCAGGCATACAGGCCCTCATTTCAAGGTGGCGTAAGGCCGTAGCATTGAATGGGGATTACGTTGAAAAATAGTGTTGTGTACTTTAAAGATTGGGGAATAACCTGGTGTATTTCAATGCTGAATAAAACAACCCCTGTTTCAGAAAAAAAATGTGTTGCATTACTTATTGAACTGCCCTCGTAAGATAATATTTGGTCGTAGTTCTGTTGCTTTCAGCGTATTAATGCAAATATTGGCTCTATCTGCTTGTAGCAGCCTTCATCCCCTTTCTGATGAAGTTTCTGGATGTATGTGAACTCTCGTAGTCTCGCAGGAGAATTTTCCATCGTAATATAGAATATAAGGTTTCTTCTAGGCGCAGATAAGTGCATTATAGCATCCGTGGTATGCATGTCATAGCCTTGTTCTGCATTGAAGCGGTTACCAGCGAAATTGCTATGATAATTCATGTTATGCTATAATATCGTTGTTTCTGTTGGTATACATTTTTTAAAGAAATCATTCTATATTCATCTTGGTACAACACAAGAAAATTTTTAAAACAGTTAATGGATTAAGGAATAAACACAAGCACTTATGGAAGTATTATCAAAGCATAGATGACGATACGGATGTGACTGAGATATTTATCACAGCTCTTTTAACTTTCACAGTAAATTTAAGTAAAGCTCATCTGCTTTGTTAGACAATAAAGTAAGCTTGATCTCAGTCGTGTTTCCGTTCCGTCCTATTTTGCATTTTAGGTCTCGTCTAGAAAAAACATTCCATTTTCCGCTGATGAAATACAAAACGGGAACAGCACAAGTATGAATACACACAGAATACTGTTAACATCACAGCCACAATAACCATCAACAGAGCTTCTGAAATACCGAAGAACAACAACTGCGATAATTAAATTGATCGTCGATCTCAGAAAAATCATCAACAGACGAAAAACGAAGTTTTTCACCTCTGTTTGCTGTATTCCAAGAATCTGATAACTTAGGTTTCAGTATCTTTCTGTTTTGCAGATGGAACAATTCAGTGTCTCTCAGTGTGCGTTCAGATGTTTGGATCAGATGCTTATTGAAAAGACATTACAGAATTATTTGTGGACCGTTTCTTTTCTCTATCCATATCGATGACACGTCGTCTGTTTTACCTTCTGTACTGACAACGTATGAATCTTTCACACCTTGAATAACGCTACTACCATACAAAGCCCTAACACCGAGATTTTTTCAATATAAGTACCGGCAAAACCCATGGACCTTAAAATGCACACTAAGAAGACACAGAGTCATGAAAAACTAATTAATGACTAAGTGGATAATTTTGCTGGGGAATCTGGTACAAAACGATAAGATGCAGCACAGATGTCAACAACTAGGTTGGTGGACATAGCCAGTTGGACACAAGCCAAGACCAACGTAGTTGTAACGAAAGTAGAAAATACACCGAGAAATTCCCTCAATCCGTCGATACTCACTCTTCGACACATTCTAACGCGTAGCATCTCTCTTGAGGACTTTTTGGTGTGCGAATTTCTTAATGAGACTGAAACAGAGAAACTCAGCAAGAAACCGTCGAGTGAAGGAGAGTGTGATCTCCAAGATACGTATACGATGACGATGGAAGTGGATTCTCAACAAGTTTTTTTCTCCTAAAGCCAAAGGTTTGTTCAACTGACGAGCATGACATTTATTTTCTTTTCGCCCCTCTAACTGTGAATTGCACTGTGTTCTGTTGATTCTGTGACGTTTTTCTTGCTATTTGTAATTATCTTCATACATGCCCACAAGACACATTGGAGCAAGGTTCGCAATGGTTAAACTTTTTAATCGTATTCGGGATTCGAATCTACATTCTTACGACCTGATTTTGGATTCCTATGGCTTGTATGACTTATTGGTGAAAAATGCCAAGATAGTTCTTTAAATTAGATCATGCCTCATTTCCCTTCCTGTCCTCATGAAAGGATTTAGCCCTGGAAGCGACGTTGAATCACCTCACGGTCTTCATAACAAACGTTATGACATACATAAGTGTCTGTTGCGGACGTTTTTCACCTTGCCAAAGTAATACAAGAAACTATCGCCTGCAGTCTAAACCATTAATGAAGATGGGCCACACAAGAAGAGGGAAGGATGATTATATGGCGTTTAAAATTATACCTTCAGAAAGCGCACTACAACAGTTGACTGCTACAAAGTTTTTCTTACACTTGGAACCTGTTACAATCAGAATGTTCTTTCCTACTTCACGCTGAAAGAAAAGAGCCTTCCGTAAATTACTTATCTCCGAAGCACAAGTAGTATGTGCTACTTAACACCACCAGTAGCCACGGTTACTAGCAACCGATCAAATAACTTAATGAAGAATAATTCACCAAGGAAACCTTTGTAATCTTTATAATTATGTTAAGTTTGGTTCGACAACGAAAACCATTGCAGAATTCTCAGGAAAGAACTGGACTTTTCCACATTCTAATAGACTGCCCCAAATTAGACATATTCGTGAATTCGACCGTTATACATAACTAACAACGAAATAAAATTCTACCAACGGTGAGGAAGTCCGTTGATAATCAGATTTTCCAAGACTCCGAAATTAGTATATTACTCATGAACATTTTTCGTAATGGTAGAAAACAATAGTTGCACATACACTGATGAACCAGAACGTTATGACCACCTGCTTAACAGCTTGTTTGTCTAACTTTGGAACGAAATAGAGCACTGATTCTACATATCAGAAATCCGACGGTTTGTTCGTAGGTTTTTGGAGGTATGTGGCTTTAGATGTCTACGCTCATGTCATATAAATAACTCGCCGCTGATTTGCGTACGTGGTGATGGCGCCAGATAGCGACCAAATGGGTTCCCTAGGTTTTACAAATTTGAATTTGGTCTCAGAGACATCAATATGAGTTCACTATAATTTTCCTCAAACCACTCTAACACGTTTCTGTCTCTGAGACACAGACAATTGCACTGATGAAAGATGACATTGCAGTTGGGGAAGACATCAAACACGAAGGGATGCAGGTGATTCGCAGCTGTCAGCGTGTTTTCGACTACTACTATAGGCCCACTGCAAGTTCAGGGGAACGTCTCCCATAGTATAATACTGCTCGCACCAACCAGCGTCCATGGCGCGCTGCACGTTTTGAGCCTCCGTTCACCTCGATGACGCCGTATGTGGAGACGACCATCGACCTGGAGTAGGAAAGATATGATTCACCCGAGAAGCCGACACACTTCCATTGATCGGCGGTCGAATCCCGATGGTTCCATTCCCACTGCAGTTGTGACTGGCGTTGTCGTTGGGTCAACACCTGAACACGTCGAGGTGGTCTGTTGTGGAGCTCCATTTTAAACAATACAAGATGAACGGCATGGTCCGAAACACTTGTGCGTGCACAAGCACTGCGCTATTTGGGATAGATACCACAGATGACCATCCATCCTACTTTGCAGAGGAGACAAGCCTCCTAATCCTACTTTCTGTGAAAGATCGTGGACGTCCAACTATTTAGCGCCTACCTCTTTCCGTAGATGCTTACTAGCATATGAACACGCGCCCAACTTCACCGTTTTCGAGACACTAGTTTAAATGCTCTGCTTAGTAATAATCTACCCTTTGTCAAAGTCTCCTATCTCAATGGATTGTCCAATTTGCAGACCGTGTCTTTGGCAGAGTGATCCCCCGTCCACGTCTGCTCAGTTTACATACCTTTGTTACCTCGTCACGTCCCCCCAACGCCAACAGACGCCATCCAACGTGGTGGTGGTCAGGGATCATAATGTTTTGGCTTATCGGTGTACAGTTACATCGGGCACCGAGTGATGATATGTACGACTAACCGCCGGCCGAAGTGGCCGTGCGGTTAAAGGCGCTGCAGTCTGGAACCGCAAGACCGCTACGGTCGCAGGTTCGAATCCTGCCTCGTGCATGGATGTTTGTGATGTCCTTAGGTTAGTTAGGTTTAACTAGTTCTAAGTTCTAGGGGACTAATGACCTCAGCAGTTGAGTCCCATAGTGCTCAGAGCCATTTGAACCATTTGTACGACTAACCGAGAGGAAGGTGGCCCTGTTGATTGGGTAGAGCCTCCCCGCCGTGACGACCAGCGGCTTGTGTGCTCGGCACATGACCATCCGGAGGGCACGCTTGAAGCGGGGGCTGCCATCGAACCAGGAGCAGCTATATGCCGCCTCCGACACAGCTTCTCCCTGCGGAAAAGTTAGCGAAACTGTTACATCATCCAGCATCCATACAGTATGACATGATAATGTAAGATGCGTCTTCTAATAGAACATTATTTTCATGTAAATTACTTTTGTATATTCGTATGCCCTACGAAGTTACATATGAGTACAGTTCACTTGTAGCGTTTTACTACGTTGAGTAAGCAATATATTTGGTTAAAGCTGTGGAATTTACCGGTTAATTAGCCATAGTTATTGTTACTGCAGAAAAAGTTTACATCGAATAAAATATAAAGATTATTACTTCTTTTGAATGATACGATACATACAGTGTGTAGCTGTGACAGGGAAATATCAAATTTTTTAAAGAGGCTTACAAGGTGATTATTTTGTATCCCAAGAAAACGAACCTTCTAGAGAATACGTTAATCACAAATATAGTTCTATGAGATATTAACTGATTAAATGATTTAATAATTTCTCATATTTTAGTTCATTAATATCTGAAACTACCGGCAGATTAAAAGTATATGCTGGACATATCTTTGCCTTTCATGTGCAAGAAATCTACCAACTGAGCTACCCAAGTAAAACGCATGATCCTACTCACAGCTTTGTTTCCGACAGTACCTCGTGTCCTACTTTCCAAGCTTCAGCCACGTTACCTGTGAAACTTACGGAACTAGCACTTCTGGAATAAAGGACATCACAGAGACACGACCTAATAACAGCCTGGGGGATATTTCCAGAACGAATTTTCTACTCTGTAGTGCAGCGCATTCTGGGCACTGATATTTGAGTTGTGGTGACATGAAACATATTATTACTTTATATTCAGTTGAGACTGGTGGCAACAATCTCGCCACAATCTTATTAAGATTGTGCTTCACTATTATATCACGATGTAGTGAAATTAAACATGTTTTCTTTATTTTCATTTGAGATTGATGATAACAATCTCGCCAAAATCCTGCTAACATTCTGTATCACTATTATATCAGCAGTTTCTTCTATACACAGGTGGCAACAGGTATAACTGCAGACATTTCTGTTGGTGACTGAGAACGGTGCACTGTACAACACTGTTCAGTTTTTAAGTCATTTTCAGACTAATAATTATAGCTTTATAACTATAGCTATTAGGAGTGGTATGTTTTTAGGTTGGTTAGTAGCCTGAAGTATATGTAGCAAGAACAATCCATTAACAATTATTTTCTCCTGGGTGGTGGGTCAGATATTGATGTGTGGATACATGGACACGAAACTCTTTTAGTCTATACTGTCAGCTGTATCGCACTTAGTAGTGCAGTTACGACCATGCATAAAATGGCAGGTAGGAAGTAATGTGATGTGACTGTAGGAAGACTGTTATACCCAGAGGAAAACCAAACCAACACAGTGGATGTGTATACATTTTAAAGTATCACATGTAAGAAATCTGCTCTTATATTCTTCCTGTTACCCCCACTGTTTTGCTGAACTATATATTCTATTTGTTTGGAAATTAAAGGAAATCGTTTAAATTATTTTAATATATTACACGTTTAACTGTATATCTACTAGGGGGAAATATGCTTGTAATCCCTAAGAGTAACGAGTTCTGTATGTTGTACGTTAAAGACATTGAAATGCATGACGTTTCTTAGAAAGACGGTTGTGGAAGGCTTCGATTATGATGTTTCACCCATATAAATTTAAATACTTTACATGACCACACTTCATAAGCTCAGTAAAACATACAAGTCATTTCCTTCATCGTTAATGCCCTTAAATATCAAATTGTTTGAGAAAATTTTGATTTACATGTAAATGTCTTCAACTGCTAACAAAGTAGAGAATTAACAGTCTTTGATTTTTAACAAGTAGTAGTGCCTACTGAGTACATGAGCAATCATTCTGTGAATAAGTAACTACATGAATACAACACTGACGAAGAAATAAACATCCTCTAAATTTATTTTAGAAACTGATGTCTGAGACTAAATAGTTACTAACTGTAACTATCACTTGTGCCACAATGCTTACAATGACATATGCAAGTCGCAGTCCATGGCAAAAAACAGGAACTAGTAATGAAATAGTGTTTGACTTAAGTTCAAGAAGTCGTTGAACTTTCTGAACGACAAAATTTTACCATGACTGTTATTTTTATTGTAAATTACACAACAACGAATTTGGCTTTAAGGTCATTGTCAAGTTTGTATCACAGCAACTATCAACTTGGTTTAAAATTAAAGCCTCATTTTTGCTCTGGGATACCACTTTTTACATCATAACTTATATACTCTTCTGTCGAAGTACCATAACAAAATATAAGATTTATATCTGAAAGAATGTGGAATTATAATAATTTCAGAAAAATGGCAACTTTAATTGTTGTAAGTATGTTATGAAACAGCATCCTCAAGAGAATAACTTATTTTTCGTAATGAACTGTATAACATGCGCTTTTGTTTAAAATATTATTATAATAATTTATATGTTCCCTTCAGTATTTTGTAGTTGATAACTTGTACATGGTTTTGTTAGTATTTCATATTACTGCATTTTGTACAGTCATTGTAGTTGATTTCTTAAAAATATACAGTCTACTACTACTTTAAGTAACTTGTGTAAAGAGTTACAAAGCTTTATGACACTATTGCCGGGATAATTGGATGGTTAGGTTCACGTATCTAATTGTAATGACACTGTGTCTGTGATCTTGTAGATCCGTTCACCACTAGAAAATTACTTTCAAAATATATGGGCCATTTGTCAATAATCAGCTCTACTGATGTCTGTGGAGATATTTTAATGATGCACATCACTAAGTTGATTTGAAGTCTACTGCAACTACACATTTGCTTAATATGGGTTTATATTGCTCTGTTTGAGCTCTGTCTAAGAAAAAGTTATCATTTACAATTCAAATACCTAGTAGTCAATGTGTAGAAAAGATCACCCCTGTAATAGAACAATGAAGCAAAAATTATTATACATAATACCTGTTGACAGAATAATCTAGGAAATTTATATTGAAATCAAGATATACCAGTAATATTTTTTTCCTGTCACTAGCATGGAAATGATTCATATTGTGTAATTAATATACAAAAAGTTCTTTGATGGGCATCTGAATACCAAAACCCATTTACATCGTGGGTTTCTAAGCAACAACTCACGAAAATTTACATATTAATTGTAATACATACAAAATAAATTTCTTTTTACTGATTTCAATCTTTATTTTGAAATTATACATGCATGCTCAAACTCTTTCATTTCTGGGCTCCCACTTATGTTTCCTTTACACAGATTATTTCAAGTGTTATTAGTTTTCTTGTCTATAGAAGCACCTCACAATATGTGCCATGGATGAACTACTTTCATGGAATGAAAAGCTACAAAACTTTGTATCCTCAGTCCATGATGCAATTCTGAGGCAATCTGACAGAAACTGTCATTCATTTTGGTATGTTGTGACTGTTCTCCGTTACCAAGGGATCTTCCAGTAAAGCTGATTTACAAAGAGCAAAGCACAATAATTAGAACCAAAGGAAGTATTCTAAATGAAAGAGTTAGTTTATACTGAAGTTACGAGTCTGGAATAGGGCATTATTTGAATATTACTGTTAGAAACCAGTAAAGGGAACTGTAGTTCCGCTGCACAGAAATAAGACCATAGAAAAGCTATTTCGGTGTTTGCTCTACTTTTCTCGATGGAAATAGACCAGAAGGATTTTTTATGGTAACAATTCCAGTGCTTTACGAGTAAAAAGCGAGAAGAAAAGAAGGACGAGAAATTAAACGAGGTAAACGTCAATTTGATAAAATCAAATATAGTGAAGAAAAGTAAGAACAGTATTAAAACGATTGCAACTAAAACGAAAAAAAAGTTTACTTTTTATACTCCTGTTATCAGATATTTATACTAAAATAAACGCAAATTACAATGGTAAAGTCTTACTTATTTCTTTCATGATGTTGTTGTTATGGTCTTCAGTCCTGAGACTGGTTTGATGCAGCTCTCCATGCTACTCTATCCTGTGCAGGCTTTTTCATCTCCCAGTACCTACTGCAACCTACATCCTTCTGAATCTGCTTAGTGTATTCATCTCTTGGTCTCCCTCTACAATTTTTACCCTCCACGCTGCCCTCCAATACTAAATTGGTGATCCCTTGATGCCTCAGAAGATGTCCTACCAACCGATCCCTTCTTCTGGTCAAGTTGTGCCACAAACTTCTCTTCTCCCCAATCCTATTCAATACTTCCTCATTAGTTATGTGATCTACCCATGTAATCTTCAGCATTCTTCTGTAGCACCACATTTCGAAAGCTTCTATTCTCTTCTTGTCCAAATTATTTATCGTTCATGTTTCACTTCCATACGTGGCTACACTCCATACAAATACTTTCAGAAATGACTTCCTGACACTTAAATCTATACTCGATGTTAATAAATTTCTCTTCTTCAGAAACGCTTCCCTTGCCATTGCCAGTCTACATTTTATATCCTCTCTACTTCGACCATCATCAGTTATTTTGCTCCCCAAATAGCAAAACTCCTTTACTACTTTAAGTGTCTCATTTCCTAATTTAACTCCCTCAGCATCACCCAACTTAATTAGACTACATTCCATTATCCTTGTTTTGCTTTTGTTGATGTACATCTTATATCCTCCTTTCAAGACACTGTCCATTCCATTCAACTGCTCTTCCAAGTCCTTTGCTTTCTCTGACAGAATTACAATGTCATCGCCGAACCTTAAAGTTTTTATTTCTTCTCCATGAATTTTAATACCTACTCCGAATTTTTCTTTTGTGTCCTTTACTGCTTGCTCAATATACAGATTGAACAACATCGGGGAGAGGCTACAACCCTGTCTTACTCCCTTCCCAACCACCGCTTCCCTTTCATGGCCCTCGACTCTTATAACTACCATCTGGTTTCTGTACAAATTGTAAATAGCCTTTCGCTCCCTGTATTTTACCCCGGCCATCTTTAGAATTTGAAAGAGAGTATTCCAGTCAACATTGTCAAAAGCTTTCTCTAAGCCTACAAATGCTAGAAACGTGGGTTTGCCTTTCCTTAATCTTTCTTCTAAGGTAAGTCGTAAGGTCAGTATTGCCTCACGTGTTCCAGTGTTTCAACGGAATCGAAACTGATCTTCCCCGAGGTTGGCTTCTACTAGTTTTTCCATTCGTCTGTAAAGAATCCGAGTAAGTATTTTGCAGCTGTGGCTTATTAAACTGATAGTTCGGTAATTTTCACATCAGTCAACACCTGCTTTCTTTGGGATTGGAATTATTATATTCTTCTTGAAGTCTGAGGGAATTTCGTCTGTTTCATACATCTTGCTCACCAGATGGTAGAGTTTTGTCAGGACTGGCTCTCCCAAGGCCGTCAGTAGTACCAATGGAATCTTGTCTACTGCGGGGGCCTTGTTTCGACTCAGGTCTTTCAGTGCTCTGTCAAACTCTTCACGCAGTATCATATCTCCCATTTCATCTTCATCTACATCCTCTTCCATTTCCATAATATTGTCCTCAAGTACATCGCCCTTGTATAGACCCTCTATATACTCCTTCCACCTTTCTGCTTTCCCTTCTTTGCTTAGAACTGGGTTTCCATCTGAGCTCTTGATATTCATACAAGTCGTTCTCTTATCTCCAAAGGTCTCTTTAATTTTCCTGTAGGCAGTATCTATCTTACCCCTAGTGAGATAGGCCTCTACATCCTTACATTTGTCCTCTAGCCATCCCTGCTTAGCCATTTTGCCATTCCTGTCGATCTCATTTTTGAGCGTTTGTATTCCTTTTTGCCTGCTTCATTTACTGCATTTTTATATTTTCTCCTTTCATCAATTAAATTCAATATTTCTTCTGTTACCCAAGGATTTCTACTAGCCCTCGTCTTTTTACCTACGTGATCCTCTGCTGCCTTCGCTACTTCATCCCTCAAAGCTGCCCATTCTTCTTCTACTGTATTTCTTTCCCCCAATCCTGTCAATTGTTCCCTTATGCTCTTCCTGAAACTCTGTACAACCTCTCGTTCTTTCAGTTTATCCAGGTCCCATCTCCTTAAATTCCCACCTTTTTGCAGTTTCTTCAGTTTTAATCTACAGGTCATAACCAATAGATTGTGGTCAGAGTCCACATCTGCCCCTGGAAATGTCTTACAATTTAAAACCTAGTTCCTAAATCTCTGTCTTACCATTATATAATCTATCTGATACCTTTTAGTATCTCCAGGGTTCTTCCATGTATACAACCTTCTTTTATGAATCTTAAACCAAGTGTTAGCTATGATTATGTTGTGCTCTGTGCAAAATTCTACCAGGCGGCTTCCTGTTGCATTTCTTAGCCCCAACCCATATTCACCTACTATGTTTCCTTCTCTCCCTTTTCCTACACTCGAATTCCAGTCACCAATGACTATTAAATTTTCTTCTCCCTTTACTATCTGAATAATTTCTTATATTTCATCATACATTTCCTCAATTTTTTCGTCATATGCAGAGCTGGTTGGCTTATAAACTTGTACTACTGTAGTAGGTGTGGGCTTCGTATCTATCTTGACCACAATAATGAGTTCGCTATGCTGTTTGTAGTAGCTTACCCGCATTCCTATTTTCCTATTCATTATTAAAGCTACTCCTGCATTACTCCTATTTGATTTTGTGTTTATAACCCTGTAGTCACCTGACCAGAAGTCTTGTTCCTCCTGCCACCGAACTTCACTAATTCCCACTATATCTAACTTCAACCTATCCATTTCCATTTTCAAATTTTCTAACCTACCTGCCCGATTAAGGGATCTGACATGCCACGCTCCGATCCGTAGAACGCCAGTTTTCTTTCTACTGATAATGACATCCTCTTGAGTAGTCCCCGCCCGGAGATCCGAATGGGGGACTATTTTACCTCCGGAATATTTTACCCAAGAGGACGCCATCATCATTTAATCATACAGTAAAGCTGCATGCCCTCGGGAAAAATTACGGCTGTAGTTTCCCCTTGCTTTCAGCCGTTCGCAGTACCAGCACAGCAAGGCCGTTTTGGTTATTGTTACAAGGCCAGATAAGTCAATCATCCAGACTGTTGCCCTTGCAACTACTGAAAAAGCTGCTACCCCTCTTCAGGAACCACACGTTTGTCTGGCCTCTCAACAGATACCCCTCCGTTGTGGTTGCACCTACAGTACGGCTATCTGTATCGCTGAGGCACACAAGCCTCCCCACCAACGGCAAGGTCCATGGTTCATGGGGCGGGTCATGATCTAGGCATGATTTTATGTCATTTTTTCTGCAATAAATTTACGGTGTCTTGACAGATCCGAAAACGCATTTACAAGCTAATATCAGGAACTAGATTTTCGTCTGATGGAGCTTTGTGCGTGTGCCATGTGCCATGTGCCTGTGCAAAAACGTTGAAGTAGCAATTCTGTTGAATGCATCTTATTGACTTATATCTTTCATGATATAGGCATGGTTTAATGTCATTTTTTCTGCAATAAATTTACGGTGTCTTGACAAATCCGAAAACGCATTTACAAGCCAATATCTGGAACTAGATTTTCGTCTGATGGAGCTTTGTGCGTGTGCCATGTGCCTGTGCAAAAACGTTGAAGTAGCAATTCTGTTGAATGCATCTTATTGACTTATATCTTTCATGATATAGGCATGGTTTAATGTCATTTTTTCTGCAATAAATTTACGGTGTCTTGACAAATCCGAAAACGCATTTACAAGCCAATATCTGGAACTAGATTTTCGTCTGATGGAGCTTTGCGCGTGTGCCATGTGCCATGTGCCTGTGCAAAAACGTTGAAGTAGCAATTCTGTTGAATGCATCTTATTGACATCAGCGCCATTGAAATAGTATTGGAAGATGAACCGTAATTTTCGTCTTCGAACATTATCGTTAATTATTTATTATGTGTATCAATGACATATGTAATTCTGTTTGTGGTGTACACAAAAAGTATGATAAATTCTGTTCTGTACATTAATAAACTCTAAAATCGACTGTGCTAAATATATCAGCCTGAAACCATGACTAAAAGGAAAATCATTCGTTATTAGTGCATTAGCTGCAAAAATATGCACTCATCTGCAGTAAAATAAGTACGAAATTAGAATTGGGGGTCTACTACCCACTTGTCGATAATTGTGAACACGTAGTTGTTCTGATATTTACACAAATACGATTTTCGATTGGTGCACAATTTTGTTATTATTTGTGGGTATACAAAATAAGGGAAATACTGCTACCTGCTTATCTTCCCCTTACCTGCTACTTTGAATCTGAACAAATTTTGAGGTACAGCTACTACTTGGAACACTCTAAGTACCCAGGTTCATGTACCTGAAGCCACTGAGGTAGTTTCTGTACAGATTTGCGATTGTATGTAATAGGGAGATGTGGCTGTGTTCATGAGACATGAGAGCGTGTTGTTACCTGTTCGCGGATGTTGTGAGCTCCCCAGCAGTACACGAACACCTCAATGCCAGGAGTCGGCAGGTAGGAGGCGCTCTTCATCACTGAATTCCCGTCAGGACTCTGCCGAAAATCCGTGTACAACAGTAACGCTATAGATACTTGAATGAATATCTTAACTCCTGTTCAGGACAGAAAACAGACAACATGATTACCATGCTTTCCCTATTGGCCTGGTAAATATAATCGTGTAACTATGTATAACCATTGCTCAAAATGGCAGCCACTGCGAATTAATGGAAGAAATTTCATATCCCCAACTACATAAAATTTGTGTGTACTTCTGCATCTGTTCGCTCTAACGAAGCGGTCCACTGAGTCGCATAGGTATAATAATGAAAAAGAAATAGGATTGCATAGTCAATAAATGATCACAGTCAAAACACATGCGAAAGTGCAAGACACCGCTATAACACAAAAATAACTGCTTCCTAGCGCTGCGTATGATGAAAAGATCGAAAAGAATTCGATTGTAGAAAAAGGAAAAGAAGGAAAAGTAGTAAAACGACATAGACGTGAGAAAAGGAATAAAAGTGGAAATCATCTGGCAAAATTTTGCGCAGATAACAATTTGATCATTACTAACATTCGATGTAAGACTCTTGGAACACTGTTACAAAAGTGGAAGGGACCTCGGGACACAGGGAAGTTTCAGATAGATAGTTGAATGGTGAGATAGAAATTTTGAACCAGATTTAAACTGTCAGACATTTTTGCGAGCTGATGTGGATTCAAAGCATAATTAGGTGGGTATGAACTGAAGATTAAAACGGAATAAATTTCAAAACGACTGCAGATTAAGGAGACGGTACCTGGATAAATTTAAAAAGTCAGTTGTTGTAAGTTTTAGAGGAAGCGTTGGGAACGTTTAACTGCGATGAGGAAATGAATGAAATAGAGCAGCAGAGAAAAAATTGGCGAAAATAAAACGCAGAGTAGAAATCATTGAATAATACACGAGACATTAAATTTGATTGACAAAAGTATGTAAAATGTAGTAACTCATGCATACAAGATGGAATGCAAGTATTTAAAAAAGTGAAGTTGACAGAAGATCCAACATAGCAAAGCATAAATAATAAAAGGTGAAATACAAAGTTGCACATCCTGTATACGTAAATTAAAGAAACAGGAACAATTGTACCAATATCAAGAGCTGATATGAAATGCCAGTGCTGCATGAGGAAGAGTAGGCTGAAAGCTGGGAGGAATACATGGAAGCTCTACATAAAATAAACAAACTGGGAAGCTTTATGGAGAGTGAAAAGAAAGCGGATGAAAATAAGATACATCCTGTACTTTTACATCGTTAAGAACGTAAGTCAAAATAATATACGTGGTGTACATGATATTGATTCAAAATTATTGCGATGCTTGGGAGAACCTGCAATGACAAACCTGTGCAGCCTAGTATCCAATACATGTGACAAAAGAGTATAACAATCACATTACCAAACAAGGGAGAATGCCGAACCACAAGTTCAATAAATCTTTATTTCAAAATACAGCACCAGTTATCTATAGAAGAAAGGAAAGACATAACAGCCAACATCTAACGCCTCCATTCTGGTAACGGTGAAATGGAGGAACACTAACCCTGTAACTCAGATCATAAAATAGATTTTTAAAAAAAGGTAGTTCCACATTCATACTGTTTCTACGTTCAGGAAATCTGTTGGTAATGTAGTCTAGAACACACTCTATGAAGTTATAAAGTTATCAACGACAGCGACAGCGACACGCCACAGGCAGCGAAGAGATGTATTTCACTTGTACAAACGAGACTGCAGTTATAACAGTCAAGGCGTGTGGAAAGGAGTTGACTGTTAGCATGACACTGAGATAGTGATTTCCCTGTGTTATTCAGTCTGAACATAGAACCAGTAGTAGGCGAAACTGATGAGGTATTTGGAAAAAATACTACAGGTAAGAGATAAGAAATACAAATTTTTAAGAGAGCTGATGAGCCAGAAGAAATGGCATAAGAGCCGTATGATAATTTTAAGATAAATAAAAGAATTTATAAGATGAACATCAACAGTGTAAAGCATGGGAAATGAAACGTAGTCCAATTAAATTAGGGGATGTACACAGATTATGTTTGGAAGTGAGACACTGATAGCAGTTAACAAGTGCTGCTATTTGGATAGCAAGTTAAATGACGATAGCTGTTGTAGAGAGAACATAAAATGCAGACTGTCAATACCAAGAAAATTATTTCTTAAAAAGAGGAATTTGTTAAAATCTAATTTAGATTTTTTTGTTAAGAAGTCTTTCCTGTCTGAAGGTGTTTTCAGTGTAGCCTGGAACGGTAAGGTAATACGTAGAAAGAAGATTTTGAAATGCTATGGAACAGAAGAATGCTTAAGATTATATGGTTAGTGAAGATATCATGAAGTGAGTTATGAGAAAAGAGATTTTTCTTACAGTTGACTAAACAGAGGAATAGTTTGACAATACAATTACTGAGGTGCCAAAAAGTAGGTAATTTAACAACGTAAGGGAGAGTAGGGGGTAAAATGTAGAGAGGAAGACCAATGCTTGCGTCAGTAATCAGGTTAAGTAGATGTAATTTGTTATATTTATGCAGAGATGGAGAGATCTGCTGCGGAGAGTTCCGTCAAACTAGTATTCGGATTGAAGTCAGCAATAGCAATAAGCTGATTAGACATTGTTTTGTGCAATGCAGTTCAGTTACTCATTGGCAATATTTTCATCAGACGTCTTCTATACAGATTCAGAACCGACGGTGAAGACCTCATAAACAATAATTCCTTAAGTAACGAAATATGTTTTGCTAATAATAAAGGCAGAACATAAAAATTAACTGTTTTTCTCGTATTTTGGAAATCGAGCATTTCACATTTTGGAGAGAGCAGACACGTGTCACGAGTGAATAGGGATTCAGAACATTCAGGTGATTTTACGAAACACTTGAATACAGAATAGTAGTGTCCCTGAATATTTATTTTAAATTTTCTTCTTATAATTTTATATTTCTTTGTGAACCGGTTTCCGGTTTTCTAAGTCGTTATCAGACAACTTAAGACTGAATATACAGGCTACACTACATCAGAAAGAGCTTCTGTCTGCATAAAGGTCGTTATTTCCATTTTACAAATGAAAAACGTATATTTCAATGCTTCAGTTTCATACTGGTACAAAACAACAGATATTCTGCAGTAATACACTGCATGTTTTAAACTATAAAGATATAAGTATGAATCCCTGCATCCACCTACTGACTGATTTAAAAATGTAATCAGAAAGTTATACGTGTATTGGTTAAGGTCTCTCAACTGTACAGAAGCCGATAAACTGTCATATACTATATTCATAAGCATATTAAAATAGACAGAAACAATGTACGAACAAATAAACCTCATATTACATTCAAAGATTAAAACTATAAGAATATAACGCTCAAACAGTAGACCAAATGAGTTCTGGCACAGATTACTACGTCATTTGTACCAAATTACTGATAAAAGTGATGAACAGACAAAAAACCGAAGAGCAGAAGGCAGAAAGGAATCAGTGCATTTTGGCGAATGTGGAACATTTATAGTATAATCGTACGATCAAGGGAAGAATCGTTAGCTGACTGCTAACTAAGAAAAGCAGAATAGTGGAACCGCATTTGATCATTGAGGTCTAAATCAAGATTCTGTGATAAGTATTAATAGCTAGAATGTTAGTTTTCTATCTTTATTGGCCCTGTAGAGAGCACCACCGTCAATATCGTAAAAATGACATTCATTCAAAGCATGCTCAGCAACTGTTAAATATTTCCTTTCCAGTCTTCAGTTCTAACTCCTTTCACATTCAGTCAGCCTAGAAGTTATACACCTACTTGATTTACGTGCATATATTTTCCCTCACAAGTTTCAGGAAATTCTATTAAAATCCTCTCTCAGGCTAGAGATTTATCTTTACTGTTGAACAGGATGTGAGCAACAATATTCCTAGCTTTGAAAGCTGGTGTATCTTTCCTGAATCCTAAATTGCTGGCAAGAATCTGTAAAGTGATATCTGCATCAAAGATACTTTCCAGCAAACTAATATGTATTGTTGGGCTACATCAGCCAGGAGTCGAAGACTAAGTGGCATTTCCAGACTGTTTGTTACAGTGTGGCGTTAACGAATCGGTGTTCTAATGTTTCCTTTTGCATCAGTGTAACATGACCAGCAGAAACCTATATTATTATGTGAAAAATCTTAACACTGTAAACTGGAATGATCTGTTTTCACAATGGGTTAATGAAACTGGATGCTGTTATTCACATACAGAGCGTGCCCACAGATGCAGAGAGACGAAAAACACAACAATGCAAAATACTATGTAGAAAACTCGTTGGCATTCAAAACAGCTTTCGCTCATCTTCGAATGGATAAATACGAGTCCCGTGTGGTTTTCAAGGGAATCTCGTACCTTTCTTCCTGCAAACTAGTGGCAAGTTCAGATAACGATGACTGAGGTGGAAAGCGGCCACAAAGACTCAGTCATATTGAGGTCAGGTGGCTGTGGTTTCCAGGGGATATGGAAAAATTCATCCTCGTGCTCGCTTAACCAGTCTTGGACGATGCGAGCTATGTGAATGTGAGCAAGAGCCCCTGTCGTGTTCGAAAGCAACACCACCACTGAGGAACACACGTTGTACCACGGTATGGACCTAATAAGCCAAGCTAGTCACACAATCCTTAACAGTAATGCGACCATGCACAGGACCCGTGGAACAGAACAAAGTGACTGTCCAAATCATAAGCGAACACCGTCATGTTTCACTCTCGGAACGCAAACTCAGCTATAAATGCGAACCGGTATGAAACAAGATTTAACCGACCTAATGTCATTTCTCCATTGTGTCACAGTCCATCTTTGAGGCTTCGGTACCACGCTTTCCTGTTACAGGTGTCTGCGTCATTGAAGAGTGATTTTGGCATTCCAGCTCGCCTTGGAATTCCCTGATTAAGGAGCTCTTTCATGTTGTTTCGTGTTGGCAGTGCTTGCGAGTGCGCATTCTGTTCTGCAGTGGCTGTCATTGTCCTATTTTTCATCACAGTCCTCTACAATGACCATCCGTCACGATCACTCAACATATAATTTCGTTTGCGTTGTGACTTAGTGGGTAATGTACTTCCTCATTCCAAATATGCGTCATAAATCTTCGACGCGGTGCCTCTTGAAACACCCAACACTTTGGTTCCTCTGGTTACGGAAGCTTATACATATGAGCATCAACAATTTGCCCAAATTCGAGTTCATCTAGTTCCGAAACAGTGCACTGATTAGTTCACCGACCGCTGTTCTGATCACGACTGACACTTGCAACGTATTGAGGACATTGCACAGGTGCCGTTCGTGGTGAGGTGCAACAGCAAAAATCTGCAGACTTGATTAAGACCTACATTTGAATTCAAGCACGCATTTCTCGCAATATTTCCACATTTTATCTAAATCCTGTAAGCTGGGGGTGTATTTTCATTATTCTTTGGCACTTTTCTTTGCACCCATGAGCCAGGAGACTTGTGGCATGGACAGACAGGAGCCAGTGATTGACTGCCTACCTACTTGCAGGAAAAACTGTTTGGCTTTCCAGGAAGAGCGAAGCAATGGCACGGAATTATCTGCGTAAGCAGCACTCAAGAAAGACATATTTGTGGCGAGTATTTATTTTTCATTATTATATCTGGTGTAATTCTCTTCTATCCGCGAGTTTCAAATATTTTCGACCACAGCGATATTACACTTTTCCGGTGCCAGTAACATAACGTAGAAGGCCTACTGCAAAACTGGTACTGAATTCTGTTGACGGTTATTTGTTGTCGAAAATCGGTAATGCGACGGTGTTCGTAAAAATACAGCAAATTACAGTTTACTATATTATGTTCAACAAACCTTTACCTATATTTTCTGGGAAAAGGGAATGTGAAAATTCGTTCAACCCTCAGAAACACTGTAACTTTCTTACTTGTGAATATTTTGCTTTAATGACACAGTTTATCTATTGCAGACTTGTGAATTGCCAAAACACAAGAATGAGTTACGCTGATAAGGTTGCAATGGCTTTCTCTGTGTGACTGATAATATGTCTTGGGGTTTCTAATTGAGTTTAATATTTTATTTTGGCACACTTGAAACTACAGCTCGAAGCAACCAAAAAATATATGGCAAAATTAAAAAGTCCGTCTATACCAAAAATACGTATCGGAACCCCGACTGGTGTGACCGAGCGGTTCTAGGCACTTAAGTCTGGAACCGCGTGGCCGCTACAGTCGTGGATTCGAATCCCGCCTCGGTCATGGATGTATGTGATGTCCTTAGGTTGGTTAGGTTTCAGTAGTTCTAAGTTGTAGGGGACTGATGACCTCAGATGTTAAGTCCCATAGTGCTCAGAGCCATTTGAACCATTTTTATGCATCGGAACCATACGCAATATGGTTCTCGGTCTAAAATTTAGTTGGTAGCTTCAGTGCATTGAACGTGAGAGAAAAATAGGAATCTGGAGAACACGGAAGTTCCCTTGTCACAGTACTTGCACTTACATACGTCTGTTGGTACAGAGTGAGACACGCAGCCATGACACTCAGCATGAACTGCGTCAGAACAATTGGGTTCATCACGCTATCCAGGAAAGTTATCAGCCTGTAACACAAGAATTTTAACAAAAAATGAATACAATTTAATAGCTGTCCGGTTACTGAAGACCTTCGAATCGCACGATACCTCATAATTTCCTGATGTGTGTCAATGCAAAGGCACAGTTCGTCGTACATATCGTCTCGGTCCTCCGTTGTCGCCTTCCTCAAAACCCTCGTAGCAGTTATTCTTAATTTCCCCCCACCGGAATATAAATGCAGCTGGGCGAGGCGTGCGTTCAAGATCATAAGTTGCTCCGTGATGATGATCATCACGACCGTGAAGAAAAAGTCCACGGCGAAACTGACTTGGATGTACAGTAGCGAAGAGGCGCTCTGAACTGCGTACGACAGCTCGTAGTACAGTGGAAGCGGTGCCGGCTCCAAGGGGAAGTGGTTGAACGGCAGCCAGCGCTCCCCGGGGTGCACGACCACCGGCGACAGCGCCCAGATGAGGCACAATGCCGTCAGGTACGTGAAGGCAGCCACCGTCATGCGAAGCGCCATCTTGCGACACCGTCTCGTCACGGCCAGCATTTCGGGGTCACTCTCGCAATAGCCGCGTTGACTCGACACTATGGCATCGACGCGGCGCACAAGCAGGCAGTACCTGCCTTGGAAGAGGAAAAAGTGGCAAGTTTTTGCGACCCCGGCCGCTATGGTGAAGGCATTCATCAGCGAGTACGTTACTTCCTCCATGTCTCCCAGGTTCGCCCAGACACCGAGAGTGTTCTCGATGGCATTACCCACCGCCAGTAGGGACAGTATGCTCTTGGTGACGTAATGGAGCCGGGAGTTTGATAACGGCCACACACCAAACGCCCACAGCAGACGGATATTTAGCCACAGCAGTGACTTTTTCGTGTAGTCCCACGTCAAAGCACTGGTATCTCGGGCAGAGACACGTCCTTCACCATCCTTCATCTTTTTGGTACACGAGACCTGGGATAGAGAAAAAGAGCACTTCAGACTTCGTCCTCGGCGCTAATATAGACGTTAACTCAGCCACAGAAGAGGTGGTATGCGGTATCGCTGTACCTTGATTAATGTATGACAGCCAGCGCTGTTCCCGATCTTCCACTGTTGTTTGTCGCCCTGGCACATTCGCTTTTATATCTGTTGTTGGAGAACTGCGCCTTGCATAACGTTTGGAGCGTTGGCTTCTAATCACGGCCGGTAAAGTGAATCACTGAGGAAGGTTTTTAATTGTCGTTAACGGGAAGTCGTAGCTTACATCAGCGTTGCAAATATGTAGCAAGCTGGTAGCTTGTTGGATTCAAAGGGTTTCTTAACTTAGTTGTGTAAAAGGGCTCTTTCAAACTAGATAATGACGAAATGGTAAGCTATGTTTTTCTATACGAATTATGGAGACAAATCATACTGCGAGCGAAACAGAATATTTAAAACAGAGTTAGCGTTGTGAAGATTTGTTCAAGCTTTGCGTGATGGATTCTTTGCTCTGCATAAACAGGTACGTAATTGGGTGGAAACGGGAGCGCCGTACGCCTACGAGTTTTTGCCACATCAATTATTTACAGGTAATGTTACTGTTAACTTCACGAGGTTCGTATGTGCGAAAATTAAAACGCATCTTTCAATATTTCCAAGATTATTATTTTTTAATACACTGTTTGCAGTAACTACACCTCACTTTTGAAAGAAATGATTCCGTCTTTCTTTACTGACAAATACTGTAAAATTATGTAAAAAAGATTCCTCATACAGAAGGTACTGAATTTTGATTCTATTTTTATGTATTCCCTTACTTAAATATCTCGTTATTCCGTGTCTTATGTTGAGTGAAAGTGCTTTTCAGAATCGTAATTAATTTTCTCACTTTGTTCCACAGGTTTCCAACTGAAATATATTATTTTGTAATTTACCTGCAAACGAAACTTTTCGGTCAAGGAGCCGGTACCTACAAGAACATTACCATACAATTTCTTATGTGTATGTCCTGCAGGCTCTGACAGACTTTTATTAACTGTTAAAACAAAAGTATAACGACGTAGCCACAACACAAGTTCTTAACGCAGTAAACAAAGCTTCAGTTTGCTCTCCTTTTCTGTGGTTTCATATGATTGTGACATGAAGAATTCCTATTAAAAATATTTCGAAGTCATTTCTTCTGTTTGGAACTTCAGATAGATAAAACTATTTCGTACATAAAAGTTCCGCTTAGAAATCAACAGCGGCATCCGTGTTGTTCATATTTCCCACTGGCGTACTTTCAAATGAAACATAAATCATTTCTAATTCAGTGGGACCACATATCGGAACCTTTTTAGTCAAGGAGATGCACTAATTCTTGCAACATCCATACAAAAAAATTGTTCGTTGTTCATCTAAAATTACTATTGCAATTTAATAAATCTCAAATGATTTCTTTGAAATTACTCATCCGTAGTTCTACCAGATATTGTGAATTGCTAAAGATGTTCTGACTAAGATTGGGAGTCATCAGTATTGGGCAAAATTCTGACAGTGCCTACATTGTCAATACTATTTACACCTCCATCATCTTCCTTGTCTCTATTTCATCGCACTTTTTCGACGTGTCAACACTTCTCACATATCTGTCTGGTCAATTTCATCTTCAGTGGGTCCTTTATCATCACACATAATTAGATAAGTAGTTTTACAAACAGTAAGTTGAATTTATATACGTTTACTACTGTTCTTCTTTTGAAACCCAACTTCGAAATTACGTTAAAAATTCATTGTTCTACACCCGCGGTAGATATATGCTATTGGGGGCTCTATCCAGCTTTCGTGCGTCAGAGAGACAAAATTATTATTACCTGTTTCCTACGAAACTTAATTTTCCCTCACCATTGTGAATCTATAGCGCCTGTCAGGATGGCAAGTATAATTATTCACCCCATTATTACGTGGAGTCATGTGAATGTTCGACAAAAAGTTATACATGGAATAAAGGCTTTAGTGCAGAACGAGCGAACACTCTACTACAGAGCCACAGTGCTCATCGAGAAATATATATCCTATTCTTGCATATTAACCGTCGTCACCATGATGACAACATGCCGTGAGGGTTAGGACCGCTTAAAACCACAACGCGTAAAATATTTCCAAAAAGTCTTCACAAGACTGCGAGTCCGTCTCTCCTGCAATGAATCTATAGACGTTACGGTCTATATCTGCTACGTTAAACTCATCGCCAACCAATATTGCTCTACTGAGCATAAACTTTGAGTCTAAAACTGTCACAAAAGAATTGGGTGGCTCCTAAAAACAGCATCCAACAATTAACTTGGTTTCACCTAGACCTATTATACGTGTCCAGATAACTTCACAGTCACACTCATATTCGACTTTAATACAGGTAACATTTTTGTCGATTCCGCTCCTATGACGTCTAATCTGACTTTCCGACAAAGGTTCAATTACTCGCTAAATACCTCAGAGCTTTGGGTTTCAGCCACCTCTAGGTCCCGAGAGTGATTTGATGGCGACGAAATTCCTTAAAGGTCTAAAATTTGGGAGAATAGTTACTAATACTTTGACAGCTTACTGATAAAATTTTGACAGTGGAAGTTTCTTTAGTCTGAACGTTGCATGATTTATGCTATCTACGTGGGGACTGACGCTTGTACGTCAGAGTATCTCAGACTACCGCCAAGCCTAAAAACAAATTCCTTGAGCACCCCACAAGAACTCTGTGATCTGAGTAGCAGCTTCCTTTGTGTAGTGCATCCGATGGTGTAATACTGCAAACTGCGAGCTTTGCTTGCACCACAGGCGTTAGGCGTGCCGTCTTCACGCTTCCAGCCACCCGTATGAACTGATTATGGGCTCAGCACCCAAGAAACAGGCGTCATTGGTGTCAACTTAAGCCGCAAGTTGCAGACGGCTGCGCCCTGCACATTCGATAGCCAAAGGCGAGGCCTTCAGCACATCTCGGATGAGCCCCCCCCGCCCCAGTAGACATACTGAGTGCACGTTGCCTTTCTTTCAGACCCGGAACGCTATTTCCCTCACAGGCAACATAACACACTCCACATAACATACCTAATGTTAGAGCTCCCTATAACCAGGAACCCCCCCCCCCGCCCCCCTGCTGAAGGAGCGCCATCTGTCCACACTCAGGGTGAATGGGTGAGGACAGACACCCGGCCTCCACACTGACCCTCTGCCTCAAGCGATGCGAGCGCCTTATCACCCACCATTCACCCTGCGGTGAGGGCCGATGCATCACATCAAGTACATTGGTAAGAGCCTCGACAGAAGAACGCAGTGCAAAACAAGGAACAATTGAAGTGCCCCATGCAACGCCCCAGAATCTCTGCTACCGCTACACTCTGGGGCAACAGCCTGAACATGGCTCACTGTATGTCAACGTAGATCTGTGATGCCAGCTCGGACTCTGGCAATCCAGGTCACCGTTGCTACAGTATAACTCTTACAGTTGGCTGTACAGGCAATACTCCTGGTAGAAGCGTCGAGGCTGGACGTGGCAGGACAGAGCTCGGCCTCTGTGGCTTCTTGCATCAGACTGTGGTGGCAGTTTTCCATCTGATTGGCCACGGGATATAAACGCCAAGTAAGAAGACGATGGTGCAACAGCTGTTATATTTTCCTACCTTCAGAAATTTGCATGATTTTGTCTTCTGAATACTAAAATTTCTCCACCTTTAAGATAACAGCTATGTCCGATTTTGCTGTTTCATTGTGCTTTCGTATAGATTTGATTTAACCTAAGATTTGATATAAGGTTGCCTGTTTCATTTACGCAATTTATTTATTTAATCGTATGGTGATTTTATACAATATACAGCTGATATAAGGCAAATGATTTTATACAATATACATATGATATTAGACAAGATTAAACCTTAACGTCCGTGTTTTTCAACCAGTTAATTAAGCTGGGTGTGAGAGTGAACAAGTCATCGGGAGTTCCAGGGTACGAATGGAGTGGTCAGCGTTGTACTAAATGTTCAATTGTCTGCTCTTATTGATTACATTCACACATTGGTGAACCGATCCAGCCCCATTTGTACCTGAAGTAGCTACAACAACCATCTCCAGTCCCTAACCTATTGAGACAGCACCAAAGGTTCCTCGGTAGGTCAAACAATTTTGGCTTCTTTGTGGGATCAAGGTGATGCGCTCTTGTTCCCAATGTTTTTGTTGACCATTCATGCTTCCAGCTTTCATTTAGATCAAAACCATCCACGATGAGCTGTCCTGCAGTAACACTTGCTGGTCTTCTTCATCGTAATCGTTGCTGTAGCGGATGACAGAATTCCTGGTGCAGTGGTAGAGAGGGTGATGCAGAGATTTTCTTGTCCTTCCTCGGTAGAGCTTGTTTCCGCATTAAGTGAGGTGGAGGGATGTGACTCAGCACAGGTAGCCAGTGGCATTGGGTTGATTTGTTGGAACCAGTAATGCAGCGCTTTGTGTCGTTACGTTTTGTATCTACCTTCTTCACAGGTACACTTTCCAACCAGACAGGTGCACAGTACTCGGCAGCATAGTACACAAGACTGATGCCAGTTAAACGCAGACAGTCAGCAGAGGTTCCTCAGGTGGTACCACTATAGTATGTTGTTCCTTGCAGCAACTTAATGAGAAAGTTTGGTGATGTGATCTTTGTAGTTCAGTGTTCTATCTAGAGTGATTCCGAGATATTTTGGGAAAGGATTGTACCTCAACGTTTGCCCATTGAGCAGAACTCTTGGTTTGTAGCTCGCAGCACGATTCGCTAGTTGGAAACAAGAGTTTTTGATGTGCTTGGGATCAATCTCCAAGTCTTAAAGAAAGTTGACATCTTCTCCAGATCCTCCGTAAGAATTCGTCTACCATCTTCGAAATTACTGCTCTGTGATACCAGTGCGATGTCATCAGCATAGATGAATTTAGTTGATATTGTGGTTGGTAAATCATTAATGTATAAATTGAAGAGTTATGGGGCTAAAACAGATCCCTGTGGTATTCCATTATTTAGTTTCCGTTTGTGGCTTTTAGAGCTGCCTAGAAACACTTCACATTGCCTTTCACTAAGCATGCGGAATATTAGATCCACAATTTCTCGACTTGGTACAACTTGCAGTAGCTTGCAGATCAGTCCCTGTCGCCAGACAGTGTCATACGTGGCTGTCAGGTCGATGAAGACAGCTGTTGATTTCAGATGGCCTTGAAAACCTGCTTCAATATGGGTAGTTATGGCAAGAACTTTATCGGTGCAGCTGCGTACTTGTCTGAAGCCAGCTTGTTCAGGAGGGGTAGCAGCCTCAATGAAAGGTGCTATTCTGGTTAGGAGGACTCGTTCCAAAAGTTTGAATGTACAACTGAGCAATGCTATAGGGCGGTAGCTTTCAGGGCTGTCTTCACGCATTCCAGGTTTGAGAGTGGCTATAACTTTCGACAGTTTGAATTGCCTGGGAAGTTTGTTCTCTTTGAGTATGTAAGTGAAGAGCGAAGTGAGCCAGCGTATGCAGTGTGGGCCCATGTTCTTAATAAATTCATTATAGATGTTGTCGGGTCCAGCAGCCTTACCGACTTTCACTTGCTTGACAGCACTTTCCACTTCCGCTATGGAGAAGGGCCTGGAAAGCGGCTCGTTTCTTCAGGCACTGCGCTTGATGTTAGAGAGTTTAAATTTTACTGCTCTGGTATGATTCTTGTCTCTCTTTGCCCTGGTGAGGTCTGCGATCCGGTTAGCAATGAGGTCGGGACTCAATTTAGGATACGTCTTTTTGAGGTGTTGCTTGCCAGTTAGCCCATTCAAGACTCTCCATGCTTTCCTACTTGACTTGGCAAAGTTCATTTCTTTGAGTGTTGCTTCCCATTTCTCTCGTCTGTTCTTATTTAAAGAGTGGAGTAGCTGTGAGCCCACCGTTTGATTTCTAGAACTTTGATATTCTCGATATAATACCTCACTTTCTTGGTTCCAGCCAGGCACATATTCCTTTCTGTAACCCAGAGGAATGTTTGACTTAGCAGCTTTGATAAATAGTCTAACGAATTCATCGTAGTCGTTTGCTGTTGTCTGGAAGTTCTTCGCAGCTAAGTTGGAGTCATGGTCTTTTGAGAATCGATCCCAGTTACCTCGTTGAAAATTCCATCTGGGTAGGGGCATTGAGTGTACACGGGGAATTTTTAAACCAATTTCTGTCATAACAGGACGATGTTGGCAGTTTGGGAAGTTGGACAGAGCAGTACGAGTGGCGTTTAGTGGTTGATCTAGCTGATCTTTGGACACAAATACCAAGTCTGGGTTGTAATCCTTATTCCAGCGTGCAGAGTGGAAGGTACCCTTGTCTTTCACATCAAAGACCAAGTGCATGCTGGTAGTTTCTGCCCATTGAGCTAGTAACTCCCCATTGACATCGACGGTGTCATACCGCCAATCCGTGTGATGGCTGTTAAAGTCTCCAGTGTATATACAAGGGTGATCGAAAGCCGGCAGAACTGTGGAGGTCCAATTCACACTTGGAGGCTTGTACAGGTTGACAATTTTAAGGCGTTTATCTGGATTACTATTGTGTAGATGTGGGTGACGTCTGTTGAATCTATTACGTACACTCCGCTTAGACTTGAATTAACATAAGTACCAGCGTACAACCAGGTATTCGTCCTCAACGCTGAAGATCTTGCTCATCTTCGGTATGTGTTTCTTGAATGTTGACAGCATCAATGTTAAGTTCATGCAGTTGTTTCTGTAGATACATTTGGCAAAGCTTATGCCTTCAGTATTAAGCTGCATAATACGAACTAGGTGTTTCTCGTCTCTAGTTGGATGATCCTGAAAAGGACGGTTATTAGTTATGTTTCCGGGCATATTGTATATCACCTCTGACACTGTTGCTCGTTTAGCACTACCCAGGGGTCACGTGTAGGGTAATATAGGTTATGCCTACGGACGTGAGCAACGATCGACCCCATTTACGCAATAATAAGACTTCTTTAACTACAGCTGGACTGGGAAGTCAATCACAGATGTTGACATTGGTTACTTCTATATTACGGACACACAACTCCGTGATTGCAATACAAGACTGATTTATCTCAAATTAACGTACATCATGTACTACGCATCAGATCAAGCAATGGAGAAGGTATGTTGTCAATGTGTCCGTAAGTACAAACATCAACCCGCAACATCCTCCCCACGCTGGTCAACTTCAAGTAGAATGACCAGTTAAATGGGATGCGAGATAATGAACCTTTTATACATTCGAAAGTTAACTGTTCGTATCTTACCGTCTCTTTCGTCACGAAGGTCTTCTATAGGCGCCTTCATCCACAAATGTTATGGACGAACATCCTTCTGTAGAAGAACGTCACCCATCCGGTGTCTTGGTTGATGAGTTTCATGGACGTTTTTGAGCAGGATCAGATACCCTTGCCTAAACCTGTTCCAGAAGCGTTCTACCATCTTCTGCAGGCACTGCAACTAAGGCAAATTCTTTCTAATTAGAGATTCTGGACCTGTGGGTAGCGTTGTGAGTCGTTCACCTACAAGGAAATATGCTGGTGCCAGTGACATATTTCTCTCTCCCTTGGGTAATTGGTCTAGACTTTAGTGCTGTTTTTATGTTGACAAGAATCGTGTTAAGATCTACTCCCAGCTGCGACTGTCCTGAAACCTTTCTCAGGCAGCGTTTGACAGATCCCACCATCCGTTCCCATAATCTTCCTCACCAAGGCGCGGGTGGGGTGATGAATTTCTATGTGACAGCTTGCTGGGCGAGATACTTGCGCTTCTTGCTTGCCATGAGAGCCTGCCACAGGTTCTTCAGCTCTGTGTGCGTGGAATCGAAGGTAGTAGCGTTGTCAGTGAAAATCGTGCTGGGCATTCCTCGTATGCCCACAAACCTCAATAGTATTTATAGAAATCTGTCAGATGATGTACCTGATTATAGTTCCAGATGTAAGGCTCGTGTTGTTGCGCACTTGAAGAGAAATATGTGCCTTCTTCTTTACATGTCCCTGTCTGGGGTACAATGCGCCAGCAAAATCAATGCCTGTGACTTCAAACGGTTTCAATGCTGAGACTCGTTCAGCTGGTATTGGAGCCTCAGTTTGTTGAACAAAATGAGGTTTCACCAACCTACAAGGTAGACAGTTTAATTGCCTGTAGAGCTCTAAGAATCTAGAATGCTGTTCTCAGTTCAAATAACAGTATGTTAACCCCAAGATGATGTAGTGAACGTGAGTCTTCTGGATGAGTAAATGCTGCTGCCATCGAGAAGAACGCAATGGCTTTGGTTTCTGGGTGATAACGCAAACTGCAGGCATCCACCGACACGAATAACACAGTTATCCAAGAACGGGTTGAAACGAGACATCTTATAATTTTGTGGAAGTGGCATATTGTTGCGTAGAATATGCATTTCGACCGAGAAACGTCGTTTTTGAACAGCTTCATCCAGTAACTGCGTGCTTTGTCCAAGTCTGATGCTGGTAGTTCTCCGAATGTCCTATTTTCTTTCATTAACTTATGTGTAAAGTGAAGTAGCCATCCTCTGACTCTTGGCATTTCGTTGTAGTTACTAAGCCGCATAGCTCTTCAAATTAGGAGTTTTGTTTTTACTATGAAGAGTTGATCTGTTATTTTCTTCTTTTCTGGCAAGGAATGATCTACTGTCTCTATAAATTGCGACCACTGTGTTCATCTTTGTTAACCAAGCAGGTCCGTGGAACCATGTGGTAGCTTACTGAATTTTTTCTGCTGTGGTAGCTCTGAAGATAAGATCAACTGCGTCTTCCTCGACTGGGAAATGTCTCCACTGTGACTGATTCATTTGTCTTTGTATTTCCTTTTCACGGTTTGACACAAAGGCCTAAGGCTACGGCTGAGTCAGTCCACAGTGTTGTACGACTTTCGTAGTAGCTTATGGCCATTGAGAATTAATAAAGCAATCTTGGTCCATGAAGTGTTGCTAGAAGTTGCAGCAGAGGAATAGTTACCCTCTTGAAGGAGTTAGTCTGTTTTTACTAAATGGACTGATGTAATGTTTGTAATGCTGGACTGTGCATGAAGGATTGCTCCATAATCCTTTTCTCATGCGTCGGAAAATTCACGTGTTTATGACAATGTTTTCTAAAATATCAACCTTCGGGGCATGTTTAAGTGAACATGATGCCAAAGTTGGTGCCAAAATTTGGCAGCGTTTACAAAGATCAGAAAGTAATAGTTCCTTCCATTCAATTGAGAAAAATTTCTCCCTTAGTGGTAGGACGTTCTACAATACTGTCGATTACATTGTTGTGTACAACACTCCGTTGCGTCAGCCTACATGTTCCAGTGGACTCTTAGTACCTCCGCATCTGTACTGTTTACGACACCTTCTGATTGCCATTTTCCAATCATTTGGCTTGAATTTGTGGCCCGCTACGCAACTGGTAGATTAATTTGCCCCATGAGTGATGTAAGTTCGTAATACGAGATAATCATAGTATTGTCATCTTCAGCACGTGCTACAAAATCATCCATATACAAAATGTCTTCAACAAGGAAAGAGGCTACAGGAAAATTTGTTTATGTATTTTATTAAGTTCCTTCAGCGTGACTGCAAAAAGAATTGGGCTTCAGGTAAGACTGAAAAATAGCCTGGTGAAGCGTTATGCTACCCTTTCATCATAGTTTACTTGTTGATCTAGGATTACTTTGTTCAGAAAAAACTTCGCGAGATATCTGTCTTTCCCGTGAAGAACTAAGTATAGAAATGCTTATTTGATGTCGGCAAAATGGTTCAAATGGCTCTGAGCACTATGGGACTCAACTGCTGAGGTCATCAGTCCCCTAGAACTTGGAACTAGTTAAACCTAACTAACCTAAGGACATCACAAACATCCATGCCCGAGGCAGGATTCGAACCTGCGACCGTAGCGGTCTTGCGGTTCCAGACTGCAGCGCCTTTAACCGCAAGGCCACTTCGGCCGACTGATGTCGGCAATTGGGGATACTGGAAACAGGAGGAATGTCAATAATATTGGAAGAATATCAGGGACTAAATTAGAATCCATTTCTATAGAGTCATTTTAAATGTGCATTCTTCTCGTGCGATGAACCATCGAATACAATCCTCCATTTGATGACACCTAACTTCTCTAACTTTATTGCGTGATGAGAGAGATAAAATGTCAGTCCAGAAGGGATGATTGTCACATGTCGCTTTCTGATGTGTTCTATGATTTATGAACCGTATTTTTCTATCAGAAAATTGTCGTTCGTAAACTTCTTCCCCCTTGCAATAAATCCTTTCTCTGTTTACTGAAGATTATTAGGCACCATAACGTTGGGATTTTTTAGGGAAAGACAACACTCTTCATTTGTCTTCAGTGCAGTGGGATTTTGATAAATCTTGCAATAAGAACAATTCCTTAGGATTCGGAGTTCTTGTTTGGTCTTCTGTGATCCCCGTTGTTGCTCCCGCTAAGAAAGCAACCTACGTAGAAAGGAAGATACCAGTACAATGGATGATGACAGTCGATCTTCAACGGTTTTCAATTATAACCTGCTTTGATAAGAATCTCGATGGGCAGATTGGGTATCATCCTTTGGGTCCGCTAACTGAAGTCTCCGGGTGTGCACTAGTTTTCTTATATTGGAAGGTAGAGTTGTGTGTGGGGCAAATGCGTACGTGCTATCAAATGCAGTCACAGGGGTCGCGGAGTTGCTCCAGATACCCCATAGTGTGAATTCTACGATTCTATGATGAGTTTGCGGATCTCATTTCGAGACGCTAACAGACAGGTCGCGATGTTCTGTAGTCCTTGAAACGAATTCAACAATGAGGAAGTGGGAAATAAAGCGTGAGTGACTACCGCTACCCAGAATGCAGCTAGTGCGTCCGCTTAATTCTCTGCATCTACTGATCCGAACTCAAGCTGTTTGAAGGTAATGAAAATCTACTGAAATTTCTTCAAGTTTCTCTACGGAAGTAGTTCTAACTTGCTGAGTAGATGAAGTGAAGGTAGCAGTGTCAGTGCAAATAGCTTTGTGATGACGTTTCTTGCACCTGTAACACGAGATCTTGCTCTTCTTACAACAGTTTTTAGCATTATCACCTCGGTTAAGACATAGAAAACAATGACTATCTTGCTTTAGTTTATCAATACGTTGTTAGTTGTCAGTTATTGTGTTGCAGTTTTTGGCCCATTGAGTGCGAACTTTGCAATATACGCGATTGGTAACACTTCTTGTATAAGCTGTCGAGAGTTCTTAGCTTTCTATTAATTTCTATGAAGTGTTGCTGCAGTGGGTGTGAAGTTAGAGAATAACAAACATTCTGAATCAATCTTTTGTTCAATAATAGCACCATGAACTTCTTCTTCCCAAAAGTTCGGTAATTTCAGTACATCAACATGAATAAGCGGTCTCTGACACATTTCAGCAGGACATTCTCTCAGTTTTCGGAGTGAGAACTTCTCCTATGGCATTACCTGCTTGAATACGGCAATTACGTTCCAGGAATGTACTGTTCAGCGTTTCAGGTGTAAAGAGGTGAGCCTGTGTAATCCGAGTGCTATCGCCGTACCGAATCGACATAATTTTCTTTGTTTTCTCGTGTATGTTAGCTGTTCTAGGTATTCCATTTACTTACAACTTCGGTTCGCTTGACAGACGCCCACGTTTGTTTTCTGCAGAAAGCGATGAGTCTTCATAATGGTGGATTCAGATTGTTCCCAGAACCGGGACCACATTTTGACATCTCCATAAAATGGCTTAATTGCTGGTAGCTTGATAGAATGGAGTACAGTAGGGGGTGTGGAAACTAGCTGACCCGATATTTATCTGCGATGTTAAGGCTGAAAGCTTATAATCAGCTGCTTTTGTAGGCCTCTGTAAAGCGCGTCTATATATATATATATATATATATATATATATATATATATATATATATATATATATATATATATATGAAATACATCGCTGACTATGCGTATCAGCGATCCGGACATACGTCAGTGATTCCATGTACAAGGGATCCCACAGTTTGTTGGCAGCTTTTTGGAGGTCGTGTAATTTCCTTAAATAACGGGCCGCTCGCTGATTTGCGTACGCGATGATGGCACCCGATAGCAACCCAGATGATTTCCATAAGATTTATACGAGGCGAATTTATCACCGAGGCGTCAACGTAAGTACATTGTAATGCTCCTCAAACCAATGTAGCGTGGTTCTGGCTCCGAAGAGCCGACACGTTTCCATTGATCGACGTTCAAATCCCGATGGTCCCGTAGCCACTGCAATCATAACTGACGATTTCGTTGGATCAACCTGTGAACATGTGAAGGTGGTCCGCTCCGAAGCTACACGTCCAGCAATGTACATTGAACGGTGTGCTCCGAAACACTTGTGCGTGCACCAGCGTTGTGCTCTTTCGGTAGAAATGCCATATCTCACCATTTATCCTATTTTACAGAGCAGACAAGAAGCCTTCGAACTCTACGTTATGTGAAGAGTCGTGAACCTCCAACCATTTAGCGCCTAGTGGTAGTTTCACTGTCTTTCTCCCTGTTTTCGTAGATATTTACAACAGTTGCATGTGAACATTCTACCAGTTTCACCATTTTCCACACACTCGTTCATTGGCTTCTCGTAACAATAATCTGCCATTTGTCCCAAATTCGCTTATCTCAGTGGATTTCCCTTTTCGCAATCCATATTTTTGCCATGGCGATCCCCCGTCTATAACTATTCCACTTACATATTTTTGCTACCGCGTCACTTGCCTCCAACGTCACCAGACGTCATCCAACATTGCGGTGGGTAGGGGTCATAATATTCTGGCTTATCAGTGTATATATTCCCCATACCTCGACACGCCTGCGTCATCTTCATCATCAAACAGAAAATTTTGAGTAGCGTCATCTAATGGAACGAGCTTCTCTAAAGTGTCTTGAAGACGTTCCCAATAGTGTTGAAAGTCGTTGAACGGGCTTTCTGTATTAAATCCTTCAACTACCGTAAGGACCACCTAGCGTTAGTGCTCTCCATAGCTTTCTTTCTTTTGAAGTTTGCTAGCTGTCTTCCTAATCCGTCGGGCATCATCCATCGCAATAGCAAGGGATAGAGGAGAGGGGAGGGGAAGTCTAGTCGGCAGAAAAAAATTAATTGCTTTTAATAAACATCTTTACTAGATTTCAGAAATGTTTCAAATTTTTCAGTCAAACTTAACCCAAAAATTTAAGGCTTAGTAATTGATTTCACTTTGCCCTTTGAATGACATATTCAATATTTACTTGTTCAGGTTTCTTACTTGCAAATCAGTACGTCTTTAAAAGTATGTTTCAGTTAAATTCAACAACAATTAACGAAATTTGCGTTTAAAATTTTTTTACCAGCAGGTAATGCACATCATTGGAAGTTTACTGACATTGACAAGAGTGTGCTAAAGGATAGTTTCAGTTTATGGACCCCACTTGCAATCTATCTATTTGTTTAGATCTTTTTAGGGTGGGCATGAAGTACCCTTCACTTGGCGATGTGCGTTTTGGATAGCGCGTTTCTATTCCTACGGTTATGTGCTACTAAAGACGGCTGTTACGAAATTGTTCACAAGTGCACTTGTGAATAGCTTAGACGTCTGACAAAGAGCGTGTGCGCCAACTTAAAATGACAGAAACTTTTGTTACCAAATTAGCTACACAGGATGAAAGTGTCAAATGGTTCAAATCGCTCTGAGCGACCGTAGCAGTCGCGCGGTTCCGGACTGGAGCGCCTAGAACCAACTGCTCGACCACAGCAGCCGGTGATGAAAGTGTCAGACCTGCATTACAAACCAAAGTTGTTGAATCATGCCGCAAACGATGTTTTGAAGTAAGCTGTTCATGCGATCGTATCATATTTGATGGACCTATCTTGTGATGCGGTCAGACGTTCTTATTTCCCGCAGAGTGAGGTAATCCGTTTATTGCTGAAATCAGACAGACAATCGTAATTTCTCCCGGATTTAGGTTCCAGAATGTAACGGACACGTAACACCGAGATTCCAGTACAACACTGATTTATTTGATACAAATGAATATGCATCTTGTAATATAACAGATCAAGTCATGAATAATCAATGTTGCCAGAATGTCTGAAATTACAAATATCAAACCGCAACACTTCTTCACATGTCACTTTTACTTCTATTGTGTATGTTTTATTATAATACCACTCCAGCACAGCATTTAAAATTTAGCACACATACGCTGAATCTTGTACACAGTTTTCAATTTATTCTCGTTTTCAACTTTGGACACTCATTATTCACGTGTTACGTAAGTACCTAATTTTATTACTCAATATTTTTCGTTTACTCTTCTCAGATTAGAAGACTGGACATTTAAGTAGTTGTTGAAATGAAGAGTCCCTGCCTTAGGTTAGTAAGGATTTCCTATTACGTCTTACTTTCTCCATTCAAGAAGACACATTGCTCATGAATATCATCACATTTGATATCTTTTCACTGTTAAGTTCACTCAGTGTTAAACATCAAATATAGGCATAACTAGTGATGACAATATTGTTTGGTGCGAGTACAAGTTCCCTACAGCAGATATGTTTTCAAAAATGTTACTGATAAAAAGTGAAAAGTTGGATGACTTTGAAAAGTTACGGAAACTAGTTAGTCGATAACATGACAAGGCCCCTTAATACACAAAGAGTCAGCAGCAGTGATCAGTCACGCAGGGAGAACAAAAAGAGGAAACTGACTGTAGTTTTCCATTCTAAGTTTTACTAAGCCATTGCACATTAACGCAGATATTTGTGTACATTACGGTCGTCAATTACACTTTCCTACACATAGCAGTGATGTCGTTGTTTATTTTAGGGAGAGTTCTCTCTCATGATTTTGTTTGCATAAAGGCCAAGTTCAAGAGACGTACATGTTGACATAAGAAGAACTACGGGCCATACGTTCTTAATCTCTCTCAGGCCTCCTACTCCCATGTCTACTCTATCACACCATAAGACATGTTCTTCACCCCACAGACGCCTTCCACTTATACTTATTCGCTCTCTCTCCACTTATTCGCTCTCTCTTTTATGTTTAACAGGTGCCACAGCATTCTCAATGTTCACACTTTTGTATTTGTTTTCAGCATAGGGTCTTTTTTTTCTTACTTTTCTATAGGTCAAAAAAGTTCTTCACATGGGCATGCGTTCATCGATTTCTTTATGTTCTTCTTCAGCCATTTCGCTTTGCGTTCCCTCCACCTCATGTTTATTTCAATCCTAAGCCACTTACATTCTTGTATTTCTTTCATTTCGTGAACGTTTTTGTAATTTCTTCTTTCTTTGCTCACTTGTAGTACTTATTCTGTTCCCCAGTGTTTCGTAACTGTTACTATCCTAGTGAATAGGTATGTCTGTTCAAATCCTTCCGTTGCCCTTTAGAGAAGTCCATTCCTCTTCAACTGAACTGTAGTTTCCATTATCATACTTCCTATAACCTCAGAGAATTTCAGAAGCTTGTCATCATTTCTCAGTGCATCTACATCCACATTGATACTCCTCAAGCCACCGTGCGTGTCAGAGGGTACCATGTACCACTATTAGTCGTTCCCTTCCCTTCCCTCTACTCAAAGATAGACTGAGGGAAAAAAGACTATCTATTTGCCTCTGTATGAGCCCTAGTTTCTCGTATCTTATCTTCTAGGTCTTAACGCGCAGTGGCAATAGAATCGTTCGGCAGTTCAAATGCCACTTCTCTAAATTTTCTCAGTAGTGTTGTTCGAACCTACCGGTAACAAATCTAGCAGTCCGCCTGTGAATTTCCTCGACGTTCATCTTCAATCCGACCTGCTGCGGATCCCAAACACTCTCTCAGTACTCAAAATAGGCCCCATCAGCGTCCTATATGCGGTGTCCTTTATACGGGAACCACACTTTCGTAAAATTCTGCCAATAAAACGAAGTTGACCATTCACCTTTCCTACCACAGTTCTCACAGGCTCGTTCCATTCCCTAACGCTTTGCAACGTTACTCTCGGATATTTAAACGACTTGACCGCGTGAAGCTCGACATTACTAATACTGTATCTGAATATTACAGTTTTGTTCTTCCTAATCATCTGCGTCAGTATGTCATTATTATCCATGTTAATTCTGCTCCACGATTATCTTAAACTTCAGCTTCTCTTCAATATTGTTGTCATCCAAATCTGTTTCTACTCCTGTATACGCTTTACCAGCCAATACCTGATTTCAGAATCCCTGTCTCCATGATACGATCCAGCTGCGATCTCTCCTCCTCGTACGATTTCGGAATAGTTAATTCATTACTAGTAGCTGAAATTTGTTGCAGATATCAATTATTCTTTGTCCTCTCTCATTTCTATTGCTAATATATGTTGTTCCGTTACTCCGTCTTCTGTTGTGTCCCCTTCTTCTGTTGTGTCCCCTACTTCAGTGTTTCAGTCCTCTACAATTCTTAATTTTTAGATTATAATCCTCCTTTAAACACTGAGTTACCCGTTCAATATCCTCATATAAGTTCTCTCACTCTCTCTCTCTCTCTCTCTTCACGCTCTGCTTATGACGTAGACATGAACTGTTGTTTATGGTATTGGCTGGCTGCCGTTTCTACTGAGAAAAATACTATGACTTAATTGTCGACAGTAACTCACTATTTGCCCTACCTTCTTATTCATAATGATTCCTACTCCTGATACACTATTATCTACTGCTGTCGATATTATCTACATTTAACTGACCAGAGATTCTTATTTTCTTCATATTTCACCTCATGATCGCACTACCAGTGGACCGAGACTTTGTATTTACCTTATCAGATTTTATGGCTTCCCTGCCACAAATTCCGAAATTCCACGCTCTGACTCACAAGAATGTTACCCTTTCGTTAACCACACCAGTCAACAAATTTAACAATTTGTCTGCATCTGGCTTGTAAATCGATTGATTTAACTACTTTTGGGGTGCCGTAATCATTGGTAAAACCAACTTTTTTTTCTATGACGTAACATTTTATAGACGTACAGCGGAACCAAAAAGAGTGATGAACTTTGAGAGAAATAGAGCGAGCAATTATACACATTTAGAACTTTAGAATTCAATAGTACTGGGTGACCAAAAAAGTCAGTATAAATTTGAAAACTGAATAAATCACGGAATAATGTAGATAGAGAGGTACAAATTGACGAACATGCTTGGAATGACATGGGGTCTTACTAGAACCAAAAATATACAAAAGTTCACAAAATGTCCGACAGATGGCGCTTCATCTGATCAGAATAGCAAAAATTAGCGTAACAAAGAAAGACAAAGCAAAGATGATGTTCTCTACAGGAAATGCTCAATATGTCCACTATCATTCCTCAACAATAGCTGTAGTCGAGGAATAATGTTGTGAACAGCACTGTAAAGCATGTCAGGAGTTATGGTGAGGCATTGGCGTCGGATGTTGTGTTTCAGCATCCCCAGAGATGTCGGTCGATCACGATACACTTGCGACTTCAGGTAACCCCAAAGCCAATAATCGCACGGACTGAGGTCTGGGGACGTGGGAGGCCAAGCATGACGAAAGTGGCGGCTGAGCACACGATCATCACCAAACGACGCGCGCTAGAGATCTTTCGCGCGTCTAGCAATTTGGTTTTGTTCTAATAAAACCTCATTCCATTCCAAGCATGTGTGTCAATTTTTATCTCTCTATCTACATTATTCCGTGGTATATTAAGTTTTAAAATTTATACTGACTTTTTGATCACCCGGTACTTAATGTGCATATACGGGCATGACGCCAATAAAAGGTCTAAATTACACTGATCAGGAAAACTTTATGACCACTGCCTACCGTGACGTTGGATGCCGCCCGGTGGCGCTGTGGGTTTGTGACGCGGTAACAAAAGTATGTAAACGGAGCTGACACGGACGCGGAATCACCCTACCAAAGAGATTGGCTGCAGATGGGGAAATACATTGTGATTAGCGACGTTGACAAAGGGCAGAGCTTTGACGACGTTTGTTGAGAAGGTCAGCTATCTAGCGTAGCAAAAATGTTACTAAACCGAAGAGCCGAGACGCTTCCATTGATCGACGGTCGAATCTCGATGGTCCCGTGTCCATTGCAACCGTAACTGACGATGTCGTTGAGTCAACATGTGAACACGTAGGGTGGTTTGCTTACAGGCTGCGTTTTACGTAGAGTCTATGAACGAGTATACTGAAAACGGCGAAACTTGTCGAATGTTCACGTGCTACTATCGTGAACAACTACGAAAAGATATAGAAGGACAGTGCAACTACCACTATACGTTAAAAGATCGGGGGTCTACAACTCTTCGCATAACGTCTGCTCTGTGAATCAGAATAGATAGTGATCTGTGGCATCTGTGCCGAAAAAGCACAATGCTAGTGTACGCCCACCTTTCATCGTACACTGTTGAACACGGAGCTCCAGTGCGAACAACCCCTAAATGTTTACATGTTAACCCAACGACGTAGTCAGTTACGATTGCAATGGGCACGGGACCATCGGGATTCGACAGCCGATAAATGGAAGTGTGTCGGCTCTTGGGGTGTACCACATTTTTGCTACGCTAGGTAGCTAGTCGTCTCAACGAACGCCGTCATCGGGGTGAACGGCGGCTCGATACGTGCAACGCGCCGCAGATGCAGGCTGGTGGGAGCAGTATTATGCTATGGGAGACATACCCCTGCGCATGCATGGGACCTATGGTAGTAATAGAAGACACACTGACAGCTGCGAATCACCTGCGTCGCTTGTCTTCCCCGACCGCGATGTCATCATTCAGCAGTATAACTGTCCGTGGCACCGGAGCCACAACCATGCTACAGTGGTTTCAGGAGCATTGTAATAAACTTACGTTGGCGTCTCGGCGGCCAGATTCGCCTGATGTAAATCCTATGGAACCCATCTGTGTCGCAATCGGACGGCATCACCGCGTACGCAAATCAGCGAGGGGCCCGCTATTTACACCACTTCCATGTTTTATGCATAGACATCTAATGTCACATACCTTCAGAAACCTACCAACAAACATACCAACCTACCAACATGTTCAAAATGTGTGACAACAATGCTCTTCTTTTGTTTGCCGTTTCTCTATCACACCTGCCATCCACTGAAACCATTGACAACTTGTAAACCTTTTAGAGCTCCTGAAAAAAAATAATAAAAATAAAAGATAAAAAACTGGAAGAAATATGGAAAAAATACATCGAAATATGGTAAACAGACAGCAAAATTCTTTAAAACTTCAAAAATCTTTCCTTTTAGAACAAGTGGGAAATTAGATGCAGATTCTGCTTACCAAAATAAATGCTGCACATCACATCCCAGATACAAAATGGCTATTGACTAGTTTTATCTAACCTCTTTCTCATCGTTAGCTTCCTTTTAGCATTTCCCCTCCAGAGATCCTATTGGGGAATTACACCGTCTGAACGAAAGTGTGCGCAACTAATCACAAGACCTAAGGAGAGACGGACCCGCCTGTGTAAAAGGAGGCGGAGAGCAGTGTGTTGTCTATGGGGAATCAGTAACACCAGGCTAGCTCGGCCAGGAAAGCACAGTAACTCTGAACGTGGTATAGTCATTGGATGTCACCATAGTAACAAATCTATCAGGGACATTTCAGCCCAGCTAAAGCTACCCGACGGTTGTTAATGTGAAACACGATAGAACGACCACATCTAAACCAGGACCAGGGAGATCTCTTGTACTGAATGACAGAGCACATCGAGCATTGTGGAGGGTGGCTGTAAAAAGTAAATTGCATGGAATTAGAGGAAGGTATTACTTGTGAGTTGTAATGTGCTACCATCAGTTCAGCTAGCACAGTGACTGTTCGCAGCGAGTTAGAAAGCCTGGAGTGTAGTAATCGATCTGCTCCTCACGAGGCAGACATTACTGCACTCAACAGCTAAGCGACGCTTGACGAGGCGTAAAGAGCGACTTCACCGGACGGTGGACGGCTGGAAACGAGTGACCTGGAATTGTGACTCACGTTATACGTTTCGGCAGTCCGATGGAAGGAGATAGTTCGAATGCCTGGAGAACGCTGCCAACCATCATGTGTAGTACCTACAGTGCAGTATGGAGAAGTTGCTTTTACGGTAAGACGGTGTTTAGCGTGGTGAGAGTATATTTCGATCACTACGCTTAAGAAATAGCTGATTATGGGAGGATATGAATTGTATCAGCCCGACGATGCATAATGCCGTAAAGCAGCATCTCCGAGTCAACGGTTTGTGGAAATAACAATCTTGAAATGGATTGACCTACACAGAGACCCAACCAGGACCCACTTGAATATTTTTGTGACGTGTTAGAATATCGATTTCGTCTGGACCCCAGCATCCAACATCATTATCTCGTCAGCTCTTGAGGGAGAATGGGCAGTCACCTCTTCAAAGAAAGTCAAACACTTCATTGAAAGTGTCCTTAGCAGAGTTTAAGCTGTCACTAAGACGAAGGTCGTCCGGATACTTTTGATCAGATACTGTAAATCGAACTCTTCTGTCAATGAATCATAATGACAATTTTTAAGTTACAGGCCACATGTCCTGTAGGTACATATTGTGACCTTTGATGTAGCAGTTTCCATTGGTTCCTACATCTTAATGTTGTTGATCATTGTTGACTCTTTCGTCTCTTAGGGACAGTTTCAAACATGAAGGACAAGAAGTTGCTATAAAGCTCTGTCCATACCGCTTTGACATGGCTATTTGAAGAAAGAGGGTGACTCCTTATATTGGAAGCCTTCTACCGCCAATGTTGATGACTTTATTCAAAAGTTACACGTAGGCTGGAATTGAATCCGGAGCTTGATATGTTCTAATTAATAGTCTAAGACGATACCCTACAACGTGTGTGCACTGCTTGTTACTAGCTGCAGGTGAGAAAGTACTTCCTAGCAGCCTGAAGCAACAAAACGTAGAAAGAGAATCACTTGCTAATGAACAGACTGGAGAATTAGTAAGAGCTTCAGGGCACTCTCTTCTTCCTAAGGGGCCATGTAGCAGATTTCTCCTTATCTAATTTCTTGGACTTCTCAATAGAATGTTTTAGAACTATTGCAGTATAAGGGACTGTACGCGTAACTATAATATTATGACAGATAGCTCACATAATGTGAGAATTCGAATATGCCAAGGAAATTAGACACTTTTTTTGTCATGACTATTCTGACTGGTTTGGTGAGACCCGTCACGAATTCAGCTCCTGCGCCATCCTTTTCATCTCCAAGTAGCACTTGTAACCTACGTCATCAATTATTTACCGGATGTATTGCAGTCTCTGTCTTCCTCTACAGTTTTTACTTTCTACAATTGTCTCTAATACTATGGAAGTATTTTGAATCATATTCTTTCTTGTTGTCAGTGTTTTCCTAATTTTCTGATCGTCGCTGATTCTGTGGAGACAATCCTTATTTCATATATATATATATATATATATATATATATATATATATATATATATATATATATATATATATATATGAAGGGAAAGGCTATTACCGGAGAAAAAATTTGTCTAATGACTTAAAAATTCCTCTATTATAGTTAAAACTGACTAAAAGAAGGGAAACTTCGTAGCCTGTTTGAACAAAAAACCTGTACATTGTTCATTAAAAAAATTTTTAGCCTACGTCCATCTAAATATTTACTAGCTACCATGTAAGAATTTAAGTAAATAGCTCAATAACTGTTCGTGATATGTTCTTGTAACGGTTCTCTTTTATATATTATGTACCACATACATTAAAACTATATCTGGGTTAAGTCCGCGTGACTGTTTGTTTCAGCGTCGTGTATATATCTGAAGTAAATCAGTCAAGCACTTCTCGAGATTTGTGGTGACAACAATGAAAAATGACTTGTCTTTATATAGGAGGTCTCGTTTGATATGTATATTTAGGTGACATAAATGTTATACCTATCCTAACGTTCATTACAGAATTGTATAAAAATTTGAAGTAAATCGATCAGGAGGTTTTCGAGAATTTAGCTGAAATGGCACGTCTCGTGAGGCGTTCAAAGCAGTTGCCTCTGTAGCAGCCCGATCCAGACTGACAGAGCGACTGGGAGTCGTCGACTCTTATATAGCCGAGTGCGACCTTACCTTAGCCCTCATCAAAATCGGAAAGCGGATGCTGCAAAAACTGCATGAGCGTCCTAGTGAAACTAGGGATGCTCGCGGCAAAGAAGACCACAAGTACCCAGACTGCGCTACAACACAGCCCAGTGTTGCGCACGGGCAAATCATGGGCCCCGATTCTCAGAGTGCACAGGGATGCCTCATACAGAGAGAATCCCAGGATGCCCTGAGAGCTACAACACCAAGAATCGTCTCTCGGCTTTTGTCAAGGTCAATACTTAATGTTTCTCACAATCAAAAACTTTATAAGTATATACACTGAAGAGCCAAAGAAACTGGTATACCTCCCTAATATCGAGTAGGGTCCGCGCGGGCACGCGGAAGTGCCGCAACCCAACGTGACATGGACTCGACTAATGTCTGAAGTAGTGCTGAAAGCAAATAACACCATGAATCCTGCAGGGCTGTCCATAAATCCGTAAGAGTACGAGGGGATGGAGATCTCCTCTGAACAGCACGTTGCAAGGAATCGCAGATATGATCGATAATAATCTTCGGAATTGTGTGGACGATGAGTTTCCGAAGGTCTGGTGGTATATCGCCAAAGTTTCTACACAACAATGTGAATAGTCGTTTGGTTGCCACATCCCCCAATTATTTCACAATTTGAGATGGAATATTATGTATTACCCCCCCCCCCCCCCCCCCCCCCCCCATGAACCATGATGGACCTTGCCGTTGGTGGGGAGGCTTGCGTGCCTCAACGTTACAGATAGCCGTACCGTAGGTCCAACCTCAACGGAGGGATATCTGCTGAGAGGCCAGACAAACGTGTGGTTCCCGAAGAGCGGCAGCAGCCTTTTCGGTAGTTGCAGGGGCAACAGTCTGGATGATTGACTGAGCTGGCCTTGTAACACTAACCAAAATGGCCTTGCTGTTCTGGTACTGCGAACGGCTGAAAGCAAGGGGAAACTACAGCCGTAATTTTTCCCGAGGGCATGCAGCTTGACTGTATGATTAAATGATGATGGCGTCCTCTTGGGTAAAATATTCCGGAGGTAAAATAGTCCCCCATTCGGATCTCCGGGCGGGGACTACTCAAGAGTTGTTATCAGGAGAAAGAAAACTGAAGTTCTACGGATCGGAGCGTGGAATGTCAGATCCCTTAATCGGGCAGGTAGGTTAGAAAATTTAAAAAGGGAAATGGATAGGTTAAAGTTAGATATAGTGGGAATTAGTGAAGTTCGGTGGCAGGATGAACAAGACTTCAGGTCAGGTGAATACAGGGTTATAAATACAAAATCAAATAGGGGTAATGCAGGAGTAGGTTTAATAATGAACTAAAAAAATAGGTGTACGGGTAAGCTACTACAAACAGCATATTGAACGCATTATTGTGGCCAAGATAGACACGAATCCCACGCCTACTACAGTAGTACAAGTTTATATGCCAACTAGTTCTGCAGATGGCGAAGAAATTGATGAAATGTATGATGAGATAAAAGAAATTATTCAGGTAGTGAAGGGAGACGGAAATTTAATAGTCATGGGTGACTGGAATTCGTCAATAGGAAAAGCGAGAGAAGGAAACATAGTAGGTGAATATCGGTTGGGGCTAAGAAATGAAAGAGGAAGCCGCCTGGTAGAATTTTGCGCAGAGCATAACTTAATCGTAGCTAATACTTGGTTTAAGAATCATGAAAGAAGGTTGTTTACATGGGAGAACCCTGGAGATACTAAAAGGTATCAGATAGATTATATAATGGTAAGACAGAGATTTAGGAACCAGGTTTTAAATTGTAAGACATTTCCAGGGGCAGGTGTGGACTCTGACCACAATCTATTGGTTATGAACTGTAGATTAAAACTGAAGAAACTGCAAAAAGGTGGGAATTTAAGGAGATGGGACCTGGATAAACTGAAAGAACCAGAGATTGTACAGAGTTTCCGGGAGAGCACAATGGAACAATTGACAGGAATGGAGGAAAGAAACACAGTAGAAGAAGAATGGGTAGCTTTGAAGGATGAAATAGTGAAGGCAGTAGAGGATCAAATAGGTAAAAAGACGAGGGCTAGTAGAAACCCTTGGGTAACAGAAGAAATATTGAATTTAATTGATGAAAGAAGAAAATATAAAAATGCAGTAAATGAAGCAAGCAAAAAGGAATATAAACGTATCAAAAATGATATTGACAGGAAGTGCAAAATGGCTAAGCAGGGATGGCTAGAGGACAAATGCAAGGATGTACAGGCTTATCTCACTAGGGGTAAGATAGATACTGCCTACAGGAAAATTAAAGAGACCTGTGGAGAAAGGAGAACCACTTGCATGAATGTCAAGAGCTTTGATGGAAATCCAGTTCTAAGTAAAGAAGGGAAAGCAGAAAGGTGGAAGGAGTATATAGAGGACCTATACAAGGGCGATGTACTTGAGGACAATACTCTGGAATTGGAAGAGGATGTAGATGAAGATGAAATGGGAGATATGGTATTGCGTGAAGAGTTTGACAGAGCACTGAAAGACCTGAGTCGAAACAAGGCCCCCGGAGTAGACAACATTCCATTAGACTACTGACGGCCTTGGGAGAGCCAGTCCTGACAAAACTCTACCATCTGGTGAGCAAGATGTGTGAGACAGGCGAAATACCCTCAGACTTCAAGAAGAATATAATAATCCCAATCCCAAAGAAAGCAGGTGTTCACAGATGTGAAAATTACCGAACTATTAGTTTAATAATTCACAGCTGCAAAATACTAACACGAATTCTTTACAGACGAATGGAAAAACTGATAGAAGCCGACCTCGGCGAAGATCAGTTTGGATTCCGTAGAAATGTTGGAACACGTGAGGCAATACTGACCCTACGACTTATCTTCAGCAGAAGAAAGATTAAGGAAAAGCAAACCTACGTTTCTAGCATTTGTAGACTTAGAGAAAGCTTTTGACAATGTTGACTGGAATACTCTCTTTCAAATTCTGAAGGTGGCAGGGCTAAAATACAGAGAGCGAAAGGCTATTTACAATTTGTACAGAAACCAGATGGCAGTTATAAGAGTCGAGGGGTATGAAAGGAAAGCAGTGGTTGGGAAGGGAGTGAGACAGGGTTGTAGCCTATCCCCGATGTTATTCAATCTGTATATTGAGCAAGCAATAAAGGAAACAGAAGAAAAGTTCGGAGTAGGTATTAAAATCCACGTAGAAGAAATAAAAACTTTGAGGTTCAGGATGACATTGTAATTCTGTCAGAGACAGCAAAGGACTTGGAAGAGCAGTTGAACGGAATGGACAGTGTCTTGAAAAGAGGGTATAAGATGAACATTAACAAAAGCAAAACGAGGATAATGGAATGTAGTCGAATTCAGTCGGGTGATGCTGAGGGAGTTAAATTAGGAAATGAGACACTTAAAGTAGTAAAGGAGTTTTGCTATTTGGGGAGCAAAATAACTGATGGTCGAAGTAGAGAGGATATAAAATGTAGACTGGCAATGGCAAGGAAAGCGTTTCTGAAGAAGAAAAATTTGTTAAAATCGAGTATAGATTTAAATGTCAGGAAGTAGTTTCTGAAAGTATTTGTATGGGGTGTAGCCATGTATGGAAGTGAAACGTGGACGATAAATAGCTTAGACAAAAAGAGAAAGAAGCTTTTGAAATGTGGTGCTACAGAAAAATGATGAAGATTAGATGGGTAGATCACATAACTAATGAGGAGGTATTGAATAGAATTGGAGAGAAGAGGAGCTTGTGGCACAACTTGACAAAAAGAAGGGACCGGTTGGTAGGACATGTTCTGAGGCATCGAGGGATCACCAGTTTAGTATTGGAGGGCAGCGTGGAGGGTAAAAATCGTAGAGGGAGACCAAGAGATGAATGCACTAAGCAGATTCAGAAGGATGTAGGCTGCAGTAGGTACTAGGAGATGAAGAGGCTTGCACAGGATAGAGTAGCATGGAGAGCTGCATCAAACCAGTCTCAGGACTGAAGACCACAACAACAACATTATGTATTACTTCTGGCTTATTTATTCGTAAGTGTTACAAAGCTTTCTTAAATTGTTTGTTCTAACACGCCATCAAAGAAGCCGTTTCCCTCATAGTGTCCTTCAGTCTACTCTTTCCACCTATCCTCTCCATCCTCTGCATTAAATTGTGGTTTTCCCATTGCACTCTATGACGGGACAAATGGTTTCGAGGGCCGTCACGGATTCTTAGTCAATTCAACGTATTAATTTAGTGGTTGGAAAGTTTTGAATTGCTGCACATGTAAGAATGTTCTGTAACTAAAGTCTTTGTGAGTCAAATCGTTTTAGAAAAACTAGGAAACGTTCGCGCCTGAGAGATAAAGCAAGTTGCTTCAGGGTCTCCTTGTACAGGCAGCAGAAGCCAACAACTGTCCGCGCCAGACATACCATCCCGTCCAGCTGGCCACTATTCGATGCAACGAAGGTCGCAGAAGAATAAATAGTTAATTGTTAAATCAATGGAATCCTGAAATAATTGTCAAGAATTAGTTCATCTGTGATTATTAGGTGTTAGAACTGCAGTCCTATACGAGATACCTGCGCAAGAGTTGCACTGTGAAAGCTCTAGTTGGACAACACGTATAACAGTCACCTAGGGAAAGAAAATCCATCGTGGATCCTGTCGGGTCCGCGAATATCATCGATAAGTTTGAACGGAGAAATCGATTTAGATATTGCTCGGATTTGGATGACTATATTAGTGTGATCTTATTTTGTAGCTCTGCAGTGTGTCTGCTTTGAGTTTACGCTGTTTCGTGAGAGAAATTTAAGGTACGCTGAAGTCAAATAATTTGAGATTATTCTGGTCGTAAGCTTTGGAAAGGTTTACTTACGACATCGTTCATGGAAATGGATTACTAGTGCGATTTCTGGTTTTCCTGGTGTGAACGAGACTTGGAAAGTCGTTGTGGTTGCATTTAGTGGTGTTTGGAGGAACGCACGCTCTAAGATAATTGAGCGTTTGAGATAATTTTGTGGTTGGTGTATGACGCTCACTCACTCTAAGGTAACAGTGTTGAGCGGTTGTGTTTGTTGGGGTTCAGTACGCACTAATGGGATATGGCGTATCCTATGTGATTTATGAACCACTCATTTAAAGCCTCAGTCGGTGTTTAATAAGAGCCTAGAACCAGAATCTGCGCGGTTTACATTGAGAGAACTCAGCTATCGTTGCCCGTAAATTAATGACCTTAGACAGTGAAGACACATTTGTACCCTAAAGAAACCAATTAATGTAAACGACTAAATTCCATTGCTTGATAGCTGAAGAGGGAAAGCGTCACATAATTTTAAGTATAAAAGTGGTGGGGAATGTACGCTTTTTGTTTTAATAGTTTTTTGTCTTTCCTGTTTTCCGATTTGTTTGGGTTTTAGCTTTTGTGTCACTCGTTCACAATTAAGTTTAAATGTTGAATTGAATGTGATTAGTTGAATTATATGACAAAGTGTAAAAATTAAATATGCGTTACGTGTTACATTTTAGTGGGGACGACAGAATCCCCACTGAAGCATGTTTACGCAAGTAACATAAACGACTAAAAGATATTATTTTGAGCTTCGATGTGTTGATAAGCAACTATCGCAAAGATTAGCCAATTTCAGAGGTGCCAAAGATAAAGAATCAAAGGATGTAGTATGTCCTGCTCATAATTCAATAAAGATTAAAGTTCAGTAAATATTAGAGAAAATTTTAATCAGAATTTCGTTTGAGATAATAAAAGATGATAATAACATTGATAACTAAAACGTTATTTCAAGATTTTAAAGATGTAAAAAGATAGTAAAAGGTATAATAAGAAGGCGGGATCAGAATCATCGAAATTAATATTATCGTTGAGGTAGCTATCACTGTATCGCTGGTTTATAGTAAAATTATAACTTTGGATGAAACGGTCGGAATTCTCCCAAAAAGAAACGAGTTGGCATTTAATGTTTGAGAGATTTTATTAAATCCGTGCTAACCCTAAATAGGAGTACTAGTAGCTACGGTAAATGTTTAATACAAGGGTTGATATGCAATGCCAACGGCCTTGCCGCAGTGGTAACACCGATTCCTGTCAGATCACCGACGTTAAGCGCTGTTGGGGTTGTCAAGGACCTGGATGGATCACCGCCCGAATCTGCCGAGTGTTGTTGGCAAGTGGGGTGCGTTCAGCTCTTGTGAGGCCAATTGAGAAGCTGCTTCACTGAGAAGTAGCGGCTCAGGTCACGAAAGCTGACAACGGCGGGGAGAGCCGTATGCAGACCGCATGCCCCTCCGTATCTGCATCCAAAGCTGCCTCAGGGCTGAGGATGACACGGCTGCCAGTCGGTACCGTTCGACCTTCGAGGTCTGTTAGATGTTTGTTTGTGTTGATGTGCAGTCCGTTTTTAGTTGTAATTTGACGCGCTCTGCTGTAGAGCGTCTTACGATTGAGAGCACTGTTTTGAGATAAATAACCAGTGGTAGCCACAGTTATCTCGTATCGTGAAGTTATTAAATGTCTTAAAGAGGTGGAAATAGTAAATATTGTAACTGATAATAACACAGTTGGAATGACATTATGTCTATATAATTCTCAGAAGAGTTATTGGAGTATTGATTTCCTTAGCAACGCACTGGACGACAGAATCAGAAATCGTGTTTACATATTTTATAGAGCCGTGCGCGCAAAGTTTCGTCAGTTTATATTTGCCATTAGGTATGATACAAGCGCTGACGAGTAATAACTTTTCACCACTTCCCACATGAGCACCGTAAATTGGATTTAGAGTAGTGGATATTATATGCGTTTACTAGTGTCATATGCAAGAGTTGTTCTGACGTAAATAGCAGAAGCGTTATTTGCGCGCAACCACTAGAACGCAGACGTAATTAACAATCCAGGATTAAAATTTTATATTCATTAGTACTGGGGGCGAGGTGTGGCTAATCATAAACGCAGAGCTGTGTCATTTGGACAGGTTAGCGTAACATCACGCCACGCCACTCTCTATACAGAAAGAAGTGACATAGCACATCTATTAATGTTATCTCCCTCGTTTTTAACCTCACCGAACGTTGTTTTTACTTTTCTGTGCCCGAATCAGTCCTTCCGACAATCTTTCCTTTATCTGTCTTTCACATTACTGATGCGGCAACCTTGCCTTAGCTCCCCTACAAATCTATTTATTTCATTCATGAGTTAATTGTATTTCTGTTTTCCTTACTTTCACTGAAGATTTTTGTTCTTCCTTCATTCGTCGAGCCACTGAGGTATTTCTTCTGTTACTCATGATTTCCTAGCAGTTCCCATCGCGCCGGCCGGTGTGGCCGTGCGGTTCTAGGCGCTTCGGTCTCGAGCCGCGTGACCGCTACAGTCGCAGGTTCGAATCCTGTCTCGGGCATGGATGTGTGTGATGTCCTTAGGTTAGTTATATTTAAGTAGTTCTAAGTTCTAGAGGACTGATGACCACAGATGTTAAGTCCCATAGTGCTCAGAGCCATTTGAACCATTTTTTTAGTTCCCATCGCAGCACTTATGTTTTTATTCCCAACTTGTCTGACTTCCGTGTTTAGAGATGTCCATTTCCCTTCAGATGAACTGCGTACTGAGCTACTCATTATATGAACATCTATAGCCTGCGAGAACTTCAAGCATGTCTCTTCATTGCTTACCCCACTTCTTTGGGTATTGATTATTCCTGAGTAACCTCTGCAACTTCAGTCTACTCTTCATCATTATTAAATTGTGATCTGAGCCCAAGTCCGCTTCTGTGCACACCTTACAGTCCAATACCTGATTTCAGAATTTCTGCCTGAGCATGATGTAATCTAACTGAAATCACGTATCTCCAGACCATTTTCAAGTATAACGACCCCTACTCTAGAACAGACTATTCGCTATTGCTAACTGAAATTCACTCCAGAATTCAATTAGTCTATCTCCTCACTCATTCCTACAACGAAGCCGCTATTCTTCCATAACTATTCCCTCTACTCCTTCCCCAACAACCACATTCCAATCCCCCATGAATATTAGATTATCTTTTCCCTTTGCGTACTAAATTGCCATTCAATATCCTCATATAATTTCCTCATCTCTTCATTTCCTGCTTGCGACGTAGGCATGCATACGTGAACTGTTGTTGTCATTGTTGGCTTGTCATCGATTTTGATGAATCACTGAAAGGTTTACAGTAACTCTCTTTCTTTGCTACCTTCCTATTCATAATACACCTAGAAATGACAAACAAGAGTAAATGGTGTTCAATTATATCACATGCAAGTTCTGTACCAGGCGTTGGAACAGTCATACACAACACAGTGACCTAAAATGAACAGTTTGGTGACAAATCTGCCCATAACATAGGTCGAAGCTTTTAATCTTTTGTATACGTTCCTCCTAATTAGATAAAACATAGGAACTTATGAGAAAACTGGACAAGTGACAGAACGGATTGAAGGAGGTATAATCAGTTTGGTGGGAAAAATTGTAGTCAGAGAGGTTACGTGAGCGTAATTAACATAAAATTGCTCCGGTCTTTGAAGATCTAAGAAATTAGAACTCTGTGATTAGCATTGTCTAATAACGTCTCAAAAAGTACAAGGAAATCGGAAACCAGGAAACAGAAGTATTTAATGTGCACCATCGCTTGGTAGACATACTGAAATCTGAGCTCTATTGACGTAGACACAATAACCTTTTTCTATAAACGCTTCAGACCCTTGTTACGATTAGATACTCATAAATTTGTTAAAAGAAAGAAAAAAAAATGTTTGTGGACTGAAAAGTGTATGAATTATGTCGTATTATAGATTCAGTGAAGGAGTGCCCGATCATCACCTATTTAAAACACAATAGTAACATTCCCACAATATCAGACAAAGGTTAGGTTATAAATGTGGGCAAGATCGTGAATATCAAGATTTGTAAATAAACTGAAAATACTGAAATTGGAGCTTTATTGTACTGGACATAATAATGTGCTTCTATAAACACTATGGACCCTCTTTACCATTAGGTACTCTGAGAGATTGCAGGGCACTCTCGCTTCTGATTCAGCGCTATGCCGTTTCATGTTCTTAGGGAATATGATCTTTAATGTGATTTGACTTCGTACATCATGATGAAATGGTGTGTAGTAGTTAATGCTCTTGCTTGTGTGCTCTAGGGAAGGAATAACAGTGAGTTTTACCTGCGTTCCAAGGAATAGGGTGCCGATTTAAACGACTGCAGTAAAAGAGCATGACGACGGTAGGCCAAGGGAAGCACGTTTTCTCTGCAGAATCTGAGTGGAAACATTTCTGGACGGCCAAGTTTTGCAGTCTCATTGTGCAGGCCCATTGGTTGGCGCTGGTTGGGAAGCACCCGCGTCCAGGTAGCCTGACTAGCGCTGAGAAGTCGCCTCTGCAATGGCCAGCTCATTGTAGACCGGCAATAAAGCAAAGGATGGGCCCTTGTTAGGCAGGAAGCCGAAAAAACAACTGTGAGTGCTCTGCGAATTTCCGTGTGACAGATCACTGGTGCTCAGACGTTCAGCATGAGGCTTTTAGTGTGTTTATGGGTGCCCTTTGAAAACTCTGAAATGGACCCAACAAGGGAGATAACAAGCTTTTTATGGAGGGGAGTGGTTCCATCCTGGTCATGTTGTTAGCAAAAGACATGGCGTAAACACATGGGAAAGAGGCCATGAAGCTGAATCTTTTTTCCTTTTCTTCCAATTAACTTTAAAGTCTCCGATTGGCCAAATCGCAGAGCAAGGGGCGCTCTCCTAGCTTCGAATGCTATGTTCCAGCTCGTGTTAAAGTGAGGGAAGTCTATGATGTAAACGGGCTTTTGCTACCGAGCTGAGGAGGAAAGCAGACAGAAAGAGAAGATCTCTCTTGTACTGGAGCTGCGCTAGTAAAGAACTGCAGGTCTCTACCTAAACGGTGAGACTTGTGTCCTTTGCTAGTGAGCGACTTAGAGCCGGTGCCAGTCAGCTTCTGAACCGTAAGAGGTACTGCTTCTAGCATCACGCACACCTCAAGTGGTGCGTTGGTGTACTTATTTGCCTTGAGTCGACCGTCTAAACATTTGACATATTCTGATACGCATAGTAGTGGCACGGAGTCAAATTGGTTTGGCAGGTCAGCAAACAGGTGCATCTGCACACTGGAATCTACTGGGGTTCAGAGGCTCATAGGGAAGTACCTGCGCTCCGAATTAAATGAATGTGAGATCGTGTACTTGCAGTTTTCGGGCGCGCGCCATTAATAACAGATTGCCGCCGTCCATGACTTCAGTCACCAAACGCATCATGGTGTGATGCCTCGCCAGCAGAAGGGTAAAGTATTCGCTGCTATGGCGTAGGGCTCCAATATTTGTTTCTCAGCACCCTCTTCTTCCGAACCATATTTTTCTTTTTGGAATGGTCGAGTATAGGTGCTTGATTGTGGGGTAGTTTTTGTACCATAACCCTGACTGACATGTATGAAGCCAGATAAAGCGATTGGTGTTCTGGTTAGTGTCGTGTGTCGACCCCCAGATGATTAGTTTGTCCACCATAGACCCCATGTTAGTGAAAGCAATTGTCAAATGAAAATGTTTGTGTGACGGTTCTTTAGTCATTTTTTTGTCTTGTGATGTTAAGAATGAATAAATCTATTGTCATTAAATCACAACTTACCCCTGTGTTATGATTAACAGTACCTTGCCATTTTTATTAAAGTCCAGATTCTAAAAGAGAGTAGCAAGCTTGAAACTCCACCACCAAAAACACCACGAGTTTCAAATTGTTTTTATTTGGGAAAACACTGGGAGTGATGATACATTAAATCCATTTTTCCTCTTCAGACTGGCCCATTCTCTCACTGCTTCTCTCTATGGCGTCATTAAATTCACAGCAAATGCTGATCATACAGTACTATATTGTGAATTTTGTCGATGCTTTCGTCTATGGTTGATGATTTAGAACACCCATAACATGGATCATCTTTAAGAGAGGCTCAGCTGTATTTTATATCAACCATCTCTGTCTAAACCGTTGTGAATGAAGTAGGAAACTCTTTGTATTCTTTCATCAACTTTACAAGAATTTTCCATGAACCAACTAAAGGAAAGATACTGGGTTAGAGTTTATTCTTGTTAACGAAATAACACAATGTGAATAATTTCTTTTCCTTTTTGTTATTCTGATTATGCTAAAGACAAAACTAATATTTTAGAGGAACTATTATTTTCCTCTGTCTGCTGCACGGTACCCGCTACTAAACGTTTCATCTCAATATTCCACTTTTGTTTTTCCGCTCAGTCTAATATTCTTTAATAATCAGTTATGATTAATAAATTGAGATAACCCATACGACTCCTAAAAATATTGCTTCTTTTTTAGTGAAAGCCGCTACTGTAAATGTGGCAGTGCTACTGAGAATTTAACTTAATGACATAGTTTAATTTCGGGTAAATAACTGTGAAAGCACGAAACCTTGGTATTTAGTTTAACATACAAACGTGTAAATTTTGAAGAAGTGTCCTGCTGTCACATCCAATCCATTAAATGATAAATTAAATTATAAAAATCTTGAAGACTGATACTAAAATAAAGTACTTCTGTGTTTCATAAATGGTCTCCTTATCGTAGTTCCCACAATTTGTTTCCGCAGTGCGTTTATGGATTCTTCTGGAATTCGTTAAAAGCTGTGTATATGGCAGATGTGACTGCATACTTTTACTAGTATTTGTGCATAAGAAATATAGCTATTAAAATATTTCGACCAACTTGTAATTTCGTTCCTGTAGTTTTCTTACAATAAATTTCTTAGCTAAGAACTTTGTTCCGTTTTGATAAAGTAATAAAGACTTTTCCACTGCTTCTGTTCACGAGGTGTTTCAGTGATGGAACTCATCGGTCAAAGGCATAATAGAGGCCATTGGAATTGACATCCCTCTAGATTTAAAAGTAATTTTCTTGAACCACGATTACAAGGAGTGCAGCCAGAATGGAACACTTAATAACTGAGTGATCTCTTCATCAGGACCAACTATTGGACTTAGGATGTTCAATGGCGTTTCGAATTCTGTTTGTAAACATCAAGTAGCTAATGCAGATACAGTGCATACAATAAATCATGCCACAGAGACTTCACCTTCTTGCTGGATGGAAATACTTGGTCTCTTAGATGCATGTGTTGGCGAGAAAACTCTGTTTGTCGAATTGTGTGATGAACGACTGAAGATTCATTCATCAAAACGGTTAAGAGATCTATATCCAACCAATAGGTCAATGCGTTGCACGCCGACTAGGGCTATTGATAATATATCGATACATCGGTAATTTTCTTGAGGATATATACATATTTCGGTTATACTTTTAACTGATATATCGATATACTGCTATCGAAATGGCAATATCGAGTACCTACATTTTTATTTTTTTTCTCAATTTTCGATAAATATTTGAAGTTATTTTTAAATTGAAAATAATAATACTTTCACTGTGTGAAGAAGTCTTACTACTTTATGAGCTTTCAGCACGTCCAGTCTTCCTCTTTGACTCTACTAGGCAAGTATAGATGGCAGTAGTCCAACTGCTCTGGGTGGACGGTGTGAATAGAATAACAAGGTATCCGATGTGAAGAAATAGCACACCAGTTGCGTTAAGAAACAGTTTTTAACGCAACTAGTGTTCTAGTTCTTCACATCGGCATTCTTAAAAAAACAGTTGCTGAAACTGATGAAGAAAAAGCCTAAATGACAAAATTGGTCTCTGCGGTGAGCAGAGACGTGTGATGGGAGATGCTGACGTAATCGGCGATCAGTGCTACCAAGAGAAACTGCAACGTTTAATTTCATCACACAGTTTTGACACTACAACAGCTAGGTCGTGGCGTTTGCAAAAATGAAAAAAAAAAAAAGAAACAGCGAAGTCGACACGAAGTGTTGCACACAAATCCGAACGACAGCCCCATCGGACACCTTTTATTGTGCTACTTACCTGCAGTCGCCATTGTCAGCAAATTCGTTATCGTAGAGTGTGAAGGTGCATAGTTTTCCTTCCAGTTCTTGCTCTAAGGGGGATAAGCAGTCTGGTAGATTGTTGATGTACAGAATATCTAATAATGAATCAATACTTAAATATACAGCTCTAAAACTGGCAGTATATTTACAATGTGCAGCCGAAATGTTTCAGCTGCTACGTCGATAATTTTTCCGTCGATATCGAACGGTAATTTTTTCTGTATATTGAAAGGGATACTGATACCGTTTCTAAATAGCGATACATCGGATACCCGATATGTTTCGAAATATCAGCAGTCCTGGTTTCTCCAGCTGTGGTGCGGCGATTGGAGCAGCGCGGCTGTGGCTCCGCCTATTTGTCGCTGCGGCTTAAAGCGCACATCGGTGGAGTGTCCTTCGGCACTCAGCTTTCCGCCCGGAAATACTAATCAGTCCCCTCGTTCCACATGCTGCTCGCCGCACCACAGCAGAGCCGTTACTTGGTCCGTGTCAGTGACAGTGGCGGTTACCGTCAAGCACTAATGATATTTTGTGTACTAATTCGGGCCGAAAGCATGTACGCTGGATTTACAATTTTGTTGGCGCCGCTGCATGGGTTGGCTGACGTTTTCGTGGAGCTCTTGCGGTGTGTTACTGCAAGTGAGTCCTGGACAGATGGTATCTTTGTCAAGACACATTGACAGGGTTTTAGCTGCCTGAGGTTTATCTAGAGTGACCCGTTTTGAAGAATAAGAACCGTCTTCAGTTGCATTAGAAAGACAAGTAATGATCTGTGTCACTACTTCAGTTAGATGATGGACATGCGTAAGATCAGGCCGTTTATTCCTTAGGAATATTGCAATATTCATGGCTGAAAGGGATGTATTCTCTAAGATTGCTAATATTGCTGCTAGATTGATGAGTAAGTCATTAAATTACACCCGACTGTTAACTAGTAATAAGGGATTAGCGTCTGTTTTATTATTATTGAGTGGAAAGTCCTTAGCATCTGATTGACTACACCTGTGTGGGGGTCAGGTGTATACTGTTTGATTATGTTGTTTGGGAAACCATTTGTATCGTTTGGTTGCAGTCGCGCGTAAGTAACGATTTATGGGAATTTTTGCGATAAAGAAAAAGTTAGCAGGGTTTCAGATTATTTATTAAAGAAGTGTTTGTTGGACGTTAGAACTGCAACAAATGTAATGTCAGACACATTTCAGCCTAGCCCTTCCATTCACTGTAAGTGTTAAATGTTGACTGCATTATTTAATAGTCGTCCGAAAGAGCAGGGGAAAGGGGGGAGAGTCATGAAAGATTAAGCGTAAATGTGCAGTCGACGACGTCATTAGTCTTCTTCAAAGATTACACTTAATGTCTTATCCTACTTCAAAAACTTATTGGTTGGGATAAAAATGTTTTCTAATTACCGACTAAACACTAAATAAAAAAGAGCCTCACGGCAGTGTTCTCGGATTAGTTAATTTATTTTTGAACGCCATTTAGTAGTATGTTAAGGAAGGGGAGGCATCCATTTTCCTCCATTTCCATCGTAAATTTGATATTCGGATGGATGCTGTTGAGGTGCTCCAAAAACTCATCTAGCGCCTGTCCCATGTCCCCACACGACAAAAGTGTCGTCGGCATAGCGGAAGAAGTCCTTTGGTTTCTGTCTGGCAGTTTGAACAAATATTGTTTACTCCTGTGTGCAAGCAGTCTTACCGTTGATAAGCTGGATGGCTTGTCCAACCTACCTTTGCCCTTTCAATAACCGTATAACAATTTTTGTAGCAGTCTCTGCAATTCTGTCCACAATTCCAGCCTGTTCTTCATTACGTGTTCTAGCACAGACATACCCAACTGTGCTTTTTTGATGTTCCAGAACTTCTTGTTTTAGTTCTGGTCCTCCGTCTATTCTCATTATTGCTGGGTTGCAATGGGATAAAATAGATAATACGAAGGGATTCGTCTAAATTTTAACTTCATTTGCTTCGTGATCTGTACAGGATAATTTAAGATCAACTACTATACGTGACAGATCAAAGCACTGTAGATGCGCTGCCTTTTGCGTCGTTCTGCCGCATCCCGATAGCGAGTATCTTTGGCAGGCTTAAAGTACGTCTCAGACAAACTTCCGTTTTATCTCGCTTATATACTCGTAACTCATTCTCTTGCCTTTCCTTCCAGCGTATTCAAAATGGTTCAAATGGCTCTGAGCACTATGCGACTTAACTTCTGAGGTTATCAGTCGCCTAGAACTTAGAACTAATTAAACCTAACTAACCTAAGGACATCACACACATCCATGCCCGAGGCAGGATTCGAGCCTGGTACCGTAGCGGTCACGCGGTTCCAGACTGAAGCGCCTAGAACCGCACGGCCACACCGACCGGCTTCTAGCGTGTCCCTTTAGTATTATATATTCTTTTAATGATTAAATATAATTTATTGGATCTCTTGTCTGTTACTGGTGAGAGGTAGCGACTGGTCTACGATAGCTTCAACAGCCACGATATCAAATGTTCCATCGCACTTCGTTTGTTCTGTAATGATGATTATTAGACTCAGTATTTTTTCGGATAATGTTACATTTCATGTTCATTACCTACTGTGCTGTTCATAATTTTCAACGGCATGGGTTATATGGAGCTGGTCGTGCAGAAGATCCTCTTGGGTCGAATCTCAACAGCTGTAGTTGAACGTACGAGGGCGTGCTGAAAAGTATTGTCTCCAAACTTTTTATGAGAAAACTCTTGAAGCTTTTTAAATAAAAAAACTTTATTAACAATTGACATCATTATTATTAATGTCTAAATATTTATTTCCCATAGTCTCCCTGTCTACGAACAAATTTCTCCCAACGAGAGACCAGTTTGTTGATACCGTGACTGTAGAATATTTTACTTTCTTGACGCACTTACCACATCACCTTTGAAAACTATATGGGGCCAGGTTTGGAGTGCGTAGTGAATGGTAGATTAGAATGAACTCAGGGTGTGGGAATGTTGCAGTCGTCGCAGCGATCATGTGTGGTCTGGCATTGTGATGCTGAAGGAGAGGGTTTTCCACATGTGGACGAACTCTTCGAATTCGAGCTTTCATTTGCTTGAGTGTTTCTCAAGCATCGACATAGTTGCATTACATTGCACAATGTTACGTTCTACAATTCGGAGCCCTCTGTCATCAGCGAAGCATGACACGTAATACCTCAACCAATATTGAGGACAACATAAAAATTTCGGAGGAAATATTTTTCAGCACTTCCTCCTAATTTGCTTCTGGAAGTTGAAAAGATGAATCGTGTTCCTCTGTCTGGCGAAAAATGAGGTGAGAGTATGTTTGGTAGATGGCCTAAGCAAAAGGGAAATAAACTTTGCTGTTAGAGTGGATGTGAACTGTCTGATGTTATTGGTGTGAGGTGCTCATTTAATTTCGGGAATAGAGTTATGTACTGAAAATGTGCCTCATTCAGTTTACTGACAGATATATACTAGTAAGAGGATAAAGTTTTACTATGCTTTGATGCAGTGCACTGGTATGTGAATGGCTGCAAAGGAAATTTTCGGATTTCGTGGGGAAATGTGTTTCTTTTTAGCAAACATATTTACGTACTTACTTGATTTATAAACGTATTTTCGCTACAGGACATCTTCGTAACCTCATGTTGTTCATCTTAATTGGAGCAGTATCACAGATCACATTGCCGCGGAGATCTGGAGAGTGCGGACTGGTAGCTACTTTGTTTGGTGCAAGATGACACGTGGTACGTAGCAGAAACCAATTTAGGCGGCGGCCGTCTAATGCAGAAACATGCCCGACGTTTTGTGACGTCTCTTGCTGGGTTAAAAATAGTATTGTAGAATGTATGGAAAAATAAATTCAGTAGTTCGTTTCTGTGAGTCCAAACAAAACGTTCAGACGCACAGGTCTACGTACGTCAAAGTCCCGAGCAGGTGACAGCACAGTTCCTAAGCGCTTTATGTAATGAGAAATGAATAAATCCCCTTTTGAAGATAAGTGATGGAATAAAATAGTTTAGCGTTCTTATGTATGAAGGAAATCATGTTTCTTCTGTGTATGAAGATTATTTACTACATTTGGAAAGTAAAGTAAATATTATTATTCGTCATGTGATATTGCGTCGACGTGACATATATGATAGAAGAGAGATTTGTGTGTTAATAAAGATGTGACTGTGAATGTTTTTAGATTAAAGTCATGTTATTCAACAAATTATTCACTTGATATTTTATAGGAAGACATATTAATATACAAGCTTAGATACTTGAACAAAGAAAACGAACTTCCACCTTTAGTCACTCAGAGCTTGAACATTATTCTCGTTGTGTTAGTAGCGAGCTTAAATAGTGTTTATAATTTTCGTGTACTTCTTCTTACGAATATATTTCTTCCTATTCTTATCGTTTCTCAAATAAGAGCTAGCCTGCAATGTAATGAAATTAATGTTAGTCATTGAATACTAATAATAATAATAAATACTAACAATGGTAACAGTGTCACTGAGATAAGAGGTCTGGTACTTCGACGACCACGAAGCATATAAATTTCCAGAAGTTTCACAGCGAATGAAAAACTGAATACTTTAATGCAGAGTTTAAGGAAACCAATATTAATAATGGGCAGTAATGTCACGAGGTGTACCAGAAATTGTTCAGTGGCTCAGTAGGTGGCGGACTACACATTTCAGAATGATAGAATAAATTAAACCATCATCATCTACTCCACCTTACAGTGTACCATTTCACAACACAATTGAGTTTATTTTGTACATTGATCTTCTGTCTATAAAGTCAGATTAATAAAACACATTATACATATAAAGTCCATTCTTCGTTGCACAGCGTTGTGACGTATAGATGTATATCAGTTCATCTCTGTGACAGGCTAAGAAATTTTCTGCTCGTCTTTGTACCATTACCTGTATTAAATGTTGCCATTTTGTAGATTACAAAACGTCTCAGTGTCTCTGAATTTGTCCGCTAAAATGCGATTAGCCGACCACTTACTTGCATGTCGAGAGTGGTTATCAATTTTCGATTTGGCATTCATCTAACGCCATAGTTTCATAACTAAAATGTAATTAAATAGCTGCTATACGGTCCTTTTTTAGAGGATCCTGATGCATTATTGCAACACCGTTAAAAGAAATTCGTTGACTTAATTCACCAGACATATCCTTTTTCTAATACTGCCACAAAGATCCATCTCATCACAGAAATATCGTACAGATAATTAAAAATGTATAGTTTCCTGGGAGAACTGCGTAAATACCGCATAGCCCCGTATTAAAACACCACAGTCTTTTCTTTTAACCGTTGTTCTTATTTTGTGATGATTGACGGAAGCATAGCCTACTGATCTTGAAATTTTCGTTGAATTTATCCAAGACGCAATAACTAGTGTCAGTATTCAGATTTTTAGAATTAATTGTGAGACAAATAGAAAATTACTTATTAACATCCTAACGCTCGTCATGATCCTAGTGTATGTCCTATTTCTTCATTCGATGCGTGGGCATCACAAGTGGAAAGAGAAATTACGGAAGAGCAATTTAAGACAACTAGACAACTACTCAAACGTATTATACTAGTATTCCGTTTTGTTTAGCGATGTCCATTAATACGCAGCGACCGTAACGTCAATCACTGCCTACCTCGAATTACAGAAGTTTGCCGCGTGATTCTGGTCCCCATCGCATGCTATCCGTTGGATATAACAGTAATGATCGAAATTGATAATGTCCACTTTATTTGACCTCCCTGATTCGGGAGATGAGGCAGATAGTCTCTTGGGATCAGGTGTTGTTCACTGAACTATCTAAGTCGACATTCTCGCGACGTTTCACGTGTTTGTGCACTGGACTACTACGCTGTGTGCAGTTCGGATTGGCTTCATTAGTGCCCTTCGTATGCCGCATTCTACTCACAATCCACCCATGGTCAGTGTCGCCGCGCCAGCCGTGCTGTGCGGACGTGTGCTGGGTTTCGTGCGCCGCGGTCTGCTGTGTTTCGGCGTGGTAAGTCGCAGTGCTTCTTGCAGCGTTGCAGAAATTCCACGCTTATTGTAATTTGAAATTTGATACCGTGATGACCCACTTGAACAGAAAAGATATTTTGAAATTGTCGTTTGACCGTAAATACGACCGACCCAAACTACACGAACTCGAAGATTGGTTAGAATACTAAGTGATACTTGATTCAGAGGATGTCATTGGAATGCATCTTTCGATAGTGAGCAGCGTTGTTTTTGTCAAACTGAAGACTGCTAAGGTTAGGTTAGGTTAGGTTAGTGGTGTTTAACGTCCCGTCGACAACCAGGTCATTAGAGACGGAGCGCAAGCTCGGGTTAGGGAAGGATGGGGAAGGAAATCGGCCGTGCCCTTTCAAAGGAACCATCCCGGCATTTGCCTGAAACGATTTAGAGAAATCACGGAAAACCTAAATCAGGATGGCCGGATACGGGATTGAACCGTCGTCCTCCCGAATGCGAGTCCAGTGTGCTAACCACTGCGCCACCTCGCTCGGTGAAGACTGCTAATTTATGCGACAAAGTAGTCGAGTCTTGCGGAGGAACTATGAAGTTTAAAAAAAAATGGCTCTGAGCACTATGGGACTTAACTACTGAGCTACTGAGGTCATCAGTCCCCTAGAACTTAGAACTACTTAAACCTAACTAACCTAAGGACATCACACACATCCATGCCCGAGGCAGGATTCGAACCTGCGACCGTAGCGGTCACGCGGTTCCAAACTGACGCTCTTAGAACCGCACGGCCATATGAAGTTTAAACATTGTGTCGGAAACCTAGGAGCAGTAATCATAACACATGCAGGGTTTGGAATGCGGACGATCAGGATATTCGAACTACCATTCGAAGTACAAGCGGAACAGATAAATGCAATGATAGCACCATATGGGAAAGTTCTCAATAATGTTGCCGAACGGTGGTCAAATGCACGCAGATTCCTAGTGCTCCACGGAGTGAGACAATTAAAGGTCGACTTGCACAAGCATGAACCATCGCACATCGGCTTCTGTGCTTACCGAGACATCGTTATATACGATGGCCAGCCTAGGACGTGCGCGGCGTGCTACGCTCCCGGCCACGCCCGCGCTGAGTGTTGACAGCGGCGAGTGGTGCAGCTGCCGGCTGGCGAGGCGCCGAGACCGCCGGCTATGACTGCGCTGCCAGCGACTTGCGCTACGGCTGCCCGCGGCCAAGTCCGGACCCAAAGCCCTAATATGAACGAGGAAAACCATCCAATCTAAGGAAATCGTGACAGCTGTAAGGGTTTCAACGCAGCAGACCCCGACAGATATTGGGAACCACCGCAAATTCTTTGATTCCTCCGCTGTTCAGAATCACATTATGCAAGAACCAACCCTGAATGAGCAACCACAAAGTGAACCGATTTCTGGATTGACACCATCATCCACTAAGAGCACGGGCGACAATTTGGCTCGCAACACCACCCTCTCAGAAGATTTGAAGAATACTGAGAAAGACAACATCAGACAGCAGCCGGTGAAACCTAAACGGCAAACACGAAAACAGATCCCTGAACAGATCCAAGAACTGGAGCAAAACCTCTCACATACCAAAAAAATTCTCAAAGCAGATCGAAGCGGAAAGCATGACGTGGAAGACGTCGAAAAAAACAGACATTCCAAACACGAAGGAGGACGTACATGTAAACTGTAACCTCCCCCTCACTTACCGACCTTAATGACAGTGAAAAATTAAACCGCGTGTACCTAATGGAAATTTGGGAAAAGCAATCGTCACCGAAGTTAATCTATCGGTAAAGAGGGAGGAAAGGGTTACATCTAAATGAAAGGAAAAATGCAAATGAAACTGGTGGAAATTAATTTTGAAAAGGGGTAAAGTTAATAAAGAAAGTAAATGTGCGGCCGTTACGTTAACAATTAACTAGAGGTAATTAGATATTTGAGATTTGGGGGAAATCACGGTCGCCAGTCCTAAGGACAATTACTATAGTAACTGAAAAAGAAAGGTTATTACACATATAATTAACACTAGAAGCGTGGCAACTGAAGGTTGACACGTGTAGTGTGAAAACTGAAAGTTTGTCAGAAGTAATAAATTTCGCTACACTCTGACTTAATTTAGCAAAAGAATTAATAAAACCGGAAAATCGAAAGTTAATTTAGTGACTGAAGTTAATAGTGAGCTTTCTTTCTGAAGCACATCGAAATCCAGTAAAATACGGTTAGTCTTGGACTACCTCAACAATCATTTCAAAAGCAACTTGACTCTACGCAATTTAGAAACAAGAGATTTAACTTTGAACTTGAATTAAATGATTCTGAACTATTAACAATAGTAAAATTTAGTACGTACCAAGCTGAGCTGCAGTCACAGGTAAGCTAAAATATGCTAACAAAACTCGCACTCTAAATTTGTGCTCGTGTAACCTAAATATTGTAGCCAGCTACTGAACTTTGAAATTAAAGCAGTGAAATCTAATTATATTATTTTAATGCTGGCGTTTGAATTTCAACGACATTCGGGTTCATTTCGGTAAAGGAAGGGACCCTGCTTGGCAATGCAATTGGGACAATGAGCAACAAAGGTTCATGCTAAGTTGCTGTAATTTTGCGAGGCAAATGGAACAATTTGAAAAGCTGAGGTCTGCCATACAGTTCTGAAACTTTACGTGCTTTTAGTCTTCCTTGTTGGTTGATTGAAGGTTTGAAGCCGTCGATCGAGGAGGTGGCGACAGTCACTCATTGTCGGCCGTCGCTGTTGCAGAAGCTGGATGTTGGCGCGCCTTCTTCTCGACACGGTCACCAGGCGAAACGGGCTCTTGATGTGCGCCAGCTAATGCTTCCCGTCCGCGACACCATGTCAGAAACTATCATCGCGAGTCGAGCGCAATTACATGCTGCCAAACCCCGAAAGCGCGGCAACTCGCGGGAGCGTCACACAACACCTGCTCCACTCGCTACTCCCGCCAGACTCCCACTGCCCGCGCTCCACGCGGCAGAGTTCACACTACCAAAGATCCTACACACTTTGATTCTTCACACGACCTATCGATGTAATCGTTCGATAGCAGTTTTCCCTAGGCAAGACCCAGCGTAAAAATACAAATAATATTTACGAAACAAACCAATTATACATCGACATAAGTGCATAAATATATATATATCCAAACAGTAAAGCAATTACAATATATAAAGAGACAGAAATGTCATATCTTGAGGTAACAAAACAAGGAAAAAAATAATAGTACAATAGATGGAAATAGGAGGATATGCATTTCCGGCGTTACACGTGCCCCACATTGTCTGAGGATGTTCGTGTAACGTAAACAGACTCAGAAAATGTCCCAAAAAAGAAACAGCGGAAATGCATATGCTCAAAACATCAACAAAATTTAGCATTCGTCTAATTAAGCATAAATAAATTTTTTTTAGACCATAATAATTGAGTGGAGACACTCCTAATCTTATTCCACTCTGTCATCTTGCACAAAATAAAACAGGTTGACAACATATTAAAATTCATAGAAAACATAGAAAATGGTTTAGCTATTATAAAATCATTAAAATTCGTAACACTATAAGAAATGGAATACTATTTGCAAAATTGATCAGAGTGCATGGTCATAAAAAACAAGTATATCAAAATACGCAAACTAATAATTAATTACATAGAATACACATTTTTATGTAACCTTTTCATAATTAATTTTCTCGTCATGTCCAATTAACGCTAAACAAGAAAATAATATACATCAGACCGAAAAAAACATAAATATTGACAGTAGAATTCTTTCAGCTGTCCAGGAAGAAAAACAATTCCGCCTTCCGTACTCGCAAGTACAAAGAATGCCGACAGCGGCCCAAGAGCCAACAGCGGCACAAGAGCCGACAGCGGCTCGCCTCGCCAGTATTGTTGCGCCCGCGTGTGCGGCACGCTTGATCTCACTCGCCCTTGTGACGGCGTTTCCAGAACGTCCGTTCCACTGAATTCTTTCGGAAAAACTCACTCCCGAGTAATCTCAAGGAGTCCATAAACACTATCACAGTGGATAACTCAACACTGTCCATCATCACACATGTACAAGCCTGAAACTTAAAACAGCGTCTAAGTACATCGGCAATGGCTAGTAAAACACATATTCATGAAATCTTACAGCTAGTTACAAAATCATATTTACATTGCTTAATCTACTGTGACTCAGCTGAAAACTTAAACTAGCAGCTTGGATTTTTCAGTTGATTAGATCATGATTAAATTGATTAAAATTAAATTGATTAATCAAAATTAATTACTTATTAATTACAACTTCTTTAATGACCTTGGTCAGTCAAAAGCATGGCAATCTAGCAAACCTTAAATCTTACACTCTATATTTACATATTGTACAAATTACCCATTGTGTGGTATTAATCGATCCTAGGTTGGTACAATTTCAAATCTACTATATTTCGAATACCTAATAGCTTTCCAGAGCTTGGATACTCTAAGCAATAAGCATTTGTGTGAGGTATACCAATGACTTTATATGGTCCATTATAAACAAACTTAAATTTAGAGATTTCATTGTCTATCTCGCTCGATTTCTCATGAGCTTTTACAAGTACTAAGTCTCCGATCGCAAACTTAGCAAAACGCGCTTTAGCGTCATGACGACGTATGCGAGCATCGGCTTTTAGCTTCATTACTTCTCGCAAACGATCTTTTTTCACACCAATACTAATGTCAATCCGTGGAGGGAATTTGATTATCTCTTCCACTAAACTTGTACTTCTGTCATCCAGCAGGATTTCCTCTGGAGAAAATCCCGTCGATTCATGTCTCAAGGTGTTCATAATTCTCTCAAATACTGCTACATATTTGCCCCATGCCCTATGGTTGTGATGGCAATAGGTACGGCACAGTCGGCCTAGCTCGCGCATATACCTCTCAGCGGGATTCCCAGCCGGACAATAAGCTGAAATATGGATCACATCGACCCCATTACTTTCCATGCCTTCATTCCACAACTTAGAAGTAAATTGTGCCCCATTGTCTGATAGAATCGCCTTGGGCTTACCAATATGAACAAAATAATCGTTCACCAGCTTGCTATAGACCGCTTTGGCTGTAGCTTTCCTAATCGGGTATAGTTTGATGAACTTGGAAAAAGCTTCTAGCACTACTAAAATGTAGGCAAAGTTTCCTGATGACTTGGGCAAAGGTCCGTACAAGTCCACGCACAGTAACTCAAAGGTGTCGTTAGGCCTTATACTTTGCATAGGACCACGACTCGTACAGTTGGTAACCTTCACCTTCTGACATAAATCGCAAGTTTTCACTCTGTCAGTAACTCGTTTTAACATGTTGTTGAAATGCACTACTTCACTCAGCTTTTCCGTACATTTCTTTGGTCCACAGTGACCATACGCCAAATGGTAGTAGTCTATTATTTCCGTGACGTATTTGCTGGGCCAGCATACCCGCCAAATATTACTATCTTCACCCTTACGTATGTACAAGATATGATCGTATATCTTGTAATACTTCCTTAATTTCTCTCCTTCTGGACTCTTTTCATCATATCGGGTTTTCACCATATTTAAACAACCATCCTCGTTCTGATGACGACGTAGATTCTTACAAATGTTCATTATTAATTTACGTCCCTCAACTTCTTTAAAATAGTACAATTTGACCACTCCATCTGCCTCATCTTTCAATAGACCTTGATTAGACTCGGGCAACCGCGACAGCGCATCCGCTACGCAATTGTCGGTCCCTTTTACGTAACAGATGTCATAGTTAAATTGCTGTAAATACAGCGACCACCTAGTCAGTCTTTCGTGAAGTAGTTTACAATCCTTCAGATAAGTGAGCGCCTTATGGTCCGTATGAATAATCACCTTACGGTCCCATAGGTAACCCTTGAACTTCTTGAATCCCCACACGATAGCGAGACACTCTTTCTCAGAAATCGTGTAGTTTCGCTCACTTTTTGATAAAGTTCGACTCGCGAACGCTATCGTCCGGTGTTCCTTATCCTCCCCTTTACCAACTTCTTGGAACAGTTCTACCCCCACCCCGTAATTCGACGAATCCGTTCCCAGATGGAAGGGTAGCGATAAATCAGGATGAAATAGTATGTTAGATCTTAGCAACTCGTCTTTTAATCTCTCGAAAGCGGTCTGACACCCGTCAGTCCACACAAACGGAACATTTTTGCGTAAGAGGTTATTCAAATTTTCATCATTAAACACTTGTCCTTTTACAAATTTACGGTAAAATCCTGTGAGCCCTAGAAAACTTTTTAACTGTTTCCTAGACTTGGGTGGAGGACAATTCCTTATTGCCTCTAGTTTCTCTGGGTCTTTCGTAATACCAGCAGTGGTAATTACATGCCCTAAAAATTTCAGTTCCTGCTTCACAAATTCGCATTTCTTTAGCTTTAGAGTCATTCCGCCACGGCGCAATGCTCTAAAAACTTCATCTAACAGGTCACAATGGTCATGCCAAGTGGCATTGGCCAACAATAGGTCGTCAACATATACAGTTAATCTTGAACTCAAAGCCGGTCCTAGCACTTTATCTAGGGCCCTGATGAATACGGACACAGATATATTAAGTCCAAACGGCAGTACTCTATACTGATAACACCTGCCCGCAAACAAGAAGGCGGTGTATGGCCTAGATTCTTCTTCGAGTTCTATTTGCCAGTAACTAGCTGTCAGATCGAGGCTAGTCATGAACTTAACGTCATGAAAACGTTGCAAAATCTCCTCCATACTCTCTGGTCTGTCTGTTTCACGTTGAACGACCCTATTCAACGTGCGTGCGTCAATCGCAATACGCACACTACCATCCCGTTTTGCTACAATGACCAAACCGTTATTGTATGGACTTGTACTTCTTTCAATCACTCCCCATTCGATCATCTTATCTATCTCCCGTTGCACTGCTTCCTTTTTGGACAGCGGTATAGCATACGGTCTCACGAAGAATGGTTCGTGCGGAATTACATGCAACTTGCATTTATATCCTTCCACAAGACCCGGTTTGTCTGAAAACACACTCTTATTCCTCATTATTACTTCATACAGGCCTCGTCTTTGTTCGTGTGTTACGTTTGACACACCGTCTACAATACTTTCCAATTCATTTTCTACACTATTGTCAATGCCGAGATTCCTCACATTACAGTAGTTCAAATTCATACCTACGTCAATACCATTCGGCCAGTTAACAATGTGTATAGGCTGGTATTGCCTATGCACACCGTCTCCTGCCTCGTCAAAACTAACTACTATTGTTTTATCTTGGGACGTACATGTCAAAGTTTTGCTTTCGCAGTTAATCACTGCACGGTACTTTAATAGCCAATCTAACCCGATAATTACTTCCGCAGTTAAGTCTGGCACGACGACAAACTCTTGTTCAAATCGTGCCCCACATATCTCGAAGTGGACAAAAATCTGTTTTGTGACCGGTTTACTGGCCTTCCCAGTAGCACCGATAATTTTCACTCCTGTTACTGGCATAACTACGATGCCGGGTCTGTCTTTCAGTAACTCAAATATTTTCCCAGATACAGCACTCAATTCTGCACCGGTGTCAATCAACACGTTTAGTTGTAGGTCGTGCATATTAACAGACACTACTATCTGTCTACACTTGTCCTCGACTGTTTCATTATTTTCCCACAGTAAATCCTCGTCTATATCCAGGTCATTCCAGAAAAAACCATCCGGCTTTGATCCTAAATCCGATTTATCTGGCGGCTTTTTCAGCCTCTGTTCACATACAGTTTTAATTTCAACACGTTTGTCCTGAGGCTTAGTCTGTAGCTTCGCCTCCAATACCGAAACCTTTTCCTGTATCTCGTCAACTAGTGAGTATTGCTTTGCTATCGATTCACTAATTGTCACCTTCGTTGATTCCTCTTTGGTCAGATTGATCTCATCTGCCAATCTACCTGGAGAAATGTGCCCAGTAGTATCTGCAATTACTTCCTCTGGATCTGCGCAACCCACACTGCTATCGTCTGACTGCATAATGTCAACTCTAACCTCATACACGCTGTAATCTATGTGCTTTTCTACCAATCGTGTCCGGCTATCACTAAAATTTTCGTAATCTTTCTCCTTAATACTCTCGCAATGTTTAAACTGGAGGTTTGCGTCGGATGGGTCGGCTACTTCTACCACTACAACTTTCGGTAAAGTCTGCCGGTTAGGGCCAGAACTTTCCGTTACTACTTCAACATTCAATTCCTGCGGGACGAAACACGACGCATCTTGCTCGTGCTCCCCATTAACATCAACTATTTCTAGTAAAGTCTGCCGGTTAGGGCCAGAACTTTCTATCACTTCACAATCACTACCTTCCTGCGGGACGAGACGCGGCAAATCCTGCCCGCGCTCCCCATAAACACTTCTCCCGTACAGGCCCCTATAATCTCTTAGTTCGTCGTATAAGCGACCGAACTGCCTTAACCAGACCTCATCCCTCTCTGCATCCCCTCGCTCGATGACGGACGTTTTATCCGACATCTGATCTTCTTTCGACACTTGCGAATCATTCTTAAACTCAATCTCCAGTTCCGCTGTGGGTATTACAGCTGCCACTTTATAATCGATTTCCGGAACACTACTTAAATTGTTCTCACTGACAGTGAATGTACTACCTACTGCCGTGTATACTGCTGATCTACTACTTGTGGGCGCACTCCTTTCTCCTAACACTGGCACACTCTCCCGCCGTTGATTACTCCATACGGAATTTTCATAACGGCGACACCTGGGTTTTCTCTTGTTATTGGGCCGCCAAAATTTCTCCACGCCCGGTCGGCCCCTCACCGGCGCGGCTAATGGTTTCCCTGTCTCGTCCCAGCAGATACGCTCCCCGGATGCTGCTGAGGCGGGTGATCACACCCTCTGGCGTTATTACTATTCTGTGAAGCCCGTATCACGTTAGTATGATACTGGTTTCTGTCATTCCTGTTATTATCTGCATTGTACCGATTGTTATTACGGTCCGAACCATTATTGTTATTGCTGCGGTATGCATTATTCCCTTGGTTATCGTTGTTATGGTTGGGGTGGTACCCGTTGTTGTTACCACGGCCTCTACCACTGTCGCGATTATTGCGCCAATTGTCCTCGTCCTCCACTCTTTCCAGGAAATCATTTATTGTCCTGTAATTGCTTCCTACGTAGCGTTTTGTATCATCTGGTAGCTTTTTGTAGAGTTCCCAGACTATTTCGGATTCCGTGCGGCGATCACGCAAATATTCCAACTTGCGGATCCAGCCCTCACAAAACTCCTTCATTGAGCCGCGCGAATTCGCATCGAAAGGCCTCGATACGACAAATTCGCGCCAGACACTTTGCTGTTTTTGCTCTGACCAGTATTCAGCCAGAAACAAATTTTTAAACTCGTCAAAAGTCAGGTTCGTAATGTTGAGGTTTAAGCCCCAACGCTTGGATTCACCAGCCAGCACATCAATAACCGCATTAGTTTTTCTCTCATTAGTCCATGATCTGGGTAAAACTCTTTCACAATTTTTAATGAAATCCGTCGCGTGTATACCGCCTTTTTTCAAGGGGTCGAACCGCTCCTCTTTCGTCAACAATTCCGAACTATGTGCACAGATTGGCACATAGCTCTGTTTTTCGTCAAGTTTCTTTTCTAATTCCGACACTCTCATAATTACTTGGCAAGTGGTTGTCGCAAGCGTTTCCACTTCCCTCTTTTTCTCTTCGCAGGTATTAGCCTGCTCCCTCACTTTAGTGTCTACTTCGGACACTAAAGCCTTTAAAGTTTCCACCTTCTGTTGATCCTCTTTTTTCACTAATTGAATTTGTTCCGTCACCTTATTCTCGATGATCGGAGCAACTGCTTCTCCTACACTTTTCTCGATTCTGCTAATTTCGGAATCAAAACGAGTATTTATGCTCGCAATTTCCGCCTGAACGCCTATCATTTCCTGTTTAAGATTACCGATACGGTATTAATTACAACAATATCTTCTTTGATTTTATCAACTTTTGTATTAACAACTCCAACATTGTTGTTAACAACATTAATAGCTTTGTTCTGATTGTCTAGCATTCGTTCAATTTTTTCAGACTGAGCTACTTGCTTGGCAGCCTGATCTTTAATTTCTGCCGATTGACTCTTGATTTCGTTAATCAAAACATTCAATAAATCAGTTAAATTCCCGGAAACCACCGGTTTTACTTCCGTAGCGGCTTCCTCTTTCATTGTCCCCCCGTATTCGTCATCAAGGGATTCAGATTTGATTTTCACTTCCGATTCCGAAACATTTTCTAAAGTCTGGAATTCCATTTCTGCTCTTTGTTGCGTTTCGGCGGTCGCATCTTTCATGCTAGCCGCCTGCCCCGGAACAATGGGTTCCGCTGTGCGCGTTTCCCACTGTTCGACCGATTGTTCCGTATCCAAGTCTACCAGATTTTGGTAATTGTTGCCTTCACTCATTTTAATAATTTTCAATATAAATGCAAAATCTCAACTCTAATTAGGATTCCTCACACGAATATTCTCGCTGACGTATCGACCATTTCGTAACCAGTACTTTGTTACGAGATTTGCACAATGCAAAATTCGTGTCCAGAACAACCTCAAATTTGAAGATTGTCCTGTCACCAGGTCGCCACGTGTAACCTCCCCCTCACTTACCGACCTTAATGACAGTGAAAAATTAAACCGCGTGTACCTAATGGAAATTTGGGAAAAGCAATCGTCACCGAAGTTAATCTATCGGTAAAGAGGGAGGAAAGGGTTACATCTAAATGAAAGGAAGAATGCAAATGAAACTGGTGGAAATTAATTTTGAAAAGGGGTAAAGTTAATAAAGAAAGTAAATGTGCGGCCGTTACGTTAACAATTAACTAGAGGTAATTAGATATTTGAGATTTGGGGGAAATCACGGTCGCCAGTCCTAAGGACAATTACTATAGTAACTGAAAAAGAAAGGTTATTACACATATAATTAACACTAGAAGCGTGGCAACTGAAGGTTGACACGTGTAGTGTGAAAACTGAAAGTTTGTCAGAAGTAATAAATTTCGCTACACTCTGACTTAATTTAGCAAAAGAATTAATAAAACCGGAAAATCGAAAGTTAATTTAGTGACTGAAGTTAATAGTGAGCTTTCTTTCTGAAGCACATCGAAATCCAGTAAAATACGGTTAGTCTTGGACTACCTCAACAATCATTTCAAAAGCAACTTGACTCTACGCAATTTAGAAACAAGAGATTTAACTTTGAACTTGAATTAAATGATTCTGAACTATTAACAATAGTAAAATTTAGTACGTACCAAGCTGAGCTGCAGTCACAGGTAAGCTAAAATATGCTAACAAAACTCGCACTCTAAATTTGTGCTCGTGTAACCTAAATATTGTAGCCAGCTACTGAACTTTGAAATTAAAGCAGTGAAATCTAATTATATTATTTTAATGCTGGCGTTTGAATTTCAACGACATTCGGGTTCATTTCGGTAAAGGAAGGGACCCTGCTTGGCAATGCAATTGGGACAATGAGCAACAAAGGTTCATGCTAAGTTGCTGTAATTTTGCGAGGCAAATGGAACAATTTGAAAAGCTGAGGTCTGCCATACAGTTCTGAAACTTTACGTGCTTTTAGTCTTCCTTGTTGGTTGATTGAAGGTTTGAAGCCGTCGATCGAGGAGGTGGCGACAGTCACTCATTGTCGGCCGTCGCTGTTGCAGAAGCTGGATGTTGGCGCGCCTTCTTCTCGACACGGTCACCAGGCGAAACGGGCTCTTGATGTGCGCCAGCTAATGCTTCCCGTCCGCGACACCATGTCAGAAACTATCATCGCGAGTCGAGCGCAATTACATGCTGCCAAACCCCGAAAGCGCGGCAACTCGCGGGAGCGTCACACAACACCTGCTCCACTCGCTACTCCCGCCAGACTCCCACTGCCCGCGCTCCACGCGGCAGAGTTCACACTACCAAAGATCCTACACACTTTGATTCTTCACACGACCTATCGATGTAATCGTTCGATAGCAGTTTTCCCTAGGCAAGACCCAGCGTAAAAATACAAATAATATTTACGAAACAAACCAATTATACATCGACATAAGTGCATAAATATATATATATCCAAACAGTAAAGCAATTACAATATATAAAGAGACAGAAATGTCATATCTTGAGGTAACAAAACAAGGAAAAAAATAATAGTACAATAGATGGAAATAGGAGGATATGCATTTCCGGCGTTACAAAACCTGGCTCCTACAACTGAAGAACCAATGAAAACGGTTAACCACGGTGGACCTGATAAGGGGACTGCGTGGTCTGATGACACTGAATGCGATTAGTAGTACTACCGAATGACGGAGGCGTATAAAATTGCCACGCTCAATGTCAACTGAATAGTTTCTAACGTAAAGTTACAATCTGTGAAGGACTACTTATACGCTGCCGTCACTGACATAGTGATGTTACAGCGACGAAAATACCCTATTTCTCACCAAAAAGAATAAAGATAGTACCTTACACCCCTGCCTTTTTTCCCCTCAGCTTGTAGGAGCAGGGTAAAGTTTGAGTGTGTCGGCCGCTAGTTTCGAGTGGCATTGCGAAATTTTTTCCTAGCAGGATAACACCAGTTGCATGATATCGTCAGTTTTTGTGGTGTATTGCGCTTTTAAGCCATCCTTGTGTAGTGCTATGCATAGATGAGGACCGAACTTTGTGATTAATTACGTAATTAGGATCGATTTTTGCGTCAGTTTCCCGACCAAAAATGAATAAGGTACACTAACCTAACCTTCCTCTCCTGCATCTTGACAGATTCCATGTGTTAGGGGGTGCACTTGAGCATTCCATCCAGCAGAATCAGGTTTCGAGTCCCTGAAAGGGCACAGCCATTTTTAATTTCCCGTCAGTTCCAAGCGCCTCAGGTGGTCAGTTGTTTTAGGGGGCTACACTTGAGCTTTCTGCCCAGGGGATCAGGTTTCGATCCCTGGAATGGTACTACAAATTTAATTTCCCGTCAATGGCCAGGTTGGGGAGTGGGGTGGACTGTCAGCACAACCCTGGGACAAAGAAATTCCCGCAAAAATTCGAAATTCCTGCCAATAGGGTATGTTGGGGGAAGGGGGGTTGAGGGTTAGGGGGAGGGGACGAGGGGGCTGGGGCACATGTGCAGCTGAGAAAGCATGTAACGTCATCCGGGGGCAGGGGTGGGCGTGGTCGGGCGTGGGGATGGGTAGGGATGAGCGGTGGTGGGCGGGGGCAGGGGTGATTAATTGATCAATTTAATTAAGTTTCATATCAATTTGATATCAAAATTGCGTTACAAACCCCACTATGCTACTATTTCCGTGAACAAAAAACTAGAACACTAAATTGAACACAGAGAGCTCTATTAATTAACAGCTGTACCCTAAGCAAAATATATCACATAGCAGCGGTGTTACCAGTACCCGAGGATATAGTGCACAAGATTTTAGCTGCAGTGTATTGGTTCATCTGGAGTGGAAATATCTTTAAAGTGACCATACCAACCACAGTATTAACCCGACCCACTAGCGCTTTTAGCGCTCTTAGGCGGGATAATACTGCCAAATGGACTGTACCCGCAAAATACTGCAGACATCCCATCCCACAATTGCAAAAACGTTATTCAACAGGTTAGCCCCCAACGAACAAAAATTCTCCGGTCGACGTTGGTCGCATCAGCGCTCAACTCGATTACGTCCAGACTTACTATCTGGAAATGAGCTGTATTCAAGATACTCCAAAGCAGCTTAACACCAGAAGGACGTATTATCACCTCATGAGACGCCATAGGCCAAACCCCGTGGATGCGAAATATCCAGCAGTCAACTGGAGAAACGTCTGGAAAAATATTAACAATCCCATCCTCCACTCCAAAATAGTGTCCACATGGTATGACATTGTAAATGAGAAGGTCCTCACAGGTGAAATACTGCACTTAATCAAATTGAAGCAGAGTCCGTTCTATGATCATTGCCATACAGTAGATACCTTGGCAGACATCCTAATCTGCCGAGACCAATTCCAAATATGGAACTGGACTAGAAGAAAACTCGCAACAATTACTAGGACTGCATAATCTGCTATAACACTTAAAGAAGTACTTCAACTAGACTGGCGTTTCTTTCCTGAAACAAAGAACAGTAGCGACACTTGGATTATCGACCATTTCACACATTTTGCAATTACGACTAAACATGAGTGTATAGACGAGTATATACAGTTCATAGTGGAAGACCACCATGATCTTAAAGAGTCAGAAGTACAAAGCTTTGTTTCAGAATTTCTTACATCACACTTTGCCATAATGAAGAGGAATTTTTTTTATGCATAACACTAAAGTGGCACGCTACAAAGTTTGCACCATTTTAATTAAGTCGGCACAAAAACTATTTTTGTTAGTGAGCCAAGTCAAGGTGCATCAAGACAACTAATTATGGCACAAGCCATAACATGGGAAAAATAGATAAAGAAATATACATATAAAACATAAAAATAAATAAAAAATAAATGTTTTTTTCCAGATGTGTTTGATTGATTTTGTTTTATTCTGTTTAACGGATATTGGACAGTTTGTTACGACAAGAAGATTTATTTACTTTCTGTTAAACAATGAAAACAATAAGAAAACTGCACCTGTCCAGTAAACAAGAGATACCAGCTCGAATACAAAAATAAAGAAAACTAAATAAATAAATAATGGTGGTATAGTGTGAAAGTGGCTGTGGCACTAGTTTTGTTTTTGTTTTTAGGTTAGATATGTTTTGGGGATAGTATGGGTGATAAGAGCCAACGCCTTAAGTGGAAGAGATTAAAAAAATGGCCTCGCGGTATTTGAATAGTACTCAAAACATCCGACCTGGGTCCGTACTTAGTTAGTGGTTTAAACGAAAGTCACCAGCAATGGTGGCTTGTGACTTCCGGCATGAGAAGTCTCCGTCGCTGTGCCAACGGCCTTGACAAAGAGGGCGGAGGAGCGAATAGAGGTTCGAGGCACTCTCTTGCCTTTTTGATAGGGAACTGCCCCTAAAATGCCGTAGAATCAGTAATAATCAATGGCATGAGGATGTAGAAGGCAATGGAAACAAATGCATTAAAGACACATAATGTGTATCCACGGGACATCTGACCTATAATTGAAAATAGTAGCATAATGATTGGCAAAATATTACGGACTAGCCCCAATCGGATATTCGGGAGGGGACCGCCAAGGGAGAGGCGAGCTACGGAAAAAAGGATTGAATAACGAACGAAAGTGACATGTTCTACGATTCGGGGGTATGGAGTTTCGGAAGTCTGAACGTGGTACGGAAGCTAGAAAATCTGAAAAGAGAAATGCAGAGGATATCGAACGGGTAATTCAGTACGTGAAGGGAGATGGAAATCCGATAGTGGCTGGCTGGCTCTGAGCACTATGGGACTTAACAGCTATGGTCATCAGTCCCCTAGAACTTAGAACTACTTAAACCTAACTAACCTAAGGACAGCACACAACACCCAGCCATCACGAGGCAGAGAAAATCCCTGACCCCGCCGGGAATCGAACCCGGGGACCCGGGCGTGGGAAGCGAGAACGCTACCGCACGACCACGAGATGCGGGCAATCCGATAGTCATGTGAGACTGGAACGCAGTTGTAGGTGACGGAGTGGGAGAAAAGAGGTAGGGGAAAATATGGACTTGGTAGTAGGAATGAGAAAGACTAATTGAGTTCTGCAGTTAATATGAGTTAGTAATGACGAATTCTTTGTTCAAGAATCACAAGAGGAGGAGCTTGGAAAAAACCTGGAGATACAGGAACATTTTACTTAGAATACATCATCGTCAGGCAGAGACAACAAAATCAGATAATGGATTGTAGGTCTGACCCAGGTATAGATACAGACTAAGATCACAATTTAGTAGTGATGAAGCCTATGCTGAGGTTTAAATGACTACGCAGGACGAATCACTACGCAAGGAAACGGGTTACGGAAGTACTAAGGAATGAAGAGGCACGCTTGGCATTGGTTTAAAACGGTTCAAATGGCTCTGAGCACTATGCGACTTAATTTATGAGGTCATCTGTCGCCTAAAACTTAGAACTAATTCAACCTAACTAACCTAAGGACATCACACACATCCATGCCCGAGGCAAGATTCGAACCTGCGACCGTAGCGGTCGCTCGGTTCCTGACTGTAGCGCCTAGAACCGCACGGACACTCCGGCCGGCACGCTTGGCATTCTCTGAGGCTAAAGATACTGAGATAATGAGCAGCTCAGTAGGCAGTTCAATTGAAGGGGATTGGACATCCTCAAAAAGAGCAGTCACAGAAATTGGAAAGAAAATCGTCGGCACAAGGAAGGAAAATGCGAAGAAACCACGGATAACAGAAGAAGTATTTCAGTTGATCCACGAAAGAAGGAAATATAAAAATGTTCAAGGGTATTCCGTACTACAGAAATACAAGTCACTTAGGTACGATGTAAATAGGAAGTGCAGGGAACTTACGGCAAAATGGTCGCATAAAAAACGTGAAGATACCTGAAAAGTAATAATTATCGGAAGGTTTGACCGAGCATACAGAAATCTCAAAAGTCTTCAACGAAATTAAAAGCAAGGTTGGTAACATTAAGAGTGGAATGAGACTTCCACTGTTAAATGGAGAGGAGAGAGGGAAGAGGTGGAAACAGTACACTGAACGCCTCTACGAGGGGGAAAACTTGTCTGATCACATGACACTAGAGGAAACGCTTCAAATGTTCAAATGTGCGTGAAATCTTATGGAACTGAACTGCTGAGGTTATCAGGCCCTAAGCTGACACACCACTGAACCTAAATTATCCTAAGGACAAACGCACACATCCATGCCGAGGGAGGACTCGAACTTCCGCCGGGACCAGCCGCACAGTCCATGACTGAGGAAACCGTAATCAGTAGGGAAGAGATAGGGGCTATAAATATTAGAATCAGAATTTAAAGTAGATTTGGAAGACTTAAGTTCGAATATCGCAGGTAACATTCCAAAAAAATTTCTAAAGTCACTGGGTGGGGGGGGGGGGGGAGTGGCAACGAAATGGATATTCCTGCTGGTGTGTAGAATTTATGAGACGGGCAACAACCACCACACTTTCGGAAAAACATCATGCACATAATTCCGAAGAGGCAACAATAAGACTGGATGATCACGAACGAAGTCTGGAATTAAAAATGGTCTAAGGTAAGGGTGTAGCCTTTCGCATCTACTGTTCAGTCTATACACAGAAGAAGCAATAAAGGAAATAAAAGAAAGGTTCACGAGGTGGATTAAAATTCATTATGAGAGGATGTCAATGGTAAAATTCACTGATGATATTGCTGCCCTCAGTGAAAGTGAAGGAAAATTGCAGGATGTGTTGTATCGAATCAACAGTCTAATGAGCGCAGAATATGGATCGAGAGTAAATCGAAGAAAAACGAAAATAATGAGAAGTAGCAGAAATGACAACACCGAGGAACTGAATATCTGGATTGATGGTCACGAAGTAGATGAAGTTAAGGAATACTGCTACTTAGGCAGCAAAATAACCCATATCGGACGGAGTAAGGAGGACGTAAAAAGGAGACTAGCACTGGCGAACCGGGTATTCCTTTCCAAGAGCACATCATTGCATTTTAGTGAGACATGGACTGTTGGAAAACCGAAACAGAAGAGAATCGAAGCGTTCGACATGTGGCACTATAGAAGAAAACGAAATTTAGGTGGAATGATAAGATAAGGAGTAAGGAGGTTCGGAGTATCGGCGATTTATGTGGGAAAGAAGAAGGAACAGCGTGATACGACATCTGTTTAAGACATCAGGGAATAACTTCTGTGGTACTAGAGGGATGAGTAGAGGGAAAAACTCGTACAAGAAGATGGGGACTGTAATTCAACCAGCATATAATTAAGGACATAGGTTCCAGTTGCTAGTCTGAGATGCAAAGGTTGGTACAGGACAGAAATTCGTGACATACCGCATCAAATCGGTAAGAAGACTGATGACTCCAAAAAAAAAGACATGCTGATGACTAGTGAATATATAGAACAAAATAATTACACGTTTGAAATTTTTATCCATAACACTGTTAGAATTGCGTTGAAACTCTTTCATTAATGTTAAGTGTGAGTTTCGTTTTAGCAGACTGGCTTTGAGTATTAGTTGCTGCTGTTATCTGCCAGTCAGACACTGAGCCTCTTAAGGAGAAATGAGCTCCTGTCTCTATTTACTTATTTGTGCTCTGTCCATGCACAGCCTCATTTTCTTCCATGAATGAGGAAACGAGCATTTCAAAACTCTCTCCGGTACAGTCACAGTGTTTGGTAGAGTGGTGTGATTCGAAGTACTATAGTGCTGCCTGTGGTGTCACCGCCAGACACCACACTTGCTAGGTGGTAGCCTTTAAATCGTCCGCGGTCCATTAGTACACGTCGGACCCGCGTGTCGCCACTGTCAGTGATTGTAGACCGAGCGCCGCCACACGGCAGGTCTAGAGAGACTTCCTAGCACTCGCCCCAGTTGTACAGCCGACTTTGCTAGCGATGGTTCACTGACAAATTACTCTCTCATTTGCCGAGACGATAGTTAGCGTAGCCTTCAGCTACGTCGTTTGCTACGACCTAGCAAGGCGCCATTATCAATTGCTATTTATCTTGTGATGCATGTACCGTCAGACCGATGTTCACCAATTATGGATGAAAGTTAAGTATTGCAACAGATACGTAGTATTTTTGCTAGTCTCATATCCCTGACCTGTTCCAGACCTCAGGCCATCCTGCGTGAGCTTAAACGCGTGCCTTTCGGCTACCCGTCATTGTGGATTGGCTGTCTTGCCAGTCCACAACACTGCCAACTCAAATCCCTGCTAGGCTATTCTGGAACCAAATAAGGTAACTAGATGGCGTAGTCAACCTCTGATTTTGTAAAAATTGTGGAGGGCAGTTGGCACCTGCCCCCCCCCCCCCCCCCTCCCTCACGGCCTCATCCAGGGCCTGACTGTTAGGACAGGGAGAGCCGCGTGTGTATTCGACTTACGATGGCTAGTCAGCTAAGGTGTGGAGGTTCCTTGTAAACGCTCCCTTGACTGTCGGATAAAGGTCAATTGTCTTTATAGTTTTCTCGAAATTCAAGCTCCAAATTGTAGATCTTGTTAGGGGGCATGTTTATTTTTCGGCGACTGAGTAAATTATTATATATGTGGTCCGTATTTGCGTGTGAAATTTCGTAATTTAAAATAGCATTCTTATGGACCACATTTTTGCCATTGCGGCTTTCAGCCAAGAACATGGTTATTACACCGCCCCTTGCTACGGTAGGACCATAATAAAATGATTACATGTGTTACGATGAGCGTAGTGGTACACAGTTTGCGTGTAGAATTTTGTATTTTTAAGTAGTTTTCTTTATGAATCGTGTTTTTGCTACGATGGCCTTCAGTTAATCACGTATTTTTTCCTACCATGGCCTTCGTCAATCACGTGGTCAGGAGTCTGTCTCTTGCCAGAGTAGAACTATAACAAAAAATTGTGTATGTTAGATAATATTTCCTATGTATTAAACAATGTAGTGAAATAGTGAGAGAAAGTAACTTCGTAGTATGTCGCATTTGCTTTTAACTAGGAGTAATAAGACAATTAAAATTAAGTGAAGACAGTTTGGATGCTTATTACCCGAATCACTTCTTCCCCACCATGTCCTCCCTGAAAAAACTTCAAAGTACTATTTGTTATGATAGAAGTGCAGTGTTAATGGTAAAAAGAGGTGGTTATCTGTATTAAGGAGACACAGATAATCTCGCGCGTTCATAACGCCACTTTCACCAACGCTTTCATACTTGTAAAAATATATGCAGATTAACATACGCTTTATCCGTTGAGTGCAACGGCCTTGCCGCAGTGGATACATCGGTTCCCGTGAGATCGCCGAAGTTAAGCGCTGTCGGGCGTGGTCGGCACTGGGATGGGTGACCATCCAAGCCGCCATGCGCTGATGCCATTTTTCGGGGTGCAGTCAGCCTAGTGATGCCAATTGAGGAGCTACTCGACCGAATAGTAGCGACTTCGGTCAAGAATACTATCTTACGACCGGGAGAGCTGTGTGCTGACCCCACGCCCCTCCTAACCGCATCCTCCACCGAGGATGACACGGCGGTCGTATGGTCCCGGTAGGCCACTCGTGGCCTGAAGCCGGAGCGCTTTTTTTTTATCCGTTGAGTAATTAAGTAATTATTAATTATCATTATGTATCGTTAATCGGACCAAGTCTTTCCCACTGAGCTAAAACTCTGCACGGTATCTCTGGAAATTGAATTTGGTGTATGAAAATAAAAAATGAACGTCCTCAGACAGTGACAGCAACTATGGTAAAAATCAGAGAAAAACAGCAGTCGTATATCGCATTTAAGCATGCAGTTTAATCCCAGGCAGTTACAGCAACCCAGTTAGTATTGTGAATATATTTCTATTGTTGAGTAATGGCCTGCTGAATTTAACACCCGCATTTGATAATATTTCCTTTATGTAATAACAGTCGCTGCAAGATACATATTCTCTGTAACGGAATACTAAACAAAGAGGATTGTGACATCATTAATATATTCAATGTTCTTTTTGTAATTTTTAGGTGCATATGCACAGGAAGTATTTAGATAGTAGGAATACGAATTTCTTACGTGAAATATCTGAATAAATTGTGCTGCACATTAACTGTTTGGCAATCGAAGCAGTCGCAATTAAGTGGTGTATAAAGCATTTCTGCTTGTGTTGTAGTTTATTCGTAGACAATTTAATTAAATTCAGATATGAGAATATGATAATCCGTGATATTACAGTATCTAGAATTTTTCGATAGCAGTGTTAATTTGAAGCGCGACTGCACTTGAATGAAGAACACCACTTACGTAATTGTAATATTCAACAAGTTGTAGTTTTCTAAGCACTCGAAAACTGAAATAAATATGTAAAGGGAATTGTGATACACTAATAGAAAAAATGTAACTGGTGTACTTCATTTGATGTTCTCAGTCTTGAGGAATGAAGTTTTGTGATGAGGAGGGACTCGTTTAACTTGTTCCCTTCTGCAAATGAACTGTCCAAGCACATCTTACCTGCTTCACAATCATTACTAGACACTGGAGATCTTCATTGTACTATTTTATGTTGCATGTACAGTATTTATATCTAGTATGTACTAAAGTCGATAATTACATAACGTGGCCTATTAAAGGTAACTGATGTGCTTATTGCGCAATAATTAACCAGGAACAGTATGTAGTGATTTTGCAGTGTATAATAACTTAGTCCCTCGTAGAATACCTTCACCTGTAATTCTTGTGCCCTTGTAAAATGAAAACAACATATAAACTTCCTCTTACCTCGATATTTAGAAACGTGAATATAAGAAAAACTTGCACAGCAGACAGGCCTTGCATTTATGAATGTAGAAATTGTATGCTGTTTGAGGATTTTTTACTTTTCGTCGGTGTATAAGATTTTGGCTTGATGTTTTTAATTTACCTTTAATATTTCCTTTCTTCCACCTCAAGATGTCGTTTCACAAACTGAGTTTGTGCTTACCTATCCAGGCAATCTCAACGACACTAATTCCTTCTTCATCGTAACTCATTGTAGACTAATGAACTGCATTTAAAAGTTCGATGCTCTTATTGCTCTATTTCTGTAACAAACTTAGTAATTACTAAAGTCTCACTGTGTATTAATATCTAGCTGTTCTTAACATATACACAACGCTTGAATCTTCGTATACGAGTTAAGTCGACTGCAAGTGAAATTATCATGTTGTTTCTTTGCATACTGACAGATTTGCGTACCTAGGAATAAATGTTATTTTTTCTTTTTGGCTTTAGTGCAAGACCAAGCTTGGAGTTCAGGTGTCAGCACTGAGAAGAGATTCATTTACGTTCAACGTACTCCGCAGTTCTGTTTAAACGTAATTATTCAATATCAGGTAGGGCTAATAGCGGTGTTTCAACCAAATACTAAGAAAGAAACCTAATAAACTCGTTTTTAGGCAGCAGTTTGTAACGCAAAAACTGAGAAATTCATACGATTGACTCTCAGAGAAAGAAACATCATTAGTCGTGAAAAACCGACTTAAGAAAATTTTTATCTCAGTTTTCAAGTGTAAGTCATGCATATTGTACAGCAAAGGTGAAGACCGTGAAGATAAAGCAATTTTTTAATTCGCTGAGAATTTCGTCGTCTTGTAAAGAGCTGCATGATTTCTCGATGCGTACGGAGCAGCCTTTCTCCTGGGCTCATTGGTTGTAGAGAAACGAACAGAAACGTGTTTAGCAACACACATATATTTTCGTGGATATACAGAAAGCCCTCGATAACGTAAAAAGGGAAACATATCTGAGGTACTGTGAAAGTAGAGGTAGACTACGGGACCCACACTTGGTATGAAACCTCTACAAAAACGAGACAGCTGTTGTTAATGAGCCTCAACACAATAAGCCTCGATTTAAAAATAAGTCCGCCAAGAATGTAGACAATTACCAATTATTTTAGAGGACGAACAGGAAGGCAGAGAACAGAGGTAGATGTAATAAAACATGACACAAGCCGAGGAGATAGCCGTCCTGTCTGAAATAGAAGTTCACGAAGCCATGCTACATAAAATCGATAAAGTTTTGGGAAACGAATAAAACATGAAAATAAAATGGCGTGAAACAAAGGAGAGAGACAAAAGAAGGCAAGCGAAAGCCCGTATACCTTATGTTCAGTAATCTGGCTTACCTACTTGTCATGAAGTGAGATGACGAGTGGTGGAAGAAGCAAAGCAGGATAATCTAATCCAATCTAATCTAATCCAACCTAAGATGCAGAATTTCCAAATCAACAAGTGCCACCTACAAATAGAATACGTTAACACAAAGAAATATCAAACCACAAATCAGGGAAATGTTTCTGAAAACATCTAGAATGAGGTAATGTGTGGCTTTGAGAACTGAATCTTAGGGAGTGGAGAAAGGAAAAGGCTGAATTTTACAGGCGCCCCCTGATTGTCAAAAAGATTCCTAAGGTCACAAGTCACGAAGTCCGCAACAGATTGAGAGATGAGTTTATAGACCACAAGTTGAAATACATAGTGCAGGTTATTGGCCATCTATTGAAACAGAAAAGAGTCATAACACAATATCAACAGAAAAAACTAGAGGAAGGCGAGGTCTCAAGTAGATAAATTAAAGCATAAATGAATTAGGATGTAGCTCCTACACACAGATGAAGAAGTAAATAGAAGCACGTGTATACTGGAGATCTTCGGTCAACCAGACTGTTGTCAATCAAATCACAGAGTAAGCGCAAAAGGAAGAATGTTAGTATCCGTATCTCTGACGCAATCGTAAAATTACAGAAGGAAGATCGGGACGCTTTTGATTAATTTCTCGATAAAACAGGGATATTTAATCTCACGTGAACACTGCTTGACAAGAGACGTGGGCATGCGTAAGAGGACAAACTGTCAGATAGTTAGATTCTCTGTACTCTAATATAACCACATGTCTTTATTTAAACAAGAAATTTTACTGTACTTTTACTTGAACGAAGTAATTCTTTTTTGAGATACTCTGCTGCAATATGTTGTTAGATGAATAACTATGTGAATACACAAAATGTGAATGCAAGAGCGAAGTTGAAATTTTGAACCTCTGCCAAATTAATTACCAGTTCAATTTTGTTACTTCAACAGAATACATCCCGATTCCGGATCAACTAACGGACTAGCAGAATTTCTCTATTCGTGCAGTGTTCAGTAGTGTAACTCTCAGATCAGCGCAATATATTTGGCTGTGATTCGCAAAATACACACGAACTGTCTCACCAAAGAAGTTATTTGTCATGATCCCTTGCGCTGAAGACATTCACGACGAAATGAAAACCACCACCAACTCTACTGCTTCGGCAGCTTTGTAACATGAATTTATTACTTCTTGTGACGTTAGTAACATCGGAACCGTAGGTTTGATAGTGTGAATTACAATGTAATAAAAAGCGACACACCACGAAGAAATGATCCGAATTGGATGGAAATCGGTAGATAAGATGTACATGTATAGGGAGATTTACCATAACAGTTTCAGAAAGGTTGGGTGATTTAGTCAGGAGAAAGAGCTTCTCAAAGTCAGCAAGCCAATGACACGTAGGTCCATCTCTGGCTCTTATGCAAGCAGTTATATGGCTTGGCGTTGAATGATAGAGTATATGGATGTTCTCCTGACAAATATCATTGCAAATTCTGTCCAACTGGCACGTTAGATCATCAAAACCCCGAGCTCGTGGGAGGCCCTGCCCATAATGTTCCCAACGTCCTCAATTGGGGAGAGGTTCGGTAACCTTCCTGGCCAGTCCATCGTTTAAAAAGCACGAAGACAAGCAGTAGAAACTCTTACCGTGTGCTGGCAGTCATTATTTTGCTGAAATGGGGCGTAAAATATTGTCGACACACCGTTGTGCTGTACATGTGCCGCAGATGACAATCAGAAGGAATGAAATGACACACCAGACCAGACGGCTGTCGGACATCATGGCGGGCGACAGTCAGGTAGGTGTCCCACCCATGTCTTGGGCGTCTCCAGACCGTCTTCGGCCTGGAATCTCATTGACTGGAGTAAATTGCCTTCATTGACGAGTCCTGCTGACCCTATGACCAGCAAAGACGTGTCTGGAGATGCCCCGGACAGTGGTGGGATACCAACCTGATTGTCGCCGCCGTACTGCCCGACAGCCATGGATGATGATCTAGAGTGCCATTTCATTTCATAATAGGACGTCTTTGGTTGTCGCCCACTGCGTTCTTACAACACAGTGTTACGTCGACGATATTTTACGTCCAGTTTGGGACACCATTCTAGGCTTACATTTCATCAAGATAATGCCCACTCCCACACAGCAAGAGTTTCTTTTGTGTGTCGGCGTGCTTGCCAAACCCTACCTCGGCCAACAAGGTCGCCGAATCTCACCTTAGTTGAATGCGATTGGAGCATTATGGGCAGGGGCCTCCCACCAGATCCATTTACTAGAGACAGGGTGTTGGAGTGTCAACTTAGTTGATGATGGAATTCCCAGCAGATTCTAGAACTGCGGAGTTTCTGACGGTCCTAAAACGGTGGATAGGGGTCATTCTGACCCCCCCCCCCCCCAAAAAAAAATTCATATTTGACTTAAACAAGTACTTTTAGTGTTTGTGAATCCATACCTCTCTTTCTAATAATCACAATGATTATTTATCACGATAATTAATAATTACTTATTGATTTGAGCAACAAAATATCTTGCAAATTTATTGTTTCTGATGCTAACAAGTTTACTAAGCTGCAGATTTTCATTTCCTAACTATTTGTACAACCTCCTAGGCAGTATATTTAGTCCACATTACCCTCGCGTGCATTCTACACAGGGCTTTATATTACTTTTCACTGAAGTCATTGGAAAGTGCCAGACGCACTTAGCACACGTGACTTCTGTTTTACGAGCACATTTTCCGCACATGGCTTTGTGACAGTTTACTCAGTTTTCGCTGGTCTTGTTAACTTTGCAGAGGCAGATTTGGCACTTACACCACTTTCTAGGTAGTTTCAGTCGTATATTCTCTTCATTTGCCTGATGTTCTTGCTCTTGAGTTCATTCGTCAGCTAAATTATGAACTTAGGAACTTGTTGCTTTCCATTTTCTTGTCCGATATTATATTGCAGATGACCCATGCATTTGTTGCCGGCATGTCCAAGATGTTGTGGAAGACATGGTTCAAATGGCTCTGAGCACTATGGGACTTAACAGCTATGGTCATCAGTCCCCTAGAACTTAGAACTAATTAAACCTAACTAACCTAAGGACATCACACAACACCCAGCCATCACGAGGCAGAGAAAATCCCTGACCCGGGAATTGAACCCGGGAACCCGGGCGCGGGAAGCGAGAACGCTACCGCACGACCACGAGCTGCGGACTAGAAGACATGCATTGGCCATCTCCTACATTCAACCTTCGTAGTATATTTACCGGTCGTCTGGTCAACCACATCCACCCCATACTTCGTTGCACTGTAGATTGTAATGGTTTCACATTTCCTCTTTCTTTCCTTACTTCTTGCTACTTCAGCATGCAGTGTATTCAGAAAAATGACATTTTTATTCTTCTGTCCTTGGAATAGAGTAATGGTACAGTCCGTGTTGCCACTATGGTGCATGATGGAGAGTATTTCTGTACTGGGCTTCCATATTTCATCGACGATTCCATGACGGATCTTGTTGATTTTACCAACTAATGAAGTTTTCTTTTCTTTGAGTTTCTTAGCTAGATGGAGAGACGTAAAGTTGTCCGTCGCCACATTTCTTCCTTGATTTACAAATGGCTCCATGAGATGCAAAACGACGTACTCTCCAGTTGGTTGCTACTCTCGAGGCCTGTCCTCTTTGACTAGGTATGGGAAAGCATTACATATATACTTTATCATTAGATCGACAGCCAACCAGAATCTGAGATCATGTTTGTCTGGTTTATTGGTCATGAACTGAGTGAACCTGCATGTTATTTTGCTTGGTAAAAGTTGCTTGTCAATGGTTTTATTTTCTCCAGGGTGATAAGAACGAATACTTTTTTCAATGAAATTTAAACAAATCTCAGATACAAGAGCGAATTTTTTTGCCTGCCAAGCGTTTAGCTCGGGTTGATTTTTCTTCGAAACGGAGAAATCTGAGAATTTTCAGAAATATGTCCCTTGACATAATATCTTTGACAAAAATAGGCCTACAAGCGTGCAACCAGAGATCATTCACAGACATATCTTTTGTACAAATCATTCCCCGAACATTCATGATGTCTATCAATTTCTCCAGTCCCTCAAGTGATAAAGTCCTGTCACTGTTTTTTAATACTTTTCGAGCATTTGATTCTGTCTATTTCTCCATGAGATGTAGCACTGCTCCGTCAAAAATAAGATACTGGTGATAGAGTCGTCTGTTCGTTGGCAAGCTTAAGGAATGGGACCTTCTCTCTCCTTCCGAACGTTCACAGCTGTATTCTTCCAAAAGATGAAAAATTGGCAATCCCCCACACCGTTCCATCCTTAGAAACTAACTTCGTAGACGCTTTCAAATGTGCCAGCTGTGGTGAAAGCGCTGATGATTGAAGTAGATCACAATGTCTCCACCTTGACGTGCTTCAGATACATAATTGAGCCGTGTGTGGCTCGTGTTCCCCCCGTCATGTATTTTACACCCTGTTTTAACGTACTTCCTCCTCAGTACGTTAATTTAAGTTACTACTGTCACTGAGTTGCTGCTTTACCTGACCGTGAGCGGCGCTAGTAGCACGTATCGATATGTCCCCTCTCGTGGTATCTTTGCTCGAGTGCTATTACATCCCGGTCGTTGCCTGTCGTAAGGAGTTCGGGTTGCGAGTTCGGGTCTGCCAGCCAGTCGGCTGGAGCGTGTATGGAACTGTCCGTTCGCTACGAGCTTCGTGGTTCACCGACCCAGGAAGTCAAAGTTGAGTTGTGGTTTCAACTATCCAAGCCACGTCCATTCATGTTGAGGAGGTCTACATCTACATCTACATCTACATGATTACTCTTCAATTCACATTTAAGTGCTTGGCAGAGGGTTCATCGAACCACAATCTCCCTATCATTCCACTCCCGAACAGCGCGCGGGAAAAACGAACACTTAAACTTTTCTGTTCGAGCTCTGATTTCTCTTATTTTATTTTGATGATCATTCCTACCTGTGTAGGTTGGGCTCAACAAAATATTTTCGCATTCGGAAGAGAAAGTTGGTGACTGAAATTTCGTAAATAGATCACACCGCGACGAAAAACATCTTTGCTTTAATGACTTCCATCCCAACTCGCGTATCATATCTGCCACACTCTCTCACCTACTACGTTCGTTTCGGTGGCTCACTGTTGGGGAGGTTTTTCTGTGAGCAACACCGAGTGTTTCCATTGCTGAAATTTAGCTGCCATTCGGTGCAATTAACTACACTCCTGGAAATGGAAAAAAGAACACATTGACACCGGTGTGTCAGACCCACCATACTTGCTCCGGACACTGCGAGAGGGCTGTACAAGCAATGATCACACGCACGGCACAGCGGACACACCAGGAACCGCGGTGTTGGCCGTCGAATGGCGCTAGCTGTGCAGCATTTGTGCACCGCCGCCGTCAGTGTCAGCCAGTTTGCGGTGGCATACGGAGCTCCATCGCAGTCTTTAACACTGGTAGCATGCCGCGACACCGTGGACGTGAACCGTATGTGCAGTTGACGGACTTTGAGCGAGGGCGTATAGTGGGCATGCGGGAGGCCGGGTGGACGTACCGCCGAATTGCTCAACACGTGGGGCGTGAGGTCTCCACAGTACATCGATGTTGTCGCCAGTGGTCGGCGGAAGGTGCACGTGCCCGTCGACCTGGGACCGGACCGCAGCGACGCACGGATGCACGCCAAGACCGTAGGATCCTACGCAGTGCCGTAGGGGACCGCACCGCCACTTCCCAGCAAATTAGGGACACTGTTGCTCCTGGGGTATCGGCGAGGACCATTCGCAACCGTCTCCATGAAGCTGGGCTACGGTCCCGCACACCGTTAGGCCGTCTTCCGCTCACGCCCCAACATCGTGCAGCCCGCCTCCAGTGGTGTCGCGACAGGCGTGAATGGAGGGACGAATGGAGAGTCGCTTCTGCCTTGGTGCCAATGATGGTCGTATGCGTGTTTGGCGCCGTGCAGGTGAGCGCCACAATCAGGACTGCATACGACCGAGGCACACAGGGCCAACACCCGGCATCATGGTGTGGGGAGCGATCTCCTACACTGGCCGTACACCACTGCTGATCGTCAAGGGGACACTGAATAGTGCACGGTACATCCAAACCGTCATCGAACCCATCGTTCTACCATTCCTAGACCGGCAAGGGAACTTGCTGTTCCAACAGGACAATGCACGTCCTCATGTATCCCGTGCCACCCAACATGCTCTAGAAGATGTAAGTCAACTACCCTGGCCAGCAAGATCTCCGGATCTGTCCCCCATTGAGCATGTTTGGGACTGGATGAAGCGTCGTCTCACGCGGTCTGCACGTCCAGCACGAACGCTGGTCCAACCGAGGCGCCAGGTGGAAATGGCATGGCAAGCCGTTCCACAGGACTACATCCAGCATCTCTACGATCGTCTCCATGGGAGAATAGCAGCCTGCATTGCTGCGAAAGGTGGATATACACTGTACTAGTGCCGACATTGTGCATGCTCTGTTGCCTGTGTCTATGTGCCTGTGGTTCTGTCAGTGTGATCATGTGATGTATCTGACCCCAGGAATGTGTCAATAAAGTTTCCCCTTCCTGGGACAATGAATTCACGGTGTTCTCATTTCAATTTCCAGGAGTGTATATTGGTTGACTACAATTCTAGTGTACCAGCGGAATTTTCTGCCTTGTGGCCGTTAGTGTTCCAGTTACCTGCCCTGGCCACTAACGTAATTTCAGGCAGAGTCCTTTCCTCACCTATTGTCGCTGTCCAACTTGGTGTGTAATTTTGACAGCTAATATATACTTCATTGTGGATTATCACGTTCGTAGCCTTTTGTGTTTGAGTTCTCATGTACTGATTGATATCAAGCAACTCGTTGTGTCGGTCGGTCCGTGGCTGTCCCCTGGTTGGGTTCCGATGGATCAAGAGTAGTTGGTCTCACCACCTGTCTCACGTAAGTGAACGAGGGCAGACTGACCTCCCTGGAGGCGTCTGAGTGCCGTTGTCTTTATTGTCTTTCTCACCGGTGCTTAATTATCTTTGTTTAGCTATTTAACATTTAAGGCTGATGGTTATATTTCTTTTTTAAATTTTGAAAATTTACTGTGGGCTTTCTGCCCTGCAACCTTATTCTTAAAATTATCTTTCAAGCTTAAACATTGCAGCCCTTTGCCTTAACAGATTGTGGTATTTTAAAATTTTGAAATTTAATTGTGGCCTTCAGCCATTTGTATTGCACCTTGCATATGTTTATTCTATCTATTTTTGCCTTGAGGCTTTCCACCTAGCTGTGATATATATATTTTTTAATTATTTTATTTGCTACTTTAACTGCATTTTTATCTTGTTTATTTTTAAGAATTCCTGTTTGGAGGTCTTCAGCCGTGATGGAGTTGCATCTTGTAACAGTTCGGCTGTATGCCGCTTTGATTGTAAATGTGTTATTAAATTACAGTAAATTACAATTTTAAGGTGAAACTGGCCCTTTCCAAAATCCTGATCACTTGTTCTGCACAGTGGGTTTAGCTGGTGTTTCAATAATCATCATCTTCTCATTGAAGTCAAATTTTTATTCAGATTCTGAATTCTCTAAGAGATGTAACAGTTCTTGATCAGAAAGTCCACGCCGAGGATACATGCTCGAAAACGTGTTTCGCATACAGAGATTACTGCCTGAATGACACGATAAAAACAGTGGTAGATTGAAATTTAAACATGTCAGGTTGCAACAATGAGCATCAACTTCTTTACATGATTGCTCACTGATGCCACATCATTGTTAGATAATTATATTCAGAAGAGAACTTACGGTGCTGTCATACAGACCACTTCCACGATTATCGGTATGTCGAGTGAAATGTCGAAGAAGGTATAAATATTTTCTATATCCTAAGAATCATCGTAAATGGGATAAAAAAAATTACGAAAAGTCATACAGTATGAATTCATTAACGAAGCAAATAAATTAGATATGACAGTGGAGGAAAAAATGTGACAGTGGTCATTTTGACCAATTCCGCCGCCCTAGTGTTAGGAGGTAATAAGCATTTTAGAATGAGATTTTCACTCCGCAGCGGAGTGTGTGCTGATATGAAACTTCCTGGCAGATTAAAACTATGTGCCGGACCGAGACTCGAACTCTGGACCTTTGTCTTCGCGGGCAAGTGCTCTACCAGCGAAAGGCAAAGGTCCCGAGTTCGAGTCTCTGTCCGGCACACAGTTTTATCCGACAGGAAGTTTCAATAAGCATTTTGTTCATTAAGTTGCTATTTGCCTTTTGTTATCAGTATTCATATAATTCCGCTGAGATTGTCTAAGTACGTAAGCTATACAAATGCTATACGCCTTTTGCATATCAGTATTCATGTAATTCCGCTGAGATTTTTTAAGTCGACTCTAGTATTAGTGATAAGTTTGTGCTTCCCTCACTGTTACGTAATCCCGTGGTATTATATACAGCATGTTTGAACGACTTTACATTAAACGTCTACTGGTGATAGATCACGTCGTGGGGAACAACATTTTGGAGGCAAAATATTTTCTGACGCTTCCCAGCGACGCTAGGTGTCCTTCGCCGGCACTGGGACGACGAGATCTCACCGAACTAGCACGGTCTATTAACCAGGTACGCTGCATAGTACATACCTCAGTAAATTGGTAGAGTGGATATCAACTACAAAACCTTAAGAATGAGTGTCTGTAAGGGGATAAAGATACGTTAGAAGCGAATGGGCAACTTTAATTTTGCTGTTTCATAAGGAGTTGATTCGTAGTTTATAGTCAACACACAAGGCCCACTCACGCGAAGAGTGCTTACGCCCTGCCGCCACTCAGGGGCATAACCAGCACAAAAGGGCACTTAGTGCTGACGGAAAGTGTCAAGGAACATTTTGTCTCTCACAAAAGTTGTTTCCATGACATTTGATGCAAAGTCTTTGAAGCACCCTGTATACACTGTGGTGACAAGTAGTGGGATAGTGACATGCACATATGCAGAAGACACAGTATCGTATAAGCAAGTTGCAAAAGTGCAATGCATTGGTGGAACTGTCATTTACACTTAGGTGATTCATATCTAAAGGTTTCCGATAAGATTATGGCCGCAATATGGGAATTAACAGACTTGGGAATGACAGTAGGAGCTAGACCCATGGGACATTACATTTTGCAAATCGTTAGGGAATTCGGTATTCTGAGATACACAGTATCAAGACTGTGCTGAAAACCGCAAATTTCAGGCATTATTTCTTATCACGGACATACAGTGGCCGACGACCTTCACTTAAGGACAGAGAGGAGCGCTGTTTGCGTAGAGCTGTCAGTGCTAACAGATAAGCAACACTGCCATCAATAACCACAGAAATCCATCTGAGCCGTACGACAAAAGTATCTGCTGTAATATTATGACGTAATTTGTCGTTAACGGGGCTATGGCAGCAGACAGCTGATGCGAGTGCCGTTGCTAACAGCACGACGTCGCTCCAGCTCCACTCGTGGGGCCGGCCGCCGTGGTCTCGCGGTTCTAGGCGCGTAGTCCGGAACCGTGCGACTGCTACGGTCGCAGGTTCGAATCCTGCCTCGGGCATGGTGTGTGTGATGTCCTTAGGTTAGTTAGGTTTGAGTAGTTCTAAGTTCTAGGGGACTGATGACCACAGCTGTTAAGTCCCATAGTGCTCAGAGCCATTTGAACCATTTTGAACCACTCGTGGGCTCGTTTCCGCATCGGTTGGACCCTACACGATGGCCTGGTCAGATTAATCCAGCTTTCAGTCGGTAAGAACTGATGGTCGGGTTTGAGTGTGGCGCCGACTATACGAAGCCATTGATACAAGCTGTCAACAAGTCACTATACATATTGGTGGTGGCTCCATAAGGATATGGGCAGTGTTCTCATGAAATGGACTGGTTCCTCTCATCCAGTGGAATCGACCATTGACGAAATGGTTATGTTCGGCCGTTTGGAGACCATTTGCAGCCATTCATGGACTTCGCATCCCCCCCTCCCCTCCCCCCGAAACAACGATGGAATTTTTATAGATGACATTGCACTATGTCACCGGGCCACAGTGGTTTGCGATTGGTTTAAAGAACATTCTGGACAATTCGAGCGAATGGTTTGACCACCCAGATCGCCTAGCACGAATGGCGGGGACTTTAAACGACGTGCCGAGTCCAAGTAACGTCGACTTGCTGCACTACGCACCAGGAGCAATCGCATCCATTAAATATCTGGGAGTACGCGATTAAAAGTGGAAAAATCACATAAAACTAATTGTTGGAAAGGCATATGCTCTTCATTACAAGAATCCTTAGAAAGTTTAGTGCACCTCGAAGAAAGTTAGTTTAGAAACCTCTCGCCCGCCCGATCTCGAGTATTGTCCATCACTTTGGAACTGTTACAAGATTTGAGAGAGGAACTGGAGAAAATCCGGAGTCGTAAATGTCCTTTCCGATTCGTCTAGTAGGGGCGAAATGATCACAGATATTCCCGTCTAATTCTAATGGCAAACACCACAAAAGAGGCGTTTCGCATTTCGCTTTGGCCTATCGTTAAAATTCTGAGACTCTTCGTTCTTAGGACAGTCAACGAATACATTCCTCCAGCCTATGAACACTTGTATGTCGTAAGAAGATCATGAAGGCTTATCAACAAAAGGTCTTCCCCAAAAACTACTCTCCGTGACATACCACAAAGTAGCTAGCGGAGTATAGATGTAAATGCACGAATGAAACGTTTGAAGACTTACCAGCTCTTCAAAGTAGGCTTTCCAGCAGTCAGTGACTAATCTGTGAGAAGAGTATAAGGTGGAAAATATCTCAAGATTTTGCAGAGTATTGCTCATCGAGCGTTGAACCAGGGGCAGGATAGTTATGACAGCTGTGGATCGGAGACTAGTTACTGGAACTGCTTGCGTGATACGACGTACTGCTCATAGTATTATGTTGTCCGATAGAATCCTTGTTGTAGGCATGCACAGATCATCTGCACCGAGAAGCAGTGGCAATATTATCCCAACTTTCGTTCTTTTGGGCTTCGTTGGGGCCTGAGGCTATTACCAAAGGCGTCCTCCCAAGATATAAGCTACGTCAAAGTTATTGCGAACCATCTACATACTTTGATGGCTTGATCCTTCTTCAGTCGTTTACAGAGCTTTCCCAGCTGGTAGATTCGCCTGACACCAGAACGTTAAAATGCTTTGAAGGAAAGCATCACTTCTAGTTGTAATCTTGGCTACCAAAACTTAAAATAACTCTGTTACTATTTAGTGTCACCTCGGAACTACTTGTAATCTCGTGTTAACTACTTCCAGACCCAAAGTCAATTAGCAAGTTCTCCATTGTAAACAGGGTACTTCGCTGGATATAATCAAAGAAGCTGAGGATCTGTTGAATATCAGTCGGTGAAGCACTTGTATGGACAGTATCTCCAAGACATTCAGTGGCAAAGTTATGAAGGACTTGAGACACTACACGACGAAAAAACCGGGGTTTCAAAATGAAACGTAACATTTTCTGAGTTTATACGTGTTCAGTGACGAGATATACATTTCCTGTAGTGCAAATTCATCTTAAAACATTGACTGTTCGGTAAATAGAAACACAGCAAAAATTTGTTTCAGAGACCTGCGTAAAATTAGTAAAAATTTAAACTACACTTCAACACGTAAATTTAACGAAGGATGACTATAATACAGTTCTTCAATATTTTATTGGTATTGTTGCATATTAGGAACTACAACAACATTTAGGACAGTTTTAGTTTGTGTTAAAATATTCCATCCTCATTCTGTTTGTACATCGTAGAGTCCTTGGAGGACTTGTGTGTCTCGGCTTGAATACCTTCATTTTCTGTTTTCTCTTGTATCAGATGTGCAAACCCTAAGACAATTCGAGTAGCCACAGCAATTCCTCCATATTTAGTAACTCTCGACATTCCAGAAAGCATGATTTAGAAAAGTGGCACCAACTGTGACACTTTTCTCCGTCAGAGAAAGTGTTGTATCATTACAAGACAGATTTTTTCTGCGCTGAGACTAAACAGACCCATTTTATAGTAGAGTAAATGTAATGATGCCGTACAGCAATAGTATGACATTCGCTTTAACTGTCACTTTATTCAACTAAAACATAAGCGCATGTATGTGCGTACATTTAGGATATTTCTGCATTCGTGCATGAGGAGCGATTGTTTATCTATACTGTGTCTTCCTTTCCACGTGGTTTACTAACACCTGTACTGGAGGGTGAAGTGCGTGTTGTCGTCATATTTACCATTGACAATATTGTGAAACAATAAACAAAACAATTGCTTCAAAGTACAGCTTACTGTCACACTCAGCCTCGGTTGTGCACCCGGCTCAGCAAAGCGTAATATGTATACGAGGCATTCACCAGCTGAAAAACATGAATTTACATCAAAAAGTAGCACTATTTAAAAATTGGTTTGTTTTATACACAGACAAATCCTTAAAAGTTGAATACACAGCACAGATTGGGAATACAATAGTCATAAGAAGCAGCAGCTGAACAGTTATTGGGAGTCACTCTCATATGTGTGCATATGTTTTCGACGGAGACCGTAGTTTTCGAGTTATTGAAGAAAAACGTACAGAAGAGCCCTTAAAATGCACTCCCACTCCCATACTCAGCCCCCATCAGTCAGGATTTCTAGTACGCTGTTCATGGCACTCTCCCACACCACTGTTCAAAACTTTGGGACTGTAGGGCTTATTTCCACATCCGACCTTTTTTGGTCTTCACTGACTGGCCTGTTTAGTCGAATACTCCCAAGTTGTAAAATTGATGTTTGTATAAATTTTAACTGAAAATGTAGTGATTTTAACAGTATAACAAAACAGTTACATCGTTGTATCCGCCAGCCCTCCTGATGGTGAAACTACTCTTTTTGTAAAGGTCGAATTGTATTTCTAAGCGTAGCACACACAGAAGCCGTTTTCCTTCCATTACGCTCACGGGCATGTGTAAATCAATAATGTTAACTAAATAGCCGACTATGCTGGTGGCGTAATAGTGCAGTCAGTAAAGACAAAAAAAAAGATCAAATATCGGGAATAGTTTCATAGTCGGAAATTTTTTCACAGTAGTGGGAGAGAATACCATGAACAACATACTACAAATCATGATTCCTCGTAAATGAGGGTGGGTATGGAGGTGCGTTTCAAGGTCAGTTCTGTACGTTTTTCTTCTTAAAAGAGGCCATGTTCATTTTTTCTGTAGGACTAATAGTTCTCGCATAGCGAGCGAGATAGAATGAAAATCTCGCTTGTGGTTTTTGAAGGCCCGCTCCTGTATATGCATGAACTGCATCTTTAATTTGACTGAAAGTGCTAGGCGTATATAAACAACTCTGCGGAAACTACATTGTCTTCACAGTAACCATAACAACTCGTGACTTGCTATGACCTATGAGCGCGCGTTACTGTATTAGTCAAAAACTGGTTGTGGGACAAAATGTAATGTCTCCAAATTCGCTGGTGTATTTAGTTTTTTTCTGCTGTAGCATCGACAACAGATCACTCATTCAGTGCGTTTTGAACTGGAAGATGTGCCCAGCAGCGAAAGACGGCCATTCCTAAGCGTCAGATGAGGGAGTTATCCACCTCTCGCTGCTAGTATAAGGAATGTGAGAATAGTCAATCCCTTGAGAACTTTTACCTGAAACATCCCCATTAGCATTAATATCGAAGTTAATAAACGTTTTTTGAAGACAGTCTCCTACACACACACTGGGGAAACTATTTAATGACATTAAATTCTATTTAAGATTCTTTACATTTTGTAAAAATTCGTAGGTTATATAGTATCTTAATGAAAGTACCTAGATGTGGCCGACTGTGTTACATCATGTTGAATTGCACGCTGAAATTAATTAGTCGGCACCTGGAACTTACAAGAAAACCGCGCCTACATGTCATCACCGGTTTCGTTCAGATTTCCTGTTACTTCTTTTATAAAAATACTAATAAATACAATTATTGAGAATTATTTCGGCTTATCTACAGTGTAAGTAAAGCTAAAAATGAAGATAAAGAAGAAAATTTTCCGCATAAAGAGTCGAACACACTTCCCTTCGATTACTGTTCTGTGCTTTCTCCGCTACGCTAACCACTGCCTGGAAACTAACATAAATGGCTTATGCCTCACCCGATCCGCGCCAGAGACACTGTTTTATCTAAAGACTTGGCGATCTGGAGCTCCGACTTCTATGACTTCATTTATGGGCAAACCTTACATACACCATGAATTTGGACGAAGTCTGTGATGACGAGTAGACGCGGTGCCCTTGTTAGTGGAGTCAGACACGCGAGAACATTCTAACAAACTTTAGCCGACTTAATGTCATTTTGATAGGATATTATTACTGCATGACCAGAGTTGGTCAAGTATACCACAAAGAAAACTGCAGGAGATAAGTGAAAAGAAAAAAGAAATCGGACTTCTACTTGATGATCACCCACCACTGTCCAAAATGCTACTATGATGATACATACAGTCATCACAATTAAACCGCTACCTTGGGTACCAAAAGGCTGAAGGTCACGAAGCCAGGAATGAGATTACTTTCAGGCTACTCCTGAGTCAAGAGCCTCAAGAATGAAACAGATTCCGTAGCAAAGATGCACCTTGTTACATAGCTGTGCGGCATTAAGTTAACCCATGCCAGGCAGTTGGCTCTGCAGTAGCTCTTGTATTACTTTCTGCTGTCAGACTGTGCCACAAAATAAACAACTTTCGATGCTTCGCCGCAGAGACGTGTGGGACTAACCGAGACGAAGGTGGCCCTGCTGATAGGGTAGAGCTTGCCCGCGGTGACCACCAGCGGCTTCTGCGCGCGACACATGACGATGCGGAGAGCTCGCTTGAAACGCGGGCAGCCCTCGTACCACGAGCAGCCGTACGCCGCCTCCGACACCGCAGCCCCCTGCAACACACGGCGGTGGCACCTGCTCAGCTCCACAACCTGCTTTCCTTACGGATGATAATGTGAAAAATGGACATGTCGTAAGTTATAGTACTAGACGGACCCGAAGAGGGCAAAAACTCAAAGGGAAGCCACAGAATTAACCATATCTACTCTGAAATGAGTTGGCTCAGGAGGGGAAAGCACTCATAAGACTGATGACCGAAAAGTATATGGATGGCTCTTTGTAAATGGGGATGGTGTATTTGTCGCACTAAAAAATGAAACATATTGACCACGATAAAACTTGAGACTGCTTGCACAGTTTCACCATTATGAAAGTGACGTCCTCGGCAACGAACGCATTTATCCCAACGGCAGAATATCGTCACTGTAGAATATTGCAGTTTGTTGACGGGGCCACAACCTCACCTCTACTTGCCCTGTTTCATCGCTATCAAAGTGGAATCCTAGAAGGTGTAGTTTAAGTTATGGAAACAGAGGAAAATCTGATGGGGCCAGGTCGGGATTATAAGGAGGATGATCATTGACAGTGAAACCCAAGGCGTCTTATTGTTGCAGATGTCGTGGCGCTATTTTGTGATCTGGCATTGTCATGCTGAAAGGCTGAAAGAGAGGGACCCTTCGAATTCGAAACTCGATTGCACCACGCTATTCGTCACACGCTGATGTAGTTACGATACATACCACGATTTTACACGCTACAATATGGTGCCTTCTAGCGGCAGAGGTCTGCAAATATGTAGACATGAAGAACAAAGACGTAGAATGTTAATATCGTTTGATTTATTGAAAAAGCTTTAACAGTTCCACATAAAAATTCGGAGCCGTTACTTTTCGGCACGCTCTCGTACATAACCGTCAACTGACAAAACAGACTAAAATGACATGGTATCAATTGTTCTTAGTACTGGTTGCTTCACGCTGACAACCAATCATTTTCACGGTCCCTGTGCCCGCTACCAGAGCCAGTTAGACAACCACCTATTTTTCGGCAGGATCGCAAATCCTCAGTTTCAAGTCACATATACGAAGAGAGAGCGCTTTGTAAGAAAATTTAAGACCTTGGTATGCTCAGATGGTTCAAATGGCTCTGAGCATTATGGGAATTCACTTCTGAGGTCATCAGTCCCCCAGAACTTATAACTACTTAAACCTAACTAACTTAAGGACATTACACACATCCATGCCCGAATCAGGATTCGAATCTGCGACCGTAGTAGTCGCGCGGTTGCGGGCTGAAGCGCCTAGAACCGCTCGGGCCACCACGGCCGGCACCTCGATATGCGGAACGGTGATACGGCACACCCAGAAAGACAACACTCGTAATATGCAACTAGCACTAACACAATACCATAGATGACGAAAGTCAGAAGTTAGCGATAGTGAATACTGACATCGTCAAACAACAGACACAAACGGTTGATATTACCTAGTCAGTTGATACCACCTAGTCATCTGGTCATCCGTTAGTAATTAATATTGACTATATATAAAACTTCAGACTGTGTACTGCTATGATATCCCCGTCCCCCACTTACTGAAGTTTTAAATTTCTCTACACAGCGCTCTTTCGTTGCATTTATACCTTGAAAACGACTGTGTGTGCACCTGTCAAAATATCGGCGGTAGTCCAAGATGTCTCCCAGCTGCAATCCCGTAATTTGTTTGAATATTTTATGCGTCATGGAAACTCACGTTTCACGTGTTCCATGTTGCAGAACTTTCCTTACCTCTTCGAGAACGTTGTGTGCACTCCAGCAGTACAAATAGACCTGGATGCCGGGTGTGGGCAGATAGGACACGCTGTTCAGGACGGAGCTGCTGTCGGGGCTCTGAAAACAGCGCACGCGTGCGTTCATCACCAAATTTATCGTATACCTAGCACATATTTATAGCAGTGTGTGAGCAGGAGTAATATTTTAGGTGATAACATTAATTATGCACCTCATCTTCATATTATGCCTTGATTTCAGAGGGACAACACACCTCATATCTTCCGTGAACACAATAGAAACTTCACATAAGAGATAAATAAATATACAGAAACTACTGTATGCAGAAGGCAACATAAAACACTTTGCGAATGGAATTTGTTCTATTGCTCTTTATAATTTAGAAGGAGAGGAAACGAATCATGCATCGATAGTTTTCCTTTTGCAGTGAATGATTTTGCCAACGGCCTTGCCGCAGTCATAACACCGGTTCCCGTCAGGTTATCAAAGTTAAGCCCTGTCGGAGTTGACAGACACTTGGATGGGCCACCGTTCGGATCTGCCGAGTGCTGCCAGCAAGCAGGGTGCACTCAGCTCGTGTGAGGAGAATAGAAGAGCTACCTGACGGAGAAGTAGCGGCTCCGATCACGAAAACTGATAACGGCTGCGGGGGGCGTTGTTCCGACCACTTGCCCCTCCGTATCCGCATCCGGTGACACCTAAGGGCTAAGGAGGACACGGCGGCCTGTCGGTATTGTTGGGCCTTCGTGACCTGTTCGGACAGTGTTTCGTTTTTGATGAATCATTTCCGATGATAAGCAATAGTTTCTAGTTCACTGAAATGTTGTTTCACTATGCTCTATCCATGTTATCTAGAAGTTCGTACTTTCAAAACTTCAAGACAGGTAAATGTCTACTAACAAAGGTAAAATTATTGATCCATTGGATGACTAGCAACCAGATCGAAATACGTAAGTCGCTCATGTAATGTGTTACAATGTTGTCGTGATTCACGTAATAAGCAAACTAAAAGAATACAGACCGACTTAACAAAGCTTATGAGACGCTGGAACCTTTCATTTCCCAAAAATTTGTGACAACACCACAATTATAAGAATCCGTCAAGGGGAGATGTATTTAAAACAGCGGTGGTGTGCAACAGGTCAAAGAAAACGCACTGTATTTCGAATTCAACTTCAAGTACATGTTATGGTCATATTTTGTTGGTGACAGAGTAGGTCAGACAACAGAGATATACCTATAGGAGAAGAAATGAATTAGGTAACAAATGTTAAGGGAGAGAACGACACTGTCATCAGGTACTAGCCACTGCATAAGCAATAAGCGAACTGTGCTCAGAGAAGGATCAGTATTGGTGCTGACCTATAAATCAAACCAGAGAATATACTAAAACTTCGTCTGCATGAAGTAATTCGTTGAACTGAAAACTGTAATCTGAATATTAATGTTGATCAAATACACATTTGCGTGAAAGAAATGAAACAGATACACACAATGACTATTTCTTTTCTTCTGATTCGCCCGCATCTCGTGGTCGTGCGGTAGCGTTCTCGCTTCCCACGCACGGGTTCCCGGGTTCGATTCCCGGCGGGGTCAGGGATTTTCTCTGCCTCGTGATGGCTGGGTGTTGTGTGCTGTCCTTAGGTTAGTTAGGTTTAAGTAGTTCTAAGTTCTAGGGGACTGATGACCATAGATGTTAAGTCCCATAGTGCTCAGAGCCATTTTTTTTCTTCTGATTCATCAGACTTCTGACTGGTTTGATGCTGCCCGTCACAAATTCTTCTCCTGTGCCACTACTTTTATCTCAGAGTATCATTTGCAACCTAAGTCTTCAGTTATTTGCTGGATTCATTCCAATCTTTGTCTTCTTCCATAGAGTAAATATCTCTGGAGTGAGCATTGCGTTCTGCGCATGTTGTCAACATTAAACCAGGATTGTCACGTGCGGGACTTCGCTGCGCGTTTGTGCTTTCCGCAGCGTTTAAAGTTTGTAATATCAAGAGTTTTTGTTGTGTTCCACCGTTTGTTGATAGTGTAATACCGATGATGAATTACTGTTGTTGCTACGGACGCAAAGAAATATATGTGAAGGAGGGAATAGTAACTTTTCATGGGTACATACCATGTAGTCCTAATTATAGTTATCATATTAGTACGAGACACTGTATATGTTAAAATATTCGAGACGCATTATAATTCAGGCTTGTTTCTGTAGACCTATTTTTCTACGATTTTATGACTATATAATAGATATTACGGCTCGTACAAAAGCTTACAAACAATTGCTTCCTCGCCGGCCGCGATGGTCTAGCGGTTCTAGGCGCGCAGTCCGGAACCGCGCGACTGCTACGGTCGCAGGTTCGAATCCTGCCTCGGGCATGGATGTGTGTGATGTCCTTAGGTTAGTTAGGTTTAAGTAGTTCTAAGTTGTAGGGGACTGATGACCACAGATGTGTCCCATAGTGCTCAGAACCATTTGAACCATTTTTTTGTATTGCTTCCTCTCGTAAATTTGCTAGTGGAACAGGAAAGGGAATGGTTAGTTGTTTCAGCGAATACTATCCTCCATGCATTTATCAGTGACTTTTCGATTATGTATATAGATTACTCAGTCTACTATTTATTTAACAAACTGGGATTAAGTACGTAAAATGCGTTAAATGAATACTTCAAAGTGTCACCAGTAAGAAAAATTGTGCTTTAGGTCGCAAAAACGAGAAAATAAATACGCGCAAATAGCAGAAAAATGGACGAATTAGCAGCAATATAATCGATAATGTGTGGCAAATTCGGTGTTTTTCGGACACCTGAAAAATTACTAGCGTACTGTCAAGTCTTTTTGCAAGACTATCACTGCAAAATGTACGTCAGGCTCTGTAATACTACAAAGTGCCGTATCATGCCGAAAACTACCAAAAATCGAGTCCATCTGAACTATGACACCTATCGTAAAGAAGCAGAATGCAATATCACTTGCCTTAAAAGTTACGTAGCTCGTTTATTCCCGGTATCAAATGGATACTGTTAAAATTTCTGCGCAACATATATACATAATCCACGACACGTACCAAAAGAATCCATCTGTACTAGGGATGTAGTGACATTATAAATATACAGGGCGCAATACGGACAAACACACGACGTCCCGAGAACACGTGACCAGGCCGGCAATGTGTGTTGACAACACAAAATCTGTTCTGCGCATGTGAATGCTCACTCCATAGATATTTACTCTATGTCTTCTTCTATAGTTACTGCTCTCCACTGCTCCCCCTAGTACCACGGAAGTTGTTCCTCGATATCTTAAATTATGTCCTATCATTAAGTCCCTTCGACTTGCCAGTGTTTTCAATATATTCCTTTCCTCATCGATTCCTTATCTGATTACTCCAACAAATTTTCATCATTCTTCTGTAACACCACCTCTCAGATGCTTCGATTCTCTTCTTGGCCAGGAATGTCCTTTTCACCATTGCTCGTCTGCTTTTAGGCCCTCTTTGCTCCGCCCATCAAGGGTTATTTTCTGCCTAGGTAGCAGAATTTCTTAACTTCATCTCCTTCGTGACCATCAGTCCTAATATTAAGTTTCTAGCTTTTCTCGCTTCTGCTACTTCTCATTACTTTCTTCTTTCTTCGATTTACTCTCAATCCAAATTCTGTACTCATTAGACTGTTCATTCCATTGAGCACATCATGTAATTCTTCTTCACTTTCAGTCAGGATAGCAATGTCATCAACGAATCCTACAATCGATATCCTGTCACCTTGAATTTTAATTCCGTTCCTGAACCTTACTTTTATTTACATCATTACTTCATCAATGTACAGATTAAAGAGAAGGGGCGAAAGACTACATCCCTGTCTTATACCCATTTTAATCCTGGAACTTCGTTCTTGGTCGTCCACTCATATTATTCCCTCTTGGCTCCTGTACAGTCATCCTCAAAAGTATCCGAACGACCTGAATTGCATTTCGCCTGATTCGCATGCAACCCACATAACGCAGCTGTCTAGCAGGTCCTCTAATCGCTCCTTGGTACAGTCGTTTGACTGTTGAAAATGGCTCCAACAAGTCACCACTAGGAAACTCTGCTCTATATCGCAATAACTCAAGATGTAAAGTAATACCATGATACCACAAATATCAGGGAACACCTTATCACAGATAAGACTGTCCTTAAGGCTTGTAAGCTCACATTTATTGCAATAAATGACATACCTGAAATGTTACCACTCTCATTATTATGTCATTATTACGTAGTAAATTCGTCGTATTCATGATTTCCTCTTCAAAGTAACATACCGTACTTGTTATTTAAAACAAAATGACATTAAAAACTAAGTAATTCACGAGCAGCTAGTTGAGAATATGTATGAACTTCAAGACACGACGAACCGTCTCGTTCTGCCTAGGTAGCAGAATTTCTTAACTTCATCTCCTTCGTGACCATCAGTCCTAATATTAAGTTTCTAGCTTTTCTCGCTTCTGCTACTTCTCATTACTTTCTTCTTTCTTCGATTTACTCTCAATCCAAATTCTGTACTCATTAGACTGTTCATTCCATTGAGCACATCATGTAATTCTTCTTCACTTTCAGTCAGGATAGCAATGTCATCAACGAATCCTACAATCGATATCCTGTCACCTTGAATTTTAATTCCGTTCCTGAACCTTACTTTTATTTACATCATTACTTCATCAATGTACAGATTAAAGAGAAGGGGCGAAAGACTACATCCCTGTCTTATACTCATTTTAATCCTGGAACTTCGTTCTTGGTCGTCCACTCATATTATTCCCTCTTGGCTCCTGTACAGTCATCCTCAAAAGTATCCGAACGACCTGAATTGCATTTCGCCTGATTCGCATGCAACCCACATAACGCAGCTGTCTAGCAGGTCCTCTAATCGCTCCTTGGTACAGTCGTTTGACTGTTGAAAATGGCTCCAACAAGTCACCACTAGGAAACTCTGCTCTATATCGCAATAACTCAAGATGTAAAGTAATACCATGATACCACAAATATCAGGGAACACCTTATCACAGATAAGACTGTCCTTAAGGCTTGTAAGCTCACATTTATTGCAATAAATGACATACCTGAAATGTTACCACTCTCATTATTATGTCATTATTACGTAGTAAATTCGTCGTATTCATGATTTCCTCTTCAAAGTAACATACCGTACTTGTTATTTAAAACAAAATGACATTAAAAACTAAGTAATTCACGAGCAGCTAGTTGAGAATATGTATGAACTTCAAGACACGACGAACCGTCTCGTTCTGCATATGGATTCAAACCCAGGTCATGCAGACTAAGATTTCGTGACTGACGGAAACTAGCAGTCCTTCATGACTAGGCATACAGAGAGTTATATACCTCGATTTTAGACAGTGTCAGTTAGCAAATATCAACTTTAAAATACATAACGTAAACATTTTTAATGGACGCGAATTCCTACCTAGCATCTATTGTCCCTGTTAACGAACTATGAGAGATGTTAAATATTGCTTCTTCACAAGTAACTTACTTGAAACGCCGTGAGGTAAAGCTTTGTTTTGGACAGGGATTCGAACCCAGAAACTAATCCGATTGTTATCGAAGCTCAATCAACTGTGACATATCGAATATTCTCAGCAGTAGCTAGATGTTTTAATTGAAATGACGAGACGAAACATGATTTTTTTCCATCCCACGACTCCAACCCAGAACCTATCGCTGTTATATTCTAGAGAAAATGAACGTTAAATATGGGTTTGTTACATCAGCAGCGACATGTGAGCATGATTGAACTAGAAATAAAATGACGAAGAGTTCAGTGCTGACTGGGAATCGAACCCCACACGTACCGTTGTTAACTACACACAAAGAGACGTCAGCTACCGAATTTTTTCTCCACCAGCAGCTCGGAATAACATCCTTGAACTTACAGTGATCTCTCAAATAGTTGTGTGTCTGATTGAGAGTCAAAGACATCACATATCGTTAGTGTTGACAACGAATGAAAATGCATTAAAAATCAAAATTATTATCCATCAGCAGATAGGTGTTCTCATGCTAGAGCTTGATAATGCATAATGAAAACTTAAGTGCCGGGCCAGCATTCGAACCCGTTCACGCGCAATATGTGGAGACGCTGAGGAATCTGCAGTTTTGAACTAACAACAAATTGTAGTCGAGCTGTATTGTCACGAAGCGATCAAATTCCACTTTAAGGGCGGTCTGAGTTGCATTCCAAGTTCAGAACTAATTTTATCGACATACAGAAGCTCAAATAAAAGATGGAATAAGGGTCCTGTGACCCTACATAGCGTTTGTTTTGTTATTAGAAATAGATAAATAGTATAAGAAAGGTTACTGGTGATAGAGTTCCCACATTTCGCCACTCCTGACTTTATTGTGGTTCAACCTAACGTCTACATGGTAGAGAAGGAATATCATGTTTAATGTGAATTTCAGATCACAATGCCATTATGTTCTCTTCACTTTGCGTAGCCAGATAGAATCGGTCTATCCCTATTAAAAATCATCGGCAGAAGTTGGAATCGAACCCAGAATTAATCCAACGGACCACCAACTCCTCTGCTGTACACCTCATTTTTCTATCATAACACCCATGCGGCACGCTCGATAAGAATTCTGACCCACAGGCTCCCTGTAGTGGTTTGCAGCATGTTAAGTACAATCATTTACTTGGTTGACCGTATCGCCATGAACTAGCTGCCTCGACTACCCAGTGCATACATTCGACTCTATTTTGTAATCACCGAAATAAAATCACGTAACTGCCACCTACACCGAACTGTAACAGTGTAGGATGCAGAAATTTAAATGGGAAGTGTTCCTTTCCATTTGAGCTACTCTATTGCGCTATCTCTTTGTTGAAAACGTCCTGCAGTGAAAAAGAAAAGCTGTAACTGTCTGTCTCTCAGAAGTCTAGATCCGGCCATATGCATTATCTCTCAGCACTGTGGAATGCGCAAGTTCTGGAGGAACTGTTGTTGACTTCTGGTGGTGCTGTAGCTAGATGACAGCTAGTAGCGTCACGGTAAGTGTCGCGCACTGTAGATAAAAAGTCCCAGGTTCTATTACATTCGCTGCTTCATTTTTTAAAACGTGGTTCCGCTGTCTCTAGTTCAATCAAGTACAAGTAAAATAAGAGCCCTGTTCCTTTAAATGGCTATCAGTTCATCAAATAAAATAAAATTTTGTAATGTAAGTAAGGTGACTGGCGACAGTATTTCTGTTTACAATGACCTCCGCCTATGTCATGTCCCAAAGCAAACCGGCTCTGTCCAGTTAAGAATGAAGGAACGTGATGTTTAATGTGGATTCTGTATTATAGCGTCTTTCTCTTGAGGTTACCAGAGGTAAAGCAAATCTGTTTGTGCCTCTTAAAAGTAAATGCCTGAATCCATGGATTGCACTAGTGATAGTTCGTTCCACCAGACCATTGTGGCCACATTTCCTAGCTCCAGGAGTGTGCTGTAACGGATGATGTGCTTAGCTTACAAAATTAGTCACGCTGGAAAAAATGCGAGTCTATTAAATGGTTAAGTAGAAGCAAGCTTCTGACGCGGAGATTATGTCATTCTCGTGTCAACACAATGTAAAGACTCTCCTGGGCATCATAGCCTCGATGTGAAAACATTTTGAAATTTTCGCTAATTCAGGAGATTTCATATTTCGAGAAAATCCACTGTGAAGTGTGAAGTTACCGGATACTTCGATTATTACCGTCATTGTTACTATCATTTTCTTTATACCGCTGCTGGAACACATGTGCTTGAAGATCATTTAATTCAGTTTGGTCATTATGGAAGTTAATATTAAACATCAGCAATTACTCCTAGATTACATTAAAACTAAAGTAATTGATGAAGACGTATTTTGATTAAAAAAACGCGCTGCCTTTCTTCATTTACTTGCACCTACAAATGGCTGTCGAATACTGCCAAACCAAAAGCCAAGGGATCTTACTGCCTTCCGATATACGTCGCTCTCAGTTCTTCCATATGATTTGGTCGACAAGACCTGTTTCAAGTTGAGTATGACAGAAAATGTTTTAGAAAATCAATTGATTTCCTTTGCAATAAACAGAAAGATTTTCATTCTAAGTTTTCCAAGTTCAAAATTTCCGCAATATTAGTTCAAATTTAATATTCGCTTCTATAATGTAGGAAAGTATTTGAAGTTAGTGGAAGTTAGGCGACACTGCAGTGGAATGCTCGTGTATAAATCTTACGCTACTGATGTGCAACTGGGATGTAGTATATCTAGACGCTTGGACATATTGTCATTGTAGTTGTATGTGATAACAGAATCAAAGTAGGGGGGACAGAGGGGAAGAGGGAAGAAGAAGATGACTGTAACGACAGATGAACAACTGTTGATGTACTTTGGTGGCATAAGACAGGGACAGTGAGAGAGAGGTTTTGAAGTGGTACCAATAAAACATTGTCCCCTATAATCAGATTCTAGCTCGCTTGCCAAATATGAATGGTAGAGAGATAACGAAGTGGATAGTCGTTTTCACAATTAATTAGCCGTCATCTCGACGATCATTTAAAGACGGATTTCGTATGGGACCTAGGCAGCCATCCTAGAATAATGTTCGTAATCATTACGCAGATTCCCAGCAAAATCTGTTGAATTCATGTTAGAATGTAACATGTGTGTGTGTCTGTGTGTGGATGCACCTGTGTGTGTGTTTCTTTTTTTTTTTTTTTTTTTTGCATGTTAATAGTGAAAAGTAAGACCCGAGGGATGTGCTTGTCGATGGTAAATATTGCTTGGTGTTCAAGGTGCTGTTTCTGCGGTCCCACAGGGGTTATGGAGAGGGTGAGGTTGGAGTGGGTCGCCAGTCCCCTGACGTCTCAGCACATGCCCTACCATCCTATTCCTGCTTATGAGTTTTCGACACAGTTCTCTCCTTCACGATTCGGCTGCGAACCTCCTCATTTATTATCTGTTCGTTTCATGTAATATGCAGGAAGTTTCTTTAACACAACGTATCAAACACTTTTCCTTTCACTTCTCATCTTATTTTGCCACAGTCCATGATTCATTTTCAAACATTTCTGTGCTTCACTTGTACAAAGAAATTTCTTCTTATAATTAACATATTTGTTTCATATGACGTATGTTTTCTTTGCCTGAACAAGATTGCTTCTTGTGTCTTCCTTGTTTCATCCACACTGCGTTATTTTGCTTTCTAGGAAACAGAATTATTTCATTTCGTCCCCTACGTGTTTCCTAGTTTCCATGAGAGCCTCATTTCTGCTGCTCCTCAAATCTTTTTTCACCTGGTTGACTCTCAGTTCATAATCTGTTAATTCCTTTCATGAGGTCATTTAATTCTTCCCTAGATTCACTGGAGGTACCTGTGTCTTTAACTTATCGTTGAGATTGTTTATCTCTGAATTTTTATCCCTTACCTGAACTTTTATTTTATTTCTATCACTGCTTTTTCGAAGTACAGGTTGAAAAATAGGGGTGAAAAACTGCGTCCTTGCCTTACGCCTTCTTCCATCCATTTACTTCTCTCTTCTACTCCTGCTGTTCCTTCTTGGTTCCTGCAAATGTTACCCGTCTTTTCCACCGTCTTATATCTAATTTTTGAGAATTTGTAAGATGTTGTCGCACTTTATATTGCGAAGACGTTGCATTTCCTGGTTTATAAAAAGAAGAAATGTAGCTGTCACAGCACATCACTGCTTCTGAATGTGCTAACTACGTAAGTTGGGTCATACGTAAGTTGTATATGTAGGATTACATTGGATAAAGAGCAAGAGTAATCCTAACACTGTTCTTAGTCAGTCACTGACGGTTGGTAGACAGGACTATTAGTTCATGTCTTCTGAAGAAGCTGTCCCTATGGAAATTCTCCCCCCCCCCCTCCTCCCACCCCACTGTTCGCAGCTTCTAACATAGCTGTTTTCAACAATGAAAGTAATGTAGGCATGGGGATCACTACCATTACTACTTAAATAATGTTCACAGTTTTAATGTAAGGAAACGATTTTGTATATTTGTTCATTTTCATTAAATAAGGGAAACGTACAATGATCAGCCAGAATATTATGACCACCGATCTACTGTCAATATGAACCCGTCCAGGCGATAGCAGCGTCACCTGGCGAGGAATGACTGCTAGACAGACACACGCACTGTGCGTGTAGTATCAGTGAGTGTGCTGTCCATGTGTAGAATGGGGAAGGCGAGCGATCTGTCTGACCGTGGGCAGATTGTGATGTCTCACAGGCTCAGCAGAAGACGACGTGTCGGGTGTTCGTGGAGTGCTGCAGTGAGTGTCTTCAACACGTAGCGAAACCAAGTTGAATCCACGCCCAGACGTCGTGCAGTTGGGCGAGGACTCATTACAGATGTCGTAGGCTGGGCAGACCGGTAAAGCGGTGGCGGAACTAAAATCATACTTTGATGCTGGGCAGAGTAAAAGTGCGTCTGAACGCACACTGCAGCAAACATTCCTAACGATGGACCTCCGCAGTCGACGACCCATGCATATGCCAATAGTAACATCGCGACATGGGCAACTAGGTTCGAAATGGGCGGGTAACCATCGGCACTGGACATCGGCGCAGTGTCAGAGCGTTGCATGATCTGATGAATCCCGATACCTTCTTCATCATGCCAGTGGGGGGGGGGGGGGGGGGGGGGGGGCGGCGCAATTACGGCGTCCTTTGTTTTTTAGTTATGTATTTAGCATTTAACGGTTTAACTTAATAAGTGAAAACAAACTCGCTTGATAAATAATTATATAAACCACGTTCACATGACAGTTTTTTGTACGGAAATCTGCGGGAAATTCTCCACCGAATTATTTCTTAGATCACATCTGTTCTCCAGGACGGAGACAATCTGGCGGTGACTCCATTAAGTTGTGGGCAGCACGCACGTCCCTTCATGAGCATCATCTTTCCCGACGGCAGTGGCATTTTTCAACAAGAGTATGCGCAACGCCACAACGCCAGAAGTGTGACGGAGTGGGTCAAGGAAAACAGTGGCAATTTACAGTTGATATGCTGACCCCCAACTCACCAGATGTGAACACGATCGGAACACATCTGGGATGTGATTGAGATAGGCGTCAGAGTTCATTGCCCCCCCCCCCCCCCAAGGGTCCCCTCCCTGGAACTTACGGGAATTAGGTGACTTGTGTGTGTGCATATGTGGTGACAATTACCTCGAACGAGCTACCAAAAACCTCATTGCTTCCACGCCAAGACGCGTCGCCTCTGTTGTCCGGACCAGAGGTGACCATACCGGCTATTAGGTAGGTGGTCGTAAAGTTCTGGTTGACCTTTGTATCTAGAGGTATGGTAAACTCACTAAGGTATGTGAACCACTAGAAATACATATGTTTGCGATGTCTGATCACAGTGTCGAGCATCTTCGTGTTATATGGACGTTCCTCGTTGGTACATCAACAGATCGGGTACCTTCATTCAGGGTTTCGTCACAGACACGTCCAAACAGAACAGCTCTTTCCCTGCTGTCTGTCACGTCTCCTCGTCGACTTGTCGTACTGCAAACGACTCGCACATACACACAATTTCAAAACCATGACTTACGTCACTTGACCACCTGGTGTCATTTCTCCTTTATGCAAAACGCACCAATGCGATCAGTATCCTCTTTCGTGTGGTGATTAACATTTTAATATTTATTTCCGGTAGATGTACGGTTCTGTGCTGCTTGACCGCAGATATAGTTTCCAGCGCTGGCGATACGAATGAGTATATTTCAGTCTCTTTCTTTTTTGGTACAGCTGCTGTATCTCTGGTGTACACTTGTTCAGTATAAGATGAAATTGAAATGGTTCAAATGGCTCTGAGCACTATGGGACTCAACATCTGTGGTCATAAGTCCCCTAGAACTTAGAACTACTTAAAACTAACTAACCTAAGGACATCACACACATCCATGCCCGAGGCAGGATTCGAACCTGCGACCGAAGCGGTCACGCGGTTCCAGACTGAAGCGCCTTTAACCGCACGGCCACACCGGCCGGCTGTGTACAAGATGAACCCGGTAAATCTTCTATATTCAGTGTGAATGCTACGAGTCATAGGACTATGTCAGTATGATGGAAACAGTCTACCGATAAGGATGTCACTTTATAAATGTGCATTCTCTTTGTCAGTCTCAGGACCATAGAGACGTATTGGGCTGCTACAGTTCATAGAATCACTGCGATAAGTGCCCTGAAATTCCAGTAGCTGACGCCTCACACCGCGCTGACGACAGTAATGCTGATGCATCAATCTCCGACGTAGGCAGCGAGGTATAAACGTACTAAGTAATCATCTGACTCTCTGTTCGTGTCTTAATAACATTATCAGAAGCCAGTAGAAGATTTTATACTTTCTTGGAATGTATTTTCATATTGTTTACAAAGTGAGACTTGAGAATTTTGTGTGCAGAGTACAAAAGCACTGAAGAGAGGAGGAAGGTACATACGTCTACGTCTATGCTGATACCCTGCAAACCACCGTGAAGGCCATGGCAGAGTGGACGACCCATTGTACCAGTTACGAGTATTAAGGCTTTTCCCGTTCAATTCACTTACGGCCCGTGAGAAGAATAATTGTTTAAATGTATCCGAGTGAGCTGTAATTAGTCTGATCTTGTCCTCACAATCCCTATGGGAGCGATATGTAGCGGCTTGTAACAAATTTCTAGAGTAATCTTTCGAAACCGGTTACTGACACTGTGTTGGTAGTTTTTGTCGGGATAGTTTAGATCTTTCATTAAAAGTCTGCCAGTTCAGTTCCTTCAACAGGCACACGACAAGAAAAACGGAAGGGAAAGAGGTTGAGAGCACGAAATAAGTTTGTTTCTTCTAATGCTCTTACGTATGATTCCAGGAAGAGGGTGACGCATGCAGCCATGACGCTCAGCATGAACTGAGTTAAGGCGATTGGATGCATCACGCTGTCCAGGAACGACACCAGTCTGCAACAGAAGAACAAGACGTTCAATGCGCAGTCGTATCGCTCTTTAATTCAAGACTGGGCCTTTCGGCACACTTTAGATAATTTCGATAGGAGGTTTTGGGTGTAAAATCATGCTATTGTACAAAATATTCGAACATTACTGCCCCTAACACAAGTAGCCACAATTTGTATAGTAATCTTGACTAATAACCCACTGCTATGTGTATGTTAATTATCTCGCCATGACCATAATATAATAATACTAAACTAAACTCCTTCGAAACATGTCTCGGAAGACCCTAAATGTACTGACCGACCGCCGTGTCATCCCCAGACGTCAAAAGTCACTCGATGTGGATATGGAAGGGCATACCACTCTCCCAGCCGGTGTCTGTTTTCATGGCCGGATCCACTGCATCTCAGACAAGTAGCCCCTCAATTTCCCTCACAACAGCTAATTCCACCCTGCTTGCCAACAGCGCTCCGCAGACCGGACAGTCACTCGTCCAAGCGATAGCCCAACACGACAGCCCTAAACTTCGATGATCTGAGCCGGTGTTACCACTGCGGCACATAACAACAGCGATGTAAAACGCGTCTTCTGAATGAATGACGAGGTTGAGAAGAATATCAACAGCTGTCACGTTCCACTGGTGTTCCCCCTACTTCTTCCACCTTGTGCGTGTTTCAGTTTAGATTCTACACCAAACATCTGTCATAATCTATTGTAAATATTTAATTTTTGCTCATTTCATTATTTTACAAAGCCTATCAATTATCATTTAGCTTTTCATGGATGCTGCGCCAAATTCCCGACTGTTGTTTTTGTTTTTCTTAAGTTTTAGTATACATTTCTTTTCTCGCTTATTCTTTTAAACACTTTTCCATATCCTGATTCACCTGCCCACTTCCATAGTTCCACATTTCCAACGCTTTCATACCTTCTCTATTTTTCTGACCACCGCTCTCTCATACGTTTTGTCGAGACTACACGAGTTAATGTACTTACAGTAAAATAAGAGCAAAAGATTTCCCAGCACAAGTCCATTTCAATAAAATCTTTCTGGGTCTATGACTGCAGAATATGTGATAAAATATCCAACATTTCAGCTGTCATTTCAGACAGACTCTATTAGAGTCCCTTTTGAAAGTAGCCTGCAGTTGCAGCTGAAACGTTGATACTCGCAACCTACAGGAATTTAATTGAAACATTCTGTTCTCAAGTCTCTTCCATTCTGAATTCTACTCACAAGCCCAATTTAATCTCGCGATTGTTCCTTGATAATAAGGCAAAGAGAGATGATGTGTAAAGGCACTGGACCAGTACTATACAGTTTCCTTCACGAAAATGATCCTTATTAGGGGTCAGTCAACAATATGAGTCTGTCAGGGAAGCTCAGAAATTTCGAAAGTGGTCACTGGATCTCACCTGAGAAACGAATCCATCGAGAACATATCAGTTCAAAATGGCTGAAATGGCTCTGAGTACTATGGGACTTAACTTCTGAGGTCATCAGTCCCCTAGAACTTAGAACTACTTAAACGTAACTAACCTAAGAACATCATACATATCCATGTCCGAGGCAGGATTCGAACCTGCGACCGTAGCGGTCACGCGGTTCCAGACTGTAGCTCCTAGAACCGCTCGGCCACCCCGACCGGCTCACATTTCAGTGATATACTTCAGTTAATAATTCCACACTGAGTGACCGTGATCGACACACAAAACTATTCACTGATGTTTTCTTTCGTCTTCGTCTGCACGAGACAAGAAATCCTCAGTTGCTGATGACTCCGACATGTAGGGAACGATACGTCAATGAATTGTTTTATACCACATTTGATCAATAGTATTCCGATTCGCACATGTAATACGGAATTGACCACAAGGTGTCACGAGAGGCTGACCCGCCAATATAAAATGAGATGGAGGGTACTGTCAGAGAAAATCTGTAATAGCAGAATGGGTGGTAGGTGACTTTGAACGTGGACTAGTCACCGAATGTCATGTGAGTAATAAATCGACCAGCGACATTTGAACCATTCTGAAGCTCACCAGGATGAACGTTTGTGATGCCACAATTACAGCTACACCAAGACAAACACGAACAGCTGCTACCATGAGTTTCTTAGAAGTAGATACCTTAGGGGTTGCGAAGCAACTCAAATCGCTTGATACGGGCAAGTCTTCAGGTCCAGATTGTATACCGATTAGGTTCCTTTCAGATTACGCTGATACAATAGCTCCCTACTTAGCAATCATATACAACCGCTTGCTCACCGATAGATCTGTACCTACAGATTGGAAAATTGCGCAGGTCGCACCAGTGTTTAAGAAGGGTAGTAGGAGTAATCCATCGAGCTACAGACCTTTATCATTGACGTCGGTTGGCGGTAGGGTTTTGGAGCATATACTGTATTCAAACATTATGAATCACCTCGAAGGGAACTATTATTGATAGGTAATCAGCATGGTTTCAGAAAACATCATTCTTGTGCAACGCAGCTAGCTCTTTATTCGCACGAAGTAATGGCCGCTATAGACAGGGGATCTCAAGTTGATTCCGTATTTCTAGATTTCCGGAAAGCTTTCGACACCGTTCCTCACAAGCGACTTCTAATCAAGCTGCGGGCCTACGGGGTATAGTCTCAGTTGTGCGACTAGATTCGTGTTTTCCTGTCAGGAAGGTCGCAGTTCGTAATAATAGACGGAAAATCATCGAGTAAAACTGAAGTGATGTCAGGTGTTCCCCAGGGAAGCGTCCTGGGACCTCTGCTGTGCCTGATCTATATAAATGACCTGGGTGACAATCTGAGCAGTTTTCTTAGGTTGTTCGCAGAAGATGCTGTAATTTACCGTGTAGTAAGGTCATCCGAAGACCAGTATCAGTTGCAAAGCGATTTAGAAAATATTGCTGCATGGTGTGGCAGGTGGCAGTTGACATTAAATAACGAAATGTGTGAGGTGATCCACATGAGTTCCAAAAGAAATCCGTTGGAATTCGATTACTCGATAAATAGTACAATTCTCAAGGCTGTCAATTTAACTAAGTACCTGGGTGTTAAAATTACGAACAACTTCAGTTGGAAAGACCACATAGATAATATTGTGGGGAAGGCGAGCCAAAGGTTGCGTTTCATTGGCAGGACACTTAGAAGATACAAGAAGTCCACTAAAGAGACAGCGTACACTACACTCGTTCGTCCTCTATTAGAATATTGCTGCGCGGTGTGGGATCCTTACCAGGTGGGATTGACGGAGGACATCGGAAGGGTGCAAAAAAGGGCAGCTCGTTTTGTATTATCACGTAATAGGGGAGAGAGCGTGGCAGATATGATGCGCGAGTTGGGATGGAAGTCATTAGAGCAAAGACGTTTTTCGTCGCGGCGAGATCTATTTACGGAATTTCAGTCACCAACTTTCTCTTCCGAATGCGAAAATATTTTGTTGAGCGCAACCTACATAGGTAGGAATGATCATGAAAATAAAATAAGAGAAACCAGAGCTCGAACAGAAAGGTTTAGGTTTTCGTTTTTCCCGCGCGCTGTTCGGGAGTGGAATGGTAGAGATATAGTATGAGTGTGGTTCGATGAACCCTCTGCCAAGCACTTAAATGTGAATTGCAGAGTAATCATGTAGATGTAGATGTAGACGTAGATGTAGATGAAGGCAGACTTGATACAATCGTAGATGGAAACCGTTGAGAATTGAGTAGAGTGATTGTAAAATCAGCATGAAATCAATTAAAAATATTCACTAGTGGGTTCCAAAGTACCACCAGCAGTCCAGCTAGCACACTGACTGTGCATAGAAAATTACAAAGAGTCACAATCAGTGGCGGCTGCTGTGTAAGAGCACAAGTGGGCGTGAACACCCTAACTTTCGACAGCTTGCGGATTTATTGGTTATTTTTCTTTGGATGATGTTACACATAAGACAGATGCTGCAATCTGAAAGATAGAGCACTTAAATCTACCGCGCTACTGCTCCTCTGGACTCAGTGAAACTTGACAACAGGGTCGAGAGCACATCTTCAGTTGTGCACGCTTTAAGGAGCTTTTGCACATGCGCAAATTTCGTGACATAATTGTCTTACGGGCCAAATACAGGGTGTTTCAAAAATGACCGGTATATTTGAAACGGCAATAAAAACTAAACGAGCAGCGATAGAAATACACCGTTTGTTGCAATATGCTTGGGACAACAGTACATTTTCAGGCAGACAAACTTTCGAAATTACAGGAGTTACAATTTTCAACAACAGATGGCGCTGCAAGTGATGTGAAAGATATAGAAGACAACGCAGTCTGTGGGTGCGCCATTCTGTACGTCGCCTTTCTGCTGTAAGGGTGTGCTGTTCACAACGTGCAAGTGTGCTGTAGACAACATGGTTTATTCCTTAGAACAGAGGATTTTTCTAGTGTTGGAATTCCACCGCCTAGAACACAGTGTTGTTGCAACAAGACGAAGTTTTCAACGGAGGTTTAACGTAACCAAAGGACCGAAAAGCCATACAATAAAGGATCTGTTTGAAAAATTTCAACGGACTGGGAACGTGACGGATGAACGTGCTGGAAAGGTAGGGCGACCGCGTACGGCAATCACAGAGGGCAACGCGCAGCTAGTGCAGCAGGTGATCCAACAGCGGCCTCGGGTTTCCGTTCGCCGTGTTGCAGCTGCGGTCCAAATGACGCCAACGTCCACGTATCGTCTCATGCGCCAGAGTTTACACCTCTATCCATACAAAATTCAAACGCAGCAACCCCTCAGCGCCACTACCATTGCTGCACGAGAGACATTCGCTAACGATATAGTGCACAGGATTGATGACGGCGATATGCATGTGGGCAGCATTTGGTTTACTGACGAAGCTTATTTTTACCTGGACGGCTTCGTAAATAAACAGAACTGGCGCATATGGGGAACCGAAAAGCCCCATGTTGCAGTCCCATCGTCCCTGCATCCTCAAAAAGTACTGGTCTGGGCCGCCATTTCTTCCAAAGGAGTCATTGGCCCATTTTTCAGATCCGAAACGATTACTGCATCACGCTATCTGGACACTCTTCGTGAATTTGTGGCGGTACAAACTGCCTTAGACGACACTGCGAACACCTCGTGGCTTATGCAAGATGGTGCCCGGCCACAACGCACGGCCGACGTCTTTAATTTCCTGAATGAATATTTCGATGATCGTGTGATTGCTTTGGGCTATCCGAAACATACAGGAGGCGGCGTGGATTGGCCTCCCTATTCGCCAGACATGAACCCCTGTGACTTCTTTCTGTGGGGACATTTGAAAGACCAGGTGTACCGTCAGAATCCAGAAACAATTGAACAGCTGAAGCAGTACATCTCATCTGCATGTGAAACCATTCCGCCAGACATGTTGTCAAAGGTTTCGGGTAATTTCATTCAGAGACTACGCCATATTATTGCTACGCATGGTGGATATGTGGAAAATATCGTACTATAGAGTTTCCCAGACCGCAGCGCTATCTGTTGTTGAAAATTATAACTACTGTAATTTCGAAAGTTTGTCTGCCTGAAAATGTACTGTTGTCCCAAGCATATTGCAACAAACGGTGTATTTCTATCGCTGCTCGTTTAGTTTTTATTGCCGTTTCAAATATACCGGTCATTTTTGAAACACCCTGTATATACGGAATTGATTTTCAACGTGCACGACTCATGATGCGCACAGTTAGCCCGTGCCACACAACTAAAAGTTTACGTCAGTGTCACCATGTGGTACGACACTGCAGCAGACTTTTATCCACATTCGCTCAGCATAATGTCTGCTAGTTGATAGCACATTCCTCAGATATGCTAGTTCACTCGCTACATATGGTAGTAAAATTAGATCGGACCTCAGTACATGTAGAAGTCGTACTGACGGTAAACCTGTTTTGTGGGTTTCTGATTGAATTGTAGTACATTAAGCTACGAATATTTTCACACAGGCAATGACAAGGGAAATACCCCATCGCACCCCCCTCCGATCTTGTGGTAAGAGGGCCCAGTGTACAACAGCCCGTCAAAACCTGGCACAGATCAAGCACGAAAACAGGAAGAAGCAGTGTGCCGGCACGGTAGCTCAGCGTGTTCGGTCAAAGGGATAGCTACCCTCTGTAATAAAAAAACTGAGTAAATGGATTAACGACTAACTTGAACAAGCGACGTGGGACGTCCGCTCCGAGCAAACACAACGGCCAATAATGAACAGAATGAGGTGTGACGTCCGTTCCGTTTGCAAAAGCGAGGCGTAAGGAAGGGACCTATAATGACTTCATTCTGCACAACTACTCAATTATCAGCCGAAAGGAAGTAGCTTTCGAATAGTAGTAGCAAACGGTTGATGGCAAGGCGTCAAGTCAACCGAAACTTACATCGGGAAACACGTCTGGTGTGTCATACGATAGGAATCTCTTGCCCATGCACATAATTTGTACGTCTGGTAAGTGAGAGAGATACGCCTCCTTACACGATTTAGATGTTCAAATGAATTGGAAGGTGATCATTCCCAAGAAAATTATGAAAACGTAATTATTTGTCACATAAGCTGCAAAAAAATAACGCAACAGTTTCAGAATCACACAGCTTGTCTGTGCTCTGTCAGCACACATTTTTTACATTTCTGAAGTGGTGTTCCATTTTGGAAGTTTTGACTCTTGAATTTCTTTCTTGTAACATAGTTCACACCCGTTTATTTGTTGTTTTCATTTCTGTGAGAGGTCTATATGGTATCTCACCTGCTCTCACCATTCATCACGTTTACTCGCGACGGTAAGGTATTCTTACCTTATGACTCATGTATTATAACCACTGTATAGCATGACAACTGCTAAGACTGCAGAAAGAGAACAAATATTTCAATGACTGGACGGACTGCTCATAACGTTGTGGAAAAAAAACTCATGACACGAGCGACTTTTCAACTTGGCTCGTGCGCTGCAAAGTACAACTACGTAAACACTTAACCATGCCGCTGCGCCTTTGAATATGCGCATAATATGGCACTTGTTGAGCTTGGACAGTTCACTGTTTCCATTTTTTTTCAGTACACCTTCTGTAGTATCCTCCCCACTCGTCTAACATACGATGCCTAGGAAGCTGTTTTCTCGGATCGCTAGACAACAATTCAAGCAAATCATATTAATGGAGTTTATTACAGTAAGTTAAATTGACAAGACTTAACGTTGCGTATTCACAAAAGTGTGTCGCAAGCAAATGGCGACAGCAAATAATGTCCTTCGGCACATACAATTTCAATTCAAGCAAAACTATACAGTTCATAAGTCACTGCTGCTGCGTTTGTATGACGGCTGTTCTTTCGGTCCCCTCAGCTAGGCTGAGCGGAGCTTTCCTTGGCCTGGATGCCGCCCCTGTCTTGGTATCAAATGGTTCAAATGGCTTTGAGCACTATGGGACTTAACTTCTGAGGTCATCAGTCCCCTAGAACTTAGAACTACTTAAACCTAACTAACCTAAGGACATCACACACATCCATGCCCGGGGCAGGATTCGAACCTGCGACCGTAGCGGTCGTGCGGTACCAGACTGAAGTGCCTAGAACCGCTCGGCCACTTCGGCCGGCTGTCATGGTATCGTCCTAGTCGGCGTACTATTGGCTGACGTCGTCTCACATCCCTCTCTGCTCTTACGTGCTTCATCGTCGTAGTGGCGCTTGTCGTTACGCCGGAACACCTTCTCCCTGTTCTCATGCTTGATCTGTGTTCAGTTTTTGACGGGCTATGCACTGGGCCATCTTACCACTAAATCTGAGGGGGGTGCGATGGGGAGTTTCCCTTGCGAGAACATAGGGGCATAAATCACATCACTGTCGATTTATTGATGCTTCTTAAACCTGTTGATCTTATGGTGAGTCAGATTTATCTGTGCTGTAGATCCACACTGCGTATATGAAAATTCACGAAAAGCTGTATCACTGGTTTCTCCGGTGGTGACTGAAATGTGGGATCGAAGGCGGTGTGCTTTAGGCCCGTATGGATCTCAGCGCCTAATTTGCATTCTAATCAACTGACCGTGTTGGTAGACACTACTACTTGCGTTTTATCATTCCCACATACGGCACTTTGTATTTAGAGTTGGTTATTTACTGGGCGGGAACTGGCTTTCGTGTGCAATGTAAACATTAACAATGCCGTATCTATTTTAGACGCTTACAGGAAAACGAAGCTGTGAGGACGCGTCGCGAGTAGCGCTAGGGTTACTCAGTCGGTAGAGCACTTGCGCTCGGAAGGCAAAGGTCCCGAGTTCGGTTCTCGGCACACAGATTTCATCTGCCAGGAAGTTCCATATCAAAGCACATTACGTTGCAGAGTGAAAATCTCATTCCAGGAAGAGAAAAGTAAATTACCGAAAAGTTAGCTGCAAAGAGACTAGGGTCTCCGAGAGCAGATCCTTTGACTGACGGAGTGACGAAATCAAATAAGCGTGACTACAAGCGAACATTTAACAAGGAAGTGTTCAGTTAGCACAAGTTGTTGTGTGGATGCAGCGTAAAAATATATTCGTGGACTAACACATCTTTTATTGATCTTGTATGCTTGTTCGAAGAAATGGAAAAGGACGAAAACTCCCACCTACAAGAAAATGCGAAATGGTGAGTTGCGAAAGCTTACACATTATTTCGTTATTGCCCTAAACTGTACTTAATTGTATACAAAACAACAAAATTCCACAAATACAATTCTTCTTTTGTCAGATAAGTTTTACTTTATTATTATTATTTTGTTATTATTATTGGCAGTGGCTGTGGTTGTATAAATTTGTTGATAAGCGTAGTTCTTATACAGCAGATGCTATTAATTTCACACTTTCAGATTTATGTGAATTTAAAAATTTGTGAACGTCCAGAATGTATACTGACGAGCCATCACTGAGCAAAATGGTCGAGGGACTCCTCATAAGCCACACATTTCTGTAGTCAGATGGCGTAAAACGTGACGGCACTGGACAGTGGATAATTGTAAACGAGTGATTTGTTGCAGTGAAAGTTTTGGGTTCGGCAAGTTACCTGCAGAAAGTTCCCTGTCATCATCTGTAATGCCAACAGTGAAGTAAAGATGAGGTAGTGTTCAGTGTGTGAATGTTTTTCGTAGTTTGGCTGTGATCACATATTTCGCCGCAATCAGCGTTAAACGCGGAAGAATATGAATACTTTTCGCAGGAGTGTGTACTGCATACGGGAGAGGAAAAGTTCGAAGACGATGATCGTTTGCATCAGCATATCAAAGCAATATGTCAAAATGCAGCGTCTGTGAGCCGCTGGTCTGTGACAATAGCGTTCCTGCAATAGCCTGGCCTGCTCACAGTCGAGACCTAAACCCAATGGAACGCGTTTGGGATGACTTAGAAATCGGCTTTCGCTCAGAACCCAGCGGCTTCCAATATTACACTACTGGGCTTAAAAATTGCTACACCACGAAGATGACGTGCTACAGACGCGAAATTTAACCGACAAGAAGAAGATGCTGTGATATGCAAATGATTGGCTTTTCAGAGCATTCACAGAAGTTAGGCACCGGTGGCTACAGCTACTACGTGCTGACATGAGGAAAGTTTCCAACCGATTTCTCATACACAAATAGCAGTTGACCGGCGTTGCCTGGTGAAACGTTGTTGTGATGCCTCGTGTAAGGAGGAGAAATGTGTACCATCAGGTTTCCGACTTTGATAAAGGTCGTATTGTAGCCTATCGTGATTGCGGTTTATCGTATCGCGACATTGCTGCTCGCGTTGGTCGAGATCCAATGACTGTTAGCAGAATATGGATTCGGTGGGTTCAGGAGGGTAATACGGAACGCCGTGCTGGATCCCAACGGCCTCGTATTACTAGCAGCCGAGATGACAGGCATCTTATCCGCATGGCTGTAACGGATTGTAGAGCCACGTCTCGATCCCTGGGTCAACAGATGGGGACGTTTGCATGACAACAACCATCTGCACGAACAGTTCGACGACGTTTGCAGCAGCATGGACTATCAGCTCGGAGACCACGGCTGCGGTTTCCCTTGACGCTGCATCACAGACAGGAGCGCCTGCGATTGTCTACTTAACGAATAACCTCGGATGAATCCAGGTCTGTTTACAGCATCATGATGGTCGCATCCGTGTTTGGAGACATCGCGGTGAACCCACATTGGAAGCGTGTATTCGTCATCGCCATACTGGCGTATCACCCGGTGTGATGGTATGGGGTGCCATTGGTTACACGTCTCGGTCTCCTCTTGTTCGCATTGACGGCACTTTGAGCAGTGGACGTTACATTTCAGATGAGTTACGCCCCGTGGCTCTACCCTTCATTCGATCCCTGTGAAACCCTACATTTCAGCAGGATACGCACGACCGCACGTTGCAGGTCCTGTACGGGCGTTTCTGGATACAGAAAATGTTCGACTGCTGCCCTGGCCAGCACATTCTCCAGATCTCTCAACAATTGAAAACGACTGGTCAATGGTGGACGAGCAACTGGCTCGTCACAATACGCCGGTCACTACTCTTGCTGAACTGTGGTATCGTGTTGAAGCTGCATGGGCAGCTGTACCTGTACACGCCATCCAAGCTCTGTTTAACTCAATGCCCAGGCGTATTAAGGCCGTTATTCTGGGCAGAGGTGGTTGTTCTAGGTACTGATTTCTCAGGATCTATGCACCTAAATTGCGTGAAAATGTAATCACATGTCAGTTCTAGTATAATATATTTGTCCAATGAATACCCGTTTATTATCTGCATTTACACCTGGTGTAGCAATTTTAACGGCCGGTAGTGTATGTTCCTCTGCTTCTGGCTCTCCGGAAGAAACGGCTGCCATTTATCTACGGTCATCGGAATGTCATTGAAATGTCCCGAGCAGAGTTCATGTCATCATAAAGACGAAGAGTGGACACAGAGCATATATCGACCACGACCCTTCAGCGCAGAAGTATTACCTAAAGGGACTAGACAGTGGGAACATTGTTCACCTCGCCAAGCCCATACACAAAGAAATTTACTTATACTACGCAGAAGCTACGCTCATACATACCTGATAATATCTTCACGAGTATCAATACAAAGGCAGAGTTGCTTGTACATTACTTCATGCCTGTCTGTTATTGTTTTGTCTGGAAGCTGCTTTTCTTTCTGGATTGGTCCATCTCCAGTGGTAGGGGCGTACAGCTGCTTGATGCGCAAGTTCACGACCATAAGCTGCTCGGTGACGAGTATCATTACGACAGCAAAGAAACAGTCGAAGGCGAAACTGATGAAGACGTATATTACGGACGACGCGCTCTGAACGGCGTACGAGAGCTCGTAGAAGAGCGGCATGCTCTGCGGCTCCCAGGGGATGTGGTTGAACGGCAGCTGGCGCTCGCCGGGGTGCGCCACCAGCGGCATGAACATCCAGATGAGACAGAGCACCGTGAGGTAGGCGAAGGCGGCCAGCGTGACTCGGCGCGCCGTCCTGCGGCAGCCGACCGCCACCGCCAGCATGCCGGCGTCGGCGTCGCAGTAGCCGCCCTGCGAGCGCGCCAGCCGGTCCACGCGCCGCACCAGCAGACAGTAGCGCTCCTCGTGCAGCATCAGGTGGCACGCCTTGGCCACGCCGGCGCCTATCGTGAACGCGTTCAGCAGCGAGTAGGTGACCTTGTAACACAAAAAGTTATGCAGTTGCTACATTTAAAATGCTTCAATTTTTTGCTCGTCAGTAATAATACAATTGTCATGATTCGTCTATTTATGGACGAAAGTAACTTTAGCATGATTCATGACTGCCAATAAAGTAGCTCAATGAAACTAGGAATATACACACAAAGAACTGTTACAAATACAGTACAAAATATGTTGTTGTTGTTGTGTGGTCTTTTTAGTCCTGAGACTGGTTTGATGCAGCTCTCCACGCTACTCTATCCTGTGCAAGCTTCATCTCCCAGTACTTACTGCAACCTACATCCTTCCGAATCTGCTTAGTGTATTCATCTCTTCGTCTCCCTCTACGATTTTTAGCCCTCCACGCTGCTCTCCAATGCTAAATTTGTGATCCCTTGATGCCTCAGAACATGTCCTACCAACCGGTCCCTCCTTTTTGTCAAGTTGTGCCACAAACTCCTCTTCTCCCCAATTCTATTCAATACCTCCTCATTAGTTATGTGATCTACCCATCTAACTTCAGCATTCTTCTGTAGCACCACATTTCGAAAGCTTCTATTCTCTTCTTGTCCAAACTACTTATCGTCCATGTTTCACTTCCATACATGGCTACACTCCACACACTTTCAGAAACGACTTCCTGACACTCAAATCTATACTCGATGTTAACAAATTTCTCTTCTTCAGAAACGCTTTCCTTGCCCTTGCCAGTCTGCATTTTATATCCTCTCTACTTCGACCATCATCAGTTATTTTACTCTCCAAATAGCAAAACTCCTTTAGTACTTTAAGTGTCTCATTTCCTAATTCCCTCACCGTCACTCGACTTAATTCAACTGCATTCCATTCTCCTCGCTTTGCTTTTGTTGATCTTCATCTTATATCCTCCTGTCAAGACACTGTCCATTCCGTTCAACTGCTCTTCCAAGTCCTTTGCTGTCTCTGACAGAATTACAATGTCATCGGCGAACCTCAAAGTTTTTATTTCTTCTCCATGGATTTTAATACCTACTCCGAATTTTTCTTTTGTTTCCTTCACTGCTTGCTCAATATACAGATTGAATAACATCGGTGAAAGGCTACAACCCTATCTCACTCCCTTCCCAACCACTACTTCCCTTTCGTCCCCGTCGACTCCTCTAACTGCCTTCTGGTTTCTGTACAAATTGTAAATAGCCTTTCGCTCCCTGTATTTTACCCCTGCCACCTACATAATTTGAAAGACAGTATTCCAGTCAACATTGTCAAATGCTTTTTCTAAGTCTACAAATGATAGAAACGGAAGTTTGCCTTTCCTTACTCTATTTTCTAAGATAAGTCGTAGGTTCGGTATTGCCTTACGTGTTCCAACATTTCTACGGAATCCAAACTGATCTTCCGCGAGGTCGGCTCCTAACTGTTTTTCCATTCGTCTGTAAAGAATTCGCGTTAGTATTTTGCAGCTGTGACTTATTAAACTGATAGTTCGGTAATTTTCACATCTGTCACCATCTGCTTTCTTTGGGATTGTAATTATCATATTCTTCTTGAAGTCTGAGGGTATTTCGCCTGTCTTATACATCTTGCTCACCAGATGGTAGTTTTGTCATGACTGGCTCTCCCAAGGCCGTGAAAGATAACTGAAAGAATTTCGCAATGAGGAGAACAAAAATGAGTAATTTTTGATAAACTGTCTCGTGGAGCACAGCAGTTTTTCTTAGTAGCTTAAAATGAACGTAAGTAGTCCCGACCGCAAGAAACATTTATTTTAGGGTTTACCGGTTTAGGTGAGTTACTGACCATCTTCAAATGTTCAAATGGTTCAAATGGCTCTGAGCACTATGGGACTTAACAGCTATGGTCATCAGTCCCCTAGAACTTAGAACTATTTAAACCTAACTAACCTAAGGACATCACACAACACTCAGTCATCACGAGGCAGAGAAAATACCCGACCCCGCCGGGAATCCAACCCGGGACATCTTCAAATGTCATACCATGTTGGTAGGCGTTGGTGGTGATCGGAGCAGGTGTTACGAACTCTACGAACATCGACCGCTCAGTGGATCGAAACCGGTAATCACAAAAAGTAAATGTTCCTTGCGGTCGAGACCGCTTAGTTCACTTTAAAGAACACTTTTATTGAAAGATAATAGTTACACTGAAATCATCGAAATGTACGATGGTTCCCTGGACATTACAAATGGCAGACATGATTCCTAATAGGGTGTGTGGTCCCCAGAAACGGAATGCTTGCTCTACAACGTGCTCTTAAACTAGCCGAAAGGTCCTTAAGTAATTGTTAAGGTAGGGCGGTCCTGTCCTCCGTCATTGCGGTTGACACCTGCTAGATGGTCGTCTGTGCATGTGGACATGCTCAGATTCATCTCCCCAGAGCAACTCATATACGATCAGTGCAAATTAGCAAGGGGGAACGGCAGGCGTGATCCTTCACCGAATATCGTTTCGTTGCAGGCGCTACTCCACTTGCGATATTCGATGCGGTCGCGCATCGTCGTCCATAACAATTTAAGATGCTGAGACTTCCACCACCCGTATTTTAAAATAAAAAAATTAAAATCACTGCTTGACTTCCGATTCCCAATTAACACTGACATTTAATCTTAGCTGCGGTTCTTCTGCTATCTTGACCACGGCCAGCATCCGACCTCATCTCTTCTAGCAGTGTTTTTCTGAATATCAAGTGAAGGGGATTGGGAGACAACAGAGTAATTCTACAGACCAGAAGTCGGACAAAAAAAGGAAATGAGCGTTTGACGTTATTGGCCGGGAGGCCCCTTACGGGGCAGGTCCGGCCGCCTTGGTGCAGGTCTTATTACGTTCGACGCCACACTGAGTGACCTGCGCTCCGGATGGGGATGAAATGATGATGAAGACAACACAACATCCAGTCCTGGAAGGAGAAACTCCCCGACTCAGCCGGGAATCGAACCCGGGCCCCTTAGGACATCAGTCCGTCATGCTGACCATTCAGCTACCGGGCGGACAGAAGTCGGACAGATACGTTAGAAATCTTGCAGGTATTACCAAAAACACACACATGGAAATGTGAAGTAGTTTCAACTGATACATCGCATACTAACACACAGGAATAGCGCGAACCAGATGCAGAAAGCGTCTTGCTGCACGGCAAGACAAAGGGAACAACTTGCAACATAAGCAAGCGTCCTGTTAACTCCCTAGCCTTCGATGAGAGAGAGTGTGTGCCCTGGAAGATACGTTGTAATGATTATTATTATTCACTAGGAAGAATAAACTGAATCTCTAAATGGTTCAAATGGCTCTAAGCACTATGGGACATAACATCTGAGGTCATCAGTCCCCTAGATTTAGAACTACTTAAACCACTACTTAAACCTAACTAACCTTAGGACATCACACAGCCATACCCGAGGCAGGATTCGAACCTGCGACCGGAGCAACAGCGCGGTTCCTGACTGAAGCGCCTAGAACTGCTCGGACACAACGTAAAATGAAGGCCAATCAGGGGCAGTACATAGTACATAGTACTATCGAGCAACCATGGCTAGCTTTCTCGTACCTACGGAATAGCGTTCAATTTATGATGGTTTAATAGGAACAGTAGACAATGACATACACATACAAATGGTGGTAGTTTCTGCGCTACTAAATTCCACGAACTGCTCCAACTAACTACTGGAAGCAGCTAAGGACGAGAGGCCCTCTCACGTCACCACGCTGGGTAGCCGCACGGTCTCAGGCGCCTTATCATGGTCGGCAAAACTACCCCCGTCGGAGGTTTGAGTCGTCCTTCGGGCATGGGTGTGTGTGTTGTCCTTAGTGTAAGTTAGTTTAAGTTAGATTAAGTAGTGCGTAAGCTTTATGACCGGCGACCTCAGCAGTTTGGTTCCATAAAACCTCACCACAAATTTCCATTTCCTCTCCCATCATTGTTACCGACAGTATCGCAACAGAATGGTCCAGCAGGAGAAAGAGGAGCCCGCCGCCAACCTAACCAGAGTAAAGGTTAATTTTATTTCTGCCCTGCAAGGCCTGGTCTCACGGTTCTGAAATTCGGTTGCCTGGAATGGCGGCAACTCGCGGAAAGTGGATGGACAGACTGGCGACCCTCCGACAAGAAGAACCCGTGGTCTGGAATTCAAAATAACGCCATGAATAGGCTTTGAGAGTGTTCGCCACATTGTGGTCGGAAAACCGCTGCGCTCCGACGTGACAACAGTCCCCTGACTGCCGGTGAAAATTAACTTGATACGGTTTCAGTGACGATTAATTTCATCGTCTTTTTGAATGTTAATCGGATCTACCTTTGCGATATGTCAAATGGTTCGTAAATTTGCTTGTAACCGAAATTTACTGACAGAAAAGTAAAAAATATTTGCGACACCCCGTCTGTCAGAAAGGCTGGAGAGGACGGCAGTCGTTCCTACCGCACACCATATGAAGTCAGGGCCGAGTTCAGTCCAGAAAAGTAGCATGTGGTGATGGAGTACAGTGTCACAATTACGTTGGCCGATGAGTGTACCACGTTCAAAGATTTGTAGGTCAGTACGTCCAAGCAACATTTGTCTACACACACTGTTACACATGGAACAACAAAACAGTCACGCCCGACAATATTACTGGATTCATTACGTCTTCCTATCTCTCGCTAAATGAGGGTATGTCCATCGTTGTCAGGCATGATGGTTTTGTTAGTTCTGGTATTGTAATGTTATGAGGATTAATGTTGCAAGGCTGTAGTGTATCAAATCCATCAGTCCTGATCCCCTATTGTAGTCAGCTGTTGCACTCCCACTGAAAGAATACCCGCTCCTGTTGAGCAACTCCACCAACCAATTGCCCGAAACGTAGTCCCTTCCATCACCGACTCTCTGCCATCGCCAGTCCCTTATCTCCCGGATCCCTAATCACCATCGTTGACGCCACCTCCCCGTACCCCCAATATCCCTCATGTCCATAGTCTTGCCGCTATCGAACGATACCTCTCCTAGCATCCTTCAGACCCTAAACCCACTACCTCGCTACTTACGCACCTTACCAATGCATCTGACACACAACTATTTTTCCTTTGCAAGGAGAGCTTACAAAGAAATAACGGCACAACCGTTGACACCTGCAGTGCACCTTACAGCACCAAAGTGTTTCTGGACCATTTAGTAAATTTTTTTCTGTCGTCAGTCTTTGACTGGAATGAGATTTTCACTCTGCAGTGGAGTGTGCGCTGATATGAAACTTCCTGGCAGATTAAAACTGTGTGCCCGACCGAGACTCGAACTCGGGACCTTTGCCTTTCGCGGGCAAGTGCTCTACCAACTGAGCTACCGAAGCACGACTCACGTCCGGTACCCACAGCTTTACTTCTGTCAGTACCTCGTCTCCTACCTTCCAAACTTTACAGAAGCTCTCCTGCGAAACATGCAGAACTAGCACTCCTGAAAGAAAGGATATTGCGGAGACATGGCTTAGCCACAGCCTGGGGGATGTTTCCAGAATGAGATTTTCACTCTGCAGCGGAGTGTGCGCTGATATGAAACTTCCTGACAGATTAAAACTGTGTGCCCGACCGAGACTCGAACTCGGGACCTTTGCCTTTCGCGGGCAAGTGCTCTACCAACTGAGCTACCGAAGCACGACTCACGTCCGGTACCCACAGCTTTACTTCTGCCAGTACCTCGTCTCCTACCTTCCAAACTTTACAGAAGCTCTCCTGCGAAACATGCAGAACTAGCACTCCTGAAAGAAAGGATATTGCGGAGACATGGCTTAGCCACAGCCTGGGGGATGTTTCCAGAATAAGATTTTCACTCTGCAGCGGAGTGTGCGCTGATATGAAACTTCCTGGCAGATTAAAACTGTGTGCCCGACCGAGACTCGAACTCGGGACCTTTGCCTTTCGCGGGCAAGTGCTCTACCAACTCAGCTACCGAAGCACGACTCACGTCCGGTACCCACAGCTTTACTTCTGCCAGTACCTCGTCTCCAACCTTCCAAACTTTACAGAAGCTCTCCTGCGGAACATGCAGAACTAGCACTCCTGAAAGAAAGGATATTGCGGAGACATGGCTTAGCCACAGCCTGGGGGATGTTTCCAGAATGAGATTTTCACTCTGCAGCGGAGTGTGCGCTGATATGAAACTTCCTGGCAGATTAAAACTGTGTGCCCGACCGAGACTCGAACTCGGGACCTTTGCCTTTCGCGGGCAAGTGCTCTACCAACTGAGCTACCGAAGCACGCCTCACGTCTGGTACCCACAGCTTTACTTCTGCCAGTACCTCGTCTCCTACCTTCCAAACTTTACAGAAGTTTCATATCAGCGCACACTCCGCTGCAGAGTGAAAATCTCATTCTGGAAACATCCCACAGGCTGTGGCTAAGCCATGTCTCCGCAATATCCTTTCTTTCAGGAGTGCTAGTTCTGCATGTTTCGCAGGAGAGCTTCTGTAAAGTTTGGAAGGTAGGAGACGAGGTAGGATCCTACGCAGTGCCGTAGGGGACCGCACCGCCACTTCCCAGCAAATTAGGGACACTGTTGCTCCTGGGGTATCGACGAGGACCATTCGCAACCGTCTCCATGAAGCTGGGCTACGGTCCCGCACACCGTTAGGCCGTCTTCCGCTCACGCCCCAACATCGTGCAGCCCGCCTCCAGTGGTGTCGCGACAGGCGTGAATGGAGGGACGAATGGAGACGTGTCGTCTTCAGCGATGAGAGTCGCTTCTGCCTTGGTGCCAATGATGGTCGTATGCGTGTTTGGCGCCGTGCAGGTGAGCGCCACAATCAGGACTGCATACGACCGAGGCACACAGGGCCAACACCCGGCATCATAGTGTGGGGAGCGATCTCCTACACTGGCCGTATACCACTGGTGATCGTCGAGGGGACACTGAATAGTGCACGGTACATCCAAACCGTCATCGAACCCATCGTTCTACCATTCCTAGACCGGCAAGGGAACGTGCTGTTCCAACAGGACAATGCATGTCCGCGTGTATCCCGTGCCACCCAACGTGCTCTAGAAGGTGTAAGTCAACTACCCTGGCCAGCAAGATCTCCGGATCTGTCCCCCATTGAGCATGTTTGGGACTGGATGAAGCGTCGTCTCACGCGGTCTGCACGTCCAGCACGAAGGCTGGTCCAACTGAGGCGCCAGGTGGAAATGGCATGGCAAGCCGTTCCACAGGACTACATCCAGCATCTCTACGATCGTCTCCATGGGAGAATAGCAGCCTGCATTGCTGCGAAAGGTGGATATACACTGTACTAGTGCCGACATTGTGCATGCTCTGTTGCCTGTGTCTATGTGCCTGTGGTTCTGTCAGTGTGATCATGTGATGTATCTTACCCCAGGAATGTGTCAATAAAGTTTCCCCTTCCTGGGACAATGAATTCACGGTGTTCTTATTTCAATTTCCAGGAGTGTATATAAGGAAGCATTGGGTCACTGTACAATGACAACAACGCTCCAGCGCTAGGGGGCATTCATGTTGTGTGGCGGGTAAAATTTAGTTTTGACGGTTGACGGATTTTTTTACGGATATTATTAAAACTGGGCCTTTTTCGACGGGTTTTTCTGGTTTCATTTAATGATAAAAAAAAAGAAAAACAATATTTTCTTTGATAAAACTATTACTAATACAAATCTTTGTGCACTTACAAACCAGTACAATAGACGTATTGTACTAAAACTCTACGTTTCATTCAGTGTGTCGTAAAAACAGGCTGTTTTTCTGATTTGTTCAAAAAATGGCTCTGAGCACTATGGGGCTTAACATCTATGGTCATCAGTCCCCTAGAACTTAGAACTACCTAAACCTAACTAACCTAAGGACATCACACAACACCCAGTCGTCACGAGGTTCTGATTTGTTCATTAAAATTAAATATATGTATTGTAGCCGAAAACTGAACTGAAATTAACTCCTTAGATTTCCTTCCTATCGAGCAAAGTACATGGCTGTTTTTTAGCTAACAGTATCAAACGTCTCTGATGACTGTCAAACTCAGCAAAGCAAACATAATGCAATGGCAAATGGCTCTAATTTCTCTTGTAAGCAAAGATACAGTAGTAAGTAAGAGTCCCATGCTCATGAAATGTGTGTAGGGAGCAGAAGCAGATATCCTGAAACGCCATCCAGGGAAGGGTCTGAGTGGACGTGGTTCGCCATTGCTTCCCTTTGGCCTGTTAAGAAGTGTTGAGAGTGTTTTTGTACATAGGGGATGATTGTGTGGAGTGCTGGTACTGTGTGGTGTCGTGTTTGTGTCTTTACGGATGAGGAGGGAGAGGTTGAAACGGTGCTGGCACATAGCATAATTCTCTTAAAAAGCACCAAGGGCGGCCGCCTAGCTTAACAATCGCATCCGACGGACGAATTACCACCAACAGTGTCACATGTCTTCTCTTTATGAGAGATTGTGGAGAGTTTCTGAATTTAATTCAGGAGATTGGCGCAAAAACTGACGACCAGGAAATTTAAACTACCATCTCTCCTCACCAAATTCCTGACAGTGTGCGTTGTATATTTTTCAAAACAACAAAGCAAATATATTTGCACCTGTTGAACTAGAACAGGCGAACGTTGGATGCACTGTTATTGCAGTAAAGTCATTACTTTCAGATAGTGGTCTAGACATTAAACAAATGAGAGGACTTGGTACGGATAATGCTTCAGTGATGGTGGTATTAACCATGGGGTTTACCATAAACTGAAATGAGAGGTCCCTCATCTTGAACTGATCCCCTGTGTTTGCCATTCATTTCATTAGCAGTGTCCACTGCTGCCTAAATGCTACCAAGGAATCTCTAGTTCTTGTGAAACTTGCTCTTGGCTTTCTAAATATTCATCTCGACAGGCTATGTATAGGGAGTTTAAAGCAATAAATGATGAAGTCGAACGCCTTAAAATTATACATAAATCACACATAAGGTGGCTATCGATCGAAGCTACTGTTAATCGCATTTTAAGTCAGTGGTTTGAACTACAGGCACATTTTGAAATATCCAAACATCAGAGTATGTGCTACACGGCTGAATTATTATATAGCATGTACTCGGATGTCGTGAATAAGCTTTATCTTCTGTTTCTTAGATCAAATCTGGAAGAAGGTCAACTGGTCAATAAATCATTCCAATCAAGAACAGCAGACCGTTCAAACTACTGCAAGACCTAGTTCATCTTATTGTGGGATTTAGGAGGCAGATTGTTGTGCTCGGTTATGAAAGGGATTTGCTAACTGTATACATTAGATAATAAAAATCCCCTAATATTTATGTTGGCCATGAAGTAGAGGTTTCGTTGGTAAATATGATAAAAGAAAGCAAAATTTACGCAGAAAGCGAAACAGTTTTTCGCAGTAGGTGCGAAAATTTTCTGCTTTGCTTAGCAGAGGAGCTCCAGAGGCGACTGTTGAATGATGTCAAAGTTTTGCAAAAACTGTGCCTAATTGTTCCAGAACAATGTTTTAGGGTGGTGAAAGAAAGTATAATCCCGCTAGCTCAGGAATTTCAATTACCTGACACAGAAATAACAAAAATTGACTTTCAGTGCTCAAAATTAACTACTGTTAAATGGAAAAATGTCGACAATACAGTAGAACTTTGGCAAGAGATCGCATCATATAGAGAAGCTAGTTCCCAAAATCCATTTCAGGAGCTCTCGGATTTTACAGTGATGCTTTTCGTGTTATCTTACTGAAATACTGAGGTCGAAAGAGCATTTAGCATGCTCAACAATGTGAAAACCTCCCTCAGGAATAGACTTAAAACCAATATGCTAAACGCGATTCTCACTGTGAGGACCGAAATTAGGCGTGTGAACAAATGTTGTCATAATTACGTCTTATCAGAGCATGCTTTGAAGCAAATTGGCACAATAGCTGCGTACCGAGGAGGCCAACAATCCAGAACGTCAATTGAAGAAGAGGCAGAGGACGATGTGGATGAACTGTTATTATTTTAATCGACATAGGTGAGTAAATATCTTTAAATTTGTCCATCTTCACGTTTTCGTGGCGCAATGACTTCTACCTTAAATTCTGGGCGTGCTGAGCATAATGTCGGCTTCTCCTTCTAATATTTTGGCTGTATACTGTCCATTCATCTGTCTGTCGGTTCATTCTGAAGATGACTGGACGCTATACAGCCGAAATATTAGAAGTAGAAACTGACTGTGTGCGACTGCACGCCCGAAATTTAATGGAACGTATTTAACTTTGCTCGTTACTGTCCCACTAAAATGTGATGTAGTTATATAATAATATATATTTTATGTTTTGGCCGAGTTCGGAGGATTTTTAAATGTTTGTCCGTCTCTTGAACTAGGTATGCGCATAATGTTTAATATAAATTTTAATTTTGTCTTTTTATTTGCAAGAAAATATGGATAGATCAGATTTGTACGGATTTTAGCGGAGTTTTAATCTTTTCTCGATGCGTAAACAAGGTAATTAAGGTAATGTTTTAAAATCAGTTTTATTTTTTTCTTCAGTTTTGCAAGAAAATATGGAGATATTTCATTATGACGGATTTTTGGGTATTGCTTTGACGGAAAAAATAATCACGTGTTGGCAACACTGCATTTTGGCGTGGGGAGGGAGTCTGTGTTGAGCTTTTGTAGGGAAAGGTCACTCGCTGCCACTTCGATGATGAATAACGTGCAGAATATAGTATAAAGTGAAAGTAATAGTTAAAAAGTGTTACACTGGTTTGGCGGAAATACACGCGGAATTAATTAAAAGAGTTACGTTTGATAAGGTGTCGCGTTTAAAAATCGTTGTCGTGGAGAAACATACTAATTGCACAAAGTAAATGAAAGGGCTTCCGTGATCAGTGATTGCTTATTTAATTAACGTGGAATTGCAACGCAGCAATGGTTACTTCATTGTTAATGTGAAACAAATATTAGTGATGAATGAGAGGTGAAAGAGCGTACCCGTTGTTAGGGAAGTGTATTATGTGCAAAAGTAAAAGTAAACCAAAAGTAATTGGAATTGTACCGTTATTTATTGAAAGTGACATCTTTCGTTCTTTAATTAAATAACTTCAATGTCAGCAACATGTAAGGCACACGTATTTATATTAGGTACATGGTCAGGTCATTTGCGTAACAAACCGTGATATCTATCTAAAGTCCCACACTTGAATCCGATATTGCGATTGCTGCAAAATAAACTAGAGAACACGTTAATTACTAAAGACAGGAGCCTTGCACTGTTTTCGACCTGCTTGTGTTTCGCCAATTCTGCAACTAAACCTGACGGTTTTGATCATCCTGAGTAAGATGCAGTATTCGCATTTTGTGAATGTGGTCAAAATTTTCATTACTGATTTACCTTAGAGATGTGGCTCCCACTAAACAATGCCAGAATAGGAGTGGATGTTGCTTCATTCGTAGACGTTTCGATCATCCAACTTTCGATTTCTCAAGTTTCACAAACACACTTTAGTTAATGGGTGGTCGGTATGGGTTATGTTGTTTGAAACCTTTTGCAATTACATGCGTACTCCACATTTCTGATACAAGGACAATTTCAATGCTTTTGACCTGTGTTACGATATCATGTTTCAATGATATGTCAATAAGATTACTCAGCTGTAACTGGAGAACGAATTAAGATAAGCTTAACTTGCAGCAGGCGACCGACCTACCCGACATGATGCCCTCGCCATACGACATTTGATTTCAGCTGAAAGGCACAATGGCTTTTCTAGTGTAATTCCCTATCTGTATGATAGGTCGTGTGGCGCGCCTTCCACTTGAAAATAACGAGATGCAGACAAGATGGTGGCTTTTACAATTGACGTCATGTTGCTTTTGCCTCTCTCTGATGTCATACTAGATGAAACCACATTTCTGTTTATTCATCTGTCACTCTTTTTGAAAGATATTAGCACATCTGTTGTGGACCCTTTTCTTCTTCTGACTGTCAACGTGATGTTGTCGCAAATGGTGCCTTGCTCACGCTAGATAGGTCAACATGAAAGTGGAGGCATGAACGTCAGGGAAAACTGAAAATATGCTACAAGTAGGCAGTATGCCCAGAAAGGGGGAGGAAGGGTAGCTTGGACTGGAGAGACGTCTATGGTGGGGCCTTTTGCTCCATAGTCAACATGATGAAGTCGATATTAAGTGGGTCAGTACGTAACCTCCACAGGTGCGTAATAGTTGTGAAGTTGATATCACTATAGATTTCCACGCTATCGCCAAATGCATCTGTATCTGAGTGAGGTGCAAATGCAACAAAATTATTTGAAAATTTCTCGGGTATTCAGCCTGGTAACGTCGTCCAACAGGCGCGATATTTCGGCAAAACGACCTCTTGCCAGCTTCAGGCGACACACAGCAACAAATGACCGTCAATGTCGGTGACAGTTTGCCGCACATCATCGCAGCCAATAGTGGTGTGGCTTCTTAATTTTTGTGAAAGCACAGGACTAGCGGATTGCAATTTGGCCCAATATATTAATTAGCTAGATTTGAGAAAATCACTTCTTCACCAGAATGATATTATCTGGTGATTAGTTCAAATGAAAATCCACCATTTTATTTCTTATGATGAAATGTAGATATTTCAGTAATTTTGATAACAGTGACCATTGTTTTTGTACCCTTTAATTGAATCTTCAGTTGAAATACTGCATTACTACCAAATTAGCAGTGTCATATATTTACATAGTGTGTTAAATAAAGGTAAATGTATGTATCGTCGCTGTTTTTTTCTTTATGAAAGTTTGTTTCACTACTACTGAATGGATATACACTGCTTAGTGTCCTGTGTATAAAAATATGTGTAAGACAAATGGAAGCAGTATAGATTACTGTGAGACGACATTGAACTTACTGGAATGTTTAGTATAAAAATAATGCTGCAATTACAAAACTGAGCACTTCTTCCAAAGCGGTGAAAGAATGTTTGATTTCTCTGTATCTTTTTGCTTGTTACTCAGTCAAACTGTTTTGTCAATATAAATGACATATGCCAGATTTATGTTTAAAACGTGCTCTGGCTATAATTAAAGTGCAATAATATTTACTGTAGAATAATTACAACTGTATATGTCCTTAGTTTGGTCATTATAAACACAAATTTAGTGAGAGTGCAGTTGCCTGTGCCAGACTGCTGCTGCTCTCGCTATTACCCTTAGCTACAGCATAGACTATGTCCTCAGATAAAGACATAATTTAATATCGATACGTGTGATGAAATAGAGAGGGAAGGGCTTGAACCTCGGTGAGGTCTCCCCAGTTCTTCCAGACGCCCAGCACGTTCTCGATGGCGTTGCCGACGGCCAGCGCTGCCAGCCACACCTTGAGGAGCGAGAACCGCCAGGAGCCGGGCAGCGGCCACACGCCCAGCGCCCACAGCAGGCGGATGTTGGTCCTCAGCAGCGACCGCTGCGTGTAGCGCCAGGTTAAGGGGCTGCCGTCGGCCGAGCTGTCTGGCTGCTTGTCGTTCTTCATCCTGACAGCACAAAAATCCAGTCTTGTTCTTGCAGGCTTCCTTGCAGCGTGTACTAGTTTAGCTGAAAAGTGGGGCGCCAGTACATTCAGTTTCTAAAAATGTCTTAAGAGAGCCCGCGTTTACTATCTTAGGTTTTATTGGCACTAACAAATATCATGACGGCAAGTTACCGGACTATACCGGCATCGTGGAAAGATATTGTGCTCTGACGTTATTCAGTAATCCTAGAGCTATATTTTGTTGGTTATGACTGGCGCAAAAGTGATGCTCCCCAAATGCATTGGCCCTTCCCATGTGTGGTTACTTAACGTTCGTGAAAAGAGGAAATCTTAAAGGCTATTGACAATATCTAATATTTAATACTTTCTATTTATCCATGCATGTTCTAAGAACTAAAGTTGTAGGATCAGTGTGTGTCTCTTGAAGGTTCTGAAGAATATTTCTGGACATTTTATGACATCTGTCATGCTTCCAAACGAGAATCTGTGGACAGCAATTTATTATCAGAAGATTTCCTAAAATTGCTAGATTATCAGTTTCAGAATATTAACTGACACGAAAGGGGGTGACAACACTCGACAAACACTGGCCATTGCTCAGCCACCATAAATAGTGTGGTGTTCTTATACACTGGTTCTGCATCACCTAATCACTCTCGACGGAAGAACAGGGCGGCCATTACCCTCGTCTCAAAAACATGTGGACCTGTAAACCTAACAGCAGAAAATAGAAAGTAGTAGTAAATTAGAATTTTTTACTAAAGATCGTTACCACTGCCACAGGCAAAATCAAGTCTTGCCAGAGGAAGAGGCGGAGGCCGGAAGTGAACCAGTATGTCGCAAGTGGATCAGGCCCTCAACGTATTACGGTACCATTTACTGAGTGAGAATACGCATTCAGGAGAAAGACAACTGCGGAAAAACACCAAAAGAAGTGAGGAAAGCATATCCGTTAGCCTGTAAGAAATGGTGCAAGAAACTCTACATCTTACGCTAGACACAACAGTTACCAGCCTACTAAATTAGTGTAGGAGAATAGGGAGGAAAAATGCGGTCGCCAGCCGGAGTGGCCGAGCGGTTCTAGGCGCTACAGTCTGGAACCGCGCGACCGCTACGGTCGCAGGTTCGAATCTTGCCTCGGGCATGGATGTATGTGATGTCCTTAGGTTAGTTAGGTTTAAGTAGTTCTAAGCTCTAGAGGACTGATGACCTCAGAAGTTAAGTCCCATAGTGCTCAGAGCCAAAAATGCGGTCGCTACAAACTCACTCTCGCACTATAGCCGTATGCTAGCTCCCTTTAAATACTCCAGTGTTCCAGATCTTGTCATGAGTTGATCATTGGGATCAATTTCATACACACTAATAGACCTCAATTCTGGCGTTGCAGTAACGTAGTTAATCTATGCCCTAGATGCTCGAGCATAGTCTATGATCTAGCCAAAAACGTATTCGAGATGATGATCTTCACCTAGTAAACTTCCTGCTGCTTGCCACTAACTATCTTCTGACTACACTACATCCGCCGAGCGGTTCTAGGCGCTTCAGTCTGGAACCGCGCGACCGCTACGGTCGCAGTTTCGAATCCTGCCTTGGGCGTGGATATGTGTGATGTACTTAAGTTGGTTAGATTTAAGTAGTTCTAAGTTCTAGGGGACTGATGACCTCAGATGTTAGGTCACATAGTGCTGAGAGCCATTTGAACACTACATCCCACGGCTTTTCCAGCCCTGAATTTGAACATGGAAGCCAGATCAGGGTCTCCAGGATCAACATTCCTGTTCTAAATCCAAGTGCCTCTAGGTGTTGAAACCGACCAAGATAATAGGGAGGAGATCAAAATAAAACTACTGACACATGGTGCACTGCTGTTTGATCATCAGGGTAATCGTAGAACTCAGATGGGACCAAGAACATTCCAGCAGCCATCGCGAGATCACTTGTCATTGGGCAACAGCCAACCCTGTCGCAGTTTTCAGTAACGATGGATTTCGTCGGACATTCTGCTCCAGACACACACTTTATTCTTAAATGTATGTCTACCGATGCTTGTCCTTGGATAGCCAAGAAAATTATAACACCACGTTGGTCCCATTTGGACGCATTTGGTCATAAAATCGCAATAGCTGACGTTTTAGCGTTTACTACACGCGCCGTAAAGACACGGATACTACGCCAATCTCTTGCCCATACGTCATACGTCGGTTCTTATCTGCCTGCATCGGAGTCGCTCTAATTTTCAAATATGCCACAGCAACACCCTTAAAGGAAAACTTTTTGATCACCCCTTACATTTTTCTCAGTGGCGGAACTCTGCATCCATGTGTGTAATATTCGTTTCCACGATAAATCTGTAAGTGATCTCGCTGCTTTTGTAATTATGAGTCAGTCCCTTCATATTGTGTACAGGTATTTCAAACGTGTAAGTTTTGTATTTTGCCGGCATAGTACAGAACCAAACTATGGCAGAAAATGTGATTGTTCCGTAGCAGTTACCAATCGGCGATGCACTACAAAGCGGTTAGAGTGATATAAATGATGTGTTAACTGTTTATACTCCCAAATGATCACAGTTGTCGCAACGTTCATATTAAGGCGACAATTGTCATCGCACAGCAGTATGTTTCGTCTGCGAGAGAGAGAGAGAGAGAGAGAGAGAGAGAGAGAGAGAGAAACGAGATTGTGCTGAGACCTGGGAACCTCCAACCAGCTGTCACACCCCGTACACGTCGCTAAGCGACCAGATCGCACTTCGTCTTTTACGAGATCTAATACTAAAATTTTAGAAACAGAATCGGTGGAAGGATGAAAGTGGCTAAACGCAACTTAATAAGCACATGCTTGAACATTTAAATACCCTGTATTACGACGCAACTTCTTTGATTTTGAGAATGAAGTCTACGAGTTGCAACCTACCAGAAAAACGCTGCAGCACGTAAGCAAACGGGGCGTGGGCAAGTTTCTGAGTAACTTACCTCCAGCAGGTTTATGAGACACAACTTAGAATGAACAGTGGTTGCTGAAGGACTGCCAAAACAGGTTTCTGACCTTACACGAGAGACATTCGCAAGGGGTGAGGTATCAGGTGATTCCGGCGCTACTTCATGATTCTTCACTGTGAGATGTTGGCATGGCTCTGACCTTTCCGGTCACACAAGAGGGAGCCTTTACGTTCGCCATCGCTCTGCAGTCCATCTCACTTGTTGCTAGTACTCTATTTTAGACCTAATCCAAGTTTTGAAAGATTTGGTTCTCTCTTCATAGGTTTTGCAAATTTTCGCAGACGTTAGCCCACCTGTCTAAAGGAGTTCCGGCCACTTCTGCATTTTCAGCTATGTGAAAATTTTCGTTTACTTGAAATTTTCACAAAGCCAGGAGGTAATTACTTTTCTTCAAGAGAAATTATATTTCACGTATGAAAGTACACACAGTAACAAAACTCCTTGCAGTAATTTCATGCTCTTGAGTATTTCCTTCAACGCAAGTACAACACATTTTATCTGACTCAAAAACCGTACCACAAACAGCTTATCGTGTTACCTTGACTGAGGATGCAGAGTGACTAGACACCGAACCCTAGTTTAGTTGTTTGTTACCAATAAAAGCATTAAGGCTTATACTCAATGTCTTTGTCGTTTTAAACAACAGCCTCTAATCCTGGTAGTTAAAGTGAATCACTAAGTAAACCTTTTGATCCATTTTTTAACTGATTAGGGGGACCAGCTTTAATGAACACTCTAAATACTCCTCTTTGCGCATAAGTCGATGAATGATAGTTTCAGTTACTTGAAGCGACGTCTGGAACCGACAATAAACACTATTTTTTCTTTATGTAGCCAGTCCAGTAAAAGGAACGGAATGTTAGGAATCATCTGTAAAATTCTAGTAGAGAAGGCTTTAATTATAATTACTACAAAGGACTTGACTTTCACCGTTTAGTTTATCAATATGTTACTTAAAGCATTATGACACTGTGATAGGTCTCGGTAGTACGCAAACGGTGTTTCACAAACGGCTGGGGCCTGTCACTTTCTGAATACTTAAGATTCGAGAATGGAGAAGATCTTCCCATCTATTGAATATATCTAATATCTGTCACTTTATATTTCATCGTGCCTGTTTGAGAGATTGGTGAAAACTGCCGTTTTAGGTACAGTCATTTATATCTTGAATATTTGCAAGACTTCTTTTGTCTTGACTTCTTTTGTGAATTTTCATACTATAAAATGGAAATGTATGACTTTTAAATGTTGACACAATCACTTATTATATCAAGGGCGCCAATAATTACTACAATAATTCAGATTATCAGTTTCGGCATATTAAGTCTCATCTACGGGTGTGACAGTAATCTATATACAGTTTCATCGTAATCTGTAAACATTAGTTACACGCACACCAGGCATCAGGAAAAATTACACAAAACACATCAACGTACGTCTTCTCTTCACATGGAAACGAGTCTCTTTTACAGGACCAATGAATATTAATTTCTGTCAGTATATTAATTAAGTGGAATAGTGCAAATCAGTCGTGCAGATGAGTCATATTACGTCTGTCGGTGTCCTTGCTTGGACCTTACACGCTCCATTTAAATCCTTGTCATTCTTGTCACATCTAACAACGGCACTTATTACTTCTAAACCAATACTGTGAACGTTTCTTCTCATAACCAATTACTCTGTGCTGTGGCCTCGAAAGAGCTACGAAGGCTGTTCGTAAATTAAGGTCCGATCGGTCGCGAAATGAAAACCACAGTGAAAATCAAAAATTTTTTATTCGCAACAGTTAGCCACACCTTCCAGCTACCTCTCTAAATAGTCGCCGCTACGGCATCGATATTTGTCGTGGCGTTGCAAATACGTACCAGTACCCTCGTCACAGAAAGCAGCCGCCTGTGCTTTCCGCCAATTCTCTATACTGGTCTGCCTTTCGTTGTTTGTGCCCAAATGTTGTCGTCGTAGCCAGCGGTTCATGTGAGCAGAAATGAACAACGGAGGGAGCTAATTAAGGGCTATACTGTGCGTAATCAAACACTTCCCATCGAAAACGCTGCAGGAGCTTTTTCATTGCGCTTGCAGAATGCGGCTGAGAATTACCGTGAAGAAAGAAACGCATGAGAATTATGTTACGTGGGATTGCATCGCTCCAGGCTAAATCTCTCACGAGATCCAAATACTTGCCGGGAGATACAATTGTTTTAGGCATTTCTACGTGATCACTTTGTGATTTCAACTGAAAAGATCTTCGTGCGCACTAACGACACTGCCCAACAGATTTTGCACAGAACAAAAGAGCTTCCATCGGATTTTCACAGTGATTTCCATTTCGCGCTTAATCTGACCTTACTTTCTGAATAAGCTTCATAATAAGTTGATCTAGTCGAGGACTACACTAAAATGTGATTTTGAATACAAATATGCTGTTTCTTCTGCGTTGAGACAGAGCATACAGCCGGCCGAAGTGGCCGTGCGGTTCTGGGCGCTACAGTCTGGAGCCGAGCGACCAATACGGTCGCAGGTTCGAATCCTGCCTCGGGCATGGATGTGTGTGATGTCCTTATATTAGTTAGGTGTAATTAGTTCTAAGTTATAGGCGACTGATGACCTCAGAAGTTAAGTCGCATAGTGCTCAGAGCCATTTCAATCTTTTGAAAAGAGCATACACCAAACAGACAGAAAATCGTGACGCCAGTTCTTCACATACCGAAAATTTGTCATGTCCCAAGGTGGACAGGTACTTATCTAATAGAAGTGCGTAAAAAAATCCGATAGTGCAGAAAAACGCTCCAGTAATTATATAGATATTTAACGGTAAGTCTTCCGTTTGGTAATGGGCAAACTGCAATGCATGGCGAAATATTATTGTTGTTACACGAATATACGAGTAGAACAGTTTTTATGGGGTTGAATGTCCATGAACAGTGGCTATGGGAAGAACATTTATAATCTTCTTGATTTGTTTGTTTTTAGGATCCTTACAAAGTTCGTTAAGATGAACAAAACCTAGGGAGAAGACTTTCTCTTCTTTCGTAATCTTTCAGAGACCTTGGATCTTGATTTTGATTGGATCTGGTTATTGCAAAAGCTACGCTGAAAGAGACTTGGCCATGTGTGGTTACTTAATATTCCTGAACAGAGAAAATCTACAAATAAATGACCGCACCATTTTACGGAGGATGAAGCTATCCCGAGGCCACGGATGCTGCATTACGGTTCAGTATAGCACTTAAGTTTCGTAACTGATTTACGAAAATACGGAGATTTTCAGTGAACAAAACTTCCTTGTTACACCAACTGATTGTCCTAGAACGTATGGGGAAGGAAATACGCCCAAGTGTCTCTGACAAACCACGCTAGAATTCGGCTTCAGTAATGAAGGCTGATAAATTAGAATCAGTTCCAATTTCAAACCGCTGTACAGAATTAACCACTGTTCAGAATGACGAAAAATTTCAACGGAATATTATCGATGAAGGGGAAAACGTATGGAACGTATGGAAACAAAAAAAAACATTTTATTACATTACGGCAGAAGACGAACAATAAAAGACGCCGGGTGCACGTCTTTCCCTGTGTTTGCATCTGAGAGGCTCGGCATGACTGTTTCAATGCACGATTGCACGCTGCTCTTTTGTATGAATGGTGGTTGAACGCCAGTGTTTCTGCAGAAGTTGCACACACTCAAGGGCATGAAAAAAGGCGTTGCTCAGATGTCTCACAAAAGTCTGGAGAAATGATTACGAGAACACAGGTTCTTTTTGACTGGATTGTGGGAAAGGGAGGAAAACAGCTGATCCGGCGTCAGTAGAAACTGCGGCCACAGGATTGCAGGAGGGGCTGAGCGGTGGTATGGTACCACCCAGTGCACGGGGAACTGCCACAACCTTGTACGTGCCTGTGAGCATACACCATAAAATTCTACGAAACATCCTGCATTGCTGACCTGCCAGTAAGACAAACGTTAGCTCTAGAATTTCTTGCTCTCATGGAAGTGGGCAGTGAATGGTCATGGAGCATTCTGTGGGCAGACGAAGCCCATTTCCATCTCCAAGAACATGTCGGTATACAGACTGCAGAATGTGAGCAACTGAAAATCCGTTCGCATATCAACCGGTATTGCCTCGCTCTGCAAACGTAACTGTATGGTGAAGGTTGACGGCTTCGTTTATCGTAGGGGTTATATTGTTTTCGAGGAGATGCGTCCTGCGGGTTCTGGTACCTGTACGGTCACTGGTAAACGTCATGAGAGTCTTCTGTCCACCAGTTTTACTCCAACGTTTCAATAGCATGTATGTGTGTGTAGGATCGTTTTTGGCAAGACGGGGTTCCTCCGCACATTGCCCAGCCAATGAAGTATTTGCTTAGATGCATTTTGGAAATGCTATAATTATCAGCCGTCATTTTCCTACAGCCTGGCCGTGCAGATCGTCAAATGCTAATCCGCGTGACTTCTGGCTGGGCGCTTTGTTCAATGCTACGATTACAAACGAAGCCGAACTGAAGGCGCGCATTGCGCAGCGTATTCTGATTGTGAGACTCTCCAACCTGCTCTGAGATATTCTGTTTTCCGATTTCAAGCTGTGGCAGAAAACGGTAGACAGCATATTGAACATGTCTTGCAGCAGTCCCACGACACTTAAAAATCGATCTCTTTAGCGGTTTTCATACGATTTATGGCCTCAGAACAATTAAAAACCTGTGTCTTTGTTGCTTTTTATGCGATCCTTGGTTTCAGAACTTTCACAAAGAGATTTTTTCCATCCGATGTAGAACAACCTTGCAATGGTGGGTGGTCTTACTTACATCATATTCCAATTTTACCGGAATTTTTTATCTGTCCAGCCGTCCATACACAGTTATTTTCCAACAATACTATTATGTGACGTGTTATGCACCTACTATATTCCAGTTTCACAGTGACCAGCGAGAGAATTCGCTGTAGGCATCATCCATGTGTTTCCCTTCGGCTTGTCGCAGTTGTATTCCCTCTGTCCAACATGAAATTAATATCTTTGTCACATTTTAATTTTTCCGTGTTTTTCCGAGACCTTTCTATTACTGTTTCATTCCTTTAATCTGCTATTGTTACATTGTTACTGGTCGCCTCTTTTGTGATCAATCAATTTCTTCTCCGCGTAGGTTCCTTCAGTAATGCTGCCATATGCTTTTGTTTGATGTCATTACTAACATTCGACAAGAATGTGGTACGGAAATAGCTTAACAACGCGTTAATAATACTGATGCATCTAGAGTCTGCACGAAAAAGATGACACTCCCACCAACGTAACATAACAACTTCTTGCTCCTTGCCCATCAAACTCACTCCAGTCAGACATGGTGGGCTATAATGCATGCACTGCAACAACCGCAATACCAGAAAAATACGGGAAGTGCTAAACGCCTTGAACGTTGACGTCAAGCTTGTGTCCATACGATCTGAACTGCATTGTCCCAACTGTGTCGTCGTACTGAGAATAAAGGTGTAATATCTAAACTGTAACAGAACTTGTCAGTTCCGTTTAACTTGTCGGTCTCCTATCACATAATAACAGATTACAGAAGATAAACTTCTTTGCCGAGATCGCTATAATAACCTTTATTCTCGATAACCGGTTTCGGTAATCAGTGTTAACATCATCAGGTAAAAGAAAGACAGAATACTGCATAATTCTTAACATAACAGTAAGAGCAGTCTTTCTCACGAATTGGCATATACGTAACAGCTGTTTTAAGAAGTTCGCAACAATCTGTCTGTCGAGATCTGAAGATGGTAACATTGATTCCCTAAATCTTTTATCGAGAATATAGGTTATTATTAGCGATTTTCACAAAGAAGTTTACCTTCTCTAATCAATATCACAGGTGGCACCTTGCGGCTCAAAATGAGCAAACTATAACATATAAAGAAAATTTGTACAGCTTGCCTATAGAGCGTTTAAGTAACCTGTTAAATAAAATTCACTTTATTTTGTTGCGAGTCACAGATATTAATAAACACGAAATAATTTTTAAATTACAGGCTATCAGAAAATTGAGGATATGCAAGAAGAGGTACACTTTCGACTTAGGAAATATGGATGAACCAGAGATGCAGTTCTAATCCTACGATGGATAGTGGAAGCAAGTATAAAGAATATGGCTAAGTGTTAATTTTGTCGACCTATAAAAATCGTCCAATATTATGCAGTGGTGCATGGTGTTTGCAGTCCTCACAGGCACAGGCGTACACTATGGAGAAAAATAGGTTAAGTGCTACAATGTATAGTATATCATCACCTATTAATTTACATTGTGTGCTGTACCCTAACTCTTTATGAGAGCCTGAACTCTGCAAGGGACATTTTCAGTGAGGTTTCTGAATGTCTGCAGAGGAATGGAAGCCTGTTCTTCCTCAGGAGCCGATACTAGAGAAGAATGTTGAGCGTTGGGTCTGGAGCGAAATCGACTTTCTCACCCAATCAAAAGGTGTTCCGTTAGATTCATGACGGGTCTGTGAACAGGCCAGTCCATTTCTGGGGTTGGTTTTGTCCACAAACCATTGCCTCACAGATGCTGCTTTATGATAGAGTGCATTCTCATTTTGATAAAACATCCATCATCTCCTACCTAATAAACGTAATACAAAGTGCTGTTTAATGTGTTTATACCCTTTACAATTTAGTGTTTTGTTAACCACAGTGATATTAGATTAGATTAATACTAGTTCCGTGGATCATGAATACGATATTTCGTAATGATGTGAAACGAGTCAAATTTTCCAGTACATGACATAATTAAGTTAATTTAACAACATACTTAAGTTAATATAACAACTTTTTTATTTTTTATGTTTATTTTATTTTATTTTATTTAAAATTTATATCTAAAAATTCCTCTTTGGAGTAGAAGGAGTAGTCATTCAGAAATTCTTTTAATTTCTTCTTAAATACTTGTTGGTTATCTGTCAGACTTTTGATACTATTTGGTAAGTGACCAAAGACTTTAGTGGCAGTATAATTCACCCCTTTCTGTGCCAAAGTTAGATTTAATCTTGAATAGTGAAGATCATCCTTTCTCCTAGTATTGTAGTTATGCACATTGCTATTACTTTTGAATTGGGTTTGGTTGTTAATAACAAATTTCATAACAGAGTATATATACTGAGAAGCTACTGTGAATATCCCTAGATCCTTAAATAAATGTCTGCAGGATGATCTTGGGTGGACTCCAGCTATTATTCTGATTACATACTTTTGTGCAATAAATACTTTATTCCTCAGTGATGAATTACCCCAAAATATGATGCCATATGAAAGCAATGAGTGAAAATAGGCGTAGTAAGCTAATTTACTGAGATGTTTATCACCGAAATTTGCAATGACCCTTCTTGCATAAGTAGCTGAACTCAAACGTTTCAGCAGATCATCAATGTGTTTCTTCCAATTTAATCTCTCATCAATGGACACACCTAAAAATTTGGAATATTCTACCTTAGCTATATGCTTCTGATTAAGGTCTAAATTTATTAATGGCATCATACCATTCACTGTACGAAACTGTATGTACTGTGTCTTATCAAAATTCAGTGAGAGTCCATTTACAAGGAACCACTTAGTAATTTTCTGAAAGACAGTATTGACAATTTCATCAGTTAATTCTTGTTTGTCAAGTGTGATTACTATACTTGTATCATCAGCAGAGAGAACTAACTTTACCTCTTCATGAATATAGAATGGAAAGTCATTAATATATATTAAGAACAACAAAGGACCCAAGACTGACCCTTGTGGAACCCCATTCTTGATAGTTCCCCAGTTTGAGGAATGTGCTGATCTTTGCATATTATGAGAACTGCTTATTTCAACTTTCTGCTCTCTTCCAGTTAGCTACAAATTAAACCATTTGTGCACTGTCCCACTCATGCCACAATACTTGAGCTTGTCTAGCTGGATTTCATGATTTACACAATCAAAAGCCTTTGAGAGATCACAAAAAATCCCAATGGGTGGTATTCAAAATTTGATTGGTGCAAGCATATATGGCATTTTCTTTTGAAAAACCTTTCTGGAAACCAGACTGACATTTTGTTAGTACTTCATTTTTACAGTTATGTGAAGCTACTCTTGAATACATTACTTTCTCAAAAATTTTGGATAAAGCTGTTAGAAGGGAGATTGGACGGTAATTGTTGACATCAGATCTATCCTTTTTATGCAAAGGTATAACAATAGCATATTTCAGCCTATCAGGGAAAATGCCCTGTTCCAGAGAGCTATTACACAGGTGGCTGAGAATCTTACTTATCTGTTGAGAACAAGCTTTTAGTATTTTGCTGGAAATGCCATCAATTCCATATGAGTTTTGGCTTTTAAGCAAGTTTATTATTTTCCTAATTTCAGAGGGAGAAGTGGGTGAGATTTCAATTGTATCAAATTGCATATGTATGGCCTCTTCGATTAACAGCCTAGCATCCTCTAATGAACACCTGGATCCTACTGTATCCACAACATTTAGAAAATGATTATTTAAAAAATTTTCAACTTATGACTTCTTGTTCATAAAGTTTTCATTCAATTTGATGGTAATAGTGTCTTCCTGTGCTCTTGGTTGACCTGTTCCTCTTTTAATAATATTCCAAATTGTTTTAATTTTTTTATCAGAGTTGCTGATTTCAGACATGATACACATACTTCTGGATTTTTTAATAACTTTTCTTAATATAACACAGTAGTTTTTATAATGTTTGATAGTTTCTGTGTCACTACTCTTTCTTGCTGTCAGATACATTTCCCTTTTCTGGTTACAAGATATTTTTATACCCTTAGTAAGCCATGGTTTGTTACAAGGTTTCTTACGAGTATATTTAACTAATTTCTTGGGGAAGCAGTTTTCAAATGCATTTACAAAAATGTCATGAAATAAATTATATTTTAAATAGGCATCAGGTTCACAGTACACCTCATCCCAGTCTAACTGCTGTAGGCTTTCCCTGAAATTTGCAATTGTTAAATCGTTGACTGAATGTACTACTTTGGAGGACTGTTTAGTATTGCTGAATGGAGCTATGTCATATATTGTAACTAGCTGTGCTTCATGATCAGAAAGACCATTCTCAACAGGCTGAGCATTTATCTGGCTAAACTTATCCTGGTCTATAAAGGAGTTATCTATCAGTGAGCTGCTATCCTTTACCACCTGAGTAGGAAAATCAATAACGGGTGTCAAATTGAAAGAACCAAGTGATACTTCAAGGTCATTTTGCCTATTACCCTCTTTCAGAGAATCTACATTGAAGTCCCCACAAATAATAATTTGCTTCCCCCTGTCTGACAGATAGCACAACAAGGAGTCCAAATTTTTCAGAAATAGATGAAAATTTCCTGATGGGGACCTATATACAGTTACAATTATAAATGTTCCTTTGTTTAATTTAAGCTCACAGGCATATGCTTCTATATGTTTCTCTACACAAAACTTTGTTGTTTCTATACTTTTTGCACAATGATAACTTTTGACATATATGGCAACTCCTCCTTTCTCCATATTTTCTCTCATTACATGTGCAGAGAGCTTATATCCACTTACATTTACCTTATACATATCAGTAACAATGTGATTCTCAGACAGGCACAGTATATCTATTTCATCCTCAGCTTCTAAATCTTCTAAATAATCCAGAAGCTCATCTATTTTATTCTTTAAACTCCCAATATTTTGATGAAATATACTTACATTATTTTTAATTACACTTTTATGAGAACCTTTCCTTATTCTAACATTTGCAGTACTCTCCTGTCTGCGTTTCTCATTGTGCTTAGGCCTAGTTCCTATACCAGTGTTCACATGATGTTCAGAGAGACAGATTATGTCAACTGGATTGGGTAACTTTAATTCATCAATGCAATTACCTAGGACTGAGATACAACTTGGTGGAGATAAAATTTCTGGTGATTGGTGAAAATTTATAATTGATAGCTGTGATTGGTGATCCAATGTGCTAGAATTGTGCTGTTTGATTTCTTGCCTAAACTGCACATTTGTTTCAATCCTGACCTCTCGTAGAACTTGACATCTTTCTGTCTTACCTATCCTAAAAAAGGTGCTGCTCCAACACCTGTAACCACTGGTATTTTACTATTCATGGCAGTGCCTCCCCCCTTTAAATTTCCTGCTATTACCCCACCCAGTTTCCCCTTCCCTTTCTTGTTGAGATGTAGGCCGTGCCTGGTATAGTCCCACCTACTGAGAGAATCAACAGGAACCACACCAATATAAGCCCCCGCACCCGATCCAAGCAGCCGATCAAACTCCAAGTTAACTCTCCCAACAGAAGAGTTCAAATGAGGCCGGTCATGGCGTCTCAGGACAGATACAAATTCAACATTGGTGGGTCTCAATGCCGACGCAATCTTTACCAGGTCACACTCTATACTGTACGCAGGATCTCTGTCGATGCTGTTCCCTGGCCCTCCCACAATAACCACGGTGTCTTCCCTGGTAAATCCTTTACAGAGTGAACCTAAATCCTCTGTCACCTGATCCAGACTAGCACTTGGTTTGAAAAAATTTGTGACCTGGTATTCTGGTCCTAATTCCTCCTGCAGAAGTTTTCCTACACCTCTGGCATGAGAACTGCCTAACAACAAAACTTTCTTCCTTTTCGATGACTTTCCTACATTCTTTTTCAATTTCCTATTGAAAGTTTGTTGTGTCCTGTCCACACCTACCTCTGCTTGAGGCTCATCAGTTTCTAACTGAAGCAACAGGTCAAACTTATTTTTGACATTCACCACAAAACTGTCAGACTTAGTTCTAGGCCTGTTCCTTCTGTTACCTGTTGCCACTTCCCACCTCACTTTGCCCTTCTCCCTCCTTATCCTGTCCAGATCTTCCCTAGCATGATCTAGCTCAGCCTGAAGGGCAGCAATTTTCCCCTCCTGTTCCACTATCTTCCTATCTCTGCTGCAAATCCTACATAACCACTGATGAGCCTGATACACTTTCCCGACACCCACGCCACTGCAGTCCCCCCAGTGAAAAAAACTACTGCATCCATCACACCAAACCCCAGAACTAACAATTCTACGGCAAATCAGGCACTTCTCACTCATGGCAAAAATAATACTTTAGCTAGAATAAATCAATTAAATTACCGAAAATTAAAAAAGACGTTACAAGAATTAAGCCTATTTACAAATGTATATAAGCAAGTTTCTGATTTAAAATTGCGCTGTTTTTCTGAGATCTGTATTAAAACAATGAAGGTATACGCTATTTATTATATATTTCACTCGATGGAATGGAAAAAAGGACAATTAAACGAGATACTTTAAGTCTGACTCTCCAAAAACGTTACGAGAATTAGGCCTATAAACAAATGTATATAAGCAAGTTTCTGATATAAAGTTACTCTGTTTTTCTGAAATCTCTATTAAAACAATGAAGTTATACGCTATTTACGGTAGTTTACTTATTTGTTACCGAGAAACTAGTTAAATTACCATGAAACAAGAAACAAACACGTTTACAAAATTTAAGCCTAAGCGAGACTTCGCGAAGCTACGATCTTCTCGTGTTTTCTGAAAAAATACGCAAAGAAAAGTCAAACCTTTAACGGCAAGACTAAACGATACACTAATGCATGTATTTAATTTGTTGTCGGCGTTGAACTAAATTATATTCCTGTCTAAATCACTTAACTTTCTGGAAATAGTTTCTGGCGTCACTTACTCGGCGGCCATCTTGGAACAGACCTGTCGCCACGAGAAACACCGCCATACCGTAACGCTAATGCCTCCTTACTTCATTGTTGGCATTTGTTGTGAATGCAGATAATGTTCTCCAGGTGTCCGCCAAACTCAAACCCTTCCGTCGGACTGCTCCAGGTTATAGGGTGTCAGTTCACTCCAAATATCTCATTTCTATCCACACACTGTCCAGCGGCGTCTCTCTTTACTCCCCTCAGGCTTCGATTCCCATTGACTACAGAACAGTGTGGCTAATGAGGAGCTGCTTAAACATTTTTTCCAATTTTTTTAACTGCCTGCTCGTATTATTTATGCTAGGTGCACAATTGGTATCGCTTAGGGAAACACAAGGATTCCTTCCGTTGATTTCTTCCGATTTTTTTCAACCGCCATTCGCAATGCTCGACGGTCAGTGTCCGTCAGAATATACGATGTCTCTGGTCTTGATTTAGTTGTGGTTGTTCCTTCGCATTTCCATTTCAGAAACACATCACTAACAGTCGACTTGGGCATCTTTAGAAGGGCTGAAGTATCCCTGGTGTATTTCTTGCTCTAGTGACATTAAGTGACCAGTCCACTTTTCGGACTTCTACGGCTGATATCCGTGGTCTAGGGTTAGCGTCTTAGAATAGTAATCGAGACTTCCTCGGTTCCAGTTTCGATCCCCACCACCGCTTAAATTTCTAGCAAATGGTGGTCGATGAGTTCTTGGGTAATAAGTCGCCTTCATTCTGCCAACGGCCTTCTCAAAGATGGCGGGGGAGCGGACAGAGATTCAGGGCGCTCTCTTGCCCTTGGGATGAGAAACTGCCCCTAAAGGCAGACAAATCAGCACTGATCAATAGCATGAGGATGCAGAAGGCAATGGAAACAACTGCATTAAAGACACACAATGTGTATTCACAGAACATGTGGCCTGTAGTTTGAAGTGTTATTATGAGTTCTCTATTGGCAAAAGATTGCGGACTGTAGCTCGCGTCACATACGAAGGCGCTTCCGCACATAGAGGCGGAGCAGTGGAGGGATGAGAACTGCGCATGCGCAGCAGCAGAGAGAGAGCAAAGTCCACGTTGCCGAACTGCGTTGCTGCAGACAACAAACAGTCAGGCTCATTTGCCTACGATACATTGTATTATACCTCAAAGCCAGGACGAAACAATAAATATTACGATCAATTTCGAACAGTCGTTTTGAGAAAAATATTAATTCTCGTCTTGACGACGTTGAGTCCACTGCCCCACAGACTTACTCTGCTTGGCATCAGGAGGCAGGAACAGCTGACACAGCTTTGAGAAGACGTGAAATTAAAATTTTCTCAAAATGACAATTGTCTAACGACAATATAAATGAAAACGCTTGCAGTAATTAACATTTATTGCGATTTGAACTGCATTATAAGTAAAAATTTAATACACAACAAAATTAAGTTCAAGCACAAACCGAAATCATTATATTTGCTTGACAACTGCTGCTACTCAATAGAATTTTTGAAAATGGGTGTAAGGTGTGTGTGTTGATGTTTTTGACTGTAGTTAAAGGAACTGGTGGTAGAAAAGGCTAATGAAAAGATTATCGTAGAAATGGTCAGTAAGTTGCCATATTTTTTGCTGTTAACGGGCATTGCGTGTGCAAACTAACTCCTTCAACATTACAGTGAGAGACCTTGTTAATCCATTGAACTAGCAAACAATTAACCGTCATCGGCGAATAACTCCAGTGAATGATGATCGATAACATCAAAAACCATCGATATCTCGACTAGTAACAGTTACTGTCATTTTAGAGTCTTATCTAGTTCGTGTCTTGAAAACGACAGCGGTTTACATTTGTAATATCGGACTTTTGACGAATTTATCCAGTTGCAGTCTCGCATCTTATTATAGCATACAACATCATGGGAGAAACCTAACTTCTCCTTGGGCAGTATGTTGAATATTATAGTCTGTAGAATTCAAAGAATTCAAAGTCCGAATCAAAAAGGCTAGGAAGTTCTTATTATTATGTATGCAACTGATACGCTGACACACATTTTTAAACCACGGATCTTTAAAACTAAGGAATATTATTGCTTTGTTCCCAAGTTTACATCCTAATGCCACTGTCACTTCTATTTGAGTCTGTTTCCGAACAATCTGAATGTAAATTTAGGATGATAGGTTCAAGGCTTATATTCATCACCAATTCCCTGTCTTTCTGTGATCTGGGCTATGTGCGAATTTCGACAGTATCACTTTGCAAAGCCATTCACAGTTGTTACGGACTATCATTCAATTTGTTATGTAATAGGTCTTTAGGATCCAACACGACGATTCGCCAGGTGGTCACTACGACTTCAAGAGTATGACATTACCATAGTGTACAAAAGTGGAAGAAGACACCAAGATGACGACTATTTCTCAAGAAACCCTGTGAAAGACCATCAATACTTTGATGAAGATAGTGACTGTCTCGCTGCACTCCAGGATGTCTCTGCTGAGCAGATGAAGGACGCCAAGATATCTCAAATTATGCTTGCCTTAAATTGGTCAGATGATGTGAAGGGACAATTTAAGGTAGTTAATGGATTACTTTGCAAGAAAAAGTTTGATCCATTTGGAAAGAGGTGGCTACCAGTGATTCCTAAACACATGCGCTTAGATGTTCTACAGAAATTCTATGACACACCTGAGGCCGGACATTTAGGATTTTTTAAGACTTACGATCGAATCCGCAAGAGAATTTTCTGGACAGGTTTATTTAGAAGTGTCCGTCACTTTGTGTCGCACTGTCGAGAGTGCCAGAGGGGAAAGGCAGTTTCTCAGATACCACCTCGCCGACTCATACCAATTCCACCAGCCGACACGCCTTTCCAGCGTGTTGGGATTGACCTCCTCGGACGATTTCCAACGTCTACTAGTGGCAGTAGATGGATTATTGTTTGCACTGATTATCTGACACGCTATGCCATTACAAAAGCCGTGAAAACAGCCGAAGCATTCGAGGTAGCCCAGTTCATCGTGGGAGACATTTTATTAAAACACGATGCGCCAAGGTCGTTAATTACGGATCGAGGGAAAGTTTTAAGTCCATTCTTGTGACAGAGATAAACCGTCGGTGCAACATTACTCATCACATGACGACTGCCTACCAAACCTTGGCCGACATGCTATCAATGTTCGTCAATGTTGAGGAGAGCAACTGGGATTAGGTGCTACTTTTCGTGACGTTTGCCTGCAACACCGCCAAACAAGACACCACAGGATTCACGCCATTTTTCCTGGTGCATGGGCGTGAGGCGACTACGACGATGGACAACATGTTTCCGTTACATCCTGATGGCGCGGACGACGACTAGATCGGCCAGGTGTTAACTAGAACTGAGGAAGCTCGGCTGTTAGCTCGACTCCGCACGCTGCAGGCTCGAGAAAACCATCGCCGAAGGTATGACGCGAGCCACTGCCCTGTTGTCTACCAGCCTGGTGACCTCGTCTGGATCTTCACACACGTTCGGAAGGTTGGTCTCTCTGAGAAGCACCTCAGGCGCTACTTTGAACCTTATAAGGTTGTAAGACAGTTGTCTGGTGTTCCTTATGAGGTTGAAGATTTCGACCCCGACACAAGACGACGAAAGATCAGAGATTCGGTCCACGTCCTTCGAATGAAGCCCTATAAGTATCCTGCAACCCAGGGTAAATTCGAAGCTCCAGCGACAGGCAGCAAGTGGAAAGGTAACTAAGAGCGTAGCGGCAAAAGAAGTTCTAAGAAGATCACCGCCAGGGCGAGAATCAGTAATCAGGAGTCGGAGTATGCAGGACCTATGAGTCGTTCCCGGACTAGGACGACGTAACACCGAGACGCTGTTCACTTAAGAAGGAAACAATATCACAAAAGAAACTCATTAGCTCCGCGGTGTAGCGGTTAAAATGATAAACTGTTGCGTGAGGGTCGTGAGTTCAAAACTCACCTAGACTGTACGATTTTGATTTCTATATTCAGTTCGAGTACATTCTAGAAATATCCACAAATCTCAAGAATCATTGTACTGTAATGTTCTGTAGCTCTTATACAAACTGTATGTGTTCTGCCCGGAGGCAGTTCGCTCCGCGCTCTTGTAGGTGCAAGTTCTGAATAAACCTTCGTTAATTGAAGTTAGTATTCATCTTTCAAATAATTACACCTTCTACCACGTGACAATATTATTGGCTGCAGTGGCTAGTGGAGGGGGATGCGCAGAACGGATGAAAATTGGGATGCCTTCCGACATGACGCGGACTTTAGGCCCCCATTCGGATCTCCGAGAGGGAACTGCCTATCGGCATGTAACGGTGGCAGAAAGATCGACTAAACAACTGAAAGATAACGTTTTACGAATCAGTGCGTGGTATGTTACAAGTATGAACGTGGTAGGGAATCTAGAAAATCTCAAACGAGGAATTCCAGGGCTCAATTTATAAACGGTGTGGTTCAGTGAAGTGAAATGGAAAAAAGATAAGAATTTTTGGTCAGATGAGTATTGCCTAATAGCAACAGCAGCAAACAATGGCATAAAGGGAATAGGAAGTGTTATGAATAGTGTGATAGGACAGAGAGTGAGTTATTTTGAACAGTTCAGCGATTTGTTCGCATCAGACTCGACAGAAAACCAACACCGACAACGATAGTTGAGTTATAATGCCGATGTCGCAAGAAGAACGCCAAGAGATAGAAGAGGTATATGAGGATATCGAACAGGTAATTCAATACGAAAATGGAGATGAGAATCTAATAGTCGTTGGAGATTGGAATGATGTTGTAGTGGAAGGGGTAGAAGAGAGGATTATTGGGCAATAAGACCTTGATAGTAGCAATGAGAGAGGAGAAAGACTAACTGAATTACGAAATAAATTTCAGAACTAATGGATATTCCTTTCAATAATTACAAGTGGAGGAGGTATACATGGAACAGGCCTGGACATATGTAAAGCCATCAGTTACATTAAATCACGCTCAGGCAGAGCTTCGGAAATCAGTTGTTGGATAGCAAGGTGTACCCTGAAGCAAATATAGACTCTGATCACAATATAACAAGAATGAAGATGAATTGAAGTCTAGGAGCTAGCCATGAAGAGTCAGTGAGCAAAGAAGTGCGATACGGAAATACTAAGGTATGTTTCTCACTGAAGGTATAGTCACTGCAATAATGTATAGCTCAGCAGGCAGTTCAGCTGAAGAGGAGTGGTCATCTCTAAAAAGGAATATCACAAAAGTTGGAGAGAAAAGTATACGTACAACGAAGGTAACTGGGAGGAAACCATTGTAACAGGAGAAAGACTTCAGTTGATCGACGAAAGAAGGAAGTACTAAAGTGTGCATGGAAACTGAGCGATACAGAAATGAAAGAAATAATAAATTGCTGGGAAGCAAAGGCGAAATGGCTGCATGAAGAATATGAAGAAATGGAAAAGTAAACGTTTGTCGGTGGGACTGATTCAGTACATAGAAAAGTCGAATCAACCTTCGGTGAAATTAAAAACAACGGCAGTACCAATAAGAGTGCAATGTTAAACGCAAAGGAGAGAACGGATAGGTGAGACTGATGGCGTCTGTTAGGAGAGGGGGATGGGAAGGGGAGGGGGGCGGAAGGGACTCATCTGATGATATGATAGAAAAAGAAACAGGAGTCGATAGGGAACAGATATTGGGTCCTGTATTAGAATTAGAATTTAAAAGAGCTGTGGCAGAACAAATAAGGCAGAATGGAAAGATAACATTCTTTCGTAATTCCTGAAACCACAGGGGGAAGTGGCGAGATAACGACTATTCATGTTGGCAAGCGATATGCCATCGGGAATTCGAGAAAACATCATCCAAACAATTACGAAAATAGCAAGAGCAGACAAGTGCGAGAAATATCGCAAAATGAGCTTAACAGCTCCTGTATGTAAGCTGCCGACAAGAATACAGAAGAATGGGATCAAAATTTAAGATCTCTCGGATGACGATCAGTTTGGATTTATGGAACGTAAAGGCACCAGAGAGGCAGTTCCGACGTTTTGGTTGATAATGTGAAGCGAGGTTAAAGAAACATCAATGCACGGTGCTGGAAAAGCGTTTAACACTGTAAAATGGTGCAAAATTTTCGAGATTCTGAGAAAAATAACGGTAATGTGTACAAGATCTAATCGGAAACAATAAGACTAGAAGAGCAAAAACAAACTGCTCGGATTAGAAATTGTGTAAGACACGAATTGAAATTTCGCCTCTACTGTTCACTTTATGTATCGAAGAAGCAATGACGGAAATAAAAGAAAGGTTCAAGAATGGGATTAAAATTGAATGTAAAAGGATATAAATGATAAAATTCGCTGATGACATTGCTATCCTCAGCGAAAGTGAGGAAGAATTACAGGAACAGCTGAATGGAATGAACAGTCTAATGAGAACAGCGAGAAACTTAACACCACCATTGGTGACCACGAACGAGATGAAGGTAAGGAGTTCTGCTACTTAGGCAGCAAAGTAACCCATGACGGAAGGAGCAAGGAAGACATAAAAAGCAGACTGGCACTGGAGAAAAGGTCAGTCCTGGCCAAGAGAAGTCTACTAATATAAAACCTAGGCCTCAATTTGAGGAAAAAATTTCTGAGAATGTACATTTGGAGCACAGCTTGGTACGGTAGTGAAACATGTTCAGTGAGAAAATAGGAACAGAAGACAGTCGAAGCAGAACGTTTCCAGCCTTTCATTAAAATAAAATTATTTTTATGAATCCATCACCAATCGAAACTCGGTGGCCATCTAATCTGCGTCGTTACATACAGCTGCCAAGCTGCTGTAAATTTCCTAGCAGGGTGTACATCATAACACTATTAGCCTATTTCTGTCGTGTTCCTCTCGCACCCTGAACGAGGGGAAATTAGTAAATTCGTATCTCTTTATGCGACTTAATCAGTCTCGTCTTATGATCCCTATGAGTGATACGCAATGATGGTAGCAGAATGGTAGCATAGTCTTTTTCCAATAATGATTCCTAAATTTACGAAAAAGATGACCTGAGATCAATGTTTCTCTTGCAAATAATGTCATTTTAGTTCCTCGAGAGCCTGTGTTATAGTTTTTATTGTGTTCCACGCTGTTACCACTGCCGAGTAGGCTTTCCCTCGAACAAAGCGGCGTTCGTTGTAATATACATCATGGCGATGCCTTGAGCAGGGTGAGTTTCAGTGGCTGTTGACAAGGACCCTTCACAGTGTCTGGAACAAGTTAGCCATACGTCCCAACCAGACGCAATGGCAATCGTTGCACTTGGACAGCCAAGAGCTAGAAATTCGTGATCTCCAGCCAAACAGCGCGAATACGGCGTATCAATCTGCTCAGCCCAGCAGTCTGCAAAACTGTCTTCGGCGTGCACTCTTCAGCGAGTTCAGTCTTTAATCTTCAGTAACTTCAGTCTTCAGTGAGTTCAGTCTTCACTCATGAGTAAATTGAGCTACAATGAACAGTCAGTTGCCTTCGACAAAGTATTTCAGTAGAGATCGTCTGGAGGTAGTAACTACCTTACTAGAATACACCAATATCGGAAACAGTCAAGATTCATTGGAACCGCCACAGCCCACCGTTCAGCCACACAGCTGCAGACAGTCTCAGGAAAGGGGGTTACTACTGGAAGTGACTATCAGTTACGGATCTCAGTTCTCAGACTGTACAGATGAAATGTGTAACCATAGTTGGATGTTACGGTATTTATGATTTACAATAAAAAGAGTTGTAGTATCTAAACTAATTAACCTCGCGTAGCAGTTACAAAAGACTGGAGTAGTCATTAGAACCCACTCGCATCGGTGGTAAGAGCGACCGTGTCACCGTTACTGCGTCTTTATACAGCCTATAATCTTCTGTTACAATCCTAGTAGAGCATCTCTGAATTATGTCGACGTCTGCTGTCATTCCTACCTGATAAGCACTTCCTACACTAGAACAGTGTTCTACAACTGGCTACACCTTCGTTTACAATCCGGTTCATTTTACAGATGCATTGTTCTTCCCCAGGACTCTCTCAACAAATCTCTCATTCGGCCTCCCAATAACCGATTTTACGTGGTCGTTTTTTTTATATATATTTTCTTGATGTTACCTCAAAATACCTGTATAATGTGACATGGTCGAGCTTTTAACTATTAATTTTGTAACTGGGTGCCATCTTTTTTTTCTTTTGTTTTAGGTTTTATCTCACGTTTATCTGCATTTACGAAATGGTATCATTCATTATATTAAGTGAAAAATTTATCCAATTCTTTCTGAATGTCGTCCCATGACGATACTTTGTTGTAGGTGTTATCTCACATTTACTTACCTTCAAAGTATGGTATCATTCGTTTTATTAAGCGTAAAATTTGTACAATTCTTTCTGAATTTCGTCCCATGACAGTACTTTACTTTATAAGCTACAACGTCATCAGTAAAAAGTCAGATAATGCTGCTGATCTACAGTAATAAGTTACTCACGCCCATTCACAACTAAAGTGCCTTGGTGCACGATGGATGTTAACTTGTACATTCGTCGCTCAGTTTAACTTACTGAGCTCTATTAGTCAAATCCTCATATTCGGTGATGTAGTAAAGTGCAGAACGCCTTTCGGGTATCCACGAACACATAACCTACCTGTTGACCAGTGTCCACCTCTTTGCAAAGTATGGTCTACGAATGCAGTGTGTTTCACAAAAGAGCCTTTTCCTGAATCTACTACTTCTTAGAATAAATATTCTTCTGTGGATATAAATGGAAAACAGCAGATGTTGAAGAAGGTGAACTAACAGTAACTCTGTTTTATTCCTATGGACGGATTAATATGAGAGGAAGAATTTTTATAGGAAAGCTGTTTACAATGATAATCTATCGGTTTCATTTGCGCGAATGGCATACATTGATGACACACGTGAGATAGGTCTACGTCGATCTTGCAAAGCAGTTATGGAAAATGTTACAACGGTCAGTTAAACAGGACTGAAAGCTGGCAGCGTTGCAGTAACATTTATTTGACGAAATACTACGACGGCTGTATAAATAATTTTGAGGAACTATTTGTTACACTCTATGTGCACCAAATTTCTTGATTCATCTCTTTATCCGCCAATAACTTGTAAACCAAAGATCATTCAGATTTAAATTACGTTGCTTATCGCATGTGTTCCATAACGCAATGCCACTGTGAGCGCCCTGTGAAAGCTGCCATTATATGTCGTACTTAGCTATAGTAAGCCATGTCGTCCTTTCCCATACACAGATTGTTTTGTGGTGGTACTATATATTCGCACGCGCCCATTATCACTTGCCTAACATAATGCTTTCCATGTAGTGTGATATCTCAGACATGTTGATATCTGCTGTGTACCGAAAAGATTTGTGCTAAGGTGGTGGTGTTTGATCAGAGCAATTCCGTTGAAATTAGGTATTGGAAAAATTTCCTCCAACAGAATTTGGCCATCAACGACAGGAGAGGCAGTTTCGTGCAGCTCCTGGCGACCAAATAATGTACCCATCCTCTCCGAAGTGCCTAATAGAATGAAGTTCTGTGATAAATGTTGAAGGTCACTCATCTGCCTTGAGGATTCGTTAAACTCACTGGCCTCATCGGAGAGATTTAATATGAGTGTTCAACGTGCAGACAAATCCTGCCATCGCAACACTACTGTACGACTTTATCTTTTTTTATCATGAGTTACAGGAGAACCGTGATTTACTATTATACCATCAATGACCACTACCGTCCCTTTCCGCTTTCGTACGCGTAGCATCTGGTATTAGTTAAATGTTGAGAACAACTCTAAAACCCACACTTTTCATGGTAACGGACGACGGATTCTCCGAAAAGTATTTAACAATGATTTTATCTCAATGCAGTATTTTCAGATTTAATTGCAGTGTCCCATAAACTACATTATACTTAATCCCGTGGATGGAAATTATCATATCGTTTTTAAATGCCACGAAAATAATTATACTGTCATAATATTTTTTCTGTACTGATCGTTGCAGCTGAAAAAGCAATATCTGAGATATACTTCACGGTTTTTAATGGTGCACTAATCGCAATCGTTATTATTAAAGTTCCATTTTATTCTGTTTTAAAAGAATAGGATACGCGTGTTCCTATAATTACCTATTTTTTTCCTCTATCTCTGTCTCTGTTCTCCTTCTCTCTCCTTTCTACGACACAGTTGTAAGCTACCCGTCAAATCTTCACACTATGAAAAGTACGCAACATTAAACCACGACATGTTTCAACTAGTTGATGGAAAAATCTGCGACTTTTCACTTGTTACCACATAGCATTCACTGATAGATTTAATGATAGGAAGTCGTCACGTTATTGTTCATCTTCATTTTGTCGACCATGCAAGGCCTTAACATTGCTAGTGCAGCAACTATAGCCGTCCTCGTGTCACCACTTATCGCCACCGTCCGCCGCTAGATTGACGCCTGACCACGCCCGTGGCATATGGACGCCGAGGCAGCGTCATCGGAGGTGAGAGCGCACCTGTAAATGCTGTATCTTGTTAGAGTTTACGTCCATGCCGTCTGTCTTGCTGTAGCCACCTTCATGCACGACGGACTCCCGCAGCCCTGCCAACCCATCAAAGAAACGACATCCGGAGTGGGAGAGTCCCTGCCACAACTTCCGCCCTTCCGCAGCTCTCATTGTAACCCCGACCCACTACTTTTGGCGCCCAACGTAGGGTGTACATGCGACCGTCCATCTTGTGCCATTGCAGAAGTCTGAAAAATAGAGCTCCTTAAGAAGAAATTTGAGATCGAAGTACGGAGATCAGTAGGAAGAACACGCGGAAAATAAGGTCTTTGTTTACAATAAACAGAATGGCGCGTTCTTTGTTTACTCGCACACTGATCCCTGGAGCATCGCTGGTGTGCGCCAGTACTGTGTGCAATATTCTGATTACCTGCGAGGGTCGATGCAGCCAAGCTTCGCCATCGATTTCGCTAGCGCCTGGAACACACAACTAGGCAATAAAAAAGAGTAATTGCAGATTTATGATCAATCCAGTAATTGACGTAACTGATTGGGTTGGACTATTAGCATCGCAAGTTTCATGAATCTTTAATGTGATTGTAAAATGTGTTTCGATTCATCCTTTCATACTTCGTTACGAATAACATGAAAACAAAGTTAACAAGTGATGAACATGAAAATTTAGACTGGAATCATGGATGTGCTCACACAGCCAAGGTACATGTCAGTGCTCTCTGAAAATATTAATAAAATGAGGTCTTAAGATAGACGTCTCTGCTCCGGGCCCAGGAAACAGGAATGCGACTTCCGCTGCCAGAACTACTTTGCTGACATGCGCTGGAAAAGAAACAGTAATCTGACCAAATAAGGTTACAAACGACAATATCTAAGATGTAGGAAATATTAACTTATTGCGGCAGTGGCTAAATATACAAGTCACGAGCTTGACATCTTTAATATTACATGAAAATTGACGGCGTGAACTACAAGCACTTGCAAATCCAAATACCAGGGTGCACCCTCTTTTAACAGAGCTTTGCTTTCGACACATACTATATTACAGTCCCAATTTCATCAATGCAGTTTACAATAGAGAGTATTCACACATTTGCAATGAATGTGATCAGGAAGATACAGATTAAAATCGTTTACACTGACCGGTGGCCATCCACATGATCACTCGGAGGCGTAAAGAACATGACGAGTCTAATTCAACATCAACACAGTCATGTGCTTACGATAACAAGTACCAATAAAAGATCAACACCTAACTCTACTCAAGTGTCAAGGAGCCACCATTTCCAGGATTCCAAGCAGTGGTGTTATTGTCTCCAATCCATGCCGATGATCTACAGGTGCCGTAATGTTTAAGGCACCAGGATCGATATCGACTGTAGAAGTAGTTAGTGGCACCAATGGAGTAGCATGCCTACCAAAATTAAAGCAGCCACGACTCAGCATAAATGACTAAAATGATCGAGAATGGCAGAGAGCCTTTTTCTAGGAGTTAGTACAAAATCACTGAGCACATAACATTACGTTGTCTCAACTTGACAATGAACTAATGAAGAAGCTGAATATATCTCTGACAGAAATACCGATCTATCCAATACAGGCAGGGCCACACGAGCAAAGCTGTAGCAGCTGTTGTGTCTAGTTCTGTATTGTGTGCCGAGACAAGGCAGTAGCAGCTAAAGTTGTTGTGCGGGAGTCGGAAGAAAAGATACACATCTTAACTGATGTTTAGGTTCGCAGGCACAAGCCGGGAACCTGTGCTAAAATCCGAATGTTTTCCAACAACGGAGGATCACCCTTTACGAATGTGTGTTAAATCTTATGGGATTTAACTGCTAAGGTCATCAGTCCCTAAGCTTACACACTTCTTAACCGAAAATATCCTAATGACAAACACACGCACCCATGCCCTGGGAAGGACTCGAACCTCCGCCGGGACCAGCCGCACAGCCTATGACTGCAGCGCCTCAGACCGCTCGGCTAATCCCGCGCGGCTCTCACCATTTACAACATGCCAGAAGCTCCGCAATCAGTTCCCAGATGATGTGATAATAACCTGTGTTTAGAGATATGTCGACGGTGCTTGACGTGACCTCAACAGCAACAAGGCCTGCCTTGTCTTATACATGGTCCTGTCATATTGTGACCCCCTGTCAAAAGCGTGATTGACTACCTTTCGTGGGAAGAGAGTCAACGAGGCACTGGAACGTACCAATAGCGATGTGGAGCGATGTCGACTCCAGAGCCGTGGCGCGAACAGCCCGTTCGAAGGTTTAAGCTCGGAGAGTCTTGTGACCACGGGAGTACGATAACCCACCAATGCTCCAATGCGAGCTGTGTGACACAATTCATTGTCCTGTTGGTAGATGGCATCGTGCGAAGTAAAAGTAAACTGCATTTAGACGGGATATAGTCCCCAAGAATAGATGCATACTTGTGCTGATCCACTGCGCCATCCAGAATAACGATATACTCTGGGGAATGCCACAAGAACATTCTCAACACTATCACGGGCCCCCGTTCCGGCCTGGACCCTTTGCTTTCAGACATTTCACGCAGCACACGTCTATGGTTATCTTTCCGGTGGAGCATTAGATGTGAATCATCTGAAAAGGCTACCTTTCGTCACTCAGTGGATGTCCAGTCGCGGTACTTGCGAGTAAATTGGAGGCTTCGTCGTTCGCTGAACGGTCGTTGGGGAGACATTGTAGGTACATCTACATCTACATCTACATGATTACTCTGCAATTCACATTTAAGTGCTTGGCAGAGGGTTCATCGAACCACAATCATACTATCTCTCTACCATTCCACTCCCGAACAGCGCGCGGGAAAAACGAACACCTAAACCTTTTTGTTCGAGCTCTGATTTCTCTTATTTTATTTTGATGATCATTCCTACCTATGTAGGTTGGGCTCAACAAAATATTTTCTCATTCGGAAGAGAAAGTTGGTGACTGAAATTTCGTAAATAGATCTCGCCGCGACGAAAAACGTCTTTGCTTTAATGACTTCCATCCCAACTCGCGTATCATATCTGCCACGCTCTCTCCCCTATTACGTGATAATACAAAACGAGCTGCCCCTTTTTGCACCGTTTCGATGTCCTCCGTCAATCCCACCTGGTAAGGATCCCACACCGCGCAGCAATATTCTAACAGAGGACGAGCGAATGTAGTGTAAGCTGTCTCCGCAGTATCCTTTCTTTCAGGAGTGCTAGTTCTGCATGTTTCGCAGGAGAGCTTCTGTAAAGTTTGGAAGGAAGGAGACGAGATACTGGCAGAAGTAAAGCTGTGAGGACCGGGCGTGAGTCGTGCTTCGGTAGCTCAGATGGTAGAGCACTTGCCCGCGAAAGGCAAAGGTCCCGAGTTCGAGTCTCGGTCGGGCACACAGTTTTAATCTGCCAGGAAGTTTCATATCAGCTCACACTCCGCTGCAGAGTGAGAATCTCATTCTGGAAACATCCCCCAGGCTGTGGCTAAGCCATGTCTCCGCAGTATCCTTTCTTTCAGGAGTGCTAGTTCTGCAAGTTTCGCAGGAGAGCTTCCGTAAAGTTTGGAAGGTAGGAGACGAGGTACTGGCAGAAGTAAAGCTGTGAGGACCGGGCTTCGGTAGCTCAGATGCTAGAGCACTTGCCCGCGAAAGGCAAAGGTCACGAGTTCGAGTCTCGGTCGGGCACACAGTTTTAATCTGCCAGGAAGTTTCGACTTGTTTTTGGTTTATTTTAATTGTAGTACGATCTGTATGTTGATATCATCTAATGAAAGACTGCGATATATTACTGAACTATCGTTCCAGCTGTCAGAGCCTAATCGCTACGGAAGGGGAAAGCTGCGTGTGAAGCTATAGGCGTTCTTCTACAGGCTTAGGGCGGGTTTATCTATAGAGTGGATATGTCGGTAGGCTCTTCCAGCCACACAGATAATTTCGTAAAAATAAGACACTTACACATGTCGCCTATTTGTCTTTGCCACGAGTGTTTCGTTTTTGTCAGTCAGTGAATAAAATTAGTAAAATTGAAATAATTTGAGCGAGGTCGTAGTGCTACAGGCTGAATTGTCCTTCAGGACGATAGGACAACACATGCATGAACACGGGACTGAGCTATATTTCACTGCTGGCGATGATGTAGCACGTGTTCGTCGTTCCTAATGCCGGACAGTCTCACTGATAGGAGTAGTTCTGTCACCTGAATGTTCGCTTCAAGCTAGATCTATGAAAAGTCAATTATGCTCGTAACCTCATGCAGGAGCCCCTAAGCAGCTAGTAATCATATACCTGGGAAAGACCTGACATTATCAGGTGATGGAGAAATCGATCCTATGTATTTCTGAAACTTTTGAAGAAAGTTTTTCGGTTATTTGAACTGTCTTTATCGCAAAAATAAAATACTTTACGATAAGGCAGGTGTTATTCGATTACTAGTTTCACTTGCTAAACAATGATCTTGAGATCAATCATGGTAAAGTCATTGTGACTAAGTACAGTACAGTGCAGAACGCCTTCGTCTGATATTATTTCTTGATGCATGTTCACAACTAGTGAAAAACTGAATGCACAGGTGTTTGTATCACTGACGTTACAGAGTGATAGCAGTGAGCGTTCTAATGGCTTGAGATGTTGTTGAATATGCTCGACCATTTGTGCATACTTTTATATTTCACTTTCTAGGTACTGAGGAGCTACATTTCGTATCGAGGCTTTGTGAACTTCGCACTCATATACACTTCTTATTAAAAATAGTTTAGCATCGCACTCAAAAACTTCCTTGATATAACGAGCCTCATATTCAATTTTTGGTGCAGTGAGAGCATGTATTAAGGTAGTAATCAAACGAAGTATTTTATTTTTGAGGTCAAGACAAATAAAAGGTTTGAAAAATGTAAAAAAAATTTAAAAGTTCATATACCAAAAATATGCTGTAGCTTCTGGAATAGTCCTTACTTCGGTATTATATATATAGCTTAGTTCCCCCACATTCTTTGTTTATAAACACCAAAAACTTTATTTCATGATGCTGATGTAATGAAAAGAATATTTCGCTGGAAGGTTCATAAAAACTTACGCAGCACGATTGCAAACCAAGTTGTAGATGTATGCTGCAGCAGGAACGTTGTTTCGTAAACGCACCCGGGAAGTGAATGCCTCCTACTCTTTCTGATCATATGAATATCGCCAAAAGTGCAACAGTGCTTTGTCATCAGGTCACAAGCCGATTGGACCCATCATAGTTACAAAGTGCTGAATCAAATGTTATACTCTTCCCAAGCAGAAAGCTAATTGAAATAAAATATCGATCTGAAACGCCTGCTTAAAATCTGTGCTGTAGTTTAGGGCTAATTCGCAGCTCCCGTCATCGAGAAGCTTACTAACGGTTTCATCTTAATAATTAGGTACCAGCCTTATCACCTTTTGATTAGGAGTTGATCAAAGAACAGGTAAACAAATCCTTGTTCTGTTATTTAACTCTCTGCTGGAATTACGAGATTATTGTCCACTGCAGATAAATTAAAAATGATCCAAAGGAGGAAATCGGGGGAAACTCGTATTACCAGAAGCGTAATTACAGACTCTCCATGAGCGCTACCGACTACCTGAACACAGAAATCACGAGGGAATAATTAAGTCCTTTTTATCGCCTTTCAGTAAATCTCTCGTAATGAGCAGCGGCAGTAAAAAAAGCGGACGTCTTGTGATATGCATTTCGAGTCAAGAAAGGCGACCTTCTGTCCATCGATTCTTTTAATTAGAACTTACTGGATGCCTGACAACAATGACACAGTTCATTTCAGCACTCGTCCCGGACAGGACGGGTTAAAACTCGAACTAACGATTCCTGTTAGGAGATTACGCAACAACATATTTTACCACAATATTTGTAAGTACAAATTTTATTACCTACGGCTACGGCCCTTTTGCCTTGTGAAAGTAGTGTTCTGATTTTAGACCACCGTCTAAGATTAGGGCCTTTTTGGGTCCTTAAACGACGATCTTGGTTTAAGTAAGACGTGTGTTACCGAATCTCTTGCATTGTGGCATCCCATACATTGGTCATACCATCAGCACCGTGGAGAACCGGTGTGGAGAGCATGTGCGCACACCCACTTACAAGCCGAGCAAATCGGATGTTGCAGAACACTGTCTTGGCACCGTTCATCCTACGATATATAACAACACAGAGATTCTGTCGTTCATTTTCAGCCTTTTGGATAGTGTTACTAAGGAAACAGTTGGGATTAAATTATGAAGTGATCTGGTTCGCTGTATTATACACACCACACCATTGATAAATTCTGATGTTGGTCATATTCGGTTGTGTGCCGGCGCTAGTAGTTTAAGGTAGGTGTGTCGTCTGTCTGCATATGCCCCGCATACTGAAGTTCTTGCTTAAATCCTGAATGTAATCCTGCTCTCTGCCTGGTCAAAGAACACAGGGACAGACTTAATGCTACTTGCTCACCAGCTCGTAATTAATAATAGCTGTTGCCACTATAATTTTACTGATAATTAGGCTACCAAGCAATGCGTGCAATTGTATATGATTTAAGTATTATCTCATAATGAAGTATTTTATATGACGAGAGCATTTTGTTCTTAAATCTGTTCATTTGTCCCTGCATTATTTGATGTTTTTTCAATAATTAGTTTATCTCATGCATTTTCCGAACATTAATTATGAACTACGTAAAATAAATGATTGTTAAGATTTGTCCTGTTATAAATCTGTTCGGTACAAAAGCCATCTATTATTGGTTTTCTCTATGTTAATGGTTTTTTAATCTTCTTACGTTATTGTCTAGCTTTTCTGATGAAGACACACATAGCCGGTGTCGTGTCCAGGTTAAAGTAAAATCTTGTTGTAACTGGTTCGTTATACCAAACACATCGTACTATTGATAAGTTCTGACGTTAGTCATATTCGGTTGTATGCTGGCGCTAGTAGTTTAAGGTAGGTGTGTCGTCTGTCTGCATATGCCCCGCATACTGATACTTTAAATTCTCTCTTAGTGTATATATATATATATATATATATATATATATATATATATATATATATATATATATATATATATATTTCAACGATGTGCCGATGTGCTTCAGCGAAATTTAAAATTTCACTTTACTGTTGATGGATGTTCCAGTCCTCAAGTTAGATTTATTTTTGTTTCCTTATTTATCAGATTCCGTAGTGCCTTGCGAGCTGAAGCAACTAGGGGATAACAAATATCTACACACTTTACATGATGCTGATTATAAGCAAAAGAAAGTGAATCAGTAATGAAATACGAGAAACGTAGGGAAGAAAGCATATGTATACATACACACTAAGGTGAGAATTGTCGTGGGGCACCTCCTAATATCGTGTCGGACCTCCTTTTCCCCGACGTAATGGAGCAGCTCGACGTAGCGTGGACTCAACAAGTCGTTGGAAGTCTAGCCATACTGAGTCTACAGATGCCCGTAATTGCGAAAGTGTTGCCTGTTCAGGATTTTGTTCACAGTCTCGATTATGTACCATATATATTGGATGGGATTCATCTTGGGCGATCTGAGTGGCCAAATAATTCGCTCAAACTGTTCAGAATGTTCTTCAAACCAGTCTCCAACAACTGTTGTCCAGTGACATGGCACATTATCATCTATAAAAATTTCATTAATGTTCGGGAACATGCTGTCCATGAATGACCGCAAATGGTCTCCAAGTACGCGAACATAACCATCTACAGTCGATGATTGGTTCAGTTGGACCAGAGGACCCAGTCTATTCCACGTAAACACAGCCCACCCCATTATTATGAGCCATCACCAGCTTGCACAGTGCCTTGTTCACAACGTGGGTCAATGGCTTCGCGGGGTCTGCGTCATACTCCAAACCTACCACCAGCTCTTACATACTGAAACTGGGTCTCATCTAACCAGGCCATGATTTTCCAGCCGTCCAGGATCCAACCGCTAAGGTCAGGAGCCCAGGAGAGTCGCTGCAGCGATGTTGTTCTGGTACCAAAGGCAGTTACGTCTATCATCTGCTACCACAGCTCATTAACATCAAATTACGCCCCACTGTCCTCATGGACACGTTCGTCGTACGTCCCACATTGATTTCTATGGTTGTTTCACGTAGTGTTGCATGTCTGTTAGCACTAACAACTCTACACAAACGCCGATGCTCTAGGCTGTTTAGTGAAGGCCGCCGGACACTGCGTTGTCCATGGTGAGAGGTAATGCCTCAAATCTGGTATTCTCGGCATACTCTTGACGCTTTGGATCTCGGAATATTGAATTCCCTAATGATTTCCGAAATGAAATATCCCGAGAGTCTAGGTCCAACTACGACTTAGCGACCAAAGTTTCTTATTCTCGTCGTGCGGCCATAATGACGTCGAAGACCTTTCACATGAATCACCTGAGTACAAATGAGGGCTCCTCCAGTTCACTGCCCTTTTATACCTTGTGTACGTGATACTACCGCCACCAGTATATGTGCACATTGCTATCCATGACTTTTGGCACCCCAGTGTATGTAGAACTTTCCTTTGCTGTCTTGTATTTGAACTGTGAACTTATACTTTATTAAAATTTTGTATTACTACTGATGGACTTCAGAATCCTCAAGTTATATGTATTTTGGTTTCTTCATTTGTTAGATTCCGTGGCACCGTGTGAACTAAAGCAGCTAGATCATGGAATGAGCATTTATATACTTTACCTGTCGCTGATCATAAACAAAAGCAAGTAAGTGATTAGTGAAATACGAGAAAAGTTGTATGGAATAATGCGAATAAATAAAAGATTACAGATAAATGTTGTCAACCACGGTGAGAAACTCCTGTTCAGAATGGAAGTGTGCTACGTGTAAAACGTGAGGGGGAGATTTAAATTCTTATCAATCTTCTTTTTTTTCAGTTTTACTGGAAGCCAGCTGAAAATGAAACCTGCTGAATAGCGCATGTATTTTTGCGTGTTGCTTAAGAAGGAGGTACTGAAATGCAAATTGTTTTACTGGTAAATAACATTTGACTCTCCTTTACTTTGTTTTCTCTGTCGCTAATTTAAACAAAAGCAGAGTCTGCAAAGTATGAGTGCTGATGTAGTCATTGCTTTGAACAAACAGATGAATATGATACTGTTAAGGCTTTTGTGCACTTGGCGTGGTAGCTGACGGGATCAGAGAACCATGTTATGATGATAACTATCATTTTTCCCGATAAATTTTGCACTCTGCGCATAATTTACGATGGCAGTTGATTTCTGTGTGGTATTTTGTACAAAATACAAATGAGAATCAGAATAATTAATAACTGCACTAATATTTGTACAGTATTTGATTGGCGGAGAGTACATTTATTCCTGACTTAATTTTCCGCTAATCGTGTTCTTAAATAGTCCTAAATAGATACTGGCTACGAGAGTCAACTCAGTAGTCAAGAATTCAATAAACAGTTTGTTCATTTAGAGTTACATCATTCTCTTGGCTGACGAATAAAAGAAAGCCTAACTTCACTAGCTATTACACTCTTCTCTCATACCTTCCGCCCACACGTCTCCTACAAAGTGTCCCAACGGTTACCTAAAACTCTTATAACTCGACATAGACAACGTCTACCGTTAAACACGTTTTGATTCATTCTGTTGTTCTCTTCTCGCTTGTGAATCTTTATTAGAAAATTAATTAAACATCTTCTTCCGTCTTCTTTCTTGACCCGGCTCCGCAGTCTCTGAATAATTTCTACATAAGCAATGTTTCAGTTTACAGTTCGTCGCCCATACTAACACGACGCCATTACCGTCCGCTACACAACTCTTCACTACATTGTCAGTTTCTCAAAATAGCCTGCTGTCTCCTCATTACAATACCTCCCTCCGCACTCTTTTCAACACAGAATCTCAGCATTGCTTCAAAATATTTATTCCATTCACATTACATGAACTGTTCCTCCAGCAACGTGAATACCATAAACCTCTCACTCAATCTCACAACGTCCTCCTCCTGCTTCCATTAAAAAACGCTGGTATTAATCTTCACCTGACGGGGCTACTATTTGGTTATATATATATATCAGCCGGCCGAAGTGGCCGTGCGGTTAAAGGCGCTGCAGTCTGGAACCGCAAGACCGCTACGGTCGCAGGTTCGAATCCTGCCTCGGGCATGGATGTTTGTGATGTCCTTCGGTTAGTTTGGTTTAACTAGTTCTAAGTTCTAGGGGACTAATGACCTCAGCAGTTGAGTCCCATAGTGCTCAGAGCCTACAATCGTAGAAAAACGTTTACAGGTAACATTTCATACATTCCGATATATTTATTAATATTATTATATTTGAGTTTGAATTAACAAGTTAAGTAGATAAAATGTACAATAACTTTACATTGAAACCAAAGACAATTAACCATACACATACAAATGTCGAGCTACCATGTAGAAATTACAGAATACGAAAACATCTATCACAAGTGAACTGGCTCTTTGAATATTTTGGAAACAGTGCAGAGGACATTCCGGTGAGTAGGTCAATGGCCACAGTGAAAGTAACATAGATCTAAGCTTGTGAGGTGACACAGAGAAGTATTGTTGTATCAACTCCAGACTACATACTGTTGGGTAAACGTAGCCAAGTGGGACCCTCAGACCATACCGACCCTCAGACCATACCCCATTATCTATAATATAACATCAAGTGACATGTCAGACGCCCTCTCAATGTTGTTATCATGATACTTTTCTCCCCTTCACTCACAATCCCGTTCTTCTTCTTTTTCTTCTTCCTCTTGTTCTGTAGCCTGTATTTTACCCGTCATTATAATGAAACAGCCATTCAAAGCTTGGTATTCTACGTATGCACACACAGCATCGAAAATTCGTAAGCTAATAGTGTAGATTGGTGTCCTGTACAGTAAAATATTCTTAGTACTATAGAATCGCCATTTCTGAAAACTACACACAATGATGCCATAGTAAAACAAATCTCCCAGTACAAGAATATTTACAAAAAATTACGTAAGCTTCACCTGAACTACGTAAAATGGTAACATGTTGGAAAAAATTTGCCAGGACTAACTGCTGTGTCCAGAAATACGTTACCTTGAGCTGAATTGTATAACTTAGTGTCACGTTGAAAGATTATTTGCCAAAACTATGTTTCCAAAAATTGCGTAATCATCAATTGAACCGCGTGAAATGCTGACATGTTCAAAGATATTGCCAATACTGTAGTATCGACAAGTCTAAAGATACGCAACCTTTTCACCTGAGTTGCATATAAATGATGTCGTGTTCAAAAAAGAACTTCTGATATGAGGGTTGAGTGCTGTACTTGGAGGATACTCTACGTAGCAACACATCTTCTTTCCTGGTCGGTGTTTCACTGTAGTGACTAATTGTGGAACACATAAGGAAATGCGCTTTGAATACGGTGTGACTAATTGTGGAACAACATAAGGAAATGCGCTTTAAATACGGTCATGAGCAGTTTCCTTCAATTCCTACTGTTTTTGTTGTTGTCAGACATGTAGTTGTGTTTTGTTTAGCATTTATAAATGTTACGAGTTCTGCATATTTAAGTGTTGTATAACATGTTAAATCTATTTTGAGGATAGTGCCAATCTTTCAGTTACATTTTTCGTTGCGAGTAAAATTCTGTTTATTTTGTAAAATAATCACATAACGCATAGACAGATAAGCCACACCTCATTAGTCGTCTTTTATCATGTACCATGAAAGTCAAAGTCTTATTACCACGAAACATGTGATATTTCCAAGTGTATTCAGTTTCTTTACGTTTAACAATTTTCCCTGCCTGTTGCCAACTGCTTCCATTTCAGAACTTTTTTCACTTGTAACTTATTCTTGCTAATGATTCTTCTTAATTTTATATCGCTTACTGATTATTGTACGAGAGTATTAACGTAATTGGGTAACAGAATAGAGTGGAGTGGATCAGAGTTGAGTAGAGTAGAGGAACAGAGTAGCAGAGCAATAAAGCAACACATATACTATTACATATAGTATTGACACGATTTTGTCGGTTGCATATGGCCATCTTATACCTTGGAGCAGATTTTCGAATTTGGAAAAACCTTACTGTTCCTGAGAAACTTTTGCATTTTCAGAAATTTCTGCAGCACAAATAAAGTAAATACTATCATTTCAAATTGAGGTTAGAAAATATATTAAGCTCCTGTCGCAGTATTGGCTACAGGCACTACGGCATTGTCCCCTTATCTAGCTTGCATTTATCGTGATTTTTTTGCACAGGGTCCCAAGCGACTGGAAAAAGCGCAGGTGATTCTAGTATATAGGAATGGTAAAAGAATGGACCCTCAAAATTACAGATTAATATCTCTAACTTCGGTTCCTTGAACGTATTTTCAGTTCGAATATCATAAATTTTCTTGGGACTGAGAAGCTTATGTCCACGAGTCAGCATGGTTTCTGAAAGCATCGCTCGTGCGAAACTCAGCTTGCCCTTTTCTCACATGATATACTGCGAAGTATGGATGAGTGACAACATGCAGAGTTCATACACCTAGATTTAGGGAGAGCGTTTGACACGGTGCTCCATTGCAGGTACGAGCATAGGGGACAAGTTAACAGATATGTGAGTGAATCGATGACTTCTTACTTAACAGAACCCAGTGTGTTGTCTCCTACGGCGAACGTTCATCAGAGACAGGGAAGTGTGATAGGTCCAATGTTGTTCTCTATACACATAAATTATTTGACGGACAGGTTGTGCACCTATCTGCGGTTGTTTGTTGATGATGCTGCGGTGTACAGTAAGGTGTGTAAGTTGAGTGATAGTAAGGTACAAGATGACTTAGACATTATTAATAGTTGGAGTGGTGAATGGTACCTAGCTCTAAATGTGGAAAAATGTAAGTTAATGCGGATTAATAGGAAGAACAAACCTGTGTTCGGTTATAGTACTACTAGTGTCCTGCTCGACAGAGTCAAATCCTTACATATCTGGGAGTAACGTTTCAAAGCCGTATGAAATGGAACAAGCATGTGAGGAATGTTGTGAGGAAGACGAATGGCCGACTTTGCTTTATTGGCAGAATTTTAGGGAAGAGTGGTTCACCTGTAAAGGAGATCTCATATAGGATTCTGGTGCGATCTCTTCTTGAGTACTGCTCAAGTGTCTGAGATCCGTACCAGGTCGAAAAAAGAAAACAGTGAAGCAATTCAGAGGTGGTATGCTAGATTTGTTTCCGGTAAGTTGAACAATACGTAAGTTTAACGGAGATGCGTGTTGTGGGCATGCTTCAAGAACTCAAATGGGAGTCCCTGGAATGAATGCGACTTTCTTTTCGAGGAACGCTGTTGAGAAAATTTTGACAATCGGCATTTGAACCTAACTGCAGAACTACTCTACTGAGGCTCGTAAGGACTACGAAGGTAAGATTCGAGAAATTACAGCTCATACGGAGGAATACAGACAGTCGTTTCTCCCTAGCTCCTATTTGCGAGTGGAACAGGAAAGGATAATCCCCGCCACGCACAATACGGTGGCTTGCGGAATATCTACGTAGATGTAGATATAAAGGCCAGAAAAGAGAAAGAGAGAGAGAGATAGAGATCTTGGGGTTATGGAATAGTGACCACCTCACGTCGGCGATTAGATATTTCGTAATATGCCCTGCCAACACCACAGACAATGTATGATGCGATGCGTCTTTTCTGCTAGGCACTGCTGCTCTCCTGCAGAGACATGCATTAGCGTTAGGGTATCGGAAAACAGCGTTCTATGATGACCGACCATTTTTATTATGGATTCGTGTCCACGATGTAAAAATGCGTCCATAAATATAAATTTTACTATAAAATACCATTAAATTTCTAGTTGTGAAGTGTTTTGTTAGTAATGGTTTTCAATTAGAGAGCAGGCATGTTAACTCCACAACAGCTATAGAGGGTAAACGTGTACAGAGGCAAAGTCTCATAAATGCTCCTTCTTCGTTCGATCCCTCTTCTTACAATTTCACAAATGAATCTATCAGCATCACCTACACCACTATCATCTCCACATTCATCTTCTTTTATAAGATCAATAACTATATGAGATAGTAGAAATCGTTACATGTTTCAGTTTTCGATCAAGTTCTTAATTAGATAAAACTGAAAAACCTTATAAATCTCAATAAAGATTAACTTAACTTCAATCTTCTTCTTTTTATACTCATAACAACATAGATAACGGGCTATTTCACCGTATTATTACCTTCCCCCTCCTGTTTCTCCTCTTCCACTGTAAGATGAGGTCGGGGGGATGCGCCGGCCCAGAATAGAAACGGTCCTTCATATTAACGACGAGGGTCGGAGTATCGCCTAGCCTACATGTCATTTTTATCCAATTTCTCCATCCCACTAGGTTAATACCGGGCTGTTACCGAAGTTCCAGACTCAGTTACACTATTCGCAAACATTTAGAAGACAAACACTATGAACATTCTGTCCAGTGGTGGGTAATGGGATCGACAAGAAGGGCATTCCACCACCCTTAAAATTAACCATGCCAAATCCATAAAAAACCGTGTCGATGTCGGGCAAAGACACAAGGAAGAAGATCTTAATTAATAAAAACAGTGAGCTCTTATCAATTGCAATAAAAATTAACTTTGCTGTTTTGGAACCTCTTTTTATCCCCGTAGGATGTGCTACCATCATTTTTATCATCCTCTGTGAAGTTGATAACTGGGAAAAGAGCAGAGCAAATTATGAGATATAAGAGAAAACACGAACCCTAATTCGAAAGTAATCTGGAGTCTAGCCTTGGACAGAAATTAAATGTGGATGGTAAGTGGATCAAGAATCGAAGACAACGCTAAGGATTAGATGCGTAGATCGTGTAACTAATGAGAAAACAAAATTGTTGCTCTACTTGTCTAAAACCAAAGATTCAGTAGCTTAGTATTGTAGAAACAGACCAAGAATTGGTACAGTAATTAGGTTCAAATAGGTGAGTGTTTGGATTACGTGGCTAGACTGCGTAACTCATGAGAAAAGAAATTTATGGCTCAGTTTGATTAGCGCGACTAAGAGACGAATGCGTTAAGCTTGTCCAAATAGATGAAGGCTGCAGTAATTATTCGCAGATGAAGAGATTTCCACAGGATAGCGTGGAGAGCTGCATCGAACAAGACTTCTGACTGAAGACAGCAAAAATAATCATAATAAACTCCGTACTTTTTATCAGTTTCAGTACAGGAAGCCTAAAACTCAGTCTCCATCGTCCTCTACCTCTTCTCGATAAACTTGCAGTGGCAGCTGCAGCAAACACATTCAGTGCTAGTGCTTGTATAATGACAGAAGACGTCACTTACAAGTAGTAGCAGTTTATTTCACCATCGCATAGGTCTACAACAACTAAATCCACTCAGACAGCACTTCCGTACAGTGAAGAGAACTATCTGTTACAGATGTACTATTAATACCATTTTCAGCTGCTTAATTGATGGTAAAAAATGTGCTCGAAAAAGGTATTATGTCAACATCTCTCTGTCTAAGGGAGCTGAGACATCGGGAAGAAAGGTTAAGCCTTGGGTCCTCTACAGTATTCAATAACTCGATACGGAATTAAATAATCTAGGCTCGTTTTTATGGCCACACATTGGAGAGTAACGCACTTTAAAGAACGACTCTCTGATTAGCCATTGTTGGTGCCTCTGCCACTTGCCCTCCAGAGAGAGAGAGAGACAGAGAGAGAGAGAGAGAGAGAGAGAGAGAGACAGACAGACAGACAGACAGACAGACAGCCATCAGCCTCATTGTATTGAAAAAGAGTACTGAAAAATTCCGTGATGACCCATCATTTCCTTTATGAATTCGTATGCATGAGGAAAATATACTTTCATATCAAATATTTTATGCTCTTGTAAGCAACAGCCCCCTTGCAATTAGCAATTCATAAATTTATAAAGCGAAATTTAGATCCGATATAAGATTACATTTAAGAACGCGAAATTGGTATGGGCGTTTAATTATTTTTTATATTCAAGAAAATGATGTCATATGGTCCAGTTTTTTAGCTTTGTTGCGCTAACAAACTGCCGACTTTGATTTATATCGAACCGAGCAGATTTCGAAGAACGCATTAACGTCATAGCATGGTTAAAATGATTGCTCGATACATGCCTTGAATTGTATTCGGGTTGTTTGGAAACTATAATGACGACTTATTCCGTCTTTACGGGAACAGCCTATACACAACATTCATATTGGTCAGCTCTTCAGCAAACCTATCCGTCACCGTTAATACAGGGTGTTACAAAAAGGTACGGCCAAACATTCAGGAAACATTCCTCACACACAAAGAAAGAAAATACACTCCTGGAAATTGAAATAAGAACACCGTGAATTCATTGTAACAGGAAGGGGAAACTTTATTGACACATTCCTGGGGTCAGATACATCACATGATCACACTGACAGAACCACAGGCACATAGACACAGGCAACAGAGCATGCACAATGTCGGCACTAGTACAGTGTATATCCACCTTTCGCAGCAATGCAGGCTGCTATTCTCCCATGGAGACGATCGTAGAGATGCTGGATGTAGTCCTGTGGAACGGCTTGTCATGCCATTTCCACCTGGCGCCTCAGTTGGACCAGCGTTCGTGCTGGACGTGCAGACCGCGTGAGACGACGCTTCATCCAGTCCCAAACATGCTCAATGGGGGACAGATCCGGAGATCTTGCTGGCCAGGGTAGTTGACTTACACCTTCTAGAGCACGTTGGGTGGCACGGGATACATGCGGACGTGCATTGTCCTGTTGGAACAGCAAGTTCCCTTGCCGGTCTAGGAATGGTAGAACGATGGGTTCGATGACGGTTTGGATGTACCGTGCACTATTCAGTGTCCCCTCGACGATCACCAGTGGTGTACGGCCAGTGTAGGAGATCGCTCCCCACACCATGATGCCGGGTGTTGGCCCTGTGTGCCTCGGTTGTATGCAGCCCTGATTGTGGCGCTCACCTGCACGGCGCCAAACACGCATACGACCATCATTGGCACCAAGGCAGAAGCGACTCTCATCGCTGAAGACGACACGTGTCCATTCGTCCCTCCATTCACGCCTCTCGCGACACCACTGGAGGCGGGCTGCACGATGTTGGGGCGTGAGCGGAAGACGGCCTAACGGTGTGCGGGACCGTAGCCCAGCTTCATGGAGACGGTTGTGAATGGTCCTTGCCGATACCCCAGGAGCAACAGTGTCCCTAATTTGCTGGGAAGTGGCGGTGCGGTCCCCTACGGCACTGCGTAGGATCCTACGGTCTTGGCGTGCATCCGTGCGTCGCTGCGGTCCGGTCCCAGGTCGACGGGCACGTGCACCTTCCGCCGACCACTGGCGACAACATCGATGTACTGTGGAGACCTCACGCCCCACGTGTTGAGCAATTCGGCGGTACGTCCACCCAGCCTCCCGCATGCCCACTATACGCCCTCGCTCAAAGTCCGTCAACTGCACATACGGTTCACGTCCACGCTGTCGCGGCATGCTACCAGTGTTAAAGACTGCGATGGAGCTCCGTATGCCACAGCAAACTGGCTGACACTGACGGCGGCGGTGCACAAATGCTGCGCAGCTAGCGCCATTCGACGGCCAACACCGCGGTTCCTGGTGTGTCCGCTGTGCCGTGCGTGTGATCATTGCTTGTACAGCCCTCTCGCAGTGTCCGGAGCAAGTATGGTGGGTCTGACACACCGATGTCAATGTGTTCTTTTTTCCATTTCCAGGAGTGTATGTTATGTGGACATGTGTCCGGAAACGCTTACTTTCCATGTTAGAGCTCATTTTATTACTTCTCTTCAAATCACATTAATCATGGAATGGAAACACACAGCAACAGAACGTACCAGCGTGACTTCAAACACTTTGTTACAGGAAATGTTCAAAATGTCCTCCGTTAGCGAGGATACATGCATCCACCCTCCGTCGCATGGAATCCCTGATGCGCTGATGCAGCCCTGGAGAATGGCGTATTGTATCACAGCCGTCCACATTACCAGCACGAAGAGTCTCTACATTTGGTACCGGGGTTGCGTAGGCAAGAGCTTCAAATGCCCCCATAAATGAAAGTCAAGAGGGTTGAGGTCAGGAGAGCGTGGAGGCCATGGAATTGGTCCGCCTCTACCAATCCATCGGTCACCGAATCTGTTGTTGAGAAGCGTACGAACACTTCGACTGAAATGTGCGGGAGCTCCATCGTTCATGTTCTAGCAGCACAGGTAGAGTATCCCGTATGAAATCATGTCGGTGAATCGAGAAAGTACAGTACATACTGACGAAACTAAAATGAGGTCTAACATAAAAATTAAGCGTTTCCGGACACATGTCCACGTAACATCTTTTCTTTATTTGTGTGTGAGGAATGTTTTCTGAAAGTTTGGCCGTACCTTTTTGCAACACCCTGTATACAACTAACAATGTGCGAGAAAACAAACCCTAATAGTTCTGAATGCGAAGTCAGCAAAACACACACACACACACACACACACACACACACACACACACACACATACACACACAAACACACGCAAAGTGCATATCTCCGACATATGAAGATATACCACTGTAAAAATTCAGATTAAATGCAACGAGGTACTGAAAACCATGAGTTCCACACGAAACAGTTTTCCACATGAGGGAAAACTGGAAAGTTTTCAAATAATGAATTAGAAGCTTTACTGGAAATGCCTCTTCATTTTTAATGTAAAAATGAAAGATTGTGCGACATCCACTGAAAACGCCACGTTAAAATGTGAAACATCTCTGGGAGTGTAGAAAATTCATGTGCAGCGTATAAAAGGCCGTGTAAACTACTGAAATTTAAATAGCTAGTTTCCCTGAGTTCTTCGATTAACTGTGATGTGAGAGTTATAGGCGATATATACTCTCAAAGATTTGAAGTTAACATCTGTGACACTTGCCTGTTTCTCGTTGTCTCTTTGGAATTTGATGGTCATAAACGTGATTCTCTTGTGCATACTAAGCTACCTCATCTCGTTTCGGAACGAGCTGCAATACTGATAAACATATCCAATAAGTGTCTTGTAACTCACTTATTTCGTGATTTAAAAGCATTAGCTGAGGACTCGCAGATTTGCGTCCGCTTCTCCTACTACAACCACAATTACTTTACGACTTTCCAAGCACTTGATCCTAAGGTATTTTTACAGTTGCTATTATTTGCAGTGATTTATTGCCAAGATTGCAATCTATGACCCGTGTTTGTGTCGATTTATGGTCAGTGCATTACATTTATTTATGTTGTGTGAGAATTGCCAATCCATGACAACAATCAGCAATCCACGGTTTTTGCATCTTCGCTTTACACAACAGCATGGACTACCATTGCCACCCGTCCTGTTAAATGATAGTCATTGCGTCCCAGGTGGTAATGGTGGTTACACTGTAAATTGATCGTTGTTTCTCCTCACCCCCACCCTCCCCGGGGTTGATTTTGACCTTCAGTGTCCCCTGCAGTGGGTAATCGTGGTTGCTCTGTAAAGTGACCATCAGTAGTTCCCTGGCGGCAGTTGTGACCATCCTCTAAAGTAATCATAATTCCATTGTCGAGAAGGTTAGTGTGGTTACCCTGTAAACCGACAGTCTTTGTCCCTTCCCGCAGAGGATAGTGGTACTCACTCAGTATACTGACCAACGTAGAATGAGATTTTCACTCTGCAGCGGAGTGTGCGCTGATATGAAACTTCCTGGCAGATTAAAACTGTGTGCCGGGCCGAGACTCGAACTCGGGACCTTTGCCTTTCGCGGGCAAGTGCTCACCAACTGAGCTACCGAAGCACGACTCACGCCCGGTACTCACAGCTTTACTTCTGCCAGTATCGCGAAAGGCAAAGGTCCCGAGTTCGAGTCTCGGTCGGGCACACAGTTTTAATCTGCCAGGAAATTTCATACTGACCAACATTGTCCTCCAGAGGGTAATCATGCCCTCCGGTGTTAATCTTAGAAATCGACAGTCTTTCTTGCAAGAGCATAAAATTTTGTATTTTTTCATTCCAGACAAGAATCCGCAATGAAAATGGTAGATCATCACATAATGCTATTTTCAGATATTGTGGTGTTGATGCCTCTCTTCCCTCCCTTTTCTCTCTGGCACAACAGCACAGGTATCAGCAACAGGTAGTGGGAGAGAGTCATCTCTTATCGAGTGTCATTGACCACGATTTAGAGGTATCAAAGTGTTACCGAACTTCATTCCCCATTGTATTACGAAATTTCTGTGACAAATCATGTTTCTAAAGATAATTTTGTGCTTGATTCTAATTACTGTAAAGGCCAGACCATCTTTTCCTATCCATTAACCTTCTCTGATCTTTTTGAGAATTGTTTCATGTGGAATAGTAGACACCGCTTCTGAGCAATGGTCTCCGGAGCCAGCGGTAAGCCGCAGTGGGGGCTGTAGGCCGAGATCGCTTAGGAGCGGTCTGCCCCTCAGTAGCCTATATGGCGCACAACCTTACAGCAGCTGGATGACTTGTGTGCTTTATCTCGGTTGGAATTCCTCAAGCCGTGGCCATGAAAAAATCCAAAATTTTCCCTGAGGTATAAAGACTGATTTCTGAGGTACCGCCGACCTTAGGAGTGGCCGTGATTCTGGTCAGTTGTGGCACAGGTACACAGCCGTCCCACGCCTGCCAGGAGCCTTTCCGTTCATCTACGCAAAGTTCTTTCCTTGAACTGTAGGCGGGCAGAGCACACAGCATGCGTCCAGCTAAAACGCTAGAATAATGAACAGCGGTGAGTGTGGACGGTAGCAAGTAAATATCTGACTTACAACCAGGCCCAGGTCGGTCAGATCACACTTTGCCGAGAGCGTTTTACTCAGCCCAGTGACTTCTCAGAAGGTAGGTGGAGTGAACAGTTTGAACATATCCCAATCTAGCGATCAGCTCGGGTGGATGGGGTGTAGTGTTGGCAGAAGAGCCAACACTGTGTTTCTAGAGGAGGCCGAAATGCACGCATTTAATTACACGCTGACTGGCGTGAGGTCTGGAAAAGGACAATATCTTGAGAATTGCAAATAAAGTACGTAGTTCATATAATACTTAACTTTAATCCACAATTGTAGAACATCTCTCGTTACGGTACATGCTTCATAATATTAATTATCAATTGAATACGGCGCCTTGCTAGGTCGTAGCAAATGTAGCTGAAGGCTATGCTAACTATCGTCTCGGCAAATGAGAGCGTAGTTGTCAGCGAACCTTTCCTTGCAAAGTCGGCTGTACAACTGGGGCGAGTGCCAGTACGTCTCTCTAGACCTGCCGTGTGGTGGCGCTCGGTCTGCAATTACTGACAGTGGCGACACGCGGGTCCGACGTATACTAGCGGACCGCGGCCGATTTAAAAGCTACCACCTAGCAAGTGTGGTGTCTGGCGGTGACACCACATGGGGTATTCTTGCACCAATTAAAAATACTGGAGTATGGAAAGCTAGGAGCTGACTTTCTGGAAATTTTGTACGTTAACAGTCTAAAAAATAAATCGATGAGATGCGAACGAGTCATAGAATGCTGTAGACTCGGCGTCAGTAGAAAACCATCTACTTGGAGAATTTTTACACAGATTCTTTGCTGGGAATACAGACAGCACTTAACAGTATATCCTTGACAAGAGTCTCGCGAGCCCTTTTCTTTCGAGGGTCATGCTTTGTGATGCAGACTTTGCTCTGAGCAGGATCAGGAGGGGAAGCCAAGGGGAGTACTCTGAGTGGAGATCGGAGGCGGTACGCACGCTTGGTGTTTAGTCAGGAGACGTCACACCTCTAAGACAGGATTGTGCGGCAAATGGAATGCTCCGAGACGCAGCTTGTACGTTGTCGAGTAATAGTGGCAGCCACATGCAGTGCACACAGCTTGTGTTTCTATTTGCCAAGTTAATCAGTGATAATCGTCTTTTTGCTACTTTTGCCGTGTTCTTAATTAAGATCCATGTTAGTGTTATTATCTGCCCGAGGATGATATAATAAACCTCGATTCACTTGGGCCATAATTCTAATTCAGTAGTTAGTGAATGCTTTTTCCATGCAGTGTACGACTAACGATTTTTATCATGACCAACGACCGAAACTGATTTACCATGGTCACCCCTATGGCGCCGCTGAATTCGTTACGGAACGGTTTTTAATTCACGATTGAGCTGATTGGAGACCGATCTGCCTCTCTGGATCCTAGGTCATGTAGATCCTTACAGCAGCCAAAAGGCTCGTGTACACAAACTCGGTTGGAGTTTCGCAAGCTCTTGCCTGGAACAATGGGAAATTGTTTGCTTATGCCCCAAGCCATAGCCATTCTCTCCAGCATTTCAGCCCGAGGAATGTTAACATAATATATTCCTCCAAACGCAATTTTCAGTCAGTTAAGCAGCTGTTGATGTAATTAAATTACATGATACCTCTTTACGGTACACACATGCTCTTCAGGTGACTTTCGCTGATGTGGTCGTCGCTGGTTGTGGCCGTGGAGACGGTAATGAATGATTTTACGTAAATTGCTACTACTTACAAGAGGTGATCTTCTGACTGTTAGTATACTCGTATATGCATTAGAATGGAGCTTGTTTGCTGCTGCTGCTGTTAGATGCGGCTTCGAATTGAATGAGGACAGATGGAGGATGAATGACATTGCTTGCAAGTTTTTCTGTTTTTCTAGTTATATAAATTTCGCTGTGTGTTTTAATTTTTGTTGTTACCCTCAGTTCGATGACAGTTTGGTCCAGATTTCCACACTACCCTATTCTGTGAAGTCTCTGTATAACTACTTCAACCTACCTCCATTTGAACCAGCTTAATGCAGTCATATCTCAGTTAGCGCCTTCAGTGCCAAACTGATGAGTCGTTGGTGTTAGGTACGTTGCACAAGAATCTCCTTTTCCCATTAATTATGCAGTCTAGCCAGATAATTTTTAGCATTCTCTTCTTTTCTTGAACTGCTTATAGTCCACATTTCACTAACGTACGCTGCTATAGTCCATATCACAATCGACATAAGATCGTGCTTTTTAGAAAATCTCATTATTGTTCTGTTCTTCTGACAGTTGCCGACCTTACTATGCCTTACGAAGTTGATAGCAACACATATATGACAATGTGAAGAAGAAGAAAATCCCAAACACTCCAGGTAGGTAAGTTTTTGTTGAGTTTTGTAAGAGACCACAGTTTGTTATAATTAAGATCGTGGATGGACATTCCATTATCGATATGTCATGCTTTGCACTTTCTTTAGAGATATCGATCTTACTATGGAGGAGGAGGAAGAGGAGAGGCAAGATGATAACACTAGTGGAATATCCAGTCAAATGTCTTATTATTGTTGTCCACCTACATAGCCGTGTGGTCAACGCGACAGATGCTCACTCGGGCGACCAGGGTTCGATTCCCGGTACGACCATGGATGTTTCCTTGGTGGGAGGACTGGACTGGGGTGTTTACAGCCAAATGAGGAGCTGCCTGATTGAGAGGTAGAGGCTCCAAGATCGAAACTCGACAGCGGCCGCAGTACGATGTGCTGATCCCATCTCCCGCCATACCGCATCCTACCATGAACTTTAGAGGATGACACGGCGGTCGGTCGACTTCCGTATGGTCTTCAGTGCCTCACCACGATTTCTTTTATTTCTTGTTATCATGAATATAGATGAAGAATATTGTGAACATTCGACATAAGTTCATATTTATTGAAATTTATAGGGGCTCATAGTTTGTTATGAATAAGACCATGATTGCCCTTTCTTTTATCCCTATATCCTACTAATTCGTCCGAAGAATATCAGAAACTTTGTTGTAGTTAAAGAAATTGTCATTTATACTTCAATCTCAGCTGCACGTGTTAAACTACATGTTTGCATCATCTCAGGATCACATCTAACTAGCTGCGTGTTGCCGGCCTGAGTGACCGAGCGGCTCTAGGCGCTACAGTCTGGAACCGCGCGACCGCTACGGTCACAGGTTCGAATCCTGCCTCGGGCATGGTTGTGAGTGATATCCTTAGGTCAGTTAGGTTTAAGTTGTTCTGAGTTCTAGGGGACTGATGCCCTCAGAAGTTAAATCCCATAGTGTTCAGAGCCATTTGAACCATTTAGCTGCGTGTTTGTGAGTAGGGGAGGGCTTTCAAAGAGCAAATTTTCTCTTGAATATCTTGAAAACTGCAGCGTCTAGCAAAAATATTCCACAAAACAAAATTAAACTACACTAAATTTCCCGCAGAACACCTCCCGTTCATTTTATTCACCAGAACTAACAGTTTCCATGGAAGAAACCGGAGATAGAGTTTGAATGGTATAGGATTAATGTTTATTGCTAAACAAAGTGTATCAATAAACTATTAAATGTGTAGACCACTTTTAAGAGCAGTAAAACGGTATTAAGTGATACACTGTGTTCTGTGTGCATAACACGGAGAAGGAAGAGGTCATGGAGGTTAGACGTGTGAGGGAAGGCAGGTCGTCGGAGTGTGGTCTCGCATTTCCCTCTTTCACAGGTTTCCAAACTAAAGAGCAACGAAGTGCATAAATACTACATGGAATACAGATATCAGTAACTATTAATACGAACGCAACAAAAGGATATGGACATAATATAGACAAACGCATAGTGATGAGACATTTATGTGGAATCTGTCCATATACTTTCCTTGCGTTGATGTTATTAGTAACTCATAAGTGCAACCAATGTAATGTTAACACAATGTTTTGGAAGACAAACATCTCCCCTCCACTCCCACCCTGGAGGTATGTCTGCGCACTACGTCGCCAATGATTCATAAAGTGAACTACGGAAACGTTGGTATTACTTTATGAAATGCCCTGTGATGGGCTTTTCGTGGCGTAGTGGGATAGAGAGAGTGGGGACTAGCTTGCTCGCTTTTCATTTCGCAGATCTACAAGAGAGGAAGGTGCATGACTACAGTCTGGTGACTCGCTTTCCCTCATGAGTCTAATCTCCTTCCCCTTCTCATCTTCCTTCCAGACCGTCACACACCCATAACATAATTCATTCCTTAATATGGCTATACTACACTGAAATGTGGTGTACGCTTTTAATATATGTTCTTAACCCATTTCATTTAACAATGAACATTAATTTTACACCATAAAACACTGTTTTTAATAATTTGCGTTTGCACTTGCGTAATCATTGTTGCTACAACTACCTTACTATTTTAACTGCTTCAGTGTTGAAACTCTCTCCACACTCACACCAAAGGGTCAGAGCTCTTAGTATGTTGTTCGTGATACTCCTCCCTCCTACTATATAAAAATTTCCGACTTCAGGAATATTTTCTACAGTCGCCTTTTTTCTCTTCGTTGACTGGGCTAATAAGGAGACCTCAGAGACTGAAAAATTGTTGTTCTGCACTGAGGCTAGAGGCAGCTACATAAGTCACTTGAATTGTTGCCTTAGCAATTTCTTTTATGGGCCATTTTAGTGTAAGACCTATAGGACTGTCCCCACAGGAGGGAGTATTAAAATCCTAGTAGTAAACTGCCTAATCATTCATAACGAAGTGTCAGAGTTTGAAATTCACATAAAGCTAGGTACAAAGAGTTGGTTAAAATCTGAGGCAGTGAGACTTTTGTGGAAAATTTAAGCGTATATCGAAAGGATTAGGCTAATGAGAAATTAGATGGTGTACTAGTTGCATTAGACAAAAAACTGAAATCCACCAAGATAGAAGATGAAGTTGCATACAGGATAGTTTGGCCAATATTCAGCATCAGGGGTCGGCACAAAATGTTTACTAGATACTTCTGTTCACAACCACACTCAGCTTCCGATTTAAATGAAAAGATTAGAGGAAACCTCAGTTCGCCTGCACGTAAGTTCCCCAGTCATACAATAATCATCGATGAAGACTTTAATCATCCAACAATCAATAGGGAAAACTACAGTTCTGTTAGTGGTGGGCGTAACAAGACATCCTGTGGACCACTGCTAAATGCCTTGTCTGAACAGTCATACAGTAATCATCGATGGAGACTTTAATCATCCAACAATCAATAGGAAAACTACAGTTCTGTTAGTGGTGGACATAACAAGACATCCTGTGGACCACTGCTAAATGCCTTGTCTGAAAAGCCCTTAAAACAGGTTGTTTAGAATCCCACTCATGACGAAAACATGTTAGATCGAATGGCAGCAAATAGAACTGACCTACTTGAAAACGTCCACTTTGAAACACGTAAGATAATGAAGTAGTTGTAGCAACAGTGATTACCCAAGTGCAAACGGCAGATAAAACAAGTAGAAAGATGAATGTGTTCAGTAAACTAGATAAAAAAGCAGTAGAGCATATCTGAATAAGAAACTTGAAAGTCTTAGCATAGGACAGGAGCATCTAGAGGAAATATGGCTCATGTTTAAAAGAGCCGTTGAAATGCAGTGGATAGTTATATGCCCAGTCCCATTCCATGATTGTAGGGAGCCTCCATGGCTTATAGTCACAGTAAAGAAACTTAAAGTAACGGGGGCTACTATATAACAGGTGCACATAGAACCGTAGGGCCTTAGACAGGGATATACTGAATGAAAAGCTTTTGGCTATCAGGAGCACCACGCATGAAGCCTTAAACGACTAGGGTAGCAAAATATTGTTAAATTACCTTAAAAAAATTCTGATCGTATGTAAAGGCAGCTTTGGCACCAAAGATAGCATCCAGTCAATCACGGATGGAACAGAAAAATAAATTGACGGTAGCATAGCAAAGGCAGAAACGCTCAACTCCATTTTCAAAAGCTCCTTTACAACGGGAAACCAAGGAGAATCGCCCCAATTTAATATTCGTACCACTGAACAGGTAACTGAAATCAGTATTACTGGCAGTGACAATGAGAAACAGCTGACATCTTTAAACTGAACGAAACTTCAGGGCCTGATGGAATCCCAAGCAGATTCTATGAGTCTGTAGCTGAGTTAGACTGTAACTATAATGTGTCGCACATTCTTCGAACAAAAAATTGTGCCCAGTAATTAGAAGGGAACACAGGTCACACGCGGCTTCAAGTAGGGTAGCGGAAGTGATCCACGAAAGTACTCTCAAATATCCTTGACATCGATTTATGATACAATCTTAGCACATATGTTCATCTCAAACATGATGAGATCTCTTCAATAGAATGACCTCATCTATGCCATCCGGGATAGGTTACGAAAACATTTATCATGTGAAATCCAACCCGCACTTTTGTCAGATGACATTCGAAAGCCGTCCATCAAGGCAGTCAGGTAGATAGAGAATTTCTCGAGTTCCGAAAAGCGTACACTCATTATAAACACTAGGGTCATATGGGGTATGAAAGAAAAATTGCGAGTGCCCTTGATATTTCTGGATAGGGAGAACGCAGCAAGTTAGACGGAGTGTCATCGACGGACGTAAAAGTAACTCAGGGTGTGGTCAAGGGAAGCACGTTGGGATCCTTGCTGTTTATGTTGTATATTAGTGACTGGCCAATATTAACAGGAAGCTCAGACTTTTCCCAGATGGCAAAGTTATCTATAACGAGGTACTGTCTGAAAAAAGCTGCATAAATATTCAGTCCTATCTTGATGAGATTTCAAAACGGTGCGAAGTTTGGCAACTTACTTTAAATGTCCACAGAGTAAAATTGTGCACTTGAAAAACGAAACAACCTGCTATCGGGTGACTACAATATCAGTGAGTCACACTTGGAATCGGTCAACTCGTACAAATAAAAAAATGGTTCAAATGGCTCTGAGCACTATGGGACTTAACATCTGAGGTAATCAGTCCCCTAGAACTTAGAACTACTTAAACCTATCTAACCTAAGGACATCACACCCATCCATGACCGAGGCAGGATTCGAACCTGTGACCGTAGCGGTCGCGCGGTTCCAGACTGAAGCGCCTAGAACCGCTCGGCCACATCGGCCAGTTCGTACTAATACCTGGATATGACAGTTGGTTGGGATATGAAACGGTATGATCACATAGGCTTACTCGTGAGTAAAGGAATTGGATGACCAGTTTGTTGGTAGAATACCTGGGAAGAGCAGTCAACCTAAAAAGGAAATTGCTTATATATCACTTGTGAGATCATGTTTATAAGACTCGTGCCAAATAGGCCTAACAGATGAAATCGATAGTACACAAAAGACAGCACGAATGCTTGTGTGAACCGTGGGATAGTGTCACAGAAGGGCTGAAGAAACTGAACTGGCATTATTGAAGACAGACGTAAACTGTCCCGAGAAAGCCTATTTACAAAGTATCAAAAACTGGCGTTAATTGATGACTCTCGGAATCACCTAGTTTTCGCTCCCGGAGGGATCTTGAGGATAAAATACAGCGCGCATGGAGGCATATCAGGTTTCCCGCGCCCCATACATGAATGCAACAGAAAAAAATCTTGATGACTGGTACGATGGGACATACTCTCTGCCATGGACTTCACAGTGGTTTGCAGGGTATAGACGTACATGTATACGTTATGAGCCTATCGCTATCAGCGCACAAAGTGCATATACTGTTTTGGATAAACGAGGCACGTTGGCCGTAGGTACACGATGACCGGTTAGTATTGTTTCATTAAACTGCCGATAGAATACGTCTCCGACCAAGACTCTTGGTGGCAACATCACCATCGTCTTACCACAAACGGGCGAACACAGTTAAGTTGTCGAGCGAGGAAGCGTACGTTATTTATGTTTTCTTGTTAATTAAAGTAAATTTTACTTGCTAAACTAACTGGAATAATTCCATCATGGCTATAGGACACCAAGGTGCACTTAAGTAGGGACACGTTAGTCCGCATCGTCATCCTGCCCCAGTGTCTTTTTGTAACTAAGTACTCTTACTAACTTTAATAGGCTCTACGTAATCAGTCCAACCCCATTTTTAAGTAAGAATGTTGTCCTGCATTAGTTTCAAACCGGTAAAATCTTTGTCATGTTTGACTTACTTTCATTTTTCTTGCAAAAACCATAACTTGTGTTCAAATTTTAAACTAGTACGATTCTCATACAAAAGAATTTATTACTAATGGCACTTTGCTGGACATACAGTTCTTTCTTTTTTACTCATAGGCATTCGCCGTTTTCTTTTTAAGGTGATGTTTAGACCTGAACGGGAAAACGTGTTTGAAGAGTACTTTACTAGAGGTACTGACATACGCTCTTGCCTTTCTCGAAAAGAAATGAGACGGTTTGCCTACACCTACGCAGTTGCCTGTTAATGTAAAATACCCTAACCTTTGACCGACTTTGCAATGGCATCCGGCACTCTCCGTCCGAATTCTTCGTACAACTAGTTTGGCATGATGTACAGTATTCAACAAGTATGACACAGCTTTCTTTTTTCACAACCTAAACATTGATTTAACAAGACAGGAACTGACTCCTGTGACATCTGGAATATAGATGAAACTAGAATCACTACATCTTCAACTTTTGTAGTCCTGTCTTCCTCAGTTGCGTGTAATATTACGGTATATTGATAATTTTTACTGTTTGGACCGTCTGACTACAACTGAATGGAACACAATTTCCGTGCCATACGCCTTTCTCCTTTATTCTGTGCAAGGCATCTTCAGTGGCCTGGAATATGTACATATTTTTGCTATTTAGTTTACATTTTGGGCAATGTACCTATAGGTTATAAACAGTTCTGGTGGTTGGTTTTTCCTATTATGTACTAATTTATTGAACTGTACTTGCAGGTTGCCTGGACGATTTTCTACATGTTACGCGTAATATGCAGAAAATCGTCCTTGCAATCTGTAAGTACAGGTCAACATATTACTACATAATGGGAAAAACCAACCACCAGAACTGTTTATAACCTATAGGTACATTGCCTAAAATGTAAACTAAATAGCAAAAGTATGTATATATTCCAGGCCACTGAAAATGCCTTGCAGCGAATAAAGGCGAAACGCGTATGGCACGAAAACTGTGTTTCATTCAGTTATAGTCAGATGGTCCAAAAAGTAAAAATTATTAATATACCGTAATAGAATCGCTACAGTCCAGAGGCCTGACAGAATACTCTCTCGAAACAGATTACATCGTATAGCACGGATATCATCTACTGGAAGATAATTTATCACTGTGGCTTCAAATGTTAGTCCAAGCGGGTATAGCGTGGCTCCATTTTCCTAATTCACTAGGTTTGACTTCAAGTTCATTTCCACAGACGGTTAGTAGCATGGGTAGTGCTCATCTCTCGCAGTGGATGACAGAAACTAACTTCTTGAAACAGTTGCAGCATTTTGTATCACAACTTCGATGTTCCAAGTGCTTCCTTGCCCGTTTTGTAACTAGCAACCATAGTTCTACAATATCCACTGAAGTTGGCCGTGCGGACGCGCCAGCAGCGATAGCAGCAACTGCAGCATTCGCCTGATACACAGTAATTTAGTTTAGTTTCCGTTTTTTTCTACGTACTTCTGAAAAGGAATGAAGCGTACCTGTGTAATTTACTGTGTAGACTAGTGGTTAGCTTTTGTTTTTACGTGAGTATCCTTGCGTGAAGCGGCTTCCTAGTTTAATTTTCCCGCCGCCAGACCGCCGCATCACGCCACTAGCTTTAAATCTCAAACTGATACGTAGCATATGGTTTAGACAATTCTAATTTGCGTACTTATCTCGTGCACTAGCTTTCGTGTAAGCAGAGTTTCTAGTAACAGGTAACTGTAGATAATTCCACTTCAGCAGAGAAACTTATTCTGTTTAAGAGTTTGCCGTCTCAGGGCGTAGTGAGAAATCTGCAGAGCAGTCTTTAATGTCTCTTTATTCTCCTCGTCATATCTTGCGTACATTCCAATCTCAGCAGCGCCATGTGAGATCTTATATCTATTTTTACATACTACGATATGGCTAGTAACTGTGCTTGTTGTGAGCAGAAACGAGGAGAATTGGCTGTTGTCCGTAAACAGCTGAAAGCTGCGTTGGCTACTATCGACACACTCCTGACTAATGTTCAAAGTTGCGTCATCATCGGGGCACTGGGGACGAGACCTGCGACACCTTTGATGCCTTTGGTGACCCGGATGTCGCTGCATCTTCTGATTCGCAGCATCTGACCGGTGTGTCCTCACTCGAGTGTGGGTGGCAGACAGTGGTGGGTGCGCGTGTCACTGTGCACAAGACGAAAGAGGGAGCACGTCGCACGGCTGACTCCCTACGCCTTAGTAACAGGTACTAGGTTCTACCCAGTGTTGATGATAAGTCTGAGTCAGCATGAGATCCGTCTGTTGTTGGGCCAGAGGTCGATTTTCCTGCCCACTCTGGACAAGCGCAGAGGGTGGGTGCGTCACTGGGAGCTCCAGTGTTAGGCGGGTGATGGAGCCCCTTTGGGAAATAGCAGGCAGGCGGGAGAGAATGCCAGCGTGAACCTGGTGTTTTTATCGGGCGCTCTCATCCGTAATGTGGAAGCTACCGGCAGATATCGAGCACAATGTGTGCAGCCGGGTGCATGTTGTGGCACATGTCGGCACGAATGACGCCTGCCGCTTGGTTTCTGAGGGCATCTTCGGCCGCTTTCGGCGGATGGTTGATTTGGCATCGCATCGCACGCGGGGTGCAGGCTAAGCTGTCTATTTGTAGCATCGTTCCCAGGGTTTACGGCGGTCCTCTGGTTTGGTGTAGAGTGGAAGGTCCAAACCAGAAGCTGAGACGACTCTGAAACTGTATCGGATGCGAATTTCTCGACGTCCACCGTCGGGTACAGAATTGCTGGGTTACCGTTAATACGTCAGTCGACACTAGATGCAAGAAGCGGCTACTAGGATAGTGAAGTACGTATCGCGTGCACATGGAGCATTTTTTTGGGTTAGAGAAACCCTCCACCTCCCCCCCCCCCTTGGGATAAAAAAACGAATTGCCTAATAAATTAGCCACAATGTCCTCTGAGAACGTTCGTCGACGGAGATCGGAGACAGAAAAGGTTAATATGATTTTAGTAAATGCAGGTTTTCGTCATCATCATCTTCATCATCATCATCATCATCAGTGTTCTGTCAAAAGGCAGGTTTTCATATGTTAGTTCTCCAGGCTGTCCGGTCTTCTGACATTCTCTTCAGGTCTGCCTAATTTCCTCTTCCCTTTATGTCATCTATCATCTTGTATCTCCTTCTTCCTCTCAGTCTTCTCCCACAAACGAATCCTTCCAAAGCATCTGCTAGCAAGCACTCCCTTCTCAATGAATGTCCCAACCAGTTCTTTTTCCTTTCTCTTACAACCTTCTGCAGGCATCTTCTCTCACCAACCCTTTCCAATTATCATTACTCACTCTTTCCATTCAGCTTATTTTCTCCATTCTCTTCCACGTCCACATCTCAAATGCTTCTAATCTTTTTCATCCTCTCGTCTCAGCGTCCATGTTTCTGCCCCATATAGTGCCACGCTCCAAACAAAACATTTGCCAAGCCTTTTCCTTTATCTAATTTGCCACATAAGAGTGTCCTCTTTCTGTTGAATGCCTCCTTCGCTATGGCAATTCGAGCTTTCACCTCCTGGTGACGTCTCAAGTCTTCAGATATTGTGCTTCCAAATTATTTAAATTCACTTACTTGGCTAATGGTAGATTGTCCTATTTTCATATTGGAGAGTCTGCGTCTTGTACTGATGACCATACTCTTTGTTTTTGCTGTCTTTATTTGCATCCCATATTCCACACAAGCTTCATTCAGATCTTGCAGCACGTTATTCACTGTCCGCTCACTTTCTGCCTCTAATACCATGTCATCAGCAAATCGTCTGTCTTTCCAATCTACTCCTTTCCTCTTCAAAATATCCATCAGCTTGTTCCATTGAACTCTGTCAAAAGCCTTTTCTAAATCTATAAAAACAGCAAAGATTTCTCTGCCTTTTCCATATACCTTTCCCCTGTAGTTCTTAACAGGCCAATTGCATCTCTTGTTCCTTTTCCTCTTCTAAATCCGAACTGCTCCTCTGCAATCCCTCTATCCAGCTTGCCATATAACTTTCTATTCAACACTCTCAGCAAGACTTAAGCTACATGAGAAATTAGACTGATGGTTCGATGCTCTTCACATTTTTTAGTGTTTCTCTTTTTCTCTGTTGGTATCATAACTGTTGCAAGGAAGTCCTCAGGCCATTCCCCTTTGTCATATATCTCGTTACAGGGGTAGACTATTTCTTATCTTGCTTTGTTTCCCAGACTCCTCAACAGCTCTGCTGGCAAATCATCAATTCCACATGCCTTCCTACTCTTCATCTCCTTCAGAGCTTTTTCTACTTCTGCTTCCAAGATGGTAAATCCCTTTCCATCTTCTGGCACATATTGCTACTCTTAAATCTTAATTTTGCTTTGCATTTCATCGCCCTTATACAGACATTCAATATATTCTTGCCATCTGTTCGAAACCTCCTGTGGTTCTTCTGCTAGAGTACCATCCTCTCTTTCTATTTCCATGTTATTCCTCTTTCTTTTACGTTCAAAAACTATGTCATTAGCCAGTCTATACATCATTTCGTACTTCCCCTCTTTCTCCATTTTCTCTATTTCGTCGCATTTCTGTTTCATCCATTTTTCTCTTGCTTCGTCAGTTTCTTCTTTTAATTCATTATTCAGTTACCTGTACCTCTTTTTGCCTTCTTCAGTTTCTACGCTTTTTCACTTTCTCCGCTCTTCCATCTTTTTCAACATGTTTCCTGTTATCCACTCTTTCCTGGTGCTTTGGGATACTCTAATTCCTAGTACTTCTTTGGCAGAGTCCATGAGTCCTTCCCTCATTTTTATCCATTTGTCATTAACACTTTCATCAACACTGCCTCTTTGCCATTTTTACATAAATCTGTTCTCCAAATCTGATGCCTTTCCTATCTCTTTGAATCTTTCTGTGTTTAGTCTTTCCTTTGCTTTACCTCTCCAAACTTTTTTCAACTTCACTTGTATTTCTGCCATTACTAAGCTGTGGTCTGAATTTATATCCGCTCCTGGATAAGCTTTAGCATTCTTCAAACAGTTTCTAAGCCTTTTTTGTATCAGGATGTAGTCTAACTGATATCTTTCTCTATTCAAATTTGATATCCATGTGTAACGTTTGTCTCCTTTTGTGGTGTTCAAATAATGTGTTATACACTGCTAATGAATTTTCTTTACAGAAACTAATTAGTCGTTCACCTCTCTCATTTCTTATTCCTAATCCAAATTTTCCTACTGCATCTTCATCTCTTCCTTCACCCACCGCTGCATTCCAGTCCCCCATAATGATAATGCAGGCATTTCTATTTTCTTTCTCGATGAGTTCTTGTAGTTTCTCATAATATTCTTCCACTTACTCATCTCTATGCTGGCTGGTTGGCATATATACCTGTATTAATACCAAATCTTTTGAACTAACCTTCAATCGTATCATCATCAGTCTTCCATCAATATATGGTACTTTCATTACCTTATTTTTCAACTTTTGCCCCATCGATATTCCTACTCCGTTTTTACCACTGTTGATTTCCCCTGACTAAAAGAGGTTATAATCTCTACTTTCTATCTCCCCATTCTTTCCCATCTCATTTCACACAAACCGAGGGCATCTAATCTGTTCCTTTTCATCTCCTGTTTCGCATTCTCTAGCTTTACTGCTTGCAGTAGTGTCCTCACATTCCATGTTCCCATCCTTATCTTTCCTTCCTTCGCTGTCTCTTTCTTCCTTTCAAATACGTCTACCCTCAATGTGTTCCCCTCCAGGAGATCCGAATGAGAGGAAATTTTAACTCTGGAATCTTTCACATGGAGAGACATACCATGTACTGCTTGGGAATGTAATGTGGTAGTTTCCCGTTACTTTCCACATAGACAGTAGGATGCCCAGCCTAAAGTCAGGCGCTCACCGTGAGTCAGACGCTGTCTGTAGCCACCCCTCTGGGGTTCAGTCGCTACTTGTACTCTTTTTGTACCCAAAGAGAAAAGGTGCCTCATCCGCCAGCTCTGCCGTACCGAAGTCCATCTTCTCCGCCTTCGCTGCCGTTGAGGTCTTCACCGTAACCCAGTCAAGAGGCCCTGACTAGGTACTATCACCAGGGCCAGGTGAACCAAGATTTTTTAACGAAGTGTTACTCCTCCCTCTCCTCCTTTCCAACCGGGCTTGGGACCGTCTATGGCGGAGCACAGATAGTATTAGGAATAGAAGGTTGGTTGGAACGAGTCGTTAAAGACAACGAAATCCTAAGTTCAGACTGGAATAATTATTGTAAGGATAGGTTTGACGCCAGTGGTGGCGGCGTGTTTCATGCAATAAGGAATTTGATAAAATCAAGCGAGGTATCGCGGAAGTAACTCACCCGTGAAGGAAGTGTCTTACAAGGCACTTGTTCGACACATTTTGAGTCCTGTTCATCAATTTGGGATCCCTATTAGATAGGACTGATGGAAGAGCTAGAGAAGATTTTAAAAAAAGCAGTACTTTTGTCATGGGATCGTTTAGTCGGCACTAGAGCGTTACGGTGATGGTAAACAAATTCCATTGGCAGACTTTATGAGAGAGGCGTTATGTATCACAGAGAGACTTACTATTGAAATTTCGAGAGAGCACTCTCCGAGAAAAGTCGGACAACATGTTACTTCCCCCTATATAAGTCTCGCGTAATCACCATTAGGAGAAAATTCGAGACATTAGAGCCAATACACTGGCGTAGCGACGATCATTCTCCCCACGCGCTATTCGCGAGTGGAGCAGAGTTGGAGTGGTCAGTTAGTGGTACAAAAAATACCCTCCACCACACACTATTAGGTGGCTTCCGGAGTATGAGGTAGATGTAGATGTAGAAGTTTTACAGTTATTGCAACGAAAATGGTGTCTCATTTTGTCTCTTCCAGCTCACTGTAGCCGTAAACTACAGACCTTAGACAGAAATGTTTACGGCCTCTTTAAGTTTTTAGTGAATCCAGTGTGCGTTGCATAGAGTTCCCCAAGGCTCGATCTTAAGTCGACCAATCCCTCATGTATGTAAACTAAATTATATCTAAAATACAACAAGCAGGAATACTTCGTTAGCGGATGACACTAGTATTGTAATCAACTAGTTTAAGTACTGTCTTCAACTAGCATAACAGCCTTATTTTTGACAACGTGAACAGAGTTTTGACAAGACTTAAACCTTCCCTTGTGACATCTAGAATGATAATGAAACTGGAATCACTGCAGTCCAAAGGCCTGACAGATAAGTCGCTCAATTAATAAAAACAAAATATATTCAGTTATGCGCATCTTGAAGTGCTGCACCAACAACAAGTGCAAGGCAGGGCGAGGGAAACATGAATACGATGTAAGCTCCAAACATTTTAGAAGCCCATATCGATGAGAACTTAAACTAGAAAGAAAACGCGTTTTAGAACTCCTAAAACCATTATGATCAGCCACATTCGTGTGCTGAATCATTGCTATCTTAGACAGAGCCACATCATCAAGCTGACATATTTTGCATATTTTCATTCTATAATTCCAAACGGAATTACATTCTACATCTACATCTACATCTACATCGATACTCCGCAATACGCTGTACGGCGGTTGACGGAGGGTATCCCCTACCACAACAATTTCTTTTTCTGTTCCATTCGCAAACAGAACGAGGGAAAACGACTTCTGTATGAGTCCTAATTTCTCTTATCTTCTGGTCCTTACGCGCATTGTATGGTGGAGGCAGCAGATTCGTTCTGCAGTCAGCTTCAAACGCCGGTTCTCTACATTTTCTCAATAGTGTTCCTCGAAAACTACGTCGCCTGCCTCCAGGGATCCCCATTTAAGTTGCCAAAGCATCTCCGTAATACTTGCGTGTTGTTCCAACACCAGTAACAGATCTGGCAGTGCGCCTCTGAATTGCTTCGATGTTTTCCTGTAATCCCACTTGGCACGAATCCCAAACAGTTGATCAGTAATCAAGGACAGATCGCACTACCGTCCTACATGCGGTCACCTTTACAGATGAAACACGCTGTCCTAGAATTCTCCCAATAAACCGAAGCCGACTACTCGCCTTTCCTTCAAAAATCCTCGCATACATTACTCGTTCCAGTTCATATCGCTTTTCAACTTTGCGCCCAGATATTAAACAACGTGACTTTGTCATGCAGGACACTGCTAACGCTGTATGTGAACAAACGTATGTTTTTCCTATTTATCCGCATAAACTTACAATTTTCTACATTTAGTGCTCCCTGCCATTCAGCACACCAACTAGAAATTTTGTGTAAGTAATCATGTGTCTTCCTATCACTCAACTTCGACACCTTACCATACACCACAGCATCATCAGCAAAAAACCGCAGGTTTCTGCGCAACCTTCTCGCCAAATCATCTATGTGTATAAAAAATATTAGCGGTCTCATCACACTTCCCTGGAGCACATCTGACGATGCCCTTGTCTCTGATGAACACTCGAGGGCAACATACTGCGTTCTGAAACTTAAGAAGTCCTCGAGCCACTCACATATCTGAGAACCTATTCCATATGTTCGTGCCTTCTTTGGGTATCGTGTCAAACACTTTTCGGCAGTCTGTTACCTTTAATCCACAGTTTGCAGTACATTATGTAAGAAAACATCAAGCTGAAATTTGTACAGGTGACGCCTTCTGAGTTAACTCATCTTTGACAAGGAACGTCTTCATTGCTCAAAACACGCTGGTAATAATTATGTGTGGTGCTCACCCACGATCGTTTTGTAGACATCTTTTTAAGGAGTTGGCCATGCTGACTACTGCTTCAGAGTATATTTATTCCCTCATAAAGTTTGTTGTAAATAATCCACTACAGTTAAAAAGGAACAATGATGTACACAATTACAACACAAGGAGGAAAAATTACATTCATTACTCCACAGTAAGATTGTCTTTAGGACAAAAAGGAATGCACAACGCTGCAACTAAAATTTTTGATCACTTACCTTGTGAAGCAAAATGTCTGTCAGACAACAAAGTAAAATTTTAAGCAAACTCTAAAAGTTTATGCTTAACAAATTCTCTGATTCCGTTGAAGAATTTCTGTTATTGTAATGGGTAAAAGGTGATGGGTAAGAATCATTATCATATTCACTAATAATAACAGAAATAAACAAAAAAAGGAATAAAAACAGCTTATATCAGTTGAGCATGTAGCCATACTTACAAATTAATTTGAGGCTTGAATGTAAAATGACTCATTTCACATACAAATTAATTTCAGATTTGAATGTAAATGACTCATTCCACATCATTACGATTTATCGTGCAAATGACCCACAGAATATTAACTAACTAACTAAAGGTCAATGACAAAATACGACCTGCCAGGCAATGTGAACATAATTACACCAGAAATATATTAGCTGGATTCAAACTGAACAGCATCTCCCTCTTTAACAGGGAGATTTTCATCGATAGTGACTTCCTGCCTTCATACGCAACAGACAGACCTGATAGTAATGCTGTTGGGTGTGATTTCACTGCTCACGTAGGCAGTGGTAGGCCTGTGCTGTCAGTAGCAACGCCTCTCAAGTTAAACGTCACGTTATTCGACCAGATGTTTTTCCAACGCCTGAACAAGTCAGGCCGTTTGAGAAATCGCAACCAAGAAAAGAGAAAGCAAACAAATGAAAAATGACTTCAGCAATACTGACAGTCACTCCAGCGAAAATTACGTTAGAGCGCGAATAACAAGCTTCCACAACAGAAACGCTTGAAAGAAAAATGTGGACGTTCTGTATAAAAACCTATTTTCTGAAAGTTGTGGACAGGACCAAGCTAAATCACACAATAAAACACCGCAAATAAAGGACAAGAAGTAAGTCAGCATTCGTAATCAGGTTCCTCGAAACGAAAAAGATGAGGATGAGGAAGCTCTGTTTTAGGTCTCTTCAAACATTTTCCCACAGCAATCTAGGTGACTAATGGATTCAATGCACAAGTTGTAGGTTGTGGGCACATCTCTCTTGTGTTAAAATGACGTGAAAGGACTTCTTTTTGACTGTCAGAATTGCGGAGATCTTACTGAACATTAAGACGAACACTGATAAAAATTTTGGACGTACTTCTCTGTCAAACCGTTAATATATTTTATGACTGTAGTTTTTCACATAGACTTGTAGCAATATATATTAAACTGTGAGTATTAAAGTCGACATATTAGCAATTACATAATCAGTTTCGTCACTAAATTCTAAAATTATATTCGCCAGTTTGCTCCAACTGCCGGGCCGTTTTGCCCCATGTGTGGAGTAGGTTGACCCAGGTGGCATAAATGTACTAAATGTTTCTTAATATAAAAGCCTTAATTACTTAGTTGCAAAGATGCTGAAAAAACGTACGAATGTTTCCACATGAAAAATGCCAATGGAAGCGTTTAAAATACAGACTGAATCTCCCCGACAATTCGAACAAAAATTAGTTGTCTTTGGTCCTTTGTTTATTCTTTTATCTTCCACTTACATTTTACAAGTAGAAGCAACAGAAGTGTGAGAGATGTTAAACTTTCGGTAAAATAATGTATGAACTAGGAGAACATGCAAAGTATAATTCCTATCGTTCACCTGTAGACTGGCGAGTCCTACAAGAACTGAAGGACGGCCTATGCCAGCTACTCTTTGGTGGCACATTGGTATGTATTAGATACATAAGAAGGGTTCATCGCACGCGTACTTCTCGGCATTCCTTTCGTTGTGGGAAGCCGGTAAATCACTGGCCAGTGGAGCATATCTACAACCTACAGCGCGTGCTTCAGGGGCAACAAACGCTGATTCTTGGAATAAAAATAGTTACGGGCAAGAATTTTATATACTAAGATTACTTTTCAGTTTTTCAGCATTAAGATGTCTAAATACTTTTATTTTTTTTCTGAAAAGGGAAATTTAAATCTATATCTCTCTTGGTAGTTAAATTTATGGGAGTGATATTTTCGAACCTGTTCCCAAATTTCATATTATTTTAGAAAATGGAAATTAAATTTTATTGATTCAATAATGATATATATAGTTCAACTAGGGGTCTTTCACGCAAAGTGTGTACTGTCTTAAGTGAATATCTACTGTCGAGCATACTATATTCTGATTTATTTCTTTGTCTTTTTGCTTGATAGTCAGTATGATTGACTGCGGCGCACTTCCATGTTTTCATTTGTGTAAGGTATGAATCTATTAGTTTGTGATCTAAACCTTTACGTAATCAGATGCTGCACTGCGACCTTTATTTGTCTTGTATTATTTCTCGGTTACATGTTCTTCTATTACGATTACAGAAGAATATACTTGCTGTAATACCTTACCAAGCGAGGTGGTGCAAAGGTTAGGTCACTGCACTCGCGTTTTGAAGGAAGACGGTTCAAATCCGAGTCCGGCCATCCTGTTTTAGGTTTTCCATGATTTCCCTAAATCACTTCAGCCAAATTCCGGGATGGATCCTTTGAAAAAGCGCGGCCGACATCCATCCCGATCCTTCCCTGATCCGATGGGTCTGATGACCTCGCTGTTTGGTTTCCTCCCCTAAATCAACCAATCGACTTCCGTTGACGTTTGGTTGTAATACTTTGAAACTCGCCGTAAGATACTTGAGACGTATTTCTTCTTTCACACCGTTCTCATAAAAGATGATGGCAGGTGACTTAAAAGTATCAGAAAAACTGGTAAATCAATAACATGAAAAATATTACTTGTAACAAAATGTAATTTCCACAGGCATGCATAGGATGACAAAAACAAGTTTGCAAATATAAGATTTACATTTTTCACTGGTAGATGACGCTACATCCTTCGGAGCTGCTACGCTAGGTTGTTTAAAAAGAACATCATAGTAGGACTGTTCGGCACTGCAGTCGTTAAAAAATTTTCCATTACTGCGACGGAGAGCATTTGCAGTTATAGTGTTTAGAGCAATTAAGCTCTCTCCACACAGCGTTTGCAGCTGCCTCCTGTTTCTTTACGTCTACATCCACATTAAGTACTCTGCAGTTAACACTTAATTAACTGGCAGGGGCTTCGTATATTAATTATTTCTCTATCGTTCCACGTGCCACGTGGGGGAAAAGACTTCTCTAATTTTATCAAGATGGCCCTTTCAGCCCATTATGGGAATCAACAAAACGATTTGACACTCGTAGGAAAAAGTGGTGATTGTGATTTCGTAAACACATTTCGCCGGAACGGAAAATGCCATTGTTTTAGTGGTTGCCACAGAAAATCGCTCGTAATACCTCTGACACTGTTTCCCCTAATTCGTGAGAAACCGACCTGTGCTCTTTCGAACGTTTTCGACGTTCTCCATCAACGCTGTTTCGTAACCGCCCAGCAGTACTCCAGAGAAGAACGAACAAGCGTATAGCCTCTTGAGAAACAGATGAAAGTCGCTTCCTAGTTCTGGATTGGCAGAAGGCGATAGAAGTTGGTCGACTTTGGCACGAATGCATTTACTGTCTGGCACATGCCGAACTCAGCGATCTAATACGTAACCCAGTGTCTGTAGCCATTGTTGTTCCATGTTGTGTAGTGTCGCAAAGTAACATATCTATTGATGATTGACGATGAGGTTCTGGCCCATCACGGGCAGTACCAAATACTCTCTTCACTCTTTGGAAAAGGGAAAGACTTGGTACTTAACGGAGTGGAGCTAGAAACATAATTAATAATGTTGCTGAATGTTGTGAGCAGGAGAGCAAAAATTTGCTCCACGTTATCCTTCAGATCACGAGACAAGTTCAGTTTGACAGTACTTTGAAACCGCTATCCCCGTTGTCTGAATTAGCTTAGAATGGTCATCGTGCTTTCGTGTGTAAAAGCACCGTTACTTACAGCAACTACTCCTGGTAGTGTCTCCCTTATAAGACGATATCCTCAGGGGTGCTAACGACTTTTGGAAACCACATAGTATGTGACTGTGTGGTTTAAGAAACCAGGTATTAATGGTATCACATCCATAAATAATTTATGCTGCTGGGCGCTCGTTTCCGAGTAATCAGCACAGAAGAATTTCCTGTGATCGACTAGGAGGCAAGAGTTGCAACAACAACGTCGTTTTTTGAAAAACCTACTTAATTTGATGGTTAAGTCATTTTTCTGGTATGTTGAAGCTAGTGGGTTACATGCTGTTCGTGTTACATGTTATTATTTACCTCCTTATGGAAATGACTGTCACGATTATTTTGATTTAATTAATTGTGGTTCATTTTATGATACGTAGTATCATAACCTACACAACCGAATATTTGCCTTCAAAAAGTCGATCCCACTCGTGGTAACCTCTCCTTGTTGGTTATAACTACATATTCTACATAGAATTCAGTCTTCCTTTCTGACACAATAGATCTGTATGTTTCCTCTTTAGTACATTTACCGTATATTATAAGTGTTGTGCCAATAAAACTCACCGACAACAGTTTCCATATGATGATACCTTTTAACTCGTTCGCAATTGTAGTCCATAGGTATTTAGTTCGATCTACAGCTTTTAAGTGTTTTATGATGTAACTGAATTTTAGAGGATTTTTTTTTTTGAACTGATGTGGAGGAACTGACGATCCACTGTTCAGGGTCAATTGTCACATATGGCACAGCCCAGGTATCTCGTCTAAATCATTACACCATTCGTTTTGATTTTCTGATAACTTTAGTAGACAGTAAATGACGGGAACACCTTCAAGTAATCGAAGAGGGCTGCTCGGATTGTTTCCTAAATCGTTTATGTTAATTAGGGACATCAGAGGAGATCCGTACAACATCCTTTCGGATCACCACATATAAGTTCTGCTTGACTTGGTGACTTCCCGTCAGTAGCTACAAACTGTGACAATTCTGGCAGAAAATCGCGAATCCAGTCGCACAGCTGTAACGACACTCCATAAGCGTGCAGTTAGGTTAGAAGCCGCTTCTCAGTAATGGTCTGAACGGCTTTTCTAGAAACCTTTAAGTGTCGAATCAGCTTGAGAGCCTCTGTGTAACACTACTGATGTAGTCAGTTTATCAGAATTCGTAAGCCACAAGTGCAGCCTTGCGCTTATTTGGTATTAGAAATGGATACAGACCACGGCCCTGTTCGTCAGTAAATGCAACGATGAAGAAGTTTAGAGTCGCTTGCCGAACTCCACATGGGTCGACGGGAATAACTGGAAACCCACTTCTCACGAGTACGAGACACCGTCTTTTTCCACTTCAGTGACAAAATCATTTAGAAACTAGAAAATATATTGCCCTCCGTGCCTTACTACGTACTGTCAGTGCTACGACAACGGATGTGACCGAAGAATAATTGTGGTCTGTCACTCGTGTGTGTTATGGTTCGGCAATATGTCGGTAACAGCTACCCACGGAAGTAGTGGAACGTGGAGTTTCCAGTAGCATAACATACTCACTAGTCGCAATTTGTGCATCGTCAAAAATCTCGTAAGAATGTTCAACTAGTTCTAGATTTCCAGTCAGCAAAAGAAACATTCACTGTAGCTCGATAAGCAACTTCGTGACATGGTAGATTAACCGAAAGAGTGAGGTAGTCCACGGCACTATCTGTGGACGCTTGAATTACACTGCATGCATTTGTAACATTAGTTGCTATTCTGGTTATCGTACTGTCATGTGATGTAATGTTTAAGCTCTCTGCACGCTGCTACTATTATAGTTCGTTATATTTAATCATGACACTGACTGATGAGTAATGGAAATCACTTCCGTACGTTACATTTATTGCTAACAATGGCCCTATCCCGTAACCAGTACGATTTCCTGTTTTAAATTTTAACCTGGAATTTCACATTGTTAGAATTCATCTGATAATAGTCGTGCATGGCTATCCTTTCGAAGCCACACACACCAAGTCGTTACATCACGAATCAACCGTCCTATCGTCTGATCATTGGTCTAGAGGTGAGTGCGTGCCTGGAATCCGAGAAGTCGTGGATCCGAATACCATTTCGACTACGAAAATTTTCAGTCTGCCTTTAATCTGCAATACATCTTTCAACGATGTGAGGATTAGCCAGAACAACACGTTACTTGGACTCCACGTCAAATTGTAAGTTCCCTTTCTCCTGTTGGATATATGGGGTAGGTTTGGGACATAGAAACCGCTAAATTGTCGTCCAGTTGAAAGGCTCCCACTCGTCCATCGAGCCACATGCAGTTATTATCATATTTCTAACTGAGCAGGTGCTTAGTCGAAACGTCAGATTATGGTAATTTAATATGAGTCTGTCTTCTGCTCCGGTCACTGGTGTTCGCAGAAATTTATAGCAAATATTTTGGAGATGATCAACAACCACTATGTGGTAAATGAAGCTTTCAAAGATCTTAAAAATACAATTCACACAAGAGATGTTATTGGAAAATATTGCTTGGATTGAAGATTATATATATAACAAAAATACACATAACTTAATCCAAATATCTCATACTGGGTGGTCCATTGATCGTAACTGGGCCAAATATCTCACGAAAAAAGCGTCAAACGAAAAAACTACGAAGAACGAATCTTGTCTAGCTTGAAAGGGGAAAGCAGATGGCGCTACGGTTGGCCCTCTAGATGGCGCTGCCATACGTCAAACGGATATCAACCTGCGTTTTTTTTAAAAAATAGGAACCCCCATTTTTTATTACATGTTCGTGTAGTACGTAAAGAAATATGAATGTTTTAGTTTGAACATTTATTGCATTAATGTGGTATTTACAGGTAATCACGCTCTAACAGCAGCGTTTTCAGAATTGATAAGTTCACAAAGGTACATGTATCATATTGGAACAACCGATATAAAATGTTCAAAGGTACCTATGTTCTGAATTTTTAATTTAGAAAAACGTACTTGCTACCAACTGTTCGTCTAAAACCGTGAGCCAAATATTTGTGACTATTACATCGCCATCTATCACAAAGCGAAAAAAAGTGGTCCAACTAAAACATTCATATTTCTTTACATACTACACAAATATGTAATAAAAAATGGGGGTTCCTATTTGAAAAAACGCAGTTGATATCCGTTTGACATATGGCAGCGCCATCTAGCGGGCTAACCATAGAGCCATCTGGTTTCCCCCTTCAAGCTAGACTAGTTTCGTTCCTTGTAGTTTTCTTGTTTGACGCTTATTTAGTGATATATTTGGCCCAGTCACGATCAGTGGACCATCCTGTATACATCGACCGTGATCCATGAAATCGTTTGGCGGACCCTCTACTCCAACACAAACGAACGCCTCGTACGCCACCTTACATTGTCGTTCCGTAAAGACAGTGTCCTGACTCGCGCTGCTCTTGGTGTAGTTCAAAGAGAACCACTGGCGAAAGAAAAAGTACACAGCCTCAGCTAAGCGTCAACTGACGCGGAACGCTTGGTTCAAATGGCTCTGAGCACTATGGGACTCAACTGCTGAGGTCATTAGTCCCCTTGAACTTAGAACTAGTTAAACCTAACTAACCTAAGGACAACACAAACATCCATGCCCGAGGCAGGATTCGAACCTGCGACCGTAGCGGTCTTGCGGTTCCAGACTGCAACGCCTTTAACCGCACGGCCACTTCGGCCGGCTGCGGTACGCTTGAAAATGTAATATTATGTACTGTAACGTATCTATAGTAGAGCATTATTTTTGTTTATTTATTTAACCCTAATCTCATCACATAGGTAATACGAAGATAATGTTCTTCTGTGAATACACATTTTCAGTAATAATTAGACGATATGTTATGAACTCATTATGTCTTTCTTTCTGAATATAATGATGGCAGTCTGTTGAAAGCTTAACTTACAATTAATGTGACATAAATCCTATATGCATTGAATAGGATAATCCTTTACTCGTGCGTTAATGTCACGCTTGTAATAAGTCGTCTACAGTTCCACAGAGTGAAGTTTGAGACGCTAGTTTTCTGTAAACTTTCTCCTTTCTTCCAGAATGAAATTTTCACTCTGCAGCGGCGTGTGCGCTGATATTAAACTTCCTAGCAGATTAAAACTCCCGGGTTCCCGGGTTCGATTCCCAGCGGGGTCAGGGATTTTCTCTGCCTCGTGATGACTGGGTGTTGTGTGCTGTCCTTAGGTTAGTTAGGTTTAAGTAGTTCTAAGTTCTAGGGGACTGCTGACCATACATATTAAGTCCCATAGTGCTCAGAGCCATTAAAACTGTGTGCCGGACCGAGACTCGAACTCGGGACCTTTGCCTTTAAGGGGTATGTGCTCTACCATCTGAGCTACTCAAACACGACTCACGAACCGTCCTCACAGCCATACTTCACCCAGTACCTCGTGTCCTACCTTCCAATGTTCACACAAGCTCTCCTGCGATGCTGAAGAACCATTTGGAAAATAGGAGACTTGGTACTGGCGAAAGTAAGGCAGTGAGGACGGGTCTTGAGTCGTGTTTGGGTAGCTCAGATGGTAGAACACTTGCCCGCGAAAGGCAAAGGTCCCGAGTTCGAGTCTCGGTCCGGCACACAGTTGTAATCTGCCAGGAAGTTTCTCCTTTCCGTTTCATGGCTGCCGCGGAACAAAAATTGGAAATTTATGTTAAGTTCCCACCACACTGCTGAGGTCATCGGTCCCTAGGCTTACACACTACTTAATCCAACGTAAAATTACCCTAAGGACAACAATAATATTTCTGAATATAATACATAATACATAGACGCATGGGGAAACATTATAGATGCGATACGGGACGCAGATGGAGGACTCCGTTGACTTAAGCGACTTTTCCGACTCTTCCTGCTACATTGCTGTCCCGTGTCAACTTCCCGTCAGCCGTACAGCAGCCACCATATTACGGCCAAATGTCTGCGTGAACCATCGTACGGGGATACTCTCCTCTCCTTCATGCCAATGATACGACCATTCTTTAAGTTCGAAAAACGGCAAAAAGCTTACCGTCCATATCCTCTGGTTGTTTCAGTCTTCAGGTTTCATTAACATTATACATATCCAACAGACATCATGAATTCATACCATTTTTAAACTGTAGGGATGGTGTTTTTCCATACTGAAGATACTAAACTCTCACATGGGCGAAAATTTAATCAACATATGCCAGAGCATCGGAAGTTACGAATATCGGTTTGCTAGCGTTAGTAGAATGGTTTCTCTTTTGCGTCAGCGCAGCAGTTGCTCCTAACTAAAGTAGTAAACAAAGAAAACATAAATCTCTTCTAACGGACATGATTCATATATTAAAGAATTTTCTGTTTTTAAGTTGGCCCAGAAACTTACCTGAAGTTATGTATGAAGCAGATGTCCAACATATTTGTCGCAATGAAATCACAAAATTGTAAATTTTCATATACCTGAAACCTACACACTTACTTACTGCGTTGGCCACACAAACCGCAGTCGGTCTTTGGCGTCACCAATCAGCCTCCTCCAGCGCCCTCGGTCCATGTATTCTTCTTCAGACAGCCGCAGCGAACTCATATCCTCTCTGACCTGATCAGTCCATCGGAGTCGTGGCCTTCCCCCTTGTCTTTTGCCTCTAATATCCTCCTCCACTGCCGGCTGAGGTGGCCGAGCAGTTCTAGGCGCTACTGTCTGGAACCACGCGACCGCTACAGTCGCAGGTTCGAATCCTGCCTCGGACATGGATGTGTGTGATGTCCTTAGGTTAGTTAGGTTTAAGTAGTTCTAAGTTCTAGGGGACTGATGGCCTCAGAAGTTAAGTCCCATAGTGCTCAGAGCCATTTGAACCATCTTCCTCGACTACCTGCATGATGATCTGGCCTTCTCAACGTATTGCGTGTCCATACCACTTTAGTCTTCTTTCTTTGATTGCTGCCACGATGTCCATCGACTTGTATAGCTCCTGCAATTCACGATTCTTTCTTTTCCTCTATTCATCTCCATCCTTTACTGGCCCAAAAATTTGTCTAAGGATGGCATTCTCAAAGGTCAGGAATTTTCTTCCCATTTTTTTGGGTGATGGTCTAGGTGTCTACTCCATATAAGACTACAGGTTGTAGATCTTGGTCTTTGAGGATCTCGAAAAAGGCCGGGAGTTTAACAGCTTTCCAAGAGTAAATCTTGACCTGTTTCCTGCTTTTATTCGTGCGGTAATTCCCCGATCTATCTCGTTCCTACATATACAAAGGTAAATTATTTTCTTGTCTGAATATATGAATAAAGTTAACAAAGAAACAATCTGCAGCAAATTTATTTTTGCTCTGTGTAGGTAAACCTAGAGGTTCAATTGAAACAATCATTACAAACTACTCTAGGATTAACAGTATTTTTGTCACATCATCACTTGATATTGTTTTCTTTGGCTTTCCTGGAGAGAATATTAAACGCTACCTTATTAATTAGGTGTTGATTCGTGGGTTATATAATATATTAACAAAGTGCTGTATTTAAACAAAAATATTTTATTGAACTGTTGTAATCTAAAGTTTAATTGTGGTTATTTTTGTCTACGAGATATTTCAAAATGATTATCCAAGTTGTAAGCCTTTGTAGCAGTTATGACATTCAGATCAGAATTGTAAAAAATATATCATATGAAAAACCAACTGGAACAGGTTTTCTCACAAATGTTCAATGTGAGTACCATTCACCACACGACACAAATCGAGTCGACAGGCAAGTTCTTCCCAAGTCTTGATCAGAGTGTCTGGGGTAACTGCGCCAACAAGTGCTTCAATCCTGTTTCTCAAGTCTGGTGGAGGCATATACCCCAAAGGTAAAAATCGCATGGCGTCAGATCGGATGAATATGCAGGCCGTGGGAAACAAGCTCTGTCATCAAATAGCCTCTTGCGTCCACTCTACCAGTGGGTTACAATATCGTTTAATGAATTGCGCACCATCTTGCTGCCAGATAGTGTTCTGTAGTTCAAGTGCTTCCAATTAAGGAAAGAGCCATATGTACAATGTATCAAGATGAGAAACACCTGTCACAGTAGCTCCACCGGAAAAGAAAGACCCATAAACTTTCCACCTGTACATGGCACAAGACACATTCAATTTAGAGGAATCTGCAAATGTACGGCGTTGTGGGAATTTGCTGACTCCCAGTGGCGCACCTTATATGTGTTCACACTTCCACTCACGTCAGAATACCAAAGCGACTGACGTCTAACTGTTTACAGGATTGCTGACTTAGCAGCAGACAATCAGAGAACGCTCTTGGTCTCGTCTTCTGTTCCATTCTCTATTGTTAAATCTCTGTGCTACAGGTAACATATTCATTTGTAGACGATGACTGCGGCCGGTAACCTAAACAGTTGTGATCCGTTTCGTTGTGTGCTTTGTTTCTTTTTGGGTCGAGTTTATTTTATGCTACAGGATGCCAGTAGCTTGCAGCGGAAGAGTGTAGAAAAGTGTGGTTGAATAAACAGAAAGTTTAGTGGTCTGGTCATGTTTTGAGTCGTCACACACGTGAGGTTTAGTGCTCGGGAGTATTTCTAGAAGAAGAGACACAATGGTGCGAATCTACTGCCTCCAATGAAGGAAGCTGAAAGAACTGCAGACACTTTAAGGATGTGAAGAAACACTGTTGTAAAAGTTTGTAAGGAAAAATGCTGGGAACTGGAAGAACTATTCGATAGCAGCAAGAGTTCTTTGCTAACGGTTTTCGGTGCAAAAAGGCTAGCCTACTGGACGGAGAATTATTATGGGGATAGGTGGCATCGTAGCATAGTGTGGTCGATTTTTAAGAGACATTGTTAATGTACCGATTGGCGACACTGTGTGGCTCAAGGAAACATGGATGAAAGCCGGTCATTTCCTCAGAAAAAACTGGCCAGATGATGGCATATTTGGAAGTTCTGTTGTTACTGTGGAAAAGGTCACAAGAATACTTGTCTTCTGGTTTCGTACTTAACTGTCTCTTCTATTACAAATCAAAGGAAGCAAGCAACTACCACGAGGAGATGCAGTACGATAATTTTGTGGAGTGGTTCAAGGGGAAACTATGAGAAAACTTAATTTGGCTGTTTATCATAGTAATGGCTAATGCACTCTACTACTGTTACTAAAGATAAAACTTCGACGATGGCAACGAAAGAAGTCGACATTATTGAACGGTTACAGGACAATTTATGTAAGGAGGAGCGCATGAAATAAGTGCGAAAAATTAAGCCACAGTTTGAACAGTATGTTGTGGACGAATTACATAAAGAACATGGCCAGAGGGTTGTTAGACTTCCACCGTACCAACGCCACTTCAGCGTTATCGAAATGATTTGGGCAAAGACTAGACATTACGTGGTAACAAATAACAAAATCTTCACTGTTTGCAAAAATTCAGACTGTTAGAGGAAGCAGTGGCACAACTAACGCCACAGAAGTGTAATAATATTGTACGCAACACAGACACGATGAAGCGTGAAAAAGTAAAAGTAAAACCTAAAACATAATTACGATATCGTACATCATTGGGTAATTGCAGTGACTCTTCTACGGACTAAAACACAGATAACGACGGTGTAGAAGAAGAAAGGGACTGATCGAAGTGGCATTTGCCTTTTGTCTAAATTTTTACGTTCGTGTTTCACGTATTTGACTGAGTGGTGGCTACCGCATTTCCACAAAAATCCAATGGTCCGCTCCCCCAAATGAACCAACCAAGCAACCAACCAACCACAATAAATCTCACCTCGTTATTAAGGAAAACCACTCTGCAAAAGCATGACGCACTACATGCACACCATAGTGATTGGTAAATACTTATGCAGCTCATATTACTTTAATGTTGTGAGTTGCTGTATTTACACGAACGAAAGAATAACTCAGATCCACTTCAGCACACCTTTCATTAGGAAAAGTGAACTAAACATGAATCATTCTGATTGTTGTTGCCTTTATTGAGATATACAAATAACATGAGCACGATATCATTTTATACACATGAGTGCGTTCGTTAAGTGCAAGGATACCGTTATTACGATCCCGTAAAGCGAATTCAGCACTGCAGTTCAAAGGCAGCTTAAGATAGTAGTTTGTACAGTGCGGAAACGTATAGCTGTTGCTGCTACAGCCGCCCCCTTTCACGCTCAAATGTGCTTCACTCTCAATCGCTTTGTTGTTCCGAGCCAGGTATTGGTGAAATGTCGACTCATCACTGAAGACGACACAATCCAGAAAATCTTCATCGTCATTCAGCAATATTTCGTTTGCAGAGTTGGCACCTAAACAGGTAGGATACAGAGCATGTAACAACTGCAAACGATACGGACAGAGTTGTAAGTGTATCCTTAAAAGGCTCCACAGAGGCGTAAATGGATCTGCTAATTCACGACTAATCTTCCGAAATGATTTCTTGGCGATACGCATGAAAGACTCTTGTTCAACACGTTCTTCATTGACTCTTGGTCATCCCGAACTCTTAGACTGATAAAACCTTCTACGGATGTTATAATCACGAGTTGGTGACTTAATATGGAATGCACATTCCACAGTAACAACAGATTCATTCCTTGCAAACGCTAAAGCATGGAAGACTTTATGTTCATTGATCACTGCATATGCTACTAGTATATTCTAAAGGAAGACGTAGGAAACAGTGTATATATATTCATACAGGTATACACAAAACTGAGTTTCTCTGGCATTTCATGTATTATTTATAATTGTAAGTTGAATACGATAAATGTTACGAAGCCTTAAAAGCCCGATATGAATTTTGAAACTCTCAATATTCAGCGAAGTTTCAGCAGAATTCTTGGGAATCTTGTAGAACAATATGTCTCTATCGTTTCAAGTTACACCATTCCTTCGAGCAATGAGGAAAGCTTTGTTAACTCATGGTGAGTGCATGAAATGTGTGGCATATTCATTTGGAAAGGAAATTTCCTGAAGTATGCTAGATTAGTTGTCGCAATTTATGTGGAATATCTCCGTTTATTAGTTGATTTTTTATGCTTAAATGGCTACGAATGGAAAAAAACTGCACTTGAGAAATCTCCAGTGAGGTATTGAAACGGAGACGGGAGAGTCGTGATTGAGGAAAAACCAAACAAAACATTGTTACCGAAGAGTAGTACTAAGCAGATTGAAACATTTCGTCACTTTTATAATAATTCATTCAGTGAAAGTAAAGTTTTATTCTGTTTAAAATTTAATGTTTTTTGCAAGTCAGTAGTAAGCATACATGGTGGTATAGCTTCATAATCTTAGCTTATCGCTTACATTAATTTGCTATGTGGTAATTGTTCGTTCCTGATGAGACATCTTATGTTTCAAGAGTAATCTTTTCGTAATTGTTTCATCTTCATATTTCATTTATTTCAGCTGAAGTTGCCTTTCTGTATTCCTAATATAGCGGTTCATTCTATCGGACAGTAAATTTTGCATTCTATATTGAGATTTACTGGTAATTTTATGTATCTCGGAACGACACATGAAAGCTTCTGATTCTGTGTATTGGTGCTGGGTGCATCTCTAAACAATGTGCTTCTAATAATAAAATGCTTTCCCAAGGAGCGCGGTAAATCACTGGCTATATTGCGCTGTTCCTACTGTTGACGAATCATCAAAACATTTCGTGATTTGGCAGTGCACGCTTGTGAGTTGAGCACCGAAGGCGAGAAACTGAAGGCCTTATCGATTTACATGGAAGTTGTCCAACTGCGTTATACCAGGTGAGAGCCATGAGGCTAGTCGCGCCCGTTCACCTGACGCAGCAGAGTGTAGTAGGAGTAGGCTGCATTCATCAGCTGAAACATAAACGAAACAGAACTCTGAATCAGATGAAAATAAAACATGCAGCAGTATTTTGTCGATACCATAAACAAATGTGTAATCAGTCTACAAATTAGGAATTTCCAATATATTACTCGAAAAGTGTACAGGATGCAGAAATTCGTGGTCCTACTGCTGACCTTTCAGTGATTGACACTGGGGTGATCGTCAAAGCGTTTTATGTTAAGCGTATTAGGAGAAATTTCTTGCAGTAGGGTAAGAAGAAAAGATTTGCACTGAACTCAGTTCCCACAACTTCATTATGATAGTGATCTAAGAACACAATCGGATGGTTGTAATTAAAGTGAAACTACTCACGGGGGTCCAGTGTGGGATGTAATTATCGCATGGCAGCGAAGCTTGGTGAACCCATTACGCAGGAAAATAATTGGTTCAAAATTTGCTCACCACGTGCCACGTTAACGCTGTACAGCATCTCGTCGACGTCTCCGGTGCTCATACTGAGCAAACTGTGTTAGCAGCAATATTATCCCTTACTTACTTCTGCCCTCGTCCTGTTACGAAGCCATTACGTATGGAAACATTTCTAGACATCTTTCTTGCGTTCACAGCGCCAGATTTGCACGTACTGGCTAAAACTAGAACTATATTTTTGTCAGCCTTAATCGGTTCTGCATTAACATATTAGCATAGCTAACGCCTTTCACTGCCACACGATAATTACAGAGTACACTAGACCTCTGTGGGTAGCTGCACCTCTGTTATAACCACCCTTCCTCCCCCCGGTATGTCCGTGTGGTCGTGACAGAGTAGAACGATCGTTTATATTATAAATTTTTATTAATACTATGCACCTGAGTCGAAACAAGGCCCCGGGAGTAGACAACATCCCATTAGAGCTACTGACGGCCTTTGGACAGCCAGTCTTGACAAAACTCTACCACCTGGTGAACAAAATGTATGAGACAGGCGAAATACCCTCGGACTTCAAGAAGAATATAATAATTCCAATCCCAAAGAAAGCAGGTGTTGACAAATGTGAAAATTACCGCACTATCAGTTTAATAAGTCACGGCTGCAAAATACTAACGGGAATTCTTTACAGACGAATGGAAAAAATGGTAGAAGCCGACCTCGTGGAAGGTCAGTTTGGATTCCGTAGAAATATTGAACAAGTGAGGCAATACTGACCCTACGACTTACGTTAGAAGCTAGACTAAGAAAAGGCAAACCTACGTTTCTAGCATTTGTACACTTAGAGAAAGCTTTTGACAATGTTGACTGGAATACTCTGTTTCAAATTCTGAAGGTGGCAAGATTAAAATACAGGGAGCGAAAGGCTATTTACAATTTGTACAGAAACCAGATGGCAGTTATAAGAGTCGAGGGACATGAAAGGGAAGCAGGAGTTGGGAAGGGAGTGAGACAGGGTTGTAGCCTATCCCTGATGTTATTCAATCTGTATATTAAGCAAGCAATAAAGGAAACAAAAGAAAAATTCGGAGTAGGTATTAAAATCCGTGGAGAAGAAATAAAAACTTAGAGGTTCGGCGATGACATTGTAATTCTGTCAGAAACAGCAAAGGACCTGGAAGAGCAGTTGAACGGAATGGACATTGTCTTGAAAGGAGGATATAAGATGAACATCAACAAAAGCAAAACGAGGATAATAGAATGTAGTCGAGTTAACTCGGGTGATGCTGAGGGAATTAGATTAGGCAATGAGACACTTAAAGTAGTAAAGGAGTATAGATCGAGTATATCGAGTATAGATTTAAGTATCGAGTATAGATTTATCATCGAGTATAGATTTAAGAGTCAGGCAGTCATTTCTGAAAGTATTTGTATGGAGTGTAACCATGTATGGAAGTGAAACGTGGACGATAAACAGTTTAGACAAGAAGAGAAGCTTTCTAAATGTGGTACTACAGACGAATGTTGAAGATTAGATGGGTAGATCACATAACTAATGAGGAGGTATTGAATAGATTTGGGGAGAAGAGGAGTTTGCGGTACACCTTGACTAGAAGAAGGGATCGGTTGGTAGGACATGTTATGAGGCATCAAGGGAACACCAATTTAGTGTTGGAGGGTAGCGAGGAGGGTAAAAATCGTAGAGGGAGACCAAGAGATGAATACACTAAGCAGATTCAGAAGTATGTAGGTTGCAGTAGGTACTGGGAGATGAAGAAGCTTGCACAGGATAGAGTAGCATGGAGAGCTGTATCACACCAATCTCAGGACTGAAGACCACAACAACAACACATGCCTGGATCAAATTTATAGTGTAGGAAAATGGGAATCACTTCCATGGGTTCTTGTGTACTCACAGTTCTTCCATACATGTGCATCAAAAAGATTGGAAAATAAGATTTTAGGGACAAAACACAGTTTATTTCATCATCATCCAGACCTCATTTTAGTCAATCCGCATCTAAGTCTGTACTTTAGCCAGACGTTGTGGCCGAACGGTTCTAGGCGCTACAGTCTGGAACCGCGTGACCGCTACGGTCGCAGGTTCGAATCCTGCCTCGGGGCATGGATGTGTGTGATGTTCTTAGGTTAGTTAGGTTTAAGTAGTTCTATGTTCTAAGGGACTGATGAACTCGGAAGTTAAGTCTCATAGTGCTCAGAGCCATTTCTGTACTGCACAAACCACCTTATGGTGTTGGGTGGAGGGTCCTTTGTGTAGCACCGTCACTTCCGACGTATCTGTTTCATTCGCGAACGGTTCACGGTAAGAACGATTACTGCTAGGCCTAAGTCTCCTTGTGGATTTAAATCTAACTTTAAGGGGAGTTAGAACGGAATTAAAAAGTTCTTTCACATTTTCGGTTTTTTATCTCATTATAAAATTTGCAATTTTCCAAATAAAATTATATATATATCACTTATAAACCAACATAGGAAGTATTTAATTTTATTTTTTTAAATATAATCTACACTGGTCGAAAGTGTTGAAATTTTTACGTGCATTACTTCAAGATCTAACAAAATCGGTAATTTTTTATACAGAAGGCTGTGCATTGCTGTGTTATAAAGTTTAAATTATGTGTTTGTATTGGTAGCACTGTCAGAAACAGTATCGTATCGTTTCATAGAAAAACACGAGTTCTTTGTCGAAGTGCTAACGTTTTTCCGAGGCAAAGTGACGAATAGATTAGTAAATCTCTGAAACAGTAAAGTATGACGCCAAACCAAAGTTTTTTTAAGAAACGTGGGTTTCGTGGTAATAGATTTTCGAATAAAGGCAAACATTGTGTTCAATATGTGGCGTGTGAAGTTATAGAGAATGAAATACAGGGAAACTCGTCAGTATCTAGAGAAACACCGATTAGTGCTTCGAAGATTTGAATAAAACGTTGTGATACACAGTTTTATCAAAACGAAAGTGATGTAAATGGTAGGTTTGGTTATATTTTTATAGATTTGCACATCCTAAGAAGGGTATTAGATGAATGTGTGTGTTGTAAAATATTTGGATGGCCAGTTAGTTTACATGAAGACAGCGAGGTATCAAATGGACAAGCCAGGAAACTTATCATTAATCGTGCCAGTTGTAAATATACTCATTCACTTTGGAATTCTGATAATGTAAAGATAATTATTTTGAAGAAAATGTTAGGTAGTTTTATGTATTGAGAGCTATTGGCAAAGAACACACTGCAGCAGAAAAAGTGTGTGCCGTGATGAATATGCCGCGCCCACCTTGTAAAATCGACAAGTACGCAGAATTTATTGGAGCTGCTGTGGAATTTGTTGCATGTGAATCAATAAAGGGTGCTGCAAACTAAGCTGTTGAAGTAAATGATGGTATGACTGACATACTAGTAGCTCTTGATGGCACTTGACAGAAGTGCAGCTACAGTTCTAAGAATTCTGTTGATTTGGGGACCAGTGTGGATACTGGAAAGGAAACTGATCTAAGGATTTTAACCAAACATCGTTGTAAGTGTAAATCAAGGATGAAAAGGGCATATCTGTGACAGAAATTATGAAGGAACAAGTGGTGGTATGGAGGCCTCTGCAGCTTTTGAAATTTTCAGTCGATCTGTGAACGAAAGGGGAGTGTGTTACACTTAGTTCTTAGGTGATGCAGACTCAAAAGCATAGAACACTGTAATAGCCGCACAGCCTTATGGTGAGAAGATTATAACAAAACTGGAATGTGTTGGTTTTGTCCATAAGAGGATGGGCACCAGGCTGAGGAACTTGAAACAAAGTTTTAGAGACAAGAAATTTTCTGATGGTAAAACAATAAGAGGCAGGCTGACAGACAAAATGTTTGATGAACTACAGCAGTATTATGGGATGGCCATTAGAATAAATACTGAGGATTTGTTGAAAATGAAGCAGGCAATTTCGGCTACCTTCTTCCACAGATTGTCAACTGATGAAAAACCAATACACCACATTTGCTCTCCAGGACTTGATTCATGGTACAACTACTGCTAAGCCCAGTATTCAAACAGTTCATGCAGCCATAAAGACTCCATCCCAGCAGGCCGGCCGTGGTGGCCGAGCGGTTCTAGGCGCTTTAGTCTGGAACCGCATGACCGCTACGGTCGCAGGTTCGAATCCTGCCTCGGGCATGGCTGTAGGTGATGTCCTTAGTTTAGTTAGGTTTAAGTAGTTCTCAGGTCTAGGGGACTGATGACCTCAGATGTTAAGTCCCATGGTGCTCAGAGCCATTTGAACCTCCATCCCAGCAGTAGTCATGGATATCATAAAATCTATTTACAGAGGCCTGGTAAATCCTGAATTACTGAAGAAGTGTCTGCATGGTCACACTGAAACTCCCAATGAGTCGTTCAATAATCTTGTATGGAATCGCTTACCAAAAAATGTTTTTGTTGGAATGAAGACTCTAAAGTGGGGGGGTCAGTGATGCTGTTATTGCTTTTAATGATGGCAAAATTGGTAGGATGAAAGTGCTACATCATATGGGAATTAATCCTGGAGCAACTTGCATCAGAGAACTTGAACGGATGGACAAGGCTCGCATTAATAAAGCAGAATATGCAGCACAGTTGGCCACTAAGGAGTCCATAAAGAAAAAAAGAAGGAAAAAAGATCAAGAGGATAATATACAGTATGGTGCAGGGTGCTTCTGCGTGATTAAAAATAAAAAATTAAGCATATATACAGTCACTTCAAACTTCAGAAGCCATTCCGGAAAATTTACATTTTCTGTTGCATTTCTCCGTAAATCTCACAAACCACTTCTAGTAGAGTATTCAAATTTTCCGGCAGTAATAATATATATATCCTGAGTATACTGAACTAAAAGAAGAACATAATGTTAGATATAATTAAAATTATTTAGAATAACGTACAAAACAAGCACACAAAATTTTAACTGTGAAATTAAAAAACTGTAATTCCGAAAGCAGTGGCTGAAATGCAATTAATTTAGTTCAGTGAACTCAGAACATACAATTTAATGTCCTATAAAAGTTTCATGTCAATGGCTACAGTGTATCCTGAAACACATGTAAGCCAAGTCACTAAATTCTCATTGTCGGGATAGGGCGTTCCAACTCCCTTTAATGGTTTTTTCGCGAGATACGCGGAGGACGAAGCAATGCATTGGCTTACTCTTCTAGGAACGTACAGTCTCAGGACCTCATCAACAGGTCGAACCGTGATGCAGAGCGTCTGTGTTGAACGTCTGGTACTAGAGTTGGCTAAGCATCTCCGTGACTCTTTCGCGCTAACTAAATAAACCTATAACGAATCGCGCTGCTCTTCTTTGGATATTTTCTATTTCCTCTACCGTTCCTATCTGGTTCGGATCTCAGACTGATGAGTGACATAGAAACACTGATCAAACGAGTGTTTTGTAAGCTACCTCCATTGTCAGTGGACTATATTTCCGGAGGATTCTTCCAAAGCATCTGAGTTTGGTATCTGCCTTACCTGCGATTAGTATTATGCGATCATTCCACTTTCATTCACTCCGCTTGCAGATGTCTGGATTGTGTATGGAAGTAACTGATTCCAATAATCGTTCTTAATTCGTAAGGTAAAACAAATTATCTATGCGCAATACGTTACATTTGTTCATGTTGAGGGTCAGAGAGACAGGCCAATAGTTTTGTGCCTCTGTTCAACGACCCTTCTTGAAAGCGGGAATTACCTGTGTTTTTTTCCAGTCATTAGAAACGCTCTGCTCTTTCAGCGATCCAAGGCACTCTGCTGTTAGAAGAGGAGCAAGTTCTTTAGCATATTCTTTTCAGAATGGTGTTGGTCTGCCGACAGCTGTAGTTTAGTTGCTTTTATATTCTACGTTCACTTATTTCGATATGTCACTTTGGCATACATGCGTCAGTTCAAAGGAGGGTCTCCTCAGTGACACAATTTTGGAAACGTTTAGTATTTAGGTCTTCTTTGTGGCATCCTCCGTTTCGAAGTCATTGCGATCACAGAGTGTCTGGACAGTTGCCCTCGTTTCGTTTACTGATTTAACATAAGATCAAAACATTGCAGGATTTTCTGTCACGCCGATAGATGGAATTTTAGTCACGTAAGGAGCATCTTCCTCTCATTTTGACATCGGTCAAATTCAATTTTTGTGTGAGGCTTCAAATACTTTAAAAATTGCAGTGAAGAACTCTTTTTTTGTTCCATCTTCTTAATAAGTCTGTTGAACCGCGGTGGATCTTTTCCATGCCTGACTATTTTACTTGCCACGCACCTGTCTGAAGTATGTCGTACAATATTCTCGAATTTTGCCCATTGCTCTTCAGCACTGTTAGTTCTGCAGATGAAATTTTCTTGTTGACTGCCTGCGTAATCTAATATCTGTAGAATTTGCTTTCCTTTGTGCATTCTATTACGCTGTTTCAGGCTGGATTGTGTTATTTTACTGTTCTCTTTCCACCACAGAGAGAGGTTTACATTTGACGGTTTATAGCTATAATGAGCGTGGTAGAGTTCCAGACTCTCAGGCGGAAATGAGAAAAGGCCAAACGTATTGTTTTCTGCCCCTGCTTCCCGTCACTTTGCATTCAGATTCTTACCCGAAACTTTTCATTACGCGCCTCTAAAAACCATGATGATGTTGCAAGACTTTACCTGCAAAAGTAAAATCTCACAAAACTGTTTTCCCTGCAGTGAGTATCATGAAACCTGAAAGACAAACGTGCTGCGAGGGATATTCTCTAAATGGAACTGCAACAACATTTTTAAGCAATTCTCAGAATAATCAGTGACTGCATCTGCGTCTCCATCTAACATCACAAGACAGTTTAAACGAAAAAGTCTGTGCCAGCATCAACAGAATATAAGGGCTTCCTTCCTCTCACGCAAGAAAATTGTTCCACACGGAGGAACAAAATGCGGAAAGTGGTACACGTCGTGAACGGCGACATCAAGCCTGCGTCCATACACTCTAAATTCATCATACAAACTATTTCTACATACTTAAACTGTAGAAGAGCTAGCTAGTTCAATTTAACCTTCCTTTCTCCTATCATCTGGAGAGAATTTTTACATCATGCACACTAGTCAGCATTTAACTGATCTCTTTTGTACTAAACATGCATTAATGAACAAGAAATAACTGCTCCGAGGTAAAGAATCATATAATTGTGGCAATGTTAGATGAGCATCGGTTTGGCCATAGGGAGGATGAAGAACCAGGAGGTATCGGAGGTATTTTTGATGTTACAATTGGTGATGGAAACACAGCTTACGAAAAATCATGACACATTATTTGTCGAATTATAAAACCATAGAACAAAGTTCAGTGGTTCATGACTGCAGTTCTCACAAAATAGGCATAGGCTATACAGAAAAGGGGTAACGTACTACAATTCACAAGAACCAAGAACAAGAACCATGAAAGAAAGAAGTGCTCGAATAAAAGGCAGCTTAAGACAACGATGTAGCAGCCTATCTACTATCTGCTGTTCGAACTTATATTCGAAGAAGGAAGCAATTTTGGGTATTTCCGCTACAATACCACGCTAACTTCGGCTGTAGAAACGTAGTCTGAAGAACATACTCTGGATATAATCTGGAATTTCCTGGATTGGTGCCCCGGCCGTTGCATTTTATGAACACTGCAATGCTGATACTTGGAATTCAACTTATTGGGATATTAGCTTTTTATTTTTCTGAGTTCACTTATGGGGGTGCTCAAAATATGGTGTAAATCTGCGAAAAAGAAATAAATACCTTGCCGATAAATGGGTCTGTTTCCTTAGTATTTCTAGGTGTAGGACAGTTGTAAGTAGCTTGAGTGCGATCCTGAACAGTACTAAAGCCATCAGGTCCCCAATAACCCCTAAAAGGGGTATCTGAGGCGGGGATAACTTCATCCTGGATGGTTTCATCTTTAACAAAGGCCGAGGAAGTCGCCACAAAATTTCGACAAAATGTTGCAGATGATCCTCGAATCATTGACCAGAAGGAAAGAGGTCATCTAAACCGTGGCATACAAATCCAGACTTAACAACATTATACAAAATACGGCAAAAGCCGTCAGGCAATGAACGGTTTACATTCTTCTCCCAAAGGAATTTGTTAATACACTTGATTAAGATCTAGGTCGTAAAATATTTAGCTTTTCAGAGCCACAAAAACGCAGTGTAAATCAGGAAACAGGATATAGTGCAAAATTACGTTTTTATTTATTATCCTAAAATCAGCAACTGACCTGACTCCCCCTGCCCTTTCAGCACCAAAAATATGGGCGAAGAATGGTGAGGTAGAGGGCCCAATTATTCTCTCCTGCAGCATGTGGTCAACCAACCTCTTCACCTGCTTCATTCAGAGTGGTGAAAGGCAATAAATGTGATCTCTGAGGATGTTAGATCCTCCCAAGTGGACATATTTTTCGGTCTTTGTGACATTTGGTCGTAACACTATCGACTGCTTCATCGCAGATGGCTAAATTTAGCATGTTTTCCTACGAGACAGAACGTAAAATTCAGTCTAGCATACAGCGTATTTCTGAGCATTGTTAGTGATAAGTCAACGATTTTCGTTCCAAAAGATAAAATTGCGTTATCAGGAGGGTTTTAGTTTCCACCGTGCCACAGCATGGCTTTAATCGACATTCGATGTGACATCTTGTAAGATAACGTCATACTTGTTGGACTTCTTATTTCGTTGGTGTTGTTGAATAGGAGAATCCTGAAGTTCAGAGCCGAAACTTACATACGAACCCAGATCAGAGATTATTTGTTGATTTTGCTGTTTATTCTTATTTTCATCTAGGAAATATATTTAAGTTTTGTTTCGCATAATTTTGAAGATGAAATTCGCCTATCACAATTAGACGTATGTACCATGCGATATTTTTTCTAATACTATTCAATCCTGGTACAGCTGCATTTCGTTTGTGTTAGAAAATAGTAATTTTACCTTAAGGTAGTTTTTTGTCGCTTTTTCGTTTTTTGCTAAAGCTGTTTAGGTGTATAGAATTATTCTGCTAAAGTTGTAAAATTTCATTTTGCTCAACCTGTTAATGATAGCCTTGCGATAAGTAGAGTGCAAAATTGGTACTCACATTTACGGCAGATATTGTATTTGGTATATATTACCATGGTACAGATGCTTATGACCCAGTTTTCACGCGGTAGAGTTAGTAATAGTAAGAGAAACGACATTACGCAGAACTGTTTATTAGTGTAGTTATTTTCTTGTAGTTACAGTAATAGTGTTGACATTTTTATTGCACGTTTTTCGTAAACCTCAGCATATGATTGTCATTTTCTACACGAAGATTTGACATAACATATTTTTTACATTTGGCAGCACTATGATGATCGAGTCAGTGCTAGATGGGATGTGGAACTCAGAAGGAGAGCATGCCGGCATGCTTGAACGTATTAGCTGTTTTGCTTTAGGTATAATTATTAACACCACGTTCTGTTCATTTTAAAAGTTTCATTATGAATCAATTAATGTCGTACAGTGCCACGCGGAATATTGCGAAAAACCACTGTCTTTAAGGGTGTTGGAGTGAGTAACAATTTCAGTAGTAAACTGCATAATTTTTAAGTAGCTAACAATAACTGTTCTTAATCGAACCTGTCATTGCCCGCTTCCTCAATCACATGTAAATACAATAGATACATCGTTAACATAATGGTGTGGAGAGAGGTAACATCGTCGTAATACGGCACACCTGGAGGTCGTTTTATGAGTAATAAGTTAACTACTGAGTTTGCTTTGTCACCTATATTTATTGGTAATCGCGTCGGGACAGGACCCACATAACTCTCACAGTTGGATAGCTTGTTGAAGCAAGAGGTATTCTAACTGGTCACGGGTAACCAATTTCAAACGGAAAAAAAGAAACAATGCTGTGAAAATAATATGGTCTACTCTGAGTAAAACCAAAGGTAAATTTACTCTCCCTCCAATCCTCTATAAGATCAGTTGGCTGAATAAAATCAGAAGCCGCCATAACTGGAGCAGCTAAACCACGTACCACATTAAACCTAAATTTCCAAATGAAATTACCAGTCCGCAGTATCATAATTCGTCTAAGAACTGTATTTGTTGGTCGTTGGGAGTTTTAAAAATTGAGCTCTTTTATACCCAGCACAAGTGACAAAATAAAAAGCTTCGCTGTCCAACTACACATAACAGTCCGAATCCAAGAGACACAGTATAGTTCGTCATTTATATTCACATAGAGTCACATACACTCCTGGAAATGGAAAAAAGAACACATTGACACCGGTGTGTCAGACCCACCATACTTGCTCCGGACACTGCGAGAGGGCTGTACAAGCAATGATCACACGCACGGCACAGCGGACACACCAGGAACCGCGGTGTTGGCCGTCGAATGGCGCTAGCTGCGCAGCATTTGTGCACCGCCGCCGTCAGTGTCAGCAAGTTTGCCGTGGCATACGGAGCTCCATCGCAGTCTTTAACACTGGAAGCATGCCGCGACAGCGTGGACGTGAACCGCATGTGCAGTTGACGGACTTTGAGCGAGGGCGTATAGTGGGCATGCGGGAGACCGGGTGGACGTACCGCCGAATTGCTCAACACGTGGGGCGTGAGGTCTCCACAGTACATCGATGTTGTCGCCAGTGGTCGGCGGAAGGTGCACGTGCCCGTCGACCTTTGACCGGACCGCAGCGACGCACGGATGCTCGCCAAGACCGTTGGATCCTACGCAGTGCCGTAGGGGACCGCACCGCCACTTCCCAGCAAATTAAGGACACTGTTGCTCCTGGGGTATCGGCGAGGGCCATTCGCAACCGTCTCCATGGAGCTGGGCTACGGTCCCACGCACTGTTAGGCCGTCTTCCGCTCACGCCCCAACATCGTGCAGCCCGCCTCCAGTGGTGTCGCGACAGGCGTGAATGGAAGGACGAATGGAGACGTGTCGTCTTCAGCGATGAGAGTCGCTTCTGCCTTGGTGCCAATGATGATCGTATGCGTGTTTGGCGCCGTGCAGGTGAGCGCCACAATCAGGACTGCATACGACCGAGGCACACAGGGCCAACACCCGGCATCATGGTGTGGGGAGCGATCTCCTACACTGGCCGTACACCACTGGTGATCGTCGAGGGGACACTGAATAGTGCACGGTACATCCAAACCGTCATCGAACCCATCGTTCTACCATCTCTAGACCGGCAAGGGAACTTGCTGTTCCAACAGGACAATGCACGTCCGCATGTATCCCGTGCCACCCAACGTGCTCTAGAAGCTGTAAGTCAACTACCCTGGCCAGCAAGATCTCCGGATCTGTCCCCCATTGAGCATGTTTGGGACTGGATGAAGCGTCGTCTCACGCGGTCTGCACGTCCAGCACGAACGCTGGTCCAACTGAGGCGCCAGGTGGAAATGGCATGGCAAGCTGTTCCACAGGACTACATCCAGCATCTCTACGATCGTCTCCATGGGAGAATAGCAGCCTGCATTGCTGCGAAAGGTGGATATACACTGTACTAGTGCCGACATTGTGCATGCTCTGTTGCCTGTGTCTATGTGCCTGTGGTTCTGTCAGTGTGATCATGTGATGTATCTGACCCCAGGAATGTGTCAATAAAGTTTCCCCTTCCTGGGACAATGAATTCACGGTGTTCTTATTTCAATTTCCAGGAGTGTAAATTAAAAGAACGTGGAGATTTGAAGCGTAGACTATTCTCTTACACAACGAGGAACCTTTCACAGTAAACTTCCTGCGGCACACACTAAAACTGGGAGGTCTCCCCCGAAAATGGCTGGTACTGCTACATTCAAAACGTTTACCGGTCAATCGGGAACTAATATCACCAGCACCCCTTTCCTCAAGCAAAACACTTGCCTCTCGTATTCCGTGTTTAACACGGAGCTGCTCACCCACCTGTCTGATATATTCAACTTGCTGAACAGGTAGTTGGAGCTCTAACTAGCAAGGTCACGTAGACGCGAGAAGTACGCGTGAACTATCATGTGGCACGATACATTCTAATATACACTGACGGAGAAAAAGTCGCAACACGTAGGAGAAGTTGTGTGACAAAAAGGAAAGATGGTACACGACGTTTCTTCAAAGTTTGCGCCAATCGCTAATGGCGCCACTGTAAAAATGCAGGTTAGGTTTGCTTTATATGTAGGCTGTAACGGTTGTGAGCCTTAGTTACCTTTGGACGTGCAGAGTTGATGTTCGTCAAGAAAGAATTTAAAGCTTCAGAGAAGCCATTATCAACACCTCACTGAGTTTGAACGAGGTCGTCTAAATAGGGCTACGAGAAGCTTGATATTCCTTCTGCGATACTAGAGAAAGACTGGCTGGAATGTAGCTACTGTATATCATTAGTGATAGCAGTGGTCACGACAATACGTTGCATTACCGAGAGGGTGCATCTGAATTTAATACTAGACTCCCAGGAAAGGTTCAAAGCACAGACTGTTTGAAGCGTTACTCCCCAGAAGACAATTATGTCCGGCGTATGGCTGCGGCTTTTCGTACTGTATCTGCAGAAGCAATTTGAGCAGCAAGTGGTATCACGGAGTCACAAAGGACTGTTACAAATCGGTTCTTTCAAGAACAGATCCGACCTAGATGCCTTGCAGAGTGCATTCCACTGTCCTCTAACCACGGCCATTTGTGATTTCAGTGGTGTCAAGCGAGAACTCATCCGAGACAAGGTGGAGGTCTGTTGTGTTCTCTGCTGAAAACTTGTTCTGACTCGCTACCAGTGATGGGGGTGTGTTGGTCAAAAGAGGGCCAAGTGAGCGCCTGCAACGATCCTGTCTGTATGCAAGACTCAATGGACCCACTCCTGGAGCTATGGTCTGGGTACGATATCATATATCAGCAGGAGCGTTCTCGTGGTTATACCCCGCACCCATACCGAGAAATTTTACGTCAGTCTGATGCTTTGCCTTTTTTTTTTTTTTTGCTGCCACTCATGAACAGAATTTTCCAACACGATAACAATCGGCCACATACCACTGTTCTAACCCAATATGCTCTACACAGTGCCACCATGTCGCCTTGGCCTGTTCAGTAACGAGATCTGTCTACAGGCGACACATACTGGACATAATTGGATGAAAACTAAAACGTTATCCACAACCAGTGTTAATCGCCCCTGTATTAGCCGACCAAGTGCAATAGGCATAGAATTCCATCCTGCAAACTGACATCCCAGACCTGTACGACACAATACTTGCACCTTTGTGTGCATGGTACAGCATTCTGGCAGTTACATCAGTTATTACATTTGAACTTTCAACGGCTTATTTCGCGCTTTCGTTAACTTGTGATATTGCAATGTGAATCACTTAAATATGTCACCTTGACAAATTTATTGACGAAATTTAATAACTATAGATAAATTAATTTTTGGTGTTGCAAATATTTCCGTTCGTGGGCGATGAAAAAGTTTCCTTTCGATGGTCCCAATGAACTCTTACTACACTTCGATGCTTATACAACCGCACTGGCTTGCATGCACACTGCAACAACGTTCGCAAACGGAAATGGTTTTATCGTCATTTTTGGTTGGTTCACATGGTTCTGAGCACTATGGGACTCAACTTCTGAGGTCATCAGTCCCTTGAACATATAACTACTTAAACTTAACTAACCTAAGGGCATCACACACATCCATGCCCGAGGCAGGATTCGAACCTGCGACCGTAGCGGTCGCGCGGTTCCAGACCGAAGTACCTAGAACCGTTCGGCCACAAAGGCCGGCTATCGTCATTTTTAATGACATTCTCGGTTTCGTGGTGCGGTAAACAGAATGCTTGAGCAACACGTCGAGCGCTACTGACGTACTCGCAGAGGAGCTTCTGCTCGCTATGTATGTGTATGTAGTGAATCCTAATCAGTTCTTGTAAGTTAATAGCTGATACAAATTTAATGCAAGCATTGGCAATGAAATCAGTAATACTAGAGCCTTTGCCAATAGCTGCACAAACAAACTGCTTTAAGCGACCGAAAACCAGTGGCTACAGAAGACGGTAACACTGCTCATCCAATAGCCTATAAATCTCACCTTCGTTCTACAGCTCTATCAAAAAGCACAACAACAACAACAAAAATAATTTGAGACGACGTATCGCCCAAGAACTCGCCTTCTTCCTTCATAGCACGGTGGATAGGGCGAGGCAGATTGACAAGCAGATCAATACTACTGACACCCAGTTCAGCCATCTGAGTGGGGTTTCCAGTAAATGGACAAACCGATCCCTTGTTCATTAACCATTTTACCTGTTAGCATGCGACTCATACGCTTACAAAATTCCAGTGCCTCCATTTTAACACAATGACAAATCGCTAACCCGCCACTCCGCCACCAGCATCATATAATGCCTCCAAATATTTGCTATAGTGAGTTATTGTAGCTGGCTTGAACTTAAGCCATTTCAAAGAAAGAACATACAGAAACCATTTATTCCAACATGGCTTCAACATGGGACACTGCCGCAGTCATCTCTTTCTCTGAAGGAGCAGAGAGAACAACCAGCCAAACCCAAGGCTCCCACAACGCAAGAGCGGAATATGACGCCTGCCTGAGTTAAGTCCGTAGCCCAGCACACAGAGAAAAGTACATCCGACAATAATAAATCAAACGGGGAAAGAAAATTCAGGACAGTTTCTTCAATTCAGTTTAGGGACAATCGAATATTAGCAATCATCTGGCCACAATCCGTACAACCACGCTCTGTTGCCAGTACGTAACAGATGTATAGGTTAACCGTAAACATGTTTTATTTTTTTTTAAGTTATAAGTCTTCTAGATACTTTTGCATAGCCCTCCACTTATTATTCTCTTTTCTACATAATAGTCACTGCTGAATATTAATGTCATATTAATGAACTCTTCCAGCACTTTTAATTGCTAATTCATTCAGTACATACCTGATTTACGTAGAAAGAGACAACGTTAGCTAAAATTTCGTAGATGAGTGATAATGTGAGTGAAATTTATACTCGTCTTCGCCGAAGTTCCAAACTGTATATTCTGCCCACACAACACAAAGTTTAATTCCACATTTTGACATGTTGACACAGTTTAAATTCACACCAACCTTCCTTTTTGTTCTAAAAAGAGTTTCTACATGAACTAACTATGCAATACATTTAATGTCGGACAAAAATCTCACAAGATGTGTCTCACTGACTTGAGGAACTGAAATCTAGAAGTGATTGTTTTGGCTTGGATTCAGATGTATCCACTAGAATGTGACCTTCTGGCGTGTTCTAGAAGCAGTAATTGATCAGATTAATTGTTGCATTAATTTTCTGTTCAAACTAAATGAATAGATTCAATCTTCTGATGTTCACAAAAATATAAGCATGAAAATAGTAATATAGATGCTTTTAAATAATTGTGACGCGCAATCATTAAAATTATTGGAAATACTGCATAAATAATGCAATATGTATTTAGCTTTTACAAAACATAAATTAATAAACATCACTGAAAAAATTTCTCAAGTCTTTTCGATATACAAATAGTTTTCTACTTTGCAAATAATAAAACTTTATGGAAAATTATGTAAATTGCACATGGAAAAACATTAGAAATATATGGCCTTTGGTATGAATTATCTCCCTCTCGGCAGTAGGCTCCTGGCGGTCTGAATGGTTGACTTGTTGACAACTTTTGCCAATGGAGAGATCAGGCCACATTTTGTAAAAGTACATATTGCAATTTGGATTCACATCATTACAGAGCGGAATCAATAGGACAACTAATATTCATAGCACGACATTATCTCCCAGAAATGTAAAAACTGCTATTACTTGATAGACGATTGTGGAAAGATATAAAATTTCGAAAATGCAAAATGTATAACATCACTAATAGAGAAACATTAGTCTCATTATAAATCCTCATACACTATTGCCATGGTGCAGCTGCTGTGATAGATTTTCAGTAGACAAAAATAGTCTAGGTTGTAAAACCCACATTTGACACTCGTACTTTTTTAGCCAAAAATTTCAATAATCATTACTGCACAGAAGATTGTACTGCAAATTTCAGAAAGGACACCATTGTTAAGTAATTCTGATGACATTGCTTTCCTAATGAAAGTGAAGAAGCATTACCCAGAACATTTTCTTAACTCTTTGTTATGAAATCCGCTCACACAATGTTGAGCTTAGAATAAGAATGTGATTACATGACTCTGTGGAGCATACGATTTTATAAAAGTTTGTCATTCCACAATTTGAGAAGTTCGCTAGTGTAAAATTTTCAAGGCAAATCGTCTTTACATTTAACTACAATGATTCTTTAAAAGAATGTTCAGGTAATAAAGACAAACTTTGGTATGAAATGGCATAAAATTTTATGCTTGGATGTAAAACATTTTGCATACTTTTTCATAACTCAGAATATGTCATTAAAAGCAGACAGTAAATTATAAATTTCACATAACTAATTACAATATATGTTTTTCCATCTGAAAAGTACTGCAGAAATCAATAAATCTCTCTCCTCTCTGATTCCTACCACCAAGTGCATTATCCCTCATAACCCTTTCTCTTACTCCTTCCCATACAACAGCATTCCAAGTCCCCATGACAATTATATTCTCATCTGTCTTTACATACTGAATTACCCACTCAATATCCTTATATACTTTCTCTATCTCCTGATTTTCAGCTTGTGTCGCCGGCATGAATACCTGAACTACTGTTGTCAGTGTTGGTTTGCTGTCCATTCTGATGAGAACAAACCTATCACTGAGCTGATCACAGTAACTTACTCTATGTCTCACATTCCTATTCAATACGAATCTTACTTCTGTTATTCCATTTTCTACTGCTGTTGATACTGCCCTAAACTTGTCTGACCATAAATCCTTGTCTTCTTTCCATTTCACTTCCCTGACACCCACTATATTTAGACTAAGCGTTAGCGTTCCGCTTTTCAGAGATTTTTGGTTCCCTACCATGTTCAAATTTCTGACATTCCATGCCCCAACTCATAGAACGTTATCCTTTGACTGGTTTTTCAATATGTTTCGCATGGTGCCTCCCCCTCGGCAGTAGGCTCCTGAAGGTCCGGGTGGTTAACTTGTTGACAACTTTTGCCAATGGAGAGATCATGAAGACAGTTTCTCGATTACAGGCCATATGTCCTGTGGACACACATTGTGTGTCGTCTTCAATGCAGTGATTTGCAGTGCCTTCTGCTTCTTCATGCCACTGGTCATTGCTGATTCTTCCAACTTTAGGGACAGTTACTAATCCAAAAGGCAACACCTCAGTTGGAATGTGTAGAATGTAAATAGATGTGAAGTATCACTGCTTTTGGAGAATTTTTGTGCAGTTTGCAAAAGAATTTTGGTTTTTGTAATACGATAAGTTAGACTGAAAATTTTACTATTTTATTGTGATTATAGCTAGCCATTTAATATGGCTACTGTGAAAGCATCTGAAGTATCAGTGTGAGAAAGTGAAGGACATGGAGACGCTTTAGTTCTCATAAACTGTATCAACTTTGCTTCTATACTCACACCATTGTGAAAGGTTAGTAGTAAAGATGTTTATCAGGTCACAACAGTGACCATATTGTCATAATTAAGAGCTGTATAAGTACTTAAAAGAAATGCTTCAAGAATAAGTTGATATGTGAGAGGTTTCTTGGTTTGAGGAATATACTATGATGTTATGGTCTGTGTAAATAAACCAGACCTGATGCTAAATTTGTTTGAACAGAGCATAGACGTTCCCCACATATAACCAAATTATTGTTCATTCAACCTTCTTGAAATTAATACAGAATAACATTTCAATGTGCAACAACACTTATTTCATGTCCAAAGAGTTCTTAAACATAGTCAGAATTAAACTCTTACTTTTAACAAGCAAGAAACTTTCAGATTCAGTAGATTCAAATACTACATAATTTTCCCTGCTATTGAGATTAATTTTATCAGATAAAATTGCTATACTTATTACAGGATTTCCACACAAGAAGCCAACAAATCGATAGCAGAATATAATTTGAAAGGTTAAACGCATGACTTTGAGAACACCTGCAGGATGGAAAGAGAAAATTTTAGAAGTAATAGTGCTTTAGCTTCCAGACCTTCAGTTCACCATATGCTAATCACAAACATAACTCGTGACACCCTGGGCATATCTTTATTAGCGTTTTTCACCACCATTTTCCTGTACCCCATCAGTTTCAAATACTGCCATAGTTTTACTAGCAACCCAATGTTATAACGCTTCCATATATAGCATTTTACCACATATTACCAAGGAGACAACGTTAAGGTGTTTTTAACTGAACTTATTTGAATCTGTATGTAAGTATGTTACTAAAAAGTAACAATATATTTCCATAATTACAATATGTTGCCAAAAATAGTTTTTAGTTTTTTTCAAACCATCTTAAAAGTAAATAACTTCAAAAGACCTTAAAATAGCCAATAGTTCTTCGCTGTACTGATATAACATGGAGACACTTTAATCATTGGTCCTGTTCATATATTCAATATATAGATCACTAGTTTTCCAGATTTGCTTTCAACTCATTTTCTGATAACAGGTTTGTGTGTGTAATAGGAAGTTTTCCTATTTGGGATGACCGGTAATCTTGCAATTGGTTATACTGTATCAACAAATGCACTGCTTAGTTCTACTGTTACACTACTGCTTAAATCATGATCTTGTACAACAACATTACTGGTGGCCTCAACTGGATCCTCTCCTTCAACAAAACTATTGTCACTGTCATGTACACTCACCCTACACTCGCGATAGCTTTTTACTTCTATAATTTGATTACTCTTATCTAATATTCGCTGTCTAATTTCGTCTTTGAAAAATTTTCATTTCAGACTTCAGTTCACCTAACTGATTATTCTGTTCCAACAATTAAATCTCTAAGTGTTCACTTTTGTCTATTATTGCTAACTTCATTTCACTCAACTAATTATTGTTTTCAGCAAAAATGTTTCCAATAATCTTGCCTAGTTTGGATTCTTTATCTCTTGTGCTCCCTCTTTAGTCTAATTCAGATCTGACACATTCCCTACTGTTTCACTGTGCATAACTTCAGACTAGACCATAATTTTAACTCCAAAAACCAATAAAACCAAAAGGCACATGTTTTAAGATTTCATTTCTTGTGGAGCTAAGCTTACTATTCTTCTAATGGTTTTATAACTTTCATTGAGAGCCAGTGATTATTCTTCATACCTACTTCATGTGTATTTTTACCTTTCTTATATCCAGTTTACTTCTAGTACTCTCTTCTTCTTGCTGCTGATTAACAAATTTTTAGAAACATGTATATTTTTCTTCCTTCATCTTAAACATGAAATGCTTTGAGTGTCTTCAGTAATACGTACTGGATCTTGGACTATGGATCCGCATATAATGGTGCTCATTTCTCTTCTGCATCAAAATCGCTGCTAAAACTTTGTGTCATAAAAATGTACTCTTCTAGCATTTTTAACTAATAGTACTTTCATTACATACCTAATTTACGTGGAAAGAGACAACAATAACTAGAAGTTTGTAGATGAATAATTATGTGGGTAAAAATTATATTCATTTTTGTTGGAATTCCAGATTTCAGGCTTTTCGTACTCAGTCTAGAAGTAGCTCTAAATCCCTGGATATTAATTTCATAGTAAAGATGCATCAGAATTTCACAACACAAATTTTAATTGCATATTTTAACATATTGCGACTGTAGAAATTCAGACCAGTCATCCAGCACAAAGAGGCTGACAAGATGTGTCTGCACTGACTTGAGGAACTGAAATGAACTGAAGTGATCGCTTTGGTACAGTTTCAGATACATGTATTCGAACAGGAGCTTCTTGTAGGCGCACAATTTAAACACAAATATATATTTTGATGTTTACAAAAAGATAAAGATGAAAATAGTAATATAGATTGTTCCAAATAATTATTTGGTGTGACTTTAAAAATTACGGAATATAGCACATGTAGTTATAAGGTGGTAGTTATTTAGATTTTGCAAAAATGTAATTAATAATTATTGATGAAATATATACATGAGTTTCTGAAATGTAGCAGTGGTTTTATATTTAGTGGTTAGTAAAACTTTATGGAAAACTATGTAAATTACATTTGGAAAAATATTCGAAATACATGTACTTTGCTATGAATGAAGAGAAAACAAAAACCAGGCCATATTTTGCATTAGTACATAATCCAATTTGTGTTGACAGCATTACAAACCGTAATCAGTAGGGTAACCAATTTTCATAGTAAAATATTATCTCACAGCAACATGGGAATATATTTTTACTTTTGCAGACAAGTTTGGAAAATTATAAAATTTCATAAACGCAGAAATGAGAAACTTGACTCTCTTCCTGCTGTAGCCGAGAATCGGAATAAGCATTACTGAAAAGAAGATGGTACTGAAAACTTCGGTGAGTACTAAAAGTAGCCATAACGCTTCATTTGTTATACCCGCTCCAGCTTTTATCCACTAATGCTTCCTGTAGTACCACGGACGTCATTCTCTGATGTGGAAATGCTCCTCATTCCTTATTTTATCAGTCTACCTGATTTTTATCATATTTCTACAGCACCCAGCAAAAGTTTCGATACTCAGCCACCTTAAGAATGCAATGACTAAGAACGGATACGGTGGAGACGCCCCCAACGGCTTCCAGGTAACTGGTTTTAGGCCCAACATACCGAACACCGCATGGAGTTTAAGACAACGGAAAATATGTTGTACGTCGGCTAAGTATAGACCTCACTCGGCAGAATATTGACTTGGCGAAAATTTATATGTGTTTTCCATCTACCTCCGAAAACTCATTTAATATTACTTACGGTTAAAGAACCTGACGCTCCGTAAAGCGGATGTCTATCGTGTTCCATACAAACACGTTAAGGCCTACATAGCACGGAATGTGAGGACTTTTGAAATAAGGTGTCAATAGAATAGGAGACACAAAAGCAATCAACAAAATCGGCCGTAGCGCAACACTGTTTAACTACAGAGGTCTCAACGAAATATGAACGACAGATCACGTTATTTTGGCACGATGTTCTGAAGGAAGCTGTTGAAATACGGGTGACTACTCGCAGTAAACGACTGAACCACTAAAGCAAAGGTTCTATACATGGTTTTGCGACTTTCCTTCATCAAATAAGACGAGGCGGATATTCCAGAATTCGAATTAAGAACAGCTGCCAATATGAGTCATTTAGAAGTATATATCCTTGGCGTAGGGAAACGGCTTAAAAAATGTGCAGCTTCCGGTCTAGAATTTATGCAATCAGGTCCCAATCTGACCATTCTCATACACTCCAAACTTGGCAGTAATAAATATCTGTACCTAAAAGGAAGGAAAACGGTTTAACGATGTGGAAGGAAATCGGCAGCGCCCTTTAAAAGGGCCCATTCCGTCACTTGCTTGGAGCGATTTAGGAAACTCACCGAAAGCCTAAATCTGGATATCTGGACGCAGATTTGAAGTCATCTTCCCAAGCGCGATCCCAGTGTGCTAACCACGGCGCCACACCACTTCACTCGTCTCGTACCTAAATAATGGAGAGAAGTACATGTCACACCAATACAATGAAAGGAGTTTCTACGTCAGTCGCTTGTTTATTTTGTGACTATGCGTTCCGATTGTTCACACCATCATCTTCAGGTGGAGACGTGTTTGCTTACATGACTGGTATTGGTGCAAAGAACAGACGTCTCTGATGGACGAAATATTCAGGTCATAAAAAAGGAAATAACAGTATTTAGAATTTTAGTCTTATGGGTGACCACTGCCTCAGTACGTTTCAAAGACAAAAACATGGGGCAAGCAGGTTGTAATCTATTTATTGTCTGTGTTATTAGCCAATTTCGACCGTCAGGCGTTTTCAAGCAATTATCAAAAGTTTCAACCTTCACTACGTTTGACTAAATAGCCAGTGTATATGTACCAGGATGCATTGTTTTCATGTGCTGAATTACAGACCCATATCACCGATGTCAATTTGCATCAGGATTTTGGAACACAAACTCTCTTCAAATGTTATGAATTATATTGAAAAAAAGAAAAAGGATATACTGACTCAAAGTCATCAACGATTCAGGAAATACCGTTCTTTTGAAACTCAAGTAGATCTACTTTCATACAAAGTAATGAGTGCTATCGATAGGGGTCTCAACGTTGGTTGGGTCTGTACATGGTTCCTTATTGGCTTTTGACACCGCTCCTGCTTCTGATGAAACTGCGCGCCCACGGAATATCATGTAAGTCGTGCGACTGGATTCCTGATTTGTTGTCAGAAAGGTCAAAGACCGTAGTAATTCACGGAAAGTCAACAAATTAAAACAGAACTGATATCTGGTTTTCACCCTCACCTATTCTTCATCTATACAGAGTAGATGGACCACAGGCCTTGACGTCAGTGGTGTGACTTGCCTGCGTCAGCGATAAAGGTAGTCATACTGTATGTGCAACCACAAGAAAGGGGTATCTGTTGAGAGCCCAAACGTACATGCGGTTCCTGAAGAGGGGCAGAAACCTTTTCGGTAGCTGCAGCGGCAATAGTCTGGATGACTGACTGATCTGGGCTTGTAACATCAACCAAAACGGCCTTGCTGTGCTGGTATTGCAAACGGCTGAAAGCAAGGGGAACCTACAGCCCTAACTTTTCACGGGGGCATGCAGCTCTGCTGTGTGGTTAAATGATGATAACATCCTCTTGAATTAAATATTTTGGAGGTAAAATAGTTTCCCATCGGAATCTTGCGTCAGTTGTGCCACAATTTCTTACAAATCCAGCTCGGTTCCTAGTGATATGAGTTGTTTCACGTATCCTTTTGTCGTGAATACGTGAAAGGATCTTCATCGCATGGCTCAGTAATGTGATCGGGTGGTAATCAGAACACTCAGTACGCCTTCCTTTCTTTTTTGAAGACTCGTTAAGTGATGCTCTACTAGCAATCTGTTGGTGTTCTACATTCTTTAATAACCTGATTGAAAAGATCTTTTACATAACGTGCCTCATTCCACTGTGGAGAACACCATAACACTGTTGGGAGGTCATCGGGGGCCAGTGGAATTCAATCTTTTCATCTCCTTCAGAGCAGCCTCAGCTTCAGCAGTGTTAATTTCCTTAACTAATCCCTTCAACATATGACATGGTTGGTGCTGTTGGATGGGGAAATTCCTCGGTAGAAAGTCTCTCAAAGTAGTTCCGCCAGCGTTCCCTTGCTTTCTTTCTGTCGACCAACAGCTCACCCGTTGCGTCGTTGATGCCGTAAAAGTGATGGATGTCTTCCGTTTTCCAATGTTTTGATTGGACTAGTCAGTAAATGTCACTTTCTCCTTTGCGTGTCTCTTGTTTAGTGTAAAGATCTGAATACCCGTTTTGTTTTGTGACTGCAATGACTTCCTTCGCCTTTCTACGGGATCGTCTGTTAGCATTCCAATTGAATAACCTTTTGTCTGCAAGAAACTCGTGGTAATTTTTTTTTTCTTCTTGCGTACGGTATCCTTAATATCGTAATTCCATAGCCAAGTTGTTTAATGATCCTTCGTCGTCCTCGTTTCGTTGTTCCGTGAATAGGCCTGCAGCTTCGTGAACAAAGGTCTTCAATTTAGTCCAGCTACCGACGAGTGTGGTAATTGGTAGCTCCATAATTTCTCTCATAACGTCAGCCTTCTTCTCCTTGAAGCGCAAACATTTGATTCTTTATGTTCCTTTTCTGGCAGAGAATCCTGACCTGGGTTTATTCTAAGACTAGAATTTGGTCGGTGTTGACATTGCGACAGTTTCATGTGAGACAACGTTCGCGTCTAACATATCTTCGAGCTTCTGACGTCTTACTAGGACATAGGCAATCGGAGTTGCATTTGATCGAGTATAATAGGTGATTAGGTGTATTTTGCATTTTTTGAACCAATTGTTTCTTATGACTAAGTCATGAGTTTCTGCATAATCGATGATTCGCTGGCTTCATCGTTGTTCTCTCCATACCCATGTCCACCATTTGCGTCAGGATCTTCCTTCCGTTGCCCGACGTGTCCATTCAGATCAACACCGACTATGGAGCAGTCTACTGCTGGGACTTCTATAGTCTTCTCGTCAAGCAGTCCCCAGAAGGCATCTTTGGTTTGCGCACTCAGGTCGGTTTGTGGGGCACAGGCACTGAAGAAGTGGATTTTTCGTCTGTCTGCAATGTAGGCAGCTGTCATAAGGCAGTCGCCGTAACGCTGCAGCTCATAGACAGAACCACCGAATTTCGCTGATTCGACAACGCCGGCGCCGTTGGTTGTTCAGCGGTATATCAATGTTATACGACTTTTTCCCACTCCATCTTGTTTCTTGAACTGCACAGACATCAATACACCTCTTTTCGTGTGCCTTAGCTAGTTCGCTGCAGTCATAATTCCGACTTTGTTAAATGAGACAGAGTGTGGGCTCTCTTGTTTAGCCGTCGCAGGGCTTGGAAGATAATGCTTGCATACCTGACACACTGACTGGGCCCTACCAACGACGGTCGCTTTCGAGGGCGCCCTAACAGTGGTACCAAAACGTTTGGATAGCATTTCCATAAGGATGGTGGATTTACGGCCGGCTTGTCACAAAGTGTGTCGCCAATCATTTCATAAGCTGCTGCCAGCATTAATTTAGGCCTCTCCTGACATGGAGAACAGACGCAACTTTTTTATGATTATTATTTCAATTATCTGCCAACTACACCGTAACGATGGTCTCCATCTTCGCTGCACTTGCGAGTTAGGACTTCTTTTTTGTTGAAAATATGGTTCATCCGCCCTTTCCATCGTTGAGGCTTTGCAGACTGCCCTCCTCCGTCTTCCAAGCCGTTGACAATATGTAACAGGAAGAGGATGGAAAATGAAAGATGCGATAGCCCTAGAGACCTAAGAGCTTCTGGGACGCAAAATAACAAGGACAGGCCGAGGATGGCGAGATAGGAAAGATAAAAAGAGAGGAGCCTGATGTATGTAAGTGGCACCAACACCAGACTCAGCACGGAAGCTGAGTAGGTTTAATAACGAATGAGAAAATAGAAATGCGGATAAGCTGCTATGAACAGTAAAGTGAACACATTAGCGTAGCCAAGAGACACACGAAGCCCATGCCTGCATCAGCAGTACAAGTTTATATGCCTGCTAACTCTGTAGATGATGAAGAAGAAACGTATGATGAAATAACAGAAAGACAAAAATTTCAGTGTTGTGGCGGACTGGAATTAGATAACAAGAAAAGGAAGAGAAGGAAAAATAGCAGGTGAATACGGACACCGGGAAAAAAATGAAAGAGGGAGCCACCTGGTAGAATTTTTTTCAGACCATAATTTAATCATCGCAGATACTTGGTTTAAGAATCATAAGAGAAGGCTGTATGCGTGACAGATACCTGGAGGGCAACGGAAGGTTTCAGATGAATCATATAATGGTAAGACAGAGGTTTAGGATTTTACTTTGGTGTGGAGACACAGACATATAAAACTTTTTGAAAGATATAACCGCCATTTGACTGTATAACAGGTTTTATTCGACAATATAGATTTCTACTCGAGTCTAATTATTTTTGAATCTTGTAACACTTGAAAATGGCCTTAGGCCGAAATCTAAAATGTGGAATAAATTCTGTTGTACAGTCAAATGGCGGTTATAGCTTCCAAACACGTTTTAAATTGTAAGACATTTTCAGAGGGAGATGCGAACTCTGACAACAAAATAAAGTTCTGACACAGTTGCCTACGTTTCTGCGCACGCTTCGATGTGAGTCGTCCCTCTCTCCCAAACCACACCTTTCTGTCGTTATGAAGTTTCACACCCCTGAGCTCGGGGGCAGAGGGGGGGTGGGAGATTGAAAAGATCTATGACAAGTAGTTAATATCCACTATCTTACGTAAGAATACTGCTCACCATTCAACACTGTGTTAATCTGCAATCCGCTGATTCAGTACCATTCTGCCCCTGTGGCAGGAAAACACACGAAAAATTATTAATTTCCGATATCTATGGGGATAAAATGAGAAAATACACCAGGAGTTTAAGATCTCACCATAACGCCCAGTATATTTGCTCACGATAACAAAATTTTTCCCAATGGTGTCACTCCACCACAGTGTTCTACAAACTTGTTACGATAATTATTAACGAAATGTTCTGCATAACTAACATTATAACGAGAAAGACTGAAGAACAAGGCCAGAAACAGCACTTCTTGCATTGTCAACAGAAAATCAGGATCGGTTACAACCTCAATTTTTTCCTCTATGACGACAAAGTTCAAGAAAGAAATGTGTCTTGCCAGCTTTCGTCTGACTTTACATTTTTTATATTTGTGCATGAAAGGATCTTAACTTTTATGTGATAAAAAGAAAGCTCAAGAAGGGTTAGCTCGGACCGTCAGGACAGTACCTGTTTTAGATTTGAAACAGAAACAGGTGATAGAGTGCATCTCTCAGAAAATCTCAGTGTTGAATTTCAGCAAACACAGAATTAAAAAAACGCTGGCCAGTCGTTTTAGCTATTCGTCTGTATAAGAACTACAATAGAGTCACCTCAACACGACGAAAATTTTGATGCGTAGGTGTTGGAGTGTGATAGAGCACTGCAGCACTTCATAACATGTAAAACACGTACGTAAGAGAAAATCAAATTTTAATTTCACTGGACAAAGGTTAGGAAGTTTTATAAAGAGAGACTGTAGGGAAACGGTCATTTCGGCGGACATGAGAATTAAATACATGCAGTTACTTTTAACCCTTATGAGTGGCGCCCTGAAAGAAAATAACGGAGCTTCTGAAGCGTCAGTGGAATTAGCTTACCTGCAAAGCAGTAAAACATTAGTTACGAAAGCTAGATGAAAATTCTTAGCACAATCTATTGAACAGTAAAAGACAAACAGAATGGACACCGAAAAGAGGGGCTGAACATTCTTTGTTTAGCAACAAAACGAAACACTCAACAAAGCAGGCTTGTAAAAAGTAGCATTACGGAAAAACTTTAATAAGGTAAACTTAATGCATTATTTCGAAACAAAATGCTTGTCAACAAAAGAGATTTACGAATGAAATAGAGTATATCAAACATCTACAAAAAAGCTGCATAATTTCTTCATATAATCAAATTCATAGATCTATACAGCAGATGAGAATCTTGAGAAATATCTAAGCTCCCCACAAAGTACAAATAGGTATGCACATGGACCATTATTAACTATTAACGTTTGCAACCATTTAAAATTTATACAAATTATAATGCTCTCAGTACATTGTCACTCAAAACCTATGCCATAAATGACTTATAAATCATAAGAATATATGAAAATTGGATTTAATTACGACAGACAAGACGAAGAAGTGGGAGAGAAATCGTAACGTGTTTACGTGGCTGGCTTATCGCACGCGACAGCTGTAGCGGTCCAAGTGTTCATATAATGTGATCTCCGCTTACAGTATTCTTTGACTGGTAACATGACGCTGCATTTTAAAAGATTTCGGAAACACATTGTCTCGACTGGAAACTACCTGCATGGTAAAATTAAGCATGGTTCACTGTTCTACTCTGACCTCTGGGGGCGACAGCAAAAAATAGATCTTATATCGTCACTCAGTCGTCGTGTCTCATACAGTTAGCAACATAATTAGCTTTCATTGTATCCATCTCAGCTTCCATGACAAAACATTATCTAAACAACAGAAATAACATAACTTAAAACAACTGATAGGAACTCTTCTCTGCACATAATTACCTACAACCACATCAACCACAGGACCTCTTGCTGCTCGCAGACAACCTTTAAAAAACAACCTCATACATCTCTTCACATCAAAAATACTCCTCTCCCCTCTGGGGGATAATAGCCGAAAGTCGTCGCATCTTTACTTAATAACTTACAGGCGTACAAAAGATCAGGTCTCTTTCAACATTCATTATAACTCTTATTACGGTTCATAGGTTTATACATCTTAGCTTCGTGCATTGGCTTAACCAATTTTAGCAACTGCCCGTTACGAGAAACGGAAGGCATGGACGGAAAAACAATAACAGATCGTGAAAGAGCATGTAGAGAGACGAGAAAGAAGATTTAGCATCTGGCCTGGTCTTGCAATAAAAACACACTTCCATCAAAGTACAACGATTTATTGCGCCAACGACTTCGGAAATCTTGCAGACGCGGTATGGAGGCACAGGGGGTTGCAGAACCCTTGAAGCGCTCACGTCTATAGAGCAAGGAGTACGGACCTACTTTCATCCGGGGCACAGAAATTATGCTTAGAGGAAAGATGAAAGAAAAAAGAATGGAATTATGACTGCGAAAACTAAAAGGAATAAAATGGCATGAACGGCTGGGAGCTTCTATCGTTGCTGAACATACGTTACTATTACAAATCCGTGGAGATTAATTGAAAGTTCTCAGAAATATACGCCTTGAAACTTCTCATCTCAACAACTAACCACGCAATACTTCTACGAGAACAGAATTTAAATCAAAGATAAGAAATTCACTGCAGTCCACAGGCTCAACGGGATTATGAGTTTAAATTACACAGGCATTAACTATCCAAACAACATACATCTGAAGTGCTTATCTAGCAACAATTATAGATTCAACGTCCCTCCCGATAACTGCACTCACAAAAATTTAAAGTTTGAATCGTTCTTGTAAGTAAAGACACGTCAAAACTCTAAAGGCAATAACTATATATAATATTCAAAATTTATACTATAATTTATTGCTTGAGATTCCTTATTCGCTCACTGCGTTGTTCTCTGAGCAAATGGCTGTGGTGCCTCAGTACATCACAACACTTACAAACTTCGACGCGTCGCGACGCACAGTATGCGTCGGCGGCGGTGGCGGCGGCTGAGGCCAGCGCGCCAGGGCCGTACGCACGCGGTACCCGCGTAGCTGCGGCATTGGCGTCGCGGCGGCTGGCTGCACGGCGGCGAAAGTACGAGACCCGGGCGTTGAGGCCAGGACCCTTCCGCAGATGGCAGCGAGGGGTTGACTGGTGGCGAACGTGGGGCGGCTCGGTGGCAGGTGGGTCACGTAGCTAGCGAGCAACACCAGCAGCAAAATGGTCCGCGACGCGGACATCTCGCCCGATGCGTGGAGGCAATGGTTCTTGACCTTCCACGTTGCAGTCAACCAACGGGCGGCTTCAGTGGGCGATGCAGTGGCAGGGAAGCGGCGCAGACAGTGGGCGGCGCTCCCGTGCGCTCCGTGAGCCTCAGCGGCACGGACGCATCATGCAGTTTCTTCCTAACTCGGCGCCCGTCTCAGTGTAAGCTGGCAGCGACTGAGAAGCTGCGCCAGCTACGACTGTCTAATGCGGCCGGCTTGTGCTGAGTGCTGAGAAGCGCGACTCGCTGTTCTCAGTGTGCACGTGTTAGAGCGGCAGGCAGCACTGGACTACGCCCTGGGGGCTGACATGTGCGGACACATCGTCTGGAGCGGCATCATGGCCGACGCGCTGCAGCAACCAAGCTCGGCTCGCAGCAAACAGTAGCGAATACTGACCGACCACACAACGTCAAATATGACCAAAAGTAAAAGGGACCGAACGGTGGGAACGAATCGCGTTTCTCTCACCAATGTACATGTGCAGGGAGAGGGAGGAGGGTTGTTTCATCCGGCTTATGACGACAATGTACAGGAGGTCGAGTGGCAGGACTTGTGAGTGGGTATCCCGGGCGGACGTTAAATGACAAAACAGGAAACTTCGTCAAAAAAGAGAATATATTTTGCTGTACTGAACACGAGGGTCGCGCCTAGGGAGGACGTTACCGGTTGTATGCCGCTCTAGGAGGACGAACAACTAAATAGGTGGGCACCGGAAGGGGTGGTGGTTCATGTTATGTTGGTGGCCGGCCACACGGCTTAGAGCTGGCGGCTCTGCCTCCCCAGAATAACGTCTGTACTAGTCGATGTCTGGATGTCAAGAGAACGAAGCAACCGTGTTCTGCTCCGCAGAATCCTCCAGCGTCTACACGTGTGACCTGTATCCCACACATGCTATTGGCTAAAACCAATGGTGTGAATTTGCTAGCAATTTCAGCAGAGAGCCCAGGACATCTCTCGTCAATAGCTTTAGCTGTACAGTACTGCCTGGGTTCTGAAAAGCAGGCAACTTGTGTCACTTAGGTACAGCGGAAGTTGCTCTGGGAGAAAACTTGTAAGGATTTGACTGGAGCCTTTGAAATAAATTGTTTAAACCATTTCCCTAAAATTTCTTTGACTGGCTATTACCCAGCACAGTGAGCAAGTGAAACATGGCCGATAGACAGTTTAGACAAAAGAAGATAGAAGCTTTTGAAATGTGGTGCTACAGAATAATGTTGAAGATTGGACGGGTCGATTACGTAAGTAATGCGAAGGTACTGAATAGAATTCGGGAGACAAAAATTTGTGGCACAACTTGACCAAGAAGGTGTCGGTTGAAGTAGGAACGGCCTTCGAAAGGAGCCTAAGAAAATCACATTCTGAGACGTCAAGGGATCATCAGTTTGGTGGTGGAGGGAAATTTGGTGGGGTAAAAACCGTAGAGCGAGACCTAGAGATGAATAAACTAAGCAGAGTCAGAAGTATGTAGGTTACAATAGTTATTTAGAGATGGAGAGGCTCACACAGTATAGAGTTGCATAGAGAGCCACATCAAACCAGTTTCCGGACTGAAGTCAACAACAGCAGCAGTGTGTAATGCGTACAGGTAGTGATATTTCCAGTGGTGAATGATTACAGTGTACTGAACAACATCACATCAATATTTAAGTCATTTTCATTCTATTAATTATAGCCATTAGTAGCTATACGTATGTTTTTAGGTTGGTCACTACATGTGGCAAGAGCAAGCCATTAATGCTTAATTTTCCCTGGGCAGGAGGTCAGGTGTTGAAGTGTGGATGTGTGGACACAAAACGGTTAATCTATACTGAGAGGCGTGGTGCAGTACGACCATGCAGACAATATCAAAACGTAAGAATCATGACGTTTTGTGAGAAGGCTATTCGTCGCAGAGCAAAAGCAACCAAGACATTGATGTATGTACATATTAAGGTTCCTTATATAAAAATATCTGCATATACACCCGTTACACTCTGCATACGCATTTTTCAAGACAATCTGAGCAGCTCTATTAAATTGTTTGCAGATAACACTGTCCTTTATTAATGAAGTAATAAGAAGTTCGAAATCAAATGCAAACTGATGATACCTGAATGGTGCATAAAGTGGCAGTTGATGTAACTTCATGGTTTAAAGCAGACGGGTGGTATCAGGTGATTCACTGTCTGAACGATTTTCGTAGGCTCCTTTCGAAGGCCGTTCCTACTTCTGTCACCTCTAGCACCTACCGCAGTACGAGGAACGCGCCAGACCGAAAGCGGCGATACGAAGCAGCCTTCCCGGTATTGGCAGTACCAGACTGTCGTGGCTGAACACCTTGTACCTGACAGCCAGAGCCCTACCAAAGAGTGGAGTGGTACTCACGGAGATGAATGTGGCCCTGTTGATGGCGTACACTCGGCCCGCGGTGAGGGAGAGCGGCCGCTGCGCGCAGCACATGACGATCCTCATGGCGCGCCTGAAGCAGGCGGGCGCCTCCATCCAGCCGCAGCTGTACAGCGCCTCGCATACGGCCTCACCCTGCGCAGACAGTCAACGTGCTCTTAATGCTCGTACTACCAAGAGAGCCACCGCACACGTAAAGCAATCAATAAAAATCACGACCTTCTTTCCTGCCTGTACGTTCGTTCCTCTTGCACCTCCTGCTTATCGCTAATATTCTCAAGGTCTCGTTCCATGACTGGAGGTTGTTCTAATCTATCAAGTTTCTTCCACCACCTTTTTTTACCTCCATAGCTATCATTTTAGCCGCTTGCGATTCTTTCCTGCTCTCTGTAGCTTCAGCCTTTGCTTCCTTCGCTACTTTCCTGTCTTGTTTCGTTTCTGCTAATGCTATTTCTTATTTTTTCCTAAATTAATTTCTAAATACCCTAACTTTTTCTATGACTTATTTACTTATACATTCTAACCTTGCCCGCCGGAGTGGCCAAGCGGTTCTAGGCGCTACGGTCTGGAACCGTGCGACCGCTACGGTCGCAGGTTCGAATCCTGCCTCGGGCATGGATGTGTGTGATGTCCTTAGGTTAGTTAGGTTTAAGTAGTTCTAAGTTCTAGGGGACTGATGACCACAGCAGTTAAGTCCCATAGTGCTCAGAGCCATTTGAACCATTTGAACCTTCTAACCTTGCTTCATTTCTCTTCTCGTCCTTTCTGCTTCCTCCTCCACTTCCCTAGCCTCTTCCTTTGTCTCTTCTACCACTTTCCTAGTTTATTTTCCTTCCCTCCTAGTCTCCGCTGCTCCTTCCATGGCTTCCTTCCTAGCCTTTCTTTTCTTACCTCTTCCTAAACTCATCCAATTTTTGTGTCAAATTCCTGCAATCATCTTTTCTAGTCTTACTTTCCTCTCATTGATTCCTGTCGAAAACTGTAATACAGTAAAATCTATGCCTTCCTGCTCCTATCTTCTACTTGGAGTTAACATCCGCAAACAAAATCGAGTATGTTTCTGTGGCAGCGTGTCCGGCCTATCTTTCTCCTCAAATTTTTTTTTTTTTTTTTTTTTTTTTTTTTTTTTTTTTTTTTTTTTTACTGTAGCTTTAGCATGACGTGAGGCGACCGTGACCTCATCCTTGCTATCATTACCAAGAGTGCTCGCTAATTCCATGAAAAACGTATCTGCTCCTCGCCAGTATCTACCAATTCTTATCCTCATGTTTCTTACTTGATCAACTTTGGCCTAAACCCTTGCTAACGACCGTCGGTCTTCACGTTCTCATTAAAACCACGAACTACTCAAATGCGTTTGTGAAAACCCACCAAAACAAAAATCGCAAATAGAACAAAAAGTGCATAGCACACATATACATCCAAAAGATACAACGCTGATATCGAGGCCGGCATTCACTGAATGTGGAATATAATCCACAAAAGAAGAGAAAACCATAAGGAAAATCTCTGTGTTAAGTGTTGGCGCCATAAACTTAAACGAAAATTATAAAATCCTAGTTCTAACGCATCTCAAACATTATGCAACGAAAGAAAAGAAAAATTCTGACTAAGATCAAATCATTGTTGTCAGTTGACTGTTTCTTACTTCACGAAAGACCACGCAAATGTCCAAAATCACAGGTGGGGCTCACCTAATTATGCGGACTGCTCTCCCCCCCTCCCCCCCTTACCCCTCTTTTACGGAGAGATTAAAGATGTTAGCTCGTCACCTACCTACGGCTTTGCCCGCCTCTGTGGTCGAAGACGCTAACGCCAGGCTTGTGCGTTGTCGCTCGACCAGGTTTAAGGCAGTTCGAATTATGGTTGTGGAAGAAACTTTCGTGGCAGTATTTGATCGGAAAGGGTTGGGTAGGTGGTGGTGTTAAGTTCTTGATCACCACACGTTTCGCCATTGTCCTGGTTTAAACATTAAACCCACCGCAGTGTCTCGTGATGTGAGGACATGTGACATAGTTGACGATGATCGGTCCGTCGTATGTGGACTTTAAGCTTGGCGGCCCCTTTGGTGCTATTCGGGAGGAGCAGGCTATGTGCCAGCACCGCATTTCACCCTCTCCATTTTATCATGGTCAAAACACACCGACACACGTACAACACGTACTGTACATGTAGTATTAGAAAAATTGTAATGGAGTACGTTGCAAATAAAAAATAAGAACCATACTAATTTGAATATCTGAAACGGAATTAAAAACACAAATTTTTGGTTCACCCATGGATAAATGCGTGGATAATCACAGATTTTCAGTAATTATGCAAAGGTGTGATTAACTATAACATCAAATTCAAATACAAATCCCTGAGTTTATTAACAGTAAACATTGTCAAATAATTCAATAAAGAACTTACTCAGGATGTAACAAACACTAGTAATAAACGAAAAAGAAATGAAACTGGCTTGACCTATGGTTGATAAAGTTTAGGAAATGGAAGCACATAATAGAAAGTCGAGCTCACTACCATGAAAAAAATTCACTGACGAAACTCCATGAAACGACAACAGTAATTGCATATCATGGTTGGAAAAGAAGCTGTTGTCAGGCTGTGCCCATCTACTGAGACGTTGAATGTAACAGTGGAAGTGTGGATGGTTCAAGGCGCTCTGTACTGCCGGTGACACCCGTAAATCTCACCATTCTTGAAGTATGAATCCGCTAGCTACTGGTGGTGCCGATGGCTCGCTAAGTGCGCCTGTGTGTGCAGAACTGCTGCATCGCCCTCGGATGAGGTGTGCACCAGAAGTGTGCAAGAGTACAATCCGAAGTGTCTAAAGAGCGTAGGGTGCGTCCGTTCTAGGAACGGAACTCCTCAAATTAGCAGCTGCCAATCAGAAAAATTACATTTGGTGTTCCACCAATGAAACAATTTTGCTGACGCCGCTGTACACCCAGCAACGTAGGGAAACTGCGGACGTCCCAGTAAAGTGTACTAATGTCCTAGTTTCAAATAATTGCGTCTGAAAAATTAATGTTACTAGTTTCAATAAACCCAAAAGGATCACTTTTGGCGTGCTATTTTCGATCGTCGGAACATATAAATAAGAAAAAATGTTACGCTAGGTGCCGAACCGGCGGCCGAATCTTGTAACCATTGTTTCCAGAGACTGCTGGTGTATTTTAGGAAGCTTTTAAGATCTGTATCTGCTACAGAAAGTTCCTGTTAAGAATGAATCAAAGAACAGTGAACAGTCCATGTTGTTTAAGTATCCTCCTTCTAGCTGAGAAACGTTTTGCAGAGATCGATAACAGTAAACATGTCAGGTGGAGGCGTGTGACCCGATAAATCTCCAGGAAGCGGGCGGCACAACAGCCAGCTCGTGGCTCAGCAAATATCTTCCATACGCAAAAGCCGGTGCTTCCTCTACCTCCTGAGCCAGCGAGAGATTCGTTTGGTACTTCAGTTGCAACGTTCTGCTCTGAGACTGACACAGCTCATACTCAATGCATATACAAGATATGTCTACAAATGCAGAGATGAAGGCAGCCGAAGAAATCACCCACATCATCACTAATGTTGTACAGCAATTGTAAATACAATGGGGTGGTAAGAGTCATGGGATAGCGACATGCAAATATACAGATGGCGGTAGCATCGCGTGCATCAGGTATACAAGTGCAATGTATTGGCGGAGCTGCCATTTGTACTTAGTTGATTCACTTGAAAAGGTTTCAGACGTGATTATGGGCGCACGACGGGAGTTAACAGGCTTTGAACGGGGAATAGCAGTTGGAGCTAGACGCATGGCACATTACGTTTTGGAATTCTGTCTACCGCAATCCACGGCGTCAAGAGTGTGCCCAGAATACCACATTTCAGGCGATACCTCCGACCACGTACAACGCAGTAGCCGACGAACTTCACTTGAGGACCCAGAGCAGCGATGTTTGTGGAGAGTTGTCAGTGCCAACAGATAAGCAACAATGAGTGAAATAGCCGCTGAAATCAATGTGGGACGTATGACGAACGTACCCGTTAGGGTGCTGCGGTGAAGTATGGCTTTACTTGGGCACGGCAGCACACGACCAACGTTTGTGCCTTTGCTAACAGTATGACGTCACATCGCCTGCAGCGCCTCTCTTGGGCTCGTGACGGTATTTGTTGGCTGCTAGACGACTGGAATATCGTGGCCTGTTCGGCTGAGAGAAGAGCTGATGGTAGGATTCGAATGTGGTACAGATCTCACGAAACAATGGACCCCCGTTGTGAACAAGGCACCGTGAAAAACAGTGGTGGCTCCTAATGGTGTGGGCTGTGTTTACATGGAACGGACTCGGTCAGTGACTGGTAGCTGTTTTATTCAGCTGCTTGAAGACCATTTGCAGCCATTCACAGCCTTCAAGTCCCAAACAACGATGGACGTTTCATGGATGATAATGCGCCATGTCACCGGGCCGCAACTGTTCTCAATTGGTTTGAAGAACAATTTAGAAAATTTGAGTTAATGATTTGTCCACCCATATGATCCGATGTAAATCCAGTTGAACATTATGGGACATAATCGAGTGATTAGTTCAATCCAGCACCGGTGAATCTTTCGCAGTTATTGACAATTATAGAGGCAGCACAGTTCAGTATTTCTGCAGGGGTCTTCCAGCGACTTGTTGAGTCCATGCCATGTCGAGTTTCTGCACTAAGATGCACAAAAGGAGGTCCGACACGATATTAGGAAGTACATCATGACACTTGTCACCTCACTGTAAACATGAGTATCCTCTGTCTCCCCGATTTAGATTAGATTAAATTGGCACATAATTAATTTGCATATCGAATTGTCTATAAAAACGAAAATGAAGCTAATTTTCTTAATAACGTTATGCACAATGAGAAGAGTTGAGGCACGCTGCTTGGACACTTCTCAACATGTCATTGTACCGTCCGATAAGGCATTAAACTGAATGGAACCGTCAAGCGCCGTAGCTGTGTGTGCTGGACGAGAGGTAAATCCCAGGTTGCGGAAGAACAAGTTGTTATTATCCTCCGTCAGAGAACCTGTAGGACCACTGTTTTTCGAAGGGACAGTGACAGCTGTGAATTACCTTACCATGTCGCAGAAATGAACTGTACCAGCTATCCACCAAATGTGCCGAGATGAAGATTGTGTTTTTTTTTCTTCTTTCCTTTTTTTTCCTATGAGACCGTACACCGTCGCATTACCATCGTGACATGCGGCAGTTCCTGGATGTAATATTAATTTTTTTGGAAGGTTGATAGGCCGACGAGGAAGTGGAGTGGCACCCACATCTCCTGATCTAACGCCGTTATTCATTTTCAGGGGACCACTGAAGAACACTTTGTTAATCTATAGTAAGGTAATCTGAAGTAGGATCAAGCGATTTGGCTATAAAATAAAATCAGAGCATGGTAAAGTAAAAAAATACTTAAGAAATGGGTGAATTGTATGATTGTGGACTAGGAGTTTTGATGCAAAATAATTTACTTGTACCCAATAAGTAACTATATGTATATGTTAGGAACTCTTACATGATATTTATTCTGTTTCAGATCAACTGCAGCGTAATTTCGTTGAGAGGTTCGACTACATGTTCTTTGTAGTTACAGAGCTATAACTTTTTACATTTTGGTATTTTTATTTGTTCACAAAGATCTACATTACAGTAAGACTTGTGAACACTGCAAAGCTAAGACTGTCGCATATGATATGGTTGATCATTATCCACAGATAAGGTACAAGACAAAAGATAAATGATTATATTTTAGGAACTGTAAATTATCACAGACCTTGAGAATTTGAAAACGTGTGAAGCCCCCATATGTTTTAATCAGAACGCATAAATGTCATGGTAATGAATTAAACAGAGCTTGGGTATGCTACGACAAAAATCCATGCATTAGGTTTGTATTTAAATACATAAATCCTTAACAGTAAGAGATAGAGGATTGTTGAATCAACTTTATCCCATATTGATCAAAACCACATTTCATGCGAAGGTAAAAGTAATAAAAACTTTAGCAGCCATCGTACTACAAAAAATAATTGCGTATCTCTTGCCGCAATTGTCTGTGTGTTACATTGCCTCGTGGAGTTCGCCGATGTGGAGACAGAACCTTGGGACTTAAAATTTATGATATGCAGTGCTTGTTGCCCTTGATACGTAGATTCCAACATAGTTTATTCGATCCAGTTCCTCTATATGCCGGTGTATTTGACATTCGTCTTGCTGCTTAAATTGTAACAACCATGAAACCACCAACGTGTCTCCATTATGTTACATGTTAGACAACGATAAATAAATAATGGTGTGTGTTTTCAGGACAGTGTCTCGACGGATTCTGAGAGGATGTATAACAAGAAACAATATTTCATCATACAATTATATTAATTTCCTAATATATTTGGATCAAGACAGTACAACACATATTGATAACTTTGTTATAGAAAAAATTTAACTCAAGCAAATAAATATGTATGCAATTATTTATCGACTCTCAGATTATGAAGTGCAGGTAATTAGAATAAATGGGACATTGTCGCAGAACTGAGAAATCACTCTGGTAACCGGTTAGAAAAATTTAACGATTCTAGTAAGGAGCATATGAAGTAATTGAAGAAGGAAGACATCTGTAACACTTGCTGGCAACAAAAGATCGATGCCAAGTTTAACGTATTTCAAATACGTATGTATCGATATTTGAAAGTGATTTTCCCAGCACATTAATTAGAAAGGACATTAAATAGCTTACAAAGAGCCATGGATCTCTAATAAGATTATATTATCTCACAAATACAAAATGAAAATTTATAAACAAGAAAAGGAGCAAACAAAGTTAGCACAACAAAATTAAATACCTATTGATTTGAATGGAGAGGTTTCACATCTACATATATATGGACACTCTGCAAATCACATTTAAGTGTCTGGAAGAAGGTGATTTACAGGTAACAGATATTAAAAAGTATCATTTGCTATTCTCGCAAAGACTGTAGTATCATAAAGTTCAGCAAAAAAGTCAAAGTAAAGTATCGAGAAAGCAACTTCCTTAAAATTTAGTAATCTGATTCTCTCACACACTTCATCACCTGAAGTTAAGAAAGTAGTAACCTGTCTCTAAAATAAAACCGATACAGAGCTAATAGTCTTGTCAATAAAGTTCCATAGATGCGTAATATAGTAAGCATCATACTCTCTAAGAGATTTAATTCATCATTAAATCAGGATATACTTTTTCATATAGATTAACATCTGTAATAATTAATCCCCATTATATGAGAAATGATAAGAGTTAGTAATTACTGATTTGTTTCATTGCTGAAGTCTTTTTAAAATTTTTTGAGAAAGTAATTTACTCTAGAAAATACTACTCCATCTCGGTAATAATAATATATTTTGCAGTTCTTAATTTTGATTTCAAAACAGATACTAAACCGATAGTGCTATAAATATGTCACTCGCCATAGTTTACAAGGATTCAATAAAAAAAAGAGCACCGTTCAGTGTTTTCTGTGAACTGTCCAAGACGTTTGGCGTATAAATCACTTCATTTTGTTAGAAAAAATAGTGTGCAGCTAAAATTTGCCTCTCATCATACGTAACAAAAATTAATACGGAAAAATGTATGTCACACTTCATTTATTATAGACTGCATATATTTTTATGATGATTATTGAAGTAATTTAGATTATAGAAATAACATATTTTTCGAGCTTCTTAAACCACACAGATCATCAAAATCATCTTCTACATATACATGGATAGTCTGCAAATCACATTCAAGTCCCTGGAAGAGGGTTCATCGAACCACTTTCACAATTCTCTATTATTCCAATCTCGTATAGCGCGCGGGGAGAATGAACACCTATATCTTTCCGTACGAGCTCTGATTACTCTTATTTTATCGTAGTGATCGTTCCGCCCAATGTAGGTCGGTGTCAACAAAATATTTTCGCATTCGGAGGAGAAAGTAGGTAATTGGAGCTTCGTGAGAAGATTATTTTCATGATTTCCAGCCCAAATCCTGTATCATTTCTGTGACAATCTCTCCCATATATCGCGATAATACAAAACGAGTTGCCTTTCTTTCAACATTTTCGATGTACTCCGTCAGTCCTACCTGGTAAGGATCCCACAACGCGCAGCAGTATTCTAAAAGAGGACGGCCAAGCGTAGTGTAGGTAGTCTCCTTAGTAGGTCTGTTACATTTTCTATGTGTACTGCCAATAAAACGCAGCCTTTGGTTAGCCTTCCCCACAACATTTTTCTATGTGTCCTTTCCAATTTAAGTTTTTCGTAATTGTAATACCTAGATATTTACGGCCTTTAGATTAGACTGATTTGTCGTGTAACCGAAGTTTAACGAGTTCCTTTTAGCACTCATGTGGATGACGTCACACTTTTCGTTATTTAGGGTAAACAGACACTTTTCGCACTATTAAGATATTTTTTCTAAATCGTTTTACTGTTTGCTTTGATCTTCTGAGACTTTATTAGTCGATAAACGACAGCGTCATCAGCAAACAACCGAAGACGGCTGCTCTTATTTTCTCTCAAACCGTTTATATAGATAAGGAACAGCAAAGGGCCCATAACACTACCTTGGGGAACGCCAGAAATCACTTCTGTTTCACTCCATGACTTTCCGTCAATCACTACGAACTGTGACCTATCTGACAGGAAATCGCAAATTCAGTCACATAACCGAGACGATATTCCAGAAGGACGCAATTTTACTACGAGCCGCTTGTGTGGTACAGCGTCAAAAGCCTTTCGAAAATCCAGGAATACGGAATCGATCTGAAATCCCTTGTCAATAGCACTCAGCACTTCATTTGAATAAAGAGCTAGTTGTGATTCATAGGAGCGATGTTTCCTAAACCCATGTTGACTGTGTGTCAATAGACCGTTTCCTTCGAGGTAATTCATAATGTTCGAACACAATATATGTTCCAAAATCCTGCTGCATATAGACGTTAAAGATATGGCCCTGTAATTTAGTGGATTACTCCTACTACCTTTCTTGAATATTGGTGTGACCTGTGGAACTTTCCATTCTTTGGCTACGGATCTTTCGTCGAGCGAACGGTTGTATATGATTGTTAAGTATGGAGCTAATGCATCAGCACACTCCGAAAGGAACCTAACTGGTATACAATCTGGACCAGAAGACTTGCTTTTGTTAACTGACTTAAGTTGCTTCACTACTCTGAGGATATTTACTTCTACGTTGCTCATGTTGGCCGCTGTTCTCGATTCGAATTATGGAATATTTTCTTTAGGGCTTTGGCAGCACTGTCTTCGATAGTATCTCCATTGTTATCGCGCGGAGAAAGCATTGATTGTTTCTTGCCGCTAACACTCTTCACATACGACCAGAATCTCTTTGGATTTTCTGCCAGGTTTCGCGACAAAGTTTAGTTAGCATTGATTGTTTCTTGCCGCTAACACTCTTCACATACGACCAGAATCTCTTTGGATTTTCTGCCAGGTTTCGCGACAAAGTTTAGTTGTGGAAACTGTTACAGACGTCTCGCGTTGATCTTCGCGCTAAATTTCGAGCGTCTGTAAATGATGGACAATCTTGGATATTTAGTGTCTGTTTAAATTTGGTATGTTTGTTTCGTTGTTTGTTCAACAGTGTTCTAACCCGTTTTGTGTGTCGTTTGTTAGTTTATTTGGTACAAGCCTCTCAATTGCTGCCGATACTATATCTTTGAATTTAAGCCACATCTGGTCTACACTTATAATATTAATTTGGAATGAGTGGAGATTGTCTCTCAGGAAGGCGTCAAGCATATTTTTACCTGCTTTTTTGAATAGGTATATGTTTCGCATATTGTTCGAGAATTTGAGGATTACAATATTCAGTCTTGCTACGACAACCCTCCTCTATCGGTTTTGATGCTGGTTATTAACTCAGGGTTACTTGTTATTAAGAGGTCAAGTATGTTTTCACAACCGTTTACTAATCGCGTGGGCTCATGAACTAACTGCTCGAAATAATTTTCAGAGAATGCATTTAGCACAATTTCGGATGATATTTTATGCGTACCTACGGAGTTAAACATATCGAGGATAAATCAAAGTCACCACCAACTATTACCGTATGAGTCAGGTTGTTTGAAATCAAACTCAAGTTTTCTTTGAACCTTTCAGCAACTGTATCATCTGAACTGGGAGGTCGGTAAAAGGATCCAGTTGTTATTTTATTCCGGTTGCCAAAAATAACCTGTGCCCACACTGACTCACAGGAAGTATCTACTTCAATTTCGCGACAAGTTAAACTACAGGGTTATTACAAATGGTTGAAGCGATTTCACAGCTCTACAATAACTTTATTATTTGAGATATTTTCACAATGCTTTACACACACATACAAAAACTCAAAAAGTTTTTTTAGGAATTCACAAATGTTCGATATGTGCCCCTTTAGTGATTCGGCAGACATCAAGCCGATAATCAAGTTCCTCCCACACTCCGCGCAGCATGTCCCCATCAATGGGTTCGAAAGCATTGTTGATGCGAGCTCGCAGTTCTGGCACGTTTCTTGGTAGAGGAGGTTTAAGCACTGAATCTTTCACATCACTATGCGTGAAACTTGCCCGCACGAGTTCAACCGTTTCTTCGATCACTGCAGGCCGACCCGTTGATTTCCCCTTACAGAGGCATCCAGAAGCTTTAAACTGCGCATACCATCGCCGAATGGAGTTAGCAGTTGGTGGATCTTTGTTGAACTTCGTCCTGAAGTGTCGTTGCACTGTTATGACTGACTGATGTGAGTGCATTTCAAGCACGACATACGCTTTGTCGGCTCCTGTCGCCATTTTGTCTCACTGCGCTCTCGAGCGCTCTGGCGGCAGAAAACTGAAGTGCGGCTTCAGCCGAACAAAACTTTATGAGTTTTTCTAAGTATCTGTAGTATGTCGTGACCATATGTCAATGAATGGAGCTACAGTGAATTTATGAAATCGCTTCAATCATTTGTAATAGCCCTGTACCTCTAACAGCAACAAACACGCCACCGCCAACCGTGTTTAGGCTATCTTTTTGGAACACCGTTAGGTTCTTCGCAAAAATTTCGGCTGAGCTTATATCCTGCTTTAGCCAGCTTTCAGTGCCTATAACGATTTGAGCATCAGTGCTTTCTATTAGCACTTGGAGCTCTGGTACTTTCCCAACACAGCTACGACAATTTACAACTGTTATACCAATGGTTTCTGTATCTATGTTCTTACTGTGTTCAGCCTGCACCTTTTGTGATTGAAGCCCATCTTGTGTTTTCCCGAGACCCTCTAACCTAAAAAACCGCCCAGTCCAGGCCACACAGTTCCTCCTACCCGTGTAGCCGCCTCGTGCGTATTTTGGACACCTGATCTACTCAGCGGAACCCGAAATCCAACCACCCTTTGGCGCAAGTCGAAGAATCTGCAGCCTACACGGTCTGAGCCTCTGATTCAGACCCTCCACTCGGCTCTGTACCAGAGGTCCGCAGTCGGTGCTGTCGACTATGCTCCAAATGGTCAGCTCTGCTTTCATCTTCCAAGCAAGATTGGTAGCCTTTACCACTTCTGTTAGCCGCTCGAAACCAGAGAGAATCTCTTCTGATCCAAAGTGACACACATCATTGGTACTGACGTGAGCAACCACCTGCAGTTGGCTGCACCCTGTGCTCTTCATTTCATCTGGGAGGACTCTTTCCACATCTGGAATGACTCCACCCGGTATGCACACGGATTGGACTTTGTTTTTCTTACCTTCCTTGTCAGCCAAGTCCCTAAGGGGCGCCATAACGCGCCTAACGCCGGAGCTCCCAACTACCAATAGTCCCACCCTCTGCGATTGCCCGGATCTTGCAGGCTGAGTGGTTTCCTCTGAAACGGGACAGGCGACAGCATCATGCTCAGCGACAGTGTCAGCCACATACAGCGCCTGGAACCTGTTTGTCAGACAAACCGGGGGGAGGCCTTACGTGCGGCCGCCTGGGAAGTCTTTCACTGCCTGCTTCGCCCTGGGGGATCTCCCACTCGACCACAGGTGAGCGGTCAGCCTCAGTGCGAGCAGTAACTGGGCTGGCCACCGGTGAGGACCGATCGGAGGACTCTGACGCACTGGACGTCCGCTGGATCCTCACGGCCGGCCCACAACAGTGGTGCCCATCCACTGCAGCCTCAAGCTGTGTAACCGAAGCCATCACAGCCTGAAGCTGAGAGCGAAGTGTCACCAACTGGACTCGCATTTGCACGCAACAATCGCAGTCACTGTCCATACCAAAGACCGTGGAAAACTAAACTACGCAGATAAATGGACTATTGGCACGTGCTGCGCAACTCTAATGTAGACCCTGACGAAAACGCACGAACTGTTTCTGGTGATACGCATTCAAGAACCTAACTACCGAAGCACTCAGATAAAAACTAAATAATTTGCCCCTGATAAGGAACTTGTAATATGTCACAAAACCAGTTTACTTTCTGACGCAAACGAAAACACGAGAACTGACGCTATTACATTTTAAATTTACACACAGTAACGCAAGAAACTAAACTACTAAAGCACACAGATGATATAACAAAATGGTTAGCAACTCGTAAATGTCACAAAAGTATGGACTGTGCGGCTGGTTCCGGCGGAGGATCGAGTTCTCCCTCGGGCATGGGTGTGTGTGTTTGTCCTTAGGATATTTTAGGTTAAGTAGTGTGTAAGCTTAGGTACTGATGACCTAAGCAGTTAAGCCCCAAAAGATTTCACAAACATTTGAACTTTTTTTGTCACAAAAGCGGTTTATTTATCTGTTGCTGCGTCCGTCGCGGTTGGCTACTACTGCCTGACTTTAGCTCAAAAAGGAGGAATAATGCTGCTATCAGACTCTGCGATCACTTGTCCAAGGGTATTAACTGCCTGACACGTAATCTAAATTAGAACTAGGCTCTTCTGGGTAACTCTTTCTGAACCATTACGAAACTAAACCACGAACCATGGACCTTGCCGTTGATGGAATGGTTTGCATGCCTCAGCGATAAAGATAGCCGTACCGTACGTACAACCACAAGAGACGGGTATCTATTGAGAGGCCAGACAAACATGTGGTTCCTGAAGAGGGGCAGCAGCCTTTGCAGTAATTGCACCGGCAACTGTCTCAATGACAAAATGGTCTGGCTTGTATCATCAACCAGGAAAGTCTTGCTGTGCTTGTACTGCGAATGGCTGGAAGCAAGTAGACACTAAAGCCGTAATATTTCCTGAGTGCATGCAGCTCTATTGTATGATTAAATAATGATAGTAACCTCTTTAGTAAAATCTTCCGGAGGTAAAATAGTCTTGATTCGCGTCTCCGGTTGGGGACTACTCAGGAGCATGTCGTCATAAGTAGACACAAAATGGTGTTCTACGGGTAGGTATGTGGAATGTTAGATCCCTTAATCGGATGAGGAAGTTAGAAAATTTAAAAAGGTAAGCGGATACGTTGAAATTATATGTAGTGGGAGTCAGTGAGTTCGGTGTCAGGAGGAACAGAACGTCTGTCAAGGGGAATACAGGGTCATAAACAGAAAATCAAACAGGGGTAGTACAGCCATAGTATACGCGTTATTGTAGCCAAGATAGATATTAAGCCAACACCCATCAAATAGTACTAGTTTATAAAAAAGCTAGCTCCGCAGACGATGAAGAGGTTGATGAAATGAAAGACGAGATAAGAAAATGAACTTATTCAGATAGTTAAAGGGGAAGCAAATTTTATTGTGATGGGGGACAGGAATTCGATATTAGGAAAAGGAGCGGATGGAAAAATAACACGTGAACATTGATCGGGGGAAAAAAGAATGAAATAGAAAGTAGCCTAGAAGAAATTTGCACAGAGGACAATTTAATCATGGCTAAGACATGGTTTAAGAATCGGGAAAGAAAGTTGTATTTGTGGAGGAAATCTGGAGACACCTGAAGGTTTCATATTGATTATATACTAGTAAGACAGTGATTTCGGAACCGTATTTTTAATTGTAAGACATATCCAGATGCCAGATGTTGACTCTGCCCACAATTTATTAGTTATGAACAATAGATTAACACTGAGGAAATAGCAAAAAGTAAGAACAATATATCGTGGAAAGAGGCACATGAACATGTAACTAACTAACCAACTAAGTGCCCGCCTCTGCGAGACTGGCTGAATTTGACACAAAAAATCGGCACTCAGTATGTCAACGACAGTGTCCACTACTTGCGGATAGTGGTTAATGGAAACCCACCCAACAGCACATGTACACAAGGACACAACGTCGAACAGACTTGGTATGACTCACCGGTGTCGATGCTACGTGGCTTAACCTCATAAATACTCGGGGCTGTGAAGAGGACACATTCGCAAAATCGGCTGCTGGAAGTAGAAATGAAGAATTAGACTTAAATAGAGAAATGTATGGGATATCTTACTTGGTCCATGATGTCGTGGGCGCCCCAGCAGTATAGAAAAATCTGAGTGCTCGGCATGGGAAGCCATGTGACACACTTGAAAATAGTGCTGTTGCTCGGACTCTGCAAAGAAACGGAAGTACAGTCCTGATCTTATGCTACATCTAAACAGAAACTATGTATGTCTCTTTGTTCAACAAACTACACCATCAATGCAATTTTTGTACATCTGCAAATGGGCTTTTGTATGAAGAGCTAATTTTAATGGTACTTTGCGTGTCTATCTAGTGCTTATGGTTTAGTAGTTTGTGCCTTTAGCAGAAAAGACACGAAATAAGGCTCTACTGAAACACTAGAAATTGTACGAACATTACACACACACACGTACACACACATACACACAGGTAGAGAGAGAGAGAAAGAGAGAGAGAATTTATGCCATTAAGATAGTATGCAAGAAATGCGAAAGCAGCAGAAGTAATCAAAACACGATTTCACTTTGAAATGTGAATAAATGCATGGTAGTAGTGACTACATGGTATGGAAATGGGCGTGAATGATTGTTAAGGAGTTACCAACATAGGGAATCGATGTTGTCGTGGCATTAAATACCTTAGCTCCACTGGTACCAAAGAATTCCAAAGGAGAAATTTGTGATGGAAGAAGACCATTTTTGTGTCCTCTCTACTGTATTTTGCTGTATCGTCAAATTAGAAGCTGTATGTAGCACTCACTGCTGCAGATGGGTAGGGCATGCGCCAAAACCTTAGAAAATTCCTCCATTGGACCATGAAATATGACATTCGTAGGATGTCTGACAGTTGATTCTCATACAGTGACGACAGGCCTCGTCTGTTGGAAGATCCTGATTGTCCGCAGATGTATACTATTCTGTGGACTGAACACTCGTATTTATTTGCTCAGTTCCAACTAATGTAAAACCAGATTACTTTCAACTGTTTCGGGCAACGCAGGCAATGGTGTGGCGATTGACGAAAGTTCGGTAAGGTAGCGCAATGCGGCACTATTTGTTCAAAGGAAAGGGATTTGGAACGAGTTGCGTCACGAGAGGATGATAGAGAGGGTTAGGGGAAATTATGTCGTGCAGGAAAAATTTAATGTTCCTCGTGACGTTAAAACTGGATACTAACTTGTCAGTTAAACGAATTCATCGCAGCGTGTTTTGGCCTCAGTGACTTTTAACTTGAACAAATAATATAGTTTATTGAATAAACGCAAAATCAAGTCGAACTCTCTGTGTACCCCTAGATTAGTTTCGGACTTTTCCCAACTTCTACTGGTTTAATACAACTGGATGCGTATCATCGGTATATCGACTGTACATTGAATTCAGTAAGTCTTTGTCATTTTGCAAGTAGCCGAATTGGGAAATGCTGTGCTACCACTACATGTAGAAGTGTGCAAATGTGTGTGCAATATCTGCGTGATATTGTGTCTAGGAGCTTCTGATCGCAGCTGCAACATTTCAGCACATCGAATTACAGATGATAAACATCTTTTACTCCATAAAACTTCTGAGGCAGTTTTTTATTTGTTTATATCGCCTCTGGGCAGCAATTACTACACAGTTAGCAGTAGTTACAACAGTACCAGATTAACAAAATTCCAGATTTCACAGTAGAATAGTAATGAGAGTCTGATTACAAACGTAAGTTCCCAAGGTAAAATAAAAACACAACATGACAAGTAACACACAGCCAAAAGTAGTTAAATACTGCCAACTTAAGAGAATTATAAATTTCGCAATAGAACAATGATGAAAGTTAGTAGTACAAATATAAGTTAGTGATGTAAAATACGAACACAAAATTACGACCCTGTTATCGAGCCAAGCTGGTTCCATGTGAAGACGAGATCCACAGCAACGTATTGCTTAAAGCTGGATACAGGCGACTTTTAATTAGTTCCGAGAAAATTGTACTTACATATGTCATACCAGTAAAATAACGCTTGTCAGTTGTATGTATGGGGTAGCTCCTAGCAACCAATTTCCTTTTCAGTCTGCTTGATACACGTCCATATAATGTGGTTCAGATCTGCCACTGCCACTTTGTCCCTATCGCTGTGCCCAGAAGCGATAATGTTTAACTGGTTTAGGTGGACGGATTAACACCTACGTCCCAGCCTCGTGCGAATGATAGAAGTCGAATGACGTCTACTAAGTTTCACTAAGGAGAACCGTGGCTGAGAACAGACGTTCGGTTGTATGGTCGCCATGTGTCAGCCCTTATAGTGATGGGATATGTCCCTTTCACAGTTACAGTCGTGATAAACAGCTTCCTTAATCGCCGATTTCAGACCAGTATAATGGAGAGGTGTTGAGTAACTGTCCTTCCGTAATGCACCTCTAGGTGAGGCGATCGACAGTTTCATTATTGAGAATGCTATTCTTTCATTCAGGGTGAACAGCTATCTATTCACAATGCGTGCCTAAGTCATGTTTGCCTCTTTATTAAATACTGAACTGCAATATGCTTTATAAGGTCGTTGGGATCAGTACGGGTTTGAATGTCTGTGTGCCATAATAGAAAGCCTCTCTGGAGCCAGTAACTCCGCCATGTAGACAGATGATTCAGGTGAAAGTGTGAACGTTTGTTGGGTGCTGTTAGACAGACTGAAGCAAGCCTACTATGGCCAATGTCGGGTTTGGAAATGCTCTAAGTCGAAACTGATGTTCGACCCCTTTCTGAAATCGCTGCGGACTAGTTAGTTCGTTTCGCTTCTTCGTGAGGTGTATGTGTTACAGTCCGTAACTGAACTATCGTTTAAAGGAAGGCACAATCAGATAGCAAAGATCGACTGTTAAAGCTTTTTGGCCTCTTGTTGACTTATTGTCTGCTGGTTTCTTTTTCACAATCTCCGACCGACGAGTGGCTGACGTTGTGGAAGATTGGCCCTTCAGTGCCGCTGGCGGACCGGAACCAATTGTACACCGTCCGCAACAACCAAAGCACCTTGGAAAATGGACAGGTCCTATGTTTCTTCAAGTATGATAATCTCAATTCAAGGCACACAAATACCATTTTCCCGAATGAAATAACGTTACATAACATTGTGTGACTTCTCTGTAGGTGCAGTCGTGTCCTAATTTGACAAATATAATATGTGAATGAAATGTAGCTCTTATTTGACAATTTCTACGTGTATAGTAGCGTCGCTTGAGAAAACGAAAAAGCTAGAAACTTCCGGTTATATACTTCACAACCGAATACTTCACAACCGAACTGATCCCCACCATGAACCATGGAATTTGCCGTTGGTCGAGAGGCTTGCGTACCTCAGCGTACCTAGGTACAACCACAACAGAGGGGTATCTGTTGAGAGGCCAGACAAATGTGTGGCTCCTGAAGAGGGGCAGCAGCCTTTTCAGTAGTCGCAGGGGCAACAGTCTGGATCATTGACTGATCTGGCTTTGTAACACTAACCAAAACGGCCTTGCTGTGCTGGTACTGCGAACGGTTGAAAGCAAGGGGAAACTACAGCGGTAATTTTTCCCGAGGGCATGCAGCTTTACTGTATGGTTAAACGATGATGGCGACCTGTTGGGTGAAATATTCCGGAGCTAAAATAATCCCCCATTCGGATCTCCGGGCGGGGACTATTCAGGAGGAAATTGTTATCAGGAGAAAGAAAACTGAAGTTCTACGGATCGGAGCGTGGAATGTCAGATTCCTTAATCGGTCAGGTAGGTTAGAAAATTTAAAAAGGGAAATGGATAGGTTAAAGTTAGATGTGGAGGGAATCAGTGAAGTTCGGTGGCAGGAGGAACAAGACTTCTGGTCAGGTGAATACAGGGTTACAAATACAAAATCAAATGGGGGTAATGCAGGAGTAGGTTTAATAATGAATAGGAAAATAGGAATGCGGGTAAGCTACTACAAACAGCGCAGCGAACGCATTCTTGTGGCCAAGATAGACACGAAGCCCACACCTACCACAGTAGTACAAGTTTAAGTGCTAACTAGCTCCGCAGATGACGAAGAGATTGATGAAATGTATGATGAGATAAAACAAATTATTCAGACAGTGAAGGGAGACGAAAATATAATAGTCATGGGTGATTGGAATTCGATAGTAGGAAAAGGGAGAGAAGGAAACGTAGTAGATGAATATGGACTGGGGGGCGGGGGGGGGGGGGGAGGAGGCGGGTAAGAAATGAAAGAGGACGCCACCTGGTAGAATTTTGCACACAGCATAACTCAATCATAGCTAACACTTGGTTCAAGAATCATGAAAGAAGGTTATATACATGGAAGAGGCCTGGAGATACCAGAAGGTATCAGATAGATTACATGATGGTAAGACAGAGATTTAGGAACCAGGTTTTAAATTGTAAGATATTTTCAGGGGCAGATGTGGACTCTGGCCACCATCTATTGGTTATGAACTGTAGATTAAAACTGAACAAACTGCAAAAAGGTGGGAATTTAAGGAGATGGGACCTGGATAAACTGACTAAACCAGAAGTTGTACAGAGTTTAAGGAAGAGCTTAATGCAACAATTGACAGGAATGGGGGAAAGAAATACAGTAGAAGAAGAATGGGTAGCTTTGAGGGATGAAGTAGTGAAGGCTGCAGAGGATCAAGTAGGTAAAAAAACGAGGGCTTGTAGAAATCCTTGGGTAACAGAAGAAATATTGAATTTAATTGATGAAAGGAGAAATTATAAAAATGCAGTAAATGAAGCAGGCAAAAAGGAATACAAACGCCTCAAAAATGAGATCGACAGGAAGTGCAAAATAGCTAAGCAGGGATGGCTAGAGGAGAAATGTAAGGATATAGAGGCCTATCTCACTACGGGAAAGGTAGACACTCCCTACAGGAAAATTAGAGAGACCTTTGAAGAAAAGAGAACCACTTGTATGAATATCAGGAGCTCAGATGGAAACCCAGCTCTAAGCAAAGAAGAGAAATCTGAAAGGTGGAAGGAGTATATAGAGGGTTTATACAAGGGCGATGTACTTGAGGACAATATTATGAAAATGGAAGAGGATGTGGATGAAAATGATATGGGAGATATGGTACTGCGTGAAGAGTATGACAGAGCACTGAAAGACCTGAGTCGAAACAAGGCCCCGGGAGTAGACAACATTCCATTAGAACTACTGACAGCCTTGGGGGAGCCTGTCCTGACAAAACTCTTACTATCTGGTGACCAAGATACATGAGACATGAGAAATACCCTCAGACTTCAAGAAGAATATAATAATTCCAATCCCAAAGAAAACAGGTGTTGACAGATGTGAAAATTTACCAAACTATCAGTTTAATAAGCCACGGCTGCAATATACTAACGCGAATTCTTTACAGATGAATGGAAAAACTGGTAGAAGCCGACATCGGGGAAGATCAGTTTGGATTCCGTAGAAATGTTGAATCACGTGAGGCAATACTGACCCTACGACTTATCTTAGACAATAGATTAAGGAAAGACAAACCTACATTTCTATCATTTGCAGACTAGAGAAAGCCTTCAACAGTGATGACTGGAATACTCTGTTTCATATTCTGAAGGTGGCAGGGGTAAAACACAGGGAGCGAAAAGCTATTTACAATTTGTACAGAAACCAGATGGCAGTTATAAGAGTCGAGCGACATGAAAGGGAAGCAGTGGTTGGGAAGGGAGTGAGACAGGATTGTAACCTCTCCCCGATGTTATTCAATCTGTATATTGAGCAAGCAGTGAAGGAAACAAAAGAAAAGTTCGGAGTAGGTATTAAAATCCACGGAGAAAAAATAAAAACTTTGGGGTTCGCCGATGACATTGTAATTCTATCAGAGACATCAAAGTTCTTGGAAGAGCAGTTGAACGGAATAGACAATGTCTTTAAACGAGGATATATGATGAACACCAACAAAAGCAAAACGAGGATAATGGAATGTAGTCGAATTAAGTCGGGTGATGCTGAGGGAATTAGATTAGGAAATGAGACACTTAAAGTAGTAAAGGAGTTTTGCTATTTGGGAAGCTAAATAAGTGATGATGGTCTAAGTAGAGAGGATATAAAATGTAGACTGGCAATGGCAAGGAAAGCGCTTCTGAAGAAGAGAAATTTGTTAACATCGAGTATAGATCTAAGTGTCAGAAAGTCGTTTCTGAAACTATTTGTATGGAGTAGCCATGTATGAAAGTGAAACATGGACGATAAATAGTTTGGACAAGAAGAGAATAGAAGCTTTCGAAATGTGGTGCTACAGAAGAATGTTGAAGATTAGATGGGTGGATCACATAACTAATGAGGAGGTATTGTATAGGATTAGGGAGAAGACGAGTTTGGGGGACAAGTTGACTAGAAGAAGAGATCGGTTGGCAGGACATGTTCTGAGGCATCAAGGGATCACCAATTTAGTATTGGACGGCAGTGTGGAGGGTAAAAATTGTAGAGGGAGACCAAGAGATGAATACACTAAGCAGATTTAGAAGGATGTAGGTTGCAGTAGATACTCGGAGATGAAGAAGCTTGCACAGGATAGAGTAGCATGGAGAGCTGCATCAAACCAGTCTCAGGACTGAAGACCACAACAACAACCACAACACCAAAGTGATTCGTGAGTTTCTGGATGCAATAATTTACCAACAGCCCTATGTGTTGTAGAAATTTATTTTATGAACTTCTTATATGCTACAAGTTTCGTCATTACATTGATGCCATCTTCAATCCCCACACGTCATAGTCTTAAAATCACAATACACGGAAGGTGCCATATAACTGGATTCCTTAATCAAATCGCTATAGAACAGCTCTTGGTGGCCAGGCGACACAGACTCTGTGCTATAATGCGAGATCAGAACAATATATTCTTTCTTCATAGAAGCTACTTTTACAAATCATGGAAAGTTGAATGTAGGAAATAGACTATGTGATCAAAAGTGTCCGGACACCTGGCTGAAAATGACCTTTAAGTTCGTGGCGCCCTCCATGGGTATGCCGGAATTCATTGTGGTGTTGGCCCATCCTTAGCCTTGATGACAGCTTCCACTCCCGCAGGCATACGTTCAATCAGCTGTTGGAAGGTTTCTTGGGGAGTGGCAGCCCATTCTTCGTGGAGTGCTGCATTGAGGAGAGTTATCGATGTCGGACGGTGAGGCCTGACACGAAATCGGAGTTTCAAAATATCCCAAAGGTCTTCTATAGGATTCAGGCCAGTCCATTACAGGGATGTTATCGTCGTGTAACCACTCCACCACAGGCCGTGCATTATGAACAGATGCTTGATCGTGTTGAAAGGTGCAATCGCCACCCCCGAATTGCTCTTCAACAGTGGGAAGCGAGAAGGTGCTTAAAACATCAATGTAGGCTTGTGCTGTGATATTGCCACGCAAAACAACAAGGAGTGCAAGCCCCCTGCATGAAAAACACGACCACACCAAAACACCACCGCCTCCGGATTTTATGTTGTCACTACAGACGCTGGCAGATGACGTTCAGCGGGCATTCGCCACACCCACACCCTACCATCGGATCGCCACATTCTGTCCGTGATTCGTCACTCCACACAACGTTTTCCCACTGTTCAATAGTTCAATGTTTACACTCCTTACACCAAGCGAGGCGTCGTTTGGCATTTACCGGCGTGATGTGTGCCTTATGAGCAGCCGCTCGACCATGAAATCCAGGTTTTCTCACATTCCGCCTAACTGTCATAGTACTTTCAATGTATCCTGATGCATTTTGGAATCCCTGTGTGTTGATCTTGATAGATGTCCGCCTATTACACATTACGACCCTCTTCAACTGTCGGTGGTTTCTGTCAGTCAACAGACGAGGTCGGCCTGTACGCTTTTGTACTGTACTTCTCCCTTCGCGTTTGCACTTCACTATCACATCGGAAACATTGGACAAAGGGATGTTCGGAGTTTGGAAATCTCACGTACACACGTATGACACAAGGGTCACCCAATCACCTGACCACGTTCGGTCCATGAGTTTCGCGGAGCGCCCCATTCTAATGACTACTGAGGACGCAGATGGGGAGTAACTGGCAGTAGGTGGCAGCACAATGCACCTATTATGAAAAACGTATGTTTCTGGGGGTGTACGGATACTTTTAATCACGTAGTGTTTGCTTTATTTTTCCTTGAGAATCCGCAACATCGGAGGCAACGGAGTGTGAACATTCGGTGTGGGAGTATTGGAGACAACGTGTTTATTTCTTGCTTCGTTAAAGAAACCTCAACTGGTAAAAAAGTGCAAAAAATCGTATTGTTGGAGCACATTCATTAATATCATAAGAAGCTCTCATCTCTGTCTAGAACTCTTCGCAATAGTGACTGCAAACTTGTATCAGGCGGTGGGAAATTCGAACACCTTGTGATATAAATGTAATTTCAAGGAAGTGTTTATGATCACATTATTTGTGATTTTCCTTGCTGTTGCGGATGTAATTTGCGGCTTAAGTATGTTTGTCATGACTTGAAGTTATTATGTAACGTTGTTTTTATCTCAGATCCGCGATTTACGAGTCCATTCTGTTTTATGTGCAACTTTCTTTCAAAACTGTGGCACAGCAGAATTGTTATCGCGGTTAACTGGTGAATGTGCCTCAGACGCCACGTCCTTCACCTTCTAGTTGGTGCTCCTGTCCAAACTCATGCAACCAAATGTCGTTAGTTTCAGTTTTAAATTAAGATTTTCTTCACGAATGCGCTTTTGTAAGCAGACTCTATTTAGCTGCATCAAGTTGGAGCACCCCATCGCACTGACGCGATCTTTCTGTGTAAGGCAGCTATCGATTTCATGCACAAAGCATATAAATACTAATTTTTAAACATTGTAGTTTCTCGGAAACCATTAATCGCATTTTGGGTAGAAGCGTCACACATAACTTCCGCCTGAAAAATTTAAATTTATGTAAGTGTTTTCTTAATTATAATAGCTACGAAAAGATTTTGTACGTGGCTTTGTGAGTGTTTTTCTCAGTTTATACGGGTGAAAGAAGATTTACGGTATCTTAAACGCTTCAGGAAATTTGTGAGTTGAGCGTTTTACCTGTAACACACTGTACAATAGCAAATTTTTCATTTTGTTTATAACATTCTGTTAGGAGATGGTGAATAATTGCTATCTAGAAATTATACATAATATCTTTGTAAATTACTTTGCATATATTGTACATTGAACGAGTGAGAATGTAAATTTTATAATTTTTCGTAGGCTCTCTACATAACATAGGAGTGAAATTAAAATTTACTTTCAAGCTTCTTGAATCCGTCAGAGTCTATAATAAACTGTACACAGCTTAAAGCGGTTTCGAGGGGTGGGATTTAATCGATAACCATTTTGGAAATAATTTTGTATAACTGGAGTACTTTTTACTTAAAAAATCAAATATAATTCCTAAATTACACTAGTCGTATATCAGATAGCTATCATCAACAATTTAACAACCTTAGTGACCAATAGTACAACGTCTTCTGACAACGAAACTAGTAGAAACGTTCACTTAATAGTAGGGCATTAACTTACGTATGTTGCTTGGAAGAGCGTTACTCCTGCAACCATGACGCCAGAAGTGAACTGTGTCATAACAACTGGATTCATAACAGAATCCAGGAAGCTGACAAACCTGCAACAGTCAATATAGTCGCACTGCATTTAGATTTTGTGGCAAGTTCCTATGGGACCAAACTGCTGAGGTCATCGGCCCCTAGGCTTACAAACTACTTAACCTAACTTAAACTAAATTCCGCTAAGGACAACACACACACACACACACACACACACACACACACACACACACACACACACCCATGCCCGAGGGAGAACTCGAACCTCCGACTGGAGGAGCCGCGCGAACCGTGGCAAGGCGCTTGAGACCGCGGGATACACCGCGTGGCAGTCGTACTGCAGTTGCGCCTATTACAGAACATAGAAATATCACTGAAGTTTTAATGTTGTCAAAGGCTCGCTGCACAGCTAGCCTCCACCTTTACGGTAAATGTTCTCATTCGCGACATCATGTTACACTAGTTTGATGGTACAGTGTTGGCCCTTCCTACTGAAATTGCATCTTACACTTAACAAACTCCGTCCGAATAGGCCTCGGAAGACCTAACGGTACCTACCGACCGCCCTGTCATCCTTAGTCGATAGCAGTCACTGGATGTGGATATGGAGCGGCATGTGGTCAGATTTCGTTACCGGAGCCGCAACTTCTCAGTCAAGTAGCTCCTCAATAGGCCTCACAAGGGCTGAGTGCACCCAACATGCCAACAACACTTTGGAGACTCCAGACCTGGACGCTCGTCCATCAATGTGCTCGCCATTCCCGAGAGCGCTTAATTTCGATGATCTGAGGAGAACCGGTGTTACCACTGCGGCAAAATCGTTCGTGCCCTTACCAAAAATACCCTAAAAAAAGAAGGAAGGTTAGAGCTTAACTTCCCATCGGCAGTGAGGTTATTAGAGACGGAGCACAAGCTTGGATTACGAAAGGTTAGGGATGGAAATCTGCCGTGCCTTTGTGAAATAACCAATCCGACATTTGCCTTTAACAATTTAGTGAAATAACGGAAAACCCAAATCTGTATGGCTGGACGGGTAACTGAACTGTCGTCCTCCAGATCTTGAGGCCAGTGTTCTCTGCGCCACATCCCACCATCAAATCTACGGTATGTATTGAAGTTATTTCGTTTGTTTCTTCAGCGGAAAAGGTAGGAGACAATGACAGTTATAGAATTCTGTGACGACGCTTCGGATAATCTGGCCTCGTAATTCTTCCACAATCTACAACATAGATTTAAATCATAGTAACAAGTGGTTCAATTTAGTGAACCTCTTTATATTTCGGTACGAAAAATATGGAACTGAAAAGCACGTGATGGAAGGTAAATTTTAATCAGGACTCATCAAAAGATTTTAGAAACTACATTTTGCTTCAGAGGAGTCTACTTCAATGCAAAGGAGCTTACATGATGAATACAGACGCAAAACCTGAAGGATTCACAGATATGACCAACAGCTGATGACGGCTTGAGCGAGTGAGGTAGATGATTAGTTAATAGGCTGTATTTCTCCTAAGGAAGCTCGAGTTTCCAATAACTTTTTTGTAATCCTGATTTAAGTAGTGGATGGTTTCCAATGCAACTTCAGGTGGTCGATGGAATGGCTTCATCAATAAGCCATGGACAAGGGCCCCTATACGGACGTTTGTAGCAGGGAATGTGTGGTTCAGCGGGGGGGGAGGGGGGGGGGGGGGGGGAAGGGAGGGCAGACGTGAACACCAATGGTGACTTGTAAGTAGCCATCAAATGTTTCAGTTCCAACCCTGTTAAAAACCTTCAAAGAAAAACACCTGGTAACACAATATATTCTCCTTCTCCTGAGAACTAGCGGTGTTAAACAATACAGATATCGGTCGCGAAGACGATCGATGCTCATGGAACATGAAATTGTTGTACATATTGTATATGACCCCTGTTTTTCTCAGAATTTCGAAAATCCTGTACCATTTTACATTGTCGAAAGTTTTTTCCAGGTCGACAAAACCTATGAATGTGTCTTGATTTTTCTTTAGTTTAGCTTCCCGTATCAACGGCAACGTCAGAATTACCTCTCTCGTTCCTTTACCTTTTCTAAAGCCAAACTGATCGTCATCTAGCACATCGTCAGTTTTCTTTTCCATTCTTCTTTATATTATTCTTGTTAGTAACTTGGATGTATGAGCTGTTAAGCTGATTCTGCGGTAATTCTCGTACTTGCCAGCCCTTGAGATTTTCGAAATTGCGTGGATGATATTTCTCCGAAAGTCGGATGGTATCTCGCAAGACTCGTACATTGTACACACCAACATGAATAGTCGTTTTGTTCTACTTTCCCCAATGATTTTAGGAATTCTAGCCCTTCTGCCTTATTTGATCTTAAGTCCTCCAAAGCTCTTTTCAATTCTGATTCTAATACTGGATCCCCTACCTCTTCTAAATCGACACCTCTTTCCTCTTCTATCACATCATAAAAATTTTCCCCCTCATAGAGGCTTTCAATGTATTCTTTCCACCTATCCGCTCTCTCCTTTTCATTTAGCAGCGGAATTCCCGTTGCACTCTTATTGTTACCACCGTTGCTTTTAATGTCACCGAAGATTGTTTTTACATTCCTGTATTCTGAGTCTGTCCTTCCGACAATCATTTCTTTTTCGATTGCTTCACATTTATCATGCACCCATTGCGTCTTAGCTTCCCTGAACTTCCTATTTATTTCATTCCTCAGCGACTTGTATTCCTCTATTCCTGAGTTTCCCGGAACATTTTTGTACTTCCTCCTTTTACCGATTAAATGAAGTTTTTCTTCTATTACCCATGGTTTCTTCGCAGTTACCATCTTTGTACCTATGTTTTCTTTCAGACTTCTGGGATGGCCCTTTTTAGAGATGCCCTTTCTTCTTCAACTGCACTGCCTCCTGAGCTATTCCTTGCTGTTGTATCTACAGCCTCAGAGAACTTTAAGCGTATCTCGTCATTCCTTAGTACTTCTGTATCCCACTTCTTTGCGTATTGATTTATTCTGACTAATGTCTTGAATTTCAGCCCACTCTCCATCATTACTACATTGTGATCTGAGTCTATATCTGCTCATGAATACGCCTTACAATCCGGTAACTGATTTCTGAATCTCTGTCTGACCACGATGTAATCTAACTAAAATTTTCCAGTATCAGCTGGCCTTTTCCAAGTATACCTCCTCCTCTTGTGATTCTTGAACAGAGTATTCGCTATTACTACTCCTCTCTCATTCCTTGTTCCAAGCCCATATTCTCCTGTAACCTGTTCTTGTACTCCTTCCCCATACAACTGGATTCCAGTCCCCCATAACTATTAGATTTTCGGCTCCATTTTTCGTACCATATTACCCTTTCAATATCCTCATATACCTTCCCTATGTCTTCAGCTTGCGACGTCGGCATGTATACCTGAACTATCGTTGTCGGTGTTGGTTTACTGTCGATTCTATCACTGAACTGTTCACAATAATACACTCTCTGCCCTACCTTCCTATTCATAACGAATCCTACTCCCGTTGTACCATTTTCTGCTGCTGTTGATATTACCCTATACTCATATAACCAGATATCCTTGTCTATTTTCCATTTCACTTACGGACACCATAACGATTTTGAGCCGTATATACATGACAGAAATTCTGACATCAGCTGCAGTCGGCCACTGAAATAAACCGAACGGCGACAGGTGAGAATTTATGCCGGACTGGGACACGAATCCACATATCTCAATCATCGCGAGTGGTCGCTTCAACCTCTTCAGCTACCCGAGCGTGCTACCTGTACATTCCAAATTCCCATATGTCGCACACTACATACGTAGTGTTCTCTCTCAATTATCCTCATTGCCCGCAACGTCACCTGGTTCCCGTAAAACCTCAAAAGAGGTCCGAAAGAACAGACACCATTAGTGATCGCGCACCCGTACACGTTAGACGAAAGAGAAATTCCGATATTAGTTGAAATCGGACGTAGAAATAAATTCAGTGGTGGCAAGCGAAAATTCGTGCCGGATCCGGGACCGGAACACATATTTTCGCTTATCACAATAATCACTTTAGCTGTCTAAACATACTTCCCATCCATCCTAAATTTCCACAGCTCTATGTCACACTCCACATACTTAATGTTCCTGTCCATTATTCTTATTGCTCGCAGTCACACCTAATTCCCGATTGAGGTGAACAAAAAGTGCATCCGGAAGGTACCATTATTTGCCATCAAGGCGCATATATTTATAAATGTGGTGTTTATTCTTTCTGACATGTGTGAAACAACATGTACCATTCAATGATCCTGCAGCTGGATTTATTTATTCATTTATTCAAACGAACGTCGGCCGAAGAACCTGGGACGAAGCCAACAGGCATCTGTCAACAAGTGCCCACGAAAACCTTAACAATTTTCTACTAGGCCTCTATGGGGAGGAGACTCAGAGATTTTGCCGACGTCTTGACCAACGACGGAAGAAGAGGGTGTGATTGATGTACTCTCTCGCTTTTCTGTAGCGGTGTCGAGCTGAAGGGACCACACCAGAGCTCTTGAAATGTAAGGGCCTAATCACCACCGCCCAATCACATCTTACTTATGGCAGAATGGAACGAGCTTCTCTTCGTGAGTGAATTCATGTAACACGGAGATACTCCGCAAATAAGGACGAGGAACTTCTGTGCATTTTCTATCGACTAAGAGCAACATGCATCGAGACAACTGGGAAGAGGTCGACAGAATCACTGACAGGAACCTGCAGAACAAACTGACGGAAAGAAGAAAAACTTTGCGAGATGCGAGAAGCAAATTAAGAAGGCAGTTACCGATATGTCACGCACAGTAATCAATCTCACCGAACGACAACTAATCAGTCAGGAACAGTCTGTCCTTCCAAATCAAGGGAATTTCGTTATTATCTCGAGGATTATACCTATGGAGAATATCACTTCTAATGCCGAAGCGGCTATTCGGAAATCTACTAAAATATGCGCTGAAACTGCCAGGATACTGCGCCGAATAAAACCACTAGCTTGCAACATGAAGAAAGAAGAGTTACAAGCTATCAAGATTCATAAAGCCTTCCGATAAGGGATATGCAACTGTCGTAATGAAGAACGAAGAGTATGAGCAGAAGATGCGGGACCAGCTAAATCCGACGACGTACCGAAAACGAAGCACAGATCCGACGCAGTGGATCACACGGACTACGATTTGGTTAATCGAGGCATCTTCTCTCTCGGCGGACATACAGGGGAACCTGCTCAACACAGAAGCCCTAACACCTCGGCTTTATGGATTACCAAATATCCGTAAGAATAATGTTCCATTAAGACCGACTGGTAGCGCTTCTGACCTACCGACGTATAAACTTGGTTTCTCGGTCCGGTCACACTTCGGAAAGGCTGTCATACACATAAAGGATTCAGTACATTCCATGAAGAAGCTGTAGAAACTAAAACTTGGACCAAACGACATCCTGATCAGCTTTGCTTTCGTTCCTCTGATTAGCAAAGTGCCACTGAGCAATTTGCTGGAGTATATCGGTTCCATTCCCACGCAAGACAAGCTCTTTCATGTATGTCTCACCACGAGCTATTTCATGTGGGACGGAAACTTTCAGTAACATCTAGAAGGTGTCACCTTGCGTAGTCTAAGTAGCTCAGTGGTGGCTGACGTCTGCATGGAAAATTTCGAAGCACAGGCGCTGGACTTGGCATCTTGTAAACTTAAGGTGTGGTACAGATGCGTCGACGATACCTTCGTTGTGTGGTGCCAGGCTGAGGAACAGCTCAGTGACACCCTATGACATCTCAACAGTCTCCATACCAACATACACTGAAGCGCCAAGGAAACTGGTATAGGCTTGCGTATTCGAATATAGAGATATGTAAACAGGCAATATAAGGCGCAGAAGTCGGCAACGCCTACGTAAAACAAGTGCCTGGTGCAATTGTTAGATCGGTCACTGCTGCTACAATGGCAGGTTATCAAGATTTATGTGAGTTTGAACGTGGTGTTATAGCCGGCACACGAGCGATGGGACAGAGCATCTGCGAGGTAGCCATGACGTGGGTTTTTTTCCGTACGACACGAGTGTACCGTGAATACCAGAAATCCGGTATAACACCAAATGTCTGACATCACTGCGGCCGGAAAAAGATGCTGCAAGATCTTCAGACCAAAGACGACTGAAGAGAATCGTTCAACGTGACAGAAGTGCAACCCTTCCGCAAAATGGTGCAGATTCCAATGCTGGGCCATCAACCAAGTGTCAGCGTACGAACCATTCAACGAAACATCATCGATGTGGGATTTCCACTCGTGTACCCTCGATGACTGCACGACACAAAGCTTTACGCCTCCCCTGGACCCGTGAAAACCGACATTGGACTCTTGATGACTGAAAACATGTTACCTCATTGGACGAGTGTCATTTCAAATTGTATCGAGCGGATGGACGCGTACGCGTATGGAGACAATCTCATGAAACCATGGTCCCTGCATGTCAACGGGAGACTGTTCACATTGGTGGAGGTTCTATAATTGTGCAATTGGAGTGATATGGGAGGCCTGACAGATGACACGTACGTAAGCATCCTGTCAGATCACCTGCATCCATTCATGTCTATTGTGCATTACCACGGAGTTGGACAATTCCAGCAGGACAATGTGACACTCTACACGTCCACAATTGCTTCAGAGTGGCTCCATTATTGGACAAATCTGTCATGCCTTGAAACGTGCTCTTCAGAAGAGGTCACCACCCTCTCTTACTCTTACGGATTTACGGACAGCCCTGAAGCATTAATAGTGTCAGTTCCCTCCAGCACTACTTCAGACGTTATCTAGTCCATGCCACACCATGTTGCGCGTGTTCGGGGGGCGCTAGACGATATTATGAAGGTGTACCAGTTTCTTAGATTTTCAGTATACAATTTACTATGTACAAACAGCTACTTTCTTTTAGATCTGCTGGTCATGAGGGGTGGTGAAAACCTGGCACACAACTTGTACCGAAAACCGGCATGCACGTACCTATACCTGGAGAAACTATTAAATCACTACCCGAGCTATAGAAGAGACGCGATCACCACGCTTGTAACCCGAGCAAGCCCAATATATGAGCCACAGCACCTCAGGCTGGAGGTGCAACACCTGGCACGTGTTCTGAGAAGCAATGGGTACTCCACCAGTTACGTAAGAAGTCTTACAGCATCAAACACTCGGCGAAGTGACACAATGGAAAAAGAAATGTCGTGTTCGGTCATTCAGCCAAACATTTCCAGAGTGGCGGACAGAAGCGGTCGTCTACTGCGCATACACGGTGTAACGACTATTATAAAAAAAAATCGGCGAAGGAGGCAAGGAACCCTCTTGTTATGTCGACTACCAAGTACATTTTGAAATGTCTGTGTTGGAACGACTGGACGAGCAATGAACAGTAGGATCACTGAACATAAACGGAATTGCAGTTTCGGGCAAATAGAGAACTGGCTATGGCGGAACACGCGCTGTATGAGATCGACGACATACTGAAATTAGCCGACACGGAAGTTCTTGCTGTAGAGAAGAGCTGTCACACCCGCTTGTTCAGAGAAGCTACAGAAACCCACAAACATGAGAACAGCTTCAACAAGAAAGAAGATGGCCTCAAGGTGATTGGATCCTGGATCACAATGCTGCAGAGAACGACCGCTGCAGGCAGCAACGAGAGAACCGCAGTGCAAATGACCACAGAAAAACGCCTGGACGTAGACGCACCAGGTACACTTAATCCGCAACCGCGAAGCTCAGTCCAGTCTACCATCAGCAATGGAGGGAGAAGCTTCGACAATGCCAGCCACCACGGTAGCGAAAAGACAGAAAATTATCAAACAAAAGTCGGCCGAAGAAACCGAGACCGAAGTAACAGGCAATTTGTCAGTATTAGTATTTCACACAATCGCTTTTGTGAAGTGCACATTTGTATAAAATGTATAGTCTCAATGCAGAGGAAGGTAGGCTACAATAAGCGGAACTTGAAACTTACGAAGCTACTATCATTTGAAATGTTAATGATTACCAAGTTAGATAAATTACATCAACGGACAACATGGCGGTGTACAGTTAGTCAACTGAACCCAGAACCCCATCGAGAAAAGCAAACGAAGGCGTTGTCAATCCAGTTTAGAGCAGAAACGTAACATCAAAAACTGTAAAAAAATAAAATCTTCGCAGTCACATGTTTAAGATATTTCAGTACACTGAAAATTAGTTTTATGTCGTACCTATCAAATGGTGTTTCTTGTCCACTAAGAACGATCAAAGACTTGTAGTGTGAAACCGAGCACTAGCAGTTCCTGTTAATCGAAATCTGCACTAAAAGTTGAAAAATTAAATGGATAGTTTTCTCTGGAGGAAAAGAGAACATTTTTCCATTTCCACCAATAAATTTGACTTGAGCTCTGAAGTGCTGGCACCGAAGAAAAAGCAGAACCTCAAGTCGCGGTGCACTTGCGAAATACATCGTTCATGTGGGATTTTCCATATTTTGAGCACACATTTTAAGCCAAATCTGTTTCAGATTTTTTGTTCTCTGCCTCAAACATGGTGCCAACGATTGCTCTTACCATAACCTACAGTTGCTTCATAAAATTTGTAGCCTTCAGTTGCAGTGATTAATTTCGTAATAGATGCATGAGAGGAGATATTGGTGTGTACATTAAATAACTAGGTTACAAAAATTACTGTGATTTTAGAAGAAGTGGTTACAGAAGCAACTTACAACCACACATTTGTAACTTGAGTGAGAATGTTGAAGACATTGCAAAATTGTGACTAATGTACTGCCTTTCAACCTTCAGTCTTCCAGACATAATCCTTACATTAATTTTTGTACAACTTTTCCAACTTTAATTTCTGTTAGACTGTAACTTTACCTTTCATGTAAAGAGCTGACCTTCTTTCAGAATATCTCATATGTATTCTGTGTAACAGAAAAGCAGTGAGCACGTTATTGTACTAGAAACAAGAGACTGAAAAATACATTTAGTGACGTAATCAGAATTAGACAGAAGCAGATTCTAATAATATTCTCTTACTTAAAAAAAGGGGATGAATTATCAACTCAGTTGTTTCAGTAAAACCACAGAATGTCATATCCTCACCAACAGCAATGAAAATCAAAAATTAACTTATTTTACACATAATAACCGATTTAAGAAAATCATAATTACCGGCCTTTACACATCACATGAAAACCACAAAGGACACCATTTGTGGTCCGGCAGATTGTGGAGGGTTGCAGGTTGAGGAGTTTCATGTTGAAATCTTCGACAGCTATCAGCTGATAAAGTCACCGGTCTTATGACTGGTTTGATTCAGCCCGCCGTCTCTAGCCATCCTGATTTTGGTTTTCCGTGATTTCCCTAAAATCGTTTCAGGCAAATTCCGGGATGGTCCCTTTGAAAGGGCACAGCCGATTTCCTTCCCCATCCTTCCCTAACACGAGATTGCGTTCCGTCTCTAATGACCTTGTTGTCGACGGGACGTTAAAAAAAAAGATCGGCCCTCCACGAATTCTCCTCCTGTGCCAACCTCTTCATCTCAGAGTAGCACTTGCAACCTGTGTCCTCAATTATTTTCTAGATGAGAACCAATCTCTCTCTTCCTCTACAATTTTCACCCTCTAAAGCTCCCTCTATTAAGATGCAAGTTATTCCCTGATGTCTTACCGTAACAGGTGTCCTACTCTCCTGTCCCTTCTTCTCAGTGTTTTCACTTTACTCCTTTCGTCGCCGATTCTGTAGAGAACCCAATTCCTTACCTAATCAGTCCACCTAATTTTCTGCATTCTTCTCCAGCACAACAGCTAAGATACTTCGATACTCATCTTTTTTGGTTTTTCCAGAGTCCATGTTTCACTGCATACAATGCTGAGCTCCAAACGTACAATCTCAGAAAGTTCTTCCTCAAGTTAAGGCCTATGTTTGGTACTAGAAGACTTCTCTTGTCCAGTAGAACCCTTTTTGTCAGTCTACTCTACTTTTGATGTCCTCCTTGCTCCGCCCGTCGTTCGTTGTTTTGATGCCTAAGTAGCAGAATTCAATAACTTCATCTACTTCGTGATCACCAATCCTGATGCTAAGTTTCTCGCTTTTCTCATTTCTACTACATCTCATTATTTTCGTCTTTCTTCGACTTACTCTCAAACCGCATTCTTCACTCATTAGACGGTTCATTTCATTCAGCAGATTCTTCAGTTCTTCTTGCCTTTCACTGAGAATAACAATGGCATCAGCGAATGATATCGTTGACATCCTTTGACGAAGAATTTTAACTCCACTTTTGAACCTTTCCTTTATTTCCCTCATCGTTTCATTGATGTGTAGATTGCACCCTTTTTAATCCGTGAACTTCGTTCTCCGTTTGTCACTCTTATTCTTCTTGTACATATTGTATACTATCCGTCTATTCCTCTAGCTTACCCAAATTTCTTTCAGAATTTCGAACACCTAGCACCAGATGACAAATCCTGTGAATGTGTCTTGATTTTTATTTAGTCTTGCTTCTATTATCAACCGCAATATCAGAGTAACCTCTGTCCGCATCTCGTGGTCGTGCGGTAGCGTTCTCGCTTCCCACGCCCGGGTTCCCGGGTTCGATTCCCGGCGGGGTCAGGGATTTTCTCTGCCTCGTGATGGCTGGGTATTGTGTGCTGTCCTTTGGTTAGTTAGGTTTACGTAGTTCTAAGTTCTAGGGGACTGATGACCATAGATGTTAAGTCCCATAGTGCTCAGAGCCATTTGAACTAGAGTAACCTCTCTGGTACCTTTACCTTTCCTGAAGCCAAACTGATCGTCATCCAACACGTCCTCAATCTCCTTTTCCATCCTCTGTATACTATTCTTGTCAACAACTTGAATGCATGAGCTGTTTACTTGTCTGTGCGATAATTCTCACCCTTTTCAGCTCTTGCTATTTTGAGAAATGTGGGGATGATGTTTTTCCGAAAGTCAGATGGCATATCGTCAGTCTACACACCAACTTGACTAGTCATTTTGTTACTACTTCCCCCAATTATATTAGAAATTCTGATGGAATGTTATGTATCCTTTCTGCGTTATCCGATCTTAAGTCGTCCAAAGCTGTTTTAAATTGTGGCTTTTCTAATACTTGGATACCCTACCTCTTCTTTATCTACTACTGTTTCTTCTTCTATCACAACAAACAAGTCCTCCCTCTCGTGGAGGACTTCAGTGTACTCTTTTCACCTATCAGTTCTCTCCCCTGGATTTAACAGAGAAATTCTCAGTGCACTCGTGGTGTTACCACCCTCGCTTCTAATTTCACCCAAGATTGTTTTGACTTTACTAAATGCTGAGTCAGTCCTTCTACCGACTGCCATTTCTTTTCCGAATGGCTGGCTCAAATGGCTCTGAGCACTATGGGACTCAACATCTTAGGTCATAAGTCCCCTAGAACTTAGAACTACTTAAACCTAACTAACCTAAGGACATCACACACACCCATACCCGAGGCAGGATTCGAACCTGCGACCGTAGCGGTCCCGCGGTTCCGGACTGCAGCGCCAGAACCGCACGGCCACCGCGGCCGGCTTTCTTTTCCGATTTCTTCACATTTTTCAAGCAGCCATTTCGCCTTTACTTCACTGCACTTTCTCTTTATTTAATTCCTAAGTGATTTGTGTCTCTATATTCCCGAGTTTCCCTGAACATTCTTGTACTTCCTTCTTTCATCGATCAGCTGTATTTTGTTCATAATATGTAATTGGCTCTGAGCACTATGGGACTTAACATCTATGGTCATCAGTCCCCTAGAACTGAGAACTACTTAAACCTAACTAACCTAAGGACAGCACACAACACCCAGCCATCACGAGGCAGAGAAAATCCCTGACCCCGCCGGGAATCGAACCCGGGCGTGGGAAGCGAGAACGCTACCGCACGACCACGAGATGCGGGCTAATATGTAATTATTCATTTTTATAGACTCTTGGGAACATTCTGATTTATACGGGCTGTGATTGAGAATTTGCCCATCAGTGTATCGGTTGTGTCGTTTTCAAAGGAAACGATTTAGGTAAGCTAAGGAAAAATTCAGTCTGGACGACAAGACGTAGAATCGGTTCTCGGCTCTCTCGGAGTCCGGTGTTCTATCCACTAGGTCAGCTCGTTCGCTCTCACTGTGTTAGAGATTGTTGTCTTTAGAGCAGTAATATATGTGACTTCGATTAATGGTACTACAGGAATCGATCAATTGAATGTGTGTGTGCGTGTGTGTGTGTGTGTGTGTGTGTGTGTGTGTGTGTGCGTGTGTGTGTGTGTTGTGTGTGTGTGTGTGTGTGTGTGTGTGTGTGTGTGTGTGTGCGTGTGTGTGTGTTTCCATGTGTTTGTTCCTGTGGTAGGTGTTCTTGTGTTTGATGGCACACAAAAAGCACTGTTCACCGTTTGTTGCACGGACATACCTTAGCAAACGTTGGTGCGTTTGAATGCACTGGCACAGCTGGTTATACATGTTATCGTGAAAATTCGTCTGTCTGCCTACTACAATTCTACAGCTGGCAGACGCTGCTACATCTGGTCGCAAAGCCTTGATGCGGGCATTGAGAATCCTAAACTGCACCACTGTGTGAATCATGACGACGGCGAAAAAGCAATCGATGGTGACGCCCACGAAGGTGATGAACATCGACGATAAGCACTGCAGAGAGTACAAGAGGGCGTACAGGTAGACACTGGTGGTGTCGGCGCCCGGCACCTGCACGAACGGCAGTTTTCGCTGCCCAGGGTAGGCGATCAGTGGCATCGGCAGCCAGATACCGCCCTGCAGGAACAGGTAGCCGTACGCGAACAGCGTGATGTACACCGCCTTCCTGTGCGACGCCTTGAACATGGCTCGCAGGCTCTCGTCCGAGGCGCAGAACTCCTTTTGGGCAGATACCATCTGGTCCGTACGGCGCACCAGCACGTTGAACATGGGCCGCCGACGAATGAAGAACGCGAGTTTGACGAAGCCGCCGCAGACGGACAGTATGTGGATGAGGGCCATGGTGACCTCCTGCAGATCGCTCCAGCTGACGTAGACGCTCGCCAGGTCCTGCGCCAGCCCTCCGAGGCCCATCGCGAATATGAAGACCGTGTAGGCATGGAAGAGAGCCGAGCCGGGCAACGGCCACACCCCCCACACGTTCAGCTGGCGGATGTTGTACTTCAGCACAGAGTCTGCAGTGTCTCCCCACGTGAGAACGTCTCCTTCCGTCGCTTTGTCACGTGTGTTTCTGCGCTCCATTTTGGTCTTGGCAATAATAGGGTGGACCATAAAACCTGGTTTAGGCCCGCCTATGTTAACCAGGTCAGCGTCTTAACGTAGATTAATCCATCTACAAAGCCTACTCGTCCTTTACGAAAGAAAACTTCATAAACTTTTCTCGTCTCTTCGCTGTTCTCTAGAAACCTGTTATTCTGCCTCGAAAAAAAAAAAGAGAGAATACGACTTCCGAACGCCGCAGCTTCTAATTAGTAGCATAGAATGTAATAATGGAAGGTACACTGCGGCATTAAACACGGTATAATACGGAGGTAAGCTTAAAATTCTGTGCGATATTTATAAAAGGCACGGCATAGCAAGCTTCGTGCCTCAGTGGAGTTAATAACAAGTTTCAAATCAAACAGAATATACGTGCACGGGCAGATCTTTTGTTCACACACTGTGAAACTCTTAAAGAATAAACAAAGGCTTTATATCCGCCGTTTACATTTCTGTAATACGCTTACCCTTAATTAGAGGGTTTTCAGCGAGTAAATATTTCAGCGGGTGATGAAACGATCGTTTCGGTAGTTCTGTGTGAAATATTTCATGTGCACGTGCTTAAAGGATCGGAAAACATCTGCATCTAGAGAACAGGTAAAGGTGGTCTTACCCAGAGACTCTGGTTCCATGGACACGTTTTTGATGATATGTTGACAAAACAAAGGAAAATATTAATGCGTTATACATCAGGTCACACACTGAACACCTTAACATCAATTCCTTGCATGCGTTTCGCTTTCCTTGACATACAAATTCGTGTCAAGCATTAATAGTTTAAGGAAAGAGATACTGGTATCGAGAAAGTTAACTAATATTTCTAGATCATGGCGAACACACTACCAGTAGTATGAACTTCTGTAATCAAAGGACTAGGGAGGTCATAGAAAGCAAAAGAAAAATAAGAATAAACCGACGAACTTAACGCAATACACTAGAAAACACAAACCTAAGGAATTCAGTGGTTCTGTTGGTAATGTAAAACGCAAAATTTGGCAAGGAAAATTGATGAAACGTTGCACGATTAGTAATAGCCTTGGGTAAGCGTCGTTATCTTGTGCAGTTAGTGCGCTCGGTTTTGAGCCCTTACAGCGCATAATATACTGCATCCAAATGAAAAGTAACAGCGACTTTATTTCTGTTATCAAATGATAAGTTACCATATGTGCACTTGGTCTATCTGGAATTCTATGGAGTCTAGTGAATATATGAACCGTAGTGCAAGCATGATATTAAGACAAGATATTCAACGTAAATTTTCATTGCGATCTATAGAAGACTTGTCGAGAAGCAGAAGGACGTTCTACCCATACCACATATAATTAATAACAGTGGAAATGCTGAGTTATAGTCTGGCAGCAAAAACAAATGTAATGTCAATATTAAAACCGTGTCAATCATCATAGTATTTACTTGTTGGTGCCACGATGTCAACTTAGGTCGATTCATAAAATTCTTCACGTCTTGCTTGTACAACTCTTCCTCGTGCTCCCTTCACGCACCTGCTACATATTCCAAACCTTATAAGTTTTTAAGTTTCCGAAATAATGATTAACATTCCGGACACAAAGTCAGATTGTTTTGGGACTATTTCTTTCTCGGTTACAAGTTCCTTTCATTCATTTTATTTAGATTCATCGCACCTGTTTCTAATTTCATTCCTAGGGAACATACATTATATGATCGGAAGTATCAGGATACCTGTTAATGGAGATTAATATTGAGGTTTCTCTACCCGTTTCCGGGTACATATTGAACGAGGTGTCTGAATATCTGTGGAGGGACAGAGCCAATTCTTCTTCAAGAGATGAAACCAAAGACGGTAGTGACGTTGGACGCTGGATTCTCGAGCGAATCAACGTTGTAATTGAGTAAGAACTCTGTGCAAATGAGTCCATTTCAGGAATATTATTGTCCGCAAACCACTGAGTCACTCATGCTGTTTCATCTGCTGATACACACAATCGTCGTTTACGAACAGTTCCTGTATGGTAGACAGGACACAGTTGTGTACAGTGTGTTCATATGCTTCTGCATTTAGTATTTGCTTAATCCCAGTGAGGGGACAACAACGTAACCAAGATAACAAACCCCAACAACGTAACTTCATCTTTTCCGTTAAGTTTTTGCGCTATACATGATAGCAGGTAACTTTCTCCAGATATTCACAAAATGTAATCCTTCTATTTCATTGCCACACAGTATAATATGATTCATCACTCAAAAATCACTGTTTCCAGTAATCCACTGCCCAGTAGTGTCGCTCTTTGCACCACGTCAAGCCCCGCTTAGCGTTGCCGAAAGAAATGTGCGTCTTATAAGGAGCTCCTCTACAGATGCACCCCATTATTTTTAACTTCAAACACACAATTGTCCAGCTATCTGCACTGCTGGTAGCAATTTGAAACTCACAAGTGATTCCTTCCACTGAGTTCATGGTATTTTGTAGCCGTCCTTGACAGTGCTCCACGGTCGCGGTCCGTCAGTACACGAGGTCTGATTGGTCTTGAATTACCTGTGATTGTTCGTTCGCTTTCAGACTTAATCACAACGTCGATTTTGGCAGCTACGAAGGGTTAAAATGACTTTACTTAGACGACCCCAATGACTGCTGTACGTTAGAAGTCACTAGGCTCTCCTAAACGACCCATTCTGGTGTTACTGCTCCTTTGCTTGCAACACAAAACCCCCCGCCCCAAAGTTTATGCTGCCGTGTCACCCTCTCGTGACATAACGACCATTCCAAGTTACAAAGTGTAAACTGCTGCTAGAAGAAAATTTCCGTTACCCTATCATAGATTCACTGGTAGTGTGTGGTCCTGCGTTGACGTGAGTGAAATAACTATCGGTGTTTTCGTTAGCTCTTTTTCTCTGTAAAAAAGATTATGCTATGTCGTTCGCATACGTAAGATGAGAATTTTCTGAACTCCACTGACGTTTGTTCTACGAGTTCACTTTCTGAATTTCCAAATAAAGGGGGGGGGGGGGGGGGCAGCTTCTTGCGTTGTTTCAATTACTACATTATTATATTCAAGAGACCACGATGGCACGATGGAGGTGAAACAGATGCCAAAGTGAAAGGGATTTTCTTTCAGATCGAATGTAAATAAACAGATCTGATGTATATACAGGTCACCTAGAACCAGGAGACACTTTTTCGCAACTCGCGCACATGTCAGCACCGAAACGCATGGCGTACGCACAAAGGAGAGCAGGATTGGGGATTCATACCGACCCCTGGAGTATTGTGAGTAGGAGTTAGATTTCCCATTAGAGCAGGTGTTAGCGTTGACCTGCGCATGGGATCGGCACGGTGAATGCCTGGTTCCTTTGTGTTCTCACACTTACCGTATGTGGAACAACTCCTAACGCGTTCCTAATGCAAAAGAGGAGGTCACGCTGTCTGACGACAGTAGCTGATCAGTGGGAATAAGCTCTCCCTACTGATCTACGTTTCCAAAATCCTATCTTCCATGGTACACAAGAGATCGAGCGAGGTCATTATTTTCCTGGAATTTACTCACTTACATAAATGAAATCACAAGGTCTACGCCGCGCGGGATTAGCAGAGTGGTCTGAGTCGTTGCAGTCGTGGACTGCGAGGCTGGTCCCGGCGAAGGTTCGAGTCCTCCAAAATGGTTCAAATGGCTCTGAGCACTATGCGACTTAACTTCTGAGGTCATCAGTCGCCTAGAACTTAGAACTAATTAAACCTAACTAACCTAAGGACATCATACACATCCATGCCCGAGGCAGGATTCGAACCTGCGACCGTAGCGGTCGCTCGGTTCCAGACTGTAGCGCCTAGAACCGCACGGCCACTCCGGCCGGCTCGAGTCCTCCCTCGGGCATGGGTGTGTGTGTGTGTTTTTGTCCTTAGGATAATTTAGGTTAAGTAGTGTGTAAGCTTAGGGACTGATGACCTTAGCAGTTACGTCCCATAAGATTTCACACACATTTGAATTTCTTTTTTTTTTTTAACAAGGACCACGGCCTGCCCTGAACACGGAGAAGCTGTTTAAAACAAAGGCAGCATATATTGTTCTGTCAGGACTGACTGAAGCTACTAATTAAGTTCTTCGTAATATTTTCTATGCTACACAGCCTTTAAGCCGGCCGGAGTGGCCGAGCTGTTCTAGGCGCTACAGTCTGGAGCCGCGCGACCGCTGCGGTCGCAGGTTCGAATCCTGCCTCGGGCATGGATGTGTATGATGTCCTTAGGTTAGTTAGGTTAAAGTAGTTGTAAGTTCTGGGGGACTGATGACCTCAGATGTTAAGTCCCATACTGCTCAGAGCCATTTGAACCATTTGAACAGCCTGAAAAAAAGGACTGAAACACTCAGAAGACATGGTCGAATGTCGATGTAACTTCATACTTTTACGAGTACACACCATCGGGGGTTATGAAAACGTTTAGAGTTGCAATTCTCTGTGACCGTTCGAATGTGCACCAGCTTGCGATAGTGTTGGTCATAATTAGCGTTGTTATCAGGCCTGGTAGAGTATACAGGCCGTAAAGAGTAAATTTTTCCAACGTACGACAGTGAGCGCATGTGTGCGTACTCATGGAGACAGCATTATGTTTGTCTGACAGACCGTGATGAACGTAAGAAAAATTATGTACTCGCATTTATAATTTATTCTAAATGAAAAGCAGTAAATGAGCCAACGTACTTTGTCCCAAGACGTCGGTAGCCCAATTTAAAATCGATCTTAATGTAGGGAACATCAGCCGTATACAGGAAAAGTAGAATAAGAATAAAGTGGTAAATCAAATGGATGTCAATGATATAAAAACTGATATGTGTAGGTGGTAAAAGCTACGTTACACTGGGAAGCTAAAATAAATCTCAAAGCTTATATGATGTACGATAAGTCAAGTTCAGATAAAATACTGCATACAAAATAGTCCGCCATCGAAATAAAAGGGTTGGAGAAAGGAAAACATAATATGCTATACATAAATACGTAAGGCTTTGCACCGTAGCGACAACATGAGGTCCGCAGTGACCGCCTAGACGAACTGAGCTCAACCGGCGCCAGAGCTGATAAGGAAAACGGGCAGATTATGTCCCTTGGACAAACAGGCAGGAGCTTCTGAGCGATATTTAAAGAAAGCCTAAATGTAGCTAACTATAAGTCAGCTTGAAGTAACCTTCGGCGTGAGGAGGGACATACCATTACAAATTTGCAAAATAATTTAAAAATTGCTCTTCGGGCAAAGAAGGAACATAATCTCAACATTCTCGAAGAGGTCGAAAAATCAAGGCGCAAAAAGCATCTCCCAATTTATAGCCTCATTGGACAGCTAAAGTTGCGTCATTGCAATAGTTTATCAAACTTCTACTGCTTAAACAGAACAACCTACACTGTTTTTGTATTGGCGATTTTCCACGAACAATACGAGACTGGAACAGAAGGGAGAACCGATAGAGGTATTCAAGGTATCCTCCGCACGCACCGTCAGGTGGCTTGCGGAGTATGGATGTAGATGTAGATGTAGATAGGTCTACTCACTAATTTAAACCATTTTTACACGCGGCTATTTCATAGTCGTTCCTGAAGCGACATTTCCCTACTCCGCTTTTCCGTGCCTAACCTCTACTATTGTTATGCACTGTGAGATTTCAACAACACTGTTTTTGCATTGGCGATTTATAAAGAAGCGCCGGCCGGGGTGGCCGAGCGGTTCTAGGCGCTACAGTCTGGACGCGCGCGACCGCTACGGTCGCAGGTTCGAATCCTGCCTCGGGCATGGATGTGTGTGATGTCCTTAGGTTAGTTCGGTTTAAGTAGTTCTAAGTCCTAGGGGACTGATGACCTCAGAAGCCAAGTTTCACACTGCTCAGAGCCATTTTAGCCATTTTTGTACAGGAGTTTATTGTTAAAGTTCTATGTAATTCCATTTATTTTATATTATCCAACTATGCGTGGTTGCCCTCTTTTTTCAAAAACAAAATAAAATGACAGTTGTATTATAGTTTCTTCTACCTTTAACGTGTAAAGGTAATTGCAAATATGCCACCTAACTTTCTTTGCCACTGTTTCAAATACTATTCCCTTGTCGCCTTCCTTCGCATAGTTTCGTACGCGCTTGCGTCCGTTTTCCTAACCACCGCCGGTGCTGGTTCAGCTCAGTTAGTCTACGCGGGCACTGCGAACTTCATGTTGGCACGACGATGTTAGGCCTTAGCTATGTCTGTTTAAGATTTTGTGCTTTCCTTTCTCCATCCATTTTATTTCGATGACGGTCTATTATGTGTGCAGCGCTTTATCTAAACTTGACTTATCATACAATCATACAAGCTCTGCTTTGAGATTTATTTTACCTTGCCAGTACTCACCACCTATATACATCACTTGCTTTATCTCTGACATCCATTTGGTTCACCACTTTATTCTTATTCTACTTTCCTGTCTCTGAGTGATGTTCCACTCATTCTGCTCTATTTTAAAATGGGCTACCGACGTCTTGGGACAAAGTATCTACTGCTTATCATTTGCAATAAATTATAAATGTGAGTACATAATTTTTCCTACGTTGTTCGGTGTATAATACAACTAGGTTTTAACCGAAACAGCACCTTTATTCGTTTTTACTCTTATTTACATACAACTGGACTCCTGAATCTGTGGCTCTAGCGCCGTGAAAGTAGTTGGATCACAAATAAAGATTTATCATGCAGCTGACTGTGTGGTGGGATCGTACGGTATCCAGATTTGTGGGCGATCGGCTGTGGAAGTAGCCCGGTGGAGGGCTCCATGGGAACATGAGGTTAGACACAACCGCCGCCAAGGTCCCGTCGAGCACGTCTGACTACCGCTATGGAGGATCGTCGCATTGCGTACGAGGCACATCCTGATCCCTTCACATCGGCGCTCGACTCCCGAGAACTCCATGTAACATTCCCTGTCAGCCCGTACAGTTGGTCGGAGACTAGGGGTAACCGGACTGAGGCAACACTTTCTCATTCGCACACTGCCATTAACAACACAATACGGACTGTTGCGTGTAGAGTGTTGCCGTGGAGGTGAAGCATGGACTGCCGATGAATGGTTCAAATGGCTGTAAGCACTATGGCACTTAACATCTGAGGTCATCAGTCCCCCTAGATTTAGAACTACTAAGCTAAGGACATTACACACATCCGTGCCCGAGGCAGGTTTCGAACCAGCGACCGCAGCAGCAGCGCGGTTCCGGATAAGCGCCTAGAACCACTCGGCCACAGAGGCCGGCACTGCTGATGAATGGCGTCATATTGTGTTCAGCGATGAATCGCGGTTCTGCGATTGAAATCACCCAAATAACGTCACACATCGTCTCAACCCGCGAGGTCTCATTTCTTCTCCTTCTTTGTTTTCTACCTTTGTTGTCAGGTAGTGTATATTCTCTCTTTGGTAATACAAATCCTTCTACCAAGTCCGCCTTAACAATGAATTCCTGGCGTAAAAGTATAGACTTGCACGTAGTTTGAATTACTTCCTTAATTCACATTGAACATTCTCTCTCTAAGACAGATCTCGAAACCTGCTATCTAGTGAGTCGCTACTTTACCGGTCAGTAAAAAGTTAGAAACTTCACATCATAGTTATCAGGTTAGTATGGTCGCAAGGTACTACACGCTTCACTAGTATTCAGTAATCTGATTGCTACGTGGAATTCACCAGCACACAAGTCATAATTTCGTCAAAAAATCCCGAAACTTCCGGAAGCGTCATGTACAACAGATCTGTAAAGTTTCTGAAACAATAATTGTCTGGACTAAACGAATTATATTTTCACAAAATTGTCACTACTTATCTTCTCTCTACCAACCGTCAATCATCATACCTCGAGATGAACGAGAACAAATCTCTGCTACTTGCAGAACACACGATGGTTCCCCATTCTTTATGGCTGAAATATAATGCAGCCAGTCACCTTCATAAATTTTCACGGACAGAGTAGAATTTCCTTCCTTCCCAAAACCCAACTCAGAATATCATTTAATTATTTCCAATTTTTTGTATTTTTCGAAAACAAATAAACTCAATAAATCCCGCCTTTACTTAAGGACAGAAAATTCCGTTTCTAGAATCCGTGAATTGGCTGAATTACAACAACCATTTCATGCCTGTTATGTGATACACTGACGATTATACTATGTGATGCACACGCCCATACATCGTTAATTACTGACAAGACCAAGTCTCACAACAACATGAATGTTCTATTCACCCCTCACTGACCTTGACAGCAGATTAATTGAAGCTAATAATGTCAAACAACTAATAATAATAATAACAGTTTTAAAATTGAAAACAAAATACATGTCTTTACTGTCAGGAAAAAATACTATTTAATTAACAATTTATTGGCAAGATGTTTAATTTAAAACATCTTCTGTTGAATGCACAAAACACATATTAATTGGTCACGATGCTGCTTTTAATTGAAAGCTACAAAATGGTTCAAATGGCTCTGAACACTACGGGACTTATCATCTGAGGTCATCAGTCTCCTAGAACTTAGAACTACTTAAACCTAACTAACCTAAGGACATCACACACATCAATGCCCGAGGCAGGATTCTAACCTGCGACCGTAGCGGTCGCGCGGTTCCAGACTGTGGCACCTAGAACCGCTCGGCCACTCCGGCCGGCCAAAAGCTAGAAAACATTTAGGTAATTTTACGTAGGTAATTTTGAATATCTGAGGTGTAAAACAGAAATGCGTACGGAATTTAACAGTTGTTATTCTGAAAGGCTACATAAAGTTGCATACTGATTAGTAGATGGGAAACGACTTTACTATTTTTGGAAGTTTGTTCTGTCTACGCAATTTTTAAGTGCACTGCGGGACCAATCCCCAAAAGTGTAGAAGCAAATAAGGAATAAGGACAGCTGTCCAGTTACATTAATGCGATCACCTGTCAAAAGCATGAAAAATCACCTTTCGCAGCGCGGACTCGGGAGAACGTGCAAGAAGAGAGACAATGAGGTTATGATTCCTGACACGGATAAGGAGTCATATCGACTGCAGTGTCATGGTCAGTTTGTAATGCTATTGTAAATATAATACTGCCATTAATCTGTATATTTTAAAATTTTTTGTTCCGTAATAATTTTGAAAAATTAAGCAAATACTATAACGAAAGTAAGCTTTTGTTAAGTGTAGTTTATCTGTTAAAAATAACAGGTGGAATAAACGTATTAAAACATATTTTGTAAATAATTATGTAATATTTCAAGTACAACTGTAATTAATTATGTCAATTTTGTATGTATATGCCGTCATGCAACTGTAGATGGTTCATACTTAGGGTTTTTGTAAGCAGAAGTGTAAATTGAAAAGGTGTAGGGATCGTAGGTAGAACGGAACTCCGTTCTGTGGTGGAATGGAAAAGGTGGTGGGAGCGAGAGTGAGTTTGACGCGCAAGTGGCTCACACAGTCGGTAGCTGGCCTGCAAGTGGTGAACACGCATTACGTTGGTCAAGCACTAGAGGCCCCGAATTTACCTGCAAGACTGGGTCTTGGCCTCGGAAGTGTTCTACATGATTGGCGCAGTACGGCAATAAATTAATAGCTCAGAAATTTGCAATTTTATCGTCGCCACCAAGAGGAAGAGAGCTATGTACATCAAGAGCCGTACCTGCGCAATGTTACTATGCAGCACCGCCTCACACCACCTTCGACATCAGTAACAGGCAAAGTACTTTATTTAGAAGTGTATCATAGTATGAACCATCCATATTCAATCAGTGTAATATAAGTGTTAAATGTACCTTTGTGTTTAACCGTAATTTTCCTATTTCATTTACCTCAGTAGGGTCCTTACCTAAACGAATTTATTCCGAGTATCCTGATGTTTATTGAAGCTTGAATAATAGTAAATTACTGGCAATAGTACTGTTTTGGTAGTAAATTCTGAAAATCATTATTAAATACTAAAATTTGCACGTATCAGTTTAAGGGCCACCACTTTGCGTGACCATGAGGATAAGTTTTCAATAGCGTTTCTGAAAGTAAAGTAACTGAATCGTTTAACTGCAGCAATCTTAACAGTAATTGTTCGTGTTGCTTCTCCATGTCAAAGAAAGCCAGATAAAATATTAACAAATAAGAGTCCTAAAGAAATGAAATTTAGTCGTGGTAAACAGTAGTTTTGGTCATATGAATGATAGGTATAAGTTCAATATTTTTTGTATCCTTGTTGAAACATATGTGTGTCTTCTTTAAATAATTACTGAAGTATAGTGATAAATTCCATAAGTAACAGAAAGTGGAATTAATAGTACTTACTGCCAAGTGACCGTAGTAAATGGAAATTAAGTGGTTGTGTTTAAATTACGGAGTAAGTGAAAGTAGTTATTTATTCAGTGTCGAAAATTTACTTCATCTTTTTGTGTAGGCACTGTGCTCGATTTGGGCTGGCGGCCGTTTTATTAAGGAATCCGGTTTATTGTTAAAACAGGCTTTGTCTGATAAAAGGTTTCCAAAAGTAATTATTCTCACTGTTTGTACCACAAACTGTATGATTTGGAGAAAAATAGTTCGATACTTTACCATTAGGTTGAACACGCTTACAATCTCTCTCCGAGAGTCGATGATTTGGAGTGTTAGTGCTGCGTAATTTTGTAGTTGTGTTCCTGCCGCTACTTACTGCACAGTTCTGACATTCCGAATCGCAGATCTTCCGTCTTTACAGTGATAGAACTTAAACGTTCTGGTACCGTATTGACGAGAACGCGAAAGTACCGTTGCAAGTTGCGCTAGGTTGCTCCGCTGAGAATCAAATGGTTCAAATGGTTCCGAGCACGGTGGGACTTAACATCTGAGGTCATCAGTCCCCTAGAACTTAGAACTACATAAACCTAACTAACCTAAGGACATCACACATATCTATGCCCGAGGCAGGATTCGAACCTGCGACCGTAGCCTAGAACGTCTCGGTCACAGTGGCCGGCCGCTGAGAATCAATGGCGCGATCAGCCCAATAGAGGTGGTCCCAAATATTCTGTAGTGGGTTTAAATCCGGGGAGTTTGTTGGCCAGGGGATTACGGTAAGCTCTTACTGGTGCTCTGCGAATCACACACGTACAATTCGGGGTGTGTGAGAAGTTGCTTTTTCCTGCTCGTAGATGCCATTATGCCGAGGAAAAACGAATTGCATTTAGCGGTGGACATGGACTCCAAGGACAGATTCGTACCTGCGTTGATCCGGTGTGTCTTCCAGAATGATATGATCACCCAGGGACTGACACGAAAACATTCCCCAGACCATAACTTTTGCAGGATCTTAGCTTTCAGACGTTTCATTCCGTACGCGCCAACGTCTAACTGTCCGATGGGATATAAAACGTGATTCATCCGAGAAGGCCACCTGCCACCACTCAGTGCGGCACTGGCACGCAAACTGCAGCTTTTGTTGCCGATGAGCAGCAGCCAGCATGCGTGCATGGACCAGCAGGCGCCTGCTGCGGAAGGCCACTCACAGCAGCGTTCACTGAACAGTCCTTGAGGAGGCACCGTTGGTAGCCTCTTGGTTCATCTGGATGATCAGCTGCTCAACAGTTGCATGTCTATTCGCCCGTACACATCTCCGTAGCTGTCGCTCTCCTCTGTCATCTATGGCCCCTGGTGCACCACACGGCTTCGCCTCCAGTTTTGGATTACCAGCTTTGTAACGCACGTTATAGTTTAACTACGTCGGCACGTGAAAGTTTTACAGTCTCATCTGTTTCGGAAATTCTTCCATCCTTCTTTGGCCTGAAAGCCAATGAATAATTCCCTTCTGTTGGTCAGAAAAGCACTTCCTTTTCCGTATTACGTCGACGAGTGCACTGTTTCCTGTGTCTCCCCGACACACGTTGTGTACCTTCCACTGCTAGTGAACCCACTTGCCGTCTGTGAGTAGTTATCCACAATGACGTCGAACGTAGACAATGGTCACATTAAAGTGTCAGGACATGTACTTCCCAGGTTAGCGTGTGATTTAAAAGGATCTAAGAAACATGACCGGGCTTGCAACGTGCGAGTGCAGAGACGACAGATGCCAAATCCACAGCATGGGCACGCCCTCTATAGGGCTCTGGGCCACTAAGGCGAATCATGCAGTCTCCTACATGCATATCGCTACGCCACGCACAGTATTCTTTATGGCATGTGGTGTCGTATTTTCACAAGGATTGGAACTTAAAGTTTTGAATGTGATTACCGTGTTTAATGCATAAGTTCAATGTTATTACCTCAAAGAAGAACGTCATGACCCAATTGAAAACACATCCGAAATTAATTGAAATTCACGGGAGTTGTAGTAAATAAAGCACTTTGAATTATTGAAGGATATCCAGCGACATTGACGTTGATGACCTCTGTAAAGAAAAACTGTTGATATTCCCATGTGTGTCACCTGAAGACTGTATTTCTGGCATTTTCCAACAGAAACTTTCGTTTCCAAAAACAGTAGCTCCTCGGGTACTCCTCGTTTGTACGTTCTGAACATAGAGCAGAGTTTTGTAAATGTTCCGCTCTTTGTAAACCAGTCAGGGTTGTAACATTAGGGCTCGCAGGGCTTTCAATACAGCGGGCCCGGTACTTAAGGAGTCCTCAGAAAAAGAAATAAAATATTATTGTTATTATCATTAAGGTTAAAAGCGCATATGGAAATGAAGTCCCATGCTTTTTGACAGAGCGTCGGGGAACGATGGGGGAGACCTGCACTGTCGTACTAGGCAATGTCTTTAATGGAGGTGGTTTGCCGTTGCCTTCCTCCGACCGTAACGGGAATGAATGGTGATGATGAAGACGACACAACACCAGTCGTCTCAGGGCAGGTAACAATCCCTAACCCCGCCGGGAATCGAACCCGGGAAGCGAAAACGCAACCACCTGACCACGAGCTGCGGACGAACGGTGCATATAAAAAATTAAAGTACATATAAACATAAATACGGAAATGTGTACAAGATAGTCAAGTCAAACGCCAGTCTGCAAAGAAATGCCCAAATCAAAACAGTTTCGTACAGTCGGTCGACGCTGAGCTGAGATGATTGTCCTTGTCGTCTCTCGTAACCCTTCTTTTGCAGCACGTTCCTCGATCGTCTCAAAGAAGCAGCGCGTATTCATTATTACAAAACAATAAAAACAGTGAAAATGTATATAAAAATGTCACATGCAAGTAGAAAATTATTCTTTCTTAGTGTGTAGTTACATGAGATTTTATTAGTAACTGAGACAATTTGCACATTTTCTCTAAACATTTAACATCTGTCACGCCTTTATTTGACTACAATACCAATTATCAAATTGCTGTTGTGCTAGTGTAACGACCAGCCAACATCCAGTCCAGTAGAAGAAGAAGGCTCTACACGGGGATTTGACAATGCGTGCTTCATTAAGTGATGTGGCAATTCGAAATCTTGAACAGTTTAAAGTTCAGCATTTTCTCCGTATTTATCTGTGCACTTTTACAGAAAAATGGAACTTTTTGAAATTAAATACGAACAAATAACTGGCTCATAAAATAATGAAAGAAATGGTGTCAGAAATAAAAACAATTTAATAAAACTGAGTAATTTTTTTCCATTCATAGTTTTAGTGCTAACTCAATGCTTATAGAAATGAGTGCGCTTCGGAAGTGCAAATGGCAACAGCAGTCGTGAAAGCGAAAAATAAGACTGTCACAAAATCGCCATAAGTATAATTAGGTCTATTAATACAGCAGACTGTTCAAATGATCGGGCAGTTTGTCGGTTAGATACAAGCAATGAAACTACGAAGGTCTTTGTTAGACAAAACCATTATCAGGTGGCGGGTCCATTCCCCAAAGGTGTTAAGCGGGAAAACACGTCCTTCTCCACTAAACATTACGAAAAGTTCACATTCATAGGATAAAGAATTTGGAGAGAATAGCTGTGTTATTCATCTAAAAGTATCAGAGCACTGTGAACCTTCTAGGCTCTTTACAGGACATAAATTGTCGTCATCTTGGAAGGGAGGTGACTAACAAAAGATAGTGCAACAAAAACTAGCTGTGCACATTAAAGCGGATGTGTCGTAAGAAAAACATAGTTGAAGCGGGTGTGGATTAAAAGTTAGAGATAAGTGAGAACTTATGAAATATCGTTGAGTGTGTTGTGAATATGAAGTTAACACTGGCTTCCAATAATATAGCTTTTTGGGGTCATACGAAGGGAATTGAAAAAAAAAAAGCAGTATAATCTTTTTAGCATTTATCGAACTTCCCGCAAAGCACGATCCCGTATTAAGCGATGTAATAAAGAAACCAAAAATACGCAAAAGTACCTTAGCCCTTCTATTCATCATGTGTTAATAAATGTCCTATCTCGTGCCGTTGAAACTGAAATTATTAATGACATTAAATCCGACCCATTCTTTATTACAAATACGACGTAGAACATTACAAAAAGAGGTCAACTAACTCAGATATTTAGGTATGTTACAGTTTCCCAAGCTTTCTAGGTTGTTGTGAAATAAAAGATTGAATTGCTTTAGGAATAGAAAAGAAAATACTAGCTGCAACAGATGAAAAAGGACACTTTTTAACAAAATGCCGTGGAGAGGTTTATGATCGTTGTAGCAATACGTCATACATCTGCAAAGGTGTTAGTGGGTGAATTCAACAAAGACAAAGAAATGCAAAATATGTTAATTGTACAAAGCATAATTTAAATCTCGTACTTAACGAAAATACATGTGTAATTCAAGAAGTGAAGTCTTTTTATGACAGAGCAGAAAGGTTGTATATTTCTTTCAGTGGTAGTATTAAAAGATGAGAACTTTTATACCTTCTTGTACCTTAAAAAAGCTTTGCCCAATACGTTGATCTTCAGGATAGTAATCTGTTAAAATCCTTCCTTATGCTTATGTCAAAAGCAATGTTGATATCCAACGAACGGGAAGAAAGAGAACAACTGTTGTTTTGAAAAAACAGTTAGAGAAATTTGTTTTCAGATAGTGATGCAACCGAAGATTTTAGATTTTACTAATTTAGCACCTCAAATTATGCAATCGGGAAACGTAAAGGTTGCTAAAGCGTCTACTCCTGTTCAGAATGCAGCTGGTAATTCATCTTACTATCGAAAAAAATTTGAAGAAGCAGTGTCATCAGACACAGTGGGGCACTTCACCACAACTTGAAAGTAAAAGAATTCAAGAAGCGAAAAAAACATTTTGATGAATTGTGTCAACATAATAAATGGTTCAAATGGCTCTGAGCACTATGGGACTTAACTGCTGAGGTCATCAGTCCCCTCGTACGTAGAACTACGTAAACCTAACTAAGCTAACGACATCACACACATCCACGCCCGAGGCAGGATTCGAACCTGCGACCGTATCGGTCACGTGATTCCAGACTGTAGCGCCTAGAACCGCTCGGGCACACCGGCCGGCTCAGGATAATAGACAAGTGGATAAAATATGTATTTCAGAGCTGCTGTTTTGATGGCCTTTTGACTATTACTGTATCCGAATTAAAAAGTACATTTGAGGGTACGCATAATGTTAACAATTTTCTCAAAATTAATTTCTTCTCTAATATATGCTTCAGAAGAAGAAATTCACAATACTTGTATAGCAAATTCGCGGACCGGGTTATAGGTTTCAAAAATGTTCTGAATGAAGACATATCCTCATTAACCTCTGTAGCTGACTTAACAAAATAGCATTTTTCCTGTTTGTAACCATTGCTGTCATTGTTTTCTCGGCTAATTGTGCATTTTCGAAGCTTAGACGTAAATAGAACCGTCTTCAGAATTCTTCGACCCAAGACACACTTAGTCAACTCAACATCCTCAGTATCGAAAGTGAAACAGCTATAGCCATTGACAGAAGACATCAATGCCTTCGCATCACAGAAAGCAAGCCACAAGGTCCATTGTCACTAGAGATCAACCGGAGTACCGTGAGGTTCGATAAATTCATAAGTCAACAGGTAGAAGTATAGGCCTATTCTTACTGGTACTGACTGTCAGTCACTACAATGTATTTAATTTTTAATAAAATAAACCAGTATTAATGATTACGATTAATACTTCAAAAATAGTCAATGAACAATCCCACTTTTGTTTCTGTTTTGTTTCATTTCTGCTTCTACCTCTCGGAATTGAAGTTACGTTACTTAGTGACAAGTTATACATTTTATTTTACTGGGCCCGAAATCTCATTTTTGCGGGGGTCCCGTACCGCGTACGTTACGCCTTGTAGACGGTGTCGGGAATGGTGGACAGTAATAATAGGTCATGCAAAGACAATGTATCATAAAAAATATGTCGAATCCATTTACAATTTTTTGAAGATTGGAGACATGTGTTTTCTATCAATTGAACAGCGGAAAGGTTCATCATCATTTACGTTCTTAGCCGTTCTCACTGACGAAACACCATACATTGCAAGAACTGAGCAACGTTCATCTTGTGATCGTGATGCAGATTTGGAATAAAATAGACCTATGGTCTTTAAAGACTTCCTGACCTTTATGCCTGTTGTAACCTTAAGGGGGGGTAGGACACCAAACGGGCCGACTTGGAGCAGGAAAGGCACCACATGACATTTTAATTTCCACCGTCTATACTTTTACAAATAAATTCATAACACTTTGTCAGCACGAATAAGAAGGATTCAGGATTCACACTCATGGCAGTGGAAGTTCCAAAACATAATAAAATAAATGTTTTTGAAAAGTAAAATTTAATAAATTTTTCACTTACTATTGGTTGCATTTGTTGCTATAGGTACACTTCTCTTCATAAATACGAGAGATTCGTAGATGCATTTTGCACAGCATGCAAACAATGCTTACAGGAGTGTGAAACTCTAGAATTTTCCATATCTATTAAAAACTGTGGTAAAAATTGAGATACTTAACTTTAAAATTTGAGTGTTTTCTAAACATAAAGTTTAAAATGTAACAGCTCATACATTTTTCTCGTAAATTAAATAAATTCTAGAGTTATATACACCTGTAAGTATGGTTTGTATGCTGCGCAAAATTCATCGAAGAATCTCTGTTACTTATGAAAAAAAGTGTACCTATTGCAACAAATGCAGCCAATAGTAAGTGAAAAAAATTATGAAATTTCACAAAAAAAATTATTTTGCTATGTTTTTGAACTTCCACTGCTATGAGTGTGAATTCTGAATCCTTCTTGGTCATACTGACAAAGTTTCATGAATTTATTTTTAAAAGTATAGGCATTGGAAATTAAAAGTCCTGTGGTGCCTCTCCTGCTCCAATCCGGCGCGTTTGACGCCCTATCCCGCTTAAAAGGACATGGGCTGGCGAAGATAGAATCATCCGGTTTGAAACCGATCCGTTGGCCGTGAATTTCTCGTGGGTGAGACGGAGCAATGGCAACGAGTGATCGCTTATGCGGAGAACAAGCTTTCATTAGAAAAGAATGACAGCTCGTTGTTTATACAGGGTGTTACAAAAAGGTACGGCCAAACTTTCCGGAAAAATTCCTCACACACAAAGAAAGAAAATATGTTATGTGGACATGTGTCCGGAAACGCTCACTTTCCATGTTAGAGCTCATTTTATTACTTCTCTTCAAATCACATTAATCATGGAATGGAAACACATAGCAACAGAACGTACCAGCGTGACTTCAAACACTTTGTTACAGGAAATGTTCAAAATGTCCTCCGTTAGCGAGGATACATGCATCCACCCTCCGTCGCATGGAATCCCTGATGCGCTGATGCAGCCCTGGAGAATGGCGTATTGTATCACAGCCGTCCACAATACGAGCACGAAGAGTCTCTACATTTGGTACCGGGGTTGCGTAGACAAGAGCTTTCAAATGCCCCCATAAATGAAAGTCAAGAGGGTTGAGGTCAGGAGAGCGTGGAGGCCATGGAATTGGTCCGCCTCTACCATTCCATCGGTCACCGAATCTGTTATTGAGAAGCGCACGAACACTTCGACTGAAATGTGCAGGAGCTCCATCGTGCATGAACCACTTGTTGTGTCGTACTTGTAAAGGCACATGTTCTAGCAACACAGGTAGAGTATCCCGTATGAAATCATGATAACGTGCTTCACTGAGCGTAGGTAGAAGAACGAAACTAAAATGAGCTCTAAGATGGAAATTAAGCGTTTCCGGACACATGTCCACATAACATCTTTTCTTTATTTGTGTGTGAGGAATGTTTCCTGCAAGTTTGGCCGTACCTTTTTGTAACACCCTGTATACATTACGGTGCCGACACTTTCAATACAGCCTTACCTTGTTCGTGGTCTCTACAGGCTCTCAGTAATAGCACACGAACAGTCCAATCCACAGTAAATGTCTTTAGGAGACCCGCTAAACATAATGACGAACTGAAATGCTCTGTCAAAGATTTAGTACCAGCGACCAAACACTCCATACATCTGGCAATGTGCGACACTTGGTGGATTTGTAAACATAAGGCAATTCTGCACCGCAAAGAAATTTTTTTATTCATAGCACATTCTCTTTAACAATTTTAATTGTTTGTTTAAAAAGAAACTGCTCTAAAACCGAATCCATTGTTACGTGCAGTCAATCATAGGCAGTTCATTGCTTCTCTCGCACTACCAGAAAACATCTTCTTCTTGACCACTTCTCCTTGCAGGGCACTTCAAAGTATTAACTGTAATCTTGTTGCAGCAATGGATTCTGTCAGCAGCGTATCCAATATCATACAAGAAATGGTACGGGAAGCGACAAAGAATTCAGAAATTTGCAGAAAAAGTCGAAGTGACAATCACAGTGCTAAGGCCTGTGTCCATAAGGATACATCCACACAATAGTCCTGACAGCACGGATATTACAGGATAAACGTATCCCTAATTTTCTTGCATCAGTTGAGGAACCAGTTCTACGACTGCTTTCGGAGCAATAAAAATTTATTTAGATCCATTCAGAGCGTTAACTCAAGTAACGAAGGTTCACTGAAGTCTGTGAGATTTTATCAATTAATGTATCCAGAACTTTGATTTTCAACTGGACAGTTTTCAGGTCGGAAAAAAATGCCCCAAGGAAAAGATAAGTACGAGACCAGATAATGCGGTGGTGGCTTTAGAGACAAGCAAATAAATATGTTACCCCCATATTAGGACTATGTTCCAAATTCTAGTCACCCTCCCAGCTCAACTGAGGGGACATTCTTACTTTAAGACGGTTAATGCCCTACAGCAGGAACAGTATAAATCAAAATAGGTTAAGTGATCTTGCTTTGTGCTCTGTGAATTGCAGTGTTCCAGTTGATCCAGAGGAAGTTGCGAATTACTTTTCCAAATTACCACGCCAGCTATATACTTGTTAAAGTAAGTGTGGCAAGGACTCTTCGATGAGTGTTTGCTTAACATCGATAAATATTTGGGCTAAAATTAAATGTTGAAAACTGTGTCAAAATCCTTACATTTAAATTCTGGTGTCGCTCCTCCGAAACGGCTCGATCAATTCTGATGAAATTTTAAATCTATATTCGGTAGGTCTGAGAATCGGTCGTAATCTATTTTTCTTACCCCTAAGTGATGAGGGTGGTCTAACCCCAACATTTTTTCTTTTTTTGACACAACTTTTTATTTTTATTTTTTATGATATTTCATTATAAAATACACGCAACCCTAGATGTTCACCCTTCTACCACGAACCCCTATTTTTAATAGCGATTTTAGTAATGTAATAATTTTCAACCTCGGTCGATAACTGATCAATTATCACTTGATCAGTTATCCCTGTCAGGTGCCTACTGGTGATAGTCTTTCACTATTCGATAGATAGGTAATTGAAGAAAATGTACCAACAGCACCGACTCGAATGTCCCGACGTAACTAGACCGAAAAGTTTAAGTAGGTAGCAGGCGTCATTCGCCAAGCCAACATTTAGGCCTAGCGCACAAGCATCTATTTTTATCGTACGGAATTATATCGTACGATCAAATTCTTTTAGTGGAACAAAGATGTTCTTGTTCCTCTAAAAGAATTTAATCGTACAATATTTATATGTACGATAAAAATCGATACGTGTGCACTTGCCCTTATTCATAATGTTGGCGAACCCTTTTCGACACGAAATTGCCGTTGTTTGTATGCTCATGGACTAGCCGTGTACCGACTGCAATTGTTAAACCCTCCGTGATCTCCCGTAGAAACACTAGAACTAATAGTGGCCGATACTGCCGGACTTCCCCCTAAGCCTTTTCTCACTCTCTACACAGTTTTCGCCATTATTATTGTTTGTTTCACGAGCTCCCACCAACAACGGCTATTGTGTTACACATATACAAATTTTCTTATAGACTAGAGATAATTTATATGGCAAAACAACGTTTGCCGGGTCAGCTTCTGGCGTCGCAACTAGTGCGCGATCGCCCATTTGTCTATTAAAAGCTTTACTTCAGAATGTATGTGGGCTGCAATGCAAGCCGGTAGAGTTTTATACGGTCAGTAACGAACGAGTTGTGTCCTGCAGACTGACCTCACGACCATCTGTTGCAGCTGCGCGTGTGAAAGCAGTGGAGTAGTGCTGGCAGGCCCCTTACATTATACTAAACTAAAAATATTAATAACTAATACAGATATAACCTGAGGAACGTCATATTTGATGTGCATCCTTCTGTTGTAAAAACCAACAATATGTCAAAGTCTGAGATCAAAAATAGTTGTATTTTGGAAGTTAGTAAAATTCCATAAAAAAACGTAATTTTCCCTCAGTCAAGAATTTAAATAAATACAGTGATGTAATAGTTCACCTTCAGTGACTATGTACGATGATCTGATAACACTTTCAGTGTTCATATATGAATTCAGAAAACCTCTGTAATTTTTCTATAATAATAATAATTTCAAGAATTCTAAGTAAATATGTGTACTGCGTGTTAGGTTGCGTGTGAATGAGAATGCGTACGTGAGAGTATGTGGGACGTTCGGCATTATTAAAAATAATTCATGTAATTCTCTACAGGAACTGGCAAGTGTTCCAACTGTGTAAGGTGGGAACGAATCCACTAGTGGTTCCCCTACTAGTGAATGTCGGATGTCCAAATATGTATGCTTATGTATAAGACAGCCAGAATATTCGCGACTACATACTAAATTTCCAAATGTAGAGTAATGCTTATAGTTCATTTTGTTTTGTTTATTTAATTAGAGAGTTTTGTGTTACTTAATTTGATGACGTCAATGAGCCTAGAGAAGTGGTTGGTGCTTGCTAGATTTTGGCGCGAGCCGCGCCCTAGAAGTGAGTTCTCGCTGGTCGTAAGTGCTGACAGCCAATGAGAAGCGAGACGGTTGGCCGCCTAGCGAGGAGATATAGTTTTGAGTGTGGGAGAATGAGAGGGAGTCGCGAGCTAGCTTTGATTGGAGGCGGTTATGCTGGATGTGACTTTTCGCGTTATGTGTAAGATGAAGTCTTGTGATGACTTCCGCGTTATGGGACAGTGTTAATGGTATCTGTTAGATGACTATCTGTTTGACAGTAGGAAATGTAAAGACCCCAGAAAGGCAGTTCCTAAGCTGCGCTTGATAAAGGAAGGAAGACACCGTCCCATGATTACGTCTCCAATGCAGAATGACGTAAGATCTAAATTTTCAGGAAGTGGATGTAAGTACAATATGCGCAACAACCACGAGGAAAACATAAGAATGGATGATCTACAACAAGGTGCTAGTATTAGAAAGTATATAACACAAGCACGTAATTTTTTGTACCTAAGCGCAGTCTGTAACCGGAGATGAAAAGACGGAAATAAAAGGAAAGTTTCAGGAGTGAGATTAAAATTCAGGCGTTAACAATTCACACTGAAATTCATTTTAGTAACGACGTATTCCAGTTCTTTCTAGCTTTACGTGTATCGTGTTTACACAGATAAGCCAAAACATTATGATGGCTGTCCACCGCGACGCTGAACGCCTCCTAGTGGTGTTGCGGGCGCGTGACGCAGTAAGGAAACAATGTAACCGAAAGAGGGACGTGTGGGCGGTAATTATAGTGAAGATACGGACAGCAAACGTGGAAAATAAACTGATATAAGCGATTTTGACTAGAGACACACTGTTGTGGAGCTGCGGATGGAAACGAGAATGTCTGAAACGGCGAAGGTGGTCCCCAGTTGGCGTATTATTGTCGTGAGCACCTGTGGAAAATGGTTGAAGGACTGTGTAATAACGAGCAAGTCGCATGCTATTGGACGACCACGTCTCATCACAAAACGTAGAGGTTCCCCACTGTGTAATCCAGGATAGGCATCGATCGGCGGCAGATCACAATGCTGGTGCCTGTGCTAGTGTTTCGGAGCACACCGTTCAAAGGCCATGCTGCTTCACATTACTTGACCCAACGACATCGTCAGTTATGATTGCAGTGGGCACAGCTTCACTGAGTTTTCAACGTGGATCAGTAGAAACGTGTCGCATTTCTTGTTACAGCAGGTCGATGGCGGGATCCTTACATGCCGTCATCCAGGCGAATGGCTGCACAAAACATCCACCACGCCACAGATGCAGGCCGGTGAGGGCAGAATTATGCCATGGGATGTATTGAGTTGGGCTTCCATGGGATCTGTGGTGGTAATAGAATGCTTCATGACAGCAGTGAACAACGTGAACGCTATTGCGGGCCACCTGCGTCGCTTCATGCTTGAAGTCTCCTCCTACGGAGGTGACATCATCCAGCAGGATGACTGCGAGTGTTGCAATGTCAGAATAGTGCTACGGTGGTTTCAGGGGAATTATAGTGAACTCACATTGGTGTCGTGGCCAGTAAATGTGCATGATCTGTTCTCATTAGAACACATATGGGGCGCCAACTGCGTGCCCGTTACGCGCCAACCTGTAAGTGGCGGGAACTCCTTGACCTGTGCGTAGACATCTGGTTCCACATACTTCAGGAATCCTATCAAGGATTACAGCTTTCCATGTCAAGCAGAATCTCTGCTGTACTGTGTTTCAAAAGTGGATCAACACATTATTAAACGGGTGGTCATAATGTTTAGCCTCATCGGTGTATAGTTAAAACATAGGTTACAGTATCGAACTTTACACCATAACATATTGTTACTATATACTGCAAGGTAGCGAGAAAGATTTGACGATGACATTTTACAATTGGTAATCTAGAACAGTCTGGTCGTATTCAAGATTTTTCCTTGGCGCATTGGTTAGAGCATGAGGGGTGGGAGGAGCTTTCTGCGTAAATTTTATGATATAAACTGGCTATACCCGGCGAACTTCGTTCTGATTCTGAAAATCTTTGAATGTTATAGCTTGCGACGGATTTTTTACGTGCGTGCGTGCGATGCACCAATTGCGACAGATTATACGTTGCTGCTGCAATGCAATTTTCTTTTATAATTTTTGTTCACCTAACTCTTTACAGCGGTAGATCTTCGCACGTAAACTCCCGACTGCTGCTACTTACGAGATCACGGAAACGCAGTGTTGAGGAAACTGTAACCTCACAGCTACACGCCGGAGACCGCTATAAGTAAAATTTGCTGAAAATGTTCTATGTACTTTAAAGAAATGATTCGGAAAGGGGATGTCACTCGTACTTTAAACGTGAAGTTCAAATTCTTACAAGTCCTGTACTATACCATCGACAACTAGATGCAAACATTTTCTTCCGTGGGCGGTCTTGGGGGAGCTTTGGACACTGTTAACGTTCCCTCGCTATTCCGTAAAGGGAAATTGTTCTAACGAATGACGAACCTAATGTTGAATGCTTATTAATCTTCTTCTTTGGCTACTGCCTTTATCCCGCATTGTGCGCAGGGTCGGCAGGGTTAAGTACGGAGTTGGAATGGTTAATTTTAAGGGGTGGCCGGATGCACTTCCTGCCGCCACCCCACACTGCCCGGGACGGAATTAGTGTACCCCCGCTGTCTGCGTCTAGTGTAAATCGGGAAATAGTGTGGATGTGTTTCAAATGTCTGCGAGTCGTGGAACTGAGGAGGGAAGTGGGGACCAGTCTGGTATTCATCTAGGAGGATGTGGGAAAGCGCCTAAAAAACCCACCCAGGCTGGCCGACACACCGGCCGTCGTCGTTAATCCGCCGGGCGGATTCGATCCAGGGCCGGCGCGCCTACCCGAGTCCAGGAAGCTACCGTTAGCGCTCTCGGCTATCCTGGCGCGTTTTGAATGCTTGTTAATAGTAGAGGCTGATTCGCACGGAATTTTGCGCGGCCTGCATTGTTTGAGGGCAGTCGAGAACCTCTAGCTTCTTGGTCTCTAAAGGCGTCTGGAAAGTTTAGACCTCTTTCTACGACAGTACGGAGATTTGCTACTATAGTGCATTTAATAAGTGATTCGTGCACTCCCAACTGTATCGCCTCCAGCAGGGCCCTGGTGCTTTCCTCTGACTCATTCTCGCGACGCCAAGCCGTTGTCTACACACTTTAATTGTGCCATTTAATTGACGTACGAGGGCATTCAATAAGTAACTGCAACACTACTTTTCCTGAAAGCAGGATGGTTTTACTCAGGGTTCCAATACAGCATATTATTTCCCATTCTTTCGGCTGCAAAACACTGTTTCTGAACGTTATCTCCGTTCACTGTGACGGCCTTACACCAGGGCCTGCAAAGACCTGTATACCCGCACGATACCACTACTGGCACCATTCTACCGGCAGACGTGGGAGCCAACGTCATGCTGAATCAATACCCTCCCCATCATACACGTACTTCTTCCTGCGAAGTGCATCCTTCATTGGGCTGGCTGTAGGGCGGATGAGGAAGAACAGTCCAATGAAGTTTTGTGAGCTGCTCTCGGGTGCGTAGACTTTCGTGAGGCCTCTACAGGAAGGAGAAATTCGTTTGCATTTTTGCGGCGAAGAACACGCCGAAGTCGTTACTTCAATTTCCTGAGGATAGCGCTATACACTTCAGAGTTGATCGTTGCACCGTGAGGGAGAACATAAAGCAGAATAACTTCTTCAGAGTTTCAGACGACCGCCGCCATGACTCTACCGGGTGAGGGCTAGGAGTGCGGCTTTGAACGTTTTCTTCGGAGCAGCCGTTGTTGGCGCCGTTCCAAGGATTGCCGTTGCTTTCCGGTTAGAGGTGGTGAACCCATGTTTCATCGCCTGAGACGATGTTTGACAAAAATTTGTGATTAGCCTCTCAATGCGGAAGCAGCTACATAGTCTTCTGTTAGGCGACGGGGAACGCAACGGGTACACACCTTTGAGTATCCCAACTGGTGTACGAGTGTGTCATCACTACAAACGGGGATATCCAGTTGGGCAGCGAAGTGTTTCATTGTGGCCGTCCATCATCTCGGATGACAGTGACAGCACGTTCCAGTGGGATCACAGCTGTAAGCGGCCAGCCGGCTCGCTGAAGATCGGACTGGTTTGTGCGACCTTCTTGCGATGATGCCAGATGTCTCGCCGGCGACTCGCCGTGCTCTTGTTCACTGCCAGGCCCCCGTAGTCAATTGTGCAAGCGTCTATGAATATCTGTTATGCTCTGGTTTATCGCCAGAAGAATCTCAATGACGGCACTCTGCTTTTAATGTACACCGTTTGAGGCCAACGTATATAGTCCACCACCTATTGCAACTCCATAAACCTATAGAGCTTGAAGCGGGTGTATTCCGCAGTGCTCGACAACAAATTTCAAATTTTTTCAACTGAAATTAGTCGAGAAAAGAAAGTGTTGCATTACTTGCTGAACGCCCTTCGTCGTAGGTGTTCCTTCTCAAAATCTAGAAAATCAACGAACAAATCTAACATTGTGGTACAGGTCTCCGTTGCTATCGTAGTCTCAGATAATAACTTTAGCTAATTGGATCATTTTAATCATAGGGAGTAAGAAGTTATTTTAATATTTAGGGACCGTCGCTGAGTTAATTTGCTTCGCTAGACCTTGTTATTTCACTTACATTGTGCTGAATTTCCTGCGTAGTTTTAGAATGAATGAGGGAGACGCGCTGGCAGCGAGTGCTTGTTAAAGACGAGGCGGGCCAGCGAGTCAGGAGTGCAGAGCGAGGGCCCCAGAGGCGGTGCAGAACAAAGGCCCACTGTGCCCGCCTGCCGCCGCTGCTGCTGCTGCTGCTGCTGCTGCCGGCTACCTGCTGGAGGCATTCAGGAGGCACCGCCAGCTCAGCTGCAGGCGCGGGACCCGCGCGCCGGCCGCGCAGATGAATTGGACATCCTTAATGGAACGGAAATTAAACTTCCATCTGCAGGCCTCCGTGAATTTGAGGTCCCCGCTAATGGCTGCTTCGAGCCGAAGCACCAACTTTCTTCGTCCCCAACTTATAGCTTGTTTATTACAACTTGCTACGTCAACGTGGTAATCTACTGATTAGCCGTGGGGTCGCACTGCGTTATTAAACAATCCGAGATTGTATTTCATCTCTTCCCACCTCATGATGTATCTCGCTCATCAAATTTTTGAAAATGACGTAATGTGGAAAAATTTATACTTCTGGCCATTAAAACTGCTACACCAGGGAGAAATGCAGATGATAAACGGGTATTCGTTGGACAAATATACTATACTTGAACTGACATGTGATTACGTTTTCACGGAATTTGGGTGCATAGATCCTGAGAAATCAGTAACCAGAACAACCACTTTTGACCGTAATAACGCCCTTATACGCCTGGGCATTGAGTCAAACAGAACTTAGATGGCGTGTACAGGTACAGCTGCCCATGCAGCTTCAACACGATACCACAGTTCACCAAGAGTAGTGAATGGCGTTTTGTGACGAGCCAGTTGCTCGGCCACCTTTGACCAGTCATTTTCAGTTGTTGAGAGATCTGGAGAATGTGCTGGCCAGGGCAGCAGTCGAACATTTTCTGTATCCAGAAAGGTCCGTACAGGACCTTCAGCATGCGGTCGTGCATTATCCTGCTGAAATGTAGGGTTTCGCCGGGGTCGAATGAAGGGTAGACACAAGGGGCGTAACACATCTGAAATGTAACGTCCACTGTTCAGAGTGCCGTCAATGCGAACAAGAGATGACCGAGACGTGTAACCAATGGCACCCCATACCATCACGCCGGGTGATACGCCAGTATGGCGATGACGAATACACGCTTCCAATGTCGTCAGACAAGGATGCGACTATCATGATGCTGTAAACAGAACCTTGATTCATACGAAAAAAATATCTTTTGCCATTCGTGCACCCAGGTTCGTCGTCGAGTACACCATCGCAGGCGCTTCTGTCTGTGATGCAGCGTCAAGGGTAGCCGCAGCCATGGTCTCCGAGCTGAAAGTCCATGCTGCTGCAAACGTCGTCGAACTGTTCGTGCAGATGGTTGTTGTCTTGCAAACATCCCCATCTGTTGACTCAGGGATCGAGACGTGGCTGCACGATCCGTTACAGCCATGCGGATAAGATGCCTTTCATCTCGACTGCTAGTGATACGAGGCCCTTGGGATTCAGTACGGCGTTCCGTATTATCCTCCTGAACCCACCGATTCCATATTCTCCTAACAGTCATTGGATCTCGACCAACGCGAGCAGCAATGTCGCGGTACGATAAACCGCAATCGCGATAGGCTACAATCCGACGTTTATCAAAGTCGGAAACGTAAGCATTTCTCCTCCTTACACGAGGCAACAGAACAACGTTTCACCAGGCAACGCCGGTCAACTGCTCTTTGTGTATGAGAAATCGGTTGTAAACTTTCTTCTTGTCAGCACGTTTTAGGTGTCCCCACCGGCACCAACCTTGTGTGAATGCTCTGAAAAGCTAATCAATTGCATATCAAAGCATCTTCTTCCTTTAGGATAAATTTCGCATCTGTAGGACGTCACCTTCGTGGTGTAGCAGTTTTAATGGCCAGTAGTGTAGTTCTGAACTCATTCAGATATCGAATACAATGAATTCACACTTTTGTGCAAACATTTATATGAGCATAGTTTAAGGGAAGCAAGCGTACTCTGCGCGTAGTAGGAGGCCTAGCTGAAAAGTAATACCCCCGAATTCTTTATGTAAAAACTCTCAAACAAACGTGATTAATAACCCACATCTTTCTTCTCATGTCTACATATGTACTTCTCCACACAGACACCATCACAGTTGTTGACGGAGCCACGGCCTCACATCTCCTTGTACCACTTCGACACTATCAAAATCAAGTCGTTGAAGGCAATTTTTAAGTTTTGGAAACAGACGAACATCGTATGGGGCAAAGTCGGGACTTTATGGAGGATGATAGACGACAGTGAACCCAAGACGTCGAACTGATGCAGATGTCGCAGCGCTCGTATGTGGTATGGTATTAAGCTGAAGGTGTGGTTGCTCATGTATGAACCAATTCTTTGAATTCGAAACACGATTACAGCAGACTGTTTCTCACGCATCGACATAGTTACGTTACACACTACGGGTCCGAGCCCTATACCAGAAGAAGCCTGCAAATATTTAGTGAAGAATAAAGATGAATTTTAATAAATTTTGTTTTATTTAAAAAAAGTGTAGGACCTCTCACTAAAAAATTCGGAGATATGTTAGTTTTCAGCACTCCAAAGTACATATTTTTGCGAGGAAACCCCCTTTTGCTACAGGGTGAACCAAAAATCCAGTGACAAAATTTCGAATGTTTTTCAGGGATATTTTCTGTGAATTTTAGTGTAAGGGAACCGTGGTCTGTTGTCGCTCGTCGCAGAGCAGTTTCATTTCGTTTAAATTCTTACCCCTTGCATCTGTACTACATTTAAAACATCTGCACAACTGTACAATTGTCGTCGGTATGCGCTGTGGGGTTCTTGTTTGGAATCAGATTTGTTGCTTTCACTTGCTGCTTTCACTCGCTGTTCACAACAATAAGTCCCACTTTATTCTTGATCCGGAAGCATTCAGAACTGCTCGGTTCTTGTCTCGGGTTCATTTATCCGGCAATGTTAGTGACACACAGCAGCGTGGATACTAAAGATGGGTTGATAGATATGCACCTCGCGAATGGGTTCACTGAACGCAATGGAAAAGCGCACAACAACACTATTCTCAGCTATTCCCGCAGTGACGAGAATAACATCACTATAGTCTTGCATGTGTACGTAGGCGCCCAAGGATAACCGGATCCATTCGTGTTGGTACGTATTGATGATTGCGTATTACAGGCTTTATCAATGTCGTGAAAGAATTTTCACAGAAACAAAGGTAATTCTGATAACAAACCCGAAAACGTCGTAATTACATTTAATTACATTGTTACTCTGTTATGAGACATCGGACGCCGTGAGTTCTCTGTACCAAAATACTCGGAAAATATTCCTGAACAATCCTGAACAACCTATGATGGTTCAAATGGCTCTGAGCACTATGGGACTTAACTTCTGAGGTCATCAGTCCCCTAGAACTTAGAACTACTTAAACCCAACTAACCTAAGGACATCACACACAGCCATGCCCGAGGCAGGATTCGAACCTGCGACCGTAGCGGTCTCGCGGTTCCAGACTGTAGCGCCTAGAGCCGCTCGGCCACACTGGCAGGCAACAACCTATGAGATTTTGTCTGTGGAGTACTGGTTCACCCTTTGTACTTTGTGCTTTACATAGACCAATTTATTCGTATCAGTAATACAACTATTATACCTTACATAGCTATAACTATCGCAAGAAAAATTTTAATGTTTTTGGTTAAATCAATGGCCGGCCGTTGTGGCCATGCGGCTTTAGGTGCTTCAGTCTGGAACCGCGCGACCGTTACGGTCGCAGGTTCGAATCCTGCCTCGGGCATGGATGTATGTGATGTCCTTAGGTTAGTTAGGTTTAAGTAGTTCTAAGTTCTAGGGGACTGATGACCTCAGATGTTAAGTCCCATAGTGCTCAGAGCCATTTGAACCATTTGTTTGATCAATGTTTCATTCCAGTCAACCTTATAGTTAAGAGTAGTTTCCTGGCTGTCAGGACTTTCGTTATGACGAAATATCGCTGCTGTTCGAAGTAGCCAGTCAGACTGCATCTTAGATTCATTTCGAAATACTTTCGCTACTTGAGCAATGTAGACGGAGAACTGTTTATCGTGTGGATACCAAACCTCACAGCAATGATTTTCAAACTGTCTGATGCAGGGTATGTGTTGTTAATAGTATTAGTATCGTGACTTGTTTTAGTAGCGGGGACCGGCAAGGTAACGTACGGTTGAAGCAGAAATATCAGTGTGCATTACACTTGGAGTGAACATGGTTTATTTGTAAAGCTGTTTTATCAAAGCAGCTGCAATAGTGCTACTGCTCTTCGAGAGTATCGACGCATAAGAGGAATACACACAGGTCCTCTTTCGGATCCAGGGCTGAAGAACTTGATTTGGAAGTTGGAGTTGTCTGTCGATTGGGAAACTGGTCCTGGGAGAGGCCGACGGCCCATTCCGCCACAAATTGTTGAAGAAGTGACTGTTGCCATGGCTGAGACTACTGGACGCAATGTGCGATCTTCAAGCAGTACACGAGCTGTGTCGCGACAACTGAACATTCCATGCTCCACCATTCGAAAAGTGCTGCGAACAGTCGTGAAATGTTATATCTAGTGCTGTTCCAGGCTCTTGTGGATGTAGACGGTTGTCACACTTGCGAACGTTTATGATCTGTAACGTAAACAAGTGTTAGCCTCTCATACGGAAACTAAAATGTGTTTCTTTCAATTGTTTATTCGTCACTTTTCTCATCCGAACTACCTTACAAACGTTTTCACAACGTTTCATTGTCATACGATCACTTATTTTTCATGGGAGCCCTCTCGAACAGAGAAAGTTTAATTTATAACCATCTTGTGAATTAATCAAGACGAGTCATGTCTGGTTACCTTCTTCCAAATCGACTAAGAGAAACTGTATTTATAGAATGCATGGCCGTCAAGAAAAACTGAGTTTGGCATACTATGGCGAGAATCGCAAATGCGTAGCTTCGTAAGAAGTATGAACAAGTAGATTTTCCGAACAAAAATTATAGTTACAAAATTGTTAAATGCATAAATACAATAACTGACGAAATAGTTCACAGGTGAGCGGCTGGATGTCACTCTCCAACGGGAACGTCGTTTAGGCAAACGACGACGTTGGTATCATCAAGTACGTTGACGAACTGAATGCCTAGGAGCTGGCGCCGCTCTTGCAGCTTCTCCCGCCTTTCCTCCGACTATCGTACGCTAGGTTTGCATGGACACTGACATCCGGCTGTACTATTTCCTCATGAATTACGCCCGGAGAAGTTGAAGAGTCACTAAATTATATAAACAAATAAAACTGACTATATTACAACATTTTAATTACATCTAGTACTTTGAAACATTTGTCTTTCATCTTTAAGTGTTGTAATCTGTTTTGTAAATGTCTTCTTTTGTCATCTAAATCGATGTAATATGCCACAGATACATTTTTTTAAAAAAACTTTAGCTTTTAGAGCTGTTTTCGGTGATAC